>NC_135325.1:79282448-80556823 GCF_048772815.1 Callospermophilus lateralis | reverse complement strand
AGCACCCACTTATGAGAGAACAAATTCAGCCTTTTGGTATTTGGGATTGGCTTAGCATAATATTCTCCAATTCCATCCCTTTACCTGCAAATACCATGATTTTATTTGCTTTTAATGTGAATAATATTCCATTGTGTGTGTGTGTGTGTGTGTGTGTGTGTGTGTGTATCTCACATTTTCTTTATCCATTCATCTATTGAAGGGCATCTACTTGGTTCCACAGTTTAGTTATTGTGAATTGTGCTGCTATAAATATTGGTGTGGCTGTGTCCCTGTAGTATGTTGTTTTTAATTCCTTTGGGTAGAGACCAAGGAATGGGATAGCTTGGTCAAAATGTGGTTCTATTCCAAGATTTTTAGGGAATCTCCATATTACTTTCCAGATTGGTTGCACCAATTTGCAGTCCCACCAGCAATGTATCTTCGCCAATTGTTTCTTTTATTCTTTATAATTTATAATTTATAATTTATAATTACCATTCTGACTTGAGTAAGATGAAAACTTAGAGGACTTTTGATTTCCATTTCTCTAATTACTAGAGGACTTGAATAGTTTTTCATATAATTTTTATCGATTGTATATCTTCTTCTGTTCAGTTATTTAACCTGTTTATTTATTTATTGGTGCTAAGTTTTTTGAGTTCTTATATGTCCTGGAGATTAGTGCTCTATCTGATGTGTGTGTGGTAAAAATTTGCTTCCATATTATAAGCTTTTTCTTCGCCTCATTGATTGTTTCTTTTGCTGAGAAGAAGCTTTTTAGTTTGAATCCTTCCCACTTATTAATTCTTAATTTTATTTCTCGCACTTTAGGAGTCTTGTTAAAGAAGTCGGGGCCTAATCCGATATGATGAAGATTTAGCACCCTTAAGTGAGGGGTTTCTGGTCTAATTACTGTCTCTTAGCTTTTAAATGAAACGGGGTTTCATCAGTCTTTCATGTCCCCACTTATGTGACAACTCTAGGTCACAGAGCCTATGCTGACTGATTCTAGTCGTCTTCTTAACCATAAATTCTTACAGATTTTATAATTAGGAGGAATTATACTTATCTCTAAGTTCAGGATCTGGTCTATAAAAAGCATCACAAAAGTTTCCCCATTCATGGTGACTTGAGTTCCTCTTATCTACATTATTTTGGACTTGCTTTTCTCTTGCAGAAAAGAGTTTGCTGAAGAATGTGACATAGTCTGTTCACTTAGTCTAGGCTGGCTTGCAGATAAATTATTTACTGGAAAAGAAAGGATGTGGAGTTTAGCATACTAGATTTATAGAATTATTTTTCTTAACCTTGTGTTTTCACCATTCTAATCTGTCTGCTTCCTAACATTTTCTATCTTTAAAAATTTATAAACTAACATAATATGACATAGGTCTACTTATTTTTTCCTCCAACTTGAAGGGAAAATAAATTTTATTAATTTCCTGTTCTGTTAATTTTCATAATATCTTTGCACATTTTTTAAAACATTGGTACATAACAGTTTTACTTTTTATATACAAAACAACTCACATCTAAAATAATAGGTTACATTTAACATGACTAATTCAAAAACATTTATGTACTGAACACACAGTAAAATATCTTTTTAGAAGAAATAAAATTATAGAACTCTGAAGATGGCAGCCTTTTACCATTTTAATGTTCTCCAAATTTACTAGTTAGAATCTTAAACTATATAATTTGAATAGTTTATCATAATAAACTTTTCTGTGTGGCTCATTTTCTTTTGGCTTCATAAGTGCATCAATTTTTGTTTTTGTTTTGTTTTTTTTGCTGTTGTTGTTTGTTTGTTTGTTTGTTTTTACAAATTGTCTTTCAGACATATTTAGCCAGAGCAACTGCAAGTTTACATAACAATTAAACTGCCTCACGTATATGGTAATGACTTTTCTCTAATATATAAAAGATACTCCAAAAGTTAATTTAAAAACAGGGAAAATTTTCCAGGAAATCTTCTATAATCTTGTCAAGTAACATTTGAATTTATTCTCTTTCTTAATAGGCATAGTTTATGTCTGATGTATTAGTTTTACATAAAAGTGAGTCTGAGTAATTCATTTTGTCAATAAAAATAAAGAGACAATATAAGTGTCTCTGATGTATGATTTTAGATCTGTTCTTGTGTCAGAGTTTTGTAGAAAATGTCCAAAAACTGTGTATTTACATACTAAAAACAGTATTTTTTGTATATTTAGTAAAAATAGACTTCAATTCTATTCAGACATTATTCAGTGTTCAAGTATGTAACATGTTATGATTTGGATGTAAGGTATCCCCTAAAAGCTCCTATGCTAATGCAGAAATGTGAAACCATTGGTTTGTGAGAGCTATAACCTACTCAGTCCTTCTGAATTTGAATGGATGGATTGGGTATAACTGAAAGGCAAGTGGGCATGGTTGAAGAAGATGAATCACTAGGGGTTTTCCTGGAAGGAGACACCTTCCCTTTTGCCTAGTTTCACTTCTCTTTCTCTCTGCTTCTTGACCCTGCTATGAGCTGCCTGGCTTACCTCTACTGAGCCTTCCCTTAGGATGACCTGACTCACCTTAGGATCAGAGCAATGGAGTCAACCATGCATGGACTGGTAGATATGAAACTGTGAGCTCCAAGTTGAACGTCACCTCCTCTAAGTTGTTCTTGTCAGGTTTTGGTCTCAGTTATACAGAAACTAAAACAATATCACAATATATTAATATATTAAAATAAAATGATTTAGCCCATGGTTATTTAAAGTAAACTTAATCTCTTTTTTAATTGGTTTAGTGATTGTATTAAAGTCAGCCCATAATTTCTATCACAAAGTTTGAACAACCCATATTATAAGTATTTATGATTTACTTCATCTAGTAACCAGCTAAGAAAAAAATGAGCACTTATTGTGTCCTAAATTAATTATTATGATTATGTATGGATTTGAAACTGTGGCAGGCTTAAATAATAAGCATGGTAAAATCATAAACTCTGCACAGTTCTTCACTTTTAAAAGAAGTCTGGGTGAATGAGATGTTTTCTTCCCATTTTTTTGTGTTATTTTCAACTAAATGACAATTTCTTTTCTTCAACAGATTCAAAGCACAACATCATTGATTGAAATGAATTATTTGTATGAATGTGTGATGCACATAATTTAATTAAAAGGGCATTGGTATAATTGGGAAGCTTAACATTCTAATCTTCATTAAACAACCTCTTCTCTGAATGGAAGAAGTTAATATCCATGTTATATTTAAGAATCAGTGTTTATAGAAAGTAAATAATACAACCCTCACTAAATTAAATAGTATTAGAAATTTTAAATTATGTTGTATATTTAAAAGTAGATGTATTCTGAAGAATTTATAGCTTCTTTGTAGCGGCATTGATCAAAATCAAACAGGTACTGGGAAATCATTAAGGCTATTTGTTAGTCCTTGAATCTGTAGCCTTACTTGGTTTGTCTTGCCTTCTTATTCCCATCACCCCAGGACAAAGGAGTCACATGTAATGTTTTGAATGTTTCTATGTATTATCTATAGAAACAACAACAAAAAATTCTCAATGTATTCCTTATAGTAAAATAAATTATCACATTGAATAATCTATATAGTCTACTTTAGCTTGTATTATAGAATCAGTTTTTCAAAAAAGGAACAGTAATCATTCACTAAACATATATGTGGTATATATATATATAAGTATATATTATATGTAATATTAATAATATATACTATATAAATATGATACATTTATGTGTGTATATATGTGTATATATATATATATATATGTATATACACATACATTTATTTATCTATATCAAAGAAAAGTTAGAATTAAGAATACATATTTGGGGTTTATTTAAAAGTTTATCTCAGACCTGGTGATATTAAGGAAAGTTTAAATTAGGTTTCCAAAATAAGTATGAAAAAGAAAAAACTCAGGATATTTTTCTATAGTGTTCAACTCACATATCCCTTTTTAAGTTTGAGGCACTCATTACCCAAACATCAAGGATTATTGCCTGCTGGTCACTCATAATAGAGCAACTCCCTATCAATCAGTCTCAATCAAGGGTACTGCCTTTCCCAAGACAATGGCTCTTCCCAGAGCCAGCAAACATTCAATTACCAGTCAATGACAAAAACGTGGTCACTGTGGCTCATTTAAGGACATCTCAGAAGTGTTATCTCAACTGTAGGGTTTCCCTGAAATTATGAAGCCATTTAATTGTTTTACCTTCAAACTCTGCTTCTATGTAATCCTGCTCCCTTCATTTTCTCACAGGTGGTGTTTACAATAGCACCCCCTTCCTCAAAACTATTCTGAATAAAATATCAGTCTCAGAGTCTCTTACCTAGTGCATTTGTTCTAACAAAGAACAGAGGCAAGAACAGTTAACCTATACAGAAAGAGATAATACTATCTAATGTCAAAATAATTATCTTGACTGTGATTTCAGAGGCATAAACAGGTGTTTTAATAAGAGTAAACCATCTGGGAAATCTTTGTTGCATGAAGCAGAAGACAGAAATTGATAATCACTAAGTAAAAGTTGAAGCACAAGGTAAAGATTTTTTTAAGACTATAGCAGGCTACTCTAGATATCACTAAATGTTATTAAAGATTAGTATATTGTTCTTATTTTATATTTAATAGTACATACTTTATATTAGGACAGATTTTAAAAATCATGTATCATATTTGAATAGACAGACATATATAATAACACAAAATATTACAACCTAGATATTAAAAAATATTCATCAAATCCAGATTTTTTTTCTATCTTGAACCAGAAAACCATAAAAAGTGCTCTTTCACAAAATCCCCAGGCCAAAAATTTCCATTGCCTGCATTCTTCACCCATTTTAAACTTGAAATTGTCTGGAAAGAATCATGCATCCTCTTCTCACTTGTATTACTTCCTTATTCATGTTGTGTCTCCTCTTTCATGGAAAGGAGATACAAGCAACTAGAAGATGAATATAATGGTGATGATCAGTATTCAGTAATTACAATGTATTTGTTAGTGCATCACCTAAGTAATCTGGTATTCTAACAGAAGTATTGGTAGCATAATAAAGTGATGGCATCCATGGAGTGAAAACATATAAGAGGTAGTCTGTGAGTTCAAAGAGTTTGGGCGATAATTGGGAAGATAAAACTTGTAATTTGAAATGAAGAGCATATGTAAGTATGAAAGCAATATGCTTTCAGAAAAATAGAAATTTCAATGAACAAAGTAATGAGATCACATTATGAACATGATAGAAATTCAAATATAGACAAGATGAAAATATATACATAATTGCATAATGTACAGATAAAATTAGAAAAGTAGAATGAAAAACATATATGTAAAATTGACATATCTCCACATGTCCATTTCTTTAAGATGATTAACTCACATTACATGTCAATAAACACCTTGTTAGTAAACAATAAACATCTATGGCTCCTTTTTCATTGCTAATAATAATAATTAATATATACAGATGGCATGGTACTACTTGTAGAAATCTCTGGAATCCTGATATTATGACCAAAATGTATCCACACTAATCTCCTCATGCTCCTGAATCAACGTAAGAAATTTCATGGTGGTTGGGGTGATTAATCTTCATTACCAGGATGAAATTCCAATACTGTTTCCCAGCGGAGGTAAGGAAATGTCTGTCTAGAACACAACTAGGGTATCTTAATACTACCATGCCCTGTAATGATAATCAAAGAAAACTTGCAACAATCAAATATAGGTAGGACTACAAATGTCCCAGACTAGCTTGAAATGAATGTTTGGGCCATCCCATTAGATAAAGAATCATGGCCAACTGATTTTCTTAAGGAAGGTGAAAGATAGTGTAAGAATATAGTTAAAAATACCAGTTTTGATCATGTAAGTAGTTACAGAAATGAGAATTATAACTATCATGAGCATTTCTTCTTTATTTTTTTACATTTTTATTTGAATATATACATACATTAGGTAAATATCACTGTTTTCTTTTCTCTAGTATTTTCTTATCCTGTAACATAACATGTATTGATTTTATGTTAGTTTTTCAGTATTATTAATTTACAGAATAGAATTTAAATTACAAGGTATTAAAGGAAAATTTTTAAAAATCAAGAGTAAATATTATACATTTTGGGAAGAAGGAACTACTGAAATTTTGGTTTTAAGCAAAATAGTTACATCATGTGAGGTGGAATTATGATTTGTTACTGTTTTGGGAGGTTATGTGTGGCTTAAGACAATAAGGGTGCCAAATGGACAAGGGATACCTAGGTACCTGGTAAAATATTTTATGGCTTTAAAAATAAAATTATGATGATTAATTTTATTTTTGAATGTGACTGGGCTAAGGGGTACCTAGGCACCTGGTAAAACATTTTATGGCTGCATCTGTGAAAATGTTTTTAGAAGAGTTTAAAATTTGAATAGGTATAATGAATAAAGACGATATGCCAGCCAGTTGTGGTGGCACAATCCTGTACTCTCAGTGGCTCTGGAGGCTCAGGCAGGAGAATCACAAGTTCATTCCAGCCTCAGTAATTTAGCAAGGCCCTAAGCAACTCTTTGAGACCCTGTCTGTTATAAAATACAAAAAGAAAAAAAAAGTGTTACTCTCGCCAGAACATGTGGGCATCAATCAATTCACTGTGGGACTAATTACAGCAAAAAGACACGAACAGTGACCTTGCTCTGTACTTGAGCTTAAATATGCCCTCATACATTAGCACTCTTGGTTCTCAGACCTTTGGACTCATAAAAACTAATAGAATAAATCAATGAAATCAAAAGTGTGCTCTCATAAAAGATCAACAATATTGTTAAGCATTTACTTAGGCAGAATGAGAGAGTTCAAATCAATAACAACAGAATTTAAAGGAGATATTATTACTACAGTTGAAGAAATTTAAAAAGTAACCTATGGGGAAAAAATTGTACAAATTAGAAAAGTTAGATTAAATGGACAACGTTCTTTTTTTAAGTTTTTTTTTTTTTTAGTTGTAGATAAACAGAATACCTTTATTTTATTTGTTTATTTTTATGTGATGCTGAGAACCTGAGGATCGAACCCAGTGCCTCAAGCATGCTAGTCAAGTGCTCTACCACTGAGCCAAGGACCCAACCCCAAAATGGATGACATTCTAAAAGATAGAAACCAAAAGAATAGATTCAAGAGGAAGCAATAATCTGTTTAAACATATATTATGTAAATAGATTGAAAGTAAATTACAAACACACATACACACATACACACATACTCAAATTAAAGAAAAATGACGTTTTTATTAGTTAATTCTATCAAAAAGTTTTTTTACTAGGGATTAGACCCAGGACCTTGTGCAGGCCAATCAAGTATTCTATTACTGACATACATTTTCATTGTGTTATTTTATTTTAAGACAAGATTTCACTAAGTTTCCTAGGTTGACCTCAAGTTGGAAATTCTCTTGCCTCATCCTCCCAAACATATGGAATTGAAGGTATATGATACTCTGACTAGCTATCCTACCAAACTTCTAAACAGTGACAGTTTTAACACTTTTTTCCTCTATAACACATGGACACACACACACACACACACACACACACACACACTCACACAGCACAAAGAGGGACCGTATCTCAACTTATTTTGATATCAATATTGTCCCTGTATCAAAATCACATAGAGAGATCACAATAGGCCAATATTTCTAAGGAGTATAGGTGCATAAACCAGCAGCAAAATATTAGAAACTGAATCCAGCAGTATATATAAAAAATTATGTAATGGGAACAACTCATATGTCTCCTTGAAATTTCATGCTTTGGTTCAACAACTAAAAATAAAATATTATAATATAGTATATCAGCATCATAAAGAATAAAAACATAAGGTGTCAAAAGAGAAAAAGGTTTAAAAAAATAGCTTTTTCATAATAAGTCTTTCAAAGAAAAATACATCATTCTAATAAAAATTGTCTAAGAAAACCACATAGCTAACTTCATTCTTTGTTGTTTGTTTGTATTTTTTTTTTCCTGCTGCTTCTTGTTGCTTAACTTTGTGGGATCCACTTTCTCTATTTTTACCATAAATGGGATATTTTTTCTTTCCTGGGATATTCTGTGGGTCATCTTCTCAACTTCTGTGATATGATTTGTGTAAAGATTTTTCACAGCTATTTCTTTGATATTTACCTTATCTCTGACACCTGAACTTCTGTAAAGAGTTCTTATGGGAAAATTTTTTTTGAAATGTCTCAAAGACTTTTTAATGGTTCCCAAATGAGATTTATCATATCATGCAAATCTTCCTCCTCCTGTGTTTTCTATTTCAGTAAATGACAACACTTTCTGTTAACTTGAATTGAATTCCAATGTGGAGGCATTTTTTAATTTTTTTAAAATTTTAATTCATTATATATGATAGCAGAATTCATTAGAATACATATTACACATAAACAGCACATTTTTTCATATCTCTTGTTGTATACAAAGTAGAGCCACACCATTTGTGTCTTTATACAGGTACTTAGGGTAATAATACCCATCTCATTCCACCTTCTTTCCTATCCCCCATGCTCCATCTCTTCTACTCCCTACCCTTTGCCCTATCTAGAGTTCATCTAATCCTCCCATGCCCACCCAACCACATTATGAACCAACATCCTTAAATCAGAGTAAACAATCAGCATTTGTTTTTGAGGGGGATTTGCCAGATTCACTTAGTATTATATTCTCCAACTTCATCCATTTACCTGCAAATATCATGATTTCATTCTCTTTTAATGCTGAATAATATTCCATTGTGTATACATACCACATTTTCTTTATCCATTCATCTATTGAAGGACATCTACTTGGTTCCACAGTTTAGTTATTCTGAATTGTGCTGCTATAAACATTGATGTGGCTGTGACCCTGTAGTATGCTGTTTTTAAGTCCTTTGTGTATAGACTAAGGAATGGGATAGATGGGTCAAAGATGTTTCCATTCCCAGTTTTTAGGGTATCTCCATACTACTTTCCAGATTGGCTGGACCAATTTGCAGTCCAACCATCAATGTATGAGTGTGTCTTTTCCCCCACATCTTCACCAACACTTGTTGTTTCTTGTATTCTTGATAACTGCCATTCTGACTTGAGTGAAATGAAATCTTAGAGTAGTTTTGATTTGTATTTTTCTAATTACTAGAGGTCTTCAACACTTTATCATATATTTTTATATCTTATTTCTGAGAATTGTCTGTTCAGTTTCTTGGCCTATTTACTGATTGGGTTATTTATTTATTTAGTAAATGACATTTTCAGTAAATGACAAAACTTTCTGCTAAGTTGAATTTCAACAGTTAAATTTAAGTTTAATTTTTTTTTTTTTTAGCATTCTGTAGTTTTCATTGTAGAGATCCTTCACCTTTTTTGTTAGGTTGATTCCAAAGTATTTTTTTTTTTTGAGATATTTTGCAGCAGTCTGGCTGCAGCAAAATAACCGGGGGGTGACGGGGGGTGGGGGGGACGAACAACTTGTGTACATTGATACAGCAGGAGTGGGAGCCCTTTATTGTAGGACAGGAGGGGTATATATACATTACACACAGCTTATCTTAATTAACATAAACTAGATACAGCAGTCAACCAATAAGGAATCTCCACACTTAATGGCTTGCTGGCGTTACTTCACAAACCACTCCCTCTGGCAAAATGCCAGGCGCCATCCTGACTTGTTTACAGACCCTAACAATTTTTGAGTGCTTTATATATCCTAGAGATTAGTGCTCTATCTGATGTGCTTGTAGTAAAAATTTGTTCCCAAATTATAGGCTTTCTATTCACCTCACTGATTGTTTCTTTTGCTGAGCAAAAGCTTTTGAGTTTGAATCCATCCCATTTATTGATTTTTAATTGTAATTCCTGTGCTATAGGAGTCTTATTAAGGAAGTTGGGACCTAATTTGACATGTTGGAGATTTGGCCTCCTTTTTCTCCTAATAGATACAGTGTCTCTGGTTTAATTCCTAGGGCTTGATAAAATTTGAGTTGAGTTTTGTGCATATTGAGAGATAGGAGATTAATTTTATTTTGTTGCATATGAACTTCCAGTTTTCCTAGAGTCATTTTTTGAAAGGCTATCTTTTCTTCAAAGTACATTTTTTCACACCTTTGTCTAATATAATTATAATTATGTGGGTTAGTCTCTGTGTCCTCTATTCTGTACATTAGTCTACAAGTCCATTTTGGTGCCAATACTATGCTGGTTTTGTTACTATTGATCTGTAGTACAGTTTAAGATCTGTATAGTGATGCCATCTGCTTCACTCTTCTTGCTAAGGAGTGCTTTAGTTATTCTGGATCTCTTATTATTTCCAGATGAATTTCATGACTCTTTATTTTTATATTTCCATTGGGGAGTGTAATTGGGATTTTGATTGGAATTGCATTAAATCTGTATAGTGCTTTTGGTAGTATGGTCATTTTGACAATATTGATTCTGCCTATACAAGAGCAATGTAGATCTATCAATCTTCTAAGGTCTTCTTTAATTTCTTTCTTTAGCGTTCTGTAGTTTTCATTGTAGAGATCTTTCACCTTTTTTGTTAGGTTCATTACATAGTATTTTACTTTTTTGAGACTGTTGTAAATGGAGTAGTTTTCCTCATTTTCCTTTCAGAGAATTTGTCACTGATATACAGAAAAGCCTTTGAATTATGGGTGTAGATTTTACATCCTGCTACTTTTCTAAGGTCATTTGCTAGTTTTAGAAGTTTTCTGGTGTGTGCAATTTTTTGAGTCTTCTAGATATAGAAGCATATTTTTGGTGAATAGCTAAAAGCTAATTTTTGTTCTTCTTTACCTATCAATATTCTTTTAATTTCTTTCATCTCTCTAATTACTCTGTGTCATGTTAAAAAAAAACTATGTTAAATAGAGGTGTTGAAAGGGGAATCCTAGTCTTGTTCCAGTTATTAGAGCGAATGTTTTTAATATTTCTCCATTTAGAATGATGTTGGCCTGGGACTTTGAATAGATAGCTTTTATGATGTTGAGATATGTTCCTGTTATCTCTAGTTTTTCTAGTGTTTTCAATGTGAACAGGTGCTGTATTTTGTTGAATGCTTGTTTTTTATCTATTGAGATGATCATATGGTTCTTATCTTTAAGTCTATTGAAGTGATGAATTACATTTATTGATTTACACATGTTGAACCAACCTTGCATCCATGGGATGAATCCCATTTGATGGTGGTACACAATCTTTTTGATATGTTTTTTATTCAATTTGCCAGAATTTTGCACCCATGTTCATTAGAGATATTGGTTTAAACTTTTTGTTCTTTGATGTGTCTTTTCCTGATTTGGGCATCAAGGTGATATTGGCCTCATAGAGTGAGTTTGGAAGTGTTCTCTCATTTACAATTTCCTGAAATTAATTGAAGAGTATTGGCATAAGTTCTTCTTTAAAGGTCTTGTAGAGATTAGCTCTATATCCATTTGGTACTGGGCTTTTCTTGGTTGGCAGGCTTCTGATGGTGTCATTCATTTCATCACTTAAAATTAATCTGTTTAAATTGTTTATATGATCCTGATTCACATTCAATTCTATAACTCTATAAATTTGTCAATACCTTAGATATTTTCTATTTTGAGTACAAGTTTTCAAAAATTTCTAATTATCTCCTATATTTTTGTAGTGTCTGTTGTGATATTTACTTTTTCATCATGAATGTTAGTAATTTGAGTTTTCTTCTCTTCTTTAGCATTGCAAAGGGTTTGTCAACTTTATTTACTTTTCAAAGAACCAACTTTTTGTTTTGTCAATTTTTTCATTTTTTTTTCTGTTTGTTTCAATTTTATTGATTTTTTAATTTTAATTATATCCTATCTTCTACTGCTTTTGGTGTTGATTTGTTCTTTTTATATGGCTTTGATATGTAATGTAATGTATTTGTTGACTTTTTCTTCTTTTAAGGAATAAACTCCATGTAATGAACTTTTCTCTTAGAACTGCCTTAATAGTGCCCCAGAGATTTCAATACGTTTTCTCTGTGTCTCATTCACCTGTAATATTTTTTTAATCTCCTTCTTGATGTCTTTTGCAATCCATTGTTCATTCAGTAGCATATTATTTAGTTTATAGGTGTTGGAGTAGCTTTTATTTCATCATTGATTTGTAATTTCATTTCAGTATGGTCTGATAGAATGCAGGGTAGTATTTCTAGTCTTTTATATTTGCTAAGATTGGCTTTGTGGCATTATATATGGTCTATTTTAGAGAAGAATCCAGGTGCTGCTGAGATGAAAGTGTATTTACTCATTGACAGATGAAATATTCTATACCTGTCAGTTAAGTCTAAGTTATTGATCTTACTGAGTTCTATAGTGTGTTCAGCTTTTGTTTGGAAAAAATAACCAGTGTTGAAAGAGGTGTGTTAAAGTCACCCAGAATTATTGTGTTGTGGTCTATTTGGCTCTTGAACTTGAGAAGAGTTTGTTTGATGAACGTAGATGCTCCATTGTTTGGAGCATATATATTTAAATCTGTTATGTTTTGCTGCTATATGTTTCCATTGAGCAGTATGAATCATCCTTTTTATCCCTTTGGTTTACTTTAGCTTGAAGTCTACTTTATTTGATATGAGGATGGAAACCCCTGCTTGCTTCTGCGGGCCATTTGAGTGGCATGATTTTTCCAAACCTTTCACCTTCAGTATGTGGATGCCTTTTCCTATGTGGTGAGTCTCTTGGAGGCAGCATATTGTTGGCATCCAATCTGACAGTCTATGTATTTTGATTGTTGCATTTAGGCCATTAATATTCAGGGTTATCACTGAGACATGATTTGTATTCCCAGCCATTTTTGCTTATTTTTGGTATTTAACTTTACTTGGTTTCTCCTTTGATTTGTTTTACCTTTAGCATAATACCTCCCTTTGTTGATTTTCATTATTGTTTTTCAATTCCTCTTCATGGAATATTCTGCCAAGGATGTTCTATAGTACAGGCTTTCCAATTGTAAATTCTTTTAACTTTTGTTTATAATGGAAGGTTTTTGTTTCATCATCAAATTTAAAGCTTAATTTTGCCAGATATAAGATTCTTGGTTGACATCAATTTTATTTCTGAGCTTGGTATATGTTGTTCCAGAAACTTCTGACTTTGAGAATCAGGGTTAAAAGAATCTGCTGAGATTGGTCTCCTCTTGTATGTGATCTCATTCCCCTCTCTTGTTGCCTTTAAGATTCTATCCTTATTCTGTATTCTAGATATTTTCATTATAATGTGCCTTGATACAAATCTATTGTAAGTTTGTACATTTGGTGTCTTGTAAGCCTCCTGTATTTGATTTTCCAATTCATTCTTCATGTTTGGGAGATTTTCTGAAATTATCTCATTGAAGAGATTGTGCATTCCTTTGGTTTGAAACTCTATGCCTTCCTCTATCCAAATAACTCTTAGATTTGTTCTTTTGATGCTATCCCATAATGCTCAGATATTCTACTCATGGTTCCTTACCATCTTATTTATGTGGTCAACTTTATCTTCAAGGTTGTATACTTCATCTTCATTATCTGTTTTCCAAGTGATCTAGTCTTCCAAGTGTTAGAGACTGTTGGTGATGCTTTCTGTGTTTTTTTTTTTAATTTGGTTTATTATTTCCATCATTTCAAGTATTTCTGATTTTTTTTTCAGAATCTTTATCTCTTTCTTGAAGTAATCTTTTCCTACTTGTATATCCACCCTTATCTCTGTTGGAGTGATCAATTTTTGCCTGTATTTGCTCATTTAGATCTTTTTTTAATTCCCTGATTATTTTAATTATGAACATTCTTAATGCCTTCTCTAACAACTGCACTGTACATGGGTTCTCTTATTGTAGTATCCTGGTTTGTTTGGGGTACTTTAACTCCCTTGTTCTTTGCAAGGCAAAAATCCTGTGCTCGACAATCCATAAAATTTTATTTTTAATGATAGAAAGATTCTAAAACACAACGTAATAGTAAAATTTAAATAAATTAATTTATGTTTGACTAAGAAAACAAAGTCTTAAAATTATACATATTAATGGGTTACCATACATTTATATATTGTATGATATTTAAATGAAGTTAAATACAACTATTTCCTCAAGCATTTATCTTTTGTTTATGGTGAAAACTCAAAATACTTTCTTCTAGCTTTTAGAAATGTATAGTACCATGTTATCTACAATCACCCTACTGTATAACAGCATGCCAGAACTTCTTTCTCTTATCTAACTATAATTTAGTACCCACTATAGTTGGAAGTTTGAAAGTCTGGCAAAGACTCATGTTTTGAATGCTTCTTACACAGTTGGTGTCACTACTGTGAGATTGTTGAACCTTTAGGAGGCCAGGTGTAGTAAAAGGCATTAAGTCATGGAAGGCATGCCCTTGAGGGAGATACTGGGATGCCATCCTATTACTGTCTCTCAATTTGCTCCAACACACCATGTGTTTCCACCATAGTGTACTGTGCCACCATAGGCTCAAAGAATCACAACCAAATGACCTTGCACTTAAATCTGAAACTGAGTCAAAATAAACTTCTACTCCTTATACATTATTTATCTCAGATATTTTGTCACAGAAATGGAAAGATGAATAGCACTGTATGCATTGATTGACATTCTTCATCCCCCCCAAAATCTCTGACTCATAGAAACACTCTTCTAATCTCAAGTACTACAAATCAAAATTTTGAAATTTGACATATGAGTGAGATCAGTTAGTAGTTTCCTTTCTGGGCCTGGCTGATTCCACTTAACATAATAATAACCATTCGTGTTGTTACAATGACAGAATTTCACTCTTTTTCATAGCTGTATATTTTTCTATTGTGTATATGTATCACATTTTCTTAATTCACTAATAAGTTGATAGATTCTTAGTTGTTTTCACTGTTGGATTATTGGCCCATATGAATTGCGCTGCAATAGACATAAGAATACAGATGTTTATTAAGCATATTGATTTTATTTCCTTTGGATGTTTGTCAGTAAGATTCCTGGATGATATGGTATTTGTATGTTTATTTTTTGAGGAACCTGCATGCTGTTTTTCATAATACTGGTACTAATCTACATTACCCCTAATGATGTGCAAGTTTTCATTCTTTTCCACATTCATACCATAGCATGCATTCTTACAGATAGCACTAGCTATCTGTAGTGTTTTGATAATAAGAATTTTTGCAAGGGTGAAATGGTATCCTATTGTTGTTTTGATTTGCATTTACTTGGTGATCAGTGATGGTGAGAAATTTTTCATGTACATTTTGGTCTTTTGTATTTCTTCCTTGATGTGTTACTTATTTAGGTATGGTGACAATTTTTAATTTTTTTTAAATACATTTTATTTCTGAGTTTTTGGAGTTCCTTCTATGTTCTGTTCAACAAATAATTGTCAGATGTATAGCATTGTAACCAGCTCTTTGGTTACTATAATCAAAAGACCTAAGAACAACAATTTTAGAAGAGAAAAAGTTAATTTGGTACTAATGGTTTCAGAGGCCTCAGTCCATAGACAGCTGCCTCCATTGCTTGGCATCCTAGGCAAGGCAGAATATTATGGCAGAAGAGTGTGGTGGAATAAAGTGGCTCAGGAAATGTCCACCAGAAAGGAGAGAAAGTCTTCTCTTACCAAGGACAAAACAATTCCCCAAAGGTACTCCCCCAATAACCCACCTCCTCTAGTCATACCCTATCTGCTGACAGTTACCACCCAGTTTATCCCTATCAGGGGATTAATGTAGTTATTAGATTAAAACTTTCATAACCCAATCATTTCACCTATAAACTCTTATGGATTGTTTTTACACATGAGCTTTTTGGGGACATCTCGTCTCTAATCCATAACATATAATGTGTAAATATTTTTTTTCCTTTCTGTACATTTTCTCTTCACTCTATTGATTGTTTCCCTTGCTACTTGTTTCCTTTTAATAATCAAGGTTTTGATTTAACCTTGTTTTCCTAATTCCTTGAGATGGAACAGTGATTTATTAAAATAATAACTGATTTTTTAAAAGAACCTCTAATTTATGTTACCAAATTTATGAAACAGAAGTGAGATAAAATTATTTATTGAAAATTACAAAATAAAAGTTTATAAAAATACATGAAAAATATTATATTGGATATATATATATATATATATATATATATATATATATATATATATATACTAGTACTATCACCTTTACTTGAAATTTTTACTATGCTATATTATATTGGTTTTGCTCCATTTCATTCTCTAGTACTTCTTCTTTCCCTCCATTTCTCCCACATCATGTTCATTTTTCTCTACTCTGATGGTCTTTCTTGAATTTATTGCTTGATTTTTAATTGGTGTTTTATAGATATACATGAAGGTGAAATTCACTGTTGTATATTCATTTATGTATACGGAATAATTTGGTCAATATGATTTCCTCCCTTTTCCTGTCTCTTTTCCCTACCACTCAATCCCCTTCCTATACTCCACTGATCTCTCTTCTATTTTTATGAAGTTCCACCATTTTCCCCTTATTTTGCTCTGTCTCCTGTAAAAGAAAACTTTAGACCTTTGACTTTCTGAGTCTGGCTTCATTTAGTATGAGGTGAAGTTCTATCCATTCACAGAAAATAACATAAATTTATTATTCTTTATAACTGATTAAAACTCCATTGTATGTATACACCATAGTTTCTTTATCCATTCATCTGTTGGCAGGCACCTAGACTTGTTCCACAACTTGGCTTTTGGGTATTGATGTGCCCATATCACTATAGTAGGTTGACCTTTTTTTCTTTTTGGTAAATAGGAAGGACTGGAATAGTTGAGTTATGTGATGAATTTATTCTTAGTATTTTGTGGAATTTTCATACTTCCTTGCCTAATGATTGCATTAATTTTCAGTCTGACAACAATATGAGTTTATCATTTTCCTCACTTCCTTTAAAGCATTTATTGTCATATGTATTATTGATGGTTCCTATTCTAAATGGAATGAGATGAAATCTCAATGCACTTTTGATTTGCATTTAATGATTGCTAGAAATGTTAAATAGTTTTCATACACTTGTTGGCTATCTGTTTCTTCTTTTGGTAAGTGTGTCTTTTGTTGTTTGTCAATTTGTTAATTGATTTTTTTTCATGTTAAGCTTATTGAGTTCTTTATGTATTTTGGATACTAATCTCCTGTCATAGGAGAAGCTAGTAAATATTTTCTACCATACTGTAGGCTCTGCCTTTATGTTCTCCTTTTGTTTTTTTGTACGGAATCTTTTTAATATGATACCATCATATGTATTTATTTCTAGTTTATTTCTTGAGTCTTATGGATCTTGTTAAGAAAGTTGGTTCCTGTGATGATATGTTAGAATTTTGAACCTATATTTCTTTCTAGCAGTTGCAGATTTTCTGATTTAATTCCTAGGTCTTTTGTTCACTCAGAATTGACTTTTGAACAGGGTGAAATATAGGAATCTAGTTTCATTCTTCTGTATATGGACATACAGTTTTATCAGAATCATTTGATTTCAAAAAGGCTAACTTTTCTCCATATTTTTTTGTCAATTATAAGATGACTTTATGTGAGTTTGTCCCTGTGTCTTCTATCCCATCCCATATGTCTTCATGTCTCTTTTCATGTGAATACCAAGCTGTGTTTGTAACTACAACTCCATAGTACCATTACAGATCAGGTATTGTGATGTATCCAGCATTGTTCTTTCTGCTCAATCTTGCTTAGGGTAATCTGGGTCTTCTATTACTCCAAATAAATTTCTGAATTACTTTTTTCTCATTCTGTGAAGAATGTCATTGTTGTTTTCTTGGGGATGACATTGAATCTGTAGAGTGGTTTTGGTAATATGGCCATATTGACAGTTTTTATTCTGACTATCCAAGAACATGGGAGGTCTTTCGATCTTCTAGGGTTTTCAATTTATTACCTGAGTGTTCTATTGTTTTTATTGTAGAGGTCTTTCACTCCATTGGTTAGATTTATTCCAAGTTATTTATTTTATTTTATTTTATTGAGGCTCTTTCAAATGAGACTATTTTCCTGACTTCTTTCTCAGCAGGTTCATTATTGTAATATAAGGAACATTTTGGTGTTTGTATGCTGATCTTATAACCTGCTACTTTGTTGAGTTGCTTTATCAGCTCTACAAAGTTGTCTGGTAGTGTTTTGGGTCTTATGCATATAGGATAAAATCATAATCAAGTAGAGATAATTTGACTTCTTTTTTTCCTATCTGCATCCCTTTAATTTGTTATGAGCCTATTTCTTGACCAAGTATATCTGATTCTAGAATTTACTTTTAGGAAATTATAAGAGATGTTATACAAGGCTTATAAAAAATAATATCATTGTACTTTTTTAGTACTACTAATATTTAAAGACTTCATGTTTACATTAACAGGATAAATGGTATACCCTTATAATAAAGTGTGAGCAGTGTTCCAATTTAGGTATCAAAGCATGGTAATATTCTAGAAAAAAATATTTTTTTTACATTACATTAAATAATGAGGCAGAAAATAGGCCACCCATAGGCAGATAAGACAGGACCTTGGAGGAGAAAGAAAGGAGGAAATACATCCATACAATCCTGAAAGGAGACATTGGACCTGGAAAACATCTGTGCCCTTGACATCTTCAACTGCAATTGGATATCCTTAGTTACCCCTACTCCTACCCCTAGTAATGGCGAACCCCAAAATATATCCTTGTACAATGTACTTTCTCCCATCAATAGATGTGCCAGATCACAAGGTTAAAACATCCTTTTAATTATGTAAATTGGGAATTAAACTAGTGCACTTCTGGTTGGCCTATTAAGCCCAGAGCTTTAAAAGCTTGATTGGTTCATGATAGCATCCCTTGTTTACTTGGGCTCCACCAATCACTTGCACTAGGAAATCTGACATGATATTAAACATCCCCAGAAAAACTTCAGCCAGTGCTAACCTGTATTGGGACATCCACTGTACTTCAGGAGCACTTTTCTACTTTAAACAAATCTTGCTATTCTAACCTCCATTTGGTTGTGAATATTGTTCTTTGAATGACAGCCATGCTTCATGTTACATTTTGGGGAACTTGTCTGGGATAAACAGAATAGTGAGTAATACAGACAAACGAGCTCTCATTTTTTTTTCTCTTTATTTTTTCTTAGTGGACAACCTCTCTTTAAACACTGGGTACTTGTCACCAGTAAAATGTGACTATCATAACTATTGGTCTTAAGATTCAGACTTCTTGCCTTATCTTGGAGCTAATCCCACAATGTTCATTGGGAATATTGGTTCTGAAGGCAAGGGACTTCCTTTTGTGGTTATCAGCACACCATAGGGGATCAGAAATAGGTCTCAGAGTATCTAATGGTCTCTGGTCAGAGATATTCTCCAATGTTACCTGAAGGTTCTGGGCTAAAATCTGGAACTTCACCACCCATCAGGCACTATCTCTTTGTACTTTATCCTTTCACTTTGGCATTTTCCTAGGAGATCTAGACCTGATGTTGGATGGCACTTTTGCCCATGGATTCTGGATTACCAAAGGCCTGGTCTTATTTGTGACTTTATCTCAAATGGTGATCCATATATTCCCAGAGATCAGAATTTATTTGACCCAACCTACCATTCTCTAATTTTTGTACTCCTTTGAGATCTCTGTGAAAGGGGACCCTGGGAGGCTTTTTCTTGTTTTTTATATACCCCTTCCCCAAATTGATCTTGGTATGCCTTTTTTGTTGTTGTTGTTGGTATGCCTTTAAAACCCCTGAATTTAACATCCTTTTGCCTATCAACCACATGTAATTCCCTGGGGTTTTATATATACATGGACTCTTCATTAAATAACCTAAATCAAGGTCCTGACCTCTGGCATACATTTGCTACCACTTCTTTAAGGAAGGGTTTTTGCCCTTTGCCATATGATAAAACTTGTTTCCTACAAATACATTATCAGGATTTTGAGGGACACCAATATTATGAATATGATGGACCTATGAACAAAAGTCCAAATTACAAGAGCTTATAGAGATTAAGATGTGGATAGGATCCAGTTGTCACCCTTTGCACTTGATTTTCTTGAGAAAAATTTTAAGCTACCTCCTAAGAGAGTTCCAGTACCATCTCCAGTGATCCCTTTAAGTGGTGGTAAGGAGCTCAAGACACACCAGAGATGAAAAGGTGCAAGTTATTTCAATTCAAGAATTATTCAGTTCATTAGAAGAGATCTCAAATGGGGCCACATTGTCAAGCTTGAATAAAACAATGGGTACAGGTTCTCTTCATGATCATGTGTGAGATAAAACTTGCTACTATGCAGAACCTGCTAATGTACAGGAGGAGAACCAAGGGATGCACTGGTTCATTTAAAAGGGAAAAAAAGGAATATTAACGGACACCCTGACTCTTTCCTGTCTCATAGTTGGGAAACCAGGTTTCACTCCTCTGGAATAAGTCAAAATTTGACTCTGAGACTTCAAGGAATAAACACCTAAGATTTTTCTGCACCCAAGCCTGGTTGTCAAACTAAATGGAGAATGGAGATAAAAGGCTCCCCTGAGGGAAAT
The DNA here is from genome assembly GCF_048772815.1 of Callospermophilus lateralis. Taxonomy (NCBI): domain Eukaryota; kingdom Metazoa; phylum Chordata; class Mammalia; order Rodentia; family Sciuridae; genus Callospermophilus; species Callospermophilus lateralis. The sequence continues at coordinate 80,536,266 of NC_135325.1, read as the reverse complement.
TTCAACTATAAAACCAATTTGCAGTTATATCTGTCTTGTAGGTTGGATGTCAAACGGTCTAAAGTCCCTTGGGTTCAAACTTTCTTTTTCCCATAATATGTAAACAATGCCAGCTAGATCCAGCCATCCCTCACCTCAGGGCCAATAAAATAGCAAAATAATCCCTAGAATTCCAGTCCCCCTTACCCAGGTCCCCTGGTGACTTCAGCTCACAAAGTCTCAGAACCTAAACCTTCCAAAGTCCTGACTCCCAAGACCCCAAAACAAGTTCCTCATATATATATCCTCCTCTCCTTCAATTATGAGAATCACAGTCCATGTTCCTTTAGTTTGCAAGGCATTGGTCAAATAACATAAGATTTGGGAGAGTTATCAGAGAACTCTGACAAATATACCAAGGGTATGCAAAAGGTTTTCCTTACTTTTGACTCATCCCAGAGGGATCTCACTGTACATTAAAACCAAAGCTATAAAAAACAGATACTTGCCTTACAAGCCACAGAAACATGGTGATAAACAGTTTGCCATGCATAGACAGGGGTGCCTTTTAAGTAGACAGATTTTAGGTCAGCACTCATTTCCCATAGGGAGATTGGCAGTTCTTCATAAAGACCCCTTTTGGGAATTCAACTACCAAGTAGGACAATGGAGGAATTAGCACCCCAACAATGCATACTTGAAATTCTTCAGCACATCTGAACTAGCACTCTGGACTATTCTAAAATTTTTTAGGTCGTTTACATGCCTACTGAGAGCCTAACAACCTTCCTAAAAAATCTGAAGGGAACCCTTATCAAGTACACCAATAAGTCACCTGAATGGTATGAGGGATGCTTGATTTTGAGATATCATTTTTAACCCAATCAGCTCCAGAAATTTGTAAAAACTCCAATACCTTTAGGTGTATAGAAAATCTCCTAAAAGTTGTTATGAAGTTCTATTTTAACTGGGACCAAGAGGAAGAAAAACCAGGAGAGGAACAAAATGAGAGTAGAGCAACCACTCTTGTGGCTATGCTAAGGGAGGTTAATATGAGCTAGAGGCCTCCTGGGAGAAATAGACCTCCCACATGCTTTAACTGGAGACAAAAAAATTCACTGTTTAAAAAAGTGTCCTCAGGAGCTTAAAAACCTCCTAACCCTTATGGATTTGCAAAGGAAATCATTGAAAAGCAGATTATCCCTTGGGGTGAAGGCTACTTGGTCCAAACACCTCCTTAATGGTAAAAACACAGGGTTGAGGAAGCCCTTGTGGCTCCCACTTCTCACACTATTATCAATGAAAGGGAGCCTCAGGTAAAGATGATCATTGAAGGAAAATAAATTGACCTCCTCCTAGACATTGGAGCCAGTTTTTCCATAAACTTTTTAAACCCTGGTCCCACTATTGCAATCAAAATAATCATAAGCCAGTGTCTGAAAAACATTTAATTGGAAATTTTTAAGAACTCTCAACTGTGAATAAGAGATATCCTTTTTATTCACTCTCTCCTGATTATGCCTGAAAGCCCAGGATAGAGATACCTTGTTGGGCTTGCATACAACTATTTTGATTGCACCAGGACAAATTTTCTGACTTCCATTAATGGAAGAAGATATAGACCCTGAAGTCTGAGCCATACAAGAAAAGATAAGGAGGGCCATCAAGCCTAGCCCAGACAAAATTTATATTAAGCAGCCCCCATCTTTCCCCCACTCAAAAAATATTCCTTGAAACAAGAGAAAGGACTACAAACCATGATTAACAACCTGAAATGACAGGGGCTTCTAATACCTTTGCAATAACCTCTGGAATATCCCTACCCTGGGAGTACATAAACCAAATGTAGATTGGAGGATAGTTCAGGACCTTGTACTAATAAATGAGGCAAAAGTTCCTTTGCATTCAATTGTCAGCATCATTTGCACTTTATAGTCTCAGATTCCTAATTCTGAGTGGTTAACAATACTTGAATCAAAGATTTTTTTATACCCTTACACCCTGATTTTTATTTTCTATTGGCATTTGAAGACCCCTCAGACTCAGTCCACCCAATTGAATTGGATGGTTGGAATTCAGAGACAGTCCACACCCTTTTCAGCAAGCCCTGGATCAAGATTTGTCAATTCAATCATTCACAGACAAAAATCATATAGTATGTGGATGATCTTCTCTTCTGTGCCCCATCAGAGGCAATATTACAAGTGGGCACTCAGGTCCTGTTAATTTTCTAGTCAAAAAAGAACACAAAATCTTTAGTTCTAAAGCCCAACTATGCCATACCTCTGTCAATTACCTAGTGCTAAAAAGACATCAGTGCAAGAGGAAGAAAGAATTGAGCCCATTTCTTCCTTTCTCCTCTGAAGAACTCTTAAACCATTCAGGGAATTTCTAGGGATAACAGGGTTCTACAGGCTGTGAATCCCAAGATATGGGGAAAGGAAGTAGATCATCCCCTATACCAGCTAATAAGGGACTCTCAGCAAGCTAATAATAACCTATTAGAATAGGAACCAGAGTAAAAATGAACTTTTAATTTATTTAAGTGAATTATTTTTTGAGAACCCAATTCAAAGTTTCCCTACTAGTCAAACGTTAAGTATGTTTGTCTGTGAAAGAAGGGGAGTGACCCTAAGAGTTGTAACTCAGACTCTACAACTCTCTCAGCAGCCAGTAGCATGCTTGAATGAAGAGTCAGACCTGCTAGCAAAAGGCTGTCCAGCCTGCTTATGAAGAGTTGCAGCTGTGGCTCTACTGGTTCCAAAACTGACACTGGAGACAGACCTAATAGTACTTAGTTTCCATGATGTGGCAGGACTTCTAGAAGCTAAAGGAAGCCTCTGGCTCTCAGAAAATAGGCTCCTCAGAGACAAGGTCCTGTTACCTGAGTGGCCAATTGTCCAATTAAAACCCTGCCTGACTCTAAATCTGGCTACCTTTTCCCTAGGAAATAGAAGGATGAAGATATTAAACATGATTGTGTACAAGTAATCCTGCAAATCTAGAGAAAATTTAAGGGATAAGCTCTGGAAGACCCCAATCTGGTTCTTTTCAGAAATGGAAACTCCTTCATGGAACTAGAAATCCACAAGGAAGGATGTGCAGTAGTCACTGTATAGGTAGTCGTTGAGAATCCATTCCTTCCAACTGGCACCAGTGCACAACTGGATGACCTTACAGTTCTTACTAGAGCCTAAGAAATAAGCCAAGGCAAAAAAGTCAACAAATATACAAACTCCAAATATGAATTTCTGGTTCTGCATGCCCACACTGCTATATAGAAAGAATGGCATTTCCTGACAGCTAACAAATCCCTCATCAAATATCATAAAGAGATTAATAGGCTTTTCTCTGCTGTTTATATCTAGTATACATCCAAGGTAGTTAAAGTCAGCATACTACAGTAACACAGCCACATCTGTGATTATTGAAGTTCAAGTAACAAGAGCTAAGCTATGGGACCAACCTAGGTGCCCTTCAACAGATGAATGGATAAAGTAAATATGGAATATATACATGATGGAGTATTATTCAGCCATAAAGAAGAATGACATTATGACCTTTATCAGCAAATGGATGGATCTCAAGATGATCATGCTAAGTGAAGTAAGCCACTCCCAAAAAAACAAAGGTCTAATGTTTTCTCTAATAAGTAGAACCTAACTCACACTAAGAGGAGGGGGAGGTGAGGGGAATAATAGAAGTTCAGTAGATTAGACAATGGGGAATGGAGGGAAGGGGGGATAAGAAAAGGAAAGACAGTGGCATGAATCTGACATAGTTTTCCCATGTACATATATGAAAATAACCCAGTGAATTCCACCACCAAATACATCCACAAGAATGAGACTTTAAGTAATATAAGATATAATTCCAGCTTGTGTAATTATATAAAAATGGATTCTGCTGTCACATATAAGTAAAATGAACCACTAAATAAATAAAATAAAGTGAAAGCTTTTAAAATTTCACCATTAGAAAAAAAAATTAGTGCTCTTGTTGTGTGTGTGTGTGTGTGTGTATATGTATATATATATATATATATATATATATATATATATATATATATATATATATATGAAAATACACATATTTTTCCTTTGTGTTATCACACTGCTTTTATAATCTTGTTATTATTTTTCTTTGTTTGTTTATTGTTAGTGATTATTCTCTTTGGGTCCCCTTGCGTGGATTTTGTTTCTGTTATTATTTTTTTCTCTGTCCATTCTTCTCCCTATAATAGCCAAATCCTCTGATCTATCCTTCTCTTTCTTTTTGCTTTGTTTATTTTCTTCTCCTTTTCCTTCATGGACTTCACTAGCTACATATCTTCTGCTTTAAAATTTTTCACATTTCAAATATTGCAAACTTTCTTTTATCCTTACATCCTACCTCCCATTTTATTAAAGAACTGTATTTTTCAAACTTTTATAACTCTATAGTTATATACTTTGCTTTTAATACTCTTGAGGTTGTGGTTATTAGCACTGTGAATGTTGTAGTTCAAATCTGGTGTTTAATGCTATATCCAGTTCAAAGATTTTTTTTTGTTTTTCTGTTTTCATATTTCCTGTTTTGGTAGTTATTAGTGCCACAGATGTGATAATAGAAATCAGGTATTTATTTTAATGTTTTATTGTTTGTTGTTGTTGGTGATGTTTGTTTTGCCATTTTCTGTAAATTTTTGGTAATCTAGGGTGAAACTACAAATTCTTGAGTGGATACCATTCTGATATACCCTCAACTTATTAAAAAGATGACACACCTCACTTCACACAAAATTTAACTCTGCTCAAAGTTCAGCAATAGTTCCATAAAGATTACGGTGAAAACAAACTAATAAACAACAAAAAACCTAATCTGACCACCATGCCTCAAGTAGAAGTGGGTAGGATGTACCTCAGGTCCTACTCTTGAATATTCACTTCTTCATTAAGAGCAAAGTAATAAAACAAACTGTTGACATTACACCTATGAGGGGGTTAAATCTATATTGTTCTAATGCCTCTTTTTTGGAAAAAAAATAGACATGAGTTTTTGTCCTTCCATATTTGAGAAGAACAGTCAAAGACAGTTTACCTCACATTTAATGCTATGTGTAACAAAATTGCATGATATCTAAGAAGGACACCACTCTTCTGAGACTGACAGAAAAAAATGGAATCCTAAAACACTGACACAATTTACATATTACACTAATCATCCCCAAAGAACTAGCATGAAAATTATACTCCATAACTCACTCTGAAATGTATTCAATAATTCCCAACAACTTGATGTTCCAGAACACTTTGCCAAGACAAGGCTGTGCACTTATGTCCTCACATAAAAGTTGAAGAGAAATTGATCCCAATATATGCACAAATCTCAATAAAGGTATACAAAAAAATATTTTAAAAGGTTAAAAGAAACTTTAAGAAACTCACGTTTTGCCAGCAACAGATTCTAAAGATATAATAGTAGATTAAATACCAGAGAAAAATTTCAAACAAATAATTTTTAAAAATCAGTAGACTTCAATATAATGCAGAAAAACTCCCGAATGGATTAATGAATTGAGTACAGGATATAAAGGAGAACTTCAATAAAAATACACAGTTATTGAAACAGAAATAAACAAGAATCTAGGAAGTGAACTGGGGTTGTGGTTCAGTGTTAGAGTTCTTGCCTAATAAGTGTGAGGAATGGGTTTGGATCCTCAGCACCACATAAAAATAAATATTATTTCAAAAATTTAGGAAATGAAAGGCACAATAAGTCAAAATAAAAATTTCACTGGAAAGACTATCCAATAGAATAGGCCTCATAAAAGACAGAATCTCAGACCTGGAAGCCAAATTAGCCAACTTTGAATACTCTGACTGGATTAAATAAAATGAATTATTTTTCCATAATCAGAATATAATAGGGGATCTTGAACAGCATTAAAAGAACAAACTCATGAAAAATTGGAATTGAAGAGTTATCTGAGATGATGTTTAATGTCCTGAGTTAAATGTTCATGGAAGTAAATAATAGCAGAAAATTTTCCAAAACATATGAATGTGATTGACATCCAGATACAACAAACATTCAGAACCCCAAATAGATAAAATCAAGATAGAATTCATCCATGAAAGATTATAATGTTACTGCCTAACATATTAAAAAGAATACGATTTTAAAACCTAAAAAGAAAAACATCAGATTGAATTTAGAGGTTAGCCAACCAGAATTACATCTGATTTCTCAACACATTCTCTGACATCCTGAAGGCAACATTATAAATCCTTTAAAACAAAAAAGAAAGAAAGAAAAGGAAAAACTTCCAACAAAGATTGCTATATTCAATAAAGCTATCCCTCGGAATCTAAACAGAAGTAGAACTTTGTAAGATAAGCATAAACTAAAGAATGTATGACTACTAAGCTATTACAGAAACGTACGATAAGTATTTACAGAGAGAAATTACATAAAGAATTTTTTTTAATTGCCATAACTCATGAACAAGTGAATCTCATTAGAGTTGTATGTATACAAATAAGAAATAGTAAAGAATTAAACATTAGGAAAAAATAGTGGCAAGAATTAATAAAACTCTAACTCTCCAGTTCAAAGACATAGACTGAAACAATGGATTAAAAAACAAGACCCAACTATATGTTGTTTGCAAGATACTCATCAGATGTGAAAAAGTGGTTGTAGGCTGAAAGTAAATGACTGGAAATTGGAATTTCTTGTACACAGAGTCAGAAATAACTTTCAGGATTAGCTAATCTAATATATGTTGAACAAGACTAAAAACTAAAATTAAAAAGCACAGACAAAGAAAGTCATTTCATACCAGTAAATTAAACAATTGAAAAATAATATATAATAGCAAATATTTATGCCCTAAACATCAGTGTCCCTAATCACTTAAACAGACATTGACTCAATGACTCAATACAATATTATGCCAATTAGGTCATATTGGTGTGTACCCAGCAAGGACTCTTCAGACGTTTAAAAAATGCTATAAATCAAACTGATTAAACAGACCTCTAAAAAATCTTTCATCAAATAGGAGTCAAATTCACTTTTTTCTTAGTTGCTTATGGAATCTTATCCATAACAAACCATATTTAGAATGCAAAAGTATTCTTAGAAATTTCATAAAATCTATATAATTGCATGCATCTTATCAGATCATAATCAAAAGAAATTACAAGTCAACACCAGCACATCCTAAAGCAATTTATAAAAATGTTGAGATTGGAAAATACACTTTTTACTGATGAATGGGTGATAGAATACATAAAGAAGAAAAATAAAGAATATTTAAGAATCAAATGAGAATCTGAATACATGTATCAGTACCTCTAGAACATGAAGAAAGACATCCTAAAATTTTTGTTATGAATGCCTAAATAAGAAAATCAAAAAATCCCAAATAAACAATTTAATGATGTATGTATTCTAGAAAACCAATAAAAAAATTCCAAAACCATTATAAGAAAGAATATATCGAAGATCCACCCATATCAGGCTGTGCAGGTCACAGGTGCATAGCAGGCCCAATCCACCCCTCCCCCAGTGGGGCAGATACCAGCCAGAGCCTAGGCTCTGGAGCAGGACCACACATTCTGACCAGCAGACTACTGTGGGAGCCAAGATCCAACCCAGATCGCCCACACCAGCCTTTGGGGGACCCAAGCTCTCAGTAGATCTGGTTCTCTCCTCCCCCAGCATCCTCCAGAGCCTAGCCTCTGGCTCAGGACCTCTTATTCCAACCAGCAGATTACCTTGAGAGGTCAAACCCAGGGGTCCTGATCCACCAACATCTGCCTGTGCAGGTCCCAGGTGCACAACAGGGTTGGTCCACCCCTCCTCCTTACAGGGCAGACACCCACCAGAGCATAGTATCTGTTGTAGAACCACCCTTCCAACAATCAGACCACCTAGGGAGGTCAAACCCAGCTGCCCAGATCCACCCAAACCAACTTATGCAGGACCCAGATCCAGGATGCAGTAGCATTTACTGAGGAACACCAGCCGGGTCTGGAAGCCCAACATCAAGGTAAGGTACAGAGAATCTGCACAGGTACTAAAAGAATATAGGGAAGAAAGTGTAATATCTCAAATCAGCACTGCAAGAAAGGAAGACACATAGACAACATGAATAAACAAGGAAGGAAAGTGTACCAAACAAACCAGGATGTTATAATAACTGAAACCATGGACAACAAAATTAATAAAATATAAGAGAAGGAGTTCAGAAGTTGCATAATTAAAATGATCTGTGAATTAAAGAATGACCCAAATGAGCAAATACAGGAAAAAAATTGTTAACTCCAACAAGGAGATAATAGAGGAAAAAGAGGTAGCCAAAGATTACTTCAAGAGAGAGATAGAAACCCTGAAAAAAAAAGTCAGAAATCCTTAAAATGAAGGATAGAATAAATAAAATAAAAAACTCAATAGAAAGCATAACCAACAGACTGCATCAATTGGAAGAAAGAATATTAGATAATGAAGACAAATTATACACCTGGAAAATAAAGTTAATCACAAGATAGATAGTTAGAAGATAGTTAGAAACCATTAACAGAATATCCAAGAATTATGGGACAGCATCAAAAGAACAAATCAGAGTTATTGGGATAGAGGAAGGCACAGAGTTTCAAACCAAAGGAATGCCCAATCTCATCAATGAGATAATATCAGAAACTTTCCCAAGCTTGAAGAACAAATTGGAAAACCAAATATAAGAGGCTTGCAGGACACCAAATGTACAAAATCACAACAGATCTACACCAAGGCACATTATAATTAAAATGCCTAACATACAGAATAAGGATAGAATCTTAAAAGACACAAGAGAGAGGAATCAGATTACATATCGGGGGAGATCAATTCATATCTCAGCAGATCCTTCAACACAGACCCTCAAAGTCAGGAGATTGTGGAACAACATCTACTGAGCACTGAAAGAAAATGGATGCCAACCAAGAATCTTATACACAGCAAAACTAAGCTTTATATTTCATGATGAAATAAAAAACTTACATGATAACAAAAATTAAAAGAATTTACATCTAGAAAGCCTACACTATAGAACATCCTCAGCAAAATATTCCAAAAAGAGGACATGAAAAACAATGATGAAAATCAGCAGAGGGAAATATTACAATAAAGGAAAATCTAATCAGAGAGAAACCAAGTCATATTAAATACCAAAAATAAACAAAAATGGCTGGGAACAGAAATCAAGTCTCAATAATAACCCTGATTGTTAATGGCCTAAACTTACCAATCAAAAGACATAGACTAACAGATTGGATTTTAAAAAAAGTCCTAACAATATTCTGCCTCCAAGAGACACTTCTCATAAAAAATACATACACAAACTGAAGGTGAAGAGATGGAAAAAATCATACCACTCACATGGACTGCAGAAACAAGCAGGGGCTTCAATCCTCATATCAAATAAAGCAGACTTAGAACTAAAGTCAATCAAAAATGATAAAGAAGTACGCTATATTCTGCTCAAGGGAATCATACACCAACAAGACTTAACAATTATAAATATATATGACCCAAACAATGCATCAAATACATTCATCAAGCAAACTCTTCTCAAGTTCAAGAATCAAATAGACCACAACACAATAATCGTGGGTGATTTAAAATGCCTCTTTCATCACTAGATAGAGCTTCTAAACAAAAACTGAACAAAGAATCTATAGAGCTCAATAATGCAATCAATAATTTAGACTTAACTAACATATATAGACTGTTTCACCATTTTATGAGAGAAAATACTTTCTTCTCAGCAGTACATGAATCCTTCTCTAAAATAGACCATATACTATGCCACAAAGCAACTCTTAGCAAATATAAAAAAGTAGAGATATTACCCTGCATTCTATCAGATCATGGAATGAAATTAGAAATGAATGATAAAGTAAGAAATAAAATTCACTCCAACACCAGGAGACTAAATAATATTCTACTGAATGAACAATGGGTTGCAGAAGACATTCAGGAGGAAATGAAAAACTTTTAGAGGTGAATCATTACACAGATGCAACATATCAAAATCTCTGGGAAAGTATGAAAGCAGTTCTAAGAGGAAAGCTCATTGCATGGATTTCATTTCTTAAAAGAAGAAAAAGTCAAAAATACATGACTTAACATTACATATCAAATCCCTAGAAGAAGAAGAACAAATCAACATCAAAAGCAACAGAAGACAGGAAATATTTGAAAACAGAGGTGAAATCAATGAATTTGAAACAAAAGAAACAATTGAAAAATAGACAAAAGTTGGTTCTTTGAAAAAATAAATAAAATTGACAGACTCTTAGCTGTGCTAGTGAAGAGATGGAAAGAGAAAACTCAAATCACTAACATACATGATTAAAAAGGAAATATCACAGCAGACACTACAGAAATACAGAAGATAATTAGAAATTATTTGAAAAACTTGTACTCAATAAAATAGAATATATCAAAGGCATCGACAAATTTCTAGAGTCATATAATTTGCCCAAATTGAATCAGGATGATATACAGAGTTTAAACAGAACAATTTTAAGTGACAAAATACCAGATGTCATCAAAAGTCTACCAACCAAGAAAAATCAAGGACTGGATGGATACACAGCCGAAATCTACAAGACCTTTAAAGAAGAACTAATACCAATACTCTCCAATTTATTTCAGAAAATAGAAAAAGAGGCAGCACTTTCAAATTAATTATACAAGGCCAATATGACCCTGATTCCAAAACCAGGCAATGACACATCAAAGAACATAGATGCAAAAATTCTCAATAAAATTCTGGCAAATCAAATACAAAAACATATCAAAAAGATCATGCACCATGATCAAGTGGAACTCATCCCAGGGATGCAAGGTTGGTTCAACATATGAAAATCAATAAATGTATTTCATCAAATCAATAGACTTAAAGATAAGAATCATATGATCATCTCAATAGACACAGAAAAAGCATTTGATAAAATACAGCACCCCTTTATGTTCAAAACACTAGAAATAATAGGGATAAGAGGAACATATCTCAACATCATAAAGGATATCTATGCTAAGCTTCAGGCTAACATAATTCCAAATGATGAAAAATTGAAGGCATTTCATCTAAAAACTGTAACAAGATAGAGATGCCCTCTTTCAGCACTTCTTCTTAACATAGTTCTTGAAACACTGGCCAGAGCAATTAGATAGGTGAAAGAAATTAAAGGGATACACATAGGAAAAGAAGAACTCAGATTGGCACTATTTGCTGATGATATCATTCTAAAACTAGAAGTTCCTAATAGTTTTATCAGAAAATTTCTAGAATTAGTAAATGAATTCAGCAAAGTAACAGGATATAAAATCAATACCCATAAATTAAATGCATTTCTGTATATCAGTCCACAGAAAGGGAAACAAGAAAAACAACCCTATTTTCAATAGCCTCAAATAAATACAAATAAATAAAATATTTGGGAATCAACTTAACAAAAGTGGTGAAAGAGCTATATAATGAAAATTACAGAACCCTAAAGAAAGAAATCAAAAAAGACTTTAGACAATGAAAAGATCTATCTTGCTCTTGGATAGGCAGAATTAATATTATCAAAATGACCATATTTCTAAAACCATTATTCCAGTGACATTCTCCATAGAAATAGGAAAAGCAATCATGAAATTCATCTGGAAAAATAAGAGACCTAGAATAGTTAAAGCAATCCTTAGCAGGAAGAGTGAAACAGGTGATATCACTATACCAGACCTCAAATTATACTACAGACCAATAGTAACAAAAACAGCATGGAACTGGCTCCAAAACAGACTGGTACAGAATAGAGGACACAGAGACTAACACAAAAAATTTAAATTGTCTTATATTAGACAAAATTTCCAAGAACTTGCATTGGAGAAAAGATAGCTTGTTCAACAAATGATGTTGGGAAAACTGGAAATCCATATGCAACAAAATAAAATTAAACCCCTATATCTCACCATACACAAAACACAACTCAAAATGAATCAAGGACTTACGAATAAAACCAAAGACACTGCATCTAATAGAAGAAAAAGTAGAACCTAATCTCCATTTGTGGGATTCAGCCCAAACTTCCTTAATAAGACTCCTGTGGGGTAAAAATTAAAATCAGTAATCAATAAATGGGATGGACTGAAACTAAAAAGTTTCTTCTCAGTAAAAGAAACAATCTGTGAGGTGAATAGAGATCATACATCTTGGGAGCAAATCTTTACCCCTCATGCATCAGATAGAGCACTAATCTCTAGGAAATATAAAAAACTCAAAAAGCTAAGCACCAAAATAAATAAATAACCCAATCCATAAATGGGCCAAAGACCTGAACAGACACTTCTCAGAAGAGGATAAGCAAGCAATCAAAAATATATGAAAAAATGTTCATCATCAATAGCAATTAGATAAATGCAAATCAAAACCACTCTAAGATTTCATCTCACTCCAGACAGAGTGGCTGATATTATGAAGACAAACAACAATAAATATTGGCGAGGATGTGGGGGAAAAGGTAAACTCATACACTACTAGTGGGACTATAAATTGGTGCACCCAATATGGAAAGCAATAAGAAGATTTCTTGGAAAATTGGGACTGGAACCACCATTTGACCCATCTATCCCTCTCCTCAGTCTCTACTCAAAGGACTTAAAAACAGCATGCTACAAGGACACAGTTAAATCAATGTTTATAGCAGCACAGTTCACAGTAGCTGTTTAACAAACCTAGATGCCCTTCAATAGGTGAATAGATTTTAAAAAAAATGTGGCATATATATACAATGGAATATTACTCAGCAATAAAAGAGAATAAAATCATGGCATTTGCAGTTAAATGGATGAAGTTAGAGAAGATAATGCTATGTCAAGTTAGCCAATCCTAAAACAACAAATGCTGAAAGTTTTATTGGATATAAGAAGACTGATTTATAGTAGGATAGGAAGAGGAATCATTGGAGGAATAGACAAACTCTAGATAAGGCAGAAGTGTTGGAGGAGAAGGGAGGGGGCATGAGGTTATAAATGGTGGTGGAATGTGATGATCATTCTTATCCAAAGTACAGGTATGAAGACACAAATTGTTGTGAATATACTTTGTATACAGTAAGAGATGAAATATTTGCTCTTTATGTATAATAAAAATTGTAATGCATTTCGTTGTCATATATGATTTTTAAAAAATAAGAAAAATACATAAATAACATAAAGAGGATCAGGAAGGACAGAATTAATTTAATAGAGCATAAAATATGCAAAGGATCAAAGAAACAAAGAATTGATTCTTTGCAAAATGAGATTAATAAACACTATTCAAGTTAATCAAATTAATAAAATTAGTGACGAACAAGAAGATAGTATCACAGGCATCACAGAGATTCAGAGTGTTATTAGGGACTACTTTGAAAACACATACTAATATAAACTAGAAAATCTAGAAGAAGTAGATATATATAAAATATATATAAAAGACATACAAAGTTAAAATAAGAGTATTTATCTTATTTTAACATATATATATATATGTATTTTATCTAAAAAAAAGCAATGCCATGTAATGAGATTGAAGCAGTAATTAAAAATATTCCAACAAAGAAAAATTCAGGACCAGACGGATTCTCAACCTAATTTTACCAAACTTTAATGAAAAATTAATTTTTAAGCTTCTCAAATTATTCCTTGAAATGCAAAGGGGTGAAACATTGTAAAATACAATCTATGTATCCAGTGTCACCCCCAATACCAAAACTAGATAAGGACATAGCAAGGAAAGGTAATTATAGGCCAGTAGTCCTAAAAAAGAAATAAAATATTCTCAATAAATTATTTGCAAATTTTGTTCTACAACACATTAAAAAGTTTATACATCTTTAACCAAGTTGGGTCCCTTCCAAGGATCCACGAAATCTTTAACATTTGCAAACAATATTATTCATTACATAAATTTATATTAAAAACTCTGAAGAAACTATGAATAGAAGGAAACAATCTCCACATTATAAAGGATACATCTAACAAACCCAAAGAAAACATCATACTTGATGGGAATAACTGAAAACATTCCTTCTTCTATAATCACTAAAACAACAAGAATATCTACTCTTACCACTACTACTCAATATAGTAAGTGAACTTTTAATCCACAGCAATTAATCATAAAAAGAAACAAAGTGAATACAACTAGGAAAGAAAAAGTCAAAGCATCACTGTTTGTAGTTGATTTTATCCTACAACCCACAGTGGACTGAACCTCTGACAGTGTGAGGCAAAATAAACTTTTCCTCCTATAAGTTGTTCTTGTCAAGTCTCTTTATAACAATAACGTAAAGCTTACTAAAACAAAAATTGGTACTGAGAAGTTTTTTTTTTTTTTTTTTTTTTTTTTTTTTAATACTAACCTGACCATTTGATTCAATGGCCTTTGGAACTGGTTTGTGGGAGTAAGTTTAAAATGTTTGGAGATAAAATCTGGAAAAGCTTCAAAATGTTGTAAGTGGAAATTAGTGGGTGATTCTAGTTTGATCTCAGAGTAACAGAATGCTGGTAGAACTGATGATTGTAAAGAATGGGTTCATGAGGTTTTAGAGTGTAAAGAGGACTCTATGGTAAATTGAATTAGAGGATATTTGTGTTACATCCTGGAAGAGATGTTGTCTCTATTTAGACCATGTCTTGAGAGTTTTTGTGAAGATAAATTTAAATGTGATGAAGAAAGTTTCAAGGCAGCACAGTATTCAGAAGCTTTTATGTACACTGTTGGCTACATTTAGCCAGGTTTATTGTGATAATCAAGAGCAGAAAGCAGAGCAGAAAATGTGCACTTTTATTAGAAAAGTGTGAGTAAATTAGGGGATGAGGAGAGTATGGTTCTAAAAGAGATTGTGGCCACTAAAGAGTTGCTAGGCACTTTACTAAAAAAAAAAAAAAAAATAGGAAATATAGCTGTAATACCCTAAGTACTGATAAGACCACACCCATCTCAGGCTTAATGCAATAAAAATTCCTTTGAGAAGAGATAATGATGGCATGCTACTTACAAAGGGAGGATCTAGAAAGTTGTTTCCCTCTGCTCAGTTGCCCAGACACTCTGAGGTTGCTACATCCATGGCCCCAGGATGCTTGATTACTGCTCAAAATGGGAGCAGAATTTGGCATCAACAACATGGTGCTGCTACTGTATATTGTTGAAATTAGGGGGTCATAGAAGCTTCTATCAAGATTTCAAAGGAAGGTCATCTAGGTCAGGCAAAGTGTAACAGGCTTGGAATCTCTGCAGGCATCCCCTGATGAGTCATTGCAGAAAATTTGTGAAGGAAACCAAAGTTTCAGTGAAGACTTCCCAAGTTTAAGAGATGCAGTAACAAAGAACATCTGCCTATTAAAGCTGAACAAATCAAGCAGAAACAAGCAGAGAGAGTCCATGTAGGATTCAACCAGCAAGGACACAGGGGTGCACTAAACAATACCTTTGGTGAGAACATCATGATGCCATATGCCCCAGATGCTGGACTTGAATGTACAGGACTTGTATTCTTGGCTGGATTTTGGTCTTACTTTGGTCACATCCCTTCTTTGTAGGCACCCATATCTGCATTGGGGAACAGAAATGTTTGCACTATGCCACTGTATATGGGATATATGTTACTTGCTTTGAATTTTTAGAAAGGAAAACATTCACAAGTTTACCTTATGTCTCAGAGGAGATTTTGGACTTTGACTATTGGGTAACTTTGAATCTGTTAAGATTATGGGGACTCTTGGAAATAGACTAAATGTACTTTGTATTCTGAGAAAGGCATGAACATTTGTGGACCAGGAGTAGAATGTCATGTTTTAGATAGGAGATATGCCCAAAGATTCAAGTGCAAGATAATACAAGATTATTCAGAGGCAAAATGATTAGATTATGAGAGATATGACCTAATTGGTGTATTGATTCAACATGGGTTAACTGGGTGGTAACTGTAGGCATGTAGTGTGTGGCTGGAGGATGTAGGTCAGTAGAGATGTGCCTTTGGTTTATATTTTTCTCTGGTGAGTAGAGTTCTCTCTTCTTCCTGGTTTCCATTTCCTGAGCTGATTCCCTACATCACTCTTTTGCCGAAATATTCTGCCTCAACTCAGGACCAAAGTTATGGAGTCAGCTATGACCTAAACTTACGAAAGGGTGAGCCAAAATTAACTTTTCCTTTGCTAAATATTCCTGTCAGGTCTTTTTTGTCGCAGCAATAACAAAACTGACTAAAACCATTTTTTTTCTTTATATTTCATAAACCAACTTCGGCTAGCTTCAAATATTTTAAACGTAGTGTCTTTACTTCTCATCATTCTTAAAATTAAGGAGAGTTAGAAAATTGTTCTGCAGTAGTCTTTATGTTAAGATAATGTTGTATCTGGTTGGAGCTTACATCTTGACCATTAAAACTTTCTCAATGCAAAGAATAATGCAATTTCACTTTTTTAAATATCTATATGTTGACTGGAGTAGTACATATAATTTTCTTCAAGAGTTTTACTTTTCACTCACACCTTAGTTATTTGGTACAAGAGGCTTAGATTGCATTCTAGTTTCATCTTTCAGCATCCCTTTTTTAATAAGCTTAGACATTCCTAACTTTGAATTAAAGTGAGAGATATGCAGTTTTGTCTTTCACATGAAAACATTTAGAGGTCATTACAGGGTTATTAATATGCTTAATTTTAATATTGTGTCTCAAGTAACAGGGAAAATCAAGGAAATTGAGAAAGACGGGGAAATGAACAGGCAGTAGAATGGTCAGAACACAGACATAATCTTGTATGAGTGGGCACCATTCAAGAAACCTGAAGAAAATAACAAAGATAACAGCAAAGATTACTAATCACATATCACCATAACTGACATCATAATAAAAAATTTAAATATTGCAACAATTCACAAAATGTGAAAAAAAGATAAAATGAGCACATGATTTTTGGAAAGTGGTGCTGACTGACATACTTATTCAAAGAAGTGTTTCTACAAAACTGTACTGTAAAAAAAAAAAAAGAAAAGAAAGAAAGAAAGAAAAGAAAAAGAAAGAAATATCTGCAAAGTCCAATAAAACAAAACATGAGAAAAAAAGTTTTTCTATAAAAACTGCTGAAAGAAAAATATGCAGATGAAGACAAAATGCTTAAAGCAGCTAGGGAAGTGACACTTATCACATGAAAGAAGTTTCCAATAAAAATACCAACTAATTTATGAACAAAAACATAGGGATACAGAGAGTACTGGGATGACATATCTGGCTGTTGACAGAAAAATTAGAGATCTAATGCAAAACCTGTGCAAATACTAATTGACCTTCTGCTTAAAAAGTTTGTCAGTTACGGTATAATGAATCAGACATAACTTTCCTATGTTTATATATGAATACACAACCAGTGTAACTTTGACCTTTCTTCTTAAGCATGTGTAGTGGTAATTTACTCTCTGAACTTATATATAAAGCTTGTAATGTTTTAATTCCTAAATTTTTTGAGGAACAGTTTTGCTGAATATAAATTTTAGGTTGACGAATCATTTTTCTTTCAACAGTTTTTGTTGAAATATAAAGACACAAGAGAATACCTAATATCTTCATTGTTACATATTCATGTAAAACTGATACAAATCTGAATGATCTATATTTGTGTTAATATATTTCATCAAACTCAATATCCTGGTTTTGACAATGTACTATAATGAATTAAAGTAAGACATTATTATTCAGTGAAGTTCAATGAAAGTACATTGAAAAACTCTATCATTTTTGGAAAAATTCTTGTGAGCCTCAAACTTTTTAAAAAAGTTTATATATATATATATATATATATATATATATATATATATATATATATATATATATATATATATAAAGAGAGAGAGAGAGAGAGATGATCCAGTGTGGTGAGGCATGTCTGTAATCCCAGCATCTAGGGAGGCTGAGGCAGGAGGATTTTGAGTTCAAAGACAGTCTCAGCAACTTAGCAAGGCCCTAAGTAACTCAGTGAGACTGTGTCTCTAAATAAAACAGAAAAAAGAATTAGGGATGTTCCTCAGTGGTTAAGTGCTCCTGAATTCATTCCCCAGTACCAAAATCAATAAATAAAGGGATATATAGATAAATAAGAAAGTAAAATGATGGTGTTTAAAGACACACACATAATAACCACAGAAAAATGGAAGAGTTCATAAAATGGAGATAAGATACTATTTTCAATTTATTTGAACAAAATGAACTAATTTTTATTATTAACTAAAGAGAACAGGCATTGGTGAGTATGCTAACAAATTGGAACCTTTGCATTTTGCTGAGAGGAATGCAAAATGGTGCCATTGCTACAGAAGATAGCATTCTTCAAATACTAAATATAACTACATATTGTCCAGCAAACCTACCTCTGGGTATCTAACCAAAATTCTAAATCTGGATCAACAAGAGATATTTTCACTCCCTTTTAAAATAAATAAGTTCTACAGATCTGCTGTAAAATATTGTAGCTAGAGAAAACAATAATGTGTAAGTATACATAAAAAGTTGTTAAGAGGTTGGATCTTGTGTTGTGTCCTTACCAAAAAAAATAAAGTTAAAAAATATTTGTCATTTACTTGTCATTCCACACTATTCAACAAATTTAATATATAAATAATTAAAAAATAATTATCTTATTTACATTCTGTGCTCAAAAGTGTTTATCTAATAAAAAATTTTTCTTGTCCTATCTTATATTTTTATCTCAGTTTATGATATAATTTTCAATAATTTATTTTCCCTTATTTTCTCACAT
Source organism: Callospermophilus lateralis (assembly GCF_048772815.1). Taxonomy (NCBI): domain Eukaryota; kingdom Metazoa; phylum Chordata; class Mammalia; order Rodentia; family Sciuridae; genus Callospermophilus; species Callospermophilus lateralis. The sequence goes on along the minus strand of NC_135325.1, from coordinate 80,517,471 downwards.
ACCATATAGCCAACTTGTTATGAGATCTTATAAATTTTATTATTCTAAAAATCTGTTGTGCCAAGGGTGGTGTCACACACCTGTAATCCCAGCAGCTTGGGAGACTGAGACAAGAGGATAAAAAGTTCAAAGCCAGTCTCAACAATGGTGAGGCATTAGGCAACTCAGTGTGACTCTGTCTCTAATAAAAAGTACAAAATTGGGCTGCAGAATGTGTCTCAGTGGTTGAGTACCCCTGAATTAAATCCCTGATACCCCCCGCCACACACACACAGAAAATTTGCTGAATCCATTCCATTTTAAACATTTGCTCTTCCACTTTAATTGATGATGATCTAAAGTATTATGTCTACATATTTCTAATAGCTATTACATAAATTTTAACTCTTATTGTCAATTGGTGATTATAGATTGCTGCTCACAAAGCTAGCTCAAGTTTTGCTCAAACCTGTTAATAATACTTCATTCAACTTGAGAATACTTTGTATTTCAGACCAATTCTGTTTGCATCATTTTGTTTCATTTTGTTTCCTTAGAAGCTTATTTAATTGGCAAAATTTGATTTATTTTTCAAATCTAACTGGAGAAGGAGGGGGGAAATCCTGGGTGTATATTATTGCTGCCAAATAATAAAGTTGGTCATAAAATTCATGAATTATTATGAACAGCTTTTTTTGTTGAGAGGTCAACCAGAATTATATGCAATATTATAAGCCTATGAACCACTGATATAGGAAAAGATATCTGCCTTATGAAAATCAATTGTGAGATTCAAGCAATCTTGTCGAATAATCTGTACAAATAAAACTCCCCTATGGAAGAATATTTTTGAGCTGTAACTATCAAACAAATACATCAATTCTTATTTCTTCATATTACTTGTCATTTTGCTCTATAGCTAGTTGATACCAATTTCTCTTGCTTCCTTCAATAAATATTTATTAAATCTTTTGCTCATAAAAATGGTTTTCTCATTAAAATGCTCTCCCAATCTTATATTCTTTATCTCAATTTGGAATGCCATTTTCAATATTTCATTTTTCCCTTTTCTCATACATGCCATACCAACTTATTATAAGATCTTATAAATGGTATTATTCTAAAAATCTCTTTAATCTATTACATTTTTATCATCTGTCTCTTCCACTCTCAATATTGTCTTAGTTCAATATCTCATTATCTCTCATGTGAACTACAGCAAACTCTAATGTGATTTCCTTAACTCCTGTCTTGTATCATCCAAATCTGTGCTTCATACTATACCAGTTAACTTGAATCTTAAAGAAAAAAAAAAAAAAACATAGGAATATGCATGTCAATTTTTTTGGTAAAAAATATGCAAATTCCAGAAGCTAATGCCTATTTTATAGTGTATCACATACACTCCCTGTAGATTTATAATTTATTCACCTAACATTGCTACTAGTTTCCCATACATTCTAGTAAAAATGAGGTGTTAATCATTCCATTAAGAATGCCCATATAAATCATGCATGTGTACCTATGTCTGAAATAAAAGACAGCACTACTTATTCCTACTTTTCCTTAGTTAATAAAAATATTTGTCTTTCAATAAATATTTTCAGAGGCAATAAACAAGACCATAATGAAGAAGCCCTGTATATCTATTGAATAAGTGTCTTTTCTCAAAACCTCATGGACCAACCAAAAGCACATTTCTAATTAGCTGCTTGTGGATACAGTGAAATGCCTCCATCACAATTTTTCAGAATTATAACCTGGAAACATTTGTATTGGTTTTACAGGGCCTGTGAGTATACTAATTGAAAAATATTTTGATTGTCAATTATGAACATTTATGGGAGTCGGTTAGTTCTTCACATCAAGGTATTTAATGTTCTTAATAATTTTTGAGTCTCCCATATAATAAGCTTTACCCAAAAGCTCTTAAATTATGTTTAAATGGAATGAAGAGGCAAAGTACATAAGCAAATAACCAATAGAAGATATGTGTCAGCATTGTTTCAACACTGAAAATGTTAAAAGATGAGCAAATACTACTGACAAGGAGGAAAAGAAAAAGGTGTCAAATTATTTGTAGGGTTTCAGTAATTTAAACAGGATATTAGCAGGATACATCAAAAAGAATATTCTCAATGAATTAAGTATGTGAAATGAATATTAACATGAAATAAAAGAATGTATAGAATAACAGAGATTAAGTATGTTTAGAATACTAAGGAAACATAAAACAAAAAAGTGGCAGCAAAGCTTGGACAATTGGAATATATGCTTTGCTCACCTGTCACCATATATGTTTTGCTAATATTCACTTAGGATTTTTATGTCTATGAGCATGGAAGTTCTTGGTCTTTAAAATTTATTTTATGTGATATTCATGAATATTTAATATAAAAGTTAATTTGGCTTCATAAAATATTCTTTTGCAAAAATCAACATAAATTTATATGGTTTATAAGAGTTACTCCAATTGATGTTATTATTTGGGTAGAGATAAAAAGTAAAAAATGAAATTGACTTACCCTAGAGTAGATTTCCTTGTAAGAGTAATTAAATTATATATTTTTTCTATAAAAATAAAAATGTATTTGGTTTGTTAAATTTTTTTGATAAGCATTTCATCCAAAATCATTTTCACATTTGGGGGCTATTTAATTATACATTAGGATAAATTGTTACATATTCCTACATGCACAAAAAAATTTAACAATATAATTTGGTCACTATCATTCCCCAGTATCACCCCCTTGTCTTTTATCACCCTCACACTGCCCCTGCCATCTACTTCATTGAAATTATAAAATGTATTACAATAAAAATTCCATGTAATCATCTTATTTTTATTGCTCTTCTGTTATACATTTAAAATATAATGAAAAATTCATAAAGTGCATAGATAATATATGTATAGGTTGATTTTTTTATAAATATACTCCAATGGCCATTTATCCAAACATTTATGCAATACACTCTCGTTTAACTAATCAGTTTAAAAGTTACCAATAATTCTAAACATTCTTTAGCAACATTCAATTTCTATTCTCTAAGATGAATGATTATCTTGCTTTTAAAAAATATATATATATTTTAGGTGTAGTTGGACACAATAACTTTATTTTATTTATTTATTTTTATTTTTTGATGAGGATAGAACTCAGGGTCTTGCCAGTGCTAGGTGAGTGCTCTACTGTTGAGCCACAACCCAGTCCCCACATTATCTTGCTTTTAATAACATAAATTAGGTTTTTTTTGTTTTGTTTTGTTTTTCTGAATCATTAACTTGTTTAAGTCAGCATTTTCCTGCTGTGACCAAAAGACTGCCAAAGACAATTAGAAGAGGAAAAAGTTTATTTGGGGGCTCATAGTTTCAGTGTTCTCAGTTCATAGATATCTGATTCATTTCCTCTGAGTGAGGTGAAGCAAGACTGCATGGCAGAAGAGTGTGGGGTAGGAAAGCAGCTGGGGACATGACACCAAGAAGCAGAGAAAGAGACCCTTCTGTACAAGGATAAAATACATACCTCAAAGACACACTCTCAGTGACCCTCCTCCAGTCACACCCTACCAGCCTTTGGTTACCACTCAGTTAATCTCTATCAGAGATTAATTCACTTAATATGTTAATGGTCTCATAAGCCAATTTTTTCACATTTATACCTTCTTACATTGTCTAACACATGAGCTTTTGGGAAACATTTAATATCTAAACCATTACAGAACTAATATATCATATATGTTTCTGGAATGTGGATTTTTCATGTCAAGACCTGTGATATTTAAATCTATTGTTTATGTAGTTGTGCTGCATTCATTGTTATCACCAGATAGTTTCTGGTTATATGAATATATTACAATCCATTTACCAATGAAACTAATTAGAAATACTTTGGTCATTTCCACTTTGTGGTTATTAGAAATAGTGCTTCCAAGAACATTCTTACATGTATATTTTCATGAATATATATAGCCATAAATATTGGTTGTCATTTGAATTAGAATTTCTGGGTTACAGAACATGGATCAATGAGTTCATTAAGTACAATTCAACATTAATTAAAATAGTTATTCTTCTACTATCAGTGCAGAAAAAATCAAGGTGTTTCACTTCATTTTTAACACCTGGTATATTCGAATTTTGGTCATGATTTCTTAGGTAAAACCACTTAAAAAACATAAACCATAAAAATCAATAAGTTGAAATACATTAGTTAATCTTTTTGTTTTTAAAGAATTAAAGACTCATTAAAAACAAAATCAATAGAATGGGAAACAAGATGTTTTGTGTTAGTGTGTTTGTACATCTATGGTTATGTGTGTGTGTGTGTGTGCGCGCGCGTGCCTGGATACAAATGACTTATATGCAAGAATATATAAAAAAACATTTATCACTCAACAAAGATATGCCTAACAAGTCAATTAGAAATGAGGCAATAAATATTGATGTGCCTGGATTACTGTGATATAGGCATATCAATATTTATAGCATTACAACTTAAAACTGTCAAGTAATGCAACCATCTCAGGAATTTGTCATCTGATGAATGGATAAAGAAAATATATAGTTTTACTCAGCCATAAAGAAGAATAAAATTATGGCATTTGCTGGTAAATGGATGTAACTGGAGAATATCACATTAATTAAATAAGTCAGGTTCAGAAAATGAATGATCAAATGTTTCCTCATATCAGAAACTAGACACAAATAAGGTGAAAAAAGGGGGAATGCTATGAAAACAGAAGACAAATCAGTGGATTAGAGGAAGGGGAAACAGAGAGGGGAGAAAGATGGGAAAAAGGAGGAAAGGTGGAATAAAATTGTCCAGATTACGCTATGTATAGATAGGAATTTCACAGTGTATATTGATAAAGTATGTGGGGGTGTGTGTGTGGGTGTGTATATATATATATATATATATATATATATATATATTTATTTATTCACTAAAGGAGGGAAAGAAGTTAGGGGAGCTACTAAAGGAGGGAAAGAAGGAGTGAAAGAGGAAGAAATGGACCAAAAGAGGAAGAAATAGGAAATGCATTGTAACAGATCATATTGTATGCATGTTTGGTTATGTCAAAAACAACCCCAATATTTTTTTTAATTTTTTTATTAGTTGCTCAAAACATTACAATGATCTTGACATATCGTACATTTGATTTAAATGGGGTACTTAATCTTAATCTTATTTTTTCACGTGTACAGATTGCAGGATCACATTGGTTATACAGCCACGTTTATACATAGGGCCATACTAGTGTCTATTGTATTCTGCTGCCTTTCCTATCCCACCCTCCCCTCCCCTCCCCTCCCCTCCCCTCCTATCACCTCTTTTTACCCAATCTACTGTGATTCATTTCTCTCTCTTTTTTTTCTTCCCCCTCACACCATCTTATATGTAATTTTGCATAACAATAAGGGTCTCCTACAATCTTCCCTGCAATTCCCCTTCTCTCTCCCATTCCCACGTACCTCTCGTCCCTATTTAATGGTAATCTTCTCATAGTCTTCCTGCCTGCTCTGTTTTGAGTCACCCCCCCCCTTATATCAAAGAAGACATTCTGCATTTGTTTTTTTAGGGATTGGCTAGCTTCACTTACCATAATCTGCTCTAATGCCATCCATTTCCCTGCAAATGCCATGATTTTGTTATTTTTTAGTGCTGAGTAATATTCCATTGTTTATAAATGCCACATTTTTTTTATCCATTCATCTATTGAAGGGCATCTGGGTTGGTTCCACAGTCTAGCTATTGTGAATTGTGCTGCTATGAGCATTGATATAGCTGTGTCCTTGTTGTATGCTCTTTTAAGATCTTTTGAGTATAGTCTGAGAAGGGGAATAGCTGGGTCAAAAGGTGGCTCCATTCCCAGGTTTTCAAGGAATCTCCATACTGCTTTCCAAACTGGCTGTACTAATTTTCAGTCCCACCAGCAATGTACAAGTGTACCTTCTTCCCCACATCCTCACCACCACTTGTTATTGTTTGACTTCATAATGGCTGCCTTTCTTACTGGAGTGAGATGGTATCTTAGAGTGGTTTTAATTTGCATTCCTCTGATTGCTAGAGATGGTGAGCTTTTTTTCTTGTATTTGTTGATTGATTGTATATCCTCTGATAAGTGTCTGTTCAGATCCTTGGCCCATTTGTTGTTGGGTTATTTGTTTTTTTGTTGTTTAATTTTTTGAGTTCTTTGTATACTCTGGAGATTAGAGCTCTATCTGAAGTGTGAGGGGTAAATATTTGTTCCCAGGATGTAGGCTCCCTATTTACCTCTCTTATTGTTTCTCTTGCTGAGAAAAAACTTTTTAGTTTGAATGCATCCCATTTGTTGATTCTTGATTTTAACTCTTGTGCTATAGGTGTCCTATTAAGGAGTTTGGAGCCCGACCCCACGAGATGGAGATTAGGGCCAACTTTTTCTTCTATCAGACGCAGAGTCTCTGATTTGATATCAAGCTCCTTGATCCATTTTGAGTTAACTTTTGTGCAAGGTGAGAGAAAAGGATTCAATTTCATTTTGTTGCATATGGATTTCCAGTTCTCCCAGCACCATTTCTTGAAGATGCTATCCTTTCTCCATTGCATGCTTTTGGCACCTTTGTCTAATATAAGGTAGTTGTAATTTTGTGAATTGGTCTCTGTGTCCTCTGTACCATTGGTCCACCCGCCTGTTTTGGTACCAGTACCATGCTGTTTTTGTTACTATTGCTCTGTAGTATAGTTTAAAATCTGGTATGGCTATACCACCTGTTTCACTCTTCCTGCTTAGCATTGCTTTTGCTATTCTGGGTCTCCTATTTTTCCAGATGAATTTTATGATTGCTTTTTCTATTTCTGTGAGGAATGCCGTTGGGATTTTGATTGGCATTGCATTAAACCTATAGAGTACTTTTGGTAACATGGCCATTTTAATGATATTAGTTCTGCCTATCCATGAACAAGGTATATCTTTCCATCTTCTAAGGTCTTCTTCTATTTCTCTCTTTAGTGTTCTGTAGTTTTCATTGTATAGTTCTTTCACCTCTTTTGTTAGGTTGATTCCCAAGTATTTTTTTTTTTTGAGGATATTGTGAATGGAGTGGTTGTTCTCATTACCATTTGAGAGGATTTGTCACTGATATACAGGAATGCCTTTAATTTATGCAGGTTGATTTTATATCCTGCCACTTTGCTGAATTCATTTACTAGCTCTAGAAGTTTCTTGGTAGAGCCTTTTGGTCTTCTAGGTATAGGATCATGTCATCTGCAAATAGTGCTAATTTAAGTTCTTCTTTTTCTGTCTTTATGCCTTTAATTAAAGAACCCCAATATTATGTATAACTATAATACACTAATAGAATCATATTAAAATAAATGTAAATAGTCATTTACAAGTAAAAATATATAAAAGATCAGTAAGTATATCATATTAATAGTTATTAGTGAATGAAAGTTGTTAATGCCAAGACGATGTTAAAACCACTGTAATTGTGCAAGCACACTAGAATAGCAACAATTTAAAAGACTGACCATGTCAAATTTTAGTATGGATGAAGAGAAAGTGAAACTTTGACACATTGTTGTGACTGTAAAATGGTACAACCACTTTGGAAATCAATTTAGTAGTTTCTTAAAATCTAAACATAAATTTGCTATAAGATGCCAGCATTACACTCAGTATTTATGGAAGAGTAAGTAAAATACGCTTCCATATAAAGATTGTGCAGGAATGTTCCTTGAACACTGGTTTTAGATAACCAAAAAACGGGAAGCAATCCAATACATATCACTGGGAAAATAAATAAATGAATCCTTATATATTTATACAAGTGAATACTAGTCAAATACAAAAGGATTTTTTTTTATTTGTTTGTTTTAATGTGGTCAAAGACATTGATAAATCTCAAAAGGACTATGAAGAACAAAAAAACTTTTGACATAAAAGCTAATCTCAAATAAGGGGGAGAATTAAAAAGAACTAAATAAATAAATAAATAGGAAAAGGGGAAAAAAACAAGGAGGGGAGAGGGAATTCCATCAAAACAGAGGGAAAAATCAGTAGAGTAGATGAAGTAGACTGAGGAGGCAGAAGAAGGGTTGTGAGAAGGGAAGAACATTGAAATGAATTTGACCAAACTTTCCTTCCTATGTGCTTTCATGGTTATGGCATGGTGGATCCTGGCATCTGGTTTATCCATAAGACACTAATTTAAAAATATATTAAACTGTGAATGAATTGAAAAAGGGATCTATGGAGTGGAGGGAAGGAAACAGGGTGTGGGGGTGTGGAGATAGGGATGGAGGGAGTGCTAGGTACTAAATCAGAGTGAGTTGGGTTCTAGCACTTGTGATTATGTCAAAATGTATCCTGCTGTTGTACCATAACTAAAAAGATTTTTTTAAATCTTGACAAAAGATTATACAAAATATTCTTTTTTACATGAATATAAGAAGAGAAAATATGTTTCAAATAGATAGAAATCTAAAAGTTGTTTGCCTAATGGGATTAAAAGTTCACTGAAAGGAGTAATAAAGAAAGCTTCCAGGGAAATAGAATTGTCTTATATCTCCAGCAAATTTTCCAGCCCTCTATTTTAAAATACAAAAGGTTCTGCTATAGCTGCTGAATCCCAGAAATGCAAATATTACAGATGTTGTGAGCTGTTACAATAAGACTTATTCTTTCAATTTCTTTGTGAATGTAGATTAACTGAGCATTCTTTATTGCATTACGGTTTTTAGTTACAGTGTTGGGGTTTTTCTCTGTTTGTATGTTTCTTTTCTTTCTTTCTTTTTTTTAACTTGAAAAAGTAGGGTAATTCAAATATGTAATCAGGAGTCCAACACTGGTTTGAAAATTGACAGGAGTATCATCTTATATCAGAAAGCCAAGACCATGAAAAACTTACTGACTAAAACCTGTAGCCACACAATTTATATCATATAATTCAAGATGTATTATAATTGCACAAACAAGAACATAGATGAAGTACATACTAACTAGAAGGAACTTATAACTGTAATGTGTTCCTTATGGATTTGGTCCATAATAAAGAAGAAATTTATTCCTGAAATACTTGATTTATTAAGTGCTACTTCCCTGGAAGTAATTGGAAACTAATAAGACAAAGTTTTATATTATATTGCTTTATTCTAAGAAGCTTGTAGAAAATCCAAATCTAGTACAGGAATTTGGGTATGTTGAGTAATGATTGAAAGGAGATGAAAATGATGTCTTCCAATAAAGGGGGCACATAAAAAAAGATATATATAATCCCAGATGCAGAGCAAGGAACAGAGACTTTGGAAGACATATTTTGGCTCTGCCAAAGGAAGAAATTTTAGAGGTCTACAGTTGTTTCAAAATGAAAAAAAAAAAAAGAAAAGCTTAAGTTTACTAGCAATTATCTGGAAAAAATAATCTCTGTCACAGGGATGCCTATGATAAATATTTGTTCATGTGTTCATTTTGATAAAACTCATATTTATTCTTTACAATTGTCATATAGCTCCTTCTTGAGGGTAAAAATTAGTGGCATTTTCTGTCTCTTCTGCTCAGCCTCAGCCACCCTAGGATTAAATAGAAAATTCAAACCTTCTTCAAAGAAGCCAGTACAATGATATGATAGAGTATGGGATCTGGAACCATATCGAGTGTGTCCATATCTTGACTTTATTTAATTATTAGCCATGTGACTGATCTTGAGGAAGTAATTTAACCCTAATTTAATTCAGTTTAAATATAAAATGGGATACAAATAACATCTACCACAAAAGGTTCCATGAGGATCACATCTATGTGTGTATATATATGTAAAGTCCTTTTAACCACCATCTGTAACAGGTTAACAAATACATTGTGATGAGGATAATCTGATACATTTGTAGTGACTGTGTAGATTGTTAACTTGAGAATGAAAGATCACAATAAATTTTTAGGAGTTGTGGGCATGGGGAGAATGTCACCACAGCACACACCTCTTTACCCTGCAGCTATTTTTTTAAATATATTTTGAGTGGGTAGAGTGACAAAATACCTTTATTTAGTTTTTTGTTTGTTTGTTTATTTTTATGTGGTGCCAGGGATTGAACCCAGTGCCTCATGCAAGCTAGGCAACCACTCTACCACTGAGCCACAACACTGGTCCCTACCATGCAGCTATTATTGCCAATATCTTGCCTGAATAATCTGCTACTGGGGTGACATCCCATGACAGCATTTGCAATTTCTAATGTAATATTTAAAAGGTGGCTTTTGTCCTAGATGTTCTTTGTCAGAGAGTTTTGATACTATTAGAAACCCTGCTATGTAGACTCTTAAAATTTTTTTTTTCGCTAGATCCGTTTAATATAGAAGCATATTTCAATTCACTTTCTTCATTCACTATTCCTTTAGGACTAACATCATACACTAAATTGTATTTGGCCTCTAGATCTGATCCTTAATTTCAAAATTATTTTTTTCCAAACCTTTAAGATCATCTCACTCTGGGCACAAATTAAGTTAACTTTAAGTTGTTTGATTTGTCTGTCCTCTTTAGAAAATATATTTTGCCCAAGTTAGATGAAGGAATTACTTCGGTTTGGAGTAAGTATCCAGAATCAATATAAGGGCTGGGGCTAGGGCTCAGTTCGAGAGGGCTTGCCTAGCATGCATGGAGCACTGGGTTCGATCCTCAACAACACATAAAAATAAACAAATAAGATAAGGGCATTCTATCCATCTACAACTACAATATTTTTTTTAAAAAGAATCAATATTCATCAAAAACTCTTTACTTGAAAGTATGTATTGTTTTCATGGAGTATATAGTTTCATAATATCATAATGAATAACATAGCTTTTCTAATACTGTGTAGTAGCTCTTTGGGAGAATTCCATGAATTTCTTATTTTCATGTTGTGCCTGACAACTAAAATATCTATATCAAAGCTAGGTTTCTATTCTTGTAGTATTTAAAGTTTATTTGTATAGACTAATATTTTATTTTTATTTTTTTAGTTATATTCTTTATTTTTTATTATTTTTTTATTGGTTATTCAAAACATTACAAAGATTGCAGAATCACATCGGTTCAATACTTACTCTGAAAGCATACATAAAATGTAATAACCAGTAATGATAAACTCTAATCATAAGATTTCCAGGTAACACAAATTGAATGTTGCTTGTAGGCTGCTTATTTAATACAAAATTCTAAACTATAGTAAACAAGATTTTAGCTGTGAAAGTTATCAAGAGATATAAAACAATACTAGAGAAAATTTCACATACATATAGAGACATTATACAGGAAAACATTGATATTATTATCTGCTTCACTTTGTGGCTTTCATAAAAGAAACCAGAATTACCTTAATTGTTTAATTTTCTAGCTCATTCTTTAGAAGAATGACATTTCATTTTCATAAAACATAGTATGATTAAAAGCCTTCAATGCTAAATATGCATCATGGTATATAATATGTGAATTAATATTTACAATATGTAGTGACAGTATGTCAATAGAGGTATAAACAACATGTGCATCTTATATAAAAAAAGTTATAAAATGAGTATTTGTGGGTGTTATGATTTAGATGAGAAGTGTCTGCCAAAAGTTCACATGTGAGACAATTCAAGAAGGCTCAGAAGGGAAGTGATTGGGTTGTGAGAGTCTTAACCCAATCAGTGAATTAATCCCCTAATGGGATTAACTGGGTGGTAACTGAAGGCAGGTGGGGCATGGCTGGAGGAAGTCAGGCACTGGGAATATGGCTTTGGGGTATGAATTTTATCTGGCAAGAGGAGATCTCTCTCTCTGCTAATTATTAGATGGGCTGCTTCCCTCCAACACACTCTTCCATCATGATGTCCTGCCTCACCTTAAATTCTGAAGAATGGAGCATTCTTTCTATGGATTTCAATCTCTGAAACTGTGAACACCCAAATAATCTTTTCCTCCCCTACAATTGTGCTGGTTGAGTTCTTTAGTCACAGCAGCAAGAAAAGGTGACTAAAACAGAAATTGGTACCAAGAAGTGGGGTCATTGCTGTGACTAAATTAACCATGCTGCTCAGAAAATTTTTGAGCTTTTTTGAATTAGTGGGAGAAATTTTGAGATGTTTTTCAGTGTGAGCTGGAAGTGCTTTATATTGTTGTAAGAGTTTAATGGCTCTTTCTGGTGGAAGATCAGAAGACAAGAATGCCAATTGGACCATGGAAAGTGAAGATAGAGTTCAAGAGGATTCAGAGGAAAAGGATGACAAGAGACCATTCATGTTATGTTCTGCTTGAGAAGTTGTCTGCATTTTGCCCTTGTCCTGAGAGCCTGATTTAAGAGCCACCAGCTTCTTCATCTGGCAGAAGAAGTGTCTAGACAACATAGAGTTCAGGTGGTGGCATGGATATTGCTGGTGGCTTTTAGCCAAGTTTATTGTGATATTCAATAATAGAAAACAGGTCAGAGATATTAAAAAATTTGGACTTGAGACTGGAATAAAATTGGGGCTTAGAAAGTTGGGCTTGTTAAAAAACACCAATAAAGAAACGCTAAAGACTTTGCCCAGAAACAATGAGAAAGATGACTTGAGAATATCTCAGAAGCTGGCAAAACAACAACCATCTCAGACAAGGGAGTTAAAGTGAAAATATTCTTGAGAAGACACCAGTAGGAGTACAGTTCTTTGTTTATTTTTTTAATGTTTATTTTTTAGTTGTAGTTGGACACAACACCATTATTTATTTATTTTTTTATGTAGTGCTGAGGATCAAACCCAGGGCCTCCCTTGTGCTAGGCAAGTGCTCTACCACTGAGCCACAACCCCAGCACTGGAGTACAGTTCTTGCACAAGGGGAGCTAGAAAAAATTTTTTCAACATAGTCAGCTACCCAGGCACTCAGAGGCTTCTGCACCTAGGATCCCTGGAGGCTTGGTTACTGCTTGAGATGGAAGCAGGCCTTGGCATCAACTATGTGGTTCTTTTTCTGGAGAAATGTAGGAAGCTGGAGGTAGGTGATCATGGAGGCTTGCACCAAGATTTCAAATGAAGGCCTGGGATGCCAGGCAATGAGTAGTAGGGTTGAAGTCACTGTGGGCACCTTCTGAGAGGGCAATGCATTGAGGTGTGAGGAGGAAGGCAAAGATGCAGAGGAGACTACCAAGATTAAGAAATGCCAGTACTGTGGAATACCCATTGAGAAAGGCTGCTGGAAATGCACTGAGACAAGGTCACTGGAGCTGCAACAAACAAGGCCACAGGGTTGGATCTACATAAGATCTTTGGAGAGAACATCATGATGTCATGTGCTCCAGATGCCAGAAACAAAACTGCATTACTTGCTTGCCCAGCTGAATTTTAGTCTTATTTTGATCCTATTCATTCTTTCTATGCCTCTATTTTTGTAAATGGGAATGATTAATCTGTACTACTATATATTAGATACTTGTAATTGCTTTTAATTTTACAGGAGCTCAAAATGTGAGATTGCCTTGAGCCTCAGAGAAGACTTTGAACTTGAACTTTGAGCAATATCAAAACTCTGGAGACTATGGCAACTCTTAGGAATGGACTAAATATTTTTAGCATTGTTAGATGAGTTTGAGCTTTTGTGGACCAAAAGTCCAATGTTATGTTTTGGAAGTGAGATGTCCTCCAAAAGCTCACATGTGAGACAATTCAAGAAGGTTCAAAGGAGAAATGATTGAATTGTGAGAGTCTTAATCCAATCAGTGAATTAATCCCAGATGGAATTAACTGAGTGGTAACTAAAGGAAAGTGGATGGGTGCATGGCTTTAGGGTATATATTTGTATCTGGCAAGAGAAGATCTCTCACCCCACTTTCTGATCATCATGTGACATGCTTCCCTCCAATTCACTCTCCCAACATGATGTTCTGCCTCACCTTGAGTACTGAGGAATAGAGCCTGCTGTTTACGGACTGAGACCACTGAAGCCAGGAGCCCCCAAATAATCTTTTCCTCTCCTACAATTTTGCTGTTTGGACCCTTTAGTCACAGCAGCCAAAATAGCTGACTAAAACATGAAATAAGCACATAGGTCAAGAAACAGAACATTGCCAGCCCCTCGGACAATATCTATATATATATATTTGCCAATCATAGAGAAAACTACAATAAAGCATTTATGGTAGTATTTTCTGTTTCTTTTATAAATTTCTACCTGTGGATGCTGCCCTGAAATGATTGTTATGTCTGCTTTTGAAACTTGAACCTATGAAAACACATTTTTTGATTTCTACTCCAAAAATAATGTTTATGTTTTGAGTGTATATTCCTTTTTTCTCTTCATAATTATTGTTTGTTATATTTATTCATGTTAGTTCTTAAAGTTATATTTTATTAATTTCCACTATTATAAAACACTACATTGTATGAATATAATTAAATATCCTTATATTGTTTATGGACCTTCACATTGCCCACCAAGTTTAGGCAATGTGAACAATGCTTCTCTGAATATTCTTTTGAATGTATCCAAGTAATTATTCACATACATTTCTGTAATACTATATACCTATGAATAGAATTGATAAATAAGTCTTCAGACATATCTCCAACTTTTCTAGATATTTTCAAAATCATTATATTAATTTTCCATCCTTTGCAAGAATATTAGCCAATTATTGGATATGTAGTGAGAACATATTAATTTTTCCTAATAATTCTTTTGTGGGAAGTTATTTATTGCAAGCATTAAATAATAGACTATGCTGAAGTAACAAATTAACCTTAAAACCGCAGTGATTTAATGCAAATAAAGAAGCTTAATTTTCATCTATGCCATATATTTTCTACAGATCAGTGTGAGTCTGCCCCATGGACTTATTCATGGATTTATCATGACAAATAATCTGCATCATGAAACTATACTGTATGTATACTATATGACTTACAAACTAGTCATTGAAGGCAAAGGAAGGTATGCACGCAGTACATCAGCTTTAAATGATCTCATGTATGTAATTCACATTATGGTGGAATAGATAAATATTCCTAACATACCTGCAAAGAAGGCTGAAAAAAGTTGAACTTATGAGATATTTATTGAATACTACTGACTCTGCCACATGTAGTACTTTCATTATTTTCACTTTTAAGATGCTTAGACTCCCATAAACATTCATAAAATTTAATTTTTTTGTGTATCTATATAATCAGTTTTGAAGTTTCTCTCAAGAAACGATAAATTCCCCATGCTATTTAACTTGCTAAAAATTAAGATTAATGCTGATTTAATTGAAAGGCAATTATTTATACCAAATACTACATAATTAGACCCAAGAGTTTATTTGCAATTGACAAACTTGGCTTTATATACAAAATCAAACCCTATTTTTACTATTATTGAAGTATCCAAGTTAAAGAATACCTTGGTTTTTCCACATAAAATGTGAGAAGTTCAAAGTGGTTTACTATGATTTTCAAAGCCCAACTATAGTCTTCTGTTTCACTAATCTGTTTGTCAGTCCAAAATATCACACTGCTCCTTGCTTTAATGTTTTATATGATCACCAGATATCTTTATTGTTTTAAATGTCTAAACATTACACTGTGACAAAATGCAAAAATTTCACATGAATTGTTAATAAAATATCCATCATCACTCATAAAATAATAACAATAGATGCCAAATAATGGCAAAAACATCATTATCAACTTGATTAATTTGCATAAGAACTTGAATAAAAAATTTTAAGAACTGTTGTATTTTGAGAGAACAGGAGTTTTCAGAATACCTGCTGTTAAAGACTGCCTACAAATAAGAGTGCTATAGAAGTGGTCCAAGCAATTAGGAAAAAAGAAAGTTGAAAAAAAAAAAAGCCAATAAAATAGCTTGCTTATTTCACTATTAGTACAAATCAGTTAAGCTAAATGAAAGTATAAAGAAAAAATGTAATTGTCAGTTCTTGAACATAAAATAGATTGAAAAAAGCAATGGACTGATACTTCAGTCCTTATGCTAAGTTTCATTGTTCAATGACTGTCTTTGGACTTTTTTGGCCTCACCCTATACTGGTGAGGCCTTGGGTTTAATCCCCAGCACCATCAAATAAATAAATAAATGAACAAATAAATCCATAAGGGCCACTGTCAATTTCTAAAATCTCTACTATGTGTTATGGATTAAATAGTTTTGTTTCTCCTCCCCCTTTCATATTCAAATGTTGAAATCTCATCATTCAATATAATGATATTAGGAGATAGAACCTCTGGAAGGTAGTTAAATCATGAATATAAAGACCTTATTAATGTATTAGTGACCATATCAGAGGGACTCAAGAAAATTTCTACTGCTCTTTTTGCCATATGAGGATAAAATGAAATGATAGACATCTAAAATCTGGAAGATGGCCCTCATAGAAACCCACTATGCTGGCACCTTGGTTTTTTAATTCAAATTTTCATCTCCATTACCATTATGAATGGTAACATTGTGTTACCATTATGTTTCTATATGTGTGTGTGTCTGTGTGTGGGTGTGTACATCCTGTTTTGTTTTGCTTACATAAAAATTATAAATAATATGAATTGACTCCCTGCTATGAAAGATAATTTTATTATTTATTCATTGCTGCTTTTATCATTATGAATAAGTATACCTATTAAAATGCAAAAAAAATTAAAATATATGTAATCTAGTTTACTCTGAACCAAAATTAACTTGTATTTCTAAGTATGTCTGAGATATATAGAATTCAAATATGTAAGCAACTTTTGTGGTTCAATCCATTGCTACTTTAATATGGCAGATAATATGTATACTAATTTATAATGTGAAAATTATACATGTAGCTTGGATTGAAATAGTATTTCTCACAGGTTGGGTGGATTTAAATATAAAGATCCCGCTTTATGTAAACTGCTATTTTTCAATTGCATGTATATGTATGTCTGGGATCATACACAAACTTTTCAAGAAAAAATTGCTTCATCTTCCACTCAGGATTGCCCTGTAAACATTAAAATAGTAGCTTGTCTCCTTGTGACAGTCAGATTCTATACTAATAGTTCATCTCAAATGGAAAATAAAAGCTTTGAAAAGGTATTAGGGATTTCCAAAATGAAAATTCAAAATGGTATATCTATACGTCTTGCAACTGAATGCATAAAGATGATAAAGACTGCTTTCAACTGTATAATAAATTTTCAATGTAAGTTAGGGGAATTTTAACACTTCATAACCAAATACAATTTTAGTCAGTCTTGGAAGCAACATTTTCTTACCAAGGAAAAACAAATTAAGATATTTCAGAAAAAATGAAGATGGCTTTTCTAAAAAAAGATTTGAATATAGATATTCCTCAAATAATTTAACAGAATATTAGGCCAAAATGAATATCATCATTATTTAAATTAAAGAGTGGATGAATTCTCACTGAGACAGATTCTATAGCAGGAAAATCTTAAGTATCGTAGATTGATTATAGAATGCTTTCAAAATATCTACAATAAAAATAAAATTTTTAAATTTGTATATAATTAATTTGTACACAAGAAGAAATAAAATGTTAAAATTAATCCAGGATATACACTAAAACCCATGTTTTATTGCTGATATTTAAAACCCTTGTGCTTTATACCCCACCAGTGAATAATAGTTGCAGGGCTTTTACATTATAGGAAACTTATTCTTTTAGTTTGTTAATTATTTAAACTGATTAGCACATTATGGCCAAACCTTTTTTAAAAGGTGCAGAAAAAATTAAAAGTAAGCAAAAAAAAATAATATTTGATGTATTGATGATATCTGCTTCATAAGTAATATAATTTAAGTAGGTATTTACCTTCAAAGTTATTATTTCATATTTCTCTGCCAAAATGACTTTACAATCTGTGTGTTAGTGGCAACTACAATGTGAATCAGAAATTTATCATGAATATTTGGAGCTACACAAGTATTCTAGACTAATTTAATTTAGTATTGTTAAGCTTTAGGCTTGATATATATTTGAAGACTTAGAGTAATTTATGTAATCTGTTTATCAACATTGCTTTAAAATGCATAAGCATCTTTAAATATTTTGTCTCAAACCCTTTTACAAGAACAAAACCCTTTACTTAGTAATTACTATTTCAGGTGAAGTTTGTGGACACTATTTTTATTTTTTTTTAAAGTGATAAAATATAATAGTATTATTTCTATGTTAAATATAACAGATTTGAGGATCAGAGAAACTGTCTTATCCAAGTTTGCATAGTTAATTAATTATAAATCCAGAATTTCAATACAGTTCTAACTGACCCCTAAATTCACTCTTTCCCTACTCCATTATCATACAATGAAAATAAAATTTCCTTAAATTCACTTAACTATTCCTTTTCTATGTGTCATTTAAGTTTATCCATTTTATTGAGATACCCAAAGAACATTGCAGGATGGTCTAGTTGTGGCTTTTCTAGAGTTTGACTAGATAACACCTGCAATTGATTAGTCAGAAAAAATCAACTAATACAAGAAAAAAGGGTAAATAATATTACTTGATCACAACTTGAATAGCAGAAACAAGTAAAGAAAATGCATTCATTTCAGAATCAAACTAAATCTGAAAATAAGAAATTAGTTCACTTAGTTTACAGTATTAAGATCAGTTGTGAATACGTTTTCTTTTAAAATACACTAAAAGTGCTGGGCATGGCAGTGCATGCTTGTAGTCTCAGTGTAGTCCCAGTGGCTCAGGAGGCTGAGGCAGGAGGATAACAAGTCCAAAGCCAGTCTCAGCAAAAGTGAGACACTAAGCAACTCAGTGATACCCTGTCTGTAAATAATACAAAATAGGGCTGGCAATGTGACTCAGTGACCAAGTGCTCCTGAGTTCAATCACCAGTACCAAAGAATAAAAATAAATAAATAAAAATAAAATACACAAAAAGTTTCTTTCTTTTTTGATTCCAAGAATTGAAAACAATGGCACTTAGCCACTGAGCCATATCCCCATCCCTCTTTATTTTTTTTGAAACAGAGTCTCACTAATTTGCTTAGATTCACTAAATTGCTGAGGCTGTATCTGAACTTGCTATTCCTCTGCCTCAGTCTCCTGACTTGATGGGATTACAGTTGTGCACCACCATGCCCAACCATCTTGATTTATAATATGAACAGCTTATTATCCTAAAGTTGATATGACAAAAATTTACTCAAATTACACCCTAGTAGAAATATAAGTTCCTCTGAGTTTAACTTCAGAATATAATAATCACTGATGTTATTGAAAGAAATACAAGAATAGTAGATCTTTTTTTTCAATATGAAAGGAGCTGTCTGTACTACACATAGTAATTAGAGTCAATAATATTTATGTTTTTAGATACTTTAAAAACTGTAAAATAATATAATTTGCTCAGGCATATGGAATCAGTTTTACAATATATTTTGACGGTATAATACAGGAAAATTAATTATGTATACAAATATGTATACAGCAGGAAAATAATACTAAGATACTCTAGAAGTAAAGTGTTGTCAAAAAAGTGACCCTTGGCTAATGTATCAGAAGTGAAAATGTAATCAAACTTCTCTCCTCTAAGAAGTTAAATTTATTTACTTAATGCTCCAAATATCGAGATTCTTTCTTAATTAAGTCCAAATATTAGTGTTTCAGAGTGATTATGAGAACATATGGGAATGCTACCAAATTAAAATGTTGCCCCTGATTCTAATTATATGACTTTACAAGTTTCATCAACCTAAGGTTCAATTTTCTAATCTAAAAAATAAGGAATTGTGTCTGCCCTTAGTCCTATGAGAACAGATATGATGAGTGTATCCATACAGTGGTCCATATAGTACCTATAAGTTTGTTATCTCTCAATAAATATTAGTTGCTTCATGCTCCATTGTTAATATTTATTATTAATGAATAATTTTTTAAATGTACTCTATTTTGAAAAATTTGTTCTTTTTAGATATACATGAGAGTAGAGCATATTTGACATATTATACATACATGGAATATAACTAATTCTAATTAGGATCCTGTATTTTTCATATCACTCAGAGAAATTGCTTTGTAAAAGAATGTCTTTTCATTCAACTACATGATAAAACTCTTAAAACATCAATGCTCTAAGGAGATACAGTATTAGGCAAACCAAATATTACTAGGTTAGTGAATATTACAGTTTCCTCTTATTAATAAAAATAATTTTCTGAGTCAATTGAAAGTCTGAGGTAAGGTATGACTTAGTTCTCATATTAAACTCTATACCACCACTACATCTTAAATTTAAATGTGTTCGACCTTCAACTTATTCCCTTATCTCAATGAATACCATCTGTATCACCCAAACAACGTAGAAATTTTGGAATTATTAGTAACAAAATTCTACATCAGCATACCCCCATCATTTTGTAAGCATATCCTGCTTCATAAAGTTGTTTTGTGTCTGTTTGCTTGACTAAATTTCCAATTTTGCCACTATAATTCACACCTACACCATTGTCTTGCAGTCTTGATAACCAAATTTCCTAAATGAGCAGAATAAAGACAAATATATTTTTGTGTGTCCATGACTTTTACTAGCTTTTAGCCACTATGAGTTTCCTGTTGATTTTTCTATATCTTGCATTTTTATACCCCCAAAATACTATTATTGCATTGAATATTTACTCTTCATATTTTAAATGTGTCTCTTCTTTAGTTTCCTCAAATACTCTACATGTTAGATGTTGTTGTTCCCCATTTACAGATGAAGAGAATAAAATACTGAGATATTGGGTTGCCCAAAATCTCACAGAGAAAAATTCAATTATAATTAAAATAGCTAATATTTACGGAAACTTTGACTGTGTCAGTGGTGTCAACTGAATTCTTAATTAGGTTAGTTCTATTTAATCCTCAGAGAAACTCCATGGAATATATATTCTTATGCTTGTAATTTTCCAAAGAGGAAACTAAAGTCTCTAGAAATTAAGAGCTTTTCTAAGATTTGGGAGACTGAGGTTCATATAAAGTCAGTATGCCTCCTAAAGTCATGCTTTTAATGGCTATCCTGTGAGGCTTTCCTATAAAGGGTTTTATGTAGGTAATCAGTATTGTAAAAACCTGGAGTATATAATAAAACAAGTGTTAAACAACAGAGTGCAATGTCACTATTAGTATCACAAGAAAAGAGTAATAGCAGGCCTCTTATTAATGGAGAATATTATGCATATTCCCCATCAGTAACTAAAAGTTATAATCTAACAATCTTCAAAGAGAAATTTAATGTTTTCATTGAAATCAATAGATACTAGTTATTGTAAAAGTATTACATTAAATAGTTCCTATTTTAATCTCTTCAACACTAAGATGTCACCTACATCTCAATTCAGTTAAAATGAAACTTAGTAAAATGGAGTGGAAGATCCAGATATGTAGTAGCCTGGCTGCTCCCAAAGATTAAATTAAATCAACAGCTGGGAAGCTGCACAATTAGATGTGGGAATAGAGAAAAAATGTTGGATTCCAAATCAGAGAAGCAGTAATCAGCTGAAACTTGAGAATAAATATATATTTTTAATAAGAATTAGAAAAAGAAGATGGAGTAATAGACTACATTGATACTGGATGCAAGGCTGCTTGAAGAGAAACATTCAGAGATGTCTACTGCCTAGGAGGAAGACAAGGCACCCACCACAGCTGTGAAGATTCAATGGTAGGTCTTTCAGCCTTAACCCTAACACCATTGAAAAGGACAGGGTGGATAGCCCCAAGGGCATTTCCTAAGAAAGCTGCTCCCCCCAACTGAGTAAAGAGCAGGTATCAGGAGTCATGACATGTTGGTTGCAACTTCAGACTCTCCTAAGGGTTGTAAATAACTGGAAATGCCATAGAAACACTTGAGCCTCACAGGTTCATGCCAAAAGCCGTGTGTGTGTGTGTGTGTGTGTGTGTGTGTATAGAGTAAGCTAGCAAGAGAGAGTGAGAGTAAGAATAAAAGAAAGAGTAAGCTAGCAAGAGAGAGGGAGGGGGGGAGAGAGAGAGATCTCTGAGAGAGAGAGAGAAAGAGAGAAAGAGTGAGTTACTGTGGATTGAACTCAGGGGCATTCTACCAGTGAGCCACTGCTGCAGTCTGGCTGGGCACAATTCAGGAGCCACTTATCAAGCAGAAACGAACTTTATTTTTAGAACACACGCAGCACCACACAGCACTTCAGGAATTCACTCAGAGCCCAACTGCCACCACCGGCTTCCCACAAGCCTCTCAACGCCCCCACTCCTCCTGCTCTTGAGGCCGATTGGCTGGGTCGCATGGGCAGAGCCAAAAAAGTCCCCCATGAGCAGCTCCATGGTCTGAAAGGGTGGGGAAACAGCCCAATGAGCATCACCGCAGAGGAGCCAATCAGCTGGTAGCTAGAAGTTTGCTGGGGCCACTGTGAGCCAATCATCAGCTGGCAGCTGGAAGTTTGCTGGCAGCTGGAAGTTTGCTGGGGCTCCTTCAGCTGTGGCTCTCAACATCTCCCCCTCTCTGTTTAAACAACAAGCATGTGGCTTAGGGACTGTGCCTGCCTTAGGTTGTCCAATACTACATATGGTCCTTACCCGTCATGGGATGAGCTGACCTCAAGGCATCAGCCTCCTATCTTAGGTTGGTACCATTGCAATTGGATCTTGCCCGTCATTGACTACTGGTCCAGCATACAGCCACACCTGTGGATAGGTCTTTGTACCCGCGGGGGGGGGGAGTGAGGTTCTTTGCCTCACTTCTGTTGGCCCCCAAATTTTAGATGAACGACCATCACAAGCAGAAGGGAGGAGGATACACCAAGCCAATTGATGGCTTCTTTTGGAAAAATTGTACCACTGATGACACAATCAGCAAAAATACCCCAACACTACCACAAGTCCCTGCACCAAAAGATAGTTCACAATGCATACAAGTGAGTTCACAATGCATACAAGTGATACATAGTTCAGGCAAGTTCTGCAAGCAGTTCAGTGATAGCAATTGCAGAAGCTGTAGATGGGTTTTATCTTTGTCCTCACCGGCACTGGGATGAAGATAGGAATTCTGGCAATAATGGCTAAAGAAAAAATTATGTAACATTCCAGAAGGCACTAAAAGAAAACAATTTGGGGCTGGGGGTGTGGCTCTAGCGGTGGCGCGCTCGCCTGGCATTCGTGCGGCCCGGGTTCGATCCTCAGCACCACATACCAACAGGGATGTTGTGTCCGCCAAATACTGAAGAATAAATATTAAAAAAAAAATTCTCTCTCTCTATCCCTCTCTCTCACTCTCTCTTAAAAAAAAAAAAGAAAACAATTTTCTGAACAATTTACATTATCTTGAATAAATTATTAAATATAATGAAAAGGAAAGGTGAAAGTAAACAAACAAATCTGTTAACCTCCTTTTTTGTTCACATAATAAAACAATCCTCAACAGCTGTTTACCCAATTTAAATTAAACCATTTAAATCACGTGAATAAATAAAATAAATATTTGGATCCATTTTTTCATGAGTGCTCATCATATATGATATATGGACATACATACATACAAACACACAACACAAAACACAAGTGTGCACACATAATATAATACATACAACACATAACATAATAGTAAAGGCCTTATAACTTTTTACAGGTGAAATCTCCATTGCAATGTTTAAAAACTCTATAGTCAAAAAATAGAACTGATCAGCAAAACATTAACCTAGATCTGTATGAGCTCAAAAAACAAAACAGAACTTCATGATTTGGGAAAGGGCAATAATAAAATAGATATTGAAAAAAAGCATCCTGGTTCTGTCACAGATGTAAGGATAGCCAAACTGGAGTTTTAGATATCAGCTGTCATGGATTTGAGCCAAATCATCTTCTTTTTGGTCTGTAGAAATCCCTTTAGTTAATCTTTCTGGAATCCAAATCGGATGCTGTTCTCCCTGTGGAAACACACAAACAGACCCCTGACTCCAGACAATTACTGGGTCAGGACCTTTCATTGTCCTGCTAGAATATCCTTCCAAAGTACCTTGGGCTTATGTACATTTTTTGGACACATATGCCTTTCTGCAGCACTAAGCCCTGATGAATCCAAATTTAAAAAGTTTAGAGTAAAAAGGGTTATTTTAAGTTTAACTTTGGGGAATATATACCCCTTCCCAATTCCCTCTTTTTGCTTTAATAAGTACATTTTAATAGTTTGATGAGCTCTTTCCACTATGCCTTGTCCCTGTAGATTATATGGGATTCCTGTTATATGAGTGATGCCAAATGATAAACAAAATTGTTTAAAAAGGGAGAAGTATAACCAGGACCATTATCTGTTTTTAACTGTTTTGGAACACCCACAGTGGCAAAACTTTGTAAGCAATGAGCCGTAATATCTTTAGTTTTTTCTCCGGCATGAAGGGAGCCCATCAACTGTAACATGCAAATATTTTAATTTTCCAAATTTTGGCAAGTGTGTGATATCCATCTGCCAAATGTGGTTAGGTATGAGTCCTCTAGGTTTGATTCCAAGATTAACTTGTGGTAAAAAGGTCACACAATTTTGACATTGTTTTATTATTTGTCTAGCTTGTTCCTTAGTTATTTTAAAATGGTTTTGTAAAGTATTAGCATTGACATGGAACTTTTTATGAAAATTTGTAGCTTCTTCTAGTGTAGAGAAAATATGTATGTCATGTGTAGTTTTATCTGCTAAATCATTGCCCAAACTAAGGGCTCCAGACAATTCTGTATGTGCCCTGATATGTCCTATAAAGAATGAATCTTTTCTGTCCCAGATTAGACTTTGTAGAGTGGAAAGCAAGAGAAAACAGTAGAGGAAGGGGAAATCCTACCAGCATCTTCAAGGGATACTATAGCATTAACTATATACTGACTATCAGAAAATAAATTAAATACAGGATCTTTAAACATCACAAAAGCTTGTAGTACTGCATTAAGCTCTACCTTTTGAGCTGATTGTTTGGGTACTAAAAATGTAAAAGTTTGATCAGGTGTAACTATTGATGCTGTACCATTATTTGACCCATCAGTGAATATATTTGGAGCATTCATGATAGGTATTTTTCTTGTCATTTTTGGAAAAATTACAGGATGCAATGACCAAAAAGACAATAAAGGATTAGATGGTAAGTGATTATCAAATGAAACATTAGATTTACACAGGATTATTGCCCAAGTATTTAACTCATTAGCTAACTCATCAATTTGATCCATAGTATATGGAGTAATAATTTTATTGGGAGAAATTACAAACACTCCCTTTGCTGCTTTTATTCCTTTGAGTATTAATTGTCCTACAGCCTCAGGATACCTAGTAAGAATAGTGTTAGGAGAATAAGATAAATGTATCCACAATAATGGACCTTCTTGCCAAAATACTCCTGTAGGAATATTTTTTGTTGGTAGTACAAAAAATAATAAAGGCAAACTTATATCAATTCTATCCAAATGCATATTTTCCATATATGTTTCAATGATTTTTAATGCCTTTCTTGCTTCAGGTGTTAACATTCAGGGTGAATTTGGATCTGATGGACCTTTTAGGATATCAAATAAAGGTCCAAACTCTCCTGTTGATATGCCTAGATAAGGCCTTATCCAATTTATGTCTCCTAATAACTTTTGAAAGTCGTTAAGTGATTTGAGTTGAACTATTCGTATTTGAATTTTTGCTGGACGGACCATGGTTGAGGATAATAGAACTCCTAAATAATTAATTGGAAAATTTAATTGTACATTATCTATTCCTATCTCTAGATTACAATTTTTTAATAAGTTTGTAAGTGTGGCATAACATTCTAGCAATGTGTTTTTATCTTTGTGTGCTAATAATACATCATCCATATAGTGAAATATTTGTGGTTCAGGATTTTGATTTCTAAGTGGCTGGGTATTGTTGAGAGCCACAGCTGAAGGGGCCCCAGCAAATTTCCAGCTGCCAACAAACTTCCAGCTGCCAGATGACAAAACAAAGTATCTGAATATTGTTATGTTTGGAATCACAGCACAAAAAGGTCAAGTCAATGTGTCTACCTATTAAATTAAATATTTAAATATGACTTAAAATATCCTAGCATAATAGATAAAAAGTTGTGGTAAATTAAAAAAAAAATCACTATGCATACCCACAACCTAGAAAATCAACTGGATGAGAAAAGATAATCAAAATATAGAGTAAAGAAAATTGCTACAGATGAACAGGAAATTTCATGAGATTAGAAAGTTTAATTTGACAAGACATCAAGATCCTAAAACTTTAAGCACCAAATAAAAGAGTTTAGGAAAGATCCCATCACTGCAAGCAGCCAGGACTGAGAATCCTGTTTAACCACCAAAATAAATTTTTCTGTTCAGCCCTAAAACATGAATGTGGGCTGATGTAATAAATATGTAAGCAAAAACTGACATGTGTGAAAAGAAAAAGACAAATACATCATTTTAGTTGGGCCTTAAACAATGCTCTCAACAATTGAAAGAACTATTAGAGAACCAATAAAGATATAACAGATATGAACACTGCCATCAAACAACACAATCTAGTTTAAGATCTGGTATGGTGATGTCTCTTGCTTCACGCTTTTTGCCGAGGATTGCTTTAACTATTCTTGGCCTCGCATTTTTAAAAAATAATTTCAGGATTGCTTTTTCTGTTTCTTTGAGGAATGTTGTTGAGATTTTGGTTGAAATTGCAATAAATCTGTATAACATTTGGCCAATTTGACAGCATTAATTCTTCTTATCCAAGAACATAGGAGATCTTTCCAACTTCTAAGCTCTTCTTCAATGTCTTTGTTTAGTGTTCTGTGGTTTTCATTGTACAAAACAGGTCTTTCAACTGTTTTATTAAATTGATCCCCAAGTATTTTTTTATAAGCTATTGTGAATGGGATAGTTTTCCTAATTTCTCGTTCTGAGGATGCATTACAGATGTATAGAAATGCAATTGATTTATGGGTGTTGATTTTATATCTTGCTACTTTGCTGAATTCATTTATGAATTTTAGAAGTTTTCTGGTGGAGTTTTTTTTTCCTCTAAGTATAGAATCAAGCCATTGGTAAATAGTAATAGTTTAAGTTCTTCTTTTCCTATTCATATCCCTTTAATTTCTTTCATCTGTCTAATTACTCTGGCTAGAATCTCAAGGGCTATGTTGAATACAAATGGTAAGAAAGGGCATCCCCGTCTTGCTCCAGTTCTTAAAGGGAATGTTTCCAATTTCTTCTCAGCAAAAGGAACAATCAATAACGTGAAGAGAGAGCCCACAGAATGAGAGAACATCTTTACTACATGCATATCATATAGAGCACTAATTTCAGTATATATAAAGAACTCAAAACACTGAACACCAAAGAAATAAATAATGGGTAAGGTACTGAACAGACATTTCTCAGAAGAAGATATACAATCAATCAGCAAATATATAAAAAAGTGTTCAATTTCTCTAGTAATTAGAGAAATGCAAATCAAAATTAAGATTTCATCTCATTCCAGTCATAATGGCAATTATCAAGAATACAAGCAATAATAAGTGTTGGCAAGGATATGGGGGAAAAAGTACACTCATACAGTGCTGGTGTCACAGCAAATTGGTGCGACAATTATGGAAAGCAGTATGGAGTTACCTTAGAAAACTTGAAATGGAACCACCATTTTACCTAGCTATTCCAGTCCTTGGTCTATACCCATAGAACTTAAAATCAGTATACTGCAGTAATTCAGTCACCTCAGTGATCATAGCAGCTCAATTCACAACAGCTAAACTGTGGAACCAATCTATATGCCCTCCAGCAGATGAATGAATAAAGATACTGTGTTCTATATACACAACAGAATATTACTCAGCATCAAAAAATAATAAAATTATGGCATTTACAGGTAAATGGATGGAGATGGAAAATATCATGCTAAGCAAAGAAAGCCAATCCCAAAAAAATGGATAAGTGAATGCTGATCCATAATGTGTGTGTGTGGGGAGAATGGAGAAACTTTGATTGGGAAAAGGGTAGGAAGGAGTATAAAGGGCAAATGCAGGCAGGGAGGATGTTGGAATAAGATAAACATCATTACTGTAGGCGCATGTATGACTGCACATATGGTGCGACTCTCTATTGTGTACAACCAGAGAAATGAAAAGTTGTGCTCTAATTGTGTACAATTAATCAAAATGCATTCTGCTGTCATATATACTAATTGCAACAAGTTAAAAAAAAAGAGAGTCTAAATGACATATAAAATGTTGTATTTATGAAAAAAAAAATAGTGCTGGGGTTGTGGTTCAGTGGTAGAGTACTTGCCTGGCATGTGTGAGGCACATGCATAAAAATAAATAAACAAAATAAAGGTATGTGTCCATCTACAACTAAAAAAAACTTTTTTAAAAGTGAGGAAATTTTATTTTTTAAAGTCCTATGGTACAATTGACCATATAAACCTTATTCAAGACAAATAATAAATCTCAAAACTTTTAAAGATTAAAATGGTATAGATTGTGTTCTCTGACCATAATGGAACAAAATTAGAAATCAGCAAAAGGAAATCAATAGGAAAACATCTAATCACATTTCAACTAATGCACAAAAAATAATTAAGCAGCATGTATCAATAATTTTAAAATGAAAGTCTCCAATGGCATACATATAAATAGTTTAAAAAACATGTTAAAATATGTACAATGCAGCTAAATTATAGCTAAGCATAATTTTATAACACTAAATTATTATATTACCAATGAAAAAATGTTTCAAATATCAACATAACTTCCTACCTCAAATGAGCAAAAAAAAGCAACAGCAAATGGAAAGAAATAATAAAGATAAGAAGAGAAGTCAATGAGTTTGAACATATGAAAAATTAGATAAAACTAACAAGACAAAAGTTAATCCTTTAAAAGAATAACATTAATAAACTTTTAGCAAGACAGAAAAAAAATTGAGAGGGAGATAATTCACTTATATCAGTACTAAAATATAAGTCATTACTAAAGATTCTTCAACTATGTAATGTTTTGAACAACCAATAAAAAAATAAAATAAAAAAATAAAAATAAAATGGTAGGAAGAAAATATTATGAATAACTTTTATTTTACAACAGTGTAAAGGCACCAGTCCCTAAACCACATATTACCAAAACTAAACCAAGATAAAATAAAAGATACAAATGGAATTACAATCATAAAACAATTTGAAATTATAATTAAAATTTTCCCCAAATAATTTAACTTCCAAGCCCAGATTATTTCAATGGCATATTAGAAAATGTTTAAAGAATTGACACCAATTTTTCACAATGTCTTTTAGAAATAAAGGAGTATAGAACATTTTCTCACTCATTTTAATAAAATTTATTTTATATTTTTGCATTTTATTATTTATTATATTTAACATTTTATTAGTATTAACCTGAAACCTAAACCTGAAAAAGAAATATATAGAAAGAACATTAGAAATCAATATTGGACTCTGGTGGTAACTATAGGAAGCCACATGTGATACATTTTTATGCAACTAATTATATACACAAACAAATGAGTAAAACTACAGAAATCTGAATAAGACTAGTAGATTTTTATTCATATCATTATCTTAGTAATGAAATTGTGTTGCAGCTTCATAACATGTTATTATATAGGAAAAGTGTCATAATGTAAAAACAATCTCTAGTATTTCTTAAAACTGCATGAGAAATCGTACAATTATCTCACAACAAATTTCAATGAAAAAATATGTTATAGTGGGAAAAAAAGACTGAATTGAGTCAAAGAATTATAGAACAATGGCATTTGAGAACTGTAAGATACATAGTGATCATATTGGCACAAAGCTTATTTTACTGATGATAAAATAGACAGGTTTTCCAAGGTCACAAAGAAAGTTAGTGGCAGACAGAGGGCTTATCTGGTTTGACCTGAATTTGTCCTATTTCGGCTCTCTATGAGCTGTGGACTTATGCAGCTCACATCACATAATCTTCCTTAGTCCATTTCTTTATCAATGAATGGGAATAATAGAACTAACTCCAAAAGTTTAGAAGTATTCCTATAAGGATCAAGTAGATAGCCTATGATTGAAGTTACTTTTTAAACTATAAAGTTCAATCTACTTCAGAATGAAGGAAATAAAACAATAATTATAACAATGCTTTCAAAAGACATTTCCATAAAAATATAAATATTTACATGGAGAAGATATTTAGAATATATTTTTAAGAAAAAAGGTTTCGTATGTCAAAACTATATAAGCTTAAATTATTTATTGATTTTTAAGGAATGCTATTATAAAAGATATAACTTTTTGTTTAATTTAATTAAATCTATATGAAAGTAGTTATTTTATTTTATTTAAAGGTAGCATTGGTTGTTTTCATTCCTTAGGATTATTATTCATGGTATATTTTAAGAAAGCAGTTAAATTCAAATGGATGTTTGTGTTAATGCACAATGCACATTAACATATGTTTATACTTTTCAGCTAATTACTACTAAATGATATTTTTTATTTATATATGACAGCAGAATGCATTACAATTCTTATTACATATATAGAGCACAATTTTTCATATCTCCTGTTGTATACATAGTATATTCACACCAATTCATGTCTTTATACCTGTACTTTGGATAATAATGATCATCATATTCCACCATGATTAATTAATCCATGCCCCTCCCTTCCCCTCCAACCCTAAATGATATTCTTGAACTAAGATTTTATTTATGAGATATGTGCAGTCAATTTAAAAAAAATCTGAGGTAAACAGAATGTTTAAATTAAATTATATTAAGTTGATTTTTGTGTATTAAATAGACAAATCACATTTGAATCAGGTGAAATTTTTTTAAAATTTTCTTTTCTTACCATTATTTTATTTGTTTCATTTTAATGTTACGCCAGGGATCAATCCCAGTGCCTCTCACATGCTAGGCAAGCACTCTACAACTGAGCCACAACCCCAGCCCACATCAAGTGAACTTTTTAGTACTATATTGTACCTCTTTCTGCCATAAACAAGCAATATTAGAAAAAAATGTGATCATTTTCCAGTTAGTTGCATATTATTACTTAGATCCTTTTCCTCCTTTTTTTTTTCATGTACCCATTGCTAAATTAAACAAAATTTAATTTTTTAAGAAAAGATGAATCAGCTTAGTTCCCTATTAACCTTGAAGGGTGCAGGGCAATATGTCTTGCCAGGTAGCCAAATTTTAGCCATTAAAAAGTAGTTATTTCAGTTTAAAAAAAAATAAAAAAGAAATAAATCTTATTTGTCTTCTTAAAAAGCTTATTAAGAAAGTAAACATAGCATTTTTTAGCATCTTTATTAACCATAAGAAAAAATCTGTCCTAGTAAATCATGTACAAAGTAAGTTTAGTACCCATCCTCTACTCAGAACAATTTATAATTTAGCATAATACATCATGCAGGTTGCATTTAAGGGTTTAAATATCTCAAAATTAGAATAGAGACTCTTATTATGTGAAAATTACTTGCATTTTTAATTTTCAATTTCTACATACAATTTTGAACTTGAAATAACCATACCTGACAAATTTTGAATCAAAATTCAATAATATATGTACAGTATGTGTTGGGAATATGAAGAACAATGGGTTCATTTCAACTTGCCACATTAATAATATTTTGTGTTCAAAATGCAGTATGTGCATTAAAAAATTTATGTTTCCATTAATATGACTTCCATAAGCCATCTCACTTTAATAGGCTTTATACTTTTTCTTAACATAATTCAAATTTCCTATACAGGTGAACTTAGTTGCTAAAACACTAAATGTAGGAAAAAGGAAAGGGGACACTCTCAAGGGCTAGAGTGGGTTCTCTCAGAGAAGAGAGGGACAATGTGCTTCTCCTGCACTCCAGTTTTATTGAGGATGACTGCGAAGTTTCCACAGAGTTCTTCCCAGGTCCACCTCTTGACTCTTGTTGATGGCAGGGTGACATCATACTTTCAAGGACCCATTGCCATGGCAACTCTAGGTCATTTTGCCCCATGCTGGCTGGTTTTACTTGGATTTTTTTTTTTTTTTTTTTTGTATTTTTTGTTAAATATTTCTAGTTGTAGATGGACACAATGTCTTTATTTTATTTATTTATTGTATGTGGTGCTGAGAATCAAACCCTGTGCCTCACGTGCTAGGAAAGTGCTCTACAACTGAGCTACAACTGCATTCCTTTTAATTAGATTCTTAACCATACATAACACATTTTATGGTTAAGTGGTACTACCCTTATCTCCCCTAGTTTCAGGATCTGATCTCAAAAGTCTCCTGTGTTCCTTCCATTGACATTATCTAAGGCCTACATTTCTCCTGCTGATTATAGGTAGTTTTGCTGAGGAATGTTATATATCCTGTCTTCTTTAGCCAGGCAGGGTTGCAGGTAAATTGCTTCTTGGAAAAGAAAGGACAGGGGGCAATTTTATAGAATTATTCTCTGTACCTCATGTTTTGCCTTTTCTATCCTTATTTGTCTGTCTCTGAACAGTTTTTCATATACCAATCTTAGAATTTCTATAGGAAGCAAAATAAAAGGAAAGATGGGGCTTTAAAAAAAGTGTACTTAAAATATAACAATTTAAGAATCACTATGTGATTATGACATATTAAAGAATAATGTGATATTTACACCTTAAGCTAAAAAAGGCTTCTTGTGTTGCTCAAAGTTCTGTCTTTGTTCCTAATACCAATCCATGCCAATTTAATGATGAGGACATGGATTTGAGAAAAAAATGGAAAAGAAGGTTCAATGCTTTGCTAGGAAAGGAGAAACAGGAAACTCCAGTCACAGAGACTGTGGTTCTACACATCAAGGAAAATAGAGCTTTTTAAAGAAGCTCTTCAAAAATGCTACATTCCAGATGTGCCCTGGCAGGGGGTCCCAGGTGTATCCACAGGGTGGACTTGTTAATTTGAAATCTCCTTCCTATTTCTTTTGACATTCTTCCTATTTGACATTCTTCCTATTTCTTTTGCCTTTTCTATTAAAAAGCATAGCTAATGTAAGAATGCACATTATGGTGGACTAAACTAATTAAATTATCTTCTCTGCTTTCAAATTAAAAATTATGGAAATAGTATAAACCAAAGGGTAGAATACATAGTAGAAGATATATTTCAGGTGCTAGAAGACATAAAGGAAGTGTCAGAACAATGTGTATTATAGTACACAGAATCTTGAAAGAAAATGAAGAATATCTTAGTTATAGCCTTTGCTATTTAAACTGACACCTCAGTAACTATGGGGATATTTACAGTGTCATTAACTAGATCCTCTGATTTTGGTGACATTTCAAGGACAGCATTAAGGTCTTGGACACGCATATGTTAAATATAAAGCAATGGACACTTTTATAATTCAAATCATATGAAGGCTTTAAATAATCACAGTGAAACAGCATACCAGGTTTATTCAAAAAGACTTGTTGAATCTCGCTTATTAGTTATGGTTATAATAAAATTCTCCCCCCCAAAAAATTGATATATAGGCACTCCCTTATAAAAAATATTTGTGTTTCTGGTTTTTAATTTCTAGAATTGTCACTTGACTCAAGGGTTCTTTGCCTCTTTGTGGAATTCAGAGAAAATCTCAAGAACTGTTGTCACAGAGTGAAATTCACTTGCAGTAAATAAAGAAACACAGGGATAGACTTCCAAAGCCAGGACTCCCTGAAGCTAGGGCAAGCTTTAATTTATTTGTGCAGGAAATGCTTATATTGGAGGAGAAAATGCATCAGCAAATGAATGGGTGGGGGTTATCTTTCACAGGTGCAGTCTGACAACAAATTCCTTCCTAATTTCCATGAAAATGAGGCTTCAGCTCATCCCTAGGTTGAGATTTTGGCATGGCAATGAAGTAAACTTCACCTATTTAGCACATATTCCTGAGAGCAATTTGTGGAACATTATCTCTAAAAGATTACTTTAAGAATATTTATTAGAAAAACAACTTTACTGTGAGGTCCAAAATACTGAATGGGAGAAAGTTTACATCTTGCTTTTCCAGGCTACTGAAGGGAAAAATCAGTTTGCATCTTGTTTTTTCAGGCTGCTGTGGGGAAAAAGTTATATCCTATTTTCTCAAGCTGCTGATGGGGAGAAGGTTTCACCCTGCTTTCTTAGCCTGCACCTCTACTAACAGTGTAGAAATCCCAAAAGATACCTCAAGGTTCATGATAAATCGAGGTGTTGGTTATTAGTAAAAAACTATGTAGCACTACATATTAAAAACCTTAGCAGCTATGTAGTCTGAAAAGAAATATTAATGAAGAATATTTAAACTTCAAAAACTACAGCAAACTCAGCAAATTTTTATTATAGAAATTGGAAAATATAATAACTTGACAATATTGAAAAATTTAACAGATACTTAGCAATAAATATTTAAAATAATAAAATACAATATAAATAAGAACAAACCATCTTTAAAAATAATAAATACCATTCCAAAATAAGTAGGTGTTGGAGGGGGGGAGGAAATAAAGCAGGTATTGCATTTCCACCAAAAAAAAAAAAAAAAAAAAACCAGAAATATCAGTTGAGTAGAGAAAGGAAATTGATGGGGAGGGAGGAGGGAAGTGATAAGGGAAGAATAGTGGAATGAATATAACCTCACTTTTCTATGTACATATATAAATGTGACACAGTCTCACCATCAATTAAAAAAAAATTATAAGTAAGCAACGAAAGATCATTAGAGTAGAGGGAAGGAAACAGGGGAAGGGAGGAGAGGAGGGAAAGGGAAGATACTGGGGACTGAATTACAGGAAATTATAGTCCATGATTTTATAATTATGTCAAAATGAATCTGAATGTTATGTGGAACTAAAAAGAACCAATAAAAAATAATAGATACCACAGATTGGTTTTTTTTTTCTAGAAATGATGCAATTTTTTTAATAAAAAATAAAGTGAGTAAAATTAATCATAATGGTTGGAGTAAATAATCTGTTAAATACAATGAAATAAGAATTAGTAAATGAAGGATAGATTAGAGAAATTTGGTCAGGAGGCATTACAAATAGACATTATGAAATTTTCTGAAGAAGCTTTATTTGTATTAAAGATCCTACAGACTGACCTTGGCTAACTAAAACATCAAGATTGTAGAGAAGGAATACTGTAGATCCATAGCCAATATTACCTTGGGCTATCTTACTCCTTTTCTTAGAAATTTACCTTAACTTTTGTCCCTGGTCCATGTGACTGCTATGTATACTTATGGGAATGTGTCACTAAGTTTAAAAGATATATAGGCTCCACTAACTTTAAAACTAAGAATGCTACAATATAGCATGTAAAACCAACAAATGTTATTTCGCTACCAGGCTGTATGTAGCCCACCTGCCTGATATTTCCACCCATGTAACTGGTAAAAATATTGATTTATTACTATCTCTTGTTCTATAACTATACCAGTTTATGTAAACTCTTTCACAGTGGAACATGTTATTCAGGATAATTTGAATCGGCATTTCTGGGTCATGGTCAGAATAAATTAATTTCTTATTTCCTTTAAAGAAAAGTTGGGCCAGGCATGGCTGTTGGGGTCTGATCTCCTGAAGTCATGGAAAATGTACCCTAAGAATCTGCACACACAGTTTCTGTTTATTAGCCAAAGACAAGGAGGCTGGAATGCTGCACACAGCTCCACAGCAATAACTCCTCATACTAGGCTAATTCTTGTGGGCATGATGGCCCTGTCTAAGGAGAAAAATAAGAACCTAACTGTACTATCCGCTACATAGTTTAGGTGTATATTTTCTAGCATTTTTTAAGAACACATCCTATTTTGTCACTGTAAAAAAATGTTTTCTTACCACTAACAAACAAGTTAGTTGTTTTCAATATGCTATGCCATAGTTAAGATTTAACCACACACTGCCCTATAAAAGATGTGCTGTACAAGAACTAAGCAGTCTGCAGCTTTTCAGGAACCCAGCTCCCTAAAGTAAACAAATTGTCAATTTTAGGACTCAGAGTGTTCCTGCATAATTGCAGCACCAAATGCTAAGCAGTAGCTCATTTGTGGCACATAATGGCACTTGCCTGTAATCCCAGCAACTCAGAAGGCTGAGGGAGGAGGATCAGAAGTTCAAGACCAAACTCAGAAATTTAACAAGACCCACAGCAACTTAGTGATATCCTATCTCAAAATAA
Organism: Callospermophilus lateralis; assembly: GCF_048772815.1. Taxonomy (NCBI): domain Eukaryota; kingdom Metazoa; phylum Chordata; class Mammalia; order Rodentia; family Sciuridae; genus Callospermophilus; species Callospermophilus lateralis. The sequence continues at coordinate 80,481,393 of NC_135325.1, read as the reverse complement.
TAATAATAATAATAATAGTAATAAGGCAAGGATGCAGCTCAATCAGCATTAAAGTGTCCCTGGGTTCAATCCCCAGTACATAAAGAAGGAGGGGGAAATGGCTATTTTGCTATTTTATTTCAACTACATAGGCATAGAAACTATAAAAAAGAAATTTGCAAATAGTGTCCAAGTTATTTTTAAGCACTGTCATGATGAGATAAAATAATGGGAAAAAAATGACTAAAAACGACCCTGAATTGATAAAATGTGTCAATTTGAAGACTCAGAAAGATAATTGTCTGACAGATAAATAACAAAAATTTCACAATTAAATACTTTATCTTGACATTTTAGAATATCATTAATACTGTGATATTAAAAACAAGCAAAATGAAAATACAGATTACGTATGAGATGTCAATAAGATTAACAATAGATTCTTAGAGTATTAAGAAAAAAAAACAAAAACAAAATGCTGGCATAATATTTTCTATGTATTGCATGAATCTAAATGCCAAAACATTATTATTTACACATTTTTTTGAAAACTTATATTCATAAGACATGTGTAAAACTTCTGGGAAGGCTGTTTACAGTAAGCCATGTTAAGTAGCAGCTATTACCCTTCTTCTCTTTAGCTGTTTATGTGGCAGGCAATGCTTCCCTCTTTTGACTACATTCTAAGCAGTCAGCTTAGAAAATTGGGTTACTTAGAATGTAGAAGCTACTTATTAGAATGTGTTTAAAAGAAAACATTTAAAAAGAATAATTTGTGGGGCTGGAGATGTGGCTCAAGTGGTAGCGCGCTCGCCTGGCATATGTGTGGCCCGGGTTCGATCCTCAGCACCACATACAAATAAAGATGTTGTGTCCACCAAAAACTAAAAAATAAATATTAAAAAATTCTCTCTCTCTCTCTCTCTCTCTCTCTCTCTCTCTCTCTCCCCACCCTCTCTCTCTCTCTCTCTCATTCTGTCTCTAAAAAAAAAAAGAATAATTTGTCCACCATCATGGTGAAGCTACCATACCAAATTTGTTCTATTACCAGAATATGTTCTCTATTAAAAAAAGTACTTAAAGTAATTCATCATTATTTTTCCTGTATGTATTCAACATAAATCAAAACTGATGCACTAAATAAGTATTCCATAATTTGATGAAAACAGAACACATTTTTAGATAAATAAATAGATGCAATATATAATAAAGAGTAGTTGAAAAACTGCTGAAGTAGTACTGCAGAAGTAATATGTTGAACTCAAAAGAAAGTAATAAAATGACAGATATAATTCTGGTAAAACATGTTTTCAATTAATTTAAATAAGACTCAGTAAAACAATAATAAATATGAATAAATGGATGGTTGACAAATAAGGTGACAATTAACATAATGAATAACATTAACAGAAAAGTCAAGATTGAAGAACACCTTGGAAGATGGAAAGATCTTACATGTTCTAGGACAGATAGAATCAATATGATCAAAATGGCCATACTACCAAAAGTGCTATACAGATTTAACACAATTTCTATTAAAATTCCAATAACATTCTTCATAGAAAAAGTAATCATAAAATTTGGTTGGAAAAATAAGAGGCCTAGAATAACCAAAGCAATGTTCAGAGAGAAAAGTGAAGAAGGAGTCATCACTATACCAAACCTTAAATTATACTACAGACCTATAGTAACAAAAATGGCAAGATATTGGCACCAAAACAGACAAGTAGACAAGTGGTACAGAATAGAATACACAGAGACAAACCCACATAAATACAGTTATCTCAGACTAGACAAAAGCGCCATAAATATATATTGGAGAAAAGTAGCCTCTTCAAAAAATGTTGCTGGGAAAACTGGAAATCCATATGTAACAAAATGAAATTACACATCAATTTCTCACTCAGCACAAAAATCACAGTGGATGAAGACCTAGGCATTAGACCAGAGAACCTGTACCTACTAGAAGAAAAACTATGCCCAAATCTGTATTATTTCAGCTTAGGAAGTGAGTTCTTTAACAAGACTCCTAAAGGGAGTCTTTAACAAGACATCCTAAAGGGATGATATCAACTAAAAAGCTTCTTCACAGCAAAGGAAATAATCAAGAACATGAAGAGAGAGTCTACAGAATTAAGAAATCTTTACCACATGCACTTCAGATAAAGCATTAATCTACAGGTTATATAAAAAACTCAAAAAACTTAACACCAAAAATAATAATAATAACAACAACAATCATCATCATCATCATCATCATCTAGTCAATATATGGGCTAAGGAACTGAAGAGAAACATCACAGAAGAAGAAATACAACTGGTCAACAAATATATGAAAAAATGTTCAATATCTCTAGCAAATAGAGATATTCAAATCACAACTATTGCAAAATTTTATCTCATTCCAGTCAGAATGACAATTATCAAGAATACATAAATAATGAGTGTTGGCATGATATGGGGGAAAAGGGATACCCATATATTGCTTGTGGGACTGAAAATTGGTGCACCCTCTATTGGAATGGAATTACCTTTGGGTCCAACTATGTCACTCCTTGATTTATACCCAAAGGACTTGAAACCAGAATACTAAATTGATGCAGCCACATAAATGTTTATAGCAACTCAATTCACAATAGCTAAACTATGGAAACTACCTAGGTGCCCTTCAACAAAAAAATAGATAAAGAAAATATGGTCACATACACGGTGGAATATTACTCAGTCATAAAGAAGAATGAAATTATGGCATTTGCCTATATATGTATGGAACTGCAGACTATCATGCTGAGTGAAATAAGCCAATCACCAAAAACCCAAAGGCTGAATATTCTCTCTGATATGCAGATGTAACACACAGTAACACACAATAAAGGGCAGGGATTTAGAAGTGCTTTGGGTTAGACAAATGAGAAAGATTGGAAGGGATGGAGGATGACAATAGGAAAGACAGTGAAATGAGTCAGACCTTACTTTCTTATGTTCATATATGAATACATGACCAGTATAACTCCACATTATGCACAACCACAAGAATGATAATTTATACTCCATGTATGTATAGAATGTCAAAATATGTTCTGTGTCCATGTATAACTAAAAAGAACAAATAAAAATTTACAAAAAAAGAAATGTCAAGAAGCAGCAATAATACATTAAAAGCTTGAAATCTTTTGAAGACCTTTAACAATATTAAATATTTTTAACTTTATTATGTCAAATATATTTTATTAATATATTTTATTAATAACAATGATCAGACCATCAGATATTAGATTATTATAACAAAATTATAACAAAACAAGAAAAGTTTACTAAAAGGAATAAACAAACTTGATGAAGCCAAGAGAAAGCAGAATGCAAAAAAAAAAAAAAAAAAAAAAAACTAAATAAAACAAAGGAAGCAAACTGAACAAAGGAGAAAATAGTTCAAATTTAGAAATAGTGGTGGCATACTTCATGGTTATATTTGGATCTTTTCAATGGATGTTAAGTTAGATTAGAATTTTTTTCTTTCTTAAAAAATATTTCCATGGACATTAGCCTCACATTAAGACTGATCTGGGACTGGGGTTGTAGCTCAGTGGTAGAGCCCTGGCCTTGCACACATGAGGCCCTGGGTTCGATCCTCAGCACTTCATAAAAATAAATAAATAAAAATAAAGATATTGTGTGCATCTACAAATAAAAACATTTTTTTTTAAAAAAAAGACTGATCTAAAAAATATATATAAGTAAATTTATCCTGAATATCTCTGTTAAGCAAGCTTGTTTGGAAAGTAAGAATAAAATAGACTCAAAAAATTTAGTGCTTAACACAGATAACAAAAAATTAGCATGGTGTTCATTCCTCATTCACTTTGTCCTCTATTTTATAGGATGACACCAAAATGAAAGAGCAACATATAAAAAGTCTAAGTCTTATTTCTGATATTGTACTTCAGTTAAACAATTTTATAGCCCATACCATTATTACAATGTGTAGATAAAGGTGGAAAATCTTGGAATCAGGATGGTAAGTAAAATACTCCCTTATAATATTTTTCCTCAAGACAGAGGAAGGGTGAGAAATAGCTTTGTGGTAGCTCCTTGCATGACTCGCTATCTTCCTATGTTTGGGGGAAGTAACAGAGCATTAGGGCTTGTTTGTTTGGCTTATTGATATGTGTAAGGACTTTCAGATGCCAGGAAAGAGTTGATCACCTACAAGGTAGTGAAAATAATTGCCTTGTACATGCAAATAAAATTCTCACTGAAGGAAAAGTGTATCATCCTATACACCACATTATTTCTTCAAAAATATTTACATATATTAGCCAATGCATGATAAGATAAACTAAAACATGAAGAATGATAGCAAGCCAAGCATAATGGCATACAGCAATTCAAGAGGTTGAATAAGAACTTGTAATCACAGCAATTCAAGAGGTTGATTAAGAAGGCTTGCAATCTCAAGGCCAGCCTCAGCAACTTAGTGAGAACCTATCTTAAAATTTAAAACATCAAATCAGATGAAAAATAATGGGTATATAATTCAGTGCTAAAATAGTCCCTGTGTTGAATTTCCAGAACCTCTCCTTAAAAAATAGGTCAATATAAATGGAAATAAACATACAAATGAATAATCAAACAGGTCTAAAGTACTCCAGATAATAGAATTAATAAAGAATAAAACAATTATAATTATGATAATGGAATAAAAGCTAAATTTCTAGTTTTCTGCAAGAGCTTAGAAAGTTTAAATTTTGACCTTGCAGTTGAAGAAAGAACAATTGGGAAATTCCACTCCATGACACATAGTAATAAAAAAATCAAGAAATTAATGAATAATTTTAAGAGATTAAATGTGGCTAAAAGGAATGTTATTGTGAATTGGAAGATATGACAGAACAAACTTCCCATATTGAAGCAGACAGAATCAAAATAATGGATAAAAAGCAAGATGGAAAGGAATAGGGAGAGAGAGAATATATACAGTGAGGTATAATATATTTTTAATTTAAATTTCTTGATGTGTTCCTTTCTTTATCTGATCATGTTGTTGTTGTAACTGCTGTTTGTAACTACATTTTCTACTACCCACTCTGTATTTCCCTTTGCCTTCAGCAAGCACCTTAGTTATGGTTCTTTACTAAGCAATATAATACAAAACCCTTTATTCCTGAAGGGGCAACCCTTTCATAGTCATGTCTTGGCTTCAGTGTTTTAGTTTGTTATTTACCTTAATCACAAGTCATTGTAATATTAAGACATATCTGAAAGTATACACTTTATTCCAGATATAGTCTCCTTTATCTCTATTCTGTAGTAGAAGTCTAATATTCTCTTGATAGTCAAGAGCAATCATAATCACTGCAATTCCCATCTTTGCCTGTTTAATCAGAGAGATGAGGATCCAAAAGAGAACAGCAACATTATTTTTAAATTAAAATTTTTGTTGATGTATACAAATTATATATAACAGAGGTATTCATTATGACATAAATGTATATAACATAATATGGTAAATTTCATTCCTAGAACCTCTCCTTGCACTCCTTCTCTCTCCCTCTGAACACTTTTATTTACAGTACTGGTCTCCCTTCTATTTTCATGAAATACCTTCCCACTCCTCTCTCTCTCTCTTTCTCTCTCTCTCTCGCTTCCATATAAGAGAGAAAAAATACTACCCTACACTTTCTGAGTCTGGCTTGTTTCATTCAACATGATATTCCCTAGTTCTATTAATTTCCCTGCAAATAACAGCACAATTTTCTTATTTTCTGTTTGAATAAAATCTCCTCATGTACAAATATCACTTTGTGTGTGTGTGTGTGTGTATGTGTGTGTGTGGTACTGGAAATTGGACCAAGGATTGTGGTACCATTGAGGCCATGGAGGATTCCACCAATATTCCAAAGGAAGACTGGGAGACCAGGTAATGTGTTGCTGGATCAGCATTCCTGCAGGAAGATGGCACATGAAGTTTTCAGAGTGAAGACAAAGTTGCATTGTGCATACCCGGAGTTAAGAGATATCAAAGCTACAGGCTGTGAATACAGAGAGACTGAGATAGAATCCACATAGGCTGCATCCTGCAGTTTGGCCAATTGAAGTACATGAAAAATTGAGACCAAGTAAGGTACAGTGGCCAAGATTAGCACCAATAAAAAAGGAGGAGGGTGGCATAATTGCTTTGGCTATTCTAGGTCTTTTGTTAATTTTAGATTCCCCCCTCCCCTAGATAGGTGAAGAATGCTATAGGTATTTTGATGGGGATTGTATTGAATATGTATATTGCCTTAAGTAATATTCCCATTTTAATTACATTCATTTTAAATATTCATGAACATGGGAAGCCATTCCATCTTTTAATGTCCTCTTTTATTTTTTTTTTCAGTTTTCTGAAAAATGGGATTGCAAGTGTGTGCTACCATGCCTAGCCTAGCTAACATTTAAAATATAATTTTTGAATTAATATTTATCCAAGGTATTGGGCTTCAGTTTTCCTTCATTAATGTTTCTTCATCTACTTTTTCTATCAAGATGACAATGGCTTCATAGAATGAGTGTTTCTTCATTTTCTATTTCATAGAATAACATGAGAAATGTTGGCATTCATTCTTTTTGAAGGTCTAGAATAATTCTGCTGTGAATTCTGATCCTGGGCTTTTCTTTGTTGGAAGACATTTCATCATTGATTCAATCTCATTGCTTATTATTAGTTTTTTTAGGTATTTTCTATCTTCTTGGTTACATTTCTATAGGTTGTATGTATCTAGAAATCCATCTATTTTGTCTTTTTGTTCTCCTAATTTATTGAAATGCAAGCTTTTGAAATAACCCCTAATAATTCTCTGGATTTCACTGAAGTCTACTATGCTATCTCCACTTTGTTCTCCACCTTCATTACTTTTTCTCTCTTTCTTTTGATGTTTATCTTCAAGAAACAACTCTTATTCATCAGTCTTTTGCATTGCATTTTTATTCTCTATCTCATTAATTTTGTCTCTGATCTTTATATTTCTTTCCATCTATTACATTTAGAATTTTTTAACACTTGAACTGTATCATTAGGTTATTTATTTGCTGTGTAGTCACTCATAGCTGTACCCTTCCCCTAATATCACTTCACTATGCCCCCAGAATCTAGTATGACACATTTCTATTTTTGTTTGATTCTAAAAATTTTAAAATTTAGTTTCTGGTTTCTTTCATTCAAATGTGTGTTGGTCATCTCTATGTGTTTACATAGTTTCTATTACTGTTGATTTTTTTATGTTTTTGTTTTTTAAAATAGTTTTTATTTTTAAAAGATAATATGTGCATTACAGGAAAGAGAAAAACATAAGTATAGAACAAAAACATCCAGTTACAAGCAGTTTAATTCACATATCTATCTGGGTCATGTGTATACCATAACACCCCATTTTTATGTGATTGAGATCATAGTGTGTATTATTTTTTCCATGCATCATAAATATTCACTAATTCAAAATCTCAAAGCTACATGAGTATTTTTGATAACCAAGAATGCACTACACCAACTCAGTTTGTTAGAAAAAAAAAATTGCAATCTTTTTTGTGGACAAAAATTTCATTGAAGACAAAATTGCAAAAGGATTCTATATGGACAAATTGCTAGACTTACAAATAAAATGATGCATTCCCTTAATGCTCAATTTAAAATGAGACAAAGCAACATAATACATCAAACGTGTTCTAAGAGCGTTCATTATCAGTTCTATACAACATTAGCAAGAATGCATATTTCCAATGAAATAAAGTAGTCCTATACTACAGTCAGAAGATGCACACACATCCACATTAGTGGCTAACAACAAAATGTAAATTCTTGAGCACTTGTTCCCATCCTGTTTATTTTCTTCTGCCCTTCTACTGCTAGCCTAATGAGCACACTGCCCAGAGATAAAACAATTTCATGTCCAAATGTATTTTTTCTCTCAAATATAACAAAAAGGTGATTATAAGTTAGCTAATTTACTAGCTTTTCTTCTTATGACACACTGCCACATCAGAACACCTACAAAGGTAGATATTGTAAAATAAAGTATGAACTTTGTGCACAATAAACATGAGTATTTTGCCAAAGAGTAATAATTTAAAATTGTCTACCATGTTTGGAGATACAACCTATGAGCCCTTCCCCTCACTCTTTCCCTTTTCCCTCTTCATCATTCCAGTGACTAAGTTCAGGACTACTCCAAGCTTCAAGAGGCAGATTAACAAAGGTCCTTCCCAGAAGACAGTTCTTCCTAAAAACTAACAACTGATATTTATATAGGATTTATTTTCCTACTTCTAACAAACTTTGGGCATTAGGACTTATTCTTTAATACCCAACAGTATTAACTAAAATGCACATATTACAATGGCCAGGCAATCTGAGCTAGTCTAAGGGGTACAGGATACTTCTGTTTATTTTCTTTCCCCCTACCCATGATCCAGTAAACCTTCAACATACTCTCCAAGATGTCAAGTTTAAAAATTCCATTCTCCTAAATAGCAACCATTCCTATATAGTAACAACAACAACAAATTAAAAAAAAAAATACTTAAAGAGCATTATTTTAGTCTTCTATCCTTAACATACATTGTACGCTTTTAAACATCTAGAAAGGCTAGATGTTTCCAACAAAGACTTAAGTTTCCAACTATACATACAGTAGCAGTGAATAAACCACACACACACTTTTAACAATGACTAGATTCTGAAGAATAAACAAATGCCTTTTTGTTTTTAATGCCTAGAATTTGAAAGTGTCTTCCAAACAGGAATATTCTCACATGGAATCCTCTCCTTCTCACCTCTTGTCAAGCCAGGGGTCAGATATATTATGCATCTGTAATGCTTGAAAATGACTTAAACTATTGTATTTTGTAAGTTGTTTTAAGAACAGTCTTTCTGGGGCTGGGGATATAGCTTAGTTGGTAGAGTGCTTGTCTTGCATGCACAAAGTATTGGGTTCAATCTTTAGCACCACAAAAAACAAACAAACAAAAAACCCAAAATAGTCTTTCTTATGAATTTTAACAGAAAGTGTACTCACTGTGTTAGTTTACTGTCTCTACTTTTATTGTATGTAGACTGGCAACCACTTTAACATCTAGAAAGACTAGATGTAAATTAGGATTAGTTTGTCCTTTACACACTCTGTTTATACAGCACAGTAAAACAAAATTCACAAACAAAGGAGATAATGGTCAATCTTACTTCACAGAAAACACAGTGGTATAAAATCCTTTGCATTTTCTTTTCCTCAGTTCCTCCTTGAACAAGCACAGATATAATGTGTACTGCTCAGAGAAGTGTTTTGATCATTCCATTTCCCAAAGTCTGTAATTTGTTATGAATTTTAACAAAAATATATCTAAAAATGTTTTATTTACTACCTCTACTTTTAACATACTTGTGCATTTCTAAACCTCAAGAAAGAATACATGTTTTGAATAAGGATATAAGTTTGTCCACTATGTGCAAAGTAGTATGTAATAAACTATACACATGAAACAATGGTTATATATGAAAGCATCTTCTAAATAGGATCATTGTGGCCTGGTATTATTTGTTTCTTCCATTTTCTTATTTCCTGTCATATGTTATATAGACACATGTGTCACTGAGACATGTTACAATTTCATTTCCCAAAGTCATTTTCAAAAGAGTGTGTTTCTATGAATTTTAACACATGTACAAAATGTGTTAGTTTACACATTCATTGGTAACCTCTTTAATATCTATAGATTAAATCTATAGTATACATATTATAAAATCAGAACACCTTTGTCTAGCATGTGTGTGTGTGGGGGGGTGGTGGAAATGGGGTTCCCCTATGTGAAATGGGCTGGCTGAGCAATGAAAGCTACGAGAAATAAAACAGTAAAAAAAAAATACAGAACACAGAAAGTAATTTCAAAAGCAGGGGTAGGACAGCCAAACTGATCAGATGGATTGAGCTTCCAGACAAAATGGAGCCCACACCTGCTTTATTTATATTAGGAACCATCAAAAAGATTCTATAGAATGTTCTTCTCCAGAAAAGGTTAATGGTGGGCTGTTCAGATTATGCCCATCTCCAGAGCTATTATGAGGAAACTTCCTACTGCAGCAGAGAGAAAGGTCACATACATTGGGCAATCTATTACAGTGGGAGAACCATGGGAAGTTCCCATCACCAAGCCTCTCTCTCCCTGATTTCAGGCCGAGAGAAGATCCTCATGTATTTCAAAATTGCCTTCAAGCACCAAAAGTCATTTACAGAGAACAAATGTTGCTATGAATTCAACACAGAATCTGCTAATTTTATTAACTACTTGGAAATGAACTGGCAATCTCCTTATCATCTAGAGACTAGATGTTGCACAATTGGGACTCATTTGCCCACAATGCGCGCGCGCGCACACACACACACACACACACACACACACCAAAACAAAATGCACAAAATATACAGAAAAATCATGTCTGAAAATGTTCAAGTATGAACTCAGTAACTTTTTACCTTTTGCAATTGCTTCCTTCCCACCTCCTCCACAGAACTGAACAAGTATAGAGAGTACTATTAATGAACCCAGCCTAATTCCCTCTCAAGATTGGGAGCCATCTTGTCACAAAGTAATGAAAAGTTAATTTCTGTTTTACTATAAATTACTGCAATTTCTAAACTTGTTTGGAATTCCTGCCCATGCCTTGAACTCATCCATGCCTGGCTTTCCCTGACCAGATAACAACCCTCTCTAAAACCTAGTACTACCTCATAAATCCTGGCTCCCCCTGACCAAATGACAACCCTCTCTGAAACCTTGGTGGTGCCTCATAAATTCTAATGTTGGGATCTAAATTTATTCCCTACCTTGAAATGTTAAGCCATGAAGATCATTAACCTGCTATCTGCCTTTGTATTATGCTTGTCAAAATGTGTTACATTTTATAACTTTTAGCATATATCAGAAACTTTAGAACATGTAGAAAGTGTAGATGTTTCCAAAATTACTTAGCATTGTCAATGATATATACAGTAATGAGAACTAAAATGTACACATAAAACAATGGTTACAATACAAAAAACATCTTTTACATATAACTTGTCTGGCACAGGACCTTCTTCTTCTCAAGTCAAAATCTTCTCTATGTCTTCTTCACTGAACAGATAAGGATGAGTGTCACTCCTAGAGGTGGTCTAAGAACTCTATTTCACAGTCACTTTCATGATAATTTTCTAATTTTTTTAAATAAATGAGCATTTATAAGATATGCTATGTTCTAACTCTATCATTAGTTGGTAACCTTTTTACATCTAGAGTGTCCAGATGTAGCAAAAATTTTCTATGAAAAAGGTGGGGGGAAACTTGAGAGTAAGCTTTTTCATATTATACTCCCAGTCCTTATACAAATGACTAGTTGATGGGCACTTTCAATTGGTCCAACATTGTGTCTTGCTTTAATATTTACCAGAGTAGAATGAAGACCAAGCACCCAAGTGCAACTAATCAGTTCATCTGCCATCATCTGGGGCTCCCTTCACCTTCCAGGACTGTTAAAGCCTTTTTTTGCCATTTTGAGAGATCTCATCAAATGGGCAGGGAAAGGTACCCACAGGGCTCTGATTTGCTAGCTCCATTGTCTAATGTGTGGCCAGGCTTTCCAGTGTTTACTTGCAGCCTTATTCCCTCTGCAGGCCTCCACAACGTTCAATTAGCTGCATTATTCTTACTACTCAATGCCCTTTACTACCCAAAGTGCCCATGTCCTCAGCTGCAGTTTTCCCCATCCCAGGAGATCCAGGAGTACACAGAGTCCAAGCTTCAATAGGTTTCCATTATCAGGTCATCCAGGCAGTGGGAGAGGCTTGCTTGTCCTTAACAGCCTGAGTCTGCCCAGTGTGCAACCACAGTGGGGGCTCTGGGTGTCTGCAGGGCAGAGGTCACAGCTTGTCCCAGTGTCTACCTCCCCTACCCGCCTGGGGTCCAAGGGATAGAGGGTCATGGGGAAACAGGAGTTGCTACATTTCTACCATGCTTTCACAAACTGTCTTGCTGTTGATTTTTAATTTCATTTAATTAGGATCTGATAACATGAAAGGAATTACTTCAGTTATGTTTATATTTGATAAGACTTGCTTTGTGGCTTAAAATATGATCAGTTTGGGGGAAAGTTACATGGAAATCTGAAGAAAAAGTGTATTCAGATATTGTTGGATGAGATATACTGAAGATGTCTATTAAGTCTATGTGATATATAATATGGTTTCGACCTGTAGCATCTTTGCCAATTTTATATCTGGGTTACTTGCCTATTGTTTAGAGAAACATTAAAATCATTTTGTATTATCGACTCTCGGGCTTTAAGTCGAATATTATTTATTTTATTTTGTTGCACTATTGTTGGGGTATAAATATTTGATATCAACATATCTACTCATTGAATTGTTCTCTTTAGCAGGAAGTAGTGACCTTTTTTATTTGTTCTGATTTATTTTGGCTTGACTTTGAGAGCAGTTACTTCTCCTTGCTTTTGTGTCCCATTTTCATGGCATAACTTTTTTCCCCCTGTCCTTTTAGTTTCAGCCTTTGAATGCTTTTTTTAGGTATTTTTTTTTCTTACCCCAGAAAAAGATATATTTGGGTCATGTTCCCTAATCCAAACCACCATTCTATGACTTAATTGAAGAATTGAGAACTGTTATATTTAATGTTATTTAAGACAGGTGTTCATTACTTCCTGCCATTTTTATTTATTTGAAAAGTTGCATTTAATTCTAATTCTCATTTGCTTATGTACTCTTGTTTTTTTCTTTTTTTGGGGGGGTGGGGGAGTGGTACCAGGGATTGAACTCAGGGGCCAGGGGCACTCGACCACTGATCCATATCCCCAACCCTATTTTGTATTTTACTGCTTATCACCTAGCTTTTGTTGAGGCTGGCTTTGAACTCACCATCTTCCTGCCTCAGCCTCCCGAGTCACTGGGATTACAGGCATGTGGCTAGCTGCATATGTACTCTTCTAATGAGATATTTTCTTTCCCAAACGCTCTTGGGTGTTTTATCTTATTCCTGTGTAGAATTCCATTTTGTATCTCTTGCAATACTGGCTTAGTAGTCATGAATTCTACTAGTTTAAATTTATCTTGAATCACTTTTATTCTTTAATTCTGAAGGATAACTTTTCTTGATATAGTAATCTACATAGATACTTATTTTCTTTAGAGACTTGAAAATGTCATTCTAAGCTGTCCTGGACTTCATTGTTTCTGTTGACAAATCTGCTAACAATTGATTGGTTTTTCCCCAATAGGTTCTTGGCTTTTCTGTCTTGTAGTTAATTTTTTTCATTCTTCTGGGTTTTTGTCATTTTAATTATAATGTCTGATTCCATACCAGATATTGTGGTATGGTATATTCCCATAATCCATGTCACACAGGATGGTGAGGCACAAGGATTGAAAGTTCAAGGTCACTCTGGGAACCTTAGGGAGACTCTCAGCAACTTAGCAAGACTCTGTTTCAAAAAAAAAAAAAAAAGAAGAAGAAGAAAAGAAAATGGACTAGAGATGTAGCTCTGTGGTAAATTACCTCTGGGTTTACAAAAATTAAAAATATAAATAAAAGTTATGTGTCATGGAAAATTTATTTTCTGATCTTGTATATTTGAAATTCTAAATAGCTCCATTATCTGGATGTACTTCTCATTCCTAGTTTAGAAATTATATGACTATTATTTTACTGAATAGTTTATCCATGTCATTTACCCATGTTTCTAATCCTACCTTGATACTTATAATCCTTAAGTTAGGTCTCTTATATTGTTATAAGTTCCTTAGAAATTCTGATTATATTTTTTTCCTTTAATATTACTATTTGGTAGAGTATACCCACCTTGTCTTGAAGCTCTAAAATACTGTTTTCTACTTTGTGTTTTTGAAGGAACTTTCAAGTGTTAATTTTTTAAATTTTTTGACATCATGCCTTTTCTTTCTATAATTTCTAATTGGTTCTTCTGAAGAATCTGTTTCTCTGTAGTTAAAAGCCTCTTTTGTATCCTGTAGTTTTCTTCCTTAGTTCATTTCTTAGATCTTCTTTTAATTAATTGGCCATTTTGACAATCAACTTGTTTCTTCATCAAGCATTTCATCTACTTTAATGTCTTTGAATTCATTTGCTATAGGGTTATAAAATTTTGGTGGAGTCAAGTTTTTTTTTTTTTTCTTTATGTTTTCTGAAATTCTGCATTTACACATCTGTTGTGATTTATTCCTCTTCCTTTTTTATTTAAGGGACTTTTATGAACAGTTTTATCTTTACAATAAGCCTGGTGCTGGTGGTATATCATATCTTAACATGTTAATCATTGTACTCAGAGTGTTCATTTCAACCACCAGAGCCACTTTTAGAAGAGAAACTAACCACCAGTATTAATTTAAGAGAAGACTATATATCAGCATATATTGAAAATATATTTATTGCTAATAATATCCTCAATGCTACTAATCAATGATAATAATGGGTAAAAAAATACAAAATTAACTAAAAAAAATTAATAATAAGACATGTTATGGTTTGGATATGACATGTCCATCAAGAGCTCCTTTTATGATAGGAATATTCAGAGGTGAAACTATTACATTATGTGAACTATAACTCAAACAGTCCATCCTAGTTTGAATGGACTCTGTGGCAACTAAAGTAAGGTATAGTGTGATGGAAGGAGGTAAGTCACTGAGAATGTGTTCTGGAGACCCTTATCCAGCTCACTGTTTCCTGGTCCTGCCATGAGCTGTGCAGCTTTCTCTGATGAGTCCTTCCCTCATGATGTGCTACTTCATCTTGGGCCCAGAGCAACTGAGTCAACTCTCTATGGACTGAGACCTCTGAAACTGTGAGCTTTGAAAGAACTTTCCCTCGTCCTCTACATTTTTCTTGTTCCGCATTATGGTCACAGTGATGCTAAAGCTGACTAACATGGTATACTTAGTACTCGATTATATTGGGAGAAATTTGATCATAAAACAAGGAAACCAAGCAAAAAAGAGAGTAGGGAAGGAAAGGGAGACAGAAGAAAAATGAGGAAACAGGGAAGAAAGATAAAGGAGGAGAATGAAGATAAGAAAAAAGAGAAAAAGGCATCAAGAAAAATATCCAATTAATTGAAAGGATGTACAAAATTAATTGAAACCATTAAAAACAAGTGTTAAAAAGACAGCAAAACACTTTAAACAGAACAACAAATACAACCATAATAAAATTATTTGATTTTCTTTTGTTTACTGACATATTTAAAATAAAATTTTCACACAGTCTCATAATTACAAAACCAGTTGTGGGTTTGCCCTTGTAGGTTTCAGTACTTTGGATGAGGCAGCACTGGGCAGAGGCAATAAGAAACCCCATATCTGAGATGTTAACTGGCAGTTAGCAACTCATCCATAAGGTCATGGCTGGGGAGCATAATGGGGACTGGCAGCTGGGGTTTGGTGGGGCAGCAGCAGGAATTTGGGAATTGGAGGGTGGCTGGAACAAATGGTGGCATCTGAGACATAGGACATGACTAATATGTGAAGTACAAGATTGCGGCTTGGGTGCCAAGTGTTTAACACCAATGGCCTTGCCAGTGTTTGGTGGAAGAGGTATATGCTGTTTCCTAGGTGCCTCCTTCCCTGGTTGAAGTGCTCATCAAGCTGAGGTGCTCAGAGGCAGCTGGTAGCAGAGGTGCACTTGACTCTACCCTCCATGACAGGGGCATTTGGCAGTGGCCCATGGCATAGTTGTATACTACTTCCTCTTACGTTGTTCTTCCTGGTAGAGGTGCTCACCTATGGCCTATAAGAGATGAGTGAACCATTTCTTAGGAACTACCCTCCTTGGCAGATGTGGTCAGCAGCAGTTAGTGGCTGAAGTTATGAACTCCTGAGCACTGCACTCCCTGGAAGTGTTACTTTCTCTGCTGTACTCACAATGCACATACTAGAGGTAAGGGGGAGTTCAGTAGCTTTCAGCTTTCAGTGATCCCACTTCACAGCTTACTTGGCCAACTTGATGTAAATGTATTTTTAATGATGTTTTTAGCTGGTGTCTCTAGATGGAAGGAAGCTATAACAATATATTTGCTTCCTGGACTGTAAGCTTAAATATGTTTTCTGCAAAATGACTATATGCCACAGCTCTCTGCAGAAAACTGAGAAAACTGGATGACTTCTGAATCACAAGGTGGCTTTATACCTTTTCTTAGATGTTAACTGAGTCTTCTCATTTTTTTCTTCTATGGCTATTTTCTAAGTAAACTTGTCAGCTTTGCCTCTACCTTTTTTATTCTTTCCTTCCATACCTATGCTGATGGTGCAGGTGGTGGCTCCAGGTTAAAAAAATTCTTCTGGTTTTCTGTTTCAGGAACAGGAATTTCCAAGTCCCTCCACAACTTGGATCTTCACAAATTGTGAATCAGTACATCAGATCTGTCACCTTCTTCTCTGGCAGTTGTTCTCACACTACTTTAATCTTCAGCTGTAGAGGAATTAAGATTTGTAGTCTACCTCAGTTTTGCTGTCTTGAACCTTCCCAGCTGCAGTCTTAACCTTCAGTTCAAAAGAATAATTTTTGTGTCTTTTTTTATATTTAACATTTTCACATTACCATTAATTTATAAATAGTTTTTATTCTTTCCATAGACATATATTAATACTATTATACATGTTATTTGTATAAAAATTTTTCTTTTTTATTTGTTCTAAATAGTTATATATGAGTAGAATGCATTTTGATATATTATACATAAACAGAATATAATTCCCTATTCATCTGATTGTACATGATATAGAATTAAATCAATTGTGTATTCATATATGAATATAGGAAAGTAATGTCCAAATAATTCTACTGTCATTTTATTTCCATCCCCCAACCCTTTCCCTCATTCTCCTTTGTCTAATCCAAAGTCTTTTTATTCTCCCACCTCCCCTTATTGTGTATTAGCATCCTCATATGAGAGAAAATTCAGCCTTTGTTTTTTGAGGATTGACTTATTTCATTCAGCATGATAGTCTCCAGTTCCATCCATATGAAGGCAAATACCATGAATTCATTCTTCTTAATGGTTGAATAACATCCCATTGTGTATGTGGCCATATTCTCTTTATCCATTTATTCGTTGAAGGGCACATAGGATGATTCCAAGGTTTAGCTATTGTGAATTGAGCTGTTATAAACATTAGTGTGGCTACATCAATGTAGTATGCTGATTTTAAGTCACCTAGGTATAAACCAAGGAGTGGGATAGCTGGATTCAATGGTAGTTACATTCCAAGTTTTCTGAGGAATCTCCATACTTTTTTCCAGAGTGGTTGCAGCAATTTGCAGTCCCGCCAGGAAGGTATGAGAGTACGTTTTCCCTCACATGCTCAGCAACATTTATTGTTGCATGTATTCTTGATAATTGCCATTCTGACTGGAGTGAGGTGAAATATTAGAGTAGTTTTGATTTACTTTTCTCTAATTGCTAGAGATGTTGAACATTTTTTTCATATATTTGTTGACTAATTGTATTTTTTTTTCTGTGAAGTATCTATTCAGTTCCTTACCCCATTTATTGATTGGGTTATATTGGTTTTTTTTTTTTTGTGTGTGTGTGTGTGTTAAATTTTTTAGAGTTATTTATATATTCTTGAGATTAATGGTCTATTGGAGTTGCATGTGGTAAAGATTTTTCCCCATCTGTAGGCTTACTCTAAATACTGGAACAAGACAAGGATGATCTCTTTTGTTAATTCTATTTAACATTGTTTTGAAACTCTACCCAGAACAATTAGACAGAAGAAAGAAATTAAAGGGATAGGAATAGAAAAAGAAGAACTCAAACTATCATGATTTGCTGACAATATGAGTCTATACTTACAAAATAATAAAAAAAATCCACAAGTAAACTTCTATAAGTAATAAATTAATTCAGCAAAGTACTTAATATAAAATCAACACCCATAAATCAAACAAGTTCCTATACATCAGTGATGAATCCACTGAAAGAGAAACAAGGAAAACTACCCCATTCAAATAGTCTCAAGAAATAAGATATTTAGGAATCAATCTAACAAAAGAGGTGAATGACCTCTACAGTGAAAACTACAGAACAATAAAGAAAAAAAAATGAAGACATTAGAAGATGAAAAGATCTCCTATGCTCTTGGATAGGCAGACTTAACATTGTCAAAATTGCCATACTACCAAAAGTGTTATACAGATTTAATGCAATTCTATTTAAAATTCCAATGACATTCTTCATAGAACTAGAAAAAGCAATCATGAAATTCATTTGGAAAAATAAGCGATCCAGAATAGCCAAAGCAATATTTAGCAAGAGGACTAAAGCAGGAGGCATCACTAATACCGGACATTAAATTATACTATACAGCCATAGTAAGAAAAAACATCTGGGTATTGGGATCAAAAAAGACACATAGATGAGTGGCACAGAATTGAAGACCCAGAGACAAGCCCACATAGATATTATAATCTCATAGTAGACAAAGACTCCAAAAACATTCACTGAAGAAAAGATAGCCTCTTCAACAAATGGAGCTGGGAAAACTAGAAGTTCATATGTAACAAAATGAAACTACACCCCTCTCTCTCACCCTTCCTGAAACTCAACTCAAAGTGGATCAAAGATTTACGCACATGAACAGAGAAATTGTGCCAAATACATAAAAAGTAGGACCAAATCTTCACCATTTTGTGAGTTTTAACAGAAACCTTCCTTTCTGTATAGTTCTCACCTTTATGCTACCAAAGCATAGAGTAGTGAGAACAAGGAGCATTATGATTTTCCTATTCACTGGGAATAATGGCAAGCAGTGCTTTATTCCCATTGCTATCTATTAATTCATTAACCTATGATTCTTGTCTATGATTAAAATAATGCCATATATTAGACATTGGTTCAGAGTCTTCTAGGGAAGGTGCTGCTCCCTAGCTTGTGTTATATCTCGGTCTTCAAAAAGGTATGTGTTGTTCCATCAAGTTAGCTACTTTTGGATGATAAGGAATATGTTAAGTCCAATAAAATTCATGTAAATTGACATATTCATGACTTCTTTTGCTGGGAATTTAATCTCTGAAATCCCTCCAAAAATTCCATAATGCTTTTGGTTTACCATTTCCATTTTCACTAGAATCTAGTGGCACTTAAATTCCTGACATACTTTCAGAGATTTAGTATTACTTTTGGTTTAACATTTTTCTCGGTAGAGACTATGCTAGTATCTCTCATTTGGCTTTCTGGCTATGGTGAAATTTATCCCACAGGTCGGGGAACAAAACCAGAGATTCTGACAGATAGTAAGCATCTATTTCAATTATACATTCCAGAGCTAGAGAAATAAACAGAATGTGTTCAGGACCCATTGAGCCCATTTTGAGATAGATTTGCACTAAAACTCCGTTGATCACCTGGCCTCCATAAATCACTATTCTGACTGATAGACTGTGGTGATATTTTAGGTATCTATCTCTGAATTATTGCCATTTAAGAGACAATGCATAGTAATAAGGAGAACACTGATAATCCATTACATAAACTAGTAGTAGAGATATGAAGAAAATCTGCATTAATATTCTTTATCATCCTTTATGAGAAGCAAGGAGATGGGTGACTCCACATATGATTCCTTTAAACATTCTTGGAAAACTAGTGAATTCAATGAGGTTGACTTGTTGCTTCTAACATCACTAGACAAACTGGTGGGAGAAAGAGGTAAGAGATTTGATTTACAAACTTGAACTTTGTAAAAGTGATCTGGAAGCTTCCATGTGTGCCTTAAGGACACCTTTATCTCCTAT
The DNA here is from genome assembly GCF_048772815.1 of Callospermophilus lateralis. Taxonomy (NCBI): domain Eukaryota; kingdom Metazoa; phylum Chordata; class Mammalia; order Rodentia; family Sciuridae; genus Callospermophilus; species Callospermophilus lateralis. The sequence goes on along the minus strand of NC_135325.1, from coordinate 80,461,590 downwards.
ATCATACTGTGATAGGCTGAATTACAATGTTAATTGAACTCTCAGCCTGGCAGTGTGCCCAATGTTAAAGTGAGGACACTGTTGGTAAAAGAATGGGAATACATAAAACAGGGATTTATAGGAAGTCTGATGAATATGAGGTTATTGATCCCCTAAATTCTAATGAGCCAATCATTCTAGTGAAAATCTTTTCACATCCCCAAATATATTAATCTCCCCATCACCAGAAGAAGTACCCTCCCCACTCCTGGTACAAGTGATCTACCACCCTCCATGGTAGAGGATTCCACACTCCCACTAGTAACAACTTCTGAGGGAATTAACCCTATAGAACATTCTGCATCTAGAAATTGAAGAAACTTGCTTGGTATTATAACCCCTTTTTATTTGTTATGGACATACAAAAATAAAATTTTCTTTATTTTCAAAGGTATGATCCAATGTACTTAAGACCACCAGAACACAAAAATCTTCATGAAAGATTCCTAAAATTTCTTAAGGGCTATCTTCCACTTTCTTGAGCACATGTGTCTTACCAAGACCTTCAAAACCTTGACAATTGTACACATCCAGTACTGTTAATTTGATGTTATTAAATCAGTGGACAAATATGATTTTCCACAGAATACACAGATTACCAAGATACTTTTGGCTATATTGTGATAGAAAGTCAGAGAATGAATGAATCCCTGTGTAACATAATATTTATTGACCCTATTTTAAGATTATGGCTAAAAACTTCAATTTTTCTTGTAGACAGTTTGATAAATCCACATCCCAACCATTTTCATTATCAATTTATAACACTCCTATGTTCTCTCTCTCTCTCTCTCTCTCTCTCTCTCTCTCTCTCTCTCTCACACACACACACACACACACACACACACACACCCCTCCAGAGTTCCTGATTCCAAACATCTAAGGATGGCCCCTTTCCTATAGTCCCACAAAATCATTTATAAGATCCAGTTCACATAAAGCCCATGTAGTCTAGCCATTCTTACTGTTTGTTAGGGTCATTTAAGATATTTTGACTTAACCTTCTTGACTATAATAGCACTTACCCATATGCTTGAATCCATAGGGGTTTTGCTAACTACAAAGTTTATCCATTCTAGTTATATATTTAGAAACTAAGGAAATGAACACTGGAGTATTCCATGGATCCTGTGAACAGGCTATGCAGTAAGATTTAACTGTAACTTCAGGTAAGTGGAGTCACCCAATAACAAATAAATGATGATGAGGCTTCAATCCCCAAGTATTATAGTTATGACCCTGTTTTTAATAGCCCCAAGACACAATTGAGTGTCCACAGGCCCCATAATATGAAATTAAAATTATTTTCATTTAAAATTCTCACAGCGCTATTGAATTTGTTTTGTTTTGGTACTGGGGATTGAACCCAGGGGTGCTCAACAACTGAGCCGTATCCCCACCCCCTTTTTTAAAATTTGATTTAGAGACACCATCTTGATAAGTTGCTTAAGACCGAGCTAAGGTGCTGAGGCTGGCTTTGAATTTGTGATTCTCCTGCATCAGCCTCCTGAACCACTGGGATTATAGGTGTCCTGGCTGAAATTTACTTAGTGGCAACAATCTGTTCTACTGTCAATGAGAACTGGAACAAATTCAAAAACTGGGCAAAGTGTTCATAACTATTGCCTTAGAATCTATTTTTCTCTGAAATACTCTTGTCTCTTGCCTCCCTTTCTTACCCACTATGGCAAGTCACAGAACCTGGAATTCTCATCCTTGTGATAGTCCTTATAAACTAGATGCATCCCATTTTTTTGAAAGCAAACTTAAAGTCTAAAGTCTATAATACCTTTCTGTCTTGGAGCTGATCATTAAGAAATTCCCTGACTTACCTTGTATGAAAGTAAATCATAATGTCCCCTCATTTCATTAGAGGTTCAGCCCTACATTCATAAAGAAGAAATGCTATAAATAGAGGTCAAGAAAAACCTAAATATACAGACCTTCTTAGGTTTCCTCATTTATTCTATTAGCGCTGAATTATAACATTTAAATTAAATCATTTCTACATGGCTATTTATGCTTCAAAGAACCAAAACAGAAAAAATGGATAATTCACTCTGGATTTTTGGGCCTTCAATCTTAAGACTTCTGTGTCACATAAGAACTATGATTAAATAGATGTGTTATAATCTTCTCTTTTTAATCTGTCTTTTGGTATAAGTGTGTCAGTCATGATTCATTATAAATGATGGTAAAGGAAACAAGTTTTCTTTTCCTGTTCCTACAGAATTATGAATTTTGGAACATTATGGTTAATTTTATGTTACAACTTGACTGGGATATTGAATGTCCCAAGAGCCAGTAAAATATTTCCAGGTGTGTCTATAAGGATTTTTCTGGAAGAGATTACCAATGGAATTGGTACATTGAGTAAAGATGATTTTCCTCACTAATGTTAATGTGTAGCAAATCATCCACTGAGCTCCTGAGTAGAACAAAAAGAGTAAACACAAGTTTGCTTTCCTGTGTTTGAGCTGGGACATCAAACTCTGACCTTGGATATTGGTACTTCCAGCTCTTTAGCCTTTGAATTCAAACCAAGACTTGTATTACCACCCTCTCATCTTATCCTCAGGCCTTCATACTTGTGCTGAATTATAGTACTAGCTTACCTGGTTCTACAACTTTATGATGGCAGATCATTAGATTTCTTGACCTAAATGATCAGATGAGACAATTTCTATGATATCTCTTAGAATTTTGTTTCTCTGGAAACCCTTGATAATACAGGTAACTAGGTGACTACTTTCTCTCTCTTAATTATTCATTCCAGATTTATTCCAACATTCCCTGGTAATATAAATTAAACAATGCTCTTATTAACTGAGTTTATTTGTCTTCAAAATGCTGTTCTCTATTATTCATATATGTTGCTTTCTGTGGTACAGTTCCCTCAATTGTTAGTTTGTTCCTTTCTTTCATTATGTGACTGGCATCTCTTGTATGTAATCAGTCAGCACTGCTACTGCATTTCTAAGATTTTAGGATCTTATCATCCTCATATTTGTCAATGAGCCCAGTTCTGTAACAATAACCCCTACTCTTATCCCAACTCAAGAGATAATAGGTATCATTGTGCTTCTCAGTGATGCCAAGAACCCCTTATAAGAGCATCCTTGTTGCTTTGCTACATATAGTATGCTATGTGAATTACAAATTAATGAAATTGACTGAAGATATTTACAAATATTCACAGTATTTCCACACAAGTAGACCCAAGTTTGGGACCATTTTGACCTTTTGAACTATCACAGAAATTATGGTATTCCTAACTCATTTTGTATGAATCATTAGTTTTTTCTAAGTTCTGGAAAGCCACTCTACCAGAGTCATTTCTAAGATGCTAAATTGAATGTTACAGAAGTGTGTTGCTATATAACTAAATTCTAATTATTTCAACATTTTATCTATATTTCTTTGAATTCAATGCCATATATATTCTCCTACATCTTTCCAGTTTATGCTTGTGATACTAAAATTCTTAAGGAAAAATCAATTAATCTCAATGCATAAACAGATTAACTGAAAACTACAGTAGGAGACACTGACATTCTTTCAACAATTTAAGATCTGATAAGAGAAAAGAGTAAGAATACAGAAAAAAGTGAAGTCATTCAACTAGCACAAAAATAACCAGAACTTGAATATCTATAATGATGGTAAAAACAGAAACTCACTGATGTGAATTCAACATTTTCTATCTCTCATTGGTAAATGGCACAAGAGCAGCAGGCTGAAAAACCAAGCAGGAAGCCAAGAAAATATTATTTTTTTTCCTGTCATCCCATGGATTGGGAGAGGGGAAAAAATCTATCAAGACAACCAATACAGATAAGAATCCTGCTGATAATGTTTTAGTGAGAAAATACAGAGAAGTATGATCCATACTGTGAGCTTTTTTTCTACTTTGGAAATCTTTTTTAATTTTGTGGTAGCAGGGATGGGATCTGGAGGATATTTGCTTCTGAACTTCATCCTCAGCCCTTTCACACACTGTCTCACTACATTTCCCAGGTTGACCTTGAATTTACAGTCTGTATCAGCCTCTTGAGTTTCTAGAACTACAGGATGCACCACCACAATTGGTCACTTCAGACATTTTTGATATGAAAATGACAGAATTAGGAAATTAGGGATAGTTGGTTAGCTAAAAGGAAAGTTGCTTCCACAATTTTGAGAATTAAGTGAACTTTCAGCAATATCATTGTGGCTTATCTGTAACAACCAAGCTGCACTCAACCGATTGTTAAAGAGATTTCCTTGTGATTAAGAGCAAACCAGAAGTAAAACAGAACTCTCAAATATTGAAATCAACTCAGTCTCATTGAAGTAAGGGAATGTTTCCTTAATTGTTTTATCATAATAACAAGAAAAAAATCAAATCCTTGCAATAATTCTATATGTTTTTCAATATACTGCTCATTATTCAAATAAAAATGTATAGTTATTTTAAGAAAGAAGACAAATGGGAAGGTCAATAAAAATAAATCCATAAATTATCAACTTATGAAGGTTATTTGAAATGGACCCTATAATTATACTTTTCAAGAACAGTAAAGATATTGTAAATGTTACTAAAGGAATAAAATGTAAGGAAAAGTAAGCGAAATATTTAAAGGATGAAAAATACTACAATTAAACTAAGAAATCAACATCTGGTGTTAAGATTATATTTGTTGTTGATTGTGATAATGTTATCACATATGTTTGCTTATGTGCAAATTTATGAAATTTTACACTTTAAGTATGTGAATTTGTTTCTGTATCAAATATACCTTAACAAAACTGTTAGAAAAAGAGTAGATTGGGCAGAACTAATGTGAAGAATATTGAACTGAAAAAAAAAATACCAGCTGAAATTATAAGGAATAAAGCACTGAGAGAGAGAGGAAATGAAATGATGGAAATTAGAGAAAAAAGTGTGTAAGACTAACATGGTAGAAATGATGAATGCATGTATAATTAAAATTCCAGAAAGAGTAAAGACACATGGAGAAAAAAAAAATTGAAAATATTACAGAAGTGGCATAGTACATCATACCATGGATTCATGAAGTTCAAAAAGGAATGACAATAAATAAATAAATAAATAAATAAATAAATAAATAAATAACAGAAATCAATCATTATCAATTCAATATGCTTAAAAATATGAAAAAGAAAAATACTAAAAGTATCCAGGATAATAATACATTGCCTTCTCAGAAACAATAAAAGACCCAGTTAATGCTTTAGCTAAAATTTGGATCCTAGAAGATAAGCTTATATTATTTAAAGTGTTGGAAAATACTATTAAGTATGATTTCCGTAATCACAATAAATATTCTTAAAAGACAGAGATAAAAGTATGTTTTCAAGTTAGTAAAAAATGAAAAGTCACAGATCATACAACTTAATTTAGAGGTACTGATGGATTTTCTTCAGGCATAAGGAAAATGCTGCCAGAAGAAACAAAACACATAAATTCAGGGAAAAAAAATAATAGGGCAAACACATGGGTAAATTTAAATGAATATTGACATTACAAAACAATAATTAAATTTTATTAATAATTTAAATTGGTAGCAAAAGAAATAATTTTGTATCTTAAATAGGAAAAGATGTATTTTTTATAATTTTAAGGTATTCTCAAAAATAAGAGTAAATTCAGGTATAAATAACAAATTTTTTACTTGAACAAATTAATTTGGAAACATAATTTACTATTTAAGAATAATTAGAAAAGAATTTTTGGGTATTGTGCCCATGTATAACTAAAATAAATAAATATATAAAATGCAACTAATAATGTTTAAAATAACAGTGTAAATAAGGATTTTAATAACATAAGTCACAATTGATGCATTCAGAATATGTGAAACACTTCACTGACAAAATAACTCTTATTTTTTTAAGAGCACAAAGAATAGTTGTCAAAATTGAACATATTTCAGGGCCAAACAAAAATTCTAAAAAGACCCCTAAAAATAGTATAAGAAAACCCACAAAGTATATTTTTTTCACAATATAATTAAGTTAAAAATCAATACAATAAAGAAAAATAGACATTCTTAGTGTTTGGAATTACAATAGACTCCTCAATAAGCCATGGATTGAAGAAAACAATAATGCAAATTAGAATACATTTGCAAATGAATAATATTAAAAACTTGTGAATCATACCTAACACCATCTTAGGAATAAATCTTAAAATCTATTTAAAATACTTGTATTTGAAAAGAAGGACTTGTGCAACACAGTAGTCATCTCAAAAAGTTACTAAAAATATTGTCAAATTATACCACAAGGGCCAGGCGTAATGGCACACACCTGTAATCACAGCAGCTCAGAAGGCCTATGCAAAAGGATTGCAATTTCAACACAACTAGTGAAGCCTTAAGCAACTTAGTGAGACCCTATCTCAGAATAAAAAATAAAATGGGCTGGGGATGTGATTCAGTGGTTAAATGCTCCTGGGTTAAAATCCTGTTACCCCCCCAAAAAAAATCATCTCAACATAAATTAAGTTTAAAAATTAAGTTGAGAACAAGGTATAAAAATCAATAAATTATAGTTCAATCAATAATAAATAATATTTATGGATCATTAAATAAAATATTTTTATAAATATGTAAAATATATGTAATCAATAAAATCATATTAACCAAAATTTAATGACAGAAAATTTCAATATATTAAAAAAACTAATGAAAATAAAATTGATATCACATATTAAAGAAGCACAAAAATAACAAAAGTTATCTTTTAAGCACACATAACCAGTTTTTTTTCCTTATTTGTAATTTTCATACATAAAATTGCAATTTTTCCTTCCAAATATATCTTAAAATCAGCTTTATATGTTTTATTTTTAAACATGACAGTAATTAGATTTAAATTATACTGATTTATTTGTTTTCATATTGGCTGAACTGACACATTGACTATATTAAATCTACCAATTCAGAAGTGCATTCTTACCACTTATTGCAGCACAATTTACAATAGCTACATTGTGGAACCAACCTAGATGCCCTTCAGTACATGAATGTATTAAAAAAAATGTGGCATTTATACACAATGGAATATTACTCAGCAATAAAAGATTATAAAATCATGGTATTTGCAGGTAAATGGATGGAGTTGGAGGAGATAATGCTAAGTGAAGTTAACCAATCCCCCCAAAAAAACAAATGCTGAATGTTTTTTTTCTGATATAAGAAGGCTGATTCATAGTGAGGTAAGAAAGGGGAGCATGGGAGAAATAGAAGAACTCTAGATAGGGCAGAAAGGTGGGAGGGGAAGGGAGGGGGCATGGGGTTAGAAATGATGGTGGAATGTGATGGTCATCATTATTCAAATACATGAAGACATGAATTGGTGTGAATATACTTTGTATACAACCAGAGATATAAAAAATTGTGCTGTATATGTGTATTATGAATTGTAATGCATTCTGCTGTCATATATAAATTTTAAAAATTAATAAAAATATGGGAGAAAGAAAATATCAACAAGAATATTTGAAGAAATAATGGCTAATAATTCTGTCCAAAAAATTGTTGAAAAGGTTATTGTTCACAAAAAAACTCAAAAGAAAAATCTTCAAGTGTCCTAAACACAAACTCATCCCCATCTAGACACATGATATCCAAAGTATCATAATCCAAAGGCAAATAATTTTTAAATTGTCTTAATTTTTTAATTTGTTATACATAACAGTAAAATGCTCTTTGATACATCATGTATAATGAAGTATAATTCCTCATTCTTCTGGTTATACATGAAGTAGAACCCTACTGGTTGTATAGTTATATATGCACATGGGGTAATAATGTCTGATTCATTCTAGGATCCTTCCTAACCCATAGCCCCGCCCCTCTCTTCACTTTCCTTTACCTAATCTAAAGTAACTCTATTTGTCCCTAGCACTCTCTCCCCTTACTGTGAATTAGCATCCGCATATCAGAGTAAATATTTGACCTTTCATTTTTTGGTATTGGATTATTTTCCTTAGCATGATATTCTCCAACTATTTACCTGCAAATGACATAATTTCATTCTTCATTAAACCTGAGCAATATTTCACCATATACGTGTGTGTGTGTGTGTGTGTGTGTGTGTGCCTTTAGCTGTTAGGGGGTTGTCAGAGAAGGGTCCTGGTAGTCCTTATCTTTATTCTTTGAGGTGGTCACCGTTCCATGTGGAACCAGGTGCTTTTCAGGATTTCAGTCCCAGATAACAATTTCGTTTCTTTGTGTGTTGATGAAGTGAAGTTTGGGAGTTCTTTCTATGATGGTGTATGGTCTGGGGTTTAGGTCAGTCTGAGTCAGAGTGACTGAACACAATGACTTTTGTTCTAAGATGGAAGATATGTTTCAAAATGGCACTATGTCAATTTCTTCCTAACATTATTTTCTAGATAAATTTTCTTTAAAAATTTGATTTCTGAATGGATAGAATGACAGCAAAAAATCTAAGGACTATTAGTGGTGACTGATAGAAAATGTTTTGTAGTAAAGATGACGTCCAGAATGTGTGTATAATTATAATGATCCCCTTAAATGATTATGTTATCTTGGTACTGGAAAGGCAGTTATATTCCCTTATGCATTTTGTTTTACTCTTCTATGTACATAGTTTATGTAAAGGGCAAATGAGTCCTAATTTGCATCTAGTATTTCTAGTTGTTAAAGAGGTTGCTAGTATATGAAAAAAGTAGAATTAGTAAACCAAACTTGTATGCTTTGTATTGAAATCCCTAGGAAGGATTGCCTTCTGAGAATTTGAGCATTAGAGCCCACTGGAACAGTGAAGGGCTAGAATGCTCATATTTTGAAGATATTTTCAAATTAAAACTATTGTTACATATGTATACTTTATTCAAGATTGTCATGTACATAGTAGACAAATTGAGACTTTATTTGAAACATCTAGTCTGTCTAAATGTTCAGGAGTACCTAGTGTATGTTAAATACAGAGATAGTAAAATATCACTTTGTCAATATATTTTTGCTAAAATTCATATGAAATATTGTCTTTTAGGAATTAAACTTTTAAGCCAATTCTGTGAGCACTATAGTACTGTCTGTACTTGTACAGTGATATGTAGGAGGTGGTAAGGAAGCAATTACAAAATGTAATATATTAGTGTGTTCATACCTGGACACTTTCAAACATCATTTTCTGTATGTTTTGTGCATTTTGTTTTTTTGTGTATATAGTGTATATATAATGGACAAATGAGTTGCAATTGTGCAACATCTTATCTCTAGATATTAAAGAGATTGCCACCAAGTGTTTAGTAAAATTACTACATGTTGTACATTTTGTGTTGAAATTCATTGGAACACTTTTCCTCTGTGAAGGTTTATGGAAGATAATATTCCTACAAGACAGCTCCCCAAGAAAAATGGAGGGACAGTGTGGCTCAGGAGGATGGAGGAAAATTAGCCAAACATTAATGATGGGCCCTGAGGGAAAAAGTAAAGTTTAAACCTTTCCAGGGTTCATCCCCATCATCTCTACCCAAAGCAAATATTTATACCTTCCCAATCACAATGAGTCTTGAAGGAAGGAGGCAAATACTGAAATGCCAGGCCCTGGACTTTTACCCTTTCCCATTGCAGATGAGTCCTGGAAGGAGAAAAGCAAATAGTGAAACTCTAGGTAACAGTGGGAGCCAGAGATAAACAGTGAACACCAAGTTGTGAGGCTTTACCAGTGACAACAAGTTTAAAACATTTTACAACTGCCTTCCTTAATTAAAATTTTAAGCTGCACAAATAGATCCCTGACTTTCCAAACTGCATGTCTGCAGTCTCTGATGATTAAGTCACCCTCATTGAAAACTATAGAACATATACTCCTTCTGAAACCATGGTACCATTTTCTCTACCCAGAAAATAAGCTCCCCCTCCCATGCCCCATAGATTGACTTCACTGAAGAACAAAGGAAAGCTTGTTGATCCTAGGTTTGCTTCCTATCTCCTGCCTCTGTCATTTGGTGGCCATATGCTTACACTCTGTGAATGAGTTTTGGATATGAATTTGTTCAACCATCTCTAAGGGTCACATATGCCTATACTTGTCTACTATACTAAAAGTAGAGCGAAGGAAGTGAGGAGGAAAAGGTTCAAGGACAAAATGGTCATATGAGAAGACACCTTAGATTATACCATTGCTATGTGTACAATTTTAATTACCAGTGCATTGTGCACAGTAGACAGTTTCTTATGTGGAATATCTAGTCCTTCTATATATTTAGAATGCTTAATGTATTTAAAAGTATAAGTAGTAGAATAAAACTTTTTTATAAATAGCTTTTAAAAACTGAAAAAACAATAGAAGGGAGATAGAAGTAGAAGTGGGGGACCAAGATGCAAGGAGGAGGGAAAGAAAGAATCAGGGAATGTTGATCAAATTATGCTATGTAAATGTGTGACTATATTACAACTCATTTCAATTTTATATGTAATTACAATGAATCAATTAAAAATCAATTAGTTAACTAATAGAAGGAAAACTAATAGAGAAATATAATCAGGGAAGTGAAGTACATATGAAAAGTTAAAGTATTGGGGATTGAAATGGAGAAAACTATGTTATATACATTTGTGAATATGTCAAATAAACCCTGTTTTTATTTTTAACTGTAATGAACTAATACATTTTTTTAAAAATGATACAACAAAGACTGATAATTCAGCATAGAAAGATAACTTAGAAGTTGCCTAAGAATCAAGGTTCTTCTAACATATCTTGTTCCTTCCCCCAAAGCCCAGGAAAGAACTTTCTCTGCAATATTGACCAGTTTATACATTCAGACCAGGCTCAAAAAAAAAAAAAAAAAAAAAAAAAGAAATGCAATTTCCTCCCATCTCCACTCAGAAACATCATTTTATATCGCAGAAATAGAGACTACAGAATGTAACCACACATGGAAGGACTTTGCCAAAGCTCCTTCTTAAGCTCATTTAAAAAATAGTTTCAAAGTAGTTTCTGCTTCTTGGGTACATTAATTCTCCCTAAGAACATTTATCACCCTTCAAAACTATATAAATTCCTTATTCTCCTCTTCCTATATATAAAAGGGTAGTAGATAGACATCTGAATCATGTTGGACTAGTGGGTAATTACATCTTATGATTAATCTCTCTGTGCTTGATAATCAATTTGCACCTCCAATTAATGTCTTTTCTCCATTCATTCCAGTGATAATGACTGAATAATCCAAATGCCTCCTCACACCTAGGGTTCCATCACTTATTCATGCAAATTCCTTACATCTTATCACAACACAGTGACAGTATGGTCAATATGATCAGAACCATCAGGACGAAATTCAAGTGCTATATCTTGTATCTTTTCTACCTGTTCAATTTTCATATATGTAAACTAGTTCCCAAAATGTTCCTAATGATTCTACATTATAGCATTTATGATCTTGTTTATTCTTCACTCACACTGAAATGACTTGTCTGCATGACTAGTGAAATACTCAGATGTGACTGTACACAGCTTTTATGACTAGGATATAAAGAAAATTTTAATTTCTGAAATGTTCACTCTGGGGAAAGATAACTACCATGACATTAGAAAAACTCAAGAAGGCTTGTGAAGAGGCTTTCACAGAAAGTGATGATGGGGTTCAGAACATCCTTCCTAAAATATGATACATTGGCATTTGAGAAAATAACAGAAGTAAGCTCTTCCTCCCTTTCTCCTTTTCTTTCTTTCCTAAAGCATTTTATTTGAGATGTCCCTTCCCCATATTGGAGGAAAGGAACATCCTTATCTGTAAGGACATGGATTTGCCAAAAAGTACCTGAACAAATAAATAAGCTTTGATATTTCCTCCATTTGTTACCACTATATTATAAAATTTTGATCCCTATAATATTTCCTTGTAACTCTCTAACCTTGATGAAATCTAAACACAATAACATGTGCCGGGGTCCAGCCCCAGAGGGGTCCAGGGAGTCCTGAAGGAGGAGTGGCGTCGGCGAAATGATGAGACAGGAGTCGTTCCGTTTGAGCAATCTCCAGAGAGAGAGCTAAAGCAGCTTTCTCTGGGTCCCCTTTTTATTACAATTTTTCTCATCATTATAGATTCACAATACGTCATTGGTTATATAATTTAAAACTTTGCCAAGACATGACATTTCCTTAAACATGATTGAGAGCACACCGATCTACATTCTTCCAGGATATGACCCCCAGCCATACAATCATCAAAGTACAGAATCATCAATAAAACATGTCACCAATTTACATCCTTCAGATTTTCCCAAGATTTACTATTTTTCCCAAGATATGTTATTTCCTTATTAACTGATGCCAAACTACGTAACCAGACTCTAAGTCTCCTAGCCAATCATTAACCTAAAGTACACTTGTACTTTATTTCTAACTCAAAATTCCCATCTAAAAAAGTCCCTTTAAATCTTATATTTAAAATATCCTAAAGTTTATGAATCATCCTTAAAACATATCAGAAACCTATACAACTTAAAGACTTAAGAATTTCTAAACTTAAGAATCTAAATAAAATAATATTTTTAACATTATTTTAAAACTGTGTCTTATAAAGCTATTTTAATTAATTCCTAAATTTATTTTTATAAAACTGGTTGAGCTGCTTTCTCGAAGAGTTTCTTTGTTTCTCAGTCAAGGTACACTAGTTCTCAAAGAGTTTGTTTCTCAGTCAAGGTGCACTAGTTCTCAAAGAATTTGTTTTTCAGAGGATGATTGTTGTCCATTATTAGGTTTGTCCACAATGTACTAAGATAGAAGAATAGCCTTTTACTTTGTCCTTGATATGCTGAGGGGTGGGTAGAACGGCCTCCAAGGCATGAACTACCTGTTCTGTTCTAGCCATCTGAAATTTAATTTGTTTGGCATTTAACATACTCATGCCTCCTGTGAGAAACATAAGCATGAAAATGCAAAGTCCCAATTACATAAAAAAGGGTCTCATGGTTTCGGTTACCCACCAACCAGCGTGGCTTTGCCAGCATTCATCCTCACTGTGACCCTGTCAAGACAGTGGGAGAGCGGCTTTGCCAACACTTTTTCTCACTGTGACCCTGTCAAGACAGTGAGTGGGGGATCGCCTCCACCAAACATGTATGCTTTTCTTTTTCTTTTCAGTGCTGATTTTAAAAGGTTTCTATAACATAAAAACCTATCATTTGTTATAGATGTCTCAGTCATGTACCTACCAATAAGAACACATGTCCTTCCCCCTAAAGTACCAATGTATTTCACCAATGGCTAGCATTAACTTGACAGCTGCAAACTGAAGTCCTCTAAACAAGTTGCATCTATGATAAAAATCCTGTAGACTGACAGAATTTGGATGACTAGAACAACATAATTGTGGAGAGATGGAACACTGTACATTGTACAATAGTTCCCTTATGTCTTGCAAATCTTAGGCCCTTTAATACCATTTATCTTAACTTTTATATCTGGCCTAAAATGCTTGTGACTTTTATGTAAACATCTTAGAATGTATCACAAATTTTAGCAGATGTCTAATCTTCACCAACACTAAAGCTAAGAATTTAATAACATATAAAACCTATAAAAGAGATTTCTTTGCCCTGTAGCCTGCTTACCTGATGGTTCTATCAATATAATTGGTAAATGTATTTATTTACGGCTTTATTTTTTTTCAGTGACTCTAAATGTACATGTAACTTCTACTATCATGTAACATGTTTATTCAGAATCTCTTCTCAGGCCATGGAAACATATTTGACTCAGACTAAATTATTTTCTTATTTTCTTTAAGGAAGAATAGTTATTTTATGTCAAAACAGTAATATAAGTAAGTCACATTAGGAGCAAATCCTACAAACCCAATCATGTCCTATGATGACAGCTGCTCTAGTTGATATGTAACTGTGAACTCATTAGAGACCTGAAACCAGAACTTCCCTGCCAAAGCACTCCCAAATTCTTAACCCACAGAAATTGTGAGAGATGCTGAATATTTATTTGTGTTTTAAGATACTAACTTTTGGATAATTTGTTAAACAGCAACCGTCCCTTTTTCATAGCTCCATTGCTCATAGTCTCCATTACCTATAGTCAATTGTAGCCTTAAAATATTAAATGGAAAATTCCAGAAATAAAAAAAAATCACAATTTTAAATTTCAAGATGCTCTGAGTCGTGTTATAAAATATTGTACATTTCCACTTTTTCCTCTATAGGATATGCATCATTCTTTTTTTCTAGCATTTCCATATTTTACATACTACTTGCTAATAGTAGTCATTTAGTAGTCATCTTGATTATCGGATTTATTGTTGTGTTATCACAGATCTGCTGTTAAAGTGACTGTTATTTTACATAATAATAACACCAAATCATAAAAATAGTGAAGGTGGCAATTCAAATTGAAAAAAGAATGAAATTAAAGTGATTTAATAAATGGTAAAATAGTAAGATATTTTTAGAAAGGGACATCATATTCAAATGATTTTTACTATAGTTTTGTTACTAGCTATTACTGTTAATATAACTGTGCTTAATTTATAAATTAAACTTTATCATAGCTATATATGTATGTAAAATAACAGTATTTATAAGGTTCTGTACTATCTGCAGTGTCAGAAATATATTAAGGGTCTTATATTCCCATGGAAAAGGCAGATCATCATGAAACAATACATAATAACTACAAATATATGTACCTAGATTTGGGATGCTGTTAGTTTTTAAAAAAAGGCATAAAATGTTGAGGTGGACTTAAAGTTTGGCTATGAAAAGTCCCAAGAAGAACCTTGAAAAGAATGACAGTGAACATGTTGCAAGGGATTAAAATCATTTTCTCGTGTCTCTTAGGTTCAGTAAATAGTGACCGATAACTAAAACTGACAATACAGAGATTAATAGAGAAAAAGATATACAAAATTATGAATTTTTAATTATATGCACATGTGGTCATCACAGACAGAAGTAAACACAAAAATGAATGGTATAATTTGAGAATTTATATAACATTTTAATAGGGGGAAGGAAGGAAGAGATAGAGCCCTTATAGGAGAGAAAATTAATATTGGGAAAGATAAATGGACATTTAGAGAAACAACTGAAATATAGGATACTCTGTGACAATATCTGTTTGGGTATATTTTCAACTGTTCTCTCCTATAAGAGTCTATATTTCCTAGTTGATAAATAAATAACTTCAGAGTTAGGCAAATGTTTCTGGGTTATTTTATTATCTATACTGTTGTGAAATAAGTTTCTAAGTAATGCTTTTAATCTAGGACTGCAGTGTTTTAGCAAAATTGATTTCAGAATGCCCCTAGTCTGTGTGAATACAAAAATATTTTCTCTAAACTTCACAGTTCCACTCATAAGTTTTTATATTGTTGGCTTCTGGCAAAATTGACCAAAACATGTTATTCCAATGATCTTTTTATTTTAATCTTTCCAAGGAAAGTGGGGCCAAATCTGCTCAGTTGATATTAAACAACACTTATCCAGCTATTGCCAGCAGTAAGATTAAGTCTCTTAGAGTAAAATGAGGTCAAATCTGCAAGTGTTGGTTTCAATCATAACCTCCAAGGATGTTGGATTTATTCAGTTGAAAAAAAATCTCATTTACCATAAACATCTATCTTAGAAACTCCAATGGCTCCTACTTAAATGTTTGTATTAACTTTTTCCAACTACCCAGAAGCATAAACCTAGGTACAACAAGGTATATTAGTAATTTTCACAAGTTTCACTTTGACTTTCAAGGAAGAAGTCTATAGAAAATTCTGTTATCTAGACAACTCTGGTCAAGGAGTTTAAGCTGAGTCTTTAATGCCTTCCAGTCTTAGGTGGGTTCATGTGTCCCAGGAAAAATTTTATACCACCTATCTAATAAAACAAGTTCTACTGAAGGAAAATATCCCTCACAATTCATCTTTGAACATTTGAATGTTCCCGTTATGTATTCTTAGATATGTATGTATATGCACGCTCACACACACACACACACACACACACACCACACCACACACACCACATAGATTTAATATGTAGATATCTTGTATAAAAAAGCAGGAGCCAAAGCCATCCTTGGGTGTCTTGTAATGGATGGATGGCTCAGCAGTCAGTTTGAATTCAAATTATCCATAAAGGCATGGAAAGCAATTTGTGGGCAGGTCAGAATAAAAGGTGCATTTTGAAAGACTTTGTTTTGTTGGGGTTCATATCTCTGGCAATGGCGGTAGCAGGGACAGTGCCTTTCTCCCCCATTTTTTGCTCTCTGGAATCAGGGAGCAAAAAATCAGTTGAATCAGCTCTCAACTTTACTTGAAGATGCAGAGGGAGAAGTGTTTCTGTGGCCCAGTTTTTGTCCAGATGAAGATGAAAATGAAATAGCAAAAAGAGCATTCAGTGGCACATTTCTGTTTGGTTTAATACATGTTCATATCTTAAGTATTAGAAAATGATAAAACCTAGGATGCTTGGGAAGAGATGGAGATGGAAAGAGAAAGCAAAACAGATTTTTAATTAGTAGTCTCTACTGTTGGGCACTATATTCTATTGTTCCTCAATATTGGAAGATAATTCTTATTTCCATTTCTTCTTGCTCTCTTTGTGCTTTTGAAAACACAATTTTCTACAGTTCAATTGGATTGTTTCTATATGTTAAGTGGCATGCCCAACGTTGTTTCAGAATAGTGATTCTGATATACTATATAAGACCCTGGTACAACTGCGGTAAAACAGCCATTTTGATTACTAAATGAAAATGAATTTAACAAAATGCTTTTTAAAATAATTGACTCAAACAATTTTCTTTTCTTTTTGAGTGTGTAGTTCATTTTATCTCAGATTAAAAAAGACAAAGTAACAAATAATACAATTTCTTTCTCCTGCCAAAGAAAAAGGAGGAAAGGAATTTAGGGGCTTCTTAGCTAATTTTCTGAACTTTAGAAATCAGGGGAGAATTCTCTAAAAGAAAATTTTTGGAAAAATTTTCAAAACTCTAAAGGTATACCTAGTTTAATTGTGACTTGTGTTAGTCAGTTTTCTATCACTATAACAAATACCTTGAGTGATCAACTTATAAAGAGAAAAGGTTCATTTTTTTGTTTATGGATTCAAAGATTTTAATCCATGACTGGTGGGTACCACCATTGATTTTGACCTGTGGCAGCACATCATGATTGGGAATGGGAGGTGAAGCAAAGTTACTCACCTCATGGCAGTGAAAAAAAAAGAAAGAAAGAATGAAAGAAAGAAAAGTAAAAGGAAGGTGATGGTTTCCATTATACTCTGGCCTTACATATGGAGATATATATATATATATATATATATGATCTTAATGACTCAAAGGTGTTCCATTGAGCCTCTTAATGTTTCCACCAAACTGGTGATTACACCCCAGATCCAACTATAGCAAAACTCAAAACCAGTAAGCATTTGTTGGCTCTAATACAAATACAAGGACTATGTCACCAAAGAGGCTGCAAAACAATGTAGTCCTGCTAAATATCTAAAGTTTTATCTCAAAAAATACCTAAAAAGCAGACTTTCACTGTTAATAATGAAGGTTAAAATAATTGTCAAATTATTACTTTTTAAAAGTTGCTGTATTCCATTTTATTTAAACTAACATTATAGTTTTATTCTAGTCATCCTCTATTTTCATATCATATATCCATAACCTTCTGATAGAAATAAAACTCTTTTTACAGAAGCATATTTTCATATAACTTAAAGTCTGAATCTTCAGCTACCTTCCCACCCAATATGACCTGAGGATATTTTTACCAAAAAAATGCATATACACATAGATAGATAGATAGATAGATAGATACACACATACTTATGAGAATGTTTGTGCAAGTCAGACTACCAATTTATTGTTTGAAATCTACCATAAAAGGCACAAATCTCAGACTATAAATAGTTCTAATGCAAAATAAATAAATAAATAAATAAATAAATAAATAAGCCAAAAGCAATGAGATATCTCTGAGAAAGTATTGAAAGTCTCACAGAAGATGGTTGTCATCAAGGAAGACTTCATCCTTGCAATTTGTCCTTCTCTGACCTTGTAGTTTTGTTAGAAATTACTAAGCATAAAGGAAAATGACTAGACAAGTAGTGGTTTCAAGACTGCTCATCCAATATTCACAATTCAATTATTTGATCCAGGGTTCCACAGAAGAGTGATTTTCAATAGTTTCAGGATACTAGATCTGTCCACTGAGAGTAAGACCATGCTTGCTCTCAGTTTTGAAAGTTGAAACTCACAGCAGGAAACACCTCTTGAACCAAGTTCAAGCAATTAGAGGAAACCACTTGCGATTTCCAGAATACCAAAACCTAACCAATCAACCAACCAAAAAACCCCAAGACAGAGGCATTCATTTGCCTCAGGAAAGCACAAAGGACAACTGCTCTTTTCTCTTCCAAAACCAAGACTGCTGGTGTTGTAGGTAATGATGTGAACATTGAACACTTGGAAAACACCCAGGCTAGTGTAGAAAGCATGTTTTATTTAAAGGATAGAAACAGACTTCTCAGCAGAGAAGGGGGCCCAGATTTGGAATCTCAATTAGTGAGAGTGTCCTGCTCCTTTTATACATTTTAGACTTTCTTTTTTCTTCTGCCCTCTTATCCCTTATCTTGCTTCTTTTCTCTCCCCATCTTGAATAGGTGACCAGTGGCCAGGATGAGCCAAAAGGTGAGAGGCAAAGGGGCAGGGATAGGGCCAAATGGTGTAGTGATCCAGGCAGTAAGGTAACAGCTCAGGAAGTATTAATTAACAACTTTTATAATACCCTTCAGAGAGGAACAATCCCTGAGGCAGGTTACCTTAGCAACAGGTTGGAGCAGGAGGGCAAAGGGCTTTGGAAGGAGGAGGAAGAAAAGGTGGCATTTGATTTCTTTTCCTTTCCAACCAGCCCTACTTTCCTGACCAGACTCAATTATTTATTATCTACATTGACTGTCCTTTTGTCCCCCAACTTCACTGGAGTAGTATTGGTTTCTTCTTTTTTCTTTTTAGCCCTATTTTTGCCAGTCATTTGAGTTGACCCTCTTCTAAAAAGTATTTATCTTTTACACAAGAACTCATTAGCAGTTTTCAACGGTACTTTTCAAAATGTCACATATCTAGTCTGGTGCAGTATCCCATGCATGTAATTCCAGTGTCTCAAGAAGCCCAATCAGAATTTCTAGTTCAAAGTCAGCCTCAGCAACTTAGCAAAGCAATACAGGGAGATCCTGTGTCAAAGTAAAAATATACCAGGCTGGTGATGTGGCTCAGTGGTTAAGCATCCCTGGGTTCAATCTCCCTGGTACAAAAAACAAACAAAACAAAAAACTAAAAACAAAAAAAGTCATATATCAAGTTGTCTGTCTACCATTATCTGAAGATGGCCTCCCTCTTCCCAGCTGTGTTCCTTTTCATATTTTCTTGCCTGAGTCAGAAATGATACCAAAAATCCATCAAGGATAAGTTGTTCAATCTCCCATACCTTAGAAACTATAACAATATTTTAGATATCCTTGGTTTTTCTGCCTTGTTTTTCTTTTTGTGTGTGTGTGTGTGTGTGTGACATGTTGGTGATTGAACCCAGGACCCGACACATGCTAAGTATATGCTCTACCCCTGATCTATATTGCTAGTCTCTTGCCCTCCTTGTTGATGGTAAAAAGCCTAAACATTAGCGAGTAAGGGACATTTATCCCCAAGGGAGAAAAAAAGCATTTTTTCCCAAAAATGTTTCTCTGAGTACTTTTCTGTGATCACAGATGGTTCGTTTTTGCCACTTATGACAAACATTTTTGCCACCATGAACACAAATCCAATTATTGAGAAAAAATACAAAACATGAAAAAATTTTTTTTTTCTTTTTCTTATTTTTTTTTCTTGGAAGTTTTGCTTACCCTTATTACTTATTTTCAACATTTACAGGGCTAAAATTCACAACTGTCAAGAGAAGCTGTTATCTCTAGCTCTGGGAATGCAAATGTGAATGTAGCTGCAAAAGTGGTCTTTTACATTGCCCATGGTTTTCTTTTTATAATTGGACTGTGCATCCTACAGCATCTTTTTCATACTTATTTCTTATACCTTTCCCCACACAGGCATGTGTATGTCAGTGTTAAACAGAACTATCAACAATCAAATCTCTTACTTTTCCCATTTTCCAGGAGGTAGAAAGAGATACTAGTGCCCCAACTAGCCTTATGGCACCAGCTGCCTGGAGTAGGAAGAATTACTGTGCAAGTGATAAGTCCCTAATCAGGTCAACTTCCCCACAGCCTCTTGCTTCTGGTTTCTCTTAAAGAACCTCTCCTCACAATAAATTCCTTTGGTGTGCTTCACTATAAATAAAGCATTCATAGACTTTTTCCCTTTGTCAGGATAAGACTCATCAGATCTTTCCCAGCCATCAGGCCCCTGCTTTCAATACAAATATTTCCTTGTTTTTTGCTTTATTTCCTTATATTACTTTTCATCCTTTTTATTTCCAGCTGGCCCAAACCTCAGAGGGTTACATATTTCTTCCCCTCATAGGCTATGGGTGACAGAGAATAGCTGGGGACACTCAACATCTTTTTCCTTTTTAATCTCTTAGGTTTATATTCATCTGCTTTTCAGGAGAATGGTTTGAGGGCAGTTGAACACTTATTTGGCAGATGAAGTCTCCAAAAACACAGTCTCTGAAAGAAAGCCTTGTAGAAGTTGTACTCATTATCTTTAAAACTCCAAGAGTCACATACTTTTTGTTATAGTAATAGGCCTTCTGAAATTCAAAGGAAGAAAATATTAACATCACACTATAAGACCATGCACAATGAAAGAATACACACACACACACACACACACACACACACACACCTCCAAGTTGCTACAGTTGGAAAGTTCAATGGCCACAGATAGCTATATTATAAAAATATAGATAAAATATCTTAAGTGAGTAGGTAAATAACTGCTTAAAAGAGAGTAGATGCTACTTTAGTGTAAGGAAAGATAATGGAGGGCAATGAAAACTAAGCAAGAAAAACTGAAATGGATAAAACTTACAATTTGCCAAGAAATATTAATTATTGTAAATAGAATATATTTTCTGCTGGAAAGTTGCTTTTGCATAATGTATACCTTGTTAAGGAACATTCTCTTGGTTTATCCACATAGCCCAGTGTATTTCATGTGGTTATTTATTTACTTTTATTGCAAAAGCAATCAACACACTAATATTTGAGAATATCCAAATATTGCAAATGGCTGTAGAAAGTGAAGACTGCCTCATCATGCTCTCTCTCACTACAGTTTTTACTAATACTAACTCACATGCAATTATTACTAATAAGCTTGAATAGAGTCATTAGTTTAATAAAATATAAATAAAATGATATCTTTTTTCAACATCTCCTATAGATTTTTCCTAAACTGAACTAAATGCACAAACTTCTTTCAAATTCATTTATCCCTGGTTCTTAGCATAAAATAAATTCTGATTTTCAGTAGCCTAATTGAATTCTAATTTGGATCCTACTTTATCTGAATTTTATGATGAAAATTCAAATATTTGCAATGTTTTTTATTAATGCTTGTTTATTTAGAAACTGATTAGGAAATTCTCAGATTATTCTGTCCTCTGCTCTTTGTGCTTAGTCTTCAGACTATGTGGACAAATTGCATGTAGGTAAAATTTAATCAAATAATTTGGTTATGTGTTCATAATGCCCCTGTAAATGTGGTGGGAAATGTAGATTGTGTCCATTGTTTTACTTTATATTCAGAATTAAGATTTTCAGAGAAAAATATTGTGAAGACAACATCATCTGCCACAGTTTGCAAGGTGACAGCTTCCAAAGAAACAAAATGAAACTCAAAGAATGCTAAACGACTTCAGCTCTATTCCTAACACAAATGCTTAGCATAGAATTAGTTTTCAGTCTTTTCCAAATCAAGAACAACACATAACTATTTTATGTTTACCATCGAAGTGTTCTTTAAGAGTATAATTATTATATACTATGGAGAAAAATACAAACGTGGTTAAATAGATATATTGGTGAGCATTGATATGAGTAAACAGACCCTTTGGAGTTATTATTCCAGGTATCATTAACTTACTTGCTGTGTAAAATGTGCTGCAGGATAAATTTTCATATAATATGCAATGATAATTTTATTTTTCAAATTTAAGGAGCAATATAGGTTATCTTCCTTACGCCCTATGAAATGTCTAAAGAGAGTTATTTCCAAAAGAAGAAATTAACTAATATTAAGTTTTGAATGCTAATTAAAACTCTATTAATCTCTCCTCTTCTGATAAGCCAGAATTTTAATGTTCACACAAAACTAATTTTATTGACAAAGGCTTGGCATCATGAAATGCTAAAACTTCAGATTTACTGAAAAATTTACAGTGTTTTGATAAACTTTGAAATATTTCCAAACACTTAATTTTGTAAAGAATCTACAAGAGACCAACTCCTAGAATACTAAACTCTTCTGTGTGTGTGTTTCATTTAGTTTGATAAAAAAAAGTTCACCTTATAATTTTCAACATTTTGTCTCACCATTACACTGTGGCAAGCTTGATTCCCAAGAAGATATTGTGGAAAATGAAAGCTTGTCACATTAAGTTATTTTAAATTTTCTTTAAATCTGAAAGTAGATTATTATTAGTTTCATTAAATGTCAGTAAGAACTACATTATTATTTAACAAATCTCTGTTTAGTGAAAAAATATCTAGTTATAAATTTAAGATACCTATTTTAATGGTTCTGTAAGGACAAACAGACAAAAGGCGTGTTTATTATTTTATAAGAAAATAAACAGAGTTATTTCGTATTCATTACATCATCAGTTTCTAAAGATGAACTAAATAAAATTTATATTTTTCTTTCAAATAAAGAGAAATACATTGGACATTTACTGCATTTTGAATTAATTCCTTTTAGGTGGTTGCAACAAAATTTTCTCTACAAAAGTATATCTTCTCAGAAAATAAAAATTATGAAAGCATTTTACTTTTATTTTTGTTTTTTTGGTACTGGGAATTGAACTCAGGAGTACTCAGCCACTGAGCCACATCCTCAGCCCTACTTTGAATTTTATTTAGAGACAGGGTCTCACTGAGTTGCGTAGCCCTTCGCTTTTGCTAAGGCTGGCATTGAACCCCCAATCCTCCTGCCTTAGCCTCCCAAGCTGCTGGGATTACAGGTGTGTGCCACCATGCCTGCCTAAAGCATTTTACAAACTCTCATCATTCTTGGTCAATGAAATATACAAAGCTGATGAGAAACTCAGATCATCATATAATCCAGAATAGCCAAGGAAAAATTATCAAATCTTGTGATTGTATGTGTTCCTATGTCACTAGTTTTAGAAATTTATGCATTGAGTGTCAAGATATGATGTCCTCTTCTTTAAGTTTTAGAAATACATTTCTTTAAATTTTAAATTTCTGAAAGCATTAATAACAACTTGCAATAATTGTTCTCATCAAAATCTATCCTAATTCCACTTAAACCTCAGCTGTACTGGCACAAAAAGTCTTGCCTTATTTTCAATTTTATATGTAAATGCATGTTATCTTTTTATTGGTATGTTGTCAATAAATAGCCACTAAGTTTCCAAGCTAACCTACAAATGAACTTAAAATAAATATGTAGAAATCCCCAAGTGCATTAGGGCTCTTAATTATTTTAATTTATGGCCATATTTAAAACAAAGAAATCTGCTTCATATCCCTTTATCCTCTGTTTTGAAGAGTTTAACATTGTTTTGGGCCATAACATATAGGTTAATTTGGATAAAAATATGAAATTACTGCATGGCAAAATAGTTTCTAAGCCCCCACATAAGGTTGTGTACTGCACAGCTCTGGGGAATGACATTTCACAGTCTATTCTATAGAAAAAAACATAAATTGCTAAACTGGTAAACAGACTCCACCTATGACCATAGGCAAAAGCTACATTGAACCTTAAGGTCACTGTTACTGGAAGTTCCAACTAACATTGAGATAAAATAAATATAAAGAGCTGGCAGAGCTTCTCCTTACATTATTTGATAGTTGTAAACTTTTGTATGTCTTGTTTCCTTCTATTAACTGCAGTCATTAGCATGGCATCCAGATATTAAATACACTCATTCACAGCTCTTAAGCACAGAAAAAAAGTTACCTAGAAGTTTTCCTAATTGTAATTCTTGCTTCTCTGTTCTCAATTTTCTAGGTCTAGTCTATTTTTCCATATCCCAGTAGTCTCTAAAATAAATTGTCCTTTTTTTTTTTTTTTTATTCCCCAGTTCAGATGACGCTGTGCTAATCTCACAGAGCTCCTGAGTGGTGTCCAATTCTTCCATTTTATCTAAAAGTTTATTGCTACTGTAAAATACCCAGGTTCCTTGTTGTTCTTTTTGTATTTCAAAGGTCTGTTTTGCAAGTAACACAAACAAAATAAAGATTTTTCAATTAAAATATCATTTATTTTAATATATATATACATTAAAATTTAAAGATAAAATTTAATATATGTTAAAATTTAAAGATATATATATATATATATATATATATATATATATAAATTAGGTGGGAAAAAATAGTTACTGAAAACTGATGCAGAAGTGAGGGATAGAAAGACAAATATTAGATTATTATTTATCAGAATTTTTTGTCTCTAAAATGTGTAAGCCAAATGTGATTTTTTTTGTGGAGGCAAAAACCAAAGTCTATGATGGGACAAATCTTTCTTCTCGTGATATACTTTTAGTTGCCTTTATTAATTCAAATAGACTTTATCTCTGAAAAACATATATATATATATCTTTTGATTGATCTAAAAAATGGCTTTATTTTTTGCTATTAAATCTGCAGGAATCTCATATTTTACATAGGGAGATATAAGTACTTTAATGTCAATATTCCAAATTCCTCTCTTCATTATTTGGAATGAGGCAGCTCTGTTGGAATGGTCAAAGGAGGATCTGATCAAAACCAAAACCAAATTAAGGACAGGTTTATTAAGAAAATTTAGCTTCTTGTTTTACTTTACACTTTTTAAAAAATATATTTTTTTTAGTTGTAGATGGACACAACGCCTTTATTTTATTTGATAATTTTTATGTAGTTCCAGGGATCAAACCCAGTGCTTCACACATGCTAGGCAAGTGCTTTATCACTTAGCCACAATCCCGGTCCACTATTTTATATAATTAAATTTGTGTACTTTTAATGAGTCTATGGCCCACTTTTTTTTTTTACTTTGTTTGTTTTAAATTACTTCTCACAGTTTCTCTATTGATGCTCATTTTTTCGTTTTTATAATTCTATATGAAAGCATAATATAAATACATGCATAATAATGTGGACATATAAAAGGTAAATGTGTAGATCAGGATAAAATCAGAATACTACTGTGTGTATATATATATATATATATATATATATATATATATATATATATAATCAAGAAATACAAAGCTACAGCAAAAAAGTTAAAAATAGGATATTTCTGATATTGAATTGAGTAAAAAAGTAAAGCTTATTTCTGGGTTTGTTAAGCTCAATATTTTAAAGTTTTCTTTGTTTGTTTTTGTTTTTGTGTTGTTTTGTTTTTGCTGATACTTCTGGGATAAATTTAAACTTGAGAAAAATGGTTGTGTATCTTTAGCAAACATACATGTCACATGTTTGTCTACATTTCTCAGTATCATAGTATTTACATAGGACCATGTAAATAATTTTTGACAACAATATGATAACAGAAGTGATACATGTCTATTCTAGGTTGAATTTTAAAAATAATAACAGGAAAACAACAGGATGACTTAGAAAATACTTTTAAGATAATCAAAGTAAAATCACAACATACCAAACTTATGCAATCTATCTTATGCAGTATTTAGATGTAAAGGTATTTGTGACACCTATATCAAAAGAAAGAAAGATCTTGTATAATAATATAGGTCACCATGTTAAGAAGCAGTAAAAGAAGCTGGGTGTTGTGGCACATACCTGTAATCTCAGTTACTCAGGTGACTGAGGGAGTGGGATCCTAAGTTCAAACCTAGCCTTGACAAATTAGCAGGACTGTGTCTGTCTGTCTATCTACCTATCTAACTATCTATCTCTCTCTATGTATATATATATATATATAACTCAGTGGTATACCACCCCTGGATTAAATCCCCAGTACAAATAAATAAGGCAGGAATGTAGCTCATTGGTAGAGTGCCACTGGGCTCAAGCTCTATCTAGTATCCAAATAAATGAATAAATAAATATCAGTAAAAGAGCACACTAAACTCAAAGTAAATGGAAGAAAGAAAATAATAAAGTTAGAGTTGAAATAAATTTAAAATAGAATGGAAAACACAAGATTCATCAAAATCAAAGATTTGATTGGTTTTATGAAAAAATTAAAAAAACTGACTAACTTTAGATAAAATAAGTAAAAGAAAAAAGAAATCATTAAGATCAGTTTTGAAAGATGATATTAGCATTAAATTTATAAAATAGAAAATAATTGTAAGGTCATATTGTGAGCAACTATAGATCCCCAAGGTGAAATGGATAAATTTTCAGATATAAACAAATTATCAAACTTACTCAAGACAACGCAGAGAATCAGACGTGAAGAAACTGACTTTAAAATATTAAAAAACAAACTTACAAAGAAAATTATAGGGTCAGATAGTTTTAATGGTGAATTCTACTGAAAGTTTTAAAACAAGAACTGACATTGCTGTTTTCCAAACTCTTCCAAATAATAGATAAGGTTGGATTATATACATACTAATCACATCAAGTCAACATTATGCTGATTAAGACAAATACACCAAAATAAATTTGCAGAACAATATAACATACCAATATAAATGCAAAATAGTAAAGCTATTGGATAAATACAGTACTATATGGAAGGGGTTACATATCATGACCAGGTAGGATCTATACCAGCAATTCAAAGATGCTTCAAAATATAAAACAATAGTAAATTTAATACATCTTCTCAATAAAATAATATAAAAGAAATTCATAGATGCAAAAAGCACATGATGAAATGAAAAAGCCTTTTGTAATAAAAACTATCAACAAACGAAAAATTTAAAAAATCAACCCATAAAGAATATGTATTAAAAATACATACCTAAATATTATAATAAACTTTGAAATACTGAAAATTATCTTTTCAATGTCAGGCACAAAACCAAAATGTCCCCTCTCAACATTGTTCAGTATGTCCTAACAAGGGCAATTATTCAATTTTTTTTTTAAATGTGGAGATTAGAAAGAAACAGGAAAACATATTTATATTGGCAAATGACATATTATATAAAGAAAACCCTAAGGAATCTAGCCAACGCAAAGAGTTAAGGCTAATAAATGAGTTCATTTTTCAAAGCTGCAGAATACAAGATCAATATGCAAAAAGATTTGCATATCTTTACACAGGCAATAAAATATCTGAAAATAAATTTAAGAAAACAATTGTGTTTACAATAATATCCAAAAAATAAGCCACCTAGAAATTATTTAATAAAGGAAATCAACAATTGTCTATTTTAAACTGGAAAGTATTATTGAAAGAAGTTAAATATCTAAGAAAATTAATTGAATATACCCCATTGTCATAAATTGGAAATTTAATATTATTTTGATGGAGAAAGACTGGACTCAACTCCAAATCCAAGAAGGACAAATGGAGATTACAAACAAGGAAGAGATTAAGGGTCAGAATATGTAAATTTAATAAGAGAAAACATTAAGGAATGAGATTTATGGTTAAACTGGTTATGACAGGATTATTCCTGAAAGCAGGCCACGAGTTAACTCAGATATAATCACCTTGTAAATTAAATAGCACTAGCACAGGTAACAGAAGGAGCTTATTGCCCAATTTGCCTAAATACAGGGTCTTACATGTCCATTCGTAAAAGTGTTTCTCTTCAAGGAAAATAGTTACTGTAGGAAGTGACTCATCACCTGGGAGAGTTAACAAAACTTATATATATTAACTCCCTCACATTCCAAAAGTGTAACTTTCTCACTCAGAATTCAAAAACTCCTTTTCTGTTGTCCAGCTTAAAACAGCACTACATATCATTCAAATTCTGGTCCCCATCTTGAATATCATTTATTTGTGAACACACACACACACACACACACACACACACACATATATATATAATATGTTATATATTAACATATATTAATATTATATATGAAAGTATATATACTCAAAAACCATACAGTATATATACTTGCATATATAATATTAATATATGTTAATATAAAATATAATTTAATATATTAATATATATCCTATATGTATGCATGCTTTTATATATATAGTTATGTATATATAGTTACATGTACTTCTATAAAGAGAGAGATTGTAATTTTCTATTTATTCATTTATGTTTTGTTATTTTAATTCATAATGTCTCCAGTCACTAAACTAAGGAGGGTAGAGAAAAAGAGTTTCTTCCTTATATAAAATATTATATTTATTGATAGAGACATTGGAAGTCTTTTGTAATTTTATGTATTATCTGACACAAAGCACTTATATTGTCATAAAAATACTTAGGCTAATGGATATTATATAAATACATTTTATTTGATTCCTATTTTTTGTGTCATTGCAAGTAATATTCACAATATCTATCTGAATACAATAAGATTTAAAAATTGTTACAATGTTATTGCCAGAATATTTTATTTAACAATAAATTTCATTGTATTGTTGATATTAAAAGAAAAAAAAGAACTGTACTTAATATTAGGTAGGTTAGTCAGGCATGACAAGGTGGGTAAAACAAAGGACAATGACGGAAAATAACATATAGGCAAAACATCAGATATATTCATTAAGAAAATATGTGAGTCATGAAACTAAGACCATAGTTTTATTAGGCAGGCAACCATCTAAAAAGAGGGAGTCAGAATGCCAGCCTTTACTTTGGGGTTCACAAACCATTATCTTTCTTGCAAATGAGGACTTTAAAAATATTCAGGTATAAGTATTGTGTAAACATTTTTATAGGACCATGTTGATTATGAGTGGAAATTAGGACCATGTAGGTTATTGTATCATGATACGTGGTGGGGTTATGGAAATATCCTTGATATAACGTGGTAAAAGTTTGCTGTCTGCTATCCCAGTGAAAGCAAATGAGTTTTGGTTCTCAAGTGCTATATCTATTACAAAGAAGGAATTAACAAGGTTTAATATGCAATGATATGTTCCCAATTAAATACTAAATTCTTCCAGAATAGCAACTATGTTTGGAATAGCTGCATACAAAAAAGAGATCACCTTATTTAATTCCCTTTAATCTACTGTTATTCGCCAAGTTTTACCCATCTATCTCACTGGCCCAATAGGGGAATTTAAAAGATTGTGGATTGGGTGAATTATGTTTACATTATCCAACTCATGTATGGTCTCCATTATCTCCTTCATTTATTTGTTATAATTAGTTACACATGAAAATAGAATGCATTTTGATACATTATACATAAATGCAATATAACTTCTCATTCTTGTGATTACATGATGTAGAATCACACTGGTCATATAATCATATATATACATAGGGTAATAATGTTCTATTCATTTTATTATCCATCCTACCCCTATATCTCCTCTTTTTTTTTTTTTATTCACTCCCCTCTGCCTAGACCAAAGTACCATTATTTTTCCCTATTTTCCAGCCCCCTTATTGTTCACTGAATTAGCATCCACATATCAGAGAAAACTTTCAGCCTTTGGATTTGGGGATTGGCTTATTTTGCTTTACATGATATTCTTCAGCCTTATCCATTTACCCACAAATGCCACAACTTTATTCTTCTTTAAGGTTGAGTAATATTCCATTGTGTATATATACCACATTTTCTTTATCCTCGTTTATAGCAGCTCATTTGCTTCTACAGTTTAGCTATTTTGAGTTGAGCTGCTATAAACATTGATGTGGTTTCATCAGTGTAGTATGCTGATTTTATGTCCTTTGGGTGTAAACCAAGAAGTGGGATAGCTGGGTCAAATGGTGGTTCCATTCCAGGTTTTTTGATGAATCTCCATACTGCTTTCCAGAAGGGTTGCAGCAATTTGCAGCCCCACCAGCAATGTATGAGAGTACCTTTTTCCCCACATCCTCAGCAACATTAATTGTTGTCTGTATTCTTGATAATTGCCATTCTGACTGGAGTAGGATGAAATCTCAGAGTAATTTTGATTTGCACTTCTTTAATTGCTAGAGATGTTGAAATTTTTTTTCATACATTTGTTGATAGATTGTTTTTCTTCTTCTGTGAAGTGCCTGTTCAATTTCTTTGCACATTTGTTGGTTTGGTTATTTGTGTGTGTGTGTGTGTGTGTGTGTGTGTGTTAAATGTTTTGAGTTCTTTACATAGCTTGGAGATTAATGCTCTATCTTAGGTGTAGTAGCAAAGATTTTCTCCCATTCTGTAGGCTCTCACTTCAGGTTATTGTTTCCCTTGCTGAGAAGAAGCTTTTTGTTTGAATTCATTCCATTTATTGATTCTTGATTTTACTTCTTGCACTTCAGGAGTTTCCCTATCTCTCATTCTGTACAAAACTCAACTCAAAGTAGATCAAAGACTTAGGTACTAGAACAGAGAACCTGAACCTAAAAGGAGAAAATGTAGGCCCAAATCTTCACCATATTATTTTAGGAATTGATTTCCTTAACAATACCCCATTATCTCTTAATGGCTCTTGGGAAACTGATATTGTATGGCAGTGACTATGTACTCATCAAAAGGGTATTTTGCATGCACTCATAATATTTACTTTGCAATTAACACATGCTTAATCTCCCAGAAAAGCAAAGGGAACTCCCATAATGTGATTTATAGATATTTACTGTATAAGATATAAGCACCTATAAAGTATTCAGAAATGGGAGCAACCTGGACTGAATAGTGGGTATATAAGCTGCAGCATCAGTGTTATAGCTCGGACTCTCACTGTCTTTACCTATGTCCATCCACAGTGTCTAATTTATCTGGTGATTTTTCATTTTTCCCATATACAAGGGATATTTAGCTCCTATGTCCTCCAATGCTCTTATTATCTGAATATTTTTTGAAGATTAATGTATTGCCATTTCTAGATATAGCCTCCTTTAAAGTTAAATGGCTTGTGCCACTGAACTTTTACCTTTACCCTAGTCCTCACACAACCAAGGACTCTTCAGGTGGAGATACTGCCTCTGTTTCATTACATTGCCTAAGTTTGGCTATATAATCTAGTGGCAAGAAGCAGCCAAGCTAGTAATACCCAACATTTTCATCAGTGGCACTGAGTAAAGTTATTGACATAAAGTGATGTGTGCAATTACTGAAACAAATTTACGAAATTATGTATCATTTAACTTTACTCCATTTTTTCCAGTTTTCCACAAGTGTATCAGTCATGTTACTATACTTTCTTTCATTTTCTGCCTCTACTTGGACCCCAATTCCACCAGCTCCACTGTGGTTTACAAATTTCACTTTGGTATGCAAATATCTATCAGAACAGGGAAAGAATATATATGTATATAGATATAGATATAGATCGGTTTCATCAGGCCTCTCCTGAAGAAAGAACTTGGAGGTCTCAATGGAGAGGGTTCAGGTGTTTTATTACTCTTTGGCAGCAGTATCCTAGGATGAAATGGAGAGCCATATTTTGCCTGCAAACAAGGGAGCACATAGGATAGGTTACATAACCACTCCACAGATGGATTTCTTCTTATTTTTTTTTATGAACTGTTTTATTTACTTTACACTATAGTCATTCTGATACCCACATAAAGATAGGAGACAAGGGAAATGGCTAGTCTCCCCTCTCTGTTGCCTTCATTATCACATTCCTTGAGATCCTTCCTATCTCTCCAGCAGAAACCATTCTTTGTAGGCATTACTTTCTGTTTATCCCAATATAATAAGTTATATCCACAATACTTTCTTATCTTTTAAGCAACTTAAATCATATTATATTAAAATTATATATGAAACTTAACAATGACTCTTTGCTGTATTAAACTTTAATAAGGTTCCTGTACCTCCTCCCAGGCCCATATGTGTTCTCCTAGAAAAATATACTTTTAGCAAGAAACAAGCCAAGTCTGATAACAAGGCCCTCCAACATTGATATTTGATCATTATTGGTATCTGATTAAGTTATTCCACACTTGCCATCACCCAATTGATGTCTTATCAACCTGTCCAGTCTTCAGAAAGAATAATATTTGGCTGGTTTATCCAGAAACTCTCTTACCCATTCCATTATATCTTAGTAATTTTCCATACACAATCTTCTTATCTTTAAATTCCCACTTGCACATGTTTTGTTTGAAATTGAGCCCAGTGCCTTTCCCCTACTCCAAAGTTCTATTTCAGTGGCCCCTGTACCATGGTTATAATAAAACATTTCTTACTAGACTTTAACATGTAGCATTGGATACATTTTCTTTAACAAACAGTAGTAAAACAGAACAAGATCACCATAGGTGACACAAAAAAAATTTGTTTAGCTAACACTCACTGGTTCTAGCCTTAAAGACAGGATTGTTTGAAAGGCATATATAAATAAATAAGTACATAGATAGATAGATAGATAAAGTATGTATATATGGTGGGAAATGAAAACTAAGCCAATCTTTTCATTGTCTTGTTACTTAATTTTCATATATATTATATTGAGAGAAGCATCATTTTCAGCTCTAACTTTTTTAAGTATGCATTCTGAAATCATCATTTGTAGCTGTCACTTTTTCTTTATCTTTTTCTTTCTTGACTTTTTTTGTATTGGCAGTTTCATCCAGGTTCTTAATCACTGAACCACATCCCCAGCCCTTTTAGTTTTTTTTATTTTGAGATAGGGTCTTGGTAAGTTACTCAGGACCTCACTAAGTTGCTGAGTCTTGCTTTGAACTTGCAGTCCTCATGCCTCAGCCTTCTGAGTTGCTGGGATTACAGGTTTGTGCCACAGAGCCCAGCTCTTAATCTTTTTATTGACTTTAAAAATAAATAGGTGTGATGTGAAAGCAAGTCACTAAATTTCTTCTAGAGGAGAGTAAAAAATAAATTCAAACCTAACAATTTTCAGAAAAAGGTATAAGTTAAAATGACAGGCAATACTAATACATTAATAGAGGTGGGAGTAGTGGAAGTATTTCCTTCCAATAAGTATTTTCAATACTTTAGACATAATAATGGCTGTGTTATGCTGTCAATGAATAAATTTCAGATTAAAAAAGAAAGTTTGGGGTAACATTGATGTAGAGAAGAAATTTAAAACTTCTTGTGCACCTTAGTCATTCAGACAAGATTATTTATTTATTTATTTATTTTCATTTGAATAGTATTTGAACATACAAGTATGACTAAATTCTCATTAGGTCAAATTTGAAGAATACCTTTTCATACTTAAAATATCTTCAAAATCATAATGGAAAAATAGGTAAGATGACCTAATAAAGCTAAAACATAATGAAATTAAGCAAAGTAATAAAAGAAAAAATAATTAGCAAAAATCTAGGAAAAAGGTTTTGTAAATTCAAATATCATGATATATTTTTTAAAATATTTATTTTTTATTTGTAGTTGGATGCCATACCTTTATTTTATTTATTTTTATGTGGTGCTGAGGATTGAATCCAGGACCTTGAATTTGCAAGGCAAGAGCTCTACCCCTGAGCCACAACACCAGCCCCTCATGATATAATTTTTGACCTAGAAATGTTGATAGTGAGTGTAATATCTTTGTATAATATATAATGCATACTGAAATAATTACATATTTTAAAAGTCTCAGTGAGTCTCATTAGGATTGTAACAATCAATTCTTGAATTCCAACTAGGGCTCACTTATCAGTATGCCATCTCAGTGAAAAGGAATGATAATCTTCTGGAATCAAACAATGATATTCTCTTTTGTGGTTGGCTTAGTCAGTTTTTGCATTTTTATAAGCAAAAATACTGACAAGGACAAATTTAACGGAGAAAAAGTTTATTTTGGCTCATGTTTTCAAAGTTTTAGTTCATACTTGGCTGGCTTCATATCTCTGGGCATGTGATAAAGCAGAACCTTTTGGTGGAATCACATGTGGAAGCACATGCAGCTCGGAACATGGTAATCCAGAAGAAGAGAAAGATCTCTCCTCCCCTGGGACAAAATATAAACTCCAAAAGCACATTGGATGGAAACCTATTTCCTTTAGCAAAAACCCTCCTGCTTAGAGTTACTATCCACTTAATATGTATCAGTGGATTGATCCACTGATAGGTCCCATTACTCATAATCTAATAATTTCACCTTTGAACAAACCTTGCATTGTCCCACAGGAGATCCTGGAAACATCTCTTATCTAAATTTCAATGTTCTACCCCAGGCCTCCCAAAGCTTTTCACCAATGCAAAATAAATTTAGTCTATTTCTAAGAGTCACCATAGTCTTAACATTTTCATCATTGCCAGGAGTCCAAATACAAAATCTCATCTGAGGTTCAAACAATTGATTGTTTTTCCCTGTAATGAGCAAAAGCAAATTACATATATCTAATGTATAATGGCAGAGAGTAAATATTATAATTCTGTGACAGTCACAAGAGAGTCAGGATATGAAACTCCAAACCTTGGTCCTAGTGTCTTTTTTTAAAATATATTTTAGTTGTAGATGGACAATGTTGAGAGCCACAGCCAAAGGGGCCCCAGCAAACTTCCAGCTGCCAGCAAAAACTTCCAGCTGCCAGCAAACTTCCAGCTGCCAGCTAATGATTGGCTCACAGCAGCCCCAGCAAACTTCTAGCTGCCAACAGATTGGCTCCTCTGTGGTGATGTTCATTGGGCTGTTTCCCCACCCTTTCAGACCATGGAGCTGCTCACTGGGGGACTTTTTTTGGCTCTGCCCACATGACCCAGCCAATCAGACTCAAGAGCAAGAGGAGTGGGGGAGGTGGAGGGGCTTGGGGAAAGCCGGTGGTGGCAGTTGGGCTCTGAAGGTTTTTCCTGAGGAGCTGGGTGGTTTGGTGTGTGTTCTAAAAATAAAGTTCATTTCTTTTGGCAAGTGGCTCCTGAATTGTGCCCAGCCAGACTGCGGCATTTGGTGGCCCATGCAGGGAATAAAGACACCACATTGGCGTTACTCCTACAGGAGTATTTTGACAAGAAGGTCCATTATTATGGATACATTCATCTTATTCTCCTAACACTATTCTTACTAGGTATCCTGAGGCTGTAGGACAATTAATACTCAAAGGAATAAAAGCAGTAAAGGGAGTGTTTGGAATTTCTCCCAATAAAATTATTACTCCATATACTATGAATCAAATTGATGAGTTAGCTGATGAGTTAAATACTTGGGCAATAATCATGTGCAAATCTAATGTTTCATTTGATAACCACTTATCATCTAATCCTTTATTGTCTTTTTGGTCATCGCATCCTGTAATTTTTCCAAAAATGACAAGAAAAACACCTATCATGAATGCTCCAAATATATTCACTGATGGGTCAAATAATGGTACAGCAGCAATAGTTACACCTGATCAAATTTTTACATTTTTAGTACCCAAACAATCAGCTCAAAAGGTGGAGCTTAATGCAGTATTACAAGCTTTTGTGATGTTTAAAGATTCTGTATTTAATTTATTTTCTGATAGTCAGTATATAGTTAATGCTATAATATCCCTTGAAGATGCTGGTAGGATTTCCCCTTCCTCTACTGTTTTCTCTTTGCTTTCCACTCTACAAAGTCTAATCTGGGACAGAAAAGATCCATTCTTTATAGGACATATCAGGGCACATACAGAATTGTCTGGAGCCCTTAGTTTGGGGAATGATTTAGCAGATAAAACTACACATGACATACATATTTTCTCTACACTAGAAGAAGCTACAAATTTTCATAAAAAGTTCCATGTCAATGCTAATACTTTACAAAAGCATTTTAAAATAACTAAGGAACAAGCTAGACAAATAATAAAACAATGTCAAAATTGTGTGACCTTTTTACCACAAGTTAATCTTGGAATAGATCCTAGAGGACTGATACCTAACCATATTTGGCAGATGGACGTCACACACTTGCCAGAATTTGGAAAATTAAAATATTTGCATGTTACAGTTGATACTTCTTCCGGATTTTCAATGGGCTCCCTTCATGCCGGAGAAAAAACTGAACATATTATAGCTCATTGCTTACAAAATTTTACCACTGTGGACATTCCAAAACAGTTAAAAGCAGATAATGCCCCTGGTTATACTTCTATCTCTTTTAAACAATTTTGCTCCTCATTTGGCATTATTCATATAACAGGAATCCCATACAATCCACAGGGACAAGGCATAGTGGAAAGAGCTCATCAAACTATTAAAATGTACTTATTAAAGCAAAAAGAGGGAATTGGGAAGGGGTATATATTCCCCAAAGATAAACTTAAAATAACCCCTTTTACTCTAAACTTTTAAAATTTGGTTTGGATTCATCAGGACTTAGTGCTACGGAAAGGCATATGTGTCAAAAAAATGTGCATAAGCCCAAGGTACTTTGGAAGGATATTCTAACAGGACAATGGAAAGGTCCTGACCCAGTAGTTGTCTGGAGTTGGGGGTCTGTTTGTGTGTTTCCACAGGGAGAATAGCAGCCGATTTGGATTCCAGAGAGATTATTTAAGGTCCTGACCCAGTGATTGTCTGGAGTGGGGGATCTGTTTATGTGTTTCCACAGGGAGAAGTGCAGCTGATTTGGATTCCAGAAAGATTAACTAAAGCGATTTCTATAGACCAAAAAGAAGATGATTTGGCTCAAATCCATAACAACTGATATCCAAAACTCCAGTTTGGTTATTCTTACATCTGCGACAGAACCAGGATGCTTTTTTCAATATCTATTTTATTTTTACCCTTTCCCACATCATGAAGTTCTATTTTGTTTTTTGAGCTCATACAGACCTAGGTTAATGTTTTGCTGATCAGTTCTATTTTTTGACTATAGAGTTTTTAAACATTGCAATGGAGATTTCACCTGTAAAAAGTTATCAGGCCTTTACTATTATGTTATGTGTTGTGTGTACACTTGTGTTTTGTGTTATATGTTTGTATGTACGTATGTCCATATATCATATATGATGAGCACTCATGAAAAAATGGATCCAATTTTTTTTTCATGTGATTTAAATGGTTTAATTTAAGTTGGGTAAACAGCTGTTGAGGATTGTTTTAATATGTGAACGAAAAAGGAGGTTAACAGATCTGTTTGTTTACTTTCACCTTTCCTTTTCATTATATTTAATATTTCTGTTCAAGATAATGTAAATTGTTCAGAAAATTGTTTTCTTTTAGTGCCTTCTGGAATGTTACATAATTTTTTTCTTTAGCTATTATTGCCAGAATTCCTATCTTCATCCCAGTACTGGTGAAGACAAAAATAAAACCAATCTACAGGTTCTGCAATAGCCATCACTGAACTGCTTGCAGAACTTGCCTGGACTATGTATAACTTGTATGCATTGTGAACTCACTTGTATGCATTGTGAACTATCTGTTGGTGCAGCGACTTGTGGTAGTGTTGGGGTATTTTTGCTGATGGTGTCATCAGTTGTACTATTTTTCCAAAAGGAGCCGTCAATTGGCTTGGTGTATCTTCCTCCCTTCTGCTTGTCATGGTCGTTCAGCTAAAATTTGGGGGCCAACAGAGGTGAGGCAAAGAACCTCACCCCCTGCTGGTACAAAGACCTACCCACAAGTGTGGCTTTATGCTGGACTGGTAGTCAATGACGGGTAAAATCCAATTGCAATGGGTACCAACCTAAGACAGGAGGCTGATGCCTTGAGGTCAGCTCATCTGATAACGGATAAGAACAATAAGTACTATTGGACAACCTAAGGCAGGCATTGTCCCTAAGCTACATGCTTGTTGTTTAAACAGAGAGGGGGAGATGTTGAGAGCCACAGCCGAAGGGGCCCCAGCAAACTTCCAGCTGCCAGCAAAAACTTCCAGCTGCCAGAAAACTTCCAGCTACCAGCTAATGATTGGCTCACAGTGGCCCCAGCAAACTTCTAGCTGCCAACTGATTGGCTCCTCTGTGGTGATGCTCACTGGGTGGTTCCCCGCCCTTTCAGACCATGGAGCTGCTCATTGGGGGACTTTTTTTGGCTCTGCCCACGCGACCCAGCCAATGAGCCTCAAGAGCAGGAGGAGTGGGGGAGATGGTGAGGTTTGAGGGAAGCCGGTGGTGGCAGTTGGGCTCTGAAGGTTTTTCCTGAGGAGCTGGGTGGTTTGGTGTGTGTTCTAAAAATAAAGTTCGTTTTTTTTGACAAGTGGCTACTGAATTGTGCCCAGCCAGACTGCGGCAGGACAAAATACCTTTATTTTATTTATCTTATTTATCTTATTTATTTATTTATTTATTTATTTAACGTGGCACTGAGGATCAAACCCAGTGCCTTGCATATACTAGGTGAGCACTCTATCACTGAGCCACAAATCCTGCCAGTTTTTGTGTCTTGATGAAAGATAATTTAAAGTCAGACATAAAAAGCCAAGGTAGATATTTTTATTAAAAGCAAAAGTAAATTAAGTATTACAGTTTGGATGTGATGTGTCCCCCAAAAGCTCATGGGTGAGACAATGCAAGAAGGTTCAGAGAAGAAATGATTATGTTGTGAGAGCCTTAATCCAATCAGTGAATTAATCCCCTGATAGGGTTCAACTGAGTGCTCATTGAAGTGGTGGGTTGCGGCTGGAGGACGTGGGCATTGGGGATTTGACTTTGTGGTTTATATTTGTATCTGGCAAGTGGAGTCTCTTTTTCTGCCTTCTGATCATCATGTGAGCTGCTTTCCTCTGCCACATCCTTCCATCATGATATTCTGCTTCACCTCGAGCCCTGAGGAATGGAGTAGGCTGTCTATGGATTGAGACTTCTGAAATTGTGAGCCCTCAAATACACTATTTCTCCTCTACACTTTTTCTGGTTGGGTCTTTAAGTCATAGCAGCAAGAAAGCTGACTAAAACAGTAAGACTCAAACAAAAAGCACTCTCAAGAAGGATAATTGGTCATTTCCAAGCAGAGAATGCAAAAGTCATTTGGCACATGCCTTTGGGGTATGTCTTTGTATTTTTTTATTGGGGAGCTTGCCTCTCTGCTTTATGCTTCTGCTTATCACCATAACTTGACTGAAAGCCATAGCAATATCTAAATGCTGTGGTGCCTTGAAATTCCCTCTGTCAGTTTAATAACTTAAATTCAGCCTCAATAGAAGTCTCAGGATATG
This sequence comes from Callospermophilus lateralis, assembly GCF_048772815.1. NCBI lineage: Eukaryota > Metazoa > Chordata > Mammalia > Rodentia > Sciuridae > Callospermophilus > Callospermophilus lateralis. The sequence continues at coordinate 80,422,278 of NC_135325.1, read as the reverse complement.
TGCAGAATGTAGACAACTTCTTCACCAGAACACAACATAAATGGCTCTAGTTCAACTTCCAATGGATTCCTCCTTCTCTATAATGGTATGAGTCCAATCTTACTGTCATAGTCCTATCATCATTCTGGACTTCTGAGAGCCCACAAAAAATAAAACTTTAACATTCACTTAAAACACTCTAATGCTTTTCCATCTTGCATCTCTAAACTTTTTAAAATTTCTTCTCCGGCATACCAGCTCCAAAGGTTTCTGAACCATAAGGTCAGGTTACTCATAACAATGACCCTGCTTCTTGATATTAATCTGTTTTAGTAAACTTTTGTATTGTTTTAATATCAAACATGATAACAACAATTTAAAGAAGGAAATTTTTATTTTGAGTCATGGTTTCAAAGTTTCAATCTGTGGTAAGCTGACTCCATAGCTCTGGGCCCACAGCGAGGCATAACAACTTGGAGGATGAATGTGGTGGAGTAAAGCACTTCTGGGCATGGCAACCCAGAAGCACAGAGAGAGCTCCTTTCACCAGGACTAACATATAAACTCCAAAGGCAAACGCCAGTGTTTTATTCCTCCATTCACACCCTACATGCTTAAAGTTAATACTAAATTAATTCCTATCAGTTGATTCATTCACTGCTTAGGTTCTACCTCTTATAATTTAACATTTCATCTCTGAAAACTTGCATTGTCTCATACATGAGATATTATGGGGCAATTCATACCTAAATCATAACAGTGGTTTATTGTTTTGTTGTTGTTGTTGTTGTTATTTGTTTCTAGAATTTACATCTTAGAATATGTTTCAAATTAAGAATATATGTTGCCAGGCATGGTGGCAGCTTAGGAGGCTTAAGCAGAAGGATCATGAGTTAAAAGCTAGCCTCAGCAATGGCAAGGAGCTTAGCAATTCAGAGAGATTCTGTCTTTAAATAAAATACAAAATAGGGCTGGGAATGTGGCTCAGTGGTTGAGTGTCCCTGAGTTCAATACCTGGTACCCCCTCAAAAGAATATATGTTAAAGTTTACCAAAGCTATATAATAATAATATTTTGGTCTTGTTTAAAAACATCAGCATATACTTGTGAGTTTTTGGAAAGTTTCTTTTGTAATTTAAATTTAACACTATACAGTTGAGTACTAGATTTAGATTTGTGTTTTTGAGTCCAGAAGTATGAGGATTACTAAATTTGTTAATTAGTAAAATATTAAGGAAAAACCTATATTCATCAGATTCATGTTTAGTTTATCATCTTTACTCAATTTAGTTAAGTACTCAAGAGTGTTTTTTGTATTACATCATTAAAACATAATAAGGAAGACAATACATAATTGACATTCTTATATAAGTACTTTCACATACAAGGGTAATTATTTTATGACAAATCTCTACATAGAAAAAAAATTCTTGTCAGATATTATTTCAAAAACAATAAAATTACACACACACACACACATTGATTAGGACCCAACTAACTAATCCCCATATATATTAAAATAACACTACTTCCGATTCAGTAAACACATATATTTGAATAGTTACATCAGGTATCAAAATAAAATCTAAGAATGAATTTTTCCACTTACTACTAAATATTCTATAATATAGAAATTTACTTGTGTTCATTCAGCTCTTTTGTAGATCTTATGAGTTATTTGCCTAAGACTGTATTCATAATATATAAATAATAAAGTATTTAAGGCTTATGTAATTCTAAGTCTATGATTAAGTTGAAAATCAACAGAAAAGTACAAAGAAATAAAAGGATAAAAGGAAAAAAAATAGCCACCAGCTTATAAACTTTGTGATCTATAAATTCACTAATACTCAGGGAGGAGAACTTTATACAATGTACATTGAACATGTAAATGCAAAGGTTGCCCACCAATGTGGTTTTCTCATCCTGTGGCACTCATACACACTCAAAGTTCAGTGACCTAAATTTCTCTTTGGAAATATCAGGAAAAACCTTATAAGCTGATGTTAGGATGTTAAATGAAATTCTGCAAAATAATTACTTTGTGACCTTGCCCAAGTCACTTTGAACAACAGAATGAGCAGATAAAACACTCATAGGTACTTTATTCCAACTATTTCCTTTTAAATGAGGAATCTGAGACTTAGGAAAAAAGCATCTTGAGCAATTATTCAGCTAAACAGTTTCATAGGACAACATAGAATCAACATTTTATAACTGCTAATAAAATGTTTATTTCACTAAATTGCATGCAATCTCTGGGAACTCAACTATTACAACTCAAGAAATAAAAATACTTAAAACTGCTTTATCTTCTTAATAGGGCTGTTGTAGCAGTCAAAGACATAATATATGTAAAAGGATTTTTTCAACTAATGCTATATAAATGTGAAGTATTAAATTACCTAAAATTTGGAGAACTATCTCTTCATAATTATAAATACAAGAAGTATCCTAATAAATAATATGAAAATAATAACATTGCTTTAATTATAAAAATGGATCTTTGTAATGTAGTAGTTTACTGGGGATTAATTGTGATAACCTTCATGATTAGCATTTCTAGGCAATTCTGCCTTATTCGTGTTTCTGAGCAGAATTGCCATAGATTTGAATTTGTCATTTCTAAATTAATATTAGTGACCTAACCAGGGGCAAAGTAAATAATATATTGACTACCTCCCCTCCATATCTGAAGTAAAGTGAATGATTAAGCCAGCTTTTTTACCACTGTGACCAAAAGACAAAACAAGAGCAATTTTAGAGGAGGAAAAGTTTATCTGAGGCTAAAGGTTTTAGAGGTCTTAGTGCATAGATGACCCACTCTATTCCTCAGGACCTAAGTGAGGCAAAACATCATGGCAAAAATGTGTGTTGGAGGAAAGAAACAGGGAATGAAGCAGCAGGAATCAGAGAGGCAAGCTCCCCAATAAGAAAATACAAAAGACATCCCCCAAAGGCATGTGCCAAATGACTAACCTCCTCCAAACATACTTTACCTGGCAACAGTTAATCGCTCCCAGAGGATTAATGCACTAATTAGGTTAAAACTCTCGTAACCAAGTCATTTCATATTTGAACTTCCATGCATTGTATTGCACATGAGCTTTGGGGAGAATACCTCATATCTTAACCATAATAACAAATCTTTACAAATTTATCCTCTTGGAATTAAAATTTATAATTTTAATAATGAAAATAAAGAACCTAAGGGAGTAAACATAAAGAACTAAAACTAAATGATCATTATAAATGCAAAGGCTAGAGAAAAACAAAGAAAAGTTTAACCCATCACATTAGAACTTGCATTTCATTAGTATTTTGCATTTAATTTATACACTTATATTTAGTCACCTCCTCATATGAAAGGTAAGTGGGATATTTATCTGACATAAATCAAAAAAACTTCTTGAGATAAGAAGAAAATTTACATAGATCAAAGATTTACTCAGATATAGACAAGGAGTCTAATTTCTACCGTCATTCATGGCTACATGGAATTCTACAAGCATCTGTAGAGGAACAGAATTAACAGGAAGTATGACTACAAAAGGGGATTTATTAGATTGGCTTACACAATCAGAAGCTGCATAGTCCACAATGACTACCTGCAGGATAGAAAACTGGAGAAACAAGTAACTGCACAGTCGAAGAGTCTGAAGCCTCAGAATAAGAGAGACTAATGGTGGTACCAGAGTCCGAGACTCAAGGCTTCTGGAAACTCTCTGGGGAATCACTTGTGGAATTTGCTTTGAAAGAGCAGGAGAATAATATCCTCAGGTGATCACAGTAACAATCAGGAAACTGTTCAAGGGTCTTGGGTTGTGGCTCAGTGGTAGAGCGCTTGCCTAGCACATGTGAGGCACTGTTTCATCCTCAGCACCACATAAAAATAAACAAATAAAGACATTTTGTCCAAATACAACTCAAAAAATATTTTTAAAAAAGAACCTATTCAAGAAGAATCAAACTTGCATCTGTTGCTGCTTCCTAGATCTTCCAACCTTTATTTCATCCAAGCCACCCACCTATTGGATGATAAGTCCCCTCCTTAGGGAGTGTATCCATTTCAATTGACTATCCCACATGCCAATCATTCCTTAGACTCACCCTCACTGATGCACCCAGAAGCCTCTTAATCTTTGGCACCTCTTAATCCAATCAAGTTGACAATTCAAATTGACCATTATGACATTCCTAAATAAACCTTAAAGATACCTAAGTTTTTGTATGTAAAGAACCTTACTCAATAACCAGTGGAGCCAGACATTGTGGTACATACCTGTAATCCCAGCTCTGAAGAAGCTGAGTTAGGAGGATCACAAGTTTGGAGTATTTGCAACTTAGGAAGACCCTATCATTAAATAAAAAATAAAAAGGGCTGGAGATATAGCTCAGTGGTAGAGTGCCCATGGATTCAATAACTAATACTCCAAAATATAAAATAACAAATGGATATAATAAATAGACTATGTAACAGTGTACTAAAACCTTCCATGTGGCATTTCTTGTTATAATTTAATACAGTGTCATTTTGATCTTATATACCAGTCTGCTGACCTTAAACTATTATGAGAGATGGGTCTGGTTTTTCCACATTGATAAAAATATGATAAATCTCCACAAATGTGGGCCAATGCATAGGCTAAAATGTGACAACTTGTTTTACACACTGGATGTGCTCATCTAAATGGCTCCTTTTAAAAAAATATGATGAAGTATGGTTTATTTATTTATTTATTTATTTGTTCTAATTAATCATACAAGACAGCAGAATGCACTTTGATTTATTGTACACAAATGGAGCACAATTTTTCACTTCTCTGATTGTACACAAAGTAGAGTCACATCATTCCTGCAATCATATATGTACTTAGGATAATGATGCCCATCTCATTCCACCATTTGTCCTACCCCCATACCCCCTCTCTTCACCCCCTTTTACTTTGCCCAATCCAAATTTCCACCATTCATCTCACTCCCCCCTCCCACATTAGTGATCAGCATCCACTAATCAGAGAAAACATTATTCCTTTGGTTTTGAGGATTGATTTACTTTTCTTAATATGGTATTCTCTAACTCCATGAATTTAGCTGAAAAAGCCATAATTTTATTCTCTTTTAATGCTGAATAATATTCAATTGTTCATATATACTAGTTTATTTATCCATTTATATATTAAAGGGCATCTCAGTTGGTTCCACCTATCCCTTTGTGAGAGAAGTGTACTAAAGTCACCCAGTACTATTGTTTTGTGGTCTATTTGATTCTCAATATTGAGAAGGTGTTTGATATGCATAGATGCTCCCTTTGAGAGGGCATAGATATTTATGATTGTTATGTCTTATTGATGTATGATTTCTTTAAGCAGTATGAAATTTCCTTTTTTATCCCTTATGACTACCTTTGGTTTGAAGTCCACTTTATCTGATATGAGAATGGAAACCCTGATTGTTTATGCAGTCCATTTGATGAATATGTTTTTTCCATTCCCATTCTTTCACCTTCAGTCTATGGATGTCTTTCCCTGTGATTCTAATGGCTATATATCAATTAAGTGTGAATGACATTTGTCTTTCTCATATTGAATATATAAATATATTAGTGTACATTAACTTCTTGGTACTTTGTATATAGTAAGGAAGAAAAAAATAGCATCTGCCTTTATGAACAAATGATGATGATGATGATGATGATGATGATGATGATGATGATGATTTTGGTGGTGCTGGGGATTGAACCCAGGGCCTTGTGCATGCAAGGCAAGCACTCTACCAAGTGAGCTATTTCCCCAGCCCCCTAGACAGATTATTCTAAGAGAAATTTTTTTGTTTATTACATTTAGGCAGTTTTCCCACATGTATGTGTGTGTGTATATGTATACATACATATGTATGTGTATGTATGTGTGTATATATATAAATATATTTATATATATGTATACTTTGTGTGTGTGTGTGTGTGTGTGTGTGTGTGTGTGTGTAAGCTTTGGAGAAATGTATAGGAAGTTACAAAGTACTATTTTATTGTTAGGTCTTGTTGATGTACAATTCCTTTAAGCAGTATGAAATGACCGTATTTGTCCTTCTGATCAACTTTGGCTTAAAGTCTACTTTCTCTGATATCAGGATAGGAGATATCTAAAAATAACAAATAAAAAAAACATATCCATATTCCCAGTCGCTCAGGAGACTGAGGCAGGAGGATCATGAGTTCAAAGCCAGCCTAAGCAACTAGGAGGAGCTAAGCAACTCAGTGAGACCCTGTCTCTAAATAAAATACAAAGTAGGACTGGGGAATGTGGTTCAGTGGTTGAGTTTTAATTTTCTGATTTCAATCCTTAGCATTACCCCAATTTTTTTTAGCATTCCCCCAATTTATATATACATAAATTGGAATGCTAAGGATTGCTAAGGATACACACACACACACACACACACACACACACACACAGTTCTATGAATAAAAATTATCCATATTACTCAAGTGTTAAAAGAGTAAAACAAATGGTAATATTACTGTGTTAGTTTTAAATCATATAGAAAATACCTGTGATAATTACATTACCAAGATAATTGGTTTATTTTAGCTCATAGTTTGGGATATTTTAGTTTTTGGCAGTTGGCCCCATTGCTTTTGGGCATATATAAAGGCAGCTTATTATAAACATTTGCTTTCTTTTCTTTTCTTTTTTTTTTTTTAAACATTTATTTATTTATTTATAGTTCTCGGTAGACACAACATCTTTGTTGGTATGTGGTGCTGAGGATCGAACCCCGGCCGCACGCATGCCAGACGAGCGCGCTACTGCTTGAGCCACTTCCCCAGCCCCTGCTTTATTTTCTTTTGTTTATCTTTCTTTGTCATTTTCATTTGCAGGGCTTTAACAGATGAGCCTCAGATGGGTAAAGCTAAATATCTTCCTTCCCTATAAAACCAAGAGAAAGAAACAAGAGCAATAAGAGAGAGGGAGTGGGAGAGGGAGAGAGAGAGAGAGGGAGAGGGAGAGGGAGAGAGAGAGGGAGAGGGAGAGTAATTGCTTAATTAAAAAATTGCTTTATCCACTAGAATGTGGAAAGATTTCCTGTTCTTGGATATGCAAAAATCATATTGTTAAAATGGCTACATTACCAAAAACAATCTACAGATTCAATGCAATCCTTATCCACATACTAATCTAATTTTTCCAATATCTACAAGAAAGCAGTCCTAAAATTCATATGGAAGAGAGAGAGAAAAAATCCAGAATAGCAAATACAATTATGAGCAATCAGAGCAATGTGGAAGTCATCACAATTCCTTACTTCAAATTATGCTACAGAGCTAGATAAACAAAATCTTCATGGTAATGGCATGAAAATAAACACATATACCTGTATAGTATACTAGAACACACACAGAAAGACTCACGTGGATACAGTCATCTTATCCTTGACAAAGTACTAAAACACAAATGTTGGAGCAAAAACAGCTTTTTAAATAAATGGTGCTGGGAAAAGTAGGTACCTACATGTACAAGAAAATGGGGTACCTACCTATCTCTTACTCTGCACAAAGGTGAGCATAAACATAAAGTGGATTAAAGAACTAGGGATTAGAAAAGAAAATTTGCAACTGCTAGAAGGAAACATTGGGTCAAACTTGTTCATACACACACACACACACACACATACACACACACACACATATTAGAATTTCTGTTCTAACTTTATGTTGACAATTAGTAGAAATGTTGTTTTTTGTATATATTGACCTTTCATTCATCATTTAAAGGATATAACTTTTATATTTTATTACAGAGATAGCTCCTCAGAAGATTAACACTTATTGATCTTTCCATAATGACTTGAAAACTATTTTATAAACCAATACTGTGTGTCATTGTTATCTTTTAGGTTATTCAATAAAATGTTGCAATTATTTTATAACATGAATGTAAATGCTTGGTTAGATGTTTTTCTAGGTATGTTATGTTCATTAAAGTTGTAAATGTTGCCTTTCAAACTATGTTTATGAAGATTTTTATGGATCATAAACAAATAACACTCTTCAGGATTTCTAGTTTGTTTAAATAACTGGGTTTTCTTTGGACAGTCATGTCATCTGTGAATAATGCCAACTTTTATCATTTATTTTTCTTTATATATTTCACTGTCTTGGAACAGCACTACAAAGTGAAATAAAAATGATGTTAGTGGAAAGCCCTGTCTTATTTCTGACTTTAAAGGAAATCACTTAAAAATTTTACTGAATAGTAAAATATTGGTTTTAGAATTTGATATATAAATTTAATTAAATATAAAGTTTAATATATTATAATGTGACAAAAGTTTTTGTACTGACAGATTTAACAATTTATCAACTTTTAATGAGTTAATCAAATTGTTTTTTTCTCTACTCTTGAAGTCAAATTTAAATAATATAGAACAAAAAGAAATACAATAGAGGTTATGAAATGTCACAGTCTGTGAATACATGGAAACTGAAATTTTAAAATATCTGAGGAATTTGGATATATCATTTGAATATGCTACTTTTGAAAGTCACACTTAGCCAAAAAAGGTAAACTTTTTTTCAGATTACTTAAAAGGAATAGTTATGAACATTTAAAATAAACACAACTACTTGTCTAGATTATCTCACAGATTTTGAGGTTCATTCTCCTGTTTATTTCTCCAAATAATAGGTCACTTTTGTATAATTTTAAAATTATTTTTTGATAAGCAGATATTCAGAATAATGGCATTGTCTGTAATAAATTCTACTTGTAACCAATCATGGTTAGCCTTTTCTGGAGAAAGCACACTGCCAATCAAATAATGAAGTATGATCTAAGGAATCTGCCAGAAGCAGAAAGTAGAGAGCAAACATGCTGAAATTAATTCAAAAGTCTTAGCAAGCCATTTAAATGGACAAACTGAATGTGTGGTCATTTGGAGTCATTTTTATTAGGAAATGAAAAAAAATCAGTGTGTTCATTATTAAGAAGCCCCACAGCAATTGATTCTATCATAGCCAGAGTTTGTACAAATAAAGCACACTGTAACCTTTCTCAAACTCACAAGTATATCCTTTCTTAAACTCATTCAGATTAAACGATATAAACATAGGTTTTCTAAATTCATTTAGTTAAAATTATCAAGAGTCATTTACAGTCAAAGGAGATTAATATCTATCCACATTTATCTTTTTATAAGTAATAGCTTACTTAAATCTAAATCTTACTTTATCTAAATTAAGCTAGTTCATTTTTCAACATTTTCTCTGTTTGAGTTAGTAGAAGTAGAGATTGGTTTTACTGGTGTACTATGGAATTATGTCTGCCTTACCTTATAGTTTTTACATAAATTTAAAATACTCATTTTGGTACAACAAAGAGAATGCTCATATCTCAAAAAACACAAGGAAATATATTGAAATACACAAATCCCATTCTTGTTGCAATGAATGAGGCAATTCCTTGAAAAAAAATATATATATATGTATATCAGTGATGCTACATTGTGTTCAAACATTGAAATGAAAACTTGTGCTGCAATTGTGTACAATGGATCAAAATGCATTCTGCTGTCAGATATACCTAATTAAAATAAATTAATTAATTTAACAAATATATATATCATATATATTTATGCACAAACAAGCACACATGTAAACATGAAAATGTGTGTGCATACATATGCAAAGAGACACAAGCACCAGCATGCACACAAATATTAACATATGGGTAGGGACAGGAGGGTTGAGCGAGTAAAAGGGAAGAGACAGACTCTATTTTTATTTGCCAGACTATTAGGATTCTTTCCAATGTTTATTTTTAATTGTATACAAGAACAAGTTTACCTGAAAAATAGGTACACATAAATATAAATTTTGGCATAAATGGCAATGTAAAACCTATGTTTATCTAGATTGTGAAACACCTGTTCAATTTACTCTAATTGTGTTATTTTAACATTTTTCCCTGTCTTCCATTTTCAAACATGTGATGTAATCATTCTTCTAAAGATTAGCATGCAATACAAGTCATAAGATCAAAAAATAACTCTTAACAAAATTAGTTACCTGGTATTTTTCTTTGGCAATATGTTCATTTTAGAAAAAGGCATTTGAATGCCTAATGTCACTTGTAAAAAATAAAAATATATCATGATTTTTATAAAAGTTCAAAAAACATATGGGCCATTATGATATCATTACAGATATAAAAGAATTCTGTTTGTGTGTGTGGGGGGGTATGGTTTAACTCATATATAGGTTTCAGTTGACAATTTATGTCTTTGAGGTCAAAAATTTTAATGAAAAATTCTACTTGGCACATAATTATGGGCAGTAATTGGGAGGTTCTCTGTTTTGATTTCTAACTTTGCTTAAATCTGACAATGATAGAGAAGGGATCTTATAACACATCAATGTTACTCTATGAGTAAAGATCAATAATAGTAAATTTGTAAACTTTTTTTTCTTACACTTTTGTTCTTTTTTGTGGGAACTCACTTAGAAAGAACAGAGAGATGATGGAGGAAAAATCACGATTGAATCAATAGAAGGTCAAACAAGGATGCTTAGAATGATACAAAAAGATAGCAATTTCTGCAAGCCCATGGGAAACATACTTGTTGTGAACTGAAATATTACCTTATGAGAACACCAAAGGAATAATTTATGCTTTTTCTTGGACCTCAAAGTTACTTTATGATTTATAACTATTATTTCTTCTAATGAGTGCTTCTGGGTAAAAATTCATGTATTAGTATATCAAGATATATCTATCATATATATAGGAGTCTTGCTATATCATATATTTATCCAAGAACCTGCATTTCTAGTTTTAGAATCATGAAAATCACTCTTCTAGTAGCATATTTGATCCCATTTACTCTACAATACAGGTAATATGTTGTCTATTTATATACACATGAGCCCTTCCATTTGAGGTTTTACAAAAATGTTAATGAAGACTTAAGCTGTGCAACAATTGAACAGCCAAATTATGGATCAAGTTTAAAATCTCCACACAAAAGAATCTCCATTTTTACTTAGTGAATTCAAATATTCATTAAAATTTTTAACTCTAATTAGATAAAGCAAAGAGAGAGAAAAGGGTTCTGCATGAAAGACTTGCAAACACCCACTTAATTTCTTTTTTTTTTTCTTTTTTTTTTATTGGTTGTTCAAAACATTACAAGGCTCATGATAAATCATCTTTCATACATTTGACTCAATTGGATTATGAACTCCCATTTTTACCCCAAATACATATTGCAGAATCACATCAGTTACACACTCACCTTTTTACATAATGGCATATTAGTGACTGTGGTATTCTGCTACCTTTCCTATCCCCTACTATCCCCCCTCCCCTCCCCTCCCATCTTCCCTCTCTACCTCTTGTGCTGTTGTTCAATTCTCTCCCTTGTTTCCCCCCCTTTCCCCTCACAACCTCTTCTATGTATTTTGTGTAACATTGAGGGTCTCCTACCATTTCCATATGTTTTCCCTTCTCTCTCCCTTTCTCTCCCCCCAATTGTCTTTGTTTAATGTTAATCTTTTCCTCATGTTCTTCCTCCCTGTTCTGTTCTTACTTGCTCTCTTTATATCAAAGAAGACATTTGGCATTTGTTTTTTAAGAATTGGCTAGCTTCGCTTAGCATAATCTGCTCTAATGCCGATCTACATACTGTGGGGTCCGGCTCCAAATTCCTTAATAGGACGCCCATAGCCCAAGAGTTAATAACAAGAATAAATAAATGGGACTTACTTAAATTAAAAAGTTTTTTTCTCAGCAATAGAGAGCCTACATCCTGGGAACAAATTTTTACCCCTCACACTTCAGATAGAGCCCTAATATCCAGAATATATAAAGAACTCAAAAAATTAAACAATAAGATAACAAATAACCCAACCAACAAATGGGCCAAGGACCTGAACAGGCAATTCACAGAGGAGGACATACAATCAATCAACAAGTACATGAAAAAATGCTCAGCATCTCTAGCAGTCAGAGAAATGCAAATCAAAACCACCCTAAGATACCATCTCACTCCAGTAAGAGTGGCAGCCATTATGAAGTCAAACAACAATAAGTGCTGGTGAGGATGTGGGGAAAAGGGTACACTTGTACACTGCTGGTGGGACTGTAAATTGGTAAGGCCAATATGGAAAGCAGTATGGAGATACCTGGGAAAGCTGGGAATGGAGCCACCATTTGATCCAGCTATCGCCCTCCTCAGACTATTCCTTGAGGATCTTAAAAGAGCGTACTTTAGGGATACTGCCACATCAATGATCATAGTGGCACAATTCACAATAGCTAGACTGTGGAACCAGCCTAGATGCCCTTCAATAGATGAATGGATAAAAAAAATTGTGACATCTATATACAATGGAGTACTACGCAACAGTAAAAAATGATAAAAATCATAGAATTTGCAGGGAAATGGATGGCACCCACTTAATTTCTAAAGCAGATAGACAGCTAGACTGTTGTGTATTACTGTGGTTCTAGTCAGACTAGGTCAAAGACAATTGCAACTACATCTCCCAATGCAATAGAACATCCATACCCCCAAATAATTAAAAGCATTATCTGTTAACAAAAAATAAAAATAAAATAAATCTATATGAATAACAAAAATGAATAAATAAAGAAGTAAAAATACTTCCTTATTAACCAATAGAAATAATGCTTTGAATAGGGCAGAAATTTAGCAATTCCATATTTCTTATGTGTTGAACTATATGAGTTGAATTAGTTATGTTTGGAAACAAAATGCTTCTTCTAGGGCATGTTCTTTTGCATACCTATGGTGATATGTATTAAATAATACTCTCGTATAGGAAAAGGAATATATTAAAAAAAACTGATTTCAATAGTTTCAAAGAATAGTCACTTGACTAAGCCTAACTTTTTCTAAATTGTGATTATTGGGGCAAAATAACTTACTAATGAGTAAAAAAGCTTTTCTAAGAAGAAAACACATACATTACTTAACCTCTCAGAGAGGGAGACATACAAAAACTTAATTCTTTCACCTTCTACAAACTCTAAGGGAAAAAAAAATGTACTGAGATAATTGTATTAGTGCCCTGTTGTTGCTCTAAATATTTACCACAAAATTTGTGGTTTAAGGCAACAACAAAATACTATCTGACAGTTTTGATGTTCAGAAGTCTGAAATTGGTTTTGCAGAAATAAACTAAGTTATCCAAATAGCTGCACTCCTTCTGGAGGCTTTAGTGTGAAATCTGTTCTTGCCCTTTTTAGCCTCTAAAAGATGCCTAAGTTCTTTGCCTTGGTAGCTGAACCACTCTGATTTCTGTTTTTATCATGAAATATCCTTTTGTAACTTTTACCATCCTGCTTCTCTCTTATAAATACCTTGTGATTACACTGGCCCTACCTACTCTAGAAAATATCCCCACTTCAATATTCTTAACTTAAGGTATTGGTAAAACCCCTTTGCCTGAGTAAGGTAAAATACTTATAGGATAGGAAGTAGACTTTTTTTTTGAGGGGTAAGCATTATTTTGCCCAACCACAAATATTTTTTTTTCATTTAATTTTGAGAATCCTGAAATCTGAATGGTATAAAATGGAAAAATAGACTGTTTGAGGTACTAAGTTTGAGATACCAACTTCATAGGTGAATGGATGAAATGCATTACAAATAAAATATTTCCAAAGAATTCTAAACTGAATTCTCAGAGAAGCAATTCATTTAATGATGAACTTGACAACATTTAATCTTCAAATGTTAAATGGCAGTTAAAAGAATTACTGATCTTTGTCAATGACAACAAAGAGCATAATATATATAAAATACAGAATTAAACAAAAGTATCCTTTTCTCCTTTTGTTTTCCTGTACAAAATATATATTTGTATATTTATTTATTTATACAAAACTATATTGTAATCATATTTATAAACTGCTTTATAATAAAAAATGAGAGATGCTTCTATTTAATTTTTTCCAGTATTAGGAATTAAACCCACAGGTGCTCTACACTTAATTGAATTCATAGCTCTTTTTATTTTTTATTTTGAGACAAGGTCTCACTAAGTTTATCATGCGGACATTAAACTTTCAAGCATCCTGCCTCAGTCTCCTGAGTCCCTCATATTACAGGCATGCACTATAGCACACAAGTCATTGTTCAAAAATTGTATTTTGTCTAAATTATAGATAATAGAATTTCTTATTTTACTTTTAAAAATTTAATCTTTTTTAGTTTTTACTGTATATCAGGCATTGCCATAAGTTTTTTTTTTTTTTAAAGACAGAGAGAGAGAGAGAGAATATTTTTAAAATTTATTTATTTCTTAGTTTTCGGCGGACACAACATCTTTGTTTGTATGTGGTGCTGAGGATCAAACCCGGGCTGCACGCATGCCAGGAGAGCGCGCTACCACTTGAGGCACATTCCCAGCCCCTGCCATAAGTTTTTAAAGCCTGTGCTAAATGATTTTTGTCATAGTCACATACCCCCCTCCCTATTCCACACTTCATTTATCATGTCAGTAACCAAATTTGGTTTGGCTCCACTCTGCAGAGCTAAGTGCTTAGAAATCAGTTTTTCCTCCCCAGTCTAGAGAATGAATTAATTAAGTCAATTATAATAATGGAGATACTTTCTTCACAGAGATTAGATTAATCAGGAGCACAAAACTCAATTTTGCTCCCAGAGGTTCTGTCCATGGTTGACCAATTCTATTGCTTTGGGCTCAAGTGAGGCAGAATATCATGGCAGAAAGGCATGACAGAGGAAAGCTACTTATAGCAGTCAGGAAACAGAGAAAAAAGTGAGGTGTCAGGGATAAAATATAAACCCAAAAGTCATTCCCTCACTGACCTACTTACACCAGCCACACCCTACTTTCCTACATTTACTAACCAGTAGAGTAGTTGTTTCAAATTACTAATTTGTCAAATGGATTAATCTACTGATTATGTTATAGCTTTCATAATCTGATCCTTTTACCTTTAATCATTCCTGCATTGTCTTACAAATGAGTTTTTGCCCCACCATAAATCTTTGCCATAATGTCCTGCCTCACCATAGACCCAAAGTGATGGAGTCAAGAATCAATGGACTGAGATCTCTGGAACTGTAATCAAAATAAACTTTTACTTCTTTTAAGTTGTTTTTGTTTCAGCAATGGAAAACTGATTATTATATCATGGAATTGTGCTAAGTGAATTTTGTGAAATAACTACTGTGTATACTGTGTATACTTCTGTACATTTGACATACTGTTCAGATATATTATAGTGATAGATTTTCTACCATTAAGTCATCCTTAAATTCTTAATAGCATATTATCTTGATCATGGTGTTGTTATTCTTTTAATGCCTTTCTATATTTCATTTTCTTATACTTTGATTTAGAATGTGGTATACATTTCAGCATATTTAAATAAACCTGTTACTAGTACTGTTTAAAATGATTGCATAAGGTTATCTTAGTTGTACAAAATGAATTAAAAAGTTTTCATACTTTTCAGTTCCTTATGATTGTTTATATATAATTAAAATAAGCTATTCATTGAAAGAACTTACATATAAAATTTCCTGGGGTTGGTACTATCAACATCATGGTTTCTTGATATTTTTTGCCAATACATCCATGGCTGTTGATTTGTCCATGATTTATATTTTTCCTTTGGTAAAATTTTGCAGTTTATATTTACTATAATGTTTTTTCTATGTCCTCAAAATTTTGTCATATATTAGCCTACTGATATGAATTATACATTATGAATATTCACAGCATTTGTGGCAATGTATTCTTAAATTTTTATAAATAAATTTATTTTAAATGTTGAAATTATGAAATACTATATTTGTACTACAAAAACATGTACATAATTATTATGTTAAATATAGTCAATCATAGTAGTTACATTGTCTATACTAAGAAAGCTGTATCTGTAGTTTGAATCACAGTATGTCTCCCCAAAAACTCTAGTGTTAGTCAATGCAGGAATCTTCAGAGGTGAGATGATTAGATTATGAGAACTGTGATTTCATTAGTGCATTAGTCATTTGATGCATTAATAATTTGAATGGACTACTGGGGGGTAACTGTAGACATGTTGTGTGTGGCTGGAGGAAGTAGATTACTGGGTTTGGCTTTGGACTATATCCTGTTCCTGGTTCTATTATCTCTACTCTCTGACTTCCATGAATGGAGTAGCTTTCCTTTGTCATGCTGTCTTATCATGCTGTGCTGCCTCACTTTAGGTGCAGAGCAATGAAATTGGCTCACTATGAACTGAAATTGCGAAGCCAAAATAATTTTTTTCTCCTCCATGTTGTTCTTGTCAGGTAGCTTGGTAATAGCAATGAAATGTGGTTCAGAGTCCCTTGGAACTAGATTGCAGAATTTTGGAAAAGTGTGGAGACGCAGGATGGAGAAGACTTAGAATACTGTAAGCAGAACTTAATGGGAAATTCTGATGGGAGATCAGACCAGAATGCAGTTAAGAATGTGGAGAGTAAAGGCAGTGCTCATACATTTTAAAATGAAAATGAGGACTCAGGTGGGAAATGGATTGGAGGCCATTCCTGTTATATCTTGTTGTATAAATTGTTTACATTTTCCCATGTATTGATACTTTACCTGCCCAAATTTAAAGGTTACATACTAATTAATCTCTACAAAGAAATGTTAAGGCAGCACAACTTTCAGGCAGTAGCATGGGTATTGCTGGCAGCTTTTAGACTGTGATAATAGGAACAGAAAGCGGAGATGAAATATTTTTAAAAGTTGCAGTCTGGTCTGAAAAGTAAGTGTAAAACTGGGGCCAAGGAAGATGTGATTGCTGAAAAGATTGTCTCTACTAAAGAGAAGGTAATTACTTTGCAGAAAGACTAGGTAATATGCCTTGAGGGCATCTTGGAAATTAGCAATGCCATACCTATCACAAGTCCAAGGGTGTAAAAGTGAACACTTATTTGAGAAGAAACAACAGAGGTCTCCTGTTCTCACAGGAGTACCAATGAAGTGGTAAGTTTCACTATGCTCAAGATTTCACTATGCTCAGTGACCCATGCATTCAGAGGTTGCTTCAGCTGTGGGTCAAGGAGAACGGGTTACTGCTTGAGCTAGTGGGAGGTCTTGGCATCATCCACATTGTGGTGGTTCTGTAGAAATGCTGGATATTGAAGTTAGGGGGTCATGAAAGCATTCACTGATATTTTGGATGAAGGCCTGGGAGTCTAGGCAAAATATAGCAGGTTCCGAATCCCTGTAGTTAGCCCTTGAAAGGGAAGGGTGTGAAGCTGTCAATATGAAGCTAAGGCTGGAATGGGAACTCCAGAAATTAAGAAATGTCAGGGACATGGAGCATTTTCTGAGGAAACTTGCAGGAAGCAAGCAAAGTTCTACCAGGAGAAAGGCCACATGGGCTACAATCTGTAAGGTCATAGGGGCAAGGCTGTCCAAATCATTTGGAGCTTACTTCTTGACCCCATGTGCCTCAGATGTCAGATGTCGAGTTACAGGTCATGTTTTCCCAGCTGGATTTTGGTCTTTCTTTGGTTCCATCAATTCTTTCTATGCCATTATTTCTCCTTTTTGGCATGGCAATTAATCTGCCATTGTATAGTGGATGCATGAAACTTAACTTTTCATTTTTACAGAAATTCATAGTCAAGAGTTTTCCTTCAGTGTTGGAGGAGACTTTGCAATTGGAATTTTGAGCAATGCTGGAATTGTCAAGACTATGGGGACTCTTGGAGATGGCCTTCTGAAATGGGCATGAGGTTTTTTGGATGAGGTGGAAAGTTATGATTTAGGACCTTGAAATGTCTTCCCATGTATTAGGCAATGCAAGAATATTCACAAGTGATAAGATTAAATTATAAAAATTATAAAAATTGTAACCTCATCAGTGAATTAATTTATTTTATAATAATAATTTGAATTGACTACTGGGTGCTGACTGTAGGCAGGTTGGATTTGTCTTGAGAAATTTTGTCACTGAAGGTATGTCCTTGGACTACACCTTGATCCTGGCATCTCTCTCTCTCTCTCTCTCTGTTTTTATCCCTTACTGCCAGGAGCTGAGCATTTTTCATCTTCCATGCCTTTCTGCCGTGATGTACTGCCTCACCTCAGGCCTAAACAACAGATTCAGCCAATTACAACTGAAATTTCTGAAACCATGAACCAGAATAAACTTTTCTTCCTTTATATTTTTTATTTCAGGTATTTTGTTCACAGCAACAAGAAATTGACTAATAGAACTGTCTCTTATACTTTAAGACTACCAAGAGAAGGAAATATTAAGAAAGAGAGAGGGAGATATCTCACTTTTATTACATAGCCACTCCCACATTTACTCTTTCCATAGTTTCTTTAAACCATTCATGAGAGTGGAGCTTTCATGCATAATTGCTTCTTAAATCTCCCGCTTCCCATTAAAGTTCTCACTTCCCAATACCATCATAGTGAAAATTAAATATCAACATGAGTCTTGGAGAGGCCATTTAAGTCATAGACTTTTATACTTGGGCCACCAAAACTCATGTCCTTCTCAAATAAAACATTTCTTCCACTTCTGTAGACCCGAAGTTTTCACTTATACCACTATCAACTCAAAATTCTAAAAATCAGAGTATCATATGAATCAGATATGGGTGAGATTCAAAATAAGTTGCAACCTGATGCAAATTCCCTTCAGTCTTCAGCTTATGAAATCAAGACAAATTATCTACTTCTTAAAAAACAATGGTAGTCTATACATAGGATACACACTGTCACTCTGAAAGAGAGATATAGGGAGTTACTCCTTCCAGTAAGTTCCAAACCCAACAGGATAACCATTAAATCTTAAAGTTCCTGAAGAATATTTCATTCCATGTTCAACCTCCTGGACTGGCAATTTGGGGCCCCCAAGCATAGACAGCCTCACCCCTATGGTGTTGGTGAACTCAGATGATGCAACAGGTTTGTAGGGGATGACACTATGTGCTCGTAGCTTTAAATTCCTGCAGTCATGTGAGCAGAATCTATTGTGGCTCCTCCAAAAATTGCCCTAGTGGGCACTCTTTGCAGAAGTTCTATCTTCAAGCCCACATTTTTATTCAGCACTGCCTGCATTTTTATTCAGCTACGTGCAGTGGCTTTGCCTTTGCAATAACTTGTTATCTGGGGCCTCAGTTTATAATATCCTTTGAAATCTATGTGAGGAGAGTCATGTCCCACAGCTCTTAAATTCTATGTGCTTATAGATTTATACCATATGGATGCTACCAATACTTAACATTTGTACTGCCCAGGGTGGTAGGTCAAGTCACACAAGGGTTTTCTTGAGCCATGACTGGGATAGCCAGGAAGCATGGTACTTGAATGTAGGGAACAGAGACTTGAGGCAGCTGTGGGCAGTGAGTCAATGGAAGGCAACTTGACCTATCCCATGAAACCATTCTTCTGTCTTAGATCTCTGGAGCTGTGATGGCAGGGTCAGCCTCAAAGATCTCAGAAATGCCTTAGGGATTTTCTGCTATTTTCTTGGCAAATGGTACCTGGATTCCTTCAATCTCTGTGAATCTCTTTAGGAAAGGATTGTTTCCTTACAATCTTGGTACTCTTTTCCAAACACATCTTTTCATTGTTCACATGGCTAGGGTAAGAGTGTTCCAAATCTTTCCATTCTTTTTCCCTATTAAAGACACATTCTGACATTAAATCATCTCTTTACATTTGTACCTCATTAAATAGAGTTAAAATCAAACATCTGAATATTGCCCTACTTATACATTTCCTCTGCCAGATGCACTAGTTCATTGCTTCTATGTTCCACTATTCATAAATTACTAGGGCATGAACACAATGCTGTCAAATTTTTGCAAATGTATAACAAAAAATGGTCTATGCTCCATATTTTTGGGGGGTACCAGGGATTGAACTCAGGGGCACTTGACCACTGAGACTCATTCCTACCCCTATGGTTAGCCCCTCGCTTTTGCTGAGGCTGGCTTTGAACTTGCAATCCTCCTACCTCAGCCTCCTGAGCTGCTGGGATTATGGGCATGCACCACTGCACCTGGCCTATATTCCATATCTTGATCCTCATTTTTTTCTATGAGCATATTAGAATGGCTCTTACAGTATATATTTTTATTAACAAACTGTTTATGATGATGCAAATAATCTCAGTGAAATTCAAGTCTTTGCATAGTCCTCTTGCAAGCATTCACTAAAATTGTCTTTAATGTTTAATTCATGACAATACTGGCTTTCATAAACAGTTCCATTAAATTCTCCCAGCCTCTACCCATTACCCAATCTGAAGTAATTTTCCACATTTTCAGACTTTTGTTATAGAAACACTTCACTTCTCAGTACTGAATTTCTCCTCTTTCGCCAATAACTATGAACTATATTTGTGGAAGTAATTTCAAACATCCCATATTTGAAATGCAGAAAGCTTTTTAAATACTTCAACACTTATTTTCACTGTTTGAAAGTGTTTAAAATGTTTCTTAACATTAAATAGATATCATGAAATTAAATGTTGGTGCCTGTAGACTTTAAACACTGAAATTTCAAACAAAAAAAGCAATATAATCATATAACTTGTCCCTGATGTACAAGTAAAATACACTTATGGATTTTTATGTCATAGCATAATATAATGTTCTTTAATTTCCTTTCTTAAAATAGATTTTATAATTGCTAAACTTTATCCAGGAACCTGCAGTTATATTCCCAAAGTCATTAACTTTAAAATGCTATAATCCAGTTTGTGCATAAGAGTTCAAATGCAAAGTGGAACCCCTGAAAAACCAGATTTCACAATGATAAAAATAATAAATCAAAGCCAGCATCCCTATAACTTTCAAAACCATGCAGGCACACTAAATTTAACTTATATTTAGTGAATGAAACATTATTCTGAAAACAATGTTGGCATTAAAAGTTCTAAATGCCAAGAGTTTTAGAATTAATCAACTAACATATTCTTATAATAAAATAAGTTTTTTATGTTTTCTAAAAGGATCTTTTTTGGATCGCTGTGATTTCTTTTTATTTCTCTTGCCATTTAAACAACTTCACAGAAAAAAAGTTCATTGCTTACTCATTCTTCAGTAACATTACAAATAATTATATTACTAGGCATTTTAGCTCTACTAGAATAATAATAAACTGTGAGAAAAACTAGAGCTAGTGTCACAAACAAATGAGAATCTGAAGCACCAAGCCTTGGTCCTTATGCTCCCTTGAAAGAAAATTTTAAGTCAAACAAAAGAAACCAAAGAAGAGAATGTTATAAACCAAAGTTAAAGCTCAAGCAAAGAACACTGCTAAAGAGAGAAAGAGAGTGGGTCGTTTCTGAGTAGAGAATGACAAAGAAAACTTACTGCTACTTCTGAGTTTATTATTGTTTAATGTTTGCCTGGAGAACTGAGTTTCCACTTCTGAAATCTTAATCAACTAGATTTTTAACTTCTCCTTCATGTCAGATGGGGAATGTTGTTTTCTTAACCCTCATTGGTCCTTTCTATAACTTATAGTGAAGACCCCATTGGGAGGGACTTTATCTCCAAGTCAATCCTTTGTTAATGTGGGTGCTTGTGTCAATTGCCTGGCAAACATTATCTTAGTGTGCTGTACTACTAAAGAAATTTATTTTTTGAAATACATTGAAAAACCTATGGCCATAATCTTAACTTTACAAGTATTCCAGTAGACTCTGTCAGGAGTTAGCCCCATCTTTCTTTCTTTATGGGTGTATGTGTGTGTGTGTGTGTATTTGTTGTTGTTACTGTTGTTTAAACTGGGGGATAAACCCAGGATTGCTTTACCACTGAGTTATATCCCCAACACTTTTTATTTTTTAAATTGAGGGAGGGTCTCAGTAAGTTGCTTTGGGCTGCACTAAGTTTCTAAGTCTGGTCTGGACTTTATGATACTCCTGCCTCAGCCTTCCTAGTCACTGGGATTGCATGCTTGTGCCAAATCACTGGCATTATTTCTTAATTGTCTTTTCTTCTTAACATTATTTCTTCATTCTTTGTTTCCACCTGTTTATTTGCAGGGTTCATACACCTGTTGTTTTTCTACAAGTTAGTTATGTTAGTTATTCATTAATGTTCTCTCTCTCTCTCTCTCTCTCTCTCTCTCTCTCTCTCTCTCTCTCTCTCTCTCTCATCCCTAGTTCATTTTTTCATTTTTTTATTTTGAGACAAGCTATCACTCAGTTGCTTAGGGCCTCACTAAATTACTATGCTGAATTTGAATCTGTGATCTTCCTGCCTCAGGCTCCAGAGAGGCTAAAATTATAGGTAACTTCCCCATACCCAGCTGTTCAATATTCTTAAATACAGTTTAAAGAAACCCATATGACTCTGTTATGTTTTGGGCTTGCATTCCACTGTTCATTACTAACTATTACCTAACATCACAGTGGTTGGTTTAGGCCAGTTAGAAATCATGGATATATTATTGCCAGAAGCAGACTTTTCCCTTTGGAAAGAAAAATTCCATTTTCTTTTTTGCTATATATGTGATCTCATTAATTACAATTTTTCAATCGTTGACTTCTTCCTAACCCTAGAGATGAGAAGCTGCCTCTCATTGTATTAAGAATATCAGATACTCTAAATATACTTTCACACTAGAATTATTTCTATATGTCATGATAATTTCAATGCCAATAGTTAAAACTCTCTCATAAGTAAAAATGGTCTTTTATTAGAAAAAATTAGAGCAGGACTTTCAAAATAATTCTGTTTCTTGTTTTCTGTGTTATTTAGAACTTTTTTGCAATTATTCCTAAGGGTGGATTCCAACTACTTTGGTCACATAAATGACCTGACGAGAATAATGTGGTTGATCTCACAAACAAAATTAAAAATGATTGTTTCCTTTCATTAGTCCATCTGTTTAATTTCTTACATGGTAAGCAAACACATGTTAATCAAATTGTGTTCAGGGGCTGGGGCTGGGGCTCAAAGGTAGAGCACTCGCCTAGCATGCATGAGGCACTGGGTTGGATCCTCAGCACCACATACAAATAAATTAATAATAAATCAAAGATATTGTGTTCACCTATAACTAAAAAACAAATATTAAAAAAAGTTTGTTTAAGCAAGGATGAGACACATAACACACACACACACACACACACACACACACACACACACACACCAGACTTGTACTTAACCTACAAAAGAAAACTTTTTCCTCAGTTCTTCTAACCTGTCAGCAGTATGCACTATAACAGAAGACAGATTAACAAGAGGAAAACAGAAACTTATTAACTCAAGTATTTTGCATATGCATATGAGAAAACAAAGTGTAACTTTCAAAGTGCCTCAGAATTCAAGTTTGAATACCATCTTCAGTTAAAAACAAAGAAAAAAGGAGGTGAGAGAGAGCAGGGATGGGAATGTAAAAAGGAAAATTGTAGTAAACAATGATTATATTTGTTACATGGACTTGTCTGTGTCTTTTCAACTCATAATAATCTATTGTGATTTAGAGCCATTCTTTTTTTCTGGTACAGAGAGAGACACTGTTACAAATGGAAATTTCATTCCTAAATGTAAATTTATCTTATAAAAATTATTTCTACTCTTTTATCAGAGCTTCTCCTATCCCTGCTGTTTTTCAAAATAATTTGTATGACAAAGGGGCATATGTCAGGTACTGTGTTCTGGTCTCCCACTATTATTTTGAGATGAACATTCTATTCTCATGTATAGACTTCAAATGTTGTGGTTATTTTTTAATAGATTTCTTCTGAATTGAAAAATTTAGAGTGTATATGGATTAAAAACATCCAAGAGTTTAGAATTTGTTAGCAGAGTGGCATAACAGAAAGAGCACTGAACTGGAAACCAGAAAACCTTGTGAACCTAGTGAACTCATTATCCCTAAGTCTTGGTTTCTCATATTAAAATAAACAATTTCAACTATAATATCAGTCTGAAAACTTTATACACACACACTTACACACACATAACCTCTAAGTTTATAATTTTTCTTTTTCTCAGTAGTCAGTTTATTTTGAAATTCAAGGAATTATATTGGATATTAAACAATACAGGAGCATTTTAAAAATATTTGAAAATTATGTACATTTTATATCTTGAATCTTAGTATTGTTTAAGAATGAAGGCAGGCAAGGTATGGAAACAACCCAGGTATTGTTCAATGGATGAATGGATAAAAGAATGTGATTATATATATATATATATATATATATATATATATATAATGGAATATTACTCAGCCATAAAGAAGAATGAAATTATGGCATTTGCAGGAATATGGATGGAACAGGAGAATATCATTCTAAGTGGAATAAGCCAATCCTCAAAAGCTGAATGTTCTTTCTGATTTATGGATGCTAATCCAAAACAAGGGAGGATGGGGAGGGGAATAATAAAAATCCATTGGATTAGACAAAGGGAAACCAAGGGAAGGGAGTGGGGAGGAGAATAGGAAAGACAGTAGAATTAATTGGTAATAACTTCCCTAGCCTTGTATTTATATACACAAACTGGGCAACTCCAAATCATGGATTGTAAGACTGGAAGATGCCGCACCACACGACACAGATCACCAAAGAGTTTTCTGCTTTATTACAAAGGGCTGTGTGTTTATATAGGTCTAAGAAGAGGTCGCAGGACTGAGGTAGATAACAGGTCGCCCGTTTATTGGCAAGCTCTTCCATATGTCAGTTCCGGAGCCCAAGACGTTATTTCTTATTGAGGCTAAGGCTTCCCACCAGCAGGGTTTGAACATTGGCGCCAGCGGAAACGTTTCGCGCCAGTGGAAGGAAAAAAAAAAAAAGGAGAAAGAAGGTCATTAGGCGCCATGTTGGGGTTTTTTTCTGGGGTGCTGCTGCCGTTATATGTTTTCCCAACATGGATGACTACAAGAGTGGGAACCTAAATTTAACAAGTTATACTCTATTTGTATATATTCTGCCAAAATACATTCTACTATCATGTTTAACCAAAACAACAACAACAACAAAAAGAATGGAGGCAGGTTTGGCTATTTTATCTCACACTTCATATGTTGCTTTCCTTCATACTTATCTCCAGTGTTCCACAGTTAAAAGGTGTCTTGCATGTTATTAATTTATTTATTGGTAATGGGGATTAAACTCAGGTTATGCTTAACCACTGATTCACATCCCTAGCCCTTTTAATATTTTATTTAGATACAGGGACTCTCTGAGATGATTAAGTCTTCACTAAATTGCTGAGGCTGGCTTGAACTTATGATTCCCCCTGCCTCAGCTTCCCAAGCCACTGGGATTACAGGCATGGGCCACCATGCCCAGTTGTATTTCATATTATTAAGGTGTGTTGGTATTTATCCTGAAAGTCTAATGGATTTTATTTACAAAAATAACTCTTACCTCCGTGAACTCTTCACTCCCAGCACAAGAGGTAGATTCTTGTCCCTGATAGGCTTAATTTTCCACCTCATCTTTCATTATGTTAATGCTTCAAATATAATTTCACTGACAGAATTGATTGCTTGGCCAAATTCTAGTCAGGTTTTTCCAAACTCTTTTCTCAATTAGACCATATATTTTGTGACATACTATTTATCTCTGCATGTTCTAATGTTAGCAAAAATCTTTTTAAGTCAGTTTAACCAGAATCCTTCATTCTTGATATTTGGTCATATCTCATTGGATGATTCATTTCCAACCATTTTCCAGGTGATGTCTGATCACACTGAATTTCATCTGACATGATATTTCTTTCTAATAATTTTCCATCCACAGACCCCTCAACCTGCCTCTTGGCAATACATTCTCACTTTTCTTTGTGGTCGTAAGTGTTGAGCCCAAGCTCTTTCTCCTGTTGCAAAACCTCATAATGGTGCTTGCTACACCTATTGCGATAACCTCTCTGAATAAAATCTGCCTTATCTTTCTTTTAAAATAAGTATTTTTTTAGTTGTAGATGGACATGAAACATTAATTCTATTTATTCATTTTAAATTGGTACTGAGCATCAAACCCAGTGCCTCACACATGCTAGGCAAGTGCTCTACCACTGAGCTCAACTGCAGCCCCTGCCTTATCATTCTTTTTTTCTTTAAGTTTTTTTTTTAGTTGTTGATGGACATTTATTTTATTTTCTTATTTATATGTGGTACTGGAAATAAAACCCAGTGTCTCAAGCGTATGAGACAAGCACTCTACCACTGGACAACAACTCCAGCCTCCCTGCCTTATCATTCTTAACAAACATAATAAATAATACTTTTCTTCAACATTGTGTAGAAGGGTAATATACTAATGTGTTAGTCTGTTTTCAGTTACTATAAAAATATCTAAAGTTGTATACTTTATGAAGAAAAGAGGTATCATTAGCCCACATATTTGGATGCTGATAGTGCAATACACATACAGTTGATTTTAAAAAGGGCCCCATTAACTGCATCACATCATGGCAGGTAACATTATGGCATGTGTGAGTGCAAGAAAGAGTATACTTCTGTGGTAGTCTTTTTAATTTGAAAACATTGAGGTTTACCCAAAGGTGATCAATCATAATAATGGAGTGTTTTATAGGTCTTGAAAATATTTTTCTTATAAAAATGACTTTCTGGCAAACATGGTAACTACTCTGACTCTCTTAAATTTCAGAGTCCCAAATTTTTTGGGACTACATTAATCATTGTGTATATATTAAAACTGCCTTCATACATAACATGATAGTGGAAAATAAATAATGCAAAATAAAATGCTGCAGTTTTAAATTGGTTATTAAATGCTCTGTATTGTTTTTTAGTACATTTTTTTTTCTTAGTTGATTGGTGGGAAGGACAATATTACATGAGTAGTTATGCATGAGTTTCTATTTCTGCTTTTCAAAGTTTGAAAATATGTACATATAATATATATAACATATAATATGCAATATATATTATAATATACTATATAATTATATATATATATATATATAAAATAGTTTAGATTAGTTGTCCCCCAAAAGCTAATTTTGAGATAATGTGAGAAAATTTAGAGATGAAATGATTGGTTTTTAAAGGTTTTATCCTAATCAATGCATCAATCCACTAATGGTGGTTAACTTCCTGGTAACTGTAGTCAGATAGGGTGTGGCTGGAAGAGATGGGTCCATGGGCACATGCCTTTGGAGTATACAATTTGTACTTCATGAGTAGAGCTCCTGTCTCTTTGCTTCCATGATACATGGTGGGGTGTTCTGAGCTGCTTTCCTCTGCCACAGTCTTCCACCCTGATGTTCTAGCTCCCCTCATACCCCAAGGAATGGAGTTGCCCATCTATGGACTGAGACCTCTGAAATCATAAGCCCCCATATAAACTTTAATTCCTTGAAAATTATCCTTTTCAGATATTTTGGTCACAGTTAAAAAAAAAAACTGCTTATCATGTAAGTCTGAAAATGCTTTTAAAGTGGAATATGGTTGTGTTTCCTTGAACTTCTGTTTGGTATATTGCTGATTTCTAACACAAATCTTGTAGTAAATTAGGTTTGACAAGTTGTGATTTCCTTCAGTTAAGACAGAATGGGGTCTTCTTCTGTTTCTAATTCATTCAGTGTTTGTACTTCCTGAGATGACATTCACACAGTCATGATCATTAATAAAACATTAACATCAAAGTAGCTATTTTAAATGAAATAAGAAAATAACTGAATCAAATAAACCTGTTTTAAATTCTCACTTTGAGTAATAAACATGGAAAGGTTACCTTTAAGTACAAAAGCAATTCATTTCTTTAAAATAGCATATTTTCTTATTATTTGTTTCATACATTAAATTATCATTAATGTACTTTATTAAATAAAATATCACAAACACTGCTTAGACAGGCTGAATTTTATCTTCATACTTGTTATGAAGAAAAGTTTTGCTACCCAAACTTGAAAAAAAATATCAAGGGGAAAACATTGAACTTAGTGAAGAGAATTAGTTGTTGTTTAAAAACTAAGAGCCTGCCAGACTTCTTGTCACATGCCTGTAATCCCAGAGGCCCTGGAGGCTGAGACAGAGGATCACAAGTTCCAGGCCAGCCTCAGCCACTTAATGAGGCCCTAAGCAACTTAGTGAGACTCTGTGTCCTAATAAAAAGAAAAAGGGGCTGGGGATGGGGTTGTAGCTCAGTGACAAATCACGAATCACCCCTGGTTTCAATACCCACTAACCAAAACAAAACAAAACAACTACTGGTAATTAAAAATGTCTTTCACCTCCTAATACAAGGAAACCCAATAGGGTCCTCTTTGGTGACACTTTAGTTATTTAGCAAAATTATCCACATTTCAGTGTGATAAACATATTTAATTAAAATCCTGAAATACTTTATCTTTGGATAGAATTTTCTTTATTTATACTGCAAAAATCTAAGGTTTGCTTTATATTACAATGGAAGCAAAGCTTGTTCCAGAATGTTGTCAACTATAATTTAGTAACAAACTGGAAATACTTTTAAACACATTTATAACAATTTTCAAATATTCAGCATATGCTCAAGTTACTACATGATAAATACTATACAAATTCAGAATAAACTTTAATTTTCTCTTTAGACTTCAGAAATTTAAAAAGCTGTAACAAATTTAAGACACATTATTTATCATATCATACCAAATTTTTATAATGATAAAATGTTTATATAACTATAAAATGTTCAATGTAATGCTCACAAATTGAACATTAAAAATGATGCTACCTAATGTTCATTGAGAATCACTATGTTCCAGGGAGTTTTAGAAGTGACAATTAAGTTACTATATCCATTTAATACTCACAATGAACAAATAAATTGGGTCCTATTATTACCACCATTTTTTTTAAATTTTATTTTATTTAGAGACAGGAACTCACTGAGTTGCTTAGTGCCTCACAGTTTCTGAGGCTGGCTTTCAACTCGCATCTTCCTGTCTTAGCCTCTCCAGCTTCTAGTATTACAGACATGTGCTCCTGTACCCTGCTATTACCATCCATTTTATAGTTAACTAAATGAAGGGGAGAGTTTAGTAATTTGCCTCAAGTGATGATTACTTTTATTTGTGAACTTGACTGATCCACAAGTTACCCACATATTTAGTCAAACATAATTGTTTGTGTTTTTGTGAGGTGGGTATTGGACAAATTCAACATTTAAATAGTGTACTGATAAAGTAGATGACCCCTCACAATTTGGGGCTTGCATTATTAGTTGAAGGGCTGAAAACAACAAAAGGCTGATTATCCCACAAAAAAAAAAAAAAAAAAAAAAAAAAAAAAAAAAAAAACAATTTCCTGTCCAATGGCCTTCAAACTGCAACATTAACTCTTTGACTCTTTGATTCTACAATTTCTGGTCTGATTTCAACAGGAACTTGGGCTCTGCAGATTTGGGGTTTGTCTCCATAATTACTTGAGACAATTTATTAAAGATTCTCTCTCTCTCTCTCTCTCTCTCTCTCTCTCTCTCTCTTTCCCTTTCTCATTTGTGTGTGTATGTGTGTGTGTGTGTGTATGTGTATATATATATATATATATATATATATATATATATATATATATATATTCTATTGATTGCACATTCCTGGAGAATCCTAATCCTAATATACTCCATGTCACTCAGTGAGCAAAGAAGGGGAATGAGGTTTGAACTCAAGCTATCTGTATTCATTTACTTTCCTAGATCTTCCATTTCATTTTTCCCTTTTGGAAATGCAAAATAATTATTATTCATCTTCATTTGACAAGTTGTCAAATCCTTATAAATAGTAATTGTGTTCTAAATCCATCCCCACTCCAAATGCACACATACCCAAGTTAAAAACTTTATTTGTTTTAATACCTACTTTGATACTTTGAGTTGTTTTTCAAAGTCCATCATGACCACCTGACAGATTCTACAAAGAACATCATTTTAGTTTGCCACTCTTTACTTCCAAAGCCTGAGTATCACCTACCATATGCTATTACTGCTAAACACTTCACCTCACTCACAATGTACTTGGCAACAAGTATTGCTTAGAACTACGCATCCATGATGTGCTCAGGCTAAAAGAAAATATATGGAAACTATCACTTTTTTTCTCTATTACTTTTTTTGAAGTCTAATATTTTATTAATACATTTGTTTATTTGGCACCCACAACACACTTTCTATGCTTATTAAAATGTGTGGTACTGAAGAGTCCACTCTTATTTTCCCAATACCCTAAAATAAATGACCCTCCAGCAGTATCTTTATCATCTTTTAGTTACATTAATTTTAAAAGTTGAAATCCTGGGCTCCCATTTATCATGAGAAAACAGTGTTTCCCATGTAACTATTCAGAGGCAAGCCAAGTATAGAATTCCAATCTTTTGATTATTATCCCAATGTTTAATACATTATCTGCAATGTTAAACTATTTTATAACATAGCAGTGTGTTTTAGACTCACTCTCTTAAATGAAAACTAATTTGCCTTTTAGTATTTTCTCTTTCATTTTTAATATATTTTACAGTTTGCTTATCCACTGTGGTATTTGTTGCGCCTTTTAAAACTATGTTTTGAATTTTTTTTGCCAGTTTTAAAATATTGGCAGCAATTTTGCTTCATCCTTTTCCACTTTATTCTTTTTTTGTGAAATAAAATTAAATTTATGACAGACTTTCTCAGTTAACTTATTTATTTTAATTTTGTCTTAATTAATTCTGTATTATTTTACTATCATGTTTCTCTTTGCAAAAAAAATTATTCTTTTTTATGTTTTTAATTGTTATATTAAATGAGGAAGGTTCTACACAGGCTTTATATTTTATATATATTCCTGCAGAATTTATATATTCTTCTGACAAGTGTCTTAAGTTATTAGCATTTCCAGAATACCCTAACTTACTTTTAGGAAATAGATTATCTGAAGCCACACTTTATACCTTGGAAAGAGTGGGGAATGTAAAGGGAGGCTATATTTGATTGGTAAATACTGTATGCGTGTATTGAAATATCACAGTGGATTCCAATATCATATACAACTAATACATGTAAGCCAAAATTTTTTTTTCAAAAAGCTTTAATTTTTACTATATGTTGACTACATAATTGTGTAAGTGGGTCTTCTCTATCTTTTATAATTAATTAATTATGTTATTATATTAATGAACCCAGGGACACAATAACAATTAGCTCAAACCCTAGTCCTTTTTATTTTAATTAAAATTTTTTTGTAGTTGTAGTTGAACAGAATGCTTTTATTTTATTTGTTTATTTTTATGTGGTACTGAGGATTGAACTCAGTGCCTCATGCATGCAAGGCAAGTGCTCTGCCACTGAGTTATATCCTGAATCCCTTATTCTATTTTATTTTTTATATAGGATCTCACTAAGTTGCTGAGACTGGCCTCAAACTTGCTATTCTCTACTATAAGCCTCGTTTCTTTAGCTAATTTATGATTGACTTATTTGTTTTTTGGTGTTAAGTTTTTTTGAGTTCTATATATATTCTGGAGATTAATGCTCTATCTGATGTGTGTGTGGTAAAAATTTGCTCCTGTTCTATAGGCTCTGTCTTCACTTTATTAATTGTTTCTTTTGCTGAAAAGATTTTTTTAATTTTTTTAAATTGTAGATGAAAACAATATCTTTATTTTATTTGTTTATTTTTATGTGGTGTTGAGGATCGAACCCAATGACTCATGCCTGCAAGGCAATTGCTCTACCACTGTGCCACAACCCCAGCCCCCTGAGAAGATCTTTAGTTTGAATTCATCCCATTTATTGATTATTGATTTTACTTATTATGCTTTAGGAGTCTTGTTAAGGAAGACAGTTCCTAAGCTAACATGATGTAGATTTGGGCCTGCTTTTTTCTCTATTAGGTTTAGAGTCTCTGACCTAATTCCTAGGTCCTTGATCCACTTACAGTTGAATTTTTTGCAGGGTGAGAGACAGAGGTTTAATTTCATTTTAATGCATATGGATTTCCAGTTTCCCCAGCACCATTTGTGAAAGAAGCTCTCTTTTCTTCAATGTATGTTTTTGGCAACTTTGTCTAATATGAGAAAACTGTATTTATTTGGGTTTGTCTCCATGTCCACTGTTCTGAACCACTGGTTTACAAGTCTGTTTTGATAAGTTTGGACTGTTTTTAAATCATTCAGCCATCTGTCTTTTTCTTACTTATTTGAAGAAGAGATCAAAATAGCTCTAACTATAAGAAGCTATGTATACATGTGTATACATGTATATTAGAATAATCAGAAGACATGTATATCAGAAGCTATAAGTTCAGATATACTTGATAAGTATGTATATATTATGTATCATATGATATATTTTGTATATTTAATATTTAATATGTATACATATGTCCTTTGATCATTATTTTCATCATGTGAATATATTAAAAAGATCTTCTTTCACCTCTGGTTTAAATTATATCTCTATTCCCTCCTTGATGAGATATTCTGTTACCCAGAAGATAAGTTTAACCACATATAATTATATATTTTTTGGTAAGTACCTTTTGTGTTCTATTTTTTTTTTTAAATGTGTATTCCACATTAAGACATTTTTCTAATGTACATAAATTTCTTTTTTCTTTTTTATCTATATATGACACCAGAATGCATTACAATTTTTATTACACATATAGAGCACAATTTTTCATATCTCTGGTTGTATACATAGTATATTCACACCAATTCATGTCTTCATACTTGTACTTTGCATAAAAATAATCATCACATTCCACCATCATTAATAACCCCATGCCCTCTCCCTTCCCCTCCAACCTCTCTGCCCTATCTAGAGTTCCTCTATTCCTATGAAGCAGCCTCCTAGGTCAACAACTTTCTAGAAGCTAAGTTGTTATTTTTTAAAATTTTATTTCATTTATTTTTATATCTATTTAGTTACTTATTTAGTTACCAAGGATTGAACTCAGGTGTCCTTAGTCTCTGAGCAGCATCCCCACATACAGTACCTGGGTAGGCACTGCCCTCATTATTATTATTATTTTTTTTAATTTTTGTAGTTGTAAGTAGCCAGCTTGCATTTATTTTATTTGTTTATTTTTATGTGGTGCTGAGGATCGAACCCGGTGCTTTACACATGCAAGGCAGGCACTCTACCACTGATCTATAGCACCAGCCACCCACTCTTAAAACTTTTCTTTTTATTTTGAGATAAGGTCTGGTCAAGTTGCTTAAGGCCTGCTAAACTGCTGAGCCTGTCTTTGAACTTGTGATCATTCTCCTCAACCTCCTGAGTCACTAGGATTACATGCATGCATCAGCACAACCAAAAAGCTATGTTTTTTTTTTTTAATTTCACAATAGACCTGTAAATTATCTCAAAATATTTTTTGCATATATGATGTATGGGAAAGAAAGTTTCTTTTCATCCTAATATCTAATTGACTTGACACAACTTATTGATAAGTCCAAAAGTAATTTTATGTAAATAAAATGTTTGTATACTTGTAAAACAGATTCTGGACTCTATTCTCTTTCAGACATCTACAGAGTCTCCACTTTAACCATAGAGTATAGGTTTCAAGACACCATCTCCTCCATGGATGTCTGTAACCATGTATAGTACTAATTTTTCCTATACATACAAGACTATGACAAAGTTTAATTTATTAGTTATACATAGTAAGAGGCTAACAAATACCAAAACAAAAAATTATAATAAAGTACTGTAATAAAAATTACATGAATGTGATTCCTCTCTCTTTGAGGTTGTGCTCATTCTTCTCCTCTTGTGATGAAAGTTAATATAATGCTATAGTTGACAAAGATAACTGAAACTCTGAAAAGCAAAACATTGTTAGACAGGACTATTCTGTTTGTACATTCCTGTGCCAGTAACACTTTCATCTCTGTGGCTTTAAGATTTGATAAATGTTAAGGATTGTATTATCAGTTAGAGCTCTAACCCCCAAATTTACTGCATTTGTAAGAAGTTTCTTTAAAAAGGTAATTAAAGTTATATGAGTTCATCAGTTCCTAATCTGACAGGAGATTGGTGTCCCTCTAAAAACAGGAAAACATAAAAGACATCTCTCTCTCTCTCTCTCTCTCTCTCTCTCTCTCTCTCTCTCAATGTACAAAGTTAAGGCCAGGTGAGGTCACAATGAGAAGGCAGCTATAAGCAAATCAGAAACCCAGCCTTAATTAGAATCTAACCCTAACAGCAACTTGATCTTAGAATGTAAAATTAAAAAAAAAAAAATTAAAACTCAGGAAAAAAAATTGTCACAGTTTCAGCAGAGAGTATAGTAAAAAATAGGCCTGCTCCATGGGGCCCTCTGGGTCCCCTTGGCACCAGGCCAGTGAGTGAGCTGGGGGCCCAGGGACAGGCCATGGCCTCTGCTCTGCAGACACTCAGAGCTCCTGCTGCAACAACTTCCCCCTGGCTAGCCCAGGCTGTAAAGTGATGAATGACCTGATGTCAGTGGTGACCAGTCAGACCCTGAACACTGTGGGCTGCTGGATTTCTGGCCAAATTCTGTCAGTCTCATCCAAAGTGGCAGTTGAGGTCATGGTGCCCTTTGGTGGCGGAGGGCATGGCTTGGTGAGAAGAACAGTGGCAGCCCAAATGCTGGGGAGTCCAGCAGGGACTTTGAGGGCCCAAGAAGGCAGGTGGACACCTGAAAGCTTGTCCATGCATTGGACAGTGGAGCACCTTGACCCAACAAAGCAAACAAAGGCCTTAACCATCCTGGAAGGTGAGTGAAGTACCAGAATACAATGGATGGAAGGATTATTGGCCTCCAGCCATTGATGACCCTTCTACCAAAGATGGAAAGGAGAGGGACACATCATATTTGACCCGTTGGAAATGCCTACCACCCTTTGAGAAGTTTCACTGGTTTTTGTAGAAGACCTGTGTATATAATATGAAAATGTGCTCTCATCTTTCCCCCCAACATTTTAAAACGTTTGCTATATCTGTATGTTCTAAATGTAAAGAGGTTGCAGACATATAATAGAGTTAGAAAATAACATCTCGTAAATGTCCATTTGCTTTAAAAATCAAAACTGTCTTCTGGAAATGACTTTCAAATTGAGTTGTTAGACCACTTCTAGGAGCAACAATTCTCCATCTTTCTTCATTGGGTTACAGAAACATGGAGAAGACTTTGACATTGAGAAGAAAGAGGTCCTGTGCCAGACTGCTTATACATAAAATACATTTTTTTCATATTATAACCATTGTTTTTTTGTTTGCATTTTATTAATTATTGTATATATACTTGACATCGCTAAGTAGCTATTTTGAAATATTTAGAATTTCTAGATCTTCTAAAGTACCTGATATATGTTAAAAGCAGAAGTGGTAAAATAAATATATTGTAAATTTCTTTTGGTTAAAATTCTTATGATTTTTTTTTTTTTTTTTTTTTGTGGGAGAGGGAGCAATAGACAATCTCCTTTTGAATAGTACACCTTACCTTCTGGTTCTCCAGAGCACTGTGCCAGTATGCTTACAATGAGGCAAGAGTAACCATTGTTCCTTATGTGTGTGGGTTTTGCTTTACTTTGCTGTGTACATAGTATATACAAAGGATACATGAGTTCTAATGTATGTCTAATCTTTCTAGATGTTAAAGAGGTTACGAGTGTATGACCAAAATATAATTAGTAAACCAATTTGTATGTTTTGTGTTGTATTCCTAGGAAGGTTGTCTTCCGAAAATTTGAACATTATAGCCCACTGGGTTGGTGAAGGGCCAGAATGCTCATATTTTGAAGACATTTTCAAATTAGAACTATTGTTACTTGTGTGCAGTTTATTTAACACTGTCATGTACACAGTGGACAAATTGAGTCCTTACTTGAAACATCTAATCTGTCTAGATGTTTAGAATTGCTTGATGTATGTTAAATGTAGAGGTAGTACAGTATCACGTGGTAAATATCTTTTTTCTAAAATTCATATTAAATGTTATCTTTTGGAAGTGACACTGTTAAACCATGTCTGTGAGCAGTATAGTACAATCTGTACTTGTGCAGTGATGTAGAGGAGGTGGGAGGGAAGCAGTTGCAAAATATGTTACATATGTAATATGTTAGTGGGTTCATCCTTGAACATTTTCAGACATCAGTTTTCTGCATGTTTTGCACATTTTGTCTTGCTGAGTATATAGTGTATATAATGAACAAATGAGTCCCAATTTGGCAACATCTAGTCTCTAGATATTAAAGAGATTGCCAGTGTATTACCAAGTAGTTAGTAAACTTAACATGTTTTGTACATTTTGTGTTGAAATTCATAAGAAAGCTTATTCTCTGAAAATGACAATTATTTTTAACCATCTATGGACATTACCTAAGACTGTAATTGTCCACAGAAATAAAAGTAGAGAGAAGGAAGTGAGGAGGAAAAAGTTCAAGGACAAAATGGTTGTGTTAGAAGATGCCTCATATAATAAGTATTGCTGGTGTGCAATTTCATTTACCAGTGCTGCATGCATAGTGGACAGGTTCTTACATGGAATATCAGTCTTTAAATATATTTAGAACTTCTCAATGTATTTAAAAGTATAAGAAGTAGAATTAAAACTTTTGTGAATACTTATTAAACTTGTTTTAATTAGTTATATGTGATAATAGAATGCATTTTGATACATCAAAATAGTGGAGTATAATTTCTCATTCTTCTGGTTATACATGATGTAGAATCTCATCAGTTGTAGAGTTATATATGTTCATAGGGTAATAATGTCTGATTCATTCTAATATCCTCCCTACCCACATACAGCCTCCTCTCCCTTAACTTCCTTCTACCAAATTGAAAGTAACTCCGTTCTTCCCTAACCACCTCCACCTTATTGTAAATCAGCATTTGCATATCAGAGAAAACATTTAACCTTTGTTTTTTGGGGATTGACTTATTTTACTTAGTGTGATATTCTCCAGCTGCATCCATTTACCAGAAAATGCCATAATTTTATTATTCTTTAAAGCTGAATAACATTCCATAATACATATCATCTTCTTCATAATGTCAAGACTCATTTCTGTGTTTAATAATTATGAATATTTAAAAATTTCATGTGCATAATAATTATACAAAACATTGACATCCATTATGACATATTCATATAAGCACATAACTTAAATTGGTCTATTTCATTCTCCCATACCTCCCTCTTCCATCTCCTCCCTCCTACCTCTGATCCTGTTTCTCTCTCCTACATTTCTCATTCCCATTTTCATTATAGAGACTTCTTTTTCTTTTTCTCTCTAGTTTCCATATATGAGAGGAAACATTTGCCCTTTGACTTTCTGAGTCTGCCTTATTTTACTTAGCATGTTTCTCTACAGTTTAATACATTTTTCAGCAAATGGCCTAATTTTGTTCTTTTTTATGGGTAAGTTGATTTCCATTGTGTACACATACACTTTCTTTAACTATTTACCTGTTGATTGACATCTATGCTAGTTCCATAATTCGGCTATTGTAAATTGCACTGCTATAAACCAGGGTTATGGATATATATATATATATATATATATATATATATATATATATATATATATAAAATCACTATATATATGTAATCACTATATTATGCCTATGTTAATTCTTTTGTATAAATACCAAGAACTGGTATAGCTGAGTCAAATGGTGCTTTCATTTCTAGTTTTTTTATGAAAATTTTTATTTATTTCTGCAACTGTACTAATTTAGAATTCTTTCCAAATTGCATAGCAGTTCCTTTTTCTCCTACATCCTTGCCAGCATTTATTATTATTCGTATACTAGATCATTGCCTACTAAATTAGCTCAAAGTTAAGTGTGGTTTGGATCTGCATTTCCCTTATTGCTAAAGATGTTGAACATTTTCATGTATTTGTTGGCCATGTTTACTTCTTTTGAGAATTGTTTAGCTCATATGTCCATTTATTGAGTGTGGAAATTTTTTGATGGTGTTAAAATTTTGAGTTCTTTATACATTCTGGTATAAGGAGTAGCTAGAAAATATTTTCTTGTA
Source organism: Callospermophilus lateralis (assembly GCF_048772815.1). NCBI lineage: Eukaryota > Metazoa > Chordata > Mammalia > Rodentia > Sciuridae > Callospermophilus > Callospermophilus lateralis. The sequence goes on along the minus strand of NC_135325.1, from coordinate 80,384,334 downwards.
ATATATGGGCTCTAATCACAGAGTTAATTGTTTTCTTTGCTGTGCAGAAGTTTTTTTTTTTTTTTTAACTGATGTCATCCTATTTGCTAATTGTTGGCTTTATTTCCTATGCTTCAGTATCTTATTCAGGGAGTCAATATCTTTGCATATATTATGTAGAGTTGAATCAATGTTTTCTTATACAAACTGCAGATTTTCTCAACTAATTCTTAGGTCTTTGATCCATTTTGAGTTGATTTTGTGTAGAGTGAGACTTAAGGATCTAGTTTCACTCTTCTACATATGGATATTCATTTTCCCAGCACTTTTTTATAAAGCTGTCTTTCTCCATGGTGTATTCTTATGCTTTGCTCAATGATCAGATGGCTGAATCTGTGTGGATTTGTGTGTGTGTGTGTGTGTTTTCTAGTTTTTAAAATAGCCTGTGTGTCTATTTTTGTGTCAGTACCATGTTGTTTTAGCTACTATTGAATAGATCTGTGATGTAATTTTGTAACTATATTATGTGATGTCATTTAGTTACTATAATCTGTAATGTATTTTGGTGCCTTCAATATGGCTCTTGTGCCCAGAATTGCTTTGACCATTCTTGGTGCTTTGTTCTTTGGCCTTTTATCTCATGTTGAACTGTTTTTCTCTAGATCTTTGAAGAGTGTTCATAGTGTTTTATTGAGGATTTTATTGAATTTGTACTTTGCTTTTTTTAAAAAAAATGACCATTTAAAATATTAATTCTGCCTATTTATTCACATGAGCATCTTACATTAAATGTTGAAATTCCTACAGATCCAAATTCCTAAAACCTAAAATGTTTAAATATGAAATCTCAAAAGATCAAAAACACCATATATAATTCTGCAAAAGAGAATTTAAAACATCTTTAAAAGTATTTATTTAAACATCTAAAGATGGTTATTTTTTAGAAACAAATATGACAAAACACTTCATAGACTAGTTACACACAGCAAAACAGGAAATAATGAAATATACATTTTTTTGCAAGTATGAACACACTCAGGTATATGATTGACAGTTGTATGAGTATAACAGTTATCAGCATACAAACAGTAATCTTAAAGGAATGAGTAAAAAATGAAATGCATAAATATATATCACTGGTAATTGTGTCTACCCATTTTTTTCAGTGTGGTCATATGCAATACCATGATGGACAACCTAAGTCTTTGTTGAGATCAATAAAAAAATTATTATGAGCCATCATTATATATGAACTGATCAGAATGAGAAAACCTGGAAAATTTCAATCCTTTACAATTACAGATGCACAAAGGGCATAATTTCATTATTTAAAAAGTTCCAATGATTTTACAAATTGTAAAATGCTTGCACATAGAGTTAAAATTATGATAATTCACTTTCTTGGACTCCAATTCAAAAAAAATAAAATAAATTAGAATTCTAGTAAAGTTTTCATACAATGTCTATCTACAGTATTCAAATGATGAATAGGTGAAATGCATATTATAGTAAATTGAAAAAAATAAAATGCTGAAAAATTTAAATAGTTGTGAATAAAATAGGTGCTAAAATAGGCAGAGAGTTAAAGAAATGGGTCCCATATAGTCTTTTCTAAGTTGTAAAGGTCACTCTGTGAGATTAACCTGTAGAAGCATTCCAAACAATCCAGACAACTCCTTTGTCCTGGGGAAGTGACAAAATAGAGACAGACTTGAGTGAGGGCTACAGACTGAAGTGTTAACCAATCAGAATGTTGCAGGCTGAACCATTTTCAAAGACCTGATTCGCATAGATTTTACCAATAGTGTTGGTATTTTTTCAATATCTGATTAACATAGACATTAATGAATACCTGTACCAGTAGTTAAATAAACCTCTAGGCTAGTTTATTTAACTGGCAACTTCTATTGTGTCCTCTTACACCCTGTGGAAGTTCTGTCTCCTTTTCACTCACTTGAGCAAATCCTACATTTTTACACTTACTCTTCCTCATCCATACATTTCATTCTTTGAATTTGTGAGACAAAAATCTAATAAAGAAGGCACTTTCAGGAAGCTGCTGATACACTACAGTAGCAGAGGTTGAAAAATATGATATTAGTTGGGAAAAAAAGTGTAAAGAAAAAACAAAACAGTTCAAGCTAAAAGAAAATTCAGCATCAGAAAAAGTGTATTATTGGTGTCACCATCCTGGATATTCCAGATGTCTGTGAGCTCATTATGAAAATTAAAAGCACACATTTAGCTAGATGCAGTGTCTCACACCTGTAATCCCAGATTTTAGGGAGTTTGAGACAGGAGGATCACAAGTTTGAGGCCAGCTATTTAGTTGAAGCCCTAAGAAAATTTGTGAAGCCCTATATTAAAAAAAGCACTGTCTTTGTAGCTCAGAGGTAAATTGCCCCAGGTTTCAGTCTAAAAAAAAAAAAAAGAAGGACACACACACACACACACACACTGAGCTCCAAGACATGTAATACTACCAAATTAGGGAAGAAATGAGGTGGTACATTGATCCCTAGAAATTAGAAATCTCCTACCACTCCCATAAAAAGAACTGATGACTGCAGGCATACCATAGCCCTTTATAACCCAGCTCTAATTAAAACCCAGATTCCCATTTCTGCTGGGGGAGAAGGTGTTTTATATTACATAACTAGGGACTTCTGAGAAATTGAGGCAGCTTGAAAACCACTCTTGAAACTCTGATTCTTTTTTGTTTGTTTGGTTTTTGTTTTGTTTATTGTTTTTTTAGTTTTTAAATTTGTTCTAATTAGTTATACATGACAGTAGAATGCATTTTGATACATTGTACACAAAGGAAGCACAACTTCTCATTCTTCTGGCTGCATACAGTGCAGTCACACCAGTTTTGTAATCATACATATATAACATAATAATGTCTGTCTCATTATACCATCCTTTCCATCTCCACAGTCCCACCACTCTCCTCAGTCCCCTCTGCACAACCCAAAATTCCTTCATTCTTCCCTACCCATCCCCACTATGGATCAGCATCCACTTATCAGAGAAAATATTTGGCTTTTGTTTTTGGGGGGATTGGCTTATTTCACTTAGCATGATATTCTTTAGTTCTGTCTATTTACAAGCATGTGTCATAATTTCATTCTTCCTTAATACTGATTAATATTCTAATATATATATATATATATATATATATATATATATATATATATATATATATATCACATTTTCTTTATCCATTCATCTGTTGAAGGGCATCTAGGTTGGTTCCATGGTTTAGCTATTGTGAGTTGAGGTACTATAAACATTGATGTGCCTGTGTTACTGTAGTATGCTAATTTTGATTTCTTTGGGTTATAAACTGAGGAGTGGGATAGCTAGGTCAAATGGTGGTTCCATTCAAAGTTTTCTGAGGAATCTCCATACTACTTTCCATAATGGTTTAACCAATTTATAGTCCCACCAATGTATGAGTGTACATTTCCCCCCACATTCTCTCCAAAACTTACGATTGCTTGTGTTTTTGATAATTGGCATTTTGACTGGAGTGAGATGATATCTTAGTTTTGACTTGCATTTTTGTAATTGGTTAGAGATGTTATAAATTTTTTCACATATTTGTTGACAAATCATATTTCAGTTCCTTCACCCATTTATTGACTGAGGTTTTTTTTTGTTGTTGTTGTTGTTGTCAAGTTTTTCAAGTTCTTTATATATCCTGGAGATTAGTGCTCTGAGATGTCTGTGGTAAAGATTTTTTTCCCATTCTATAGGCCGTGTCTTCACATTCTTGATTGTTTTCCTTGCTGAGAAGAAGCTTTTTAGTTTGAATCCATCTCATTAATTGATTCTTGATTTTACTTCTTGCAGTTTAGGAGTCTTATTAAGAAAGTCAGGTCCTAAGCCCACATGATGAAGATTTGAACCTATATATATTTTTTTCTTTTAGGCACAGGGTCTCTGATCTAGAGCCTAAGACTTTGACCCACTTTGAGTTGATTTTTTTTGTGTAGGGTAAGAGATAGAGGTTTAATTTCATGTTGCTACATAAGGATTTCCAATTTTCCTAGCACCATTTCTTGAATAAGCTATCTTTTCTCTAATGTATGTTTTTGGTGCCTTTGTCTACTATGAGATAATCATACTTATTAGTGGGTTTGTCTTTTCTTTTTTTATTCTGTACCATTGGTTTACATGTCTATTTTGGAGTCAATACCATGTCATTTTGTTACTACTGCTCTGCAATATAGTTTAATCTCTGACAGTGAGATACCTCCTGCTTCATTTTTTTTTTTTTTTGCTAAGTATTGTTTTGGTTGTTCTAGGTCTCTTATTTTATCCAAATAAAATTTATGTTTGTTTTTATGATTTCTATGAAGAATATCATTGAGACTTTAATACCAATTACAATAATCCTGTATAAAAATTTTGGTAGTATGGACATTTTGATTATATTAACGCTGCCTATCCAAGCACATGGTAGATCTTTCCATCTTCTAAAATCGTTTTCAATTACTTTATTTAGTGTTTTGTAGTTTTCTTTGTAGAGGTCTTTCATCTGTTTTGTTACATTCATTCCCAAGGGTTTTATTTTATTTTTGAAGCTATTGTGAATGGGATAGTTTTCCTAATTTATCTTACAAGTGGATTTATCAATGATGTGTAGAAATACATTTGATTTATGGGTCTTATATCCTGGTACTTTGCTTAATTCATTTGTTAGTTCTAAAAGTTTTTGAGTGGATTTTTTTATCTTCTATATATAGAATCTTATCTTCAGCAAACAGTTATAGTTTGAATTCTACTTATCCTATTGATATCCCTTTAAGATCTTTTTGCTGTCTGATTTCTTTGGCTAGCATTTTAAGAAGGATGTTGTCAGCTTTGCTTCCCTCTGGGTCCAAGATCCTGAGTTACTCTGCTGTACCCGTGCTGAAGCTCACCAGGGAGCAGGTCTGGCTGCTGAGCACCAGGAAATTAACTAGGGCTACACATATGCAGTGTTCTCTTTCTAAAGTTTTCATAGAGGATGGAAGGCAGTCCCCGTTTGTGGCCCAGTGGGTGCAGACGGAATTTGGTGCAGAACACAGAGGCCTTGCTTGTGGGTCACCAGACCGAGCTCTGAGCACAGCACAAGAAATGGCAAAATAGAGCCTGGGAACCCTCCACAGATGGGTGAAGTTGAGTACCACAGAGATCTGGCAACATAGAGACACAGGCTTGCAGATCCTTTAAGATTAGAGCCCACCAGACTACGATCCACATCACTGCAGAGCACCAGACGGAGGACCAAACTCAGGGCATAGTGGACAAACAGCCTAGCACCCCCTAACTCAACCAAGCAGTTGCCATCTTGGAAAATCTACCACATCAGCTTTTGGTGGATGTAGAAGACAGTGAGTTTGGCCTCTGAACAGCTCTCGGTGGGCGTGGCTATCAGATGGAATATGACAGAACAGGTTGCTGGTTTCCACCCCCCCTCCACAGCTGTGATGACTTGGTGAATACCCAACACAGAGATAGTGATCAGTTGATCAGGAGCGCAGGGCGGCCAGGGAGTATCAAGCCCAGAGTGAACCTAGGGCTGTGGATAATTGGGGCCTGGTGGGCAGGAGAAGTGAGGGAGATAGAGACCAGGAGCAACCCAAAGAGATCTGGATTAGAGAGGCACCAGTGAGGGGAGGGACACATGCCTCACAAGGATTGCTTCCTCCACCCTGAGGGCAGTTACTCAACCTGGAATACACCTACTGGAAGAGAAGAAAATAGAATTCCAAGAGTGTATTTTTTCTTCTTTCCTTTTTTTCCTTTCTTTTTATCTTTCTCTTCTCTCTTTTCCTCTCTCTTTTTTCATTCCTTTTTCTCTATCTCTTCACTCCTCTTTTTTCTTCTTCTTTTCATTGACTTGTCTTCCTCCTTCTCCTCCTTTCCCAACCTCCAAAGTTTTAATATCTCTACTACGTGTAAATTACTAAATGCAAATAGGTAATTGTTTCTATGATTCTTATTGTCCTCCCATGTACTTAGCCACCCTAAAATACCTCCTGTCTATTCTCCTGTTAATATCCCCCTTCATTAAAGTTCTCCTCCAAAGTAGCTAAGATATATTAACCCCATACCCTCACATCTTTCCCCCTAAACAGAAAGTCCTACACTCAACCCTCAGTTCTCTCTATGCCATCTGAGTCTGTATGCCTTTGATAAAGCTAATGAATATATTTTAAGCTATAATTGAATACAACATCTCTAGACATTGTCTCCCATCACAAAGGAGAGATTTTGGAACTATACAAGAGCAATATTAATTTATAGGAGAAAAATAATAACACAACAGTCACACAGAGCTGGAAAGAAACGTGAAAAACATGAAAAAACAAGGAAAGAAAGGGTCACAAACAATGCAGGACAACTCAAAAATAGAGGAGATAATAGCTTCAGCAGAAAAACAATGTCATATAAAGATTTCAAGATATTCATGGTTCTGATGATCTGTAGTCTTAAGGAGGACTTTAGACAGCAAATACAGACAATGAAAGATCACTTTGACAATGAATTACATAAACAAATCCATGAAGAAAATGATCAACTCTACAGGGAGATAGAGGTTATTAAAAAAACAAACAGAAATATTGGAAATGAAGGAAACAATAAACCAAATTAAAAACTCAAATGAGAGTATCACCAGCAGCGTAGAACACTTAGAAGTCAGAACATCAGACAATGAACAAAAAGTCTATCATCTCAAAAAGATTGTAGACAGCCCCAAAAGGCTGATAAGAAACCATGAGCAGAACATCCAAGAAATATGGGATAACATAAAGAGACCAAATTTAAGAGTTATTGGGATAGAGGAAGGTATAGAGGTCCAAACCAAAGGAATGAGCAATATGTCAATGAAATAATTTTAGAAAACTTTCCAGACATGAAGAATGAAATGGAAATCCAAATCCTAGAAGCCTACAGGACACCAAATGTACAAAACCACAAGAGACCACACCAAGACACATTATAATGGGAAAAAAATAAGGAGAGAAATGAATTACAGTAGATGGGGTAGAGAGAGAAGATGGGAGGGGAGGGGAGGGGGGATAGTAGAGGATAGGAAAGGTAGCAGAATACAACAGTTACTATTATGGTATTATGTAAAAATGTGGATGTGTAACCGATGTGATTCTGCAATCTTTGTAATGTTTTGAATAACCAATAAAAAAATAAAATTAAATAAAAAAAAGACACATTATAATGAAAATGCCCAACATACAGAACAAGCAAAGAATTTAAAAGCCACAAGAGAAAGGAAGCATATTACATTTAGGGGTAAACCAATTAGGTTAACAGTGGATTTTTCAACACAGACCCTGAAAGCTAGAAGATCCTGGAACAATGTATTTCAAACGCTGAAAGATAATGGGTTCCAACCAAGAATCTTCTATTAAGCAAAATTAAGCTTCAGGTTTGAAGATGAAATAAAAATCTTCCACGAAAAATAAAAATTAAAAGAATTTGCAGCTAGAAAACCGTCGCTTGAAAGCATCATTGGCAAAACATTATATGAAGAGGAAATGAAAAATAACAATGAAAATAAATAGTAGCAGGTAGTACAGTAAAGGAACCACATGATCCTCAAAGAGGAAAAACAAATCAAGGTAAATAACAAAATAAACAAACATGGCTGGAAGTACAAACTATATCTCAATAGTAATGGAGTTAATGGCTTAAACTCACCAATCAAAATACATTGGCTAGCAGACTGGATTAAAAGAAAAATCCAACATTATGCTGCCTACAGGAGACTCCTCTGATAAACAAAGACATACACAGACTGAAGGTGAAAGGTTGGGATAAATCATACCACTTACATGGACCTCAGAATCAAGCAGGGGTGTCCATACTCAAATAAAATAGAATTCAAGCCAAAGTTAATAAAAAGGGATAAAGAAGGAAACTACATACTGCTAAAGGGAACTACTCACCACCAAAACATAATAATCTTTAATATATATGCCCCAAATAATGGTGCAACTATGTTCATCAATCAAACTCTTCTCAAGTTCAAGAGACAAATAGACAACAACATAATAATCATGGGTGATTTTAACACCTCTCTCACCACTGGACAGATGTTCCAAACAAAAGTTGAATAAAGAAACTATAGAACTCAATAACACAATTAATAACTTAGACTTAATTGACTTATATAGTGCCGCAGTCTGGCTGGGCACAAGATCACGAGCCACTCAAACAGGAACAAACTTTATTTGAAAAAACCGCCAATACCACGTTCGTGCCCGGGAAGATTCCCGATCCACCCACGCGGCGTTCCGCCGGTTCCTTCCCGGAACCCCAGCGCAAGCGCCTCCCCCGGAATTCCCTCTTACTGCACTTTCCCAACCAATGGGAACTCTCCAGGAGTCCCGCAGCAGGAGTCCGGTATCCATATGAATGTAATTTTTAACATAATCATATCATCTCAATGGCTAGCTGGCATCACCTTTCAATCAAAAATGCCATGCATCATATTAATTGGCTGTGGCTCCCAGCATCTCCCCCCTTCTGTTTAATTAAGCAACAAGTAATGTGGCTAGGGACCGTGCCTGTTAGGTTTGTCCAATTCAACATATGGTTCTTACCCGTCATTGGAAAACTGACCTTTAGGCGTCAGCCTCCTGTCTTAGGTTGATACCACTGCAATTGGATCATACCCGTCACTGACTACCGGTCCAGCATATAGCCATACTTGTGGATAGGCCTATGCACCAGTGGGGGGGTGAGGTTCTTTGACTCACCTCTGTTGGCTCCCAGATTTGGCCTTGGTGCCAGTGGGGGGGTGAGGTTCTTTGCCTCACCTCTGTTGGCCCCCAAAATTAGACCATCACTAGTAGAAGGGAGGAGAATACAGAAATGCCACGACACCAAATCAATTGACGACTCCTAGGGAAATTTGCATCACTGGTGACACATCAGCAAAGATACGCCAGCATTACCATAATTTGTTGTATCAACAGATAGATCACAGTGCATACAAGTGATACATAGTCCAGGCAAGTTTTGTAAGCAGTTCAAAGTGGAGTAATCTATCAATATGTCCATTTCCTCCCAAGATCATTGATGTATCAGTTTATACAGTTTGTTGTGATAATTATCGTAGAAGTTGTAGTTTGGTTTCATCTTTGTCTTCACCGGCACTGGGATGAAAAATAGGAATTCTGACAATGATGTTAAAGAGAGAAAGAAAAAAAAATGTAACATTTTAACAGGTACTAAGAAAACATTTTTTTTTAGAACAATTTACATTATCTTGAACAGAATTATTAAATATAATGAAAAGGAAAGATGAAAATAAACAAACAGATCTGTTAACCTGCTTATTTGTACACATATTAAAATAATTTTTAACAGCTGTTTACCCAATTTAAATTAAACCATTAAAATTACATGAATAATAAAAAAATACTTGGATCCATTTTTTTATGAGCACTCCTCATATATGATCTATGGACATACGCACATATAGACATATAACACAAAACAGAAGTGTGCACATATAACATACAACACATAAGACAATAGTAAAGGCCTTGTAGTTTCACCTAGGTGAAATCTCCATTGCAATGTTAAAAACTCCACAGTCAAAAAATAAAACTGATCAGAAAAACATCAACCTAGGTCTGTATGAGCTCAAAAATAAAATAGAACTTTATGATGTGGGAAAAAGCAATAATAAAATAGATATTGAAAAAAGCATCCTGGTTAATCACTGTCGCAGATGTAAGAATGGCCAAGCTGGAGTTCTGGATATCAGCTGTTATAGATTTGAGTCAAATCATCTTCTTTTTGATCTGTAGAAATCGTTTTGGTTAGTCTTTCTGGAATGCAAATCAGCTGCTGTTCTCCCTGTGGAAACACGCAAACAGAGCCCCGACTCCAGACAATTACTGGGTCAGGACCCTTCCATTGTCCTGTTAGAATATCTTTCCAAAGAACTTTAGGCTTATGCACATTTTTTGGATACATATGCCTTTCCGCAGCACTAAGTCCTGATGAATCCAAATTTAAAAAGTTTAGAGTAAAGAGGGTTATTTTAAGTTTATCTTTGGGGGATATATACCCCTTTCCAATTCCCTCCTTTTGCTTTAATAAGTACATTTTAATAGTTTGATGAGCTCTTTCAACTATGCCTTGTCCCTGTGTATTGTATGGAATTCCTGTTATGTGAGTAATGCCAAATGATGAGCAGAATTGTTTAAAAGAGGTAGAAGCATAACCAGGACCGTTATCTGTTTTTAACTGTTTTGGAACGCCCACAGTGGCAAAATTTTGTAAGCAATGAGCTATAACATCTTTAGTTTTTTCTCCGGCATGAAGGGAGCCCATCAAAAATCCAGAAGAAGTATCAACTGTAACATGCAAATATTTTAATTTTCCAAATTTTGGCAAGTGTGTGACGTCCATCTGCCAAATATGGTTAGGTATCAGTCATCTAGGATTGACTCCAAGATTAACTTGTGGTAAAAATGTCACACAATTTTGAAATTGTTTTATTATATGTCTGGCTTGTTCTTTAGTTATTTTAAAACGTTTTTGTAAAGTATTAGCATTGACATGAAACCTTTTATGAAAATTTATAGCTTCTTCTATTGTGGAGAAAATATGTATGTCATGTGTAGATTTATCTGCTAATTCATTGCCCAAACTAAGGGCTCCAGGCAATCCTGTATGTGCCCTGATATGTCCTATAAAGAATGGATCTTTTCTGTCCCAGATTAGACTTTGTATAGTGGAAAACAAAGAGAAAACAGTAGAAGAAGGGGAAATCCTACCAGCATCTTCAAGGGATACTATGGCATTAACTACATATTGACTATCAGAAAATAAATTAAATACAGAATCTTTAAACATCATAAAACTTGTAATACTGCATTAAGCTCTACCTTTTGAGCTGATTGTTTGGGTACTAAAAATGTAAAAGTTTGATCAGGGGTAACTACTGCTGCTGTACCATTATTTGACCCATCAGTGAATATATTTGGAGCATTCATGATAGGGGTCTTTCTTGTCATTTTTGGAAAAACTACAGGATGCTTAGACCAAAAAGACAACAAAGGATTAGATGGCAAGTGATTATCAAATGAAACATTAGATTTACACATGATTATTGCCCAAGTATTTAACTCATTGGCTAACTCATCAATTTGATCCATAGTATATGGAGTAATAATTTTATTGGGAGAAATCCCAAACACTCCCTTTGCTGCTTTTATTCCTTTGAGTATTAATCGTCCTACAGCCTCAGGATATCTAGTAAGAATAGTATTAGGAGAATAAGATAAATGCATCCACAATAATGGACCTTCTTGCCAAAATACTCCTGTAGGAATATTTTTTGTTGGTAGTACAATAAATAATAAAGGCAAACTTATATCAATTCTATCCAAGTGCATATTTTCCATATATGTTTCAATGATTTTTAATGCCTTTCTTGCTTCAGGCGTTAACATGCGGGGTGAATTTGGATCTGATGGACCTTTTAGGATATCAAATAAAGGTCCTAGCTCTCCTGTTGGTATGCCTAGATAAGGCCTTATCCAATTTATGTCTCCCAATAACTTTTGAAAGTCATTAAGTGATTTGAGTTGATCTACTCGTATTTGAATTTTTGGTGGACGGACCATGATTGAGGATAACAGGACTCCTAGATAATTAATTGGAAGATTTAATTGTACTTTATCTATTGCTATCTCTAGATTATAACCTTTTAATAAATTTGTAAGTGTGGCATAACATTCTAGCAGTGTGTTTTTATCTTTATGTGCCAATAACATATCATCCATATAGTGAAATATTTGTAGTTCAGGATTTTGATTTCTAAGTGGTTGGATTGCTTTGTTAACATAAATTTGACACATAGTTGGACTATTAGCCATCCCCTGAGGGAGTACTTTCCATTCATATCTCTGATCAGGACCTTCATGATTTAGTGCAGGGATAGTAAATGCAAAATGTGGACTAACCTCAGGATGAATTGGAATTGAAAAAAAAACAATCTTTAATATCTATAGCTAAAACATACCAGGTTTTTGGTAAAGCAGACAATTGGGGAATCCCTGATTGAGCAGGTCCCATAATAACCATCTCATTATTAATGGCTCTTAAATCTTGTAATAATCTCCATTTACCAGATTTTTTTTTTAATGACAAAAATGGGAGTATTATGGGGAGATATGGAAGGTTGTATATGTCCTTTCGCTAATTGTTGTTTGACCAGATCATGGGCTACTTGTATCTTTTCTTTAGTCAGGGGCCACTGAGGAACCCACACTGGTCTTTCTGATTTCCAAGTAATTTTTATTGTCTCAGTGGCCCTTTCTGAAAATCCAACCCATGTCTGTCTGTTCCTTGATCTATTTGAATTGGTGCTGCTATATTTTGTCCTTGTTTTCCTAATCTTTTTTCTTTTTTAAAACCTTGTCTAGCCCTAGTAGTGGGCGCATTAGGATTGATGTTATTTGTTAACGTCAAACCTAATTGATCTAGGACATCTCGTCCCCATAAATTTATAGGAAGATGATCCAATACATATGGCTGTATAGTTCCCTCACATCCTTCAGGATCCTTCCAATCTAATACCATTGCACTTCTATGGGGATTAGTAGCCACTCCTAGGCCTCGAAGCGTTTGAGTGGCTTGTTGTAATGGCCAATGTTTTGGCCATTCCTGACTAGATATGATGCTAAGGTCTGCACCTGTGTCCAGTAGCCCATTAAAGTCGTGTCCTTGAATATTTAGTTTTAGCATGGGGCGAGAATCTAAATTTAAAGACAGCATAGCCCAATCTACACCTGTGGAGCCCAATCCCCTGGTACCTCTTTCTACAGTACGACTGGAAAATTTATCATGTAGGCTGGGTACTATTAGTAACTGTGCTACTCTATCCCCTGGTGAGATTACTGATATACCTCTTGGAGAACTAGCTATAATTTTTATTTCACCTTCATAATCGGGATCAATTACCCCGGGACTTATCATAAGTCCTTTTAGTGTAGAAGAACTGCGTCCCAATAATAAGCCTACCGTTCCTTGGGGAAGAGGTCCTTTTACTCCTGTGGGAATGATTTGAATTCCCATCTCTGGAGTTAGTACTGCTCTTGCAGAGGCGCAGATGTCCAACCCTGCGCTCCCTCTAGTTTGTCTGATGAGAGATTTAATGGATAATGTGTCCTTGGCACTACCTTGATGGTGCTGCTGGGTTCCTCCATTGCCCCGTATATTTGTGGTTTTGGGCCCCGGAGCATTGGGCCCTCCAGTCCGTTTTTTGGCAATGGAGCCTGATGCCTTTCTCCACGATATTGTGGGTAAACACTTGATCCTTGTCCGTTTTTTGATAACGGAGTGCCCTCTATGGTGGTTTGAGAACGGCATTCATTAGCCTAATGTCTCCCTCTATGGCATCGTGGGCAAATATCTGGTATTCTATTCCTTTGATACCTAGCTTTGTTAAACCCTCCTCCTATGGGGCAATTCCTTTTAAAATGTCCTGTCTGATCACAATTGTAGCATGTTTTTGGCCTGGCATCTAAAGCCTGTTGTACTGCTGCTAAGACTTGTCCTTGTTCATTAATGTCTCTACATAATTTAATATATGTGTTTAAATATTCATGTTTCCATGGTCTAATGACCTCTCTGCAGCAACGATTTGCTTCTTCATAAGCCAGTTGTTTTATAAATGGCATTGCCTGTTCTACATCTCCAAATATTCTAGAAGCTGTCTGAATAAGCCTATCTACAAATTCAGCGTAAGGTTCGTTAGTTCCTTGTATTACCTTAGATAACTGTCCTTGTAAATCTCCATGCCCCTGTAAAGTTTTCCATGCCCTAACCGCATCTGCAGCAATTTGTGCGTATACACCAGGATCATATTCAATTTGTTGCCGTTGACCCTCATAAGGTCCCTTTCCTAACAACATCTCCAGATTTCTTTGAGGGTAACCGGCTGCTGCATTTCGCCTAGCTGTCTCCATGCAGAATTCCTCATTGGCAACCTTCCATAACAAATATTGTCCTCCATTTAGCACAGATCGACACATGTTAGACCAATCTGCTGGTGTCATGTCTAAGTTGGTAATAGATTCAACCATACTTATGGTGAAGGGTGCTTGCGGGCCATAGGTTGTTACAGCCTCCTTTAATTGCTTTACTGTTTTGAAATCTAAAGCACGGTGAATTCGTTGCCCTCCTGCCTGCTCAAGTACAGGGCATGCTAGTCTTTGGGATCCTGCCTCAGGATTTTGTGCATCAACTACGGGAGTTGAGGGCCACTCAGCTGTAGGTGGAGCTGTTGGTTGAATTACGCCCTCTGGTGATAGAATGGAGTTAGTAGCAGCCTCCTGTTGTAACTCCCCACTTGATGGTCGTTTTTCCTCTAAGCTTTCTTTCTTCAAATTTTCCTCTGTCTGACTAGCTGGAGAGACCTTCTCTTTTGCTTGATCTGACATGTTTTCTACCACAGTTTGGACCTCTAACAATTTACTTAACAGTTTTTCGGTTTGTTTTTTACTAGTTTCTAATCTACTATAAAGGTAACGCAACCCAATAAGGTAGCATAAAACAAAACCGAAACAGAATGAAACAAAAACGGAGCAAAGAATAGTTGTATCAATTTTCTCTTTCTCAGGGCCAAACAACTTCAAGCCTTGAGCCAACCATTTTTCCCAGTTTGCCTGAGAAAATTCTAGGGATAGGCAGCTTGAAACAAAAACAAAATAAATCAAAAGAAGAACACATTGTTTTTTGAAATGGTCACCCATTCTGTTGCCTTCCCTCAGGGGTGAGCAGTTTTACTCACCTCCAAGTTTCAGGCGCTCCCCGTACAGGGCCACCAGTTGCCGCAGTCTGGCTGGGCACAAGATCACGAGCCACTCAAACAGGAACAAACTTTATTTGAAAAAACCGCCAATACTACGTTCGTGCCCGGGAAGATTCCCGATCCACCCACGTGGCGTTCCGCCGGTTCCTTCCCGGAACCCCAGCGCAAGCGCCTCCCCCGGAATTCCCTCCTACTGCACTTTCCCAACCAATGGGAACTCTCCAGGAGTCCCGCAGCAGGAGTCCGGTATCCATATGAATGTAATTTTTAACATAATCATATCATCTCAATGGCTAGCTGGCATCACCTTTCAATCAAAAATGCCATGCATCATATTAATTGGCTGTGGCTCCCAGCAATATAGAATATATCAACCAACATCAAGC
Organism: Callospermophilus lateralis; assembly: GCF_048772815.1. Lineage (NCBI taxonomy): Eukaryota > Metazoa > Chordata > Mammalia > Rodentia > Sciuridae > Callospermophilus > Callospermophilus lateralis. The sequence goes on along the minus strand of NC_135325.1, from coordinate 80,369,121 downwards.
AGATATACTTTTTTCTCAGCAGCAAAAGGATCCTTCTCAAAAAATAGACCATATATTATGCCATAGGGCAACTCTTAGCAAATACAAAGGAGCAGAGATATTACCTTGCATTTTATCCAATCATAATGGAATCAAATTGGAAATAAATGATTAAATAAGGAAGAAAAATTCCTACATCACATGGAAAATGAACAATATGCTACTGAATGAACAATGGGTTACAGAAGGCATAAAGGAGGAGATTAAAAAAAAAATAGAGGTAAATAAAAACACAGACACAGCATATTGAAATCTCTGGGACACTATGAAAGCAGTACTAAGAGGAAAATTCACTGCATGGTATTCATTCCTTAAAAGAAGAAAAAGCTAACAAATAAATGATCTCATTCTACATCATAAAGCCCTAGAAAAATTAGAACAAATCAACAGCAAATGCAGTAGAAGGCAAGAATTAATTAAAATCAGAGCTGAAATCAATAAAATTGAAACAAAAGAAACATTTGAAAAAAATTGACAAAACTAAAAGTTGGTTCATTGAAAAAGTAAATAAGATTGACAGACCTTCAGCCATGCTAATGAAGAGAAGAAGAGAGAGAACCAAAATTATTAGCATATGGGATGAAAAAGGCAATATCACAAGAGACACTACAGAAATACAGAAGATAATTAGAAATTATTTTGAAACCTTATACCCCAATAAAATAGAAGATAGTGAAGGCATCGATAAATTCCTTAAGTTATATGATCTGCCCAGATTGAGTCAGGAAGATACACAAAACTTAAACAGACCAATATCAAGTGAGGTAATAGAAGAAGCCATCAAAAGACTACCAACAAAGAAAAGCCCAGGACCAGACGGATATAGAGCTGAGTTTTATAAGACCTTTAAAAAAGAACTAATACCAATATTCTTCAATCTATTTCAGAAAATAGAAAAAGACGGAGTACATCCAAATTCATTCTATGAGGCCAATATCACCCTGATTCCAAAACCAGACAAAGACACTTCAAAGAAAGAAAACTTCAGACCAATATCTCTAATGAATATAGATGCAAATATCCTCAATAAAATCCTGGCAAATCGGATACAAAAAATAACAAAAAGATCGTGCACCATGATCTGTGGGATTCATCCCAGGGATGCAAGGTTTGTTCAACATACAGAAATCAATAAATGTAATTCATCACATCAAAAGACTTAAAGATAAGAACCACATGATCATCTTGATAGATGCAGAAAAAGCATTTGACAAAATACAGCATCCCTTTATGTTCAAAACACTAGAAAAACTAGGGATAATAGGAACTTACCTCAACATTGTAAAAGCTATCTACACTAAGCCTCAGGCCAACATCATTCTAAATGGAAAAAAAACTGAAGGCATTCCCTCTAAAAATTCTAAGCAGGAAGAATGACCAATGGTATAGGATAGTGGACACAGAGACTAACCCACAAAACTACAAATACCTTATATTAGACAAAGGTGCTAAAAACATGCAACTGGAGAAAGGATAACATCTTCAACAAATGGTGATGGGAAAACTGGAAATCCACATGCAACAAAATGAAATTAAACCCCTATCTCTCACCATGCACAAAACTTAACTCAAAATGGATCAAGGATCTAGGAATTAAACCAGAGGCTCTACATCTAATAGAAGAAAAAGTAGGCCCTAATCTCCATCACGTGGGGCTAGGCCCCAATTTCCTTAATAAGACACCTATAGCAAAAGAATTAAAACCAAGATTCAACAAATGGGATGAATTCAAACTAAAAAGTTTTTTTTTTTTTTTTTCTCAGCAAGAGAAATAATATGTGAAGTGAATAGGGAGCCTACACTTGGGAACAAATTTTACCCATCACACATCAGATAGAGCTCTAATCTCTAGGGTATACAAAGAATTGAGAAAATCAAATACCAAAAAAACAAATAACCCAATCAACAAATGGGCCAAGGACCTGAACAGATACTTCTCAGAAGAGGATATACAATCAATCAACAAATATAAGAAAAAATGCTCATCATCCCTAGCAATCAGAGAAATGCAAATCATAACTATTCTAAGATACCATCTCACTCCAGTAAGAATGGCAGCCATGATGAAGACAAACAACAAGTGCTGGTGAGGATGCTGGGGAAAAAGGTACACTCATACATTGCTGGTGGAACTGCAAATCGGTGCAGCCAATTTGGAAAGCAGTATGAGATTCCTTGGAAATCTGGGAATGGAACCAGCTATTCCTCTTCTCGGACAATACACAAAAGACCTAAAAACAGCATACTACAGGGACACAGCCGCATCAATGTTTATAGCAGCACAATTCACAATAGCTAGACTGTGGAGCCAACTTAGATGCCCTTCAATGGAGGAATGGATAAAAAAAATATAGAATATTACTCAGCATTAAAAATAATAAGATCATGGCATTTGCGGGGAAATGGAAGGCATTAGAGCAGATTATACTAAGTGAAATTAGCCAATCCTCAAAATCAAATGCCGAATGTCTTCTCTTATATAAGAGGGGTGACTCAAAATGGGGAAGAGAAGAAGAGCATGAGAGAAGATTACCTCTACATAGAGAAGAGGGTTGGGAGGAAAAGGGAGGGAGAAAGGGAATTGCATGGATGGTGGAAGTAGACCCTCATTGTTATACAAAATACACATATGAAGATGTGAGGAAAAGAAAAAAAGAATAGTGCTACCTTAGATTAAGTAGAGAAAACTGATGGGAGGCAAGGGGAGGGGTTGGGGAGATAGGAAGGATAGTAGAATGAAACAGACATTATTACTGTGTGTATATATGTGACTGCATGACCAATGTGATTCTGCAACCTGTATACTCAGAAAAATGAGAAATTATATCCCATCTGATTCAAATGTATGGTATGTCAAGATCATTGCACTGTCATGTGTAACTAATTAAAACAAATTTAAAAAATAAAAAAAATAAATAAAAATAAAAATTTGATATACAAAAGAAGGATGTTGAACAGAAGTAGTGAAAGAGGGCATCCCTGCCTTGTTCCATTTTTTAGAGGGAATGCTTTCAATATTTCTCCATTTAGAATGATGTTGTCCTTGGGATTAGCATAGATAGCTTCTATAATATTAAGTTATGCTCTTACTATCCCTATTTTTCTGGTGTTTTGAACATGAAGAGGTGCTGTATTTTGTCAAATGCTTTATCTGCATCTATTGAGATGATCACATTATTCTTGTCTTTAAGCCTATTGATGTGATGTATTACGTTTATTGACTTCCCTATGTTGAATCAACATTGCATCCCTGGGATGAACTCCACTTGATCATGGTGCACTATCTCTTTAATATATTTTTATATGCAATTTTCCAGAATCTTATTGAGAATTTTTTCATCTATGTTCATCAGAGATATTGGTCTGAATTTTTCTTTCCCTAATGGGCCTTTCTTTTTGGTATCAGGGTGATACTAAGCTCATAGTTAATTTTGAAAGGTTCCCTTCTTTTGTATTTTATAGAATAATTTGAGCAGTATTGATGTTAATTTTTCTTTAAATGTCTTGTAGAACTCATATGAGAATCTATCTGGTCCTGGGCTTTTCTTATTGGTAAACTTATGAATGTGTCTTCTATTCCATTGCTTGAAAATAACCTATTTAAATTGTCTATGTACTTCTGATTCACTTTGGTTGGGGTATATGTCTCTAGAAATTTGTAGATATCTTCATAATTTTCTATTTTATTTGAGTATAAATTTTCAAACTATTTTGAAATTATTTTCTGTATTTCAGTAGTGTCCTCTGTTTCTTCACACATTTGATAATTTCAGTTTTCTCTCTATGTCTCTGTTAGTTTAGCTAAGGGATTGTCAATTTTATTTATTTGTTTTCAAAAAAAAACTTACTATTTGGTCAGTTTTTTGAATTGTCAAACCATGATTTTTAAGATTAATTCAGAAAGACTTCAGAAATCTCACTCAGATTAACAGGCATGAGTTTATTAAAGGATAAGAAAAGGGAAAAAGGAACACTCTCAAGGCAGAGAGTTGATTCTCTCAGAGAGGAGAGGGACAATATGCCTCTCCTGCACTACATTTTTAATGGGGGTCCCAGAGAAATTTCCAGAGTATCCTTCCCAGGTCCACCCCTTGACTTTTGCCTGACAGTCAGATGATATCAGACTTTTAAGTACCCACTGCCATGGCAACTCTAGGTCACCCTGGCCCAGGCTCACCAGTCCTAATTGGATTTTTAATCATATATTTGAATACATATTATTGTTAGTAGGAGTCATCCTTGTCTTCCAGAGTTAGTATCTTCCAGAGTTAGTTACTACCTTATTGACTACCTTATTTCATGAAGGTAGTCAATCAGATCTGGCCAAACTTTTGTGGTCACAAAAGTTTCATGGGTTTCTCCATCTGCATTATTGTGCAGATAACAGGTAGTTTGCTGAGGAATGTGATATATCCTGTCCACATAGAACATGCAGGCTTACAGGTAAATTACTTCTTGGAAAAGAGAATATGTGCGTGCGGTTCAGCACAGTGTGCCCATTTTATACAATTAATCTCTTAACCACATGTTCCCATAATCCTCACCTCCGTGTTCCCTAATATTTAGAACATGAGTTCACTTTCTCCATTCGTTTGCTATTGAATAAAATTTTCTTTCTGCACCCAGAACTGTTTGGTTATTTGCAAACAATACCAAATAGGAAAAGAACCTAAAATTCTGTTACTGTAAATCAGTAGTTTTCCAAAGAATCAATGTACATATTAAAGATATTATTGTATGATCATAAATGAGTACAGAATCATGGAGAAATAAAACATGACATGCCCAGAGACAAAAATTATCATGAGTTATTATAGACTCTTTAGAAACATATTCATTTTTTTAAGTATTTTATTTATTTATTTATTTTATTTTTTAAGTATTTTTTTGTAGATGGACACAACGCAATACCTTCATTTATTTTTTTAATGTGGTACTGAGAATTGAACCTGGGTCCTGCCCATGCTAGGCGAGCACTCTACCGCTGAGCCACAATCCCAGCCCTTGAAAAGTGTTTTTAAGTTTCATAAATTATTACTATGCAGTCTGATGACATGCAGACCACAAGCCTCACAAACCCTAAAGCCTAGAGTGCTCTAACACCAGAAACCTACCCAAAAGATTTTCCCACTTTTCTGTAGCCTAGCTACCTGATAACCCACCAATATATTTGTTGAATATATTAATTTATGACTTTTGTTCTTAAAATATATGAAAAAAAATCTTATACCCTCTTTCACGTGAGAACTCATCATTCAGAGCAATTTTAATCCATGCTTCTAGGCTCTGATCACTTACATTTCAGACAGAATAAATTACTTTTAATTTTCATTAAAATTGAGTTGTTATTTTATATGCATAAATTATTGATGATAGGCAATTTCATGAAGGTAGTCAATCAGATCTGGACAATTTTTACAAACTTTAATATTGTTGTGAATTCTTGTATCATGATGAACATCTATTTTTCCTTTTAGAGTATGGCTTTTCTTGGAGAATATGTTCATATTAATTTTCAACATGGCACTAATCTTTTTTAAATTTATTGAGAATTTGGTATCCAACAGCATAAGCATTTCCTGTAAATTTTCTTATTGTTTATGTCATGTTTCTATGTTGTTTTGTGTACAGGAAAATCAAGTTCATATAAACTTATAAATAGATCAAAAGTTGGTAGAAACAGTACTGGTTAACAAATAGCAAAAATATTGGCTGTCTCCTTGAGATAGAATAGAATAATTTTTTTAAAAAATGCTAGATAAGAGAGATAAAGAAAGACAAGAAAATATGACTTTAATATGAAGTTCCACATACTTTCCCTGCACTGTAATACTCAAAGCCAGACTCTCTCCCTGATTTTTTTACTTCCAAATATCTGGAAAATTAGTAAATATACCTTTATGAACTATTAATTAGTCCAAAAATAAATAGAGTATTTATAGCAATAGCAAATAGAGATATAATATTTTGACAAATCTATACATTTCAGTATTACTTATTGATTATATAATGAAGATATTGTCATGCTATGTATCTGGAGAATGACTAGAACACTATAAACCAGTTTAAAATCACCAGGCCAATAATATCCCTGCATACCTCACCATATCTTCATCTCATCAACTATCCTTTAAAAGGGGAGTTGGTAACTCCAAAATATATCCGTCTCTTGTGACCGTCTGCATTCTTTCTTGAATGTGTATTCCTTGCTTTTTGAAGTAAATCTTTGTGAATCCGCTGACATGTGCTTTTCCATCATGTATGTTGTAGACCCAACTAATTGTGACTGGAGTTCCCAACTCTTTCTAAAAACTCCTTAGGACCTTCTTTCAGATAGAATAGATATCTATTCTTTCTTGACATTCTTATCATACCCCATACACATGATTATTTTTGAAGCAGTCTGTAACTTCACTGGCTCCCTTAGGTAAACATTTCAAAATCCACAAAATTTCCTGAAATTGTACCAGCTGGAAAGAATTCCAATACAGACACATAAAAAGATTTTATTTGGAATTTTTATGTGTCCATGCCACATTACCAATCCCTTCCTTAGATTTGGCTTACTGGCTAACTAAATACTTTTATTCATTTATATTTTGCTTTTTGTGTGAATTTTTTTTTTCAATGCAGAGAATTCAACCTTGTATATCCTGGTGAAATCTATTACTTCACTTTTTTTTTCAATGAAAATTGAGGTTTAAGGGATCTTGGCTTTGGGATTTCAACAGTCATGAATTTAAACATTCTGAGATTATGATTTTTATGATTTTACACATTAGGGATTTTTATCATTCTAGATTTCAGTATTCAGAATTATAGAAATCAAGATTATATTTTTAGCACTATAATTAATACTATATCCCATTAACTTGAAATACTTCCCCTAGATTTAGGTTCTTAATTTTTCATAGAAGAGTAGTTTTGTTTTTTAGAGAAAATATATTTTGCCTATTTCTTTTATTTATTTTTAGTTATTAAATACTTTAAATTCTATTATAAATGACATTTTAAATTCATTTTGACATGAGTAAAGGCGTGTCTTTGAAGAAGCAATTAAGGACTTCTTGGATAGAAATGGGGGGCTTGAACCAAGATCAGTGGGTCCTTAGCTTACATGATAGAATATAGTTTCATCACACAACAGAGATAAATGTTTATTTAGGAAAATAAATACTCATTTAAGTTAGAATGTAGGCAATCTCAAGAGACACCTTTGGGGGTAAAGCAAGGAATTTACAATCAAGGGAAAATGTTGGCTTTCTCCAGTAGTTAGATGCATTTGGTGAATTCCCAGCTCCACTCTTATAGAAAACTTGATGAGAGATAGGCATGGAATTGATGTAGGAATGTTACCAGTCTGGTGGTCTCAAAATAGTTTATGGTACCCTGATCAATCTCAAGATCCTTAGACAGACATGGTCTTCATTATCTGATCAGTAGATAATACATGAAGGTGCCCTAAATTGTAGGCTTTTCAAGTTATTATATCTCTGTTCACATAATCTATTTATTGGGAGGTTTAATTAAGAGTGTACTCATACATTTATAGATTTCCTTATAGATTTCCTGGAAATCTGGCCTGGAGGAGAGACTAACTTAAGGAGTGAGAGGCCTGGAAAAATATGAGGCACTTTAAATTAAAATTGCATTTCTTTATTTTTCCTGTTTGTTCCCTTTCCACCTATTTATTATTCCCTATCTCATCTCATTTTTCCCCACTCATACTTTGATTTCTTATTCTTTGTAAAATTTTTTATTAGTGCATTATAGTTATACATAATATTTGGTTCATTTTGATGTAACTATACTAGAATGAAATAAAATTTGCTACATTTTAGACCTCATTGCCTCCTTTCCCTTTCATTTCTCCCCCTCCATTCCCCTTTCTCTACTGATTTTTTTCTATTAATTTATAGCTTTTTCAATTGTTGCATTATAAAGATACATAAAGTTGAAACCCACTGTTCTATATCCACATATATACATAGCATAATTTGCTTAATTTTATTCCACCATTACTCACTTTTCCCATCTCTTCTACTTCTATCTTGATTCCCTTCTTTTACTCCACTGATTTTCCTTCCATTTTCATGGAATTCCTCACTCCTTTATATTCTTATTTTTGTCTAGTTTACACACATGAGAGAAAAAATATGTCCCTTATTCTTAATGATGAAGGATTATGATTCATCCTCTATAGTTGTTTCAGGTTGACAAAGGGTGATGATGTTACCTAGACAGGACCAGAAGACTTATTCTAGTTGTTCTAAAGGATACAGAAGAAGGTCTAAATTTGCTGATTATGCAATAAACACTTTTTCACAGCCTGGAAGAAAAACCATGTTCAGGTAAGACATTAACCCTCAACAATAGCATATCAAACAAATATTCCTATGCAAAATATAATGCTAAAATTAAATGTAACCAAATCTCTGAAATTTCTTCATATGGTTTTCCAAGATAGTTTTGGTAAGTCAGTTATCTATTATTAATTCTTCTGATGACTGAGAGTGGCAGGAGATAAGAAGATAATAAGTAATACACAAAGCTAGTGAGACCTCTTTTTATCTGACAAGGCAAGGTCCTTTGTCAATATACAGTCACCTGGGAAGTCCAAACGTAGGACCATTTTTTTTAATGAGATTTAATATATTCTCGGGCCTTTTCAGTTTGGGTAGGAAATGCTCTTATCCATCCAGAAAAGGGTCTTGAAAAACTGGAAGGTTTGTATATCCTTGACATAGGGCTAAAATTTAGTTGAGAATCTTCTGCAGGAAACATACCCCACCATTGGAGCAGGTTAAGTAAAGATGGTGGCTTGGAAATCAAATGATAGTCTTCAGGCCTTTCCCTCCATGGACATGGTTAACCAAAGTGATATGTTTCTTTTTCCCAAATAGCATTTATCACATTTCCCCTTAATATTTTTATTTATCAGATGGGAAATAAACCTTTACAATTATTCCCTCACTCTGCCATCCATTTTCTCCTAGTTTATATCTCTACTGATTTTTCCCATTCCTCTTCAGGTTCTGTGTAGGATGGGCTTGGATTTAAGTTTAGGTTAGTGGAATTTAGATTACTACTGATATCATACTTTTATATCTGTCCCACAATGTAGCGTCTAGTGTACTCTATGAGTAACCCCAGATGTTTAATTTCGTTCCATATTATCTGTGAATTATTGGTGTGATGAACATTCTCATCCCAATTAAGCAGCTCTTAGGGCACTTTACAGTCCCTACCAGATCTCAAGTAAAGAAGTCCTTCATGGGGCTGGGGTTGTTGCTCAGTGTTAGAGTGCTCACCTAGCATGTGTGAGGCACTGGGTTCAATCCCCAGCACCACATAAATAAATAAATAAAACAAAGATATTGTATTCATCTACAACTAAAAAAAATCTTCTTAAAAAAATGTCCTCCATGAAAAGAATATCTTGAAAAATAAATATTTCTAAGATCTCAAGTAATTTACAGATACTTGAGAACTTATAGGATTTTTGTTGAAGATGTTTTGTTAAATGGCAAAAAATAGTGAGTTTTGAGGCATGTAGGGATAAGGCAAAATCATATATGTTTCAATAGAGCTTTGTTTGTACCTAGTTTTATCTCATGGCCAAGAGTAAATGTCTTGATGTTCTTTCTGGTGAGTTCTGACATAAAATAAAACATACCTTAAATATAGCAATTGTTGTTCTCCACCCTCACAAAGGTGTTGCCATCATTTTTTTAGTTAAATATTTTCAATAGGATAGGTGTTTATTTTTAATTATAACAGAAGGTCTTAGAGAGGATGACACTTTCCTTCAGGGACCAGGTTAGAATAATTTATTTCCCCAAATATCAAATAAAGAGAATGTTAAAATGAACACAAGAAATAATAGGATTTTATTTAAAGTAAAAGACTGAGAATGCTTCCTAGTGGACAGTATCTATATACTATAGATTCATTTTACTGGATTATAAAATATGAGATAGTTTAGATAAGGGAATGAGGGAATACAGGGCAAAAATTGGCATAGGAACTTAGATTCATAGCAGAAACTTAAAGATTTAAGGGCATTAAGTGTATTGGAACTAAAGGTGGTAATTATTGGAGACAGTTTATTTGGTTATGACTTCAAGACTAATTTACTTCAAAAAGGTGGCTTGGGTAAACCCAATATTTGATAGAAGAAGGATAATTTCAAGATGCTTGCATGTCAGTTGCTCATATGCATGTCTTACATTCCTTTTTGACTGAAGAATGGGGGGTGTTGGCCTAAGGGTGTCCCCTAACTTTGGTGGTTTTGTGAGCAAATACTCCTCCCCTAAGAGGGAAGAAAATATTTGGCTAAGGAAAAAAGAGAGATTTTAAAAAAAGGGATGAAGAGAGAGCGAGATAAAAGAAACAAAGAAAAAGAAACTATCACCCATTCATGTTCTATACTGACCTAAATTAAAAAGTGACACATTTTTCTCCTTTTATCTCAAGTGGGTGTAGGTGTTACACATAGAATACCTACTATTCCAATTGAGATTGGAATTAGCCAAAAAAAGTCAGCTGAGATTCTAAGGAAATCCTGCAATCAGAGATAAAAGAGGAAAAAGGAAGGATTTTAAAGACCATTGAGTTTCTTCACAGTTTTACAGTTCAAAGTATTTTAGAACAATGTCAACCATCACCTTACTACCACTTGAATCTACACAGCTTGGTTCCATTAACCCTAACCCTAACCCCAAGTTGTGTAAAACATTCAATTAGACTTACCAATTTCATTGCCTCTGATGTCCTCTTTGGGTGCCAAGAGATGTCAAGGGAGAAGAGGTGTCTTTGATGAATGTCTTGAATCATTCCAGGAGAGAAAGGGGAATTTAACCCATGACCAGCAGGGTTCTTGGCTCACATTATAGATAAGAATTTCAGCATGCACCAGTCATAGGCATAGACAGATTTATTTAGGAAAGTAAATAATACATTGTATGGAGAATGTGGGAATTCTCAACGGAGGAAAACTTTGGGTAGTAAAGTAAGGAACATGTATCCAAGGGAGAATGCAGGCCCCCATTTGAGAATAAGAGACAAATTTGGGGGTTCCAAGCTGTTTTTCTAAAGGAAACTTTTGGGGGTATGTAGGAACATCAGTTTCATGACCTTAGGAGAGTTTATTATGGTTCTATCTATTTCTGGATCTTCAGGCTAATGTGTTCTTCATTATCTAATTAGTAGATTGCTTTGGATAGTCCTCTAAAATGATAAATCTTTAATTTTTTGTATCTCTTTCTCCTTGATGTATTTATTAGGAGTTTAAATAACAGTGCACAGGGATATTTACATATTTCCCAGGAATTGGAAAGTGACAGGCCTGGAAAAGGATGTGGAAATTTAAATTAAAAATGTATTTCCTTATCCTTAACTGTTTGCTTTCTTTCTACTCACTTTTTATTCCTTTTATCCGACCACAACATTATAATTTCTAATTGGTAATATAATTGTAATTCACTTTTGCATATTCATTTTACATCACAGATCAAGGATAAATTAATTTATGAATCCTAATAGTAATTTTATTCCTTATTTTGGGTTTTCTCTACACAAAATCATGCCATTAAGAAAATTGATAGTTATGTTTTGCCTTATTTCATGAAAAGAGCTTTCAGTAACTGCTGAAAAGACAATGTTTTAGTGACTTCATATTTTTGCATAATGGGAAAGATTTTTCAGGAACAAGGCAACATTGCATTAATATACTTGCCATATTTTGATATTAAAGTTATTCTGACCCCATGAAATGAGTTGTGAAATAATCATTTTGCTATAGATCTGGGGCCTTCCAGGAAGCTGAGGCATCATGAAGACCACCTTCAAACTTTAATTCTTTCTATCAAATTGAAAAGATTATAGACATGTCACTCAGAGTAACAGGCATGAGTTTATTAAGGGAAAGGGGATGCTCTGAAGGGAGAGAGAGGGTCTTCTTAGAGAGGAGAGGGACAATGTGCCTCTCCTGCACTAATGGGAATCCCAGAGAAATTTCCAGAGAGTCCTTCCTAGATCTACCTCTTGCCTCTTGACTGATTGCAAGATAAGACAACAGACTTCAAGTAACCACTGCCATGGCAATTGTAGGTCACTTTGGCCCATGCTGACTGGCTCTATTTGGATTCATAACCATATACTGTTATAGATTTTATGGTTTTGAGGAACTATCCTTATGTCCCTGAGTTATAGGATCTGGTTCACCAAAATGTTCCCCTTCAGGGTAACTAAGGTTCCTCTTCAAGGTTTGCTTTACTCCTACAGATGACAGGTAGTTTGTTGAGGAATGTGACATATCTTGTGAACATAAATCATGGAGGACTACAGTTAAAGTTTTTCTTGGAAAAGGCAGCAGCATGTTTGGGGTAGGACCATGAGCCCATATTATAGAATTATTCTCTTACTCTCATGTTTCCATCATTCAAATAGGTCCCATATCAATTTTGTTTACTATGGAATGTTGTTTATTTCTTCCCCCATTGGTAAATATTTGGCAAATTTTATCAGTGAGTTATTTTAGGAAAATTTTAACGGTAAGTCATTTGGGAGTAGATTTTGCTTTAAGGAAGAAATCTCTTTGTAAACTTTAATTATATTAAAAAGACATAAGAATACTCAGGTTTTCTTATTCATTCACAAGTCAGTTATTTTAGGTGAGTTTTCAAAGATTTTATCTATTTCTTTTGAATTGCCAGTTTTATTCCTAAACATTTCTTCATCATATTCATTTAATCATTTTTAAAGTCCTGAATCTTTAATGAATTTTCCTTTTAAAATCTGATATTGATAATTTACTTTATTTCTCTCTCTCTCTATTTATCTATCAATCTGTCTTTTTTCTTGGTCAGTATTAAAAGGGATGTAATTCTTTTTGATATTTTCAGAGAATTGATGATTTGTTTTGTTAATTTTCTCTAGTGGGTATCAAGTTTATATTTTATTGATTGTGTTTCTTGAGTTTATTATTTTTCTCTCTAACTTCTTTGGGCTTTAATATGTCACTAATTATTTTAAGTTCTCAGAAAAAAATCTTAGGTCATACATTTTGAATCTCTAAATTTATATTCTAATTTTAAGTTATTTGTTTATATATAAGCTCTCTATAGCTGTGTTCCACATGTTTTGCTAAGTTTTAATTTTATTTTCATTCAATTCACAATATATTCCAATTTCTATTGTGATAGTTTTCTGACCAATTGATTATTTTAAGTGCATGTTGTTTAGTTTGCAAAAAAAATGTGAGTTTTAATAAAAGTTGTCTTTATGATATTAATTTCTATATTCAATCTACTGTGGTCAGAGGATATAATCTCTATAGTTTTAATAAATTGAAATATTGAGAGTTGCTTTAAACTCAATTATGGCATATCTTGCTATAGGAAAGTTTAAAATCTACTTTTCTTCTCTGTAAGTTTGACATTTTATTTTATGAACTAAGATCATAATAGATGAGAACAAGATTATACATGTTTTAATATATGCCTAAGGCATGGAAGTATTCTACGCAAACAAGAGCAAAATACATCATCCTTATTAAAACCATAAAGGGATTGTACCTTGTACATTTGGGCAGAAGGGAAATAGCATTGGTTGTGGAAGTTGGGGAGGATAATGTGTAAATAAGGGTTGTCTTCTAATGCAGATTAAGTAACAGCCACTTGCGGCAAACTCTTGTATTAGGTGTCATATCCTTCATTTTTTCTTCTAGTGGAAGAATTCTTTCTTGGTAGAAAGGGGATAAGATGTCATTCAGAAATGCCTGTGTGGATTTGCTATGTACTTATGTAAATCAATGTAGAATTATTTTTACAAAAAGCCAGATTTTCAGAGACATTCTGATTCCTGCAGTCTCCGTTTTAATGAATAACTGATGTGAAATATGCCAAACAAATATATTTTGAGTGACATATTTTCCTCTTCCCTATTAAGAAGTATTTCATGTGTACTTCTAAAGAATGTGTAAGAGGCATCTGTTTGGTGCACAGCTCTTTGGATGAAATGAACTTCAATTCTGTATTATTTTTATTTTTATTTTATTTTATTTTTATTTATTGATGATTTTTTGTCTGCACATTCTCTGAATTACTGTATGTGAAAATGTTCATTGACTATGGGCTGAAATCTATCATGACTATGGATTTGTCATACTTTTTCTTTTCAGGTTTGTATACATAGGAAAGTTCTATTATATTCATTGATTATTTCTTCAACTTTATGACAAATTGCTACAACTCTATATTGTCTATATTATTTAGCTATATTAAAGTTTATTTGCTTATTGATTGTTGGGTCTATCATTTCTCTGATTTTAATTTAAAATTTACTGTCATAAACATGTTCAAAAGTGCATTGTTTTATTAATAAAATACAACCTGAAAATCTGTCTTATACAAGTAATATTTATCTGTTTAATTAGTTGTAAATATTGTCTTATTTCTAAAAAAATTCCCTTTATTTGCATCTCATTTTGTTCTCAAATATTTTACTTAAAATTCATTGTAAACATGCAGATTTTATGATCTATTTCATATTATTTTACTACTTCTAATAAATGAGGGATACATTTATAGATTTCTTTACTAAATTTTCTTTCTCATGATTTATTTTCTGATGATTTGTATCATAGTGGTAAGCTCTTCAACAATAAAAGTGACTCTCTCCCTGCCTCCACCAATGAGAAATAAACCCCTCAATAACAGCCCTTATTTTTATAGTAGTTTTATATGTTTGATACCATGTTTCCCCTATTGTTAATTTCTAAGCTTAAGCTTATTGCACAAAGTGGGTAGTATAAATTTGGTGCTTGCATTTAACATAGCTTGTGTTTTCATTTTTAATAATATAATTAGGACTTTTTTCCTTAATAGAATCCCCAAAGATGCCAATAAAAAGAATTTTTCTAATATTCTTTCTAGGATTGAATGACAAATCAAAGGTCCTGGTTTTATTCAGGTATTCATGACCAATATACCAACATTCCACTTTAGGCAGGCCTACAGCCATGCATCTTTTCTGTCTTCATATTAAGACCCAAGATTTAAGCCCTTTGTCTTATATCCACCAGGACAGCTATAGTATTTGTCTTAAGTTTTCCTGGCTTTGAGATTCTACTTTGTTTCTAGAGCTTAAAAATTTGTTCTCCTTTTGATCTTAGGTATGACTTTTTAAAATATATTTATCATGAACTATTTGTGATACAGGAGAGGAATCTTTATCACCTTTGTCAATTATGTATTGGAACTCAAATTTTGTATTTTATACGAAAAAGTTCATTTTTCAAAATTGTTTTATATATCTTACATATCAGAAACACAATCATTTCTTACTTAAATCTTTCTTAATATTGAGAAAATTAGGTGATACTAATTATATTTTAGTGAAATAACACTTATAATCAAAAACTTTGGGGACTGCTGTTATAGCTCAGTGGTAGAGCGCTTGCATAGTACACGTGAGGCACTGGGTTCGATTCTCAGCATCACATAAAAATAAATAAAATGAAGGTAATATGTCCAAAAAAAAAAACTTTGAAAATTATGCCCCCTTATATCTACATGTGATATTTTCAAGTACAAAATGGTTCTTTGGAACCTGTGCAACAATGAGTACAAAGAAATACTAGGAAAAATAAAATTCCCCCAAAACAGCAAGAGTTATTACAAATTAGAGAAGTAACTGCTTTGCATCTATTAATAAAGTGCATCTGCAAATGGTAACAGAAACAGCTTTATATTATTCTTTTCTCTCTTTTTATTGAAATAAATGACAGTGGAATGCATTACAATTCATATTATACATATAGAATACAAATTTTTTTCACATCTCTGGTTTTCTATAAAGTATATTAACACCAATTTGTGTCTTCATACATGTACTTTGGATAATGATGACCAACACATTCAACTATCATTGCTAACCACCTGCCCCCTTCTTTCCTCTTCCACCCTTCTGCCCTATCTAGAGTTTGTCTATTTCTCCCATGCTTCCTGTCTCTACCCCACTATGAGTCAGTCTCCTTATATCAAATAAAACATTTTGCATTTGTTTTTCTGGAGATTGGATGACTTCATTTAGCATTATCTTCTTCAACTCCATGCATTTACCTACAAATGCCATAAATATATTCTCTTTTATTGCTGAGTAATATTACATTTTGTATATATACCACTTTTTCTTTATCCATTCCTCTACTGAAGGGCATCTAGATTAGTTCCACAATTTAGCTATTGTGAATTTTGCTGCTATAAACATTGATATGGCTGTGTCCCTGTATTATGCTGTTCTTAAGTCCTTTGGGTATAGACCAAGGAGAGGGATAGCTGGGTCAAATGGTGGTATCATTCACAGTTTTCCAAGGAATCTCCATACTGCTTTCCATGTTGGCTGCCTGAATTTATAGTATCACCAGCAATGTATGAGTTTACATTTTTCCCCACATTCTTACCAACACTTATTGTTTATCTTCATAATAGCTGCCATTCTGACAAGAGTGAGGTGAAATCTTAGAAATTTTGATTTGCATTTCTCTAATTGCTAGAGATGATGAATATTTTTTCATATATTTGTTGAATGATTATAAATTCTCTTCTGAGGAGTGTCTGTTCGGGTCCTTGGCCCATTTATTGATTGGGTTATTTGTTTTTTTGGTGTTTGGCTTTTTGAGTTCTTTATATACCTTAGAGATTAGGGCTCTATCTGATGTGTGAGGAGGAAAAATTTACTCCCAACATGTAGGCTCTCTATTCACCGAACAGATTGTTTCTTTTGCTGAGAAGAAACTGTTTAGTTTGAATTCATTTCATTTATTGATTTTTGATTTTAATTTATGCAATAAAGAAAACTTTTTAAGGAAGTTGGGGCCTAATTCAACATGATGAAGATTAGGGCCTACTTTTTCTTCTATTAAACACAGTGTCTCTGGTTTTATTCCTAGGGTCTTGATCCATTTTGAGTTGAGTTTTGTGCATCATGAGAGATAGGGGTTTAACTTCATTTTGTTGCATATGTATTTCCAGTTTTCCCAGCACCATTTGTTGATGATGCTATCTTTTCTTCAATATATGTTTTTGGCTCCTTTGTCTCTTATAAGAAAATTTTAATTGTATGGGTTAGTCTCTGTGTCCTCTATTCTGTACTATTGGTCTACCAGTCTGTTTTAGTGCCAATATCATGCTGTTTTTGTTACTATTGCTCTGTAATATAGTTTAAGTTCTGGTATAGTGATGCTGCCAGCTTCACACTTCCTGCTAAGGGTTGCTTTAGCTATTCTGGGTTCCTTATTATTTCAGATAAATTTCAAGATTACTTTTTCTATATCTATGAGGAATGCCATTAGGATTTTGATCACAATTGCATTAAATCTGTATAGTGCTTTTGGTAGTATGGTCATTTTGATAATATTAATTCTGCCTATCTAAGAGCAAGGTAGAAATTTCCTCTTCTAAAGTCTTCTTTGATTTCTTTCTTTAGGGTTCTGTACTTTTCATTGTATAGATCTTTCACCTCTTTTTAAAGTTGATTCCTAAGTATTTTATTTTATTTTTTTAGTCTATTGTAAATGGGGTACTTTTCCTCATATCCTTTTCAGAGGATGTGTCACTGATATACAGAAGTGCATTTGATTTATGGCTTTTGATTTTACATCCTGCTACTTTGCTGAATTTATTTACTAGTTATAGAAGTTTTCTGGTGAAACTTTTTGGGTCTTATAGGTATAGAATCATGTCATCAGAAAACAGTGCTAATTTAAGTTCTTCTTTTCCTATGTGTAACCCTTCAAATTATTTTGTCTATCTAATTCCTATGGCCAGTGTTTCAAGAACTATGTTAAATAGAAGTGGTAAAAGAGGGCATCCCTGTCTTGATCTAGTTTTTAGAGAAAATGCCTTCATTTTTTTTTTCTCCACTTAGAATATTGTTGGCCTGGGGGTTACTGTAGATAGCCTTTATGATCTTGAGATATATTCCTGTTATCCACAGTTTTTCTAGTATTTTGAACATGAAGGGGTGCTGCATTTTGTCAAATGCTTTATCTGTGTCTATTGAGATGATCATATGATTCTTTGTGTCTATTGATGTGACGAATTACATTTACTGATTTCTGTATGTTGAACCATACTAGCATCCCTGGGATGAATCCCACTTGATCATGGGGCACAATATTTTTGATATGTTTTTGTATTTGATTTGCCAGAATTTTATTGACAATCTTTTTTCTCTGTATTCGTAGAGATACTGGTCTGAACTCTTCTTTAATTGATGTGTCTTTGCCTGGTTTTGGAATCATGGTTATATTGGTCTCATAGAATGAGTTTGGAAGTGCTCCCTCTTTCTCTATTTCATGAAATAAACTGAAGAGTATTGGTATTAGTTCTTCTTTAAAGTTCTTGTAGAACTTAACTGTGTATCCTTCTGGTCCTTGGCTTTCCTTGGTTGGTAGGCTTCTGATGGTTTCTTTTATTTTATCACTTGATATTCATCTGTTAAAATTGTGTTTATCATCCTGCTTCAATTTGGGCAAATCACTTGACTTAAGAAATCTGTTAGGCCTTCAACATCTTCTATCTTATTGGAGTACAAGTTTTCAAAATAACTTCTAATTATCTTCTGTATTTCTGTAGTGTCTGTTGTGATATTACCTTTTTCATGACATATGTTAGTAATTTCAGTTTTCTCTCTCCTTTTTGTTAGTGTAGC
Organism: Callospermophilus lateralis; assembly: GCF_048772815.1. Classification (NCBI taxonomy): domain Eukaryota; kingdom Metazoa; phylum Chordata; class Mammalia; order Rodentia; family Sciuridae; genus Callospermophilus; species Callospermophilus lateralis. Next base: position 80,350,365 of record NC_135325.1, on the reverse strand, counting down.
TAAGGGTCTGTCAATTTTATTTAGTTTTTTTTTAAAGAAGCAACATTTTGTTTGGTCAATTTTTTTCAATTGTTTCTTTTGTTTTGATTTCATTTATTTTATATGTAATTTTTATTACTTCCTGCCTTCTACTGCATTTGGTGTTTGTTTGTTCTTCTTTTTCTAGGGATTTGAGATATAATGTTAGGTCATTTATTTGTTGACTTCTTCTTCTTTTAAGGAATGAACTCCTGCAATGTAGTTTTCTTTTAGTACTATTTCAGAGTGTCCTAGAGATTTCAATATGTTGTGTTTATGCTCTTATTTACCTCTAAGAATTTTTTAGTATCCTCCTTGATGTCTTCTGTAAACTATTGTTCACTCAGTAGCATATTGTTTAGTCTCCAGGTGTTGGAATATTTTTTTATTTTGTCACTGATTTTTAATTTAATTCCATTATAATCTGATAAAATGTAGGGTAGTATCTCTACCTTTTTATATTTGCTAAGAGTTGCTTTGTGGCATATTACATGGTCTAATTTTGAGAAGGATCCATGTGTTGCTGAGAAGAAAGTGTATTTGCTTGATGACAGATGAAATAAACTATATATGTCAGTTAAGCCAAAGTTATTGATTGTATTATTGAGTTATATAATTTCATTATTAAACTTTTTTTGGAAGATCAATCCAGTGGTGAGAGAGGTGTGTTACAGTCACCCGAAATTATTGTGTTTTGATCAATTTGACTCTTGAACTTGAGAAGAATTTATTTGATGAACATAACTGCTCCATTTTGGGGGGCATATATATTTATAATTTTTATGTATTGTTGGTGTGTGGTTCCCTTGAGCAGTATGCAATGCCCTTCTTTATTGCTTTTGATTAAATTGGGCTTGAAGTCTATTTTAAATGATACAAGAATGAAAACTCATGCTTGCTTCTGCAGTCCATATGATTGGTATGATTTTTCCCAAACTTTTACCTTTTGTCTGTGTATGTCTTTTCCTATCAGGTGAGTCTCCTGGAAGCAGCATATTTTGGGGTCTTTTTTAATACAATCTGCTAGCCTATGTCTTTTGATTGGTGAGTTTAAGCTATTAACATTCAGGGTTATTATTGATTGAGCCATGGTTTTTATTCCCAGCCATATATATTTTATTTAATTTTTGTTAAGTTGACTTCAACGTCATCTTTGATTAGTTTTTTGTTTAGGGTACTACCTCCCTCTACTGATTTTCATTATTATTTTCCATTTCCTCTTCATGGAATATTTTTCCAAGAATTTTTTTTAGTGAATTTTTCTAGCTGTAAGTTTTTTTTTTAACTTTTGTTTATCATTAAAGGTTTTTATTTCATCATCAAATCTAAAGCTTAATTTTGCTGGACTCAAGTTTCTTTGTTGGCATCCATTTCCTTTCAGAGCTTTTAACTTTCAGAGTCTGTGTTGAAAAATTGTGTTGCCATTATTCTAATTGGTTTCCCCCTATATGTAATCTGATTCCTTTCTCTCATGGCTTTTAAAATTCTCTCCTCAATCTGTATGTTGGGCATTTTTATTATAATGTGCCTTGGTGTGGATCTCTTGTGATTTTGTACATTTGGCATCCTGTAGGCTTCTTGAATTTGGTTTGCCAATTCATTATTCTTGTTTGGAAAATTTTCTGATATAATTTAATTGAATAGATTATTCATTCCTTTGGTTGGGAACTCTATGCCTTCCTTTATCCCAATAACTCTTAAATTTGCTCTTTTTATGCTATTACTTATTTCTTGAATTTTCTGCTCATTGTTTCTTACCATTTTCACTTTATGGTGTATGTTCTTTTCAAGATTATAAATTTTGTCTTCATTGTCTGATTTCCTGTCTTCCAAGTGGTGTATTCTGTTGGTGATGCTTTCATTTGAGCTTTTAATTTGGTTTATTGTTTCTTTCATTTCAATGATTTATGTTTGGTGATTTTTTAAAATTTTTTTATGTTTTTGTAGAACCTCTATCTCCCTGTTGAGGTAATCTTTTGCTTCCTGTATATGTATATGTAGCTCCTTCTTTTCATGATCTTTTGATGAATGCATTTGCTCTTTTACATCTTCATTTTGTTCACAGAACATTTTAATCATGTACATCCTGAACTCCTTCTCCCTCATTTCATCTGCTGTGCTGGCCATGGGTTCTAATAATGTGGTATCATGATTTGTTTGGGGCACATTCTTCCCTTGCTTTTCCTGTTGCTTCTTTGTCTTCCCTTCCAGCTCTGTGTGTCCAGGATGTTATTGTTTTTACTCTATAGGTTTGTGGTGCTCTTGTAGCATTCCAAAACCTCTTCTTTGTGGGGAAGGGCAATTTTAACAGTAACCAATATCAACAATATTCCACCTATAAACAATTTGTTGTTATTAAGATGTTTACAGTTTTGTCACAATGTACAGAAATGTTGGATTCAATTAGTTTGTATAATATAATCATTAGTTTTGTAAAAAGGTTTACTTTTTCTGATGGTGGAAATAAACTGAGGGTTAGGTGTAGAATGATATGCTAAGGAGGTAGGATGTGATAATATACAGTTAATATATCTTAGGAAGTGTGAAAGAGAAATCTAAGAGGGTTAGTAGCAAGCGAATAGACAGAATTAGGTAGACAAGTACTTGGGAACATAGTAGACATCATAAAAGAAACACCCATATGTATTTAGAAAAATAAAGGATGTTAAAATAGTAAAAATTGGAGGAAAAATAAAAATGAAAGAAGAAAAAAGAAAAAAAAATAGGCATATACAACTCTTCTGTATTTAAATATTCAAATATCCCTGTCCCCCAAATCCTAATTCATGCAAAGTTCTTGGTTTCACATATGTTGGGGATATGAGGATGGGAGAATAATGGGGGTAGAAGAAAAAGAAAAAATAAAAATTCTTGAAGGAAGAAACCAGGATTGTTGCTAGTTTTAGAGATCTGTATCTTTCCTGCTTTCCTTCTCATTCAATAGGTGGGGTTGTCTGTTGTAAGCTGGTGTCTCTGCCCTCTGTATGGTGACATTAACCAGGGTGGGAAGGCTGGTCCTGGTGCAGGTGCCTGGAAGTGAGGAGTGGTACCTTCCAGTCCCTGCAGAGAGACTGAACCTCAAGGATCCATTAATGGGGTCTGCTCATATGAATTGATTGCCAAGTCCTATTTCCCTATTTTGCCTGAAGATTTCCCAATTCCTAATCTCTCTGTTAGTCTCCAAACTTTAGCCCAACTCCCTCTCCCTTAGCAGTTCCCATTTGAAGAACTTCTCACACAGAAGTGTGGGTGGCACCCTGGTTGAACTCTGCACCTGTCCAACTGAGAGCTATTTTGTGATGTGCAACTACTGTGCTGGATTACTGCACTGGGAAGAGAAGAAAAATGGAAACCTAGTACTTGGTCAGCTGGAGTTCCAATCTGGGACCTACCCACCAAATATGGTGAGAAAGGTGAGCCAAGATGGAGTCAGTCTGCTTCCAGTGCCAGGGTATGGGGAGGCGGGTGATGGGAGCCAAGGGATGGCTTTGTGCTGAGGGTAGGGAGCAGGTGAGTGTCCTGCATGAGAGCAGAGCGACATCTGGGAGTATAGGGGTCCTCTAACACTGTCAGAGATGTAGTATTCCTACTAGGTGAGATCCAGGTCACAGAGTGACACAGAATGCTGTCTCCCTCTGGCCTGCCATATTCTTCTTCTATATTATTTTTAATCTCTACATTAATCTACAATTACATAAAAGTACATAGCAATATAATTAGGTTAATTGCATATTCTGATAATAGGAATGTTGAGACTACACCAGGGTTGCTAAGTGAGTAATGTTCTTTTAGTGGGTCACCTTAAATAAGACACCATATATTTGCTTTCTCAAATTTTAATTTCTCATACTTTTCTCATTTTGAATCATTTATGTATGACCATCTTTATTTAGCTAATCTATTTGCAAAGAAGGAATGTAAGTCTACAGATTTGCAGTGTCCACAAACATACTGCCATTAAATGTTGTTCATTGTTTCTAATTATTAAAGAATGTGCCAAGGAAGAAAAAGTACTGTGCCAAGCAGAGATCACTTTTAGGCAGATGAGAAGCTGAACAGAAGCATTCACATAATATGCTTAACTAATTTTTACTTGTTTGTATAATTCTCTTTTATTAGTAAGTTTACTTCATAGGCCTAGGAAAAGTAATGATAACTCTGCTGCCACAGTCTGGCTGGGCACAAAATCACGAGCCACTCAAGCAGGAACAAACTTTATTTCCAAAACTCCCGCAAATCCCCACATGCGGCCTTCTCCTGGGACACACTACTCCAATCGCAAATCCCTCCTCTGAAATTCCCTCCTACGGCACTTAACCAACCAATGGGAAATCTCCGGGAGTCCCGTGAGAGCTCCAAAGTAGCAGGCCAAGGCGGACAGCAGGGGTCTAATCTCCAATTGAATGCACATCTTAACATAATCATTATCATCTCAATGGCTTGCTGGAGTCACCTTTCAACCAAAAATGCCATGCGTCATTCCTACTTGGCTATGGCTCTCAGCATCTCCCCCCTTCTGTTTAATTAAGCACCAAGCATGTGGCTTAGGGATGATGCCTGGTAGGCTGTCCAATACTACACATGGTTCTTACCTATCATCAGATGAGTTGACCTCTAGGCGTCAGCCTCCTGTCTTAGGTTGGTACCACTGCAATTGGATCATACCCGTCACTGACTACTGGTCCAGCATACAGCCATACTTGTGGATAGGCCTTTGCACCAGTAGGGGGGTGAGGTTCTTTGCCTCACCTCTGTTTGCCCCCATATTTTAGACCATCAGTAGCAGAAGAGAGGAGGATACAGAAATGCCACAACACCAAGCCAATTGATGGCTCCTTTGGAAAAATTGTATCACGGGTGACACCATCAGTAAAGACACGCCAGCACTACCACAATTCGCTGCACCAAAAGATAGATCACAATGCATACAAGTGATACATAGTCCAGGCAAGTTCTGCAAGCAGTTCAAAGCAGAGGAATTCATCAATGTGTCCATTTCCTCCCAAAGTAAATCAACTCCTTGATTGAGCATTACTTGTTGAGTTATTATGCATTGATGCATCAGTTTATACAGTTTGTTGTGATAACTATCGAAGAAGCTGTAGTTTGGTTTTATTTTTGTCTTCACCAGCACTGGGATGAAGATAGGAATTCTGGCAATAATGGCTAAAGAAAAAATTATGTAACATTCCAGAAGGAATGTTTTCTTTTAGTAAAGAAAACAATTTTCTGAACAATTTACATTATCCTGAACAGAATTATTAAATATAATGAAAAGGAAAGGTGAAAGTAAACAAACAGATCTGTTAACCTCCTTATTTGTTCACATATTAAAACAATCCTCAACAGCTGTTTACCCAATTTAAATTAAACCATTTAAATCATGTGAATAATAAAAATATTTGGATCCATTTTTTCATGAGCACTCCTCATATATGATCTATGGACATATGCACATACAGACATACAACACAAAACACAAGTGTGCACACATAACATACAACACATAAGACAATAGTAAAGGCCTTGTAGCTTACACAGATGAAATCTCCATTGCAATGTTTAAAACAGTCCACAGTCAAAAAATAAGAATTGATAAGAAAAACATTAACCTAGGTCTATATGAGCTCAAAAAATAAAATAGAACTTTATGATGTGGGAAAGTGCAATAATAAAATAGATATTGAAAAAAGCATCCTGGCTACCACCTGGGTTTGACTCTTATTTGGCTATCCCATCCTTTATCCTGTAACTTGCATAATGGGTCTGTAGGTATTCCCACAAGCAAGCCCCAAGGTTTTTTACATTTGAAATAGGCTTTAATGGTGTTAATTATTCATTAGCCTCCAGGTGTGGGAGAACCACTGTTGCAGATCAAGAATAGCCAAGCTGGAGTTCTGGATATCAGCTGTTATGGATTTGAGTCAAATGATCTTCTCTTTGGTCTGTAGAAATCGCTTTGGTTAGTCTCTCTGAAATCCAAATTGGCTGCTGTTCTCCCTGTGAAAACACACAAACAGAACCACGACTCCAGACAATTACTGGGTCAGGACCTTTCCATTGTCCTGTTAGAATATCCTTCCAAAGTACTTTAGGCTTATGTACATTTTTTGGATACATATGCCTTTCCACAGCACTAAGCCCTGATGAATCCAAATTTTAAAAGTTTAGAGTAAAAAGTGTTATTTTAAGTTTATCTTTGGGGGATATATACCCCTTTCCAATTCCCTCTTTTTGCTTTAATAAGTACATTTTAATAGTTTGATGAGCTCTTTCAACTATGCCTTGTTTCTGTGGATTGTATGGGATTCCTGTTATGTAAGTAATGCCAAATGATGAGGAAAATTGTTTAAAAGAGGTAGAGGTATAGCCAGGACCATTATCTGTTTTTAACTGTTTTGGTATGCCCACAGTGGCAAAATTTTGTAAGCAATGAGCTATAATATCTTTAGTTTTTTCTCCAGCATGAAGGGAGCCCATCAAAAATCCAGAAGAAGTATTAACTGTAACATGCAAATATTTAAATTTTCCAAATTCTGGCAAGTGTGTGACGTCCATCTGCCAAATATGGTTATGTATGAGTCCTCTAGGATTGATTCCAAGATTAACTTGTGGTAAAAAGGTCACACAATTGTCTGCTTTGCCAAAAACCTGGTACATTTTAGCTATAGATATTAAAGATTGTTTTGTTTTCAATTCCAATTCATCCTGAGGATAGTCCACGTTTTGCATTTACTATTCCTGCACTGAATCATGAATGTCCTGATCAGAGATATGAATGGAAAGTACTCCCTCAAGGGATGGCTAACAGCCCAACTATGTGTCAAATTTATGTTAATAAAGCAACTCAGCCATTAGAAATCAAAATTCTTAACTACAAATATTTCACTATATGGATGATGTACTATTAGCACACAAAGATAAAAACACATTGGTAGAATGTTATGCCACACTTACAAATTTATTAAAAAAATATAATCTAGAGATAGCAATAGATAAAGTACAATTAAATTTTCCAATTAATTATTTAGGAGTTCTATTATCCTCAACCATGGTCTGTCCACCAAAAATTCAAATACAAGTAGATCAACTCAAATCACTTAAGGACTTTCAAAAGTTATTAGGAGACATAAATTGGATAAGGCCTTATCTAGGTATACCAACAGGAGAGGTGGGACTTTTATTTGATATCCTAAAAGGTCCCTCAGATCCAAATTTACCCCGCATGTTAACGCCTGAAGCAAGAAAGGCATTAAAATTATTGAAACATATATGAAAAATATGCATTTGGATAGAATTGATATAAGTTTGCCTTTATTATTTATTGTAATACAAACAAAAATATTCCTACAGGAGTATTTTGGCAAGAAGGTCCATTATTGTGGATACATTTATCTCATTCTCCTAACACTATTCTTACTAGGTATCTTAGGCTGTGGGACAATTAATACTCAAAGGAATAAAAACAGCAAAGGAAGTGTTTGGAATTTCTCCCAATAAAATTATTATTCCATATACTATGGACTGGAGATGTAGTGTTGCTTCAGTGGGAAAGCACCCTGAGTTTAATCCCTAGTACACACAGACACACGCACACATACACACACACACACACACACACACACACACACAAACATAAAGAGTTTTTTTTTTCCAATTCATTTAATCAATATGATTTCTTTTCCTCATTCACCACTAATTGTTCTATTCTTTTTTGCCTATCTATTTTGGTTTTTATTTTCATTTTATTAGTTACTGTAAGCAACCTTATCTGATCATTTTCTGGTCACACTTTATAGTATGTTCCTGAATGGTAATGATTCTGACTGATCTGTGTATTTTCTTCATGAACAGAAAGTGTGTGCATACACACTCACAAACAGACACAGAGAAGTTTAACTGAAAAATTAAGAAGAGTAAGTATTGAAGTAATAGTATAGTTTTAGTTATTAAAGAAAAATAAGCTTTTCCAATTGAAATATCTATTAAGGCTTAAAAGGGGGAAAACTCCATTAATGATGATAGGGATGTGATGTCATTTGAAAGTCTGAAAAACAATACATATAGGATACATATTTCTCAATTACATTTGCATCTCTTATTTAAATTTTTGTTGATTAATTTGGGGGAATTGAACCCAGGGGCACTTTTACTACTGAGATGCACCCTTAGCACCCCATTTTTTAAAAATTGTTTTAGTTGTAGTTGGACACAATACCTTTATTTTATTTTTATGTAGTGCTGAGAATTGAACCCAATGCCTCTCATGTTAGCATTCCATTTTTTTTTTTTTGTACTGAAGATTGAAACCAAAGGTATTTGGACCTTGAGACTACATCCCCAGCTCTTTTTATTTTTTATTTTTATTTTTATTTTAACAGAATGCTGCTAAGTTACTGAGGTTAGCTCCAAACTTGTCACTCCCTACCTCAGCCTCCCAATTACCTAGGATTAAACATGTGTGTTACCATTCCCAGGTTAACTCTTATTTTTCAGAAAACCAATATTATAAAATATTGAAAATTGTAAATGATTATTAAAACAACCTGGTTTTTATCCTTATTTGTCTATATTATATATTTAAGACTGGGGAAATATTTAAGTCTTTATTCAGTTTAAATTCAAAGAAGGAGGTCAAAATTTTAAAGATGAAAATTACTTTTTTTCATTTGTTCCAACTAGTTATTCATTACAGTACAATGTATTTTGACACATCATACATGAATATAGCATAACTTCTCATTCTTCTGGTTGTACATGATGTAAAATTATACTGGTCTTGTAATGACAAAATGCACATAGGATAAAAATATCTGATTCATTCTACGGTTCTTTCTTCCCCCAAATCCCCTCCCCTCACTTCACTCCCCTCTGTCTAATCTGAAGTACCTCTATTCTTCCCTAGCCACACCCCTTATTGTGAATTAGCATCTGCATATTAAAGAAAACATTTGGTCTTAGGTTCTTTGGGATCAGCTAATTTTACGCATCCATTTATCAGCAAATGCCATAATTTCACTCTTCTTTAAGTCTGAGTAATATTCCATTGTGTTTATATACCACATTTTCTTTATTCATTCATCTTTGAAGAGCACATAGGTTGATTCTATAGCTTAGCTATTATGAATGGAGCTGCTATAAACATTGATGTGGCTATATCACTGTAGTATATTGATTTTAAGTCCTTTGGGTATAAACCAGGGAGTGGGATAACTGGGTTAAATGATTGTTCCATTCTAAGTTTTCTGAGGAATCTCCATACCGCTTTCCATAGTGATTGCACCAATTTTCAGTCTCTTCAGCAATCTATGAGAGTAACTTTCCCCCCATATCCTGGCTAACATTGATTGTTGCTCATATTGTTAATAATTGCCATTCTGACTGGAAATGAAATCTCAGTGTAGTTTTGAATTGCCTTTCTCTAATTGCTAGAGATGTTGAACATTTTTTCCACATATTTGTTCATCTTCTGTGAAGATTAGGTTATTTGCTTTTTTGGTGTTAAGTTTTTTGAGTTATTTATATATCCTAGAGATTAATGCTCTATCAAAGGTGCATGTGGTAAAGATTTTCTCCCATCTTGTATCCTCTGAGGATGGAAATTAGATTAGACAATTCATGGGAAAACTTATCCTGCCAAATTTATACATATTAGGTCTTAGAGTTCTACGAATTTTGGAAATTTATCATGGTAACAACCAAAATTAAAACTTAATGGCAGTTTTTCATGAGGGAGAACTTATATTACAATTAAAATTAAACTACATCCAATATAAAGCATATATGCAAAAATAAAAGACTCTCCATATATTGCTTTTTTTTGGAATTCACAGGCTAATGTGGCACTGTATAAGTCAAATAAAATTATAGTGTGCAGCTTTTATTGTACAGGTTATATCTTTAAGAACTGGATATTAGAGAACTATTTGTGACTACTATTTGGTATGCATGACAGACATGACATACTAGGCATATTTATTTTGAAATGTAAAAATTTACATAACAAATTATAAAAGCCTTGATGGAATGTTTCTGAAGCTTTACTAGGACAAAACAAATAATTACAATATTGATTGCATGATCTGTCATGTTTTTCAATCCTTCAAAATCAATGAATACAAAATTAAAATTCCTTTCTCATGCAAGATTAGTGTATTTTATGCAAAGCTGGTAAATTCTGTCCTAAGACTCAGACCCAAAAATGAGCAATAACAAACTTTCAGAAAATATAATTGAATTTCAATTATACACATTTTCTTCTAGGATTTAGTTTTTTCTACCCTGTAGTATTCTTTTATTCCACTTCTTTTATGTCTAAAACGTCTTTGACATAGACAACTAATAGATCTTTCTAAATCCAATCATTAAGATTGCTTTAAATCACTTGCAAACACTAATTCTACAGCCAATTGCTCCTCTTTTCTCCCCACAGAGTATGAATCTGGAAGTAATCTGCTATGAAGTCATGAAGAGATGCTCTTGGCTCCTAAAAATCTCAGGCAGCAACTTTATGTTAGTTACTGCCCATACATAATCCTAAACACACTAGACCCTAAAGACAGTGTCTGGAGACTAAGTTGCCGTCACCTCTGCTGCACACAGAACAGTTCTTAGTCCACTGGCAAAGAAGAGTTTAGTTCTGCTAGCTTTGGGTAGGTATAAAAGAGCTCCATCTGGCATTTATAGTAAATGATCAATGAAAATTCACTTTCTTTTGGCATTAGAAAAGAATATGGGGAAAAAAGTGGAAAGTAATATTTTAAACTTAGGATTAATTTTACATTGATTTCTGACTAGTATTGCTTAAAAAGGTTGAAAATTGGGTACATTTAATATTAAAAAGATAAGAATAATTAGTGCAGATAATCATCTTTACAAATAGAAGCTTCTTAAACCTGTTCTCATCTTTTTTCCTCTGTTCTCAGTTTAAACTTGTTTTTTACATACATCCTATATTTTTTGCTCATTTCATAAAAGGAACTCTAAAAATCAGTTTCTAAAAATGATTTGTTGAAAGTCTCCCTTAACGTTTACTATGTACAAATATAGATATCTCATTTTCTCTTATGAAAATAAATAATTGTTTATACATGCCTGTCTCTTCTACTCCTCCATGAATTTCTTGAGGATAAGACTGTGTATCAATTACCTTTGCAATACCAGTGTGAAACAATTTTCAGAATACAGCAGGTACTTCCTAAATGAAAAAAAAATGATGAATAAATTATTTATTAACACTTTCATTTTCATAGGACATTAGATAGAAGCTTCTATAAATATGGCAGAACTAACCAATCAGCACAGTGGTTAGATACTCTTAAAGGTACTTAGTACTTTCCCTATTATATTAGTATAGTTATACTTTAACCGAATGAATGATGTTTGTAATTAATTTTCAGTAAGGTTTGAATAAGAAACTATACTCTGTAACATCATTTTTAAGCCATAATATTCAATTCCATTAAGCATGATTAGGGAATAGAAATAACTCACCTTGATGTGTAATCTAAAACTTATATTAGTTAAATACCTTGAGATTTTTCTCCCACAAATCCTTTCAACATATTTCTAACAAGGTAGATGACTACTTTTAATTTAAAATTCTTTTTATTTTCCTATTTACAATCCAATGGGGAGAATATGGGTAAAGCAATGGCCTAAATAATGGTAACTGTAGGCTAATATTAGCCCATTTTCATTGTGTGAGCATGACTTGCTTTAGTTTATAGTTTTCAGTATACTTCAAATGTTATCCCTTGCAATAAGGAGAATATGAGGTTTCCTGAAGAATAAATAATTTTGTTTAAAAATAAAAGCCATTTAAGTGTCCATATTAAAAAAATGTACTCAACAAATTTGTGGAAACAAACAGAAATTATTAATATTAGTTCACTCTAAATTGAAGAGTTTTGACTACCACAGCTTGACTTAAATTTGATGTAAAAATTTTTAAATTTTAAAATATCCATTACTCATTAATCTATGAATGTTTTCATGAGTGACCTATATAGTATAGTGTTTGTTCATACACAATTAGAAAGAGATCTTAGAGCACATTTGATAGATCAAAATTCACAAAATTTTTACTTTGATAAAAATTTAAATATATCTGAAAATTCATTTTAACTTTGTGAAATCTATTTAAATGAATATTTCATGTATTATTTGTGATAACAAGTGCAATTCAAAAGTTTTTTTTTTTTCACTTTGGCAGTGACAAAAAAGTTTTTATACACTTCAATTTGAATTGTATTAGTTTGTTTTATCCTCATACAATCATTCAATTATTTGCTGGTTAATTAATTCATTCAATCACTCAGCATCCTTTTCCTGAGCATCTATAATGTGCCAGGCACTTTTTCTGTGTGCCAGAGATACAAAGATGAATGGTAATGAGATCCTTTCAGAGTCTTACTACTTAGTATGGGAGGCGTGGTAATAAATAAAAAACAAATTGCATGTGTTGTAGAAATGCTATGAACATTCTGAAAAGGGGGATTCCTAGAAAAGTCCCACACAAGTGGCATTTGAATTGATTTTTGAAGGATAAGTAGAAAAATTCAAGGTTAAAAAATAGGGAGTGGGATTCTAGGGAAAGTAAAGGACATGAGCAAATGTCTTAAATGTTTAAAGGAAAATGGGAATTGCATTATAGTTGCAACAAAGATTGATTTTATTAGCTAATTAAATGTGAACCTTGGGACTGGGGTTATGGCTCATTGGTAGAGCACTTGCCCTAGCACATGCATAGCCTTGGGTTCAATCCCCAGCACTTAAAAAAAATGTGTTTTTCCTTGTTTGTGAAAATTCACATTTTTTAATAACTTTATTTTATTTATTTATTCTTTTAAGTGCTGGGGATTGAACCCAAGGCTATGCATGTGCTAGGCAAGCACTCTGCTAATTAATTATTCTCACCGGTGGCAAATAAAAATTTGACTATTCAGTTTCTAATTTGGAAGACTCAGGAAATGATTGCAAATCTAATGTATTATATGCATAAATTATTCAGGGAAATTAGTTTTGTTTCCCACATAGTTAGTTTAAAAAATTTGGAAACAGCCTTGAGGAGATATTCAGAAAGTTATTTAAAATATAGAGCTATACATAGTTCTTGTCTATCAAAGAAAAGAAGTTGTTTTGTTTGTTTATTTATAACAAATGATGGGGAAGTCTTGTGCTAGCAAATAAAACAGCTTTTCACCTCAGCACTATTGAAAATGCTTTATTGTTAGAGGGTGTCCTCTGCATGATAGGACACTTATCAGCCTCCCTGGCATTAATCCACTAGACTCAATGTATTTTTTCTTGTGATACAGAACACAGGCCTAAATCTGTGATAAAGAGTATCTAGATTCAGTTGTCTGCCCACATCAGGAATAAGAGAAAATTATATAAAAAGTAAAAGTATATTTAAATGTAATTTGGTTAAAACTGAGAAGACAGCTAATCTCCTTTTCCCCACCCACACAAATATTACAATTTATAAAAAAATAAAAAATATATGTATAGATTTACCCAGGTTTGTGTACCCCACAAAAAGAGATGTAATTCTGTTGCTCTTATTTTTGTTGCACAATGCCGAGACTTAAGTTTTCACTTTTGTTCTCAGCATGATTGCAAAAATAGCTTAAAGAACAGATTATCAATTTTGTTGTTGGCTTTGACTCTGCCAACTTAAGATGAGTTGCATTGAGGGAACAATCCCCAAAAGGTATGAACTAGTGAAGGGGCAAAAGAAGGTTGAAAAGGTTCTTTTGCTGAATTAGTGGCCCAGTGGAACTACTGTTCTCTAAGTCAGGAAATATTAAGATGACTAATAGTTGCCTGTGAACCTGCAGACTTTCTAACAAAGATCTTATTATTGAGTTTCTGTGAACACATTTGCCAAAATGACTCTTGGGAAGGCAGTATCCACATTAAAAGCATTAATAATGGTACAACAGAAAACAAGTCAGAACTCTACCTTCCCCACACCCTGGCTGAGAATGCTTACCATTCTGTACCTTTCATTCTGAATTCAGCTCCCTGTTTAACAGTGGTTCTTTGGAATATAGCCCTCAGCCTTCAGTTGCTCTGAGCATTATTTTTAAAATGACATGTTTTTCATTTCCTTTTCTCCCTCTCCCACTCCCTAACCTGGGGATGGGGTACAAGATTACCTTGAGTTCTCCACAGAAAAGAGATGTCTGGCAGAGGATCTAAGAAATTAATATCTCCCAAATTAACAAGTGAATCCCAACATACCATAAAGGCACCCTGGGACTCCCTGTCAGGGCACACCTGGAATGTAGCCTTCAAATAACTTCTTTAATAGCTCTCCATTTTCCCTAATGGGCAGAATCTCAGCCTCAGGGACAGGAGTCCCCTGTGTTTCTCCTTTGCAAGCAAAGCAATACAATTTCTTTTTTTCTTTTTCTCAAAACTGTGTCCTCATTATTAAATTGGCATGAATTGGCAATGGGAATAAAGACCCAGTTTTTGGATACACTGCTACCAATGAGAACAGTCATGATTGAATGACATAAATGACAATCCTCCTGTTCTATGTCTGCTTTATAAATGTTGCTTTGAAATTAAAAAAGAAATAATACTCATAAGGTGACAGAACTGAAGCTTTCTGACTGTTAGCACAAAATGACAGAGCCAGGTGCAACCTTCATGGATCAGAACAGTGGGATTTTATTCAGTGGTGGAGTCATGCCTCCAGTGGACCCACTTTCGTGATAGAAAATGAGCCACTGGACGAAGAGGGAATCTGTGGACATGTATGTTACACTGAGAGGTGACTTAATTATTGACAGAGCATATCAGTTTGGGCACTTAGGAAACAGGTTTGTGAGAATTTAAAATTTGTTTTTATTGAGCAATATTTTTTACTTGGATAAGAATGGAGGGTCTGAGGTCAACATTCAGGGTCTCTTTCCCTTTATCTCCTTCCCTTCAGGGTCCATTTTACTGCCACTGGGAAATGTCATATTTGGGGAAGGATCAATATTATCAATGTGTTGCCTTCTTCCTCACTCCCTCTTCCCAGGCCACCTATTTGGGGTTTGCATTTTCCATATCTTAGACTGATAATCCCACCTGGAAACAGAAAAAAACATGATCTCAAGCAGGTGCACTTAATCTGTCCCAATGTGGGTCTGAAAATTAATGACTGACACAGGTATTGCTTTTTTTTAGGCACTGTGATTATGTGATTTAAAATGTACCTTGAAAGATATAAAAGTGAAAATTTGTCACAGATGTTGGACTGCTTTCCAGAAAGTTGATGTCATTGTGCTATATGGCACCAAGGAGGATTTAGAAACACTGGAGGGGAGAGGGAGGTGTGGGGGGTGGAATGGCGGGGAGGGAAGTATAGAGAACAGAAAGCTGCAAGTGAAGCTGGAGAAGAAACCAAAGAAGGCCAAGGAAGCAGGATTTATTTCAAAACCACTTGTCAGTTGGGCTTGGTAGCTCATGCCTATAATCCCAGTGACTCGGGGCTAAAACAGGAGTATCACACATTCAAAGCCAGCCTCAACAATTTAGTGACATCCTGTCTCAAAATAAAAAGTAAAAATGGACTGGGGATGTGACTGAGTGGGAAAGCGCTCATGGATTCAATTTTCAGTATCAAAAATCAGAACACAAAAACAAAAAAAATCCATTGTCAGTGACGAATGCACAGGGCCTTCAAAAGTGAAGATAAGTAAATCTGAGGAGCCAGGCCCTAATTCTAGAGATATGCAAACCACCTCAGCCCCTAGAAGTGCAATAACTCCTTTCTAGAAGAGCTTCCATGGGACCTCTTTCTGGAAACCTGGAAAATCTCATGAATAGTATGAAGAGATCTTTTATGAACAGCAAATAATTTGAAACCCACAAAGTACCTTTTCACAACTCATGACTCTGCCAAATATTGTAAGAAGGAGTGAGCCTACTGTGTCAACCATCAGTCCTACTGTTTCTCTTCATTTTCTTTTTTTTTAATGTTAGTTATACATGGACACAATATCTTTATTTTGTTTGTTTAGTTTTATGTGGTACTGAGAATCAAACCCAGTGCCTCACATGTGCAAGGCAAGCACTCTGCAACTGAGCCACAACTCCAGCCCAGTCCTACTGTTTCTGAGGCACAAGTTTACTTCTCCTTCCCCACTTCACACTCTTCTACACTGTCCTCCGTACCTTATATCTCTGGTGTGCAATCTTCAAGTGATGCAATAAAGTTGTCTGCACCTACTTTGGAAGCAGCATAGTAACTCTTGCTGTGAGGGTCATGGGTTCTTGGGAAGAGTGGTGTGGGCAGCTTGCAGAGTGATGGTAAGCCTTTCCCCCAGGCCAGCATTTATACCTATGTCCACAGGCAAAGTGTGGCACTTTTCACAGCCACAGTGTAGTGGTAGCACTTTGTATGTTTAAAATTATGGAAACATCCATGTTCCTTATGGGTGTGTGGTGAACTAATTTTGTCTAAAGTTTTTATATTTTGTTGCTAACACTAAATCAAATGGTGAGTGAAACTGAGCCTTAGAATGAATTTAAAATATTGGTTGGCTATTGAACTCTTTGAAGGGCACTGTTATTCACTCCAGTCCTTAAAGGAGCAGGTGCTTTATTGTCTGGCACTCAAGGAAGTTTTCATGTATCATTTTGAAGATAGCAGAGATCAGTTGAGTACCTAATGATTGAATATAGAATAAAACATATCTTCATTTTCTTTCAAAAAATAACAAAATAAAAAGAACAAAAGGAAAGAATGAAGAAAGAAAAGAACAGGTTAGTAGGACAGTGGATAAAATTGAAAAAAGTGACTTTTAAAATTAAAAATAGGTAGAAAGAAGATATAAGGTGAGGACAAAAAGTTAAAATATTAATTCAGAAGTTTTGCATACTTTTACAGGCCTGTCACTCCCCAAACCATTCTCTCTTTCCATGCCTGACTTTTCCACATTCCTAGGAAATCTGTAAATCATTGAATCTAAAATGACTACAAATAACACATTATCACATCATTGTAAAATACATAATAGCTCAATTAACCAAAGTTACAAACAAATCTTTTACTTAAAAATCTGTGAAACAACTTCCCAAAGTAAGCAGAATTTGAACTTACAAAACAAAACAAAATAAAATGGATAGGTTAACAAATGAATGGTAAGTAAAAGACAAAGAAAAGAATTGTTAACTGAAAATAAAGTCAACTTAGTCAAGAAGAAAGAAAATTACATTTATTTGTGGCAAAACAGGATTGTAATAATGGAAGGCACATGTACAGGAAATCTTGAAAATAGGCTCTGAGATTTTACAAGACAGTGGTATTATACGTTGAATATAAAGTGTCCCCCAAAAGCTCTATGTGAGACAATGCAGGAATGTACAGAGGAGCCCATCACTCTTAAGCTCACCTAAGATACTGTATTCCTTCTTTCTTTTGCTCCCCCCCAAGCTACATGGCTGCTATTAGCTGAAGCGGTATAACCCACCACTCCTTTCTGCCATGATATCCTGTGACACCTCAGCCCAGAGCAATGAAGTTAGCCAGCCATAGACAGATACCTCTAAAACAATGAGTAACAATAAACTTTTCCTCCTCTAAATTGCATTTTTGGAAATTTTCATCACAGAAGTAAAAAAACTGACTGACACAGGTAGCCATAATTTAAAGCTAAAACCACAAAGTGGTTGAAGGTTATATCATTTGTGCTTCAGAAATTGCAATAGTTAATAACAATAATTAAGCTGTATTGTAAGAAAGGAATTTACAGTTGTTTCAATTTATAGGTATTTTAGAGGAAACTGGAATTTCACAAATGGTTAATGAAAGTTACCATATCATAGTTTGGCCCAGTCTAAAGGTGAACATGAACACAGGAGGCAGTCCAGTTCAAATATTCAGGTGTAGATATGACTTAGATTTGATTCTCAATGGCCTCCTGACTCTGTTCTAAGTCCTGCAAACCAATGCCACTAATTTTGATATTTATCTTTGACATATAATTAAGCTGGACACAGTGGCATATGCCTATAATCCCAGTGGTTTGGGAGGCTGTGGCAGGAGTATCGCTAGTTCAAAGCAAGCCTCTGCAAAAGTGAGAGGCAAAGCAACTAAGTGAGACCCTGCCTCTAAATAAAATACAAAATAGGGCTGGGGATGTGGCTCAGTGAGAGTTCAATACTCAGTACAAAAAAAAAAAAAAATAGATACGCGCTAATAAAATCTGAAAGGAAATGAAATTGTCTAAATCAAATTTATTCATCAAAAATTTCCTGGTATAACTTAACCAGATTGGTTTAGGCACTTTATCCACTCAAAAAAAATGACATGTTTAAACATTTTATGAAGACAATAGATACACATGCAGTTTTAATGAATAATGTGACTAAAATCAAGAAACCAGTATCACCAAATACGGGTACAGAATATTTCCAACAATTTAACAATGCCTCCTATGGTCTTATTAGTCACATCCATCCCCCTTTTCACCAAGGTGTTCTATAAATGAATAGACACTTTTGATTGCTGAGTCATATTCTGTGGTATGGACTTATCTCAGTTTGTTTAACATTTTTAAAGCATTTTAAATCACTTTTTGGTTATTATAAACTGGTATGAAAATTCATGTGTAGTTTGGACATAAGTTTTCATTTCATTGGGATAAATGCTCAGGCATGCAACTGCTGAGTTTTGTGGAAATTGTATCTTTTATAATAAACTATTAGTTTTATAAGAAGCTATGTTCTAGAGAGTATATTATTACATTCTAATGAGAGATTATGTCTACACATTCTCACCTTTTGGTGTTGTTACCCTCCCCCTCTCACTCCTCCTTCTTCCTCCTCCTCCTCTTTCACTCTCCTCCTGCCCCTCCCCATCCCCTCCCTCTCCCCTCCTCCCTCCTCCTCCTTCTTCCTCCTCCCCCCTCCTCCTCCCCTCCCTCCCCCTCCTCCCTCCTCCTTCTCCTCCTCCCTTCCCCTCTTCCTACTCCTCCTCCTCCTTCTTCCTCTTCCTCCTCCTCCCTCCCCCCTCCTCCTCCCTCCCTCCTCCTCCCTCCCTCCCTCCTCCCTCCTCCTCCTCCTCCTCCCTCCTCCTCCTCCTCCTCCCTCCCCCTCCTCCCTCCTCCTCCTCCTTCTTCCTCCTCCTCCTCCCTCCCCCATCCTCCCTCCTCCTTCTCCTTCCTTCTCCTCCTCCTCCTCCTCACTCCTCCTCCCTCCTACTCCTCCTCCTCCTCTTCTTCTTCTTCTTGTTCTTCCTCTTCTTCTTCTTCTTCCATTCTGATCAGTGTGTCCAGGTATTTTATGAGGTTTTAATTTTCATCTCCCTGATGGTTAATAAAGTTGAACATCTTAACACATGTTTATTTTTTTCTGTGTATCTTCTCTGATGAAATGTTTATTTATGCCATTTGTCTAGTTTCTCTTTTTTTTTCTTTTTAACTTACATCGGGTATTTTCAAAATTACCAAAAAATGGAAGAAATCAAATTGTCCTTCAGTAGGTAAATGTAAAAACTGTGGTATATGCACAAAATTAAATGTTATACATCTATGAAAAAATGGGAAATCAAGCCAAGAAGAACCAAAAGTAATTTGAAGTGCAGATTGCAAAATAAAAGACAACCTGAAAAGGCTGTGATTTCAAAAATATGATATTATGAATAAATACAGAACTTTGTGTCTATTATAATAGTTAGTGGCTGCAAGGGATCAAATAGAAAGCTGGAAGAGATGAATAGATGGGATAAGAAAAGGTTTTAGGGTATTCAAATTATTCTGTATGATACTAAAATAATGAACAAAAGTTATTTGACATTTGTCAGAATCCATAGAATGTAAAACAAAAGGATCAAACCCTAAGATAAATTGAACAATTTAAATAACAATAATCACCATAGTAATAAATCTACTAAAACAAATATTACACTCTAATACAAGATGGTAGGAATATGAGAAATTCTGTGATAGTTGCACAGTTATATGGGAACTATACCCGTACTCTTCATAATTTTGGTAAACCTAAATTTTCTGAAAGAAATTCTATTGTGTTTTATTTATTTATATTTATTTTGTAAATATATATCATATATACATTGGTAATTGTAATTATACATATTAATATATTTGTTCCTGCATGTAGAATAATTTGGTTTATTTCACTCCATCTACCTCCCCTTTCACTCCTCCCTTCCAGTAGCCTAAGTCCCATTCTGTAATTACTGGTCTCTCTTCTATTTTCATGAGATCACTTTATGTTCTATTTTTCTCTTTAGCATTCACATATGGGAGAAAAATACAGCCACTGACTTCTGAGTCTAATTTTACTTAATGTTTTCTAATACCATCATTTTACTAGAACATCACATCACTTTATTCTTCTTTAAGGCTGAATAAAACTCCATTGTGTGTGTGTGTGTGTGTGTGTGTGTGTGTGTGTGTGTTGAATGGACACCAAGTTGTGAATTGTGTTGCAGTGGTCATGTGTTTAAATTTATCATAATAGTATGTTGATTAGGTATTGCTATGTCATGATGGCTCCATTTCTAGTTTATTGAGGAAACCCAATACTGACTTCCACACTTATACTACTAATTTATAATTCCATTAACAATGTATGAGTGTTATTTTTCCTGCATCATTGTCAACATTTATTATTATTTGTATTTGTATTGTTGATGATTGCCATTCTATCTGGAATGACATAAAATTGCAGTGCATTTTGATTTGCATTTCCCTCACGCTAAACATGTTGAACATTTTGCCAAGTATGTGATGGCCTTTTGAATTTCTTCTTAATAAAAATGTTTTGCCATTATTGATTGGGCTATTTTTTATGGTTTTAAGTTTTTCAAATGTTTTATATATCCTAGATATTAGTCCTCTTTCAGAAGAATAGTTGCAAAGATTTTCTCCCAAACTCTAGGCTCTCTATTGACTCTGTTAGCTGTTTTCTTTGCTAGTTAGGTTTTTAATTTGATGCAATCTCATTTATTAATTTTTGGTTTTGGTTTTATTTTCTGAACTTTAGGTGTCTTATTGAGGATGTCCCTGCCTGTGCTTATGTGATGGAGTGTTGTTCTAATGTTTTCTTTTAAAAGTTTAAAAGTTTCGTGTCTAGCTGGGCAAGGTGGCACACCTGTAATTCTAGAGGCTCAGGAGTCTGTGACAGGATGATGACTAGTTCAAAGCCAGGCTCAGCAACTTAGGGAGGCAATTAGCAACTCAGCAAGACCCTATCTCTAAAGAAAGGGCTGGAAATGTGGCTCAGTGTTTAAGCATCCCTGGGTTCAATCTCTGGTATCCAAAAAAGAGTTTCTGTTTTAATTCCTAGGTTTTTAATCCACTTTGAGTTGACTCTTTGTAGGGTGGGAAATTAGAACCTAGTTTTATTCTTCTTCATAAAAATATCTAATTTTCCCAATTCCATTTGTTAAAAAGGCTGACGTTTTTCCAATGTATATTTTTGGTGCTTTTGTCAAAGATCAGAATACTGTATATGTATGGGTTAATGTCTGTATTTTCTGTACTTTCAGTATTTTCTTAGGTGTATTTTTATGCCACTACCATGCATTTTTATTATTCTGGTTCTATAATATGATTCAAAATGGAATATCATGATGCCTTCCATATTGCTCTTTTTGCTCTGCATTACTTGGGTATTCTGAGATTTTAGGACTGTTCTTTTGAAGTTCTGTCAAGAATGTTATTGGTATTTTGATGAGAATTTTTTTGAATACGTATATCATTTTGGGGAATATGGCCATTTTAGAAATATCAATTCTTTCTATCCTACTACTTGGTCTATCTTCTAATGTCTTCTTCAATATCTTCTTAAATATCCTATAAATTTTATGGTAGAGATCTTTCACCACTTTGGTTAGATTTATTATGAGGTTAGATTTATTATATTTGGGGAGGTATTATTATAAAAGGAATTGTTTTCCTGATTTCTTTATCAGTGAGTACATTACTCTTATATAAAAATATTGTGTTTTGAATTGTAGATTTTCTGTACTGTTGCTTTGCTGAATGTGTTTGTCAGATCTACAAAGCTTCTAATGGATCTGTTTAGGTCTTCTAAGTATAGGATCCTATCTTCTGAAAGCAAAGATATTCTGATTATTTCTTTCCTTGCTTACTTGGTCTGAATAAAATTATAATTACAACATTGAGTAAGAGTGCTGACAGTGGTTATAATAGTTTCTGCTTCCTGATTTTAGAGAAAATGGTTTCAGTTTTTTTTTCCCATACACTAAAATGTTGAATTGGATTTATTTTACATAGCATTAGTAATATTGAGGTAGTACCTTTTATCCCTAATTTCTTCAGAGTTTTGGGTTATGAATTTTTGGAAGGCTTTTTCTTCATCTATTGAGATGAAAATATAATTTTTAATCCTAATTCTATTCATGTGATAAATTATATTATTGATTTTTATTGAATCATCCTTTCCTACCTAGAATAAAAACAAATTGATTATGGTGTACAAGTGTTCTCAATGTGTTTTTGAATACATATTGCTAATATTTTATTTTTTTTAAAATTTGTATGTGCATTTATTGAGCCTACTGGTCTGTACTTTTCTTTCATTAATATTTCCTTATCCGGTTTTAGTGTCAGGGTGATAATATCTTCATATAATAAATTTGGGAATGTTACCCCTTACTATTTCATGGAATTATTTGAGAAACATTGACATTATTTTCTCTTTAATGGTCAGTAGAATTCAGCTGGGAATCCCTCTGGTCCTGGGGTTTCTTTATAAGAAGGTTTATATTTTTATTACTGCTTCAATCTCATTGCTTGTCATTAGTATGTTTGTATTTTCTGTATCAACTCTTGGTTCAATTTTGGTAGGTTGTATGTGTCTGGGCATTGGTCAATTTCTTCTGGTTTTTCCAAATATTGGAATAAAAATTTTCAAAGTAGAACCTAACAATCTTCTGGATATTACAGTTGTCAGTGTTGAAATTTCCTTTTTCATCTCTAATTTTACTAACTGGGGATCTTCTCTATTTTCCTTTTGATTTGTTTGGATAAGGCTTTCTCAATTCTATTTATCATTTCAAAGAATTACTTTTATGTTTCAATGGTCCTTTGTATTTTTTGTTTCTTTATTTCATTAATTTGGCTTTGATCTTAATAATTTTCTTTTTTGCATTCACTTTGGAATTATTTTGTTCTTATTTGTATAGAACTTTGCAATGCATAATAAGGTTGTTTATTTGTAATCTTTAAGTCTTTTGTTTTTTAATGTAGATAAACTGAGCTATAATACTTTTTCTTACAACTACCTTTACAGTGTCCTAAAGATACTGGTGTATTTTATTTTCATTCTCACTTGATTCTAACAAATTTCTAATTTTAAATTTGTCCCCTAACTTAATTATGATCCATTTATTGTTCAAAAATTTATTGTTCAATTTCTATGTGTTCATGTAATATATACACATTTTCTTGCTTTTGATTTTTAGTTTAATTACATGATCAGATAAGATGTAAGAGTCTATATAAAATTATTTTTTTTTCTTGCTAAGACATACTTTGTGACTTAAAATGCTGTTCATTTTGGAGAACATTACATAATCAGCTAAGGAGAAATTGAGTTTGTCCTACTGTTGGATAAAATATTCTGTAGATATCTGTTAGGTAGCTTTAAGGTGTAATTGTTTTTTTTAAGTCTGAAGAATCTTATTGATTTTATATCTGGATTATCTATCCATTAGTGAGAGAGGTTGAATAGTTTTTGCTATATGTAATTAGGAGAAGAAATGTTTGGAGCAGAAATGTTTGTTATAATTATGTTATCTTGTTGGATTGTTCTCTTTTCCAGTGTGAAATTACATTACTTTCTCCTTCTATGAATTTGGATTTATATCTGCTTTTTCACTTTAAGAGTAGCTATTCCTACTTGCTTTGATGATTCATTAGAATGAAATAACATTTTCCATTCTTTCACATTCTGCTGGTGGATGTCTTTGCCTATGAGTCTCTTACACACAACTTAAATTCAGGTCTAGTTTGATTTAATCTATTCTTAGCAGTCTATATCATTTCATTGAAAAGGTGACATCATTTTCATTCAGTTATTTTAGAGATGTTTGTTATTTCACATCATTTTAATTTATTTCTAATGTTTAATTTGGTTATTATTCTCATTTGCTTAGCTATTATTCTAATGAGGTTCATATATTTGGAACCACTGGGTTTGTATTAAAATTATCTGTGTAGTATTTTTGAAATATTTTACATACTCCTGGCTTATTAGTCATTATATATATATATATATATATATATATATATATATATATATACATTTTAATTTATGCTTTTCTTTAAGGTTTATATTTCTTCTTTGATTTTGAGGGTCAACTTTGTTGGACATACCAGTTTTGCTTGAGAAAATATTTTCTTTCATAGTTTGCATGGCTTGGAACAATTGTCATAGGGCTTCCTCAATTTTAGAGTTTCTGCTAAGACATTTGAACTCATTTTGGGTTACCAGTAAATGTAACTTGTTGCTTTAAGTTTTTAAAATTCTGTCCTTATACTGTGCATTCAGAATTTTGATTTTAATGTCTTCTGGAAAGATATCTTTCTGATCTTGTCTATTGGGGGTCCTATATGCTTCTATATTTGGATGCAAATCTTATTCCAAAAGTTTGGAAAATTTTTATTTTTAGTTCACTTCTCATATTGCCACAGTCTGGCTGGGCACAAATCACGAGCCACTGAAGCAGGAACAAACTTTATTTTTAAACTGCAAGAAAAAACCTCACACAAGCTCCTGGGGAATTCTCCTGAATGCCACGAGGCTGGTTCAGGAACCCGGCAGCCGGAAATATCTCCTCCGGGGCCATACAGACTCCGCTGGCTCTCAGCATCTCCCCCCTTCTGTTTAATTAAACAACAAGCAATGTGGCTTAGGGACCGTGCCTAATTGGACCGTTAGGCAGTCCAATTCAACATATGGTTCTTACCTGTCATCGGAGGAACTGACCTCTAGGCGTCAGCCTCCTGTCTTAGGTTGGTACCATTGCAATTGGATCATACCCGTCACTGACTACCCGTCCAGCATACAGCCATACTTGTGGATAGGCCTTTGCACCAGTGGGGAGGTGAGGTACTTTGCCTCACCTCTGTTGGCCCCCAAATTTTAGACCATCACTAGTAGAAGGGAGGAGGATGCAAAATGCCATGACACTAAGCTAATTGACGGCTCCTTTGAAAAATTGTACCACCGGTGACACCATGAGCGAAAATACTCCAGCACTACCACAATTCGCTGAACCAACAGATAGTTCACAATGCATACAAGTGATACATAGTCCAGACAAGTTCTGCAAGCAGTTCAAAGCAAAGGAATCTGTCAATATGTCCATTACCTCCCAAAGTAAATTGATTCCTTGATTGAGCATTACTTGTTGAGTTATTATTCATTGATGCATCAGTTTATACAGTTTGTTGTGATAACTATTGAGGAAGCTGTAGTTTGGTTTTATCTTTGTCTTCACCGGCACTGGGATGAAGATAGGAATTCTGGCAATGATGCTAAGAAAAAAATTATGTAACATTCCAACAGGCACTAAGAAAACAATTTTTTGAACAATTTACATTATCCTGAACAGAATTATTAAATATAATGAAAAGGAAAGGTGAAAGTAAACAAACAGATCTGTTAACCTCCTTATTTGTTTACATATTAAAACAATTTTCAACAGCTGTTTGCCCAATTTAAATTAAACCATTAAAATCAAGTGAATAAAAAAAATCGTATCCATTTATTCATGAGCGCTCCTCATATATGATCTATGGACATACGCACATACAGACATACAACACAAAACAGAAGTGTGCACACATAACATACAACACATAAGACGATAGTAAAGGCCTTGTAGCTTTACCTAGGTGAAATCTCCATTGCAATGTTTAAAAACTCCACAGTCAAAAAATAAAACTGATCAGAAAAACATTAACCTAGGTCTGTATGAGCTCAAAAATAAAATAGAACTTCATGCTGTGGGAAAAGGCAATAATAAAATAAATATTGAAAAGAACACCCTGGTTAATCACTGTCGCAGATGTAAGAATAGCCAAACTGGAGCTCTGGATATCAGCTGTTATGCATTTGAGTCAAATCACCTTTTTTTTTTTTTTTTTTCCGTCTGTAGAATTCGCTTTGATTAGTTTCTCTGGAATCCAAATCGGCTGTTGTTCTCCCTGTGGAAACACACAAACAGACCCCCTATTCCAGACAATCACTGGGTCAGGACCTTTCCATTGTCCTGTTAGAATATCCTTCCAAAGCACCTTAGGCTTATGTACATTTTTTGGACACATATGTTAAATTATTAGGTGTTTCTTTTAAAATTTGTGTTACATATACACCAACAATATATTTCTTAGTTATTGGCAGATACAACATCTTTGTTTGTATGTGGTGCTGAGGATCGAACCCGGGCTGCACGCATGCCAGGCGAGTGCATTACTGCTTGAGCCACATCCCCAGCCCCATTGTACATTTTTTATTGCTTTAATTACTATCCCTATTCTTTTGTCCTGAGTCCCACACATTCCTCCCAATTGTTACCCCATACATAGCTCTACACTGCAAACTGAAAGAGGATTAGTTAAAACAAATAATAACATTGAAAGCCATTGTCTTACTATTTCTTAGAAGGGTAATCACATTGCCTTGTTCTTCATATGACTTCTCTTATTTTCTCTCATGAGAAAATTAAGACCTAAAATTACTGCTGTATATTTATATACACTTTCTCTTTTTGCCATTAGAATGACACTGTCATCTAATACAGAATACATGCATTCCAAATCTCCTTGAAGAATGCCAGTTATATAAACACAATTACTCAGGGGGTTTCAAAGAAATTTGCACCAAGTTATTTTGCAGACCTTGGTATGTACACTATTGTTTTGCCATTTCAATATGTGGAACTTATTTTTCTTCATATGTTTTCAGCTGTCATATGTCATATATATCTTCATAGTGCCTCTCTCATATGTCTTCAAATCACTATGGTACATAACTTGTATTAACTGGAATCATCAGAAAGTTGGCATCTGGTACCTGAAGTTAAACCTAGACAACCTTTTAGTTACTTTGAATTTCTGAAGAGCTTTAAGAAAATAAATTCTTACATGATTAATGAGGAAATTTTCTTCCAAAAGGTTAAATGACTTGCCCAATTTTTCAACAAGAAGGTATAACTGAACTTTATTTTCATTTAGAGTTGACAAAGTCCATTCCCTTTAAATGAGAATAATAGATTTGAAGTTGTGCTTTTGGGAAGCCATCACAAAGTCTATTATGTGATTTTATAATTCTGTGCATCTATATTGGGCGTGGGTATATAATGTTTAGCACTCCCCCTGATAGATAAGATTCTCACAAATATATGTGTAAAAGAACATTTTTTTATAATTTATAAACTATGAAAAAAAGAAACAAGTCTTTCTTTGATGCTTAAGCAATTTTTGGATAAACTAGATGTGAATAGATTAAGTACTACTCTACAAAAGTGGTTATTAGGTGTATCCTTAGATCCGATAAAAAAGGCACATGCCTTAGGCCCTATAGTTAAGGAGAAAATGACTTCCTTCCACCTTTCTAGGTTCTTTGGCTAAGGTGTTCAATGAATTGGCATAAAACAGATGAATAAGAGAAAAACTTATTATATATGCTTGCCAAAGACTAACAAAAGTACAAGATTCAAATACAGGCCAGATGATCTAAGGATCTAAGCTTTTATAGAATCTTAACCTACAGAAAGGAATAAGAACTTGGGGCTTCTGGGGATTGATGAAAACAAATTATAGGAGAGCAAGGGATTTAATGCATAGTAAATCATTATGCTTTGTTATGCAGATAAATCTCTCAAGTAAATAAATTATCTTGGAGCAATTTTCTCCATGGTACAGATAACTTTACAAGTGAAAATTCCCTTTATAGATATAAATTTCTTTTACAAAAGAGGCAGATTTTCATAACAGTATCTGTGTTTGTAGTTTCTCAAAATAATTGCAGAACAGTCACCATGACAAAGATTCATATTTGGGGGCAGAATATTCTGCTCTTCTGTGGTCCTAATCTGGGGTGATCTGTTCTGAGAGGGTTTAGAGGATCCTACTCTGACCTCTAAGTGCCATGCCACTCTCCAGAAAGTGAGAAATCAAAAGGCAAGGGGACTTGCACACCTGTGTCCCTTGCCTCAGCCTTCTTTCTTGATCATTCCCTATCTATTGCAAAGGAATTCAGGAAGTGTATTCCAAAATATGCCACTTTGGGAGGGTGATTTCTATTGTACTTTGTGGACTGTAGATATAGGAAGAGGATGTTATTGAGTTTCTCTTATCTGACTGAAGAAAGATCCTGCTCTAAACAAATTGATTGTCAACATCAGGGTTGTTATTCACCAGAGAAGATGAACTTTTATCACAGGAGAGAAAGATTAGACATCAGCACCAGGAAAAAAAAAAAGAAAAAAAAACTATTGCAAACTGTCATCTATTGTTCCAAAATCTAATCATCTTTGTCCCAAATGATTCATTCTCCCCCAAGTTATCTATATCCCTTCTCACTATTCCACTGTAAAGAGGGTTCGTAAGTTTTAGATCTCATTAGAAATTTGGGTATTCACTTTTTTTTTCCTGTGATGCTGCCATGCATGTAATAAATTTGTAAAACTTTCTGTTAATCAGCCTGTCAATCTATTTTATCAACTCAATGAACTCTCAGAGAGTATGCGGAAAGTCTTTCTTTTATAACTTGAATATTGGATATTCTGTGCCCAAATCATAAACCTATTTTTAAGGCTTGCATAACATTTATTCCTGGGTTTGTTGAAGATAGGATATTTGTTGGTCTGACTACCTGCTTCACATCTCTGTGTCTGAGGTTTAGCTAAAAAGTAGCTGAAAGCAGGGATGAAGTTGTGGATAGAGTGTAGACATGCAAACTGGGGTGTCTGCACACTAGCTCGCAAGACTCTGAGGAACAATTTGGAGAAGAGTGTGGGAAGAGACAAGAGACAGATTGTTGATGGCTTTCCTGAAATTATCATTTTTTGGTTCAGAAGTCTAAGGAGTGTGAGAGTTTGAGCTAGACACTGGCTTCCAAGGTCTCTATGAAATTATATTTTGTCAATAAGAATATATTTTGTTAAATAGTTAGTTTGATTTTTAACTTTGAAATATATATATATATATATATATATATATATATATATATATATATATATATATATATGATGTGTGGACTTGCGTGTGTACTCTTGCCTTAAGCCCTGCTAAAGTTAATGATGAGTTTGTTGGTTCCTGATTTACTTAACAAACTATAAGAGTAATGTCAGTCAGATATCATGTATGCTGAACAGAAATTATGTCTTTGTATCCAATTTAACAATTATTTCATAATTATTATGTTTTCTTATGCCCTTACTAGGAGGTAATTTTGAATTTTCCTATTTTTGATATCTTCAATTTAAGTTTGAAATAAATATTTTGATGTACTTATAAGTTTACAGAATAAATTATTTAAACTATCCCCAATTTCAACTAAGCACATCCTAATTTTAATATATTTATTCTTTTTCATATTTTGAGTGATAGTTTCTTTGACAAACTGTTTTCTTAGTTAAACAAAATGATCGAAATTTTCCATGCCAAAGCAAATTGTAAAATAAATAAGCAGATAGTTGAATAACTAATGGAAGGGTAGAAGGGTGGATTTATGAGTTTTAAAGTAATTTCTATGTAGTGGAATAATTTTTTTTTTTCCTGTACAAGGTTCGGATACACAACATGTAAATAATGAGGCTAATGCTATACTTCCTGTGTCATATAATCAACAGAGAATACAATCAGGGTCATATGAGATTAGATTGAAATTTTTACTTTGCCATTAAATATATGTATGATTTTAACAAATTATAGGAAATATGAAATTCTATTTTCTTACCATAAGATGGAGAAAATATGTTTATTTCTCCTCATAGGAGAGTAATTGGTTCTAAAAGTGTTGTTTATTAAGTATCAAAAATTTTATTGTTCATTATAATTTATGTAATGTCTACAAGGTTTTAATCAATTAAAAATTGAACTCAAGCATCAAGCTCATAATAGGTTTAATATGCATTCATAATTGGATTGTTTATAAAGCAGCAATATCAACTATTACACCAGTAAATAATTTCTATATTTCACTCCTTGTTTAGAAGCTAGGTCAATTCTTATAAATAGTGACAATCTTCTAAGAGTTTTGGGAATCAAAATAAGGTTAATTTCATTTCATTTCATAAAATTGTTTATATTTTAATATAAAGTCATATTATGTACAAGTTCACTAAAAAGAGATGTAAATCAAATATTTACTTTTGGACAATTATGTAGGCTAGCATCTGTTAACCATTTACAACAATGTATGTTTCCTAGTAGTTGATTAATCCATCATTTCTCTTTTATTTTCTGAAACTCAGTGTTCTCTATGTTAGCATGGTTTCTCATCATTTAACATGGTACATGAAATGCTGTAACTGGAAGGAATGACATTTGAAAATAAGCTCACCTTTTAAAAATCTCCTATTGAAATGCCTATCTTCCTAGGTCTAACAATTTAAATAGTTATAATTCAATATCTTTCTGGAATGAAATTTTTAATAAGATGAAAGTTGGAGATAAAGAAGTGGAGAAACAGAAGGCACAGAAAACAGCCCAAGAAGAGAAAGAGTTCCAAAATTTGAGCTATGGAATATTTCTTTAATCACGAAGATGAGAAAGACAAGACCATCAAGAAAGACTAGGCAGAGATGAAACATAAATGACAGGTGAGGTGGGAGGGAACCAATAAAGAGTGTTTTTGAGGAGCTAAATGGAAAATGTATTTAAAGGAGGGTTTAGTAAGCTAATAAATACTGATAGGGGAAGAACTTTGTTAAAATTATACTAAAATTTTGAAAATTACCCTGTATTCAGTGTGGATTGAAGCAGTTTAATCAGCATGATCTGTCTTAATTTGGAGGAAATTGAATAGGATGTAGAAGAAAAGCAAAGAAATTGAATGCAGTAGATCAGTGAAGTGTTCACTGATTAAATCAGGACAGATTAGAAGAAACTTAAGTGTTTCTGGTAACATGGAAGTGGAAGGGTAGGTTTGATAATCATTTTAGAGTGAGAATTTATAGAACTTCAAAATAAGTTAAAAGGATTATGCTAATTCAGGGATTTCCTGCTTGGGCAAGTAGGTGATTTATTAAGATGTGGATTATGAAAAACAGACCAAGTTTGGTGGCTAGGTGAGAAGGAAATGACAAATTGTTTTCTTGAGATTCTTTTTCTTTTATTGTGTGTGTGATATGCAACTATACACAGAATAATTTAAAAATATACCAACCTGTAAATTAAAACAAACAAGGGTAAAGTTTTAAGAATGGAGAAATAGTCAAGATTGTCATATTCCTATCAGTACTGAAACATTGGCATTAAGAAGAGATCTTTGAGATTGACAGGATGTACTTATAAATAAATAAGAAAAGTATTTCTTTATAATTAGGACAAAATGTAGGTGTGAGAATCAACTGAAAGAAGTCAAAATAGCAAGAGAATATAAAAGACTTTCATAAAGTAGATGATGAACGAAAAGGAAGAAATAGAAATTAAAATTGAGGAATAAACAAAAAATGATTAAAAATCTTTGAGGTTCATAATAATTTGGGACATCTTGTTCATGTGATCCAAGCCAGACTTCTAATTCTAATAATGCCATCACATTTTGGCATTACCAATATTTCTTAACTAATTTGTTTCTTTTGCATCTGCCATTCCCAAGTGAGTAGCAATATGACTTTAGACTGTCTCTCCACCTGCCCCCCATTTTTCAGAGTTTCCTGTGCTTAGTTTATATTCACTTAAAGTAAGTTAAAATAAGGCATTAAAGTAGTGATTATAATTATTCTGCCCCATCGAAGAATCTCACTTTGCATCCTTACTCCTTCTCAAAATAATATTCCAGGTTTATCATTCCTCTACAACTTTGTTCATGCTGTTCATGGTCACTTCTCTTTCTTTTTCTCCTATTCAAATTTCACCCTGACTTCCATATCAGGTTTAATCTCCACCTCTTCTGGCTATGGTAACTTGGACCCTTCTGTGACCTATACTTTTGCACGCTACAAAAACACTTCATGTTCATATGGTACTGTCTTTTTTCCTTAGTTTAATTTGTGTGAATATCTTCTTTCACCAATTTGATTGTAAACTACTCCATTTTAATAAGCTAATCATATTCTTTAGTTTTGAGCTCCAGCTTCCAATTCAGGCTTCCTTAAGTTAGCATTAAAATATGGAGCAAAGGGTCAGGAACAATGAAATCATTAATCTTTTATTAATCTTTTTTTAAAAAATATTTTGTTTTAGTTGTACTTGCACACAATACGTTTCTTTTATTTTTATGTGGTGCTGAGGATCCAACCCAGCACCCTGCACATGCTAGGTGCATCCTCTACCACTAAGCCACAACCTCAGATAATCTTTGCTTAATCTTAAAAACCTTAAAGTAGATAGAATATCAAGTATAGATATATGATGTACCAGATATATTTCCTTGTCAGTATTTCTAAAATTTTCTACACCATAATTTTTGGGAAATAGAACAATGGTATACATATATACATAAGCTGAAATTTCCAAGGCCATTGTGCTTTCAGGAATTATTTCAGCAATTTTATCTTCAAGAAATATACATTTTACTTTTATTGTACAATTGAGAGTTCTCAAACTGTCTTTAATTTTAATATTTTTCTCTTTGGAGAAATCTAACGCTATTCTCAATCTCTCAGAACAGAATTCAATGATATACAAACCTTAATGCCTGCTTTTATCTGCCATTTAACTGAACTATCCTATTAACACAAACTAATGTAATCTAAAATAGTAATGTTCAGCATTTTCAAAGTTTAATTTGAATAATTTCTTATGGCCTTGAACATAATAAATTATTTTGGTGAAATATCTTATTTCCCTTTTCCAATCTCCTTTTGAAGCTGTCATGTTTAAATTGAAAATGTACAGATATGAAACACTTTCAATACATAAAAAGTTGTCCAGCTTCCATATGAAAATAATAAGTATAGTGGGCTCCTTGGTGATTCCTCACAATTTGAATAAGGAAAATTTTGTTTCATTTTCATCCTCTCTTCTAGTGGTTTCTACTCTCATATTTTCCCTTGAAATTTTTGTTATTATATCCTTACCATTAATATAACCATACATGAATGTTGTGTGATGTCCTGATTCTTTTGACGTTCCTCTGAAGTACTATATTGTTTTAGATATTATTTCCTTCTGTTCTTTTCCCATCTCAATTTAACCTTTGTCTTATACCTCAGTGACCTCTTCTTTGAAAATAAGAACAAGATATTAACCAAATAAATGGGATCTTTTTTTGCATCAACATGCCTTCACCCAATCAAAGAACAAATCACCAGAAGTTCATTCAGCTCTTAATTTCATAGTTAGAGATGTGGTCCCCAATAGCGACACTGGTTGGTGGGAGAGTTATGCATATTTTAGAGAGGGAGTATATCAGTCTGAGGCTGATATACATAAGAGGCTCTCACAAAGCTTTCTTTGGTAAGTGAAGCGGAGTTATAATGAAGAAAAGTAATAACCCTCCTAAATTAAGGGTTTGTTTAAAAAGATAAAAAATGTAAATCCAGCATGATGAGGAAAAACATAACTTTTGAGACTAAAGGATAATTTTTAGTACTCAAATTTCTTCAATTAAAATGGTTCTCTAACTTATGTTATATTCATTATTTGGGAAGCTTGTTAAAACAATTTTTAGCCTTTCTTCTCTGGTACATAGTACAGTGTTCTGGAACATAGACCAAGAATGTATGTATTTTAAAATTAAGTAGGTAATTTTGATATGAGTTTTCTAAGGAATTTATTCATAAAATCTCTGCTTTGTAATAAAAAATAAGCATATATAAATCTGTCTTGTTCTGTAATTTCATCTTTGTCAAGTGCAACCGCCCTTTTGCAATTGTCATTAAGTTTTGCAGACTGCCTCAACTTGTGATCTTCCTGCCCCAGCATCCCATGTAGCTAAGATTTACATAGTTGTATTCCACCATACATAGTTTAACTCCACTCTTGACTCTATTAGATCCTAAAGAAAGTCCTCAAAATTGAATTAACCAATTTTGATGAAGTGTTTCTATCATAAAGATATAACAACAAAATTAAGTTCCAGATCTTTCAGAGTGTTTAGGAAAATATAATTTAGAACAATATCATCAAGCCTTAAGTAATTTGGGAATTAGTTCTCCAAATAATATAGAATAGATACTATGGAGACTTAAAAAAATCAAATGTATGCTATGTGAATTATAATTTATTTCAATCACCTCAACCTTTGTAGTGCATTATACTTCTGTATGCTGATTATAATTAATAGCCTAGGGTGCTAGTAGCTATTATAAATGTTTTCATATTTGCTATCTCTGATAAACACAAAAGGTTTTTAAAATTATGATTGTAGATATTATGAATTTTAATTGGTGATATTTAGCATATTCTAGATGTATGGAGTGGCTAGATATATTTTAAAGTGATTACCACAGTCTTATGTTGTGTTGCTACAAAAAGCAGAGACTAAGAATTTGTGTCCAAGTTGATTATTCTTGTAGAGCAGGTATGTGATCACATGGGGTACTGAAGTGGAGCATAAGTCAACAATGGTATATTACTGAGTTGATCATTGTTGTGGGCAACCAGAAATCATCAGATTAGGTCCCTTTTCATCTAAGTAGACTGAGTTTGAGAATTATCCACCTAAGATATGAGATAAAAGAGTATTTATTTTCTGGATATAATTTTTTGTGTGATTTTACTGTATACTTCCAGGTTTGGGAATGTGTAAATGCTCAGTAGGAATCTGCAGGAATTCCTTTTAGTAGCTTTTAGTGCAACCTTAGCACAGAATGTGAAAGATATGGTTCAGTCAAAAATAATGCTGTCAATTTACTCTTGTGCAAAACTGATTCTGTATGAACTGGTTACATAAATACTACACATGATAAAAGTTGAGCAGAGAGGACGTGACCAAGGGAGCAATAAGTGTCTGATATATCTGCATTAATTTATGGATCATGTTGTGACTTTGTTGAATAACATATTAACCAGCATTACTAAATTACATAATGGTTGTTGTAACTGAATTTTCATTGGAGAAATTTCTAGAGTTCAAAATATGTGCATTGTTTCAAAATATATTAAGCTCATTCTTATATTCCCTTCGACGGAGGATAAAAAGCTAGTGATCTTAGCATGGACCATCAAAAACAATCTTGTACATTTGAGTTCTAAATAATTATACATCAAAGTACTGAACTTTGAGGATGTCTGGTTATTTAGATCACTAAATGTAGGTGTCAAGTAGACTAGGAGATACCCAAGATAGCTGGTAAAGCAATATTTCTGAGTACATTCTTTTTTCTATGTGTGGTGCTAGGGATCAAACCGAGGGCCTTATGCCTGTGAGGCAAGCACTCTGCCAACTGAGCTATGTCCCCAGTTCATGAATACATATTTGAGGGTATTTCAGAAGATATTGCCACTTGAATTAGTGGATTGAGTGGGTAATATTCACCCTCCTCCAATGTGGGCATGCACAGTCCAATTATATAAGCATTCGGATAGATAAAAAGGCAAAGAGAAGAAAAAATCACCTACTCTCTATCTTCTGGATACGTAACATCAGGGTTAATACCAGCAGTCTCTCTGGAGTTCTTGGCCTTCAGTCTCAGAGTGGGAGATACACTCTGAGCTTACCTTATTTGGAGACTTTCAGACTTAATACTGAGTCACCCCACTGGCTTCCTGGTTTATCCAGGTTGCAGATAACTATCCTGGGGCTTATTATCCTCCATAACCACATGACTCAATTCCTATAATAAGTCTCCTTTTGTCTGCCTATTTATCATCTATTATCTATCAATCATTTATCTATCTATACAACCATCCATCCATCCTTCTATCCATTCATTCTATTTGGTTATGTCTTTCTGGAGAATCCTGACTAATAGAGTTACCATGCTCTGAATGGACACACGCTGATTGTTTTATGTAACATGATGTCAATGAACTAAAATGACAAATAATTGAGGTTAATTTACCTAAAATTTGTCATCAGCATCCTGCCAAGTATCTGTACATTAAAAAAAATAATTTCACTTGTTCAAATTGCTTTAAATCAGTATAGAGTAGTTTACAAAGAATTTATTTTTTATTCTTTTTGATATTATGAATTGAACCCAGAGTGGTCTACCATGGAACTACCTCTCAGACCCTTTTTGTTTATTCTGATTTTTGGGACAGTTCTCATTAAGTTGTTTAGTGTGGTATCAAATTTGTAATCCTCTTGTCTCAGCCTCCTGAATAACTAGGATTATAGAAAAGCACCACTATGTCTAGCTTACAAAGATTTTATATATTTGAAATATATTTAAAGAAGTCATTTATTATTCATTATGAAACATGGAACAACTATGTAAAAATAGTGCAAAAACAGTATAGTGCAAAAATTCGAAAGATAATGCCCATTGACAGCCTTGTCCTCCCTGTCTTCTTGTGTATGATAGTGTGTGTGTGTGTGTGTGTGTGTGTGTGTGTGTATGCAGCACAAGGTTTGTAGAAACAGTTCTCATTTCAGTTAGTTAATCATATATGGCATTATAGCCATGAGGTAAAAGGCAAAAATGAAATTATTTTTAGAAATATAAATATTCCTAATATAAACTTTAATAACAACATTTATTATAAAGTCAAATGTTGATTATTATAACTCAAGTTGAGGTTTTGAATCCTTTTAATGAAGAGAATAGGAGAAATCTTGCCTTACTATTTATCCCTCTTTACCATGAGGCTCCCAGTAAAGCTCTAAAACAAATGAATAAAAACAAACTTATAATAAAATTATAATTTTATTATTACCTGGCCTTGTTCACAATGTCTTCTATAAATAGAAAAGAGGGACCTTGGCTGGGGCATGCTATTTAACCTTGAGAACTAAATAAGAAAATGATTTATTTAAAGTCAAATCTTTCTGGAGATATTATATATCTAAAATCCTAACACAGTATAATATACATAAAGAGAAAAAATTTCACTCAAGGGAGAGTACTTAATTTGAAAGAAAATATAATGGTAAAGAAAAATTCTTTTTCTATGAATCTCTGCACTAATGGTTCTTAATCATTGTCCACTTTTAAGTGAAATAGATTCAATAGCTCCTTTAATTTACCCCCAACTATTAAGTTATATACTTATAATTATCATAATAAATGAGGAAACTGAGACAGAGAAAGTGTAAATGATTTAATCAAATTTGCACAATTTATAAGGTCTAAATTATTTCAAGAAAAGTGCTCTTTCCACTTTGCAATCCAATTTTTAGAGAGATTTTTTTAACCTATTTTATACAATAGTCATTTAATATATGTTTTCAATGAGTTCTTATGATTAAAAGTCATGTTTAACAGTTTAAGACTGGATTATTTAGGTTTATTTGACCATGAAGTCTCATTCCTTTTCATACAGGCTACCACATTTTTGACAAGAAGAGCCCAATATTTTAGATTCAAAATCAAGTCAGCCACATTGGTTTAAGTAAGGTAGTAGTGATGGTCCAATCAGAGAAAGTATTTTTCAAGTATTGTCAAGCATTTTTTTAAATTACTATTTTTAGAAGCTATGCTTGTTGAGAGGGAGAAAAAGAAAAATAAGATATAGACCCTGTTTTCAAGGAATAATTAGACCAGCAACAAACTAA
Organism: Callospermophilus lateralis; assembly: GCF_048772815.1. Taxonomy (NCBI): domain Eukaryota; kingdom Metazoa; phylum Chordata; class Mammalia; order Rodentia; family Sciuridae; genus Callospermophilus; species Callospermophilus lateralis. The sequence continues at coordinate 80,312,511 of NC_135325.1, read as the reverse complement.
GAATTTGTAACTCATTTTAACATTTAGCTGTTCAGGTTAGATTCACACAAAATAATTCTATATCAGGAACTTGGTCTATGGCAAGTCAATTAGCTAGACTGTTTTAGTCTAAATTTAAATGATTTCAAACAATATGTCAAATTTCACTCTAGATGGCACCTCTCTCCCTTGCATAATCCTAATTTTTCCAAGAAAAAAAATTAAAAGTCTGCAACAAAAATCATAGCCATGGATAAAGAAAATAGGAGTCATTTTGGACCAGAAATGGGAGAGATACAGAGTGACTATAATTAAAATGGCAATATTCAAAATAAAATTACCTATAAGTTATTTTTTAACAATTGTCTTAGTTGTAGATGGATATAATACCTTTATTTTATTATTTTATGTATGGTGCTGAGAATAGAACCCAGTGCCTCACACATGCTAGGCAAGTGGTCTACCACTGAGCCACAACCCCAGTCCCAATAAGTTATTTAAAAAATATTTTTAGTTGTAGATGAACACAATAACTTTATTTTATTTATTTTGGGGATCAAACCCAGTGGAGGCAAGTGCTCCACCACTGAGCTACAACACCAGCCCAATTAGTTATTTTCTCTAATGAAGAAAGTAAGAGAGAAAATAAATTGAAGTTTAATATTGCACTGAGAAATTCACCCTTGGTATAGAAGTGAAGAAATCTAAAATAGGAAAAAGAAGTCAGGTATTGTAGAGAATAATTTAGAAAGCTTCAGCTATATTTCAAACATGGTTTAAAATGGTATAACAAGGTAAATATTTTGGCAAATAGAGAGCAATAATTGAGGTTATTGTAGTTCAGTGTTCTTTTATCTAAATTCTTAAAAACATGTTCATTAATATCTAGTCTTCTTGATATTATACTGGTCAGCAACTGTGATGGGAGTGACAAATTTAGTCCACCACCTGTAGTTCTATGGTTTCTATGGTTTATGATATTAAAAAAATATTTCTTTTTTTTTCATTTTAAAATGGTTAAAAAATAGGAGAAGAGTATTTTTTTCCCAGAAAACATAAAAATCATTTGAAATTGAAGTTTAAGTGTCCATAAAATTTTACATGGTCATATGTTTACATATTATCTATGACTTACTGTGTTTATGCAGAAGTTAATGGATATGAAAGATAACTTTTTGTCTTATAGGCCCTAAAATAGTATATGCTCCTTTATAGAAATATTTGTTGATTCCTTTTGTATTTTATAAGAATTTTATGCTGATAGTTTTAGTTTATGTACTACTTCTGATATATCCCTTCTATTTTGACTTATAACATTGTCATTCTTTTTTCATGTAGATATTTTAAATTCTTCATTATGATTTATTTTACTTATTTATAGTGTTTGTTTAATTTCCAAATGCCTTGTCAACATTGTTTTTTAAACATTGAAGTGTTTTTTAATGGTTTTCCCCAATAGTATATGCTGTTGAATACATTATATATACCATTCAAACATGTCTATTAGTTTAATGACTACTCTTTAAATTATACAATGCATTGTTAACAAATTTGAGTGCCTGCTTCAAGACCATTTAAAATTCTTAAAACACCAATAAAACAGCAGTTTTCACAATCATCTTTAAAATAAATCTCAAAGAATATTGTCTTTTTGTTTTACATGCTTACATGAAAGTATATTTAACTTACTTAAATTACTGAAAGATAATTTCAGAGCACTCAAATCTAGAATGAAAGCTGTTTTCCCCAACATTTGCTAATATTTTGTTTTCTCCCTTTTGGCTTTGATTGCCACCATTAACAATCCTGTCATCGATCAATTGATAAGAGATATTGTAACAAAATGGACTGTGTAGTGATACCTACCATAAAGCCTATACACAGAATTTAATTTATACTTATAAAATGGATTTTAAATGATTGTTATTGTGCTTTGTTGAGTTTAGGCCTTGTAGAAGAATATATCATTAAGTAAGTTCTGAAAAACACATCATTAAGTTCTATTTGGCCCCATAATTTTATATTTAAGAATTACTTGTCTTTGCTAAATAATCTGGATTAAAAAATGCAAACAAATAAATTTGTAAAACTGACAGTGAACATTTTCTATTTCATCTTCCTGTTAATTTCTAAATTAGGCTGCTAACTACCTGAAGACCATCAAGCACCTGCTGCTTTTTAAATTTCCTTCATTATTTTCCTGTACCTACCTCCTGATATGCTCAGAATATCACTGGATGTTAATTCCAAAATATACCATTATATTTCAAACCTGTTTCTTAAGACCAGTAGCTGTGAAATATGCAGAACATTAAACCACCCCAGCAGGAAGGAATACTATAAAAGCAGGTAGCTTTGTTTTTGTCTTCTGTGCTGTGTATGTTTGTGAAAAATCAAATTCTATTCCCTCTGGGGTACTTTCATTGGGACAGTTAATCTAATTTCTTGCTGCTTTATATTTTTCTCCTTTCTTTTTTCCTGACTGAAAATTTTAGAGGATTTTTAAAAAAATATGCTGCTGACTGTAAATAGATTTATTGAGGAAGTTACACTGACTAAATTCTCATCCTTGTTCTTCTTCACATCAAATGATGTTGCAAAGAAATGCTTTTGCTGAAAATCCTCTTTAGTTTATCCAACTGCTAAATTATTTACTGCTTGATTTCTGTATAAAATCTTTTGATAGAAATGAAAGCCTCAGCAACAAAGTGTGATTACTTTTTATAGCTCAAATGATCACCGGTCAGAGAGACAGAATAAGGGTGATTTTGTGGAAATCACCATTTGAAGATAAAATATATAGTATATTAAGAATCCTATTCAGCATAGTTTGTTGTGACATATATCCAAGAATACTGTGGGTCATATCATGACCCTAATAATTTTACAAGACATAGTCCAAATAGGATGGAATTCAGCTAGTTTCTTCCTTCAACATAAAAATTAAAAATAATTCCCTTGTATTACACATTCCAATTTTGTGTGGTATAAGATATCAACCAATACCTCATCCATGTGAAGACTGTTTTCTGTCATTTATTAGTATTTAAGTTATCAATTAAGTCCTGATCACAGAGCTAAAAATAATTTTGAGGGGGATTTACTACTTTCCTTTCTGTCTTCTTTTTTCTTTTCTTTTGTTCTACATGGCTGGATATTAAGCACATACTAGGAGATCCTTTTAGTGCTTAGCTATATCAACAGCCCTATTTATGTTTTTACAGATAGATAATTTATTGACTTGGTATAGAAAAGTGAAAACAAAAGCAAAAAAAAGATGAAGAAGCCAGGTTTCTCATATGCTGTCCTGCCACCAATTAGAGGAAGCTACTTATTTTTTTCTGGATGTCAATTTTTTTCCTTTAAAGAATGTAAATGATTAAAAAATAGTTCACAAAAAAATTCCTAGATGTCCATGGTTATTGCCTGATGTCTAAAGTTTAAATATAAAACTGCAACAACTGTTACTGAAACAAATATAAGTATATATAGACGAGCAATTACTACCAAAATATTTATGGAACACAGAAATATGTATGACTGACCTGAAGAAGAAGGCATGGATTTTGGAAGCAGAATTTGCATAAGGGTTAAAAGTGTAAGTTGCGGTCTCATGTATGTTTGAATTTGGATCTGGTAAATGGTAGTAATAACAAGAAAAAACAAATATTATAGGATATTATGAAACAGAAAACCAGATCATTTTGAGCATAGTGATTACATGATTTAACTTACATTTCTTGTATTTATTTATGTATGTATTCATTTATTACAGTGGAATGTATTTTTACACATTATACCTATATAGAGTATAAATTCTCATTTTTCTGATTGTACACGATGTAGAATTACATTGGTAATATAATCACGTAGGCACATAGGAAAGTAATTTATGATTCATCCTACACTCTTTCCTATTCCAATTCTCCCTCTCTTCCATTCATTCCCCTTTGTCTAAAGTACCTTATGTTTTCCCTACTTCCCCTTTATTATGAGTTGGCATCCACATTTCAGAAAGAACATTTGGCCTTTGTTTTTTTTTTTTTTTTGGGGGGGGGAATTGACTTACTTCATTTAGAATGTTATTCTCCAGCTCAATCCATTTACCTGCAAATGTCATAATTTTATTCTTTTTTATGGCTGAGTAATAGTCCATTGTGTATATATACCAGTTTCTTTATCCATTAATTTGTTAAAGGGCATCTAGCTTGGTTCTACCATTAATCTATTGTGAGTTGAGGTGCTATAAACACTGATGTGCTTGCATCACTGTAATATGCTGATTTTATATATATATATATATATATATATATATATATATATACACACACACACACACACACACACACACACACATACATTATTTCATTCCTTATTTCATCTGATATCTGTTGGTCAGTCAATAGCATATTATTTAATCTCCAGGTGTTAGAGTAGCTTCTAGTATTTTATGTAGTCATTGATTTCTAATTTAATTCCATTATGATCTCATAGAATGCAAGGTAATATCTCTAATTTTTTTTTTTTGTATTTGCTAAGAGTTTCTTTGTGGCATAACATGTGGTATATTTTAGAGAAGGATCTGTGTGCTGCTGAGAAGAAAGTGTATTTGATCATTGGTGGATGAAATATTCTACATGTTTGTTAAGTACAAATTATTGATTGTATTATTTAGTTCTATAATTTCTTCATTTGGTTTTTGTTTGGAGAATCTATCCAGTGGTAAAAGAGGTGTGTTAGTGTCACCCAGTATTATTGTTTTGTGGTCTATTTGATATTTGTAATTGAGAGTGTTGTTTTTTTTTTTTTATATATATGTGTGTGTGTACATCGATGCTCCATTGTTTGGGGAATAAATATTTACGATTTTTATGTCCTGTTGATGATGTATAATTCCTTAAGCAGTATAAAATGTCCTCTTTTGTCCCTCTTGATTAACTTGGCATGAAGTTCACTTTATCTGATATGAGTACAGAAACTTTGCTTGTTTTTCAAGATTCATGTGAAGGATATGGTTTGTTATTGTTGTTGTTCTTTTCATCCTTTTACCTTCAATCTGTGAATGTCTTTGCTTATGAGGTGAGTCTCTTGGAGATAGCATATTGTTGGTCTTGTTTTTTAATCCAATCTGCTAGGGTATGTCTTTTGATTCATTAGTTTGGCCTTAAGCCAAATAGTTCTTACTAAGATGTCTGCAGTTTTGTCACAATTAACCAAAATGATATATTCAGATATTGCCTATAATAAAAACAGTAACTTTGCAAAAATGTTTACAATTTCAAATGGTGGACAAGGAGAGAACAGAAATGGTGTAGGATGTGATGATTATGAGGAAGGAGGAGAGAAGGTAGAAAAAAAAATCAAAGGAAGAATGATAGAGGGAACAATAGAGATTGGTTGGCTAGTAGCAGGACAAAAGAGAGAAAGACTATCAAGGAAAACATAATTGAGAGACAGAAAAAAATATATACATATAAATTAAAATTTAAAAATTTAATATAGAAATAAAGTAAAAATAAAATAATACAAAACATAACTGAAATTCTGCTGGGGATGTGGCTCAAGTGGTAGCGTGCTCGCCTGGCATGTGTGCGGCCCGGGTTCGATCCTCAGCACCACATACAAACAAAGATGTTGTGTCCACCGAAAACTAAAAATAAATATATAAATAAATATTAAAAATTCTCTCTCTCTCTCTCTCTCTCTCTCTCTCTCTCTCTCTCTCTCTCTTTTTAAAAAAACATAACTGAAATATACTAATTAGACATCCTAATCCTCAATAAACTAAAAAATAATCATTTTGAAAAATCATTAGTTTCAAAAATGATAGAAATGTGAGAGAGAAAAAAAGAAAAAAAAATCTCAATGAAAATTTCAATAATTGTTTCCACTGAAGATTAAAAGATTTTTGGCTTCCCTTTGTTTGTACCATCCTTAGGATGAGGTTACTAATGTGAGAGTGTTAATCCTGGAGACTGAACTCCTGGAGGAGTTTAGGCTTAGGTATGCTGCAGTTATTTGGCAAATTCTAGTTGGTCTGAAGATTTTAAATCAGTGAACCTCCAGAGACCAGCAATTGCCAGTCCATGCTGGAAGACTGTAACCCAGGAATCTCCTTTGGGTTCCATTCATGTAGTTTAGGAGACAATTCTTAGCCCACTACCTCGCCTGTGAACTCCATGATTCCTGGTCTCTGATCCAGTCTCCAAATTTAATCTGTCCAACTGCTGCCCTTTAGAATTCCTGGTCAGGGGCTTCTCCACCTGGGGATTCTGCTAGCAGCTATATTGGAAGGGGAGGGGGAAGCCACAACCAGTATTCCCCTCATGTAAACCTCTCTCCCTGCTTGATATTGCTCCTGGTCTCTTAGGCACTCTCTCTGTTGCAGAGCATGGGTTTGTCCAGCTTGTTTTTCAGCGCATACTTGTATCTACCAGAAATTGGCTTTCCTAGCTACTGGCCACCTTACTGAGGCTGCAAAATGGGTCCTTCCTCTTTTCTCTGCATATCCCAGAAAAGAAGCAGTTTCTTTCCTGTATAAGAATATTGTGCAGAGCTCTTTACAGTTTAGTTGGGCAGTGTCTTTGATCTCTAAACTCTGTGTACCCCAACACATATCAGTCCTCCTGAGATTGGGGAGTTCCTTTAATTCCCTCATTGCTTTATTGCATTTGTGAAGGGACTGTTCTGGCTTGTGTCTCCAGCCTCTGCTGTGGCTGTTGCACTAGTACTTTCTTTCTTATTTTTTTAAATATTTATTTCTTCAGTTATAGTTGGACAAAATACCTTTATTTTAATTATTTATTTTTATGTTGTGATAAGGATAGAACCCAGGGCCTCACATGGGCTATGCAAGTGTTCTACTGCTGAGCCACAGCCTTGTTTGATTATATTCATCCTCCTGAGTCCCTGATCTGTTTTGAGTATCCAGTATTAAATTCCAGCAAAGTTCCCCCAATTGTTGTTTATTCACACCCTTTCTGAAATGCTGCCTGACTGCTTTTCTTGGTTTCATGCCATGGATCCACCAGCAAAGTGATCTCTCTATTAACTTATATTTCTTAAAGATCATTCTGGATGCAGAAATAAACCACTGTGGCTATGATATGGTATAAATAGCAAAAAGGACGATGCCAGGTAGCTGGTGGTAAAGTATTAATGATATTGATAAGAATGAGCAAAGAATCCTTTTGGAGAGAAGTAGTGTATGGTTGATTTAGATATATTAATTTGACATTCATAATAAACATTTCAGGGCTTGAGTTGTGGTTCAGTGGTAGAGCGCTTGCTTAGCATGCACGAGGCACCGGGTTTAATCCTCAGCACAACATAAATGTAAAATAAAGATATTGAGTCCACTAAAACTAAAAAACTAAATGTTAGAAAAATAAACATTTCAACTGGAGATATTAAGTAGGCAGTTGCATACATGAATCTATAAATAAACAGAGATATCCTGCCTAAAGACATAAATTTGAGAATCACCATTATATAGAAGAATTTACATTGGTGGAACTGTTTAAAGTTACAATAGGACTTGGAAGTGAATAAAAATGAAAGTGTCCTAGAACTCTATTGCTTATATCTACTTGAAATTTATCAGTTAATTCATGTCACCCAACTTCCAATGATCAGCAGATGTGCATCTTTATTTTAATTTTTAGTATCATATCTTTACACTACAGTTCAATACATTCTTACAAACAGAAAAATGAAAATTCTAGGAATTTAATGCCACCCTTCCAGAAGCAGCTGTCAACCTATGACAAATATTAATAGATAGATAATTTCATTGCCTTCACCTGTTTTGTAGGACAAAAATGTGTGTTCTGCACTGCCGCTCGGTACCTCAAATGGATTAAGCTCTTCTACTACATAGTGGAAACTTGCTCACCCTACATTAGACTTCTTTCCTTATTTCTCTACTTATTTATTGGTATTTATTCAGAATGTGATTCAGGGAAAACATGATGATAATGAGTTACTGCAATATTTACATGTTGAGAATATTAGGAAGACCATCAAAGTGGTTAAAATAAGGTTATTTGTGATAGTAGCATACCTTGGTATCAGTGTGGACATTACTAACATGTCAGGTAAGATGAAGAGCAAATGTGAATATTTTATATTATTAACTCCTATATTAACATTATAGGAGTCAATGATGTTATTGGAAAGTGTGTTTGAGGCAAAATTGATTGAAATGAATTAAAGAAAATTAAAGAAACAGATTAAAGAAAATTAAAGGAACAGAATTATAAGGTGCAAGATAGGAAATATTTGCTACCGGGGTTTTGTTATAAACAAGGTGATTAGGGAAATTAATAAGCAGCTAAAGTAAAATGTGAGATAAAAAATTTAATATTTCTTACTTTATTTTCATCATAAAGTAAAGCAGATACAATTAAATATATTATTTAATTGACCTTAAGGAAAGGAGATTATCTAAGTGGGACTAACCTAATAACAGGAACCCTTTAAAAGCAGAGTTTTTAATAATTAAAATTAATAATAATATAGTGATATATTTATATACAGCACAGATGAATTTAATTGTATAAGTGGAGTGTGTAGCTTTAAAAATAGGACAGAAAAGTCATAAATAGCAATATAAGGACAGGCAGAGTATATTGGAATAGATATGAGTAAGTATGGTGAGACAAGCACAAATTTCTGAAAATTATATGGAAAGGGTAATTTTGGGTAGGCTTAGATGGATTCCATCTTAAGGTATTGCTAGCCCAAAATTAAGGTGTCACTTGGACTACATTATTAACTGGAGGTTTTGGGAAAGAACTTATTTCCAATTCATTAAGATTGTGGGAATTCAGTTCCAGTTATTTGTAGGACTGAGGTACTTATTTTCTTGCTGGCTCTCATCTTGGAGCTACATTCAATTGTTAGTGGTTGTTTACAGATCCTAACTGATTGCAATGGCCAGAAAACTTGGCTTTTAAATGGTTCATTGCCGCAGTCTGGCTGGGCACAAATCACGAGCCACTGAAGCAGGAACAAACTTTATTTTTTAACTGCAAGAAAAAAACGCATACACGCTCCTGGGGAAATCTCCCGAATGCCACGCGGCTCGTCCAGGAACCCAGCAGCAGGAAATATCTCCTCCGGAAAACCCTCCTCCTGCACTTCCCCAACCAATGGGAACTCTCGTGGAATCCCTGGAAATCCCCACGAGAACTCAAAAGTAGCGGCAGAGGCGGATAGTAATGCCTCGCCTGTCAATCAATACTGTTGGCAAAATGCCAGGGGCCATACAGACTCCGATGGCTCTCAACATCTCCCCCCTTCTGTTTAATTAAACAACAAGCAATGTGGCTTAGGGACCATGCCTGTTAGGTAGTCCAATTCAACATATGGTCCTTACCCATCATCGGATGAACTGACCTCTAGGCGTCAGCCTCCTGTCTTAGGTTGGTACCACTGCAATTGGATCATACCCATCACTGACTACCGGTCCAGCATACAGCCATACTTGTGGATAGGCCTTTGCACCAGTGGGGGGGTGAGATTCTTTGCCTCACCTCTGTTGGCCCCCAAATTTGGCCTTGGTGCCAGTGGGGGGGTGAGGTTCTTTGCCTCACCTCTGTTGGCCCCCAAATTTTAGACCATCACTAGTAGAGGGAGGAGGTTGCCAAATGCCATGACACTAAGCCAATTGATGGCTCCTTTGAAAAATTGTACCACCGGTGACACCATGAGCGAAAATACTCCAGCACTACCACAATTCGCTGCACCAACAGATAGTTCACAATGCATACAAGTGATACATAGTCCAGGCAAGTTCTGCAAGCAGTTCAAAGCAGAGTAATCTGTCAATATGTCCATTTCCTCCCAAAGTAAATCAACTCCTTGATTGAGTATTACTTGTTGAGTTATTATTCATTGATGCATCAGTTTATACAGTTTGTTGTGATAACTATTGAGGAAGCTGTAGTTTGGTTTTATCTTTGTCTTCACCGGCACTGGGATGAAGATAGGAATTCTGGCAATGATGCTAAGAAAAAAATTATGTAACATTCCAACAGGCACTAAGAAAACAATTTTTTGAACAATTTACATTATTCTGAACAGAATTATTAAATATAATGAAAAGGAAAGGTGAAAGTAAACAAACAGATCTGTTAACCTCCTTATTTGTTTACATATTAAAACAATTTTCAACAGCTGTTTACCCAATTTAAATTAAATCATTAAAATCACGTGAATAAAAAAAAATTCGTATCCATTTATTCATGAGCGCTCCTCATATATGATCTATGGACATACGCACATACAGACATACAACACAAAACAGAAGTGTGCACACATAACATACAACACATAAGACGATAGTAAAGGCCTTGTAGCTTTACCTAGGTGAAATCTCCATTGCAATGTTTAAAAACTCCACAGTCAAAAAATAAAACTGATCAGAAAAACATTAACCTAGGTCTGTATGAGCTCAAAAATAAAATAGAACTTTATGCTGTGGGAAAAGGCAATAATAAAATAAATATTGACAAGAACATCCTGGTTAATCACTGTCGCAGATGTAAGAATAGCCAAACTGGAGCTCTGGATATCAGCTGTTATGCATTTGAGTCAAATCATTTTTTTTTTTTTTTCCGTCCGTAGAATTCGCTTTGATTAGTTTCTCTGGAATCCAAATCGGCTGTTGTTCTCCCTGTGGAAACACACAAACAGAACACCGACTCCAGACAATCACTGGGTCAGGACCTTAGTTAATCTCTCTGGAATCCAAATTGGCTGCTGTTCTCCCTGTGGAAACACACAAACAGACCCCGTATTCCAGACAATCACTGGGTCAGGACCTTTCCATTGTCCTGTTAGAATATCCTTCCATAGCACCTTAGGCTTATGTACATTTTTTGGACACATATGCCTTTCCGTAGCACTAAGCCCTGATGAATCCAAATTTAAAAAGTTTCGAGTAAAGAGGGTTATTTTAAGTTTATCTTTGGGGAATATATACCCCTTTCCAATTCCCTCTTTTTGCTTTAATAAGGACATTTTAATACTTTGATGAGCTCTTTCAACTATGCCTTGTCCCTGTGGATTGTATGGGATTCCTGTTATATGAGTAATGCCAAATGATGAGCAAAATTGTTTAAAAGAGGTAGAAGTATAACCAGGATCATTATCTGTTACTGTTTTGGAACGTCCACAGTGGCAAAATTTTGTAAGCAATGAGCTATAACATCTTTAGTTTTTTCTCCGGCATGAAGGGAGCCCATCAAAAATCTGGAAGAAGTATCAACTGTAACATGCAAATATTTTAATTTTCCAAATTCTAGCAAGTGTGTGACGTCCATCTGCCAAATATGGTTAGGTATCAATCCTCCAGGATTGACTCCAAGATTAACTTGTGGTACAAAGGTCACACAATTTTGACATTGTTTTATTATTTGTCTAGCTTGTTCCTTAGTTATTTTAAAACGCTTTTGTAAAGTATTAGCATTGACATGGAACCTTTTATGAAAATTTGTAGCTTCTTCTAGTGTAGAGAAAATATGTATGTTATGTGTAGTTTTATCTGCTAAATCATTGCCCAAACTAAGGGCTCCAGACAATTCTGTATGTGCCCTGATATGTCCTATAAAGAATGGGTCTTTTATGTCCCATATTAGACTTTGTATAGTGAAAAACAAAGAGAAAACAGTAGAGGAAGGGGAAATCCTACCAGCATCTTCAAGGGATAATATAGCATTAACTATATACTGATTATCGGAAAATAAATTAAATACAGAATCTTTAAACACCACAAAAGCTTGTAAAACCGCATTAAGCTCTACCTTTTGAGCTGATTGTTTGGGTACTAAAAATGTAAAAGTTTGATCAGGGGTAACTACTGCTGCTGTACCATTATTTGACCCATCAGTGAATACATTTGGAGTATTCATGATAGGGGTTTTTCTTGTCATCTTTGGAAAAACTACAGGATGCAAAGACCAAAAAGACAACAAAGGATTAGATGGTAAGTGATTATCAAATGAAACATTAGATTTACACATGATTATTGCCCAAGTATTTAACTCATTAGCTAACTCATCAATTTGATCCATAGTATATGGAGTAATAATTTTATTGGGAGAAATTTCAAATACTCCCTTTGCTGCTTTTATTCCTTTGAGTATGAATTGTCCTACAGCCTCAGAATACCTAGTAAGAATATTGTTAGGAGAATAATATAAATGTATCCATAATAATGGACCTTCTTGCCAAAATACTCCTCTAGGAATATTTTTTGTTGGTATTACAATAAATAATAAAGGCAAAGTTATATCAATTCTATCCAAATGCATATTTTCCATATATGTTTCAATAATTTTTAATGCCTTTCTTGCTTCAGGCGTTAACACGCGGGGTGAACTTGGATCTGATGGACCTTTTAGGATATCAAATAAAGGTCCCACCTCTCCTGTTGGTATGCCTAGATAAGGCCTTCTTCAAATTATGTCTCCTAATAACTTTTGAAAGTCGTTAAGTGATTTGAGTTGATCTACTCGTATTAGAATTTTTGGTGGACCGACCATGGTTGAGGATAATAGAATTCCTAAATAATTAATTGGAAAATTTAATTGTACTTTATCTATTGCTATCTCTAGATTATAATTTTTTAATAAATTTGTAAGTGTGGCATAACATTCTAGCAATGTGTTTGTATCTTTGTGTGCTAACAATACATCATCCATATAGTGAAATATTTGTAGTCCAGGATTTTGATTTCTAAGTGGCTGGATTGCTTTGTTAACATAAAGTTGACACATAGTTGGGCTGTTAGCCATCCCTTGAGGGAGTACTTTCCATTCATATCTCTGATCAGGACCTTCATGATTCAGTGCAGGGATAGTAAATGCAAAATGTGGATAATCCTCGGGATGAATTGGAATTGAAAAAAAACAATCTTTAATATCTATAGCTAAAACGTACCAGGTTTTTGGCAAAGCAGACAATTGAGGAATCCCTGATTGATCAGGTCCCATAATAACCATCTCATTATTAATGGCTCTTAAATCTTGCAGTAATCTCCATTTACCAGATTTCTTTTTAATGACAAAAATGGGAGTATTATAGGGAGATACGGAAGGTTGTATATGTCCCTCCGCTAATTGTTGTTTGACCAGGTCATGGGCTGCTTGTATCTTTTCTTTAGTCAGGGGCCACTGAGGAACCCATACTGGTCTTTCTGATTTCCAAGTAATTTTTATTGCCTCAGTGACCCCTTCTGAAAACCCAGTCCATGTCTATTTATTCCTTGATCTATTTGAATTGGTGCTGCTATACCTTGTTCTCCCAATCTTTTTTCTTTCCTGAAACCTTGTTTAGCCCTAATAGTGGGCACATTTGGATTGATGTTATTTGTTAATGTCAAACCTAATTGATCTAGGACATCTCATCCCCATAAATTTATAGGAAGATGATCCAATACATATGGCTGTATAGTTCCTTCACATCCTTCAGGATCCTTTCAATCTAATACCATTGCACTTCTATGGGGATTAGTTGCCACTCCTAGGCCTCGAAGCGTTTGAGTGGCTTGTTGTAATGTCCAATGTTTTGGCCATTCTTGACGAGATATGATGCTAAGGTCTGCACCTGTATCCAGTAGCCCATTAAATTCATGTCCTTGAATATTTAGTTTTAGCATTGGGCGAGAATCTAAATTTAAAGAAAGCATAGCCCAATCTATACCTGTGGAGCCTAATCCCCTGGAACCTCTTTCTTTACTACTACTGGAAAATTTATCATGTAGGCTGGGTATTATTAATAACTGTGCTATTCTATCTCCTGGTGAAATTACTGATATAACCTTTGGAGAACTAGCTATAATTTTTTTTTCACCTTCATAATCGGGATCAATTACCCCGGGACTTATCATAAGTCCTTTTAGAGTAGAAGAACTGCGTCCTAACAATAAGCCTACTGTTCCTTGGGGAAGAGGTCCTTTTACTCCTGTGGGAATGATTTGAACTCCCATCTCTGGAGTTAATACTGCTCTGGCGGAGGCGCAGATGTCCAACCCTGCGCTCCCTGTGGTTCGTCTGATGAGAGATCTGATGGATAATGTGTCCTGGGCACTACTCTGATGCTGTTGCTGGTTTCCTCCATGGTGTTTCTGGGTTCCTCCAGTGCCCCGTACATTTTTGGTCGTGGGCCCCGGAGCATTGGGCCCCCCTGTCCGTTTTTTGGCAATGGAGCCTGATGCCTTTCTCCACGATATTGTGGGTAAACACCTGCTCCTTGTCCATTTTTTGATAACGGAGCACCCTCTATGGTGGTTTGAGAACGGCATTCATTAGCCCAATGTCTCCCTCTATGGCATCGTGGGCAAATACCTGGTATTCTATTCCTTTGATACCTAGCTTTGTTAAACCCTCCTCTTATGGGGCAACTCCTTTTAAAATGTCCTGTTTGTTCACAATTGTAGCATGTTTTTGGCCTGGCATCTAAAGCCTGTTGTACTGCTGCCAAGACTTGTCCTTGTTCATTTATGTCTCTACATAATTTAATATATGTGTTTAAATCTTCATGTCTCCATGGTCTAATGACCTCTCTGCAGCAACGATTTGCTTGGTCATAAGCCAGTTGTTTTATAAATGGCATTGCTTGTTCTGTATCCCCCAAAATTCTAGAAGCTGCTTGAATAAGCCTATTTACAAATTCAGCGTAAGGTTCATTAGTTCCTTGTATTACCTTAGATAACTGTCCTTGTAAATCTCCATGCCCCTGTAGAGTTTTCCATGCCCTAACCGCATCTACAGCAATTTGTGCGTATACGCCAGGATCATATTCAATTTGTTGCCGCTGACCCTCATAAGGTCCTTTTCCTAACAACATATCTAGATTTCTTTGAGGGTAACCAGCTCCTGCATTGCGCCTAGCTGTCTCCCTGCAAAATTCCTCAATGGCAACCTTCCATAACAAATATTGTCCTCCATTTAGCACAGATTTACACATACTAGCCCAATCTGCTGGCGTCATGTCCAAGTTGGTAATGGATTCGACCATGCTCACCGTGAAGGGTGCTTGAGGACCATAGGTTGTTACAGCCTCCTTTAACTGCTTCACTGTTTTGAAATCTAAAGCACGGTGAATTCGCTGCCCTCCTGCCTGCTCAAGTACAGGGGATGCTAATCTTTGAGCTCCTGTCTCAGGATCCCACCTATTAGCTACCGGGGTTGAGGGCCACTCAGCTATCTCCATAGGTGGAGCTGTTGGTTGAATTATGCCCTCTGGTGTTAGAAAAGTGTTAGTAGCAGCCTCCTCTTGTAGCTTTTTCCCTAATAGCTGTTTCTCCTCTAAGCTTTCTTCCTTTAAATTTTCTTCCTCTGTCTGACTAGCTCGAGAGACCTTCTCTTTTGCTTGATCTAAAATGTCTTTCTCCATGGTCTGAACCTCTAACAATTTACTTAACACTTTTTCAGTTTGTTTTTTACTAATTTCTAATCTGTTATATAGATAATGCAACCCAATAAGATAACACAAAACAAAACCGAAACAGAATGAAGCAAAAACGGAACAAAAGATCGTTGTATCAATTTTCCTATTTTCTTGACATGTGCATTTGTGGTCTATTTCTATCTCTTCCTCAGGGGCGAACAACTTCAAACCTTGAGCCAACCATTTTTCCCAGTCTGCCTGAGAAAATTCTAGGGATAGGCAGCTTGAAACAAACACAAAACAAATCAAAACAAGAACACATTGTTTTTTAAAATGGTCACCCATTCTCTCGCCTTCCCTTAGGGGCAAGCAATTTCACTTACCCCGAAGCTTCAGACGTTCCCTGTACGGGCCACCAATTGCCGCAGTCTGGCTGGGCACAAATCACAAGCCACTGAAGCCGGAACAAACTTTATTTTTTAACTGCAAGAAAAAACCTCACACACGCTCCTGGGGAAATCTCCCGAATGCCACGCGGCTCATGCAGGAACCCGGCAGCAGGAAATATCTCCTCCGGAAAACCCTCCTCTTGCACTTCCCCAACCAATGGGAACTCTCGTGGAATCCCTGGAAATCCCCACGAGAGCTCGAAAATAGTGCGAGAACTCAAAAGTAACGGCAGAGGCGGATAGTAATGCCTCGCCTGTCAATCAATACTGTTGGCAAAATGCCAGGGGCCATACAGACTCCGCTGGCTCTCAACAGTTCATGTCATTATATTTGTCCCACTTAGATAATCTCCTTTCCTTAAGGTCAATTTATTAATGTATTTATTGTTTCTGGAAAATCATTTTTTACCATGTAATAGTAATACAATGGTAAATTGACATCACATGACAAAAGATCTTTTGACCTATCAAAATCTGGCTCTATTTCCCATAATTTTCATCTTTTCACATGCAAATACATTCCCTCTATCCTAAATCCTTTAACTTTTTGATTTTTTTTTTTGTATTATTGGCTTGTGTCCAAAATCAACATGCAAAATCTCATTAGCTCAAGTTAAAATCTCCCCTAAATGTACTTAGATTTCAGTACAAGATCTTATCATCTAATCTAGCTGATCAGGTTAAAATGAGCTACTGTGTCATGATGATTCCTCTCTATCTACATGCCTATGAAACTAAAGAGACAAGTTATTTTCCCCTTTACTCCCAACGTGAATTGTAGGACAAGTATAGCAAAAGTTATATGTATTATGATTCAAATAATAAAAAAAGGAAAGTAACATGCCATACGTTCAAGCTGTTTGGAAATGCAACCAAGCATACATTGGATTTTTTTTTTTTTTTGAATAGGTTCCAGGACCTAGAAATCATTCTCCTTTTCTCTCGATTTTCCTCCCTGCCATCTTGAATAAACTCACTGGGCAATTTGTTCTGTTCTCTAGGCTCTCTATATTGCCCTCTGAGTCACTCTTCTTTTTATATGAAATGTAGTATGTTTTTTGCAGCTGAGTGGTTTTTATTATCATGATCCCTCCCAGTAGAATTTTGAGTCTACAGCCTTCTTTTTTTTTTTTTTTTTTTTTGCTGTACTCTTTTTCTCCTTGTTAGTCCTACCTGGCAGTATCTTTGTCTACATGACTTACTTGAGAAACTTATTGGCCTTGGGTAAATTGCACTGGGTTTCACTCTACTGGAAGAAGAAAAGGTGGTCTACCTGTCATTCTGAGATAATTCCTAATCTATTTTTAGCTTTTGCTCTGATACCTGAGAGATGTTCTTAAGCTTCCAGAGCCCTCTGGTTTAATTGAGAGAAACTCAGTCATACCCTTAATCTCTTCAAAGATCCTTTTGTGTGACTGAATACTTTGATTTTTAAAAATATTCCTGAGGTTTTAGTAAAATGTTATAGAGTCATACTCAGCTTTCATATATGCTACCCTTTCTCTATCCATTTCCTGCTTTTAGCATCTTTAGCCATTTCAGGGACTAAGAATTTTCAAAATCCAAAGATTCTGATTTACTTTGATTTAATGCTTCTTCCCTCAGTTTGTCTCTCTCTTTTCCCATGTTACAGTAACCTTCTAGAAGACAGTAGGCAGCACCTTCAGTATTTTGTTCAGAAATCTTTAGCTATATATCCAGTTTCATCACTTACAAATTATGTGGTCCACATAAACTGCAAGATCTAATTTTGCTCAACATTCTGCAATACATAACAATTATAGGAGAGTGGGCTCTGGATGTAGCTCAGTGGTAAAGTCCTTGCCTCAAATACATGAGATCCTGAGTCTTAGTACCACCAAAACAAACAAAAACAAAATTGTAGAAAAGTTAAATATATCACCCCCAAATATCTTTGGCATAGTTTGGGCTGATTTACAGACTTTTATAGACATAAAACGCTCTGAAAAACCATCATTTATAAAAATAAATTTATATCTGTATGCATTAAAAAAAACAGCAGTGTAGGTAGATGCTTTTCTATCTGACATCCCCTTTCTGTCTAGGAAAGTCTTTTCATAATGAAGAAGAGATTGGATGTATGAAACCTGGCCCAGACAGTTCCCACAGGAGATTATTACGTGGGATATTTTTCTCTGCTCATTGTGCATTTCCTTGCCTTAACCTTCCATAACTTGCTGACATATTCCTTTATCATAGAAGTATAAGCCACTTTTACTTTAGTACTGTGTAATCTCCAAATGTCTAGCCCTCTTTGGGGTCTCATACTTTGTATACACATTCAAAGTTTATGAATATTAACAAACTTAGGAATTTTCTTCCTGCAAATCTATTTTTAGTGCATTTCATAGGCTAAAATTTTTAAAACATCAGAGGAAAAATATCACATACATTAATTTTTTAAAATTGAATCATTTTATTTTAAAATGACATGTAGTAACTGTACATATTAGGGAGTACAGTGTGGTATTTTAAAAAAGATATACAATATGTACTGATTGAATAAAAAATGATTGGCAGTTCCACCTCCTTATCATATGCATGTATTTGAAGAATTCTAATTCTTCTTTTCTAATTTTTCACAAAATATTTAATAGGCTATTGTGAACTTTAGTCACCCTAATGTGCTATAGAATACTAGAACCAATTTCTCCTACCTAGCTGATTTGGAATCCATTATCCAGCTTCCCACTAACCCTTGAACCCCTTACACTTACTAGCCTCTACTAATTACTATTCTATTCTCTTAGACTTTGAGTTTTAGGTTTGCTCTGTTCTTGTTTTTCTAGTGACATGAGATGATGTATCATTAGTTTGAAATCTTTCCAATTTTTTTAATATAGGTGATTATGCTCCAAATTTCCATTTTAGTGCTGCTTTTGTTGCATTGCATAAGTTTGGGTATGCTGTGTTTATATTTTCTAAAAATTTCTTTACTTGGTCTATACCTTTAAAATTTGGCCACTTGTATTCAAGACTGTTGTCTTTGTCAGCTTTTGTGCTGTGACCACACACCCAACAAGAACAGTGTATAGAAGGAAATTTTTATTTTCGCTCATGGTTACAGAGGTTTAGTTAATTTTTTGGCAGAGTAGACTTCCAAAAATTGTCTTCCCGTTTATAGTTCATTTTTGTTCTTTGGATGTTCTCTGTATTCCTAATTTTTTATACTATTCCCAACTTCCATCCCCTGCCATTTCTACTGTCTATTTTATCTCTTCTTCTCATAAATATTATGCTTTTGCATGTTTTTATGATGATAGATGTGCGTTTTTTTTTGTCTTGTAGATGAAAGACTCCTTTGAGATGCCAGTCTGGTGGTGAAGAATTAACTATCTCAGTTTTTGCTTACTTTCCATCATTTCTGAAGGTCAGATTTATTGGATATAGTATTTTCATTAAATAGTTTTCTTTTCCTTTCTTTCTTTCATTCACAGTTTTGAATATGTCATCTCATTTCCTTCCAGCCTGTAAGGTTTATTTGGAGAAATTTGCTGTAAGTTTCATGGAGAATTCTTTAAATGTGACTTGGTGAATTTCTCTTTCTGTTTTAGTACTTTGCCTTTGTCTTATATTTCTGACACTTTACTATAATTTGTTTTCTGATCAAATCTATTTAGGAAATTTGGTTTCTCAGGAACATGCTTGTCCATGTTTTTTCAATGATTAATAGCATTTTCAATCATGATTTCATCAAATAGTATTTCTGTCAGTTTTAAATTGTCTGTGTTTTCTGATCTCTTCACAGTTAAAAATAATGTGTTTGTCTAATGGTATTCCATAAGTCTCAGAGTCTTTCTTCATTCTTTAATTTTCCTTATCTTTGTCAACCTGAGGTATTTTAAATGACCCTTTATATTTAGGAATATTTTTCCTCTGCTTAACATAATGTGTTGCTGAGACTCTTCTCTATATTTTTTTAATTGAATTACTGACTTTTTTTGTTCCAAGATTTCTATTTGTTTCTATTTCATGATGCCTATGCCTACTAATTTTTTTCATTCATATTATGAATTATTTTTCTAATTTTGTTTATTTTCTTACATGTAATTCAATTTTTTATAAGGATTGTTTTGAGTTCATTTTTAGTCATGTAGTAAATTTGCTTTTCTTTTTGCTAGAGAGTTATTGTGTCCCTTTGGATGTATTATATTATCTTTTTTTTCATACATCTTGTGTCCTTACCTTGAGATTTGTACAACTGTTGATCAGTTTTCTCTACCTATTTTATATGGTGTCTTTCATTTTAATGAAGTTTCTATAAAAGATATGTTTTTCATTGTCAGTTGGCTTATTTCAATGACTTTGGTGAACATAGGACACCATAGTGCAGAATTTGTATAAATTGCTCTGCTGTAATTGGTGGCTTTGGGTGCACTGCAATAGCAGAGTTAGAAGGCCCATTCATCTTACAGGTCACATGGGAGTTGGAGCACTCTAGCAGCCAAAGTTGTTGTGGCAGAAACTGCAATTGGGGTATGTCCATTGTATAAATACTCCAGCAAGTCCAGCAGGTACAGAGCAATGCATATTCATGATAGGTGGAGACCATTTGTCAGTCTCTGAAGGTCATGATGGGGTAAGGCAATTGTAGCATTCCTAGGCCAGTTTGGTACAGTTCTTCTGGCAGAGGTCATAAGGTACTTTTGTGATGAATAGCTCGCCTTTTTGTCTGTGGTGAATAGGTGGGGGTGTGGATGTTATAGTTTGGCTGGATAATGCAGTATCTATCTTGCAGTACATTCTTGTGGGTCACTACAGGTTGCATAGATGTAGAGACACTCTAGTGGCCTGAGAGGGTGACACATTCACAGGAACAAGAGTGGGACAGAGTCTGGTTTGGTATTAAAATGGTACAGTGTAGTGGCAGCCTTGGTAGAAGAAGATACAATGTGAACTGTTACTTCTATGAATGACTACAATGATGCATACTTACCTGAAAACTCCACAACTGGGCTCAGGGCTTTAGCATTTTTCAGCAGTAAAAACTTGAGGTGTCTTTGGTGCCAATATAGCCTGTTAGGTGGCTAGTATTTACCTTTTGCCCACTACAGATGGATCTTCTTTAGTTCAAACTGGTTTGGACTAGGGCAACTGGAAAGACAATACAAGGAATTTCATTTTTCATCTTTACCAGACCTTCCAGAATCTCTATGCTTAAAGATTCCTATATTCCATCCACACTGAATTCCAACAATATCTCCCAAACATTCTAGCCACTAAAAGTATGTAACACCAGAATTAACCAAGTAGAAGTAAGACTCAGCAAACGTTAAGACAGGTCATTTGAAGTTATCTTCAGGGCCACAAATTCCAATACTAGAGTCTAGAATGTAACCTCATGAAAGCTACATGGTTTGATTAAAAAGGCTAAATTTAAAAATTTCCAATACAACCAAATATCTTCTTTCAGTTTTCAGTAATATGTTCCTAATTTGTTTTTGAGTTATTAACCCAATTTTTGTACCATACTTCTATGAAATGTATGTTTATGGCAATCTGAAGTTGTTTCATGGGCTTGAACATTTACCTAGGCTTTTTCTACTTGTCAATTACAAAGCTAATTCATTTTTAGTTATTTCCTATGAAAGTATCCCTTTTTTAGGTACCAAAATGTATATTAATTCTCTATTGTTGCATAATAAAATAGCTACAGACTTAGTAGTCTAAAGCAATATCAATGTGTGATCACATAGTTTATGTAAGGGAAGTCAGAGAAATCTCTTTGCCTTTTAAAGATTCACTTACTAGGTCAGGTCTGGTCATAATAATCTTCTTATATATTTTATATAACCACAAGAATAATTTCTCATCATATTCACAGGTTTGACCCATACTTGAAGAGGAAATGCTTAAGTAAGTTTGAGAGTTAGTAGAGGCCATTTTAAAATTCTACCTACTGTACTTATAAAAAAGGATAATGACAGGGTCAATACACTAGAATAAAATCCACTACATTTGTAAGAAATTACTTGGACATCAGCATGTTTTTCCCTTAGATGATGAAAGGACTGGGGATATGCTTCTTCCAGTATTCTTGTCATTGACTAGATCTTTAGAAATTCCATTAATAAACCATATTTCTTATTGTTGGATGATATTTTTGGATTTATCCTGAATCCCATTGGTGGCAACTGCAAAAATTTTCAAATCAGTTTGATAGTTATGGTAGGAGTAGCTGTATACAGCCCTTTGTTTTCTTCTATTTTCTTATTGAAACAAGAGGAAAGAGCTTTAACTGAGCATGATGATGAAGTGAGATATTGAACATGTGGGGTTAAAAGAATGTATGAAAGAGTCCCTTGTAGGCATGAAAATGTATGAGCCTGAAATTTTAATAATAGTATTGCTGGTCAGAACTAAAAGCAAACTCATTGTCAATAGTAATATATGTTAGTCCAATCAGCTCAGTGTCTCTCACCTAACACTAGGCCAGCAAACGTGTAAGATTGATATATTATTCAGGATTCTGTTAGTGTTAATTATACCTTGTATAATAACTTTATGAATACAAAGTGCTTATTTTCGCTCACAGTTTCAAAGGAAAGATTTTTTCCATGATTTATTGGCACTGTTGCTTTGGGCCTAGGACAGCACATCATGATAGAGCACATGGCAGAACAAAGCCACTATGAAAGTAAGAGAGAAAAGAGACAGGGGTCCCACCATTCCCTTTGAGGGCATGACTTCAATGATCCAAATACTTTCCACTATGATCCCCACTTCTTAAAGATTCCGCAACTTCCTAATAACACCACTTCAGGGAACAGGTGTTCAACACACAGACCTTAGGGAGATATTTTAAACCCAAACTATAGCATTTTGCCCTGTACCCTAATGAATTTTCTCCATTTTACATTACAAAATATATTTAGCCCATCCTCAAGAGTCACAATTTCTTAACTGGTTCAACATTACTCAAAAGTCCAAGTCTAATGTCTCCTTTCAGACTGAAGGCACACTCAGCAGAGAATTGCTGTAATAGAAAGTTACATACTTCCAAGATACAATGGTTAGACAGGCACAAGTTCAACTTTTTTATTTCAAAAACAACAGGAAAACATCAAGGAGGTATCAAACCAATGCAAAACCGAAATGTTGCAAGACAGCATTAAATCCCATGGCTCTATGTTCAGTATGCAGGGCACAATGTGGTAAGATGAGGGCAACCCTACCCATGTGGCTTTTCTGGTTGCAACATGGCATGGTCAATATATCAGTCTGGCTTGGGATATTCAATGCAGCTTTCTTCAAGAGATATTCTAAATTTCTGGCACTTCATCCTTCTTGGAATCTGTATTATAGTTTGGACTTTATTATCAAAGTTTCACATTATCACTCTGTCAGAGGCTAAGTGCAGAGATTCTTATCCAGCCCTACACTTGCTAACCTTTTAGTCTTTACTATGAAATTATAGTAGAAACCTACAAAAACCCATAATTCCTATTCCACATGCCTTCAAAATCAGTATTACATGGATGATGAAAAATTTTCCACCAGCATGAACTGTACCTGGTCCCAATTGAACTGACTGTAGCACCTTCTGAGTATCTTGCCAGTTGGAATTAGGGAAGTAAATCCCAAGCCTAGGCAATTCTGGGCATGAATGGAACTTCAGGTTCTCCTCTCAAATAAAATTATTTGAAACAAAATTCTAATTTTATACTTTTAAGCCTCTCCATCTCCCTCTGCTCCTCCACTCCCTCTCTCCCTCCCCCATCCCAGCTCTTCCTCTCCCTCCTCCCCTCCCCCTCCTTCTCTTCCTCCTTCTCCTCCTCCTTCTCCTCCTGCTTCTCTTCTTCCTTCTCCTTCTATTTATTTTCTTAATTTTTTTTGGTACTGGGGATTGAACTCAGGTACACTTTACCACAATACTACATCCACAGCCCTATTTATTTATGCATTTATTTTGAGTCAGGGTCTTGTTAAGCTTCTTAGGTCCATGTTAAATTTCTGAGGCTAGCCTTGAAATCTCAATCCTTCTGCCTCAGCCTCCAAATTTGCTGGGAGTACAGGGATATGTCATCACACCTGGTGCACTTACTTTCATTATAATGGTGTGAATTTGTTTTTTTTAGTAATTGTACCTTATTTAGCTGCCTAACTGCAAAACTCTTTTCAAATCTGTTCTCCTTTTTCCTCTTAATTCTCACTGTAAATTTGGCTGAAGGCAGCCAATAATGTCCCTGCCACAGTCTGAGTATATTTTGCTGCCTTGAAATTTTCTCCACCAGATAAACAATTCTGTCACCATTACAAGTCAGTCTCTTGCCAGGTGCAGTGGCACACACCTTAGTTCAAGCAACTCTGAAGGCTAAGACAGGAGGATCACAAGTTCTAGGACAGCCTCAGTAATTTAACTAGGTTCTCAGCAACTCAGTGATATTCCATCTCAAAAACAAACAAATATATGGCTGAGGAATGTAGCCCCATGGTAAGAAATCCCTGTTTTAAATCTCTAGTTCAAAAATTGAATAAAGTATACTTAAATTCTTTGTCACAGTGTAACAGTGACCTCTAGTCCAATTTCTAATACCATCATCATTTCCATCTAAAACCTCTTTAGCATAACCTTTACTGTGCATTCTCATCAGCATTTTGATCTTCTGCCAAAATCACCTAGTAAGCTTTGCTTGTGTCATTCTATGCTTTCTTTAATCCAGTCCTCAACACTTTTTCAAAATACTCCTGTAAACCAGTTACAATGCTAATCTACATTATCAAGTATATAGCAATGGAAAAGACCTTACATTCTGATACTAATTTTCTGTGTTAGTCAGTTTTCTGTTACTATAACAAATATGTGAGAAGATCTACTTGCAAAGATAAAAGTTGATTTTTTGTCAGTTTCAGAGACTTCAGCCTATGATCATTTGACTTTGCTGCTTTGGTGGGAAACAGCACATCATGGCAGAACACAAGTTAAAGCAAAAACACTTAACTTATGACCAGGGCAAGAAAGAGAAAGAAGAAGAATCTGAGGTCTCATGATCTTTTTCAAAGCCATGCTGTCAGTGACTCAAATACTTCCCACTAGGCCTCACCTCTTTATGACTCCACAACCTCCAAGTAGTGCCACTTCAAGGAACAGAACTTCAATACATGGGCCTTTGGAGATATTTAAGTTCCAGAAAATAGTTATCTCCTGAGTAGATAAATATCATAAAGGTTTTTTAAACTGTCTTCTATGGTTTTAGGAAATTCCATAATGCAGACCTAAAGAAAAATTCATGTTTCTAGCCCCTGTCCACTGTTCTAGATTTATCTTATAGCACACTATTTTTTTTTATCCTTTGTACCATGTAAATTATTTCTTATCTTCAAATTTTGTATACAGCATTCCTCCTCCTCGGAGTGTTCTTACAGAGGTTCTTTGATAGTTGATGCACAGTCACCTATCAGAGTGGAGCTAAAATAGAAATTGCATTCTGAAGACTTTTCTGACCTTTCCAAGGCTAGATAAAAAGTCTCCTGTCTTGCCAGGTGGTGGCATACACCTGTAATCCCAGCAGCTCAGGAGGCTGAGGCAGGAGGATTGTGAGTTCAAAGCCAGCCTCAGCAAAAGCAAGGGGCTAAGCACTCAGTGAGACCCTGTCTCTAAATAAAATACAAAATAGGGCTGGGGATGTGGTTCAGTAGCTGAGTGCCCATGAGTTCAATCCCTGGTAACCCCCTCTCCCTGAAAAAAAAAAAGTCTCCTTTCTTTTTATTTTTTCAAAACTGTTTTACAATGCAAGCCACAAGTAGTCAGGGGTCTTAATAGACTTATTTTTATGGGAACTACTGAATACATGCTTTCGAATGAACTTTTTATCAGTTCTGTTGCATGAATAATATGCTATTAGTGACAATCACTGAATAATATGTGACAAATTTTAAAATTCTAACCATGGAATTTTTAAAAGAAAATATAAAAGAAACTTTTACTTGGAAGAAAACTATCCAGAATCTGGAGAGGGAGGGGTGTGGTGGATGGAAAAAGGAAAATAAACATAATGAAATTGGGAAGCTAAATATGAAATTACCTGAAATGCCAAAGTTATTTGCATAAAATTAGCTACATAAGAAAAGTATATTTTGAGTTTTATAAAGCATTGTGAATTACAAAATCGCATTCAAATAAACAGAAAATGTCATATTTGTTGATGTTAAACCTAGGAAGTAATGCAAATATTGATCACCATAACATGTATTTATACTCCTTCAGAAAACAGAGGTTGAATAAATTTTCTCAGGATTTGAATGATTTGCTGATCTTACATGACCTCGTGTGAAATAAAGTTTAGAAAAAGTATGCTTATTATATTAGTTAAAACAGAATTCAAAGTTTGTTACTTGGTTTCTGAAAAAAAATAAGTTGACAATTAGTACTCTAATAGTTTATACTTTTATTTAAAAATAAATTACATTAATAAGAAATATTAACTACCACATGAATGGTGGTGCCTGCCTGGAATCCCAGCACTCCAGAGGGTGAGGAAGGAGGATTGCAGGTTCAAAGTTGGCCTCAGCAATTTAGTGATGCTGTAATGATACCCTGTCTAAAAATAAAAATAGAGCTAGGAATATGGCTCAATGGTAGAACATCTCTGGGTTCAGTCCCTGATACTAAATAAATAAATAAATAAATAGAGAAGTATATGCATGTTTTCTGAGTGAGTAGTATTACTTTTTACAATGCTAATTGATAAACTATGAATGAGAGTTTTATGTCTTGGATTTTATTCTGCTTCTTAAAGATCCAATTACCTGAATTACAATCCTTATTGTATAGTTGACTCTAAAGTGACTTCAGATGGGCACAGGGATAATCATCTGAAGTATTTCCATTAGTTGAAGGGTTTGAAGGGTTGGAAAGAGAATATCTGCTAATAAAAGTAAAATTTAAGCAGTGGTGTAGGCCTATAGTCCCAGTGGCTCAGGAGGATCAGTCAAGAGCATCACAAGTTCAACCCAGCCTTGGCAATTTAGCTAGACTCAAAAGTACTTAGTGAGACCCTGTCTCAAAATAAAAAAGTAAAATAAAAAGGCTAGAGATGTAGCTTAGTGATTAAGCACCTCTACTTTCAGTCCCTGTTTCAAATATATACATATGTGTATATATATATATACACCCACACACATATGTATACATGAAATATATAATATATAAATATATATAATTTAGATAAATATATACATATATAATCATATATAATATTATAAAACCACATACTAAAATATAAATATATAAATACATTTATATTTTTTATATTTATCTATATATTTATATATTATATCTACATTTATTGTTTTAAATATTATATATAATTATATATCATATATTTATTGTATTATATTTATATGTAACTATTAAATATAATGTATATTTAGATAGCATATATTTCTTTAAATACATAATATATTTATATATTTTATATATATTTATCCATATTTTTATATATATTCTCTCTCTCTATATATATATATATATACACACACACACATACACCAGCGATTAAATGCAGAGATGCTTAACTATTGAGCCACATCTTCACCCCTTTTCATGTTATTATACATCTATATGTATGTATATATACTTGAAATTTTAAAGATAGGAACGGATGAATTTTAAAGGAATAATGGAGTTAGAAAAGCTCATGGGCAAATTTTCTTTCTGTTTCTGATTTCTCTATCATTCACAAAGTGTGAGCTGCTTATGGATTTCTCTGCTTACAACAATTCCTAGTATGTATTATCATCCAAATATTTCTTGAATTGACCTTTTACAAATTTCTGTAAAGTCATAAGCACAGATTTACTTGTTTGTTTACCCATTTTGTCCCTTTTAGATCAAAATTCTGGTACTGTTTTCTTTGATTAAGAGGACTTTTTCTTTGCACAATCTCTAGAGATTGGAATTTAGATTTTAATATGGCAATTATACAAACAGGTTATAATCTTTTAAAAATAAAGTTTTAAATGTGTTCTATAGTAATTGCCTCCAAAATTCTATGCAATTATGAATACATGTTTGTATTTACATTAGTTTTGTTTATTTTAAATGTACTTTTTCTTATCACAGTCATGTTCTAACCTCACAGAAAAACTGAGCCAAAATTAGAGAATGTTTAATTTGCATCCCAATTATAGTTGAGGAAACAAAAGCTTACAATGATTAAAAAATTAAACCTTGAATATTCCTGATCTCCTCTGCATGGCTCAATTAAAAAAAAAGTGAAACTTGATCCCATGCTCTATTTTCCTACCTCAGTGTTCTTTCCCTTGTTCCTTTTTGCATTTATTTATAGTGAGTAATGCAGTTTTGTTTAGCATCATTTTTAGATGTAAAGAAAACAATTGAAATTTATCTTATATTGCAGCTTCACCACGATAGCCATACCAACTATTTCCTTAGGTTGTCTTTGACTTTAAGGTCATAACAATCCTCTCTTCATCTAATTTAAATTTAATGACTATTCACTAAATTTTATTCTAGAAATTTTTAAGGCAGAGGTGATGAAATACTATGTGAGAGCTTTGTGTTTTTCACTTCATTGATGTCATATGGGTACATGGGAGGACCATCAACACCAGCATTGGTGACTCACAAATGGCTTCTAAGATAAAGTGTTCTAAAACTGAGACCAAAATATAACTAGAAAGATAGCATTTTTAAAAGATATTGAAAGTCATCTCATGTACTCTAGAAAAATTTATATGTTCCTCAAATTAAACTTACCAATACCCTATAGTTTCTGTCATTGCAAGCAATGGCACCATATTGATGATGCTACTTTGTGTGTGCAGAGGAGTCTGGCAATTAATTTCTGTTAATACTTCAATGAGCTGTAAACTAGAGTTAATTCCTTGCTTTTGTTGGCTCAATAGAGAAATGCTTCTTTGACTTAGGCTCCTGGTAATTATTACCTTGAGAAATATCCCTAGTTACTACAAATTTCCATCTCCATTTTTTACCTAAAATATAGATTGGAAATGTTATTTATATGGCTGTTACCAACATAATAAATATGTATGTATATTATGCATGTGTATTAGTGTATATTTATATATAGATAGATAGATATAGATATAGTGCCTACTTTTAGCCAATTACTTTATATGTTACCTAATGACATTTATATATAAAAATCCTATGATTTAGATAAGATGCTTCTCATTTTATGATAGAAAAGAAACTTAGGATCAAAGACATTCAGAGTTGGTCTAAGGTGACTTTTTTTTTTTTTGTAATAAGTATTAAATCCAGGAGCATTTAACTGCTGAGCAACATCCCAAGCCCATGTTTTCTTTTTGTTGTTGTTGTTGTTTGTTTGTTTGTTTTGTTTTAAAATTTTAACATGGAGTCTCACAAAGTTGCTTAGGGTGTCCCTAAGTTGCTGAGGCTGGACTTGAATTTGCAATCCTCCTGCATGAGCCTCAAAAAACACTGGGATTAAAGGCATGCACCACTGTGCCTGGTCTAATGTGACATTTTTATAAGTACAGAATTAGGAGTAAAAATTAAATCTATCAAAAGTCCACTTTTTTTTCCTTACCATATCACAAACAATTGGAAGGATATTTAGAAACCTGTGAGTCAGAGACAGTATTTTATTGATATGGAAACTGTGGTAAAAAATAATTTTCCTCAGAAACACATCATGGGATATGATAAAACTGAGAATATGAGCCTATAGACTTCAGGTCTTGGTTCTTTCCACTAAAATTATAGTATTTTATTGTCAGAATCTATCACATTTAAGATTTGAATTATGGAGCTGCTGCAGTTATAGCTCAGTGGTAGAGTGCTTGCCTGGCATGCATGAGACACTGGGTTTGATCCTCAGCATCACATAAAAGTAAATGAATAAATTAAAGCTATTGTGTTCACACAACTAAAAAAAAATTTAAAAAAGATTTGAAGTAAAACTAAGAAAAAGGCAGTCTTATTATTAGAAGATGAACACATGAATCTTAAACTCATGATTTTCCTGGATTAAATAATGTTTGTTTTTCATATTATTATAAAAAGCATGCTGGAGGTTGACTAAGCATTCATATTTGAAGTTATAGCGGAGACTGATATTTGAATCCTCTCTACAATATGTACCCAGGAAATATGCAACAGATAGGCTCGGTTCATAATAAACATTATGAATAGAAACTTGGGAAATTTTTTATTCCATTCCCTGTGGAGGAAGAACAGGTCATTGCTTTATTGACATGTATGAAATACATCATATTTTCTCTTTCGCTGATGCTATAAATTAAGTTCAAATTCTCTATCCACATCACTTATGAGCATAAACTATATCACATAACCTCAAGTCTCCAACAATAGTAAATAATACAAGAATGAATGCAGCTAGAATAATATTGCTTCCTTTAATATGAAAAAGTAAGCATCCATCTCGCTTCCCTCAGATGATTTCCTCAGCATGTTAGAGTAGAGGGATGGCCTTAGTCTCATAACCA
The DNA here is from genome assembly GCF_048772815.1 of Callospermophilus lateralis. Taxonomy (NCBI): domain Eukaryota; kingdom Metazoa; phylum Chordata; class Mammalia; order Rodentia; family Sciuridae; genus Callospermophilus; species Callospermophilus lateralis. Next base: position 80,282,209 of record NC_135325.1, on the reverse strand, counting down.
AGTTAATAAAAAAAACATTGGCCACATATACATATGAATCATTTAAAAATATTCTGAAATTGAGACAACTGTTCTCTTGGAGTAATTTACAATTTCTAAAAGCATTTTCTTGGAAAACTTAAGATGTTTCTGTTGACCATGTGAATGAACAAAGGGACATAATGAAAAATAAAATTTTAAAATATGAAGTTTAATTTAGTAGCAGATTGAAAAGGAAATAAAAAACAAATAGCAATCAAAGTTTATTACAGCTATAATGAAAGTTGTTCTACCTTTATGGCAGGATCACATGGTATATCACTGAATCTATCCCTAAGATATTATGTTATTACTCATGTGCCTGTTTTAGAGATCCCTGAAATTATTGACACTAGTGAGTGATCTAAATTTGGATCATACAAAAGTGAACAAATAGGTAATTGAAGATTAGCAATGTTAAATTGGAAACCACTGTAATCTTAAAATATGAAGATGAAATGCCACTATTACTGTAAATATTTGGATGGCAAATTATTGTTGTAAATGCATCCTTAGGGGTTTTGAAGGAACAGTGTGTAAGAAAATGAATTATCATAAAGACCATAACATCTTGGTATGGGTTATCATTAGGTATCACATTTGTGACTTGCCAATGAAATTTATCATCCCACTGCATCTGCAGAACATTGTCATGGAGGGACACAAGCAAAATCACTAAGTCCCCTGTCTAGTCTACTTCAGTACCATAGTCTTTATTTTTCATCAGCCAAAACTTGTTTATCTGTGTGGCAAAGAAAGATTATATGTATCTCATACCAGCACTGTGGGATACTAATAAGGATAGTACTTCAAGATATTGGGACCTGGGGCTGGGGATGTGGCTCAAGTGGTAGCGCGCTCGCCTGGCGTGCGTGCGGCCCGGATTTGATCCTCAGCACCACATACAAACAAAGATGTTGTGTCCGCCGATAACTAAAAAATAAATATTAAAATTCTCTCTCTCTCTCTCTCTCTCTCTCTCTCTCTCTCTCTCTCTCTCTCTCTCTCCCTCTCTCACTCTCTCTTAAAAAAAAAAAAAGATATTGGGACCTGCCTTAAGCTGCAGACTTGGACTCCCTCTTATGGCAGTGGTTGCCTTCCTGCCTACCAAGGGTATACACAGGAAATGTGGAATGATGAATTATCTCTGCTGAAAGGGGACAAAGCAGAAACTATTTATTTTAACTAGCACCTTTGTGTGGTGAGTTTTAGTGATGCAACCAAAATAGTAGCAGAAAATAAAGGCCTCCCCTGCCCTGGTTTCTCCTACTCATTAATTTCAACTTCTAATAACCATTTGCTGCCAGGTATTGAAATTATTTGATTCATGTGACAAGAAATTTAGACAAGAAATTTAGATGTCATTGTCATACTCCTACATTCTCTTTCAGACTAACTTGTATTTTTTTCTGTATTAGGGTTGGAAATATATAACCTCCACTGCATTCTCTCTCACCTTCTTCACTTCTGAGTTTTATCACGTTCTGATAGTTACTAATTAGGATTTTACTTTGTTGGTTTCCAAAAAAAATAAAATGTAAATAAAGTGTTTGATATCATTTACATAATTATTTTGAACTTAAGTAATTTTTTCTAAAGGTGAATGTTATTTCTTGTCTCACCATTTACAATATTATACAAACTTTTCAAAAGTGAGGATATTTTTGCTTTTTTATTTCCCTGAAGTTCTGCACTCTCTGTTTCCAGTATTCCACTAATAATCTTCATGTTAAATTGTTGAGATTTGATAGCATCTATCTTTGGTTCTGTATTCATAATCAAATGTTTTTAGTTTGTTTATAAATTTATTAATAGTTCAAGTTAAATAAAGAGTCGTTATATTACTGTGACAATTCTAATATTGCAGGCTGAAGAGCTATTGTTAACTAGAAGGTATAATTTTCTTGACATTTTGCAACTGCTGTTTTGATGTCAACTTTCTTCAAAGTACTTAGCAGGTGACAAAGAATACTTGTTTGCACATTTTATTTTGATTTTACTCATTTATTTTATTTTTGCTATTTATTTGGAGTTATGGTGTATAGTCAGAAAAAATAATTTTTTTTCAAATTCTATTTTTCAGAGTTTTTTGAGATAGCCATGATAGCCAGTTAAATACAAAACCACTACAGAAACAATTTCTATTAACTTGATGAATCAGATAAGAACTGAGGGTGTGTGTGTTAGAATTTCATATGGCTATTATTGTTTTTAATTATATTTCTTTCTTAATTACCACCAAATTAGTTAATACATGTAAAATATTTATCAGACTACCTGGTAGAGTAATAGTTAGTAAACTTTAACTATAATCATTTTTATTATTATTATATACTTGGTGCTTTGTAATTCATACATATAAAACCCTGATTTTATGCCATTGGGAATGGTCTGCATCATCATTAATAATGGCCATAATTTCACAATGCATACATATATAGAAACATCATTTTGTGCATCTTAGGTATATATAATTTTTTCTGTTAAAAGCATTTTTGAAAGAAAACATATTTTTTTCTTTTTAAAGCATATTTTTAAAGCATTGAATATTTTTGCATCATTGTATATCAAGCCCAGGGCCTTGCAAATGTAGTGCAAGCCCTCTACCACTTACCTATATCCCCAAACATATCTCTTTTAATAGTATTATTTTAAACCATAATTGTATATATTTATTTGGTACAATATGGAATTTAACATATGTTTATGGTGTAAATGATTAAAGTAATTAATGTAACTATCAGTTCACTTATCATTTTTTGTGGTGAGTCATTTCAAATTTAGTCTTTTTGGCTATTTTTAAAACTGCAATATATAATTTTTAATTATAGGACCACTGCTATGAAAAAAAATAAGCTTTTCAGATATTTTAAAACATTTTCTTGATGAATTCAACTTTGCCTTCTCTCAATGTCTTTTTCCCAATTTAAATTTCAAACTTTAGGAAGTACATTGTTTTATGAATGTCAATTCTCAACATCATACAATTGAATTTTGTTTTTGTATGATACTAATTTTGTATTAATAACCTTGTCATTTACTTCAGAGTAATTATTAAGATGCTCATGGTAATACTTCTCAACTTATTTTATATGTTTCTGAGTATCATTTGTTTCTTTTCTTTTATATAATCCTCTTCCCATAATCTTGAAGGTATGAATTATTTTTCCATTCCTATTTAGAGTAGATTTTACCACTTAAATGAATAAGTATACATTTATATTTTATTTTATGAGGTTTAGAAACAAAATGGTAGCTATAGGTTTTCTTCTATGAGTTGTGAAGAAATTAGTTTTATCTAATTTATTACTCATTCTACTCACATATACAAAATTTTAAGTTTAAACTCAATTCAATTTAGTTATTTTGGTGTTATTATTTGTCTTGTATCTCCTTGTCCATTGCTGCTGAAACTGTTTTTTAAACCATAATTAGCATAATTACTTAGACCTTTTTATTTTAAGAAATTGTGTCATATAATTATATTCAAATAATGGGTGATTAATTTATATGGTGTTTATTTTATTGTTTTAACATTTTTACATTTCTTGCTACAGATTGCTTTAGCCTTAGCAAGAAGAGTAAAGCAGGTGACATCACTATACCAAACCTTAAAATATACTACAGAGCAATAGTAACAAAACAGCGTGGTATTGATAACAAAATTAGACTGGTAGACCAACTGTACAGAATAGAGGACACAGGGACTAACTCACATAATTACAGTTATCTTATATTAGACAAAGGCACCAAAATCATATATTGCATTAAAGATAGCCTCTCCAACAAATGGTTCTGGGAAAACTGTAAATCCATATGCAACAAAATGAAATTTAACCCCTATTTCTCACCATGCACAAAACTCAACTCAAAGTGGACCAAGGACATAGGAATTAAACCAGAGACACAGTGCCTATTAGAATAAAAAGTGGGCCAAAATCTCCATTATGTCATATTAGGCACCAGCTTCCTTAACAAAACTTGTATAGTTCAAGAATTAAAATCAAGAATCAATAAATTGGATGAATTCAAACTAAAAAGTTTCTTCTCAGCAAAAGAAACAATTAGTGAGGTGAATAGAGAGCCTACATCTTGGGAGCAAATTTTTATCACTTGCACATCAGATAGAGCACTAATATTTAGGGTATATAAAGAACTCAAAAAGTTAAACATCCAAAAAAAATAGCCCAATTAATAAATAGTCCAAGAAACTGAATAGACATCTCTAAGAAGATGATATGCAATCAATAAACAAATATATGAAAAAATGTTGAATATCTCTAGAAATTGGAGAAATGCAAATCAAAACTACTCTAAGATTTCATCTCGCTATTAAGAACACAAACAGTAAGTGTTGCCAAGGATGTGGGGAAAAAGGCATACTCATACATTGTGGGTGGGACTGCAGATTGGTGCAGCCAATATGCAATGCAGTATGGAGAACCCTTGAAAATGTGGGAATGAGACCACCATTTAACCCAGCTATCCCACTCCTTTGTCTATACACAAAGGACTTAAAAAGAGTATAATACAACGAGACAGCCACATCAATGTTTATATCAGCAAAAGTCACAATAGCTAAATTGTGAAACCAATCTAGATGCCCCTCAGGAGATGAATCGATAAAGAAAATATGGTAAATATCCACAAGGGGATATTATGCAACAATAACAGAGAAAAAATCATGGCATTTGCAGGTAAATGGATGAAGTTGGAGAAGTGAAGTTAACCAACCTCAAAATACCAAATGCCGAATGTCTTCTCTGATATAAGGAGGCTGTTTCATAGTGGGCTTGGGAGGGGAAGCATGAGAGGATTAGACAAACTCTAGATAGTGCAAAGCATGAGAGGATTAGACAAACTCTAGATAGTGCAAAGGGGTGGGAGGGGAAGGGAGGGGGCATTGGGATAAAAAAATGGTGGAATGAGATGGATATCATTACTCTAAATACATGTATGAAGACAGCAATAGTGTGAGTATAATTTGTATACAACCAGAGATATGAAAAATTGTGCTCTATGTGTAGTATGAATTGTAATGCTCTATGTGTAGTATGAATTGTAATGCATTCTGCTGTCATGTATAACAAATTAGAATAAAAACTAAATTAAAAATTATTTTTAAATAAATATACACTATAGTAGAATGAATTTATGCACTTTGATATATCATGCATAAATGGGGTATAATTTCTCCTTTTTCTAATTATACATGTGGTAGAATCACTTTGGTCATACAGTCATATATGTGCATAAGGTTATAATGTCTGTTTTATTCTACTATGCTTTCTATCTCCATATACACTCCACTCCCTTCACTCCCCTCTACCTAATCTAAAGTAACTCTATTCTTTCCTGGTACTCTCACCCCCTTATTGTGAATTAGCATCTGCATATCAAAGAAAACATTTGGCCTTTGTTTTTTTGGGATTAGTTTATTTCACTTAGCATGATATTCTCCAACTCCATACATTTAGTGGCAATTTTTTCTTTAAAGATGAGTAATATTCCATCGAATGTGATATTTATTTTGATTTATCTGTTGTCTTACAGTTTCCATAATTTAAATTTCTAGATATTTCTGGAATGTCAATTTTAGCATATACAGTTTTAATAAATACAAGTAATTGGTGTTCCTAAAATTTTTATTTGTATGTGCATGCTTATATTTCCTGGAAAAAGTAAGCAGCTATTATCATGTCACAATAATATATTTGAAAAGTCATTCCTAGGATACATACTACTGATACTTAGGATGCTGGAAATTTATAAAATATATTCAAATTTATTTTAACATAAGCATACTAAATGTACAAGGATTAGGATGAAGAATGTTTATTTTTTCATGTTAAAGGGAATATTTATACTGGGAAGGTCATAGCCTATTAGTGAGCAGCATTAAAACCCCATATTCATATTGAATTTCTGTTTGAAAAGAAACATTATGTCAAATGCATACTTTTCCATATTTTTCAATTAAAATTAATTATTTATTCCATGTGTGTAAAATGAATCTCTCATCACTATTTCCACTATCCCTACACATTCCCTATTTCTTATATTCTCTTAATTATCCAATTCATCTTTGAATTCTCTCAAATCCCATTAAAACATCTTTTTTTTGTCTTTTCTTCCTCTCTTATATTTTTCCTCCTTTGACCTTCCTCATTTATCTTCTTTCTGTTTCCTTCTATCTTTCCTGTCTGCAAAGAATATCTGATAGATCATATTCCAGTGCTTGGAATATTTTTGAGAATAAAAATTTAAGGCAATAAATGGGCTAAATTGAAGAGACTATGGCACAGGTATTCATGAGTGCACATTCAAATACTAATAGAAGTACAGAACAAACAAGAGTAACACTGTTTTATAAGTCTCTTCAAAAGCAGTCTAATCAAAAGCAGATTAAAAGTAGAAAAAAAAAAATGAAGAACTTAGCCAATCATGTTGTTTACACAAGAGCAGGTAGAAAAATAAATTTGTGTGTCCCTTAAAGGATTCTGTCATACAGAAATAAGATAGAATTTGATCATCTTGAAAAAATAAAAACTGTATCTATGTGATCTATATTCATCCCAGAGATGGCAAACTGAATGAAGAAACTCAGGTAAATAACATAGATTAACTATATTGGAATTTACTCAAATGAAATATATTAATAAATTGTTAATAAAGTTATTAAAAAATCCACAAACAACTGAGTTTGAGTTCTCACTTCAGCTAAATGATGTATATTACGTACTTAAGCAAGGTCATTTTCTCTTCTGAAGTATTATCTTCTTTACTCCATGTCACATGGGAAAAGTTCCAAAACAATGAATATCAAGTTGGTTTCCAAGCAAGGAAAAGAAGTCAATGTCAACTAAAAACATTATTTTTTTTATGTGAGGTTAAAAACTGTAACCTTATTCTGCTTTGCATATGTGTGAGGAATGAGAAAGAGGACAAAAATAAGGGAAGAAAAAAGACAGAGGATTATGGTGTAGATATCTGGTAGCACCCCAAAGCTCATGTGTGAGATGATCTAATGAAGTTTAGTGTATTAATCCACTTATACTGATTACTGGGGTTTAATGGTAGGCAGGAATCATGTAGCTGGAAGAAGTAGGTCATTGGTGTCATATCTTTGGGGTGTATATTTTGTCACTTGTAAGCTGTCTTTTCTCTCTCCTTCCTGTTACCATGTCCTAAGCTGCTTTCCTCTGCTGTGCCCTTCCACCTTGATGTTGTGCCTTATTCTTGGCACAGTGCTGTGGAGGTGGCCATTTATGGACTGAGAACTCTGAAACTATGAGCCCCAAGTAAACTTCCTTTCCTCTAATTGTCCTTGTTAGTTGCTTTGTTCACAACAACTAAAGAGCTAACTAAAACATAGAGGGACTTTTTTTTTCTCTTGGAGAGTTCTTTCTTGAGGAATCTACACTGAAAGATTGATCTGGTGAATAAAAAAATCATTTTCTGTCACTGCTTCAACTGGAAATGTCTAAATTCAGTAAGGTAAAATTAAAGTGACCCTTTTCTGTCCTTCCTAACTTCATCTTGTCATTACAGTTAAAAAGTTTTTCTTACTATATTCATTTTTTTCTGTTTCATCAATCCATATCTGGTGGGAATTGCATATACATTGTTAGGCATAATTTTCAATAATAACAACTTAGATAAAGATGATACAGTCCCCATAGAAATTGCTCCCTGTAACAAGGGGAATGAGAATAAGTTAAATTTCACATGTGGATAAATTGCAGTTTGCATTTTGTGTGCACAACTTCATCAAATGAAGAAGAAATATAAAATTAGTTTGTAAGTTTCTAACTTAAAAAAGTGAACTATGCAAGATGATAGCATAATATTTCATAATATAATTTATTTCCTTAAAGAACTAATGAGGATATCAAGATAATAATGTCTCTTTCTACAGAAATTTTTTTAAGGATTTGAAAACTTCAGAACATGAAAAATGTAAATTAATCTCCCTCTACTTTTAAATACATTTTCCCAAGCCTTGGGTAAATATGGCTTGGAGACATAACAAATTTCTTTCTAAATAGAATAAATGCATATATACTATCCAAAAAGTACAATAGTTCTGTACAGGGCTCACAGTATCTGTTGAAGTTTTCTTCTAGTTGCTAGACAAAAGTATTTTTCACTGAAATATTGGGGGTGGTGATCTTAATTTAATTAAGGACAGTGCAGTAGCATAACTTCTGGAAACAAATAAGAGTAAGCCTCCCTTCTTCTATTCCTGAATGTTGTTCCAAACATTATACATTAAATGTAGCATATAAGAAAATTATTAATCATGTTTCTCATCAATTATTTTATCCTGATCCCACAACCCATTTTTAGAAAGCATTCACCTTGGCACATTTCAAAAAGTCTGTTTTGCAGCTCTTGCTGAGGGGATAGTGAGAAACATGGTCTAAATCTCCTGATATAATCAAAACAAGCCCGGCACAGGTAATTAAGAAAGAAAACAGTTAAGACAATGAAACCTCCAATCTCTGCATTCTCTGTTGGTGTTTCACAACAAACATTTTTCACCAAAATCCACTGAGAAATCAATGAAATCTAATCTGGAGAGAGAGGTGGGGGCAAGGGGAAAGAGAAATTTTTCAAAAGAAGAGCCTAATAGGGACTCCTATGTCTCCAACAACATATGGAGAGAGCAACTTCAGTTCTCTAATTTCCCATTTTAGAGTCTATAACCGGTTAGGCCTAGCTATACTCTACATCACTATTTTTTGCAATATTTCTGTATATGTAAACACCCAGATGCACATATGATATTTGTTTACATGGGTACTGTTACTTGTATCTAATTTACTCCTACCCAAGTCATGATCCATCCTCAAATATACCTGCCAGTGGACTAAGGATGGCAAAAAGGCCAGAAGAAATATTACACATATATTGAATACTGGATTATACATATTAGTTGGCATAGAACAAATTTTATAAAGCTATTTATCCAGCCTTAGAAAATTATCAAATCTGACCCTCATAAGTGTGATTTTCTAAAATAAAATCAAACAGTTAAGAGAAAATCAGTTATTTTAGAAGATTTATGGCTATCTACAAAAAATTATTTTAATTAGAGGCAACCTAATCTTTTAAAATTAATGTTTATAGATCATTAGGCACTTTACAGAGAATTTAGATGGAGAGAAATGTAATGAATCCCAGGTCAATGATAATTGAAGATTAATTGGAATGAAGCAAAAAAAATTATTTGGCATTATGGTTTGTATATGAAGTTTTCCTCCAAAACCTCCTGTGTTAATGCAAGAATATTCAGAGGTAAAGTTATTTGATCGTGAGAGCTATAACCTAATCATTCCATCCTCTTTTGAATTGAGTAACTGGGTGGTTTTGTGAGAAAGGGGGGATATTCATGTTGTCAGAATGTTTCTGAGTGTGTTTTCTTCTTCACTGTGGACACTTTCACCCTCCCCTCTCTGCTTTCCAACTACCATGTCCTGATCAACTTCTTTTGGCCACAGCCTTAAACCACCTTGGCCCCAACGTAATGGAGTTGGTTCATCATGGACCAAGTGTCTCTACCTCTCAACTAAAATAAACTTTTTCTTCTAAGTTGTTCTTGTTTGGTATTTTTGTCACAGTGACATAAAGCTAACTAACAATTGAAAAGTTAGAGTTATTGAAATGATAATAACACTTCTTCATGAGGTGTTTAAACCAGAGATCTTCAAAATATCACAATTAATACCACTATCTACCTCCAATAATGGCTCTTTGAACCATGGAGGAATACATGACCCAGGGTTAAATGATTAACTGACCAGTAACCAAGGATATTCTATTTTAAGAATTTAGACATTGAATATAATTGGTTCATAGTAGATATTTTTCTTAGGATTCTTCAGAAAGACAGAACAAAGGGAATACGATAGGTATATATACATAGACATATAGAAAGATAACTAAGAAGGGATTTATTAGAGGAATTGGCTTATGCAATTATGGAGACATAGAAATCCTAACTATGATTGGTCATTTTCAAGCTGAAAAACTAAGAAAATTGGTAAGCCTGGCTCAGTTCAAATAAAAGAAGCCTTAGAACCAGGGATGTTGATGGTGTGATGCATTGTCTAAGGCCAAATGTTTAAGAAACTAGATCTGTTGGTGTTAAGTCCTGGAGTACAAAAGCCAGAGAAATTAGAGTTCTGATATCCACAAGTGGAAGATGGATTCCCAAGCTCTTTATACAGAAAAGGAGGACTGGGATGGGGGGAATTGGTTGACTGAATTTGCATTTCCTCTGATTTTTATTTTACCCAGGCTCCAGCCAATTGGATAGTGCCCACCCACATTGAGTGCAAATATTTCCTTTTCAATCTACCAACCAACATGTCAATCTCCTCTAAAAATACCCTGACAAACACCATTAGAAATGTTTTACCAGTTTGTTAGGTGCCCCTTAATCCAGTCAAGTTGATGTCTAAAATTAACCAACATAAGATTTGAGCTGAAATGTCATACAAAATCAGGATTGTGGGTGACTTTATGGCATAGCAAAGAGATACACAAACAAAGATTGCTAAAGATAAATCTAGGAGCTAAAGAGAAAATTTGAGGGGGGAAAGAATGGTAGATTCAGTAAATATGCAGAGACAGATAATATATGGCTTTTCCAAGCAAGAAAAACTGAAAGTACCATATCTCCTTTCAGTTCTAATTTGCAGGGCCAAGTTTTAATTTTTGTCTTTGGGTGTTATGAGATTACTCACTTTTTACTTAACTCAGTTTGAGTGGGGTTCTATACCTCAAAATAAATTTTAAAAAGTATATTAGAACCTTTGCACAATTTCTATTATTTAGAAACATTCCATTGCAAGATATGATTTTGAGATTTTATAATTAAAAGAAGAGGAATTCTGATTCTGTAACTTCTAAAGTTAGCTACTAAATTTCACCTTTTCTTAAACACCTTTCACTACATTATATATAAATATACACCAGTAATCTTTAATCTCTACCTTAAGAAAAAGAGAATTATTTGCATTGTGATGGATACTGTTAATTGCAAACCCAGGATGTATTACATCTTCTTTGTTTATTTAAGAACTAGCTCCCTTCCCATATTCATTCGGGTATCTCAAATGAAACTAAATAAAACACTCTGCCCAATTAGAATGATTTTGATTGATTCCAGTTTTATTGGTTCAAAACAATGTGTGTGATGCTATTTGGTCTCAGGAAGTATAAGAGTCTTTTGTCATGTTTCTGAAGAAAGTTCATCCCTCCTAATAAAGAAATAGTGAATAGCTAGTCTCTTGTCCTGAATACAGGCTAACTTTATTGATATGCAACCTGTATAAGTTCACAGGGCCCCACATGTTGAAGAATTCTGCACTCGTTTTAATTTTCTTCTTTGTAAGTCTTAACATTTTAAATAGTCTTTTATTAAGGGGCTCTACAATTATATTTTGTACTAGAACCCCACATGTTATGTAGCAAATCCTGTCTTCATATTTTCATATTCTAGATAAAGAACATGCCTTGATATCCTCAACAATTTTATTTATTTCTACTGCTTTGTGAAATGAAAAGAATAGTTATAGATATCCTGTTATCTGTATCAAAATAGAATCAATACCCCAAATGGCAATGTTGTGAGTTAAAAAAAAAGAAGTGCATGGTTCGCAAAATCTATCACCATACCATTCATTTAATCAGTTTTGTGGTCTTCATATACCTCTGAACTCTGGATTTTTTTTCTTATAAAAGACCACACAATTTTCTTCCTTTTTTATTTCTTTTATTTCCACATTTTATTGCCATTTTTTCCACATCACCACTATTTATTTCCACCATTGCCATTTTTCCACATTGCATATGATTTTGGATGGAGGCAATATTACAATCAGAAACATGCACCTAATTTTTTTTATATATTAATATTTGAAATGTGTATATTTTAGGCAGTCTTCTCTCTCTCAAAATTTCAAATTTCTCGAGTTTCTTCTATTTAAAAAAAATAATAAAAATTATCTGATTACCAAGCCTGCTGTCCAACTTTCTGGGCATATAAAAACCACAAACTCTGAAAAAGAAATGTATTAAGCTCTCAGGTGAAGAGGATCTTATTCAGACTCCTACAGACAATTAGGAATTAGATTGACAGTATTTCTGGCCAAGTCTTATCAATTTTTTCCTAACTAGTGATATGATTGCCTTAAGGCAACATCACAAATTGTAGCTCAAAGAATGGGAAAATGAAGACAGTGGGAGTAAAGAAATATGACTTTGTTTTAATAGGCTTAATTTCTTTAGATTACAATGGCAAAGAATGTAACTGAGACTCTGACTCGGTCTTTGTCAAAGAATTTGTGAATGGCCTAATATACACCTAGAATTAAAGTGATTATTTTAATACCATTAGCATCAAAATTATATTGAGGAGTTTATTCCATTAATTTGAATAAACTTTTGTTATAAGTTAAAATATTAGGCTTTCTGCTATTACACAGAAATGATACACTCAGAAATAAAGTAAATTAAGAAATAATTAAAAGATTAAATACAGAGCTTACTGGAAAAAAATAAGCTGAAATAGAAAATTATGTATCATCTAGTACATAGCTTTTCTGTTTTTACTTTTCTGTTTCCCATTATTTACTACACTATAATTTCTATATATTATTTACATTTGTATATAATTTATTTATATACACACTCAGAACAGTTTGAAATGCATCTTGTTAGTTATCTATAACTCTGCCAAAATTGAGTAGCATGTTTGTTTTGAGATTTGATGAAGTTAAGTTAAATTTTAAATTATTCAGGATTAATTCTTCAGTTACCACCAATACATTATAAGATTGGTCTTTACATATTACAACTATATTTATTGTGTATCAGCATACACTTCAATGCATTTACATATGAAAAATAACATTGGATCCCTTAAAAGGTGATCCCTCCCTCCTGGGATTTAACTCAGGAATGCTTTACCACTAAGCTATATCCCTACCCCTAAGCTAATGTGCTAAGGACCTGGAATGCTCTATCCTCCTGCCTCAGCCTCATGACTTGCTGGGATTACAGGCCTGTACCACCATGTGTATGGTAATGGGGTTTGAATCCAGGGCCTCAAGTCTGCTAGATAATTGCTGTGTCACTGAGCTAAACCCCTAGTCCAAATACTGACTCTTTAATGAGCTTTATAGCAAAGCTATAATTTTCCACATTTTAATTAATGCATATGTATGTGAAAGTGTGTGTGTGTGTACGTGTTTGTGTGTGTGTGTGTGTGTTTGCCCCTGTTTAGTTTGTCATAAATATCCAAAAGCAGTCACCCAGACAAAAAGACAGCACTATAGATTACACTATAATTACCATTATTAGTCTGGAGAAGAACATTTATTTACATTAACATTTAAAGACTTGGTCCACAGGTCTACATTTAGAAATACTTCAAGTGTTGTTTCAGTATTCTATTTTATACAAAGTGATAAAACAAGATGTTATGAATGTTATAGACAATTTTGGAGTATGTTTGTTATTTTTACATTTGATATCAGAAGATAATATAGATACAACTAAAACAAACTTGAACATGTAAAATTATGCCAATTATTAATGGAGTATTATGATGTTTTGAGGTATATAACCTCACATACAATTTATGAATCTTATTTGAGTTATAGTAAAGTTCATCAAGAATTAATACATTTTTTCTTGAACACTTTTATGCTTTTGAATGTTTGAAATCTCTAAATTTCAGTTTTGCCTCAATAACATTAATAAAAATAATAACAGCATAAGTCAGAGAAAAATATATTTTATTGGATGGATGTAATTTAGGGGAAAATGTAATTTACAAATAGTAGTAATGTAATAAATTAGCATAATTTGGCTTACAAATAATGTGCATTTTATTTGCTAAATATCTCTAATAGTAAGTATGCAGATCATTCAATATTTAGGATCCAAAATTATCTGAAGTGAAATAGAATTTATTAAATAAAGTGTCAGACAATAATGTTTTATTAAACACTAAAAATGCCCCATAATTTAAATCATAGAACTAAAAATTCTGAAAGTTAAATATTTCAACAATACCAAAAAAAAAAATAAATAAACATTCTATACTAGTTTGCCAAAAGGAAACCATGCATCTTATATTTCCCATTTTATTCAATTAAATAATATAGTTCAAGCAACAACTTTGGTCCATTTTATACAAATACGGAATTAAGTATTTAAAGAAAAACACATTAATGAACCTTTTTAATAATGTGACAGAATCCCATTTAAAATAAAATATTCTAAGTTAATTATATTTCTCTTCATTTGGATTATGAGAATTATTTATATATTCAATGTTAATATTATAGCTTCATTGACTAATAGAAAAAATACACAGAATATGAATTATTCTAAGAAATAATTAAAATCCTTTCTTTTTTTAAATTTAAAAAAGTTGAAAAGTTTTCTAATGACATTGAAACTACATTGCGGATAGTAGAGGATAGGAAAGGCAGCAGAATACAACAGACACTAGTATGGCAATATGTAAATCAATGGATGTGTAACCGATGTGATTCTGCAATCTGTACACGGGGTAAAAATGAGAGTTCATAACCCACTTGAATCAAAGTGTGAAATATGATATATCAAGAACTATGTAATGTTTTGAACAACCAACAATAAAAATTAAAAAAAAAAAATAAAACAACAACAACAACAACAAAACTACATTGCTTCTGGTTCAGATTCCAAATTGTAGCTATTGGTGTATAACTCAAAGATACTGCTTAAGAATTCTATTTTACTTTCCTGTAAAGCTATAAACTCCAATATTGTATAATTATTTGATGAAATAGATGAGAGATTATAATATAATAAGAAGTGTAAGTGAAATAATTAATTTAAAAAAGGTAAAAAAATAATGAGTATTTCAAGGGACATACCCCGTATTTTAAAAGCTATCAGGCAGACATCAACTCAGAAGCAGCTTAGCACCTAAACTTTAGCCTGCAGTCATATGGTAATGAAATTCCTGGCATTAAAAGTACATTTGACAGTTGTTCTGACTCATAAAATAATGGATATTTCAAAAAGTTCATTACAAATTGCAAGAAAAGCTTTGAAACCAATAAAATATCTTTTGATGTTTATTGCCAAAAAGCAGCTTGAAGATGTTGATACATGTTAATAGTTGGATTTGTGACATTTGGAAATTTTATTCATAATTCATTCACAGAATATAAAAATCCATACAAAATGGCTTGGCTAGAATATGCTTGTAGGCAGACAGAAAAAGATCCAATTGCTTGTAGCTGACTGGAAAACCCTTAAATTTATATCACAGGGACATAGAAGAAATAAGTAGTATCTTATTCCTGAAAATGTTTTACAAGCTATCACTCTGTGTATTCATCCAAGTTTGTTTTTTATATAGCACAATTCTTTTTATAAGTGATTTCATTATCATTTAAGAATGTGATTTATTAGTACTATTTGAAGTTTGCATTATATATTTCAAAGTCCTTACTCATGTTGCTTGATATTGTTAGGATTTTAGAATTAGATTTCATTATGTTGTTACAATTCAGTAAGTTTTCAGAATTATTTTACCTACAAATAATGCTATTTCAAACTGGTAAGAGTGTTTTCTTTCTGATCTGATCATATTGCCAATTCTTTTATGAGAATGCATCATTAACAGAAGGGAATCTTGACAATCTGTAGATAACAATCTTGTGAAAGATTCGAGTAGAATAGTCTGAGGCCTTCCTTGAAATTAAAAGCAAAAAGACACTCCCCCACACACAAACACACACCTATACCAACACATATAAACACATACACAAACACACACACACACACACTCATACATAAACAACACACAGAGAATGAGAGTGATGATCAGGTAACATTCTGGTTAATAAAATACTTTAGCAATGCCTAGACTAGAGCCTTAAGAGGTGGGTATTATTGTTTCTCAAACCAGAGATATAGAGGTTTTTGAGTATAAATTATTATTTCTCAGGTACTTCAAAGACAGGTAAGCTTACAAAAATCCCTTATAATAGAAATGACCAATAAGCCTTCTGCCATTATTATTCTGTGTTATCAACCAAATGATCTCTATTTTATCTAAAACTTATCCTGTTTAGGAAATTGAGGCCAAGGAACAAGACTTACTCCTATGAATTATTATCTATGAATATTGTCATTTCTATTGAACTTGATGGTATGATTATATTTTTTATATTTTATAGCAAATGGTATCCAGTGAGTGGTAGATAGTGAATTTCTGCTCCAAATACATACATATATATATATATATATATATATATATATATATATATATATATATTTTTTTTTTTTTTTTTTTTTTCTATATCCAAAGATATAGAAACTGAAGCAAGAGAAACTAATAAATTTGCATTCTAAATTGCTTAATCTGACTATGCTAGAACAGTAACTTGACACTTGAGATCTATAATGAGTCTTTTGTGGTATAATGAAATTTCTATAGTACAATATAAAACTACTGGGCCCTTTGACTTGGCAGAATTAAATTTATCACTAAATCTGTGACAATGAGAATTTAATATTTATGAGACACAGTTTCTTATTTGTAAAACGTTATTGTCACCTTGTACATTAATCATAATGATTGTTGTTAATGTATAAATAAGTTATGATCTAATTCCTTTGTCATAGTAGATTACACATTGCATGTGTTTTCATTTTATTTTCATATGACATAAAAGTAAATCAAATTATTGATTACAACCCCCCCAAACAAAAACACAAATCTAAACTTCTTCTTAGTTCAATCATCAAAATAATATATCTAAAAACATTAAGTACTTCACTACATCTGTGAGAGTGTTTTAAAGGAATAGTTGGAGGTTGCATGATTAGGGACAAACCCAACTGAATTCTGTAACTGCATATAATATCTTAACCCTTTCTCCACTCTGACTCTCACTCTCCTTCTTTACACTATTTTCCCTCCCTATATCTTTATGTTATTCTACATATCCACCTCCTTTCCTTTATTTTACTGTAGCTTCCCCAGAGAGAGAAAACATTTAAGTTTGTGTTTCTGAGTCTGGATTATTTCACTTATAATTTTGTTCTCCATTTTCATCTATTTACCAGCAAATGCCCCATTTCATTCTTCATGGCGGAGTGGAACTCCATTGGGATTTACCACAATTTTTAATCCACTCATTTTATTAATGGGCATCTGTATTGATTCCATAATTTAATGATTGTGAATCATATTACTATAAACATTGCAGTGGCTTTATCACTAGTATGCTGATTTTAGTTTTTTTGGATAAATACAATGAAAGGGATAGCTCTGTCATATTGTGGTTCCACTCCAAAATTTTTGAGTAATTTCCATACTGCTTTCTAGAGTACTTGTACTGGTCTGCAATCCGAACAATGTACAATTATGCCCTTTTCCTCACATTCTTGCCCACAATTATTAATGTTTTTAAACATGATCAATGCCATTATGACTAGAGTGAGGTGAAATTTTAGTGTAGTTTTGAACTGCATTTTCCTGACTGCTAGGTATGTTGAACATTTTTTCATAAATTTGTTGGCTATTTGTGGGAAGCCACTCCTGAGCTATTTAGCATCTTCACTCGACCTTGAGCCAAGGATATTTTGGTCTAGCATTGCATGTTATTTTGTGGGCCCTCTCACTTAATGGATTATTCAATGCACATGAATTCAGTCTTCACTGGGCTAGGAATAGGCTGCTTTCCTAGTTCGGGAATTGGGTGTGACCCATTGGGACTGGATAGCCCACTTCCTGCCTATTTGGCCAAGAACATTAAATGAATAACCTTTGAAGTTTACCCATATATAATAAAGCAAACACGGGTTCTCTCTCTTTATCTCTCTCTCTTCCCAGTGTGGAAGCTGGACCCCTAAGGTTATAGAGCCCGCCTGCCCTTGCTTTTCAAAAGTACTTACTGTGTAATGTGGTTTATTCTGGCTTCTTTTTCTTAGCTTAATTTCGTAGCCAGCCAACCTCATTCAGAGAAGACCCAAATTCCATCACCCTTGAGGGACAAGGGCAAGAGCCATTTTTGTTTCTTCTTTTGAGAAGTTTAGTTTTCTCCTTTTGCCCATTTATTGAATGGGCAATTTGATTTTAGTCGTTGAGGTTTTGAAGTTTTCATATTAATTTTCTGTGGGAGGAGTAGCTGGCAAAGATTTTCTCCCATTCCATAGGCCCTCTCTAAAACATTTCCTTTGCTGACCAGAAGCTTTTTAACTTGGTGGTAACCAACTTTTTGATTCTTGGTTTTATTTTTTATTTTTTTGTTTTTTGGGGGTCTTGATAAGAAAGTCAGTGCTAGCACCAATATGATGGAGTATTGACCTTATGTTTTATTCTAGTAGATGCAAGGTTTCTAGTCTAATTCTTATTCTTTGATCCATTTTGATTTGATTTGTGTGAAGAATGAGAGAGAGAAAAATAAAAATAACTTCATTTTTCTACATATTACTGTGTGGTTTTTCCTAGTACTAATTGTAAAAAAGGCTGACTTTTCTTTATATTTTTGCCACTTTTGTCAAATATCAAATAAATGTATATATGTGGGTTTTTCTTTATGTCTTCCATTTTATACCATTGATTTTCATGCCTGTTTTGGTGCCAGTACACTGCTGTTTTTCACAGTATACCTCTGTAATATAATTTCAGTTCAGGTATTGTGATGTCTCTTACATTGCTTTTCTTGCTCAGTATTGCTTTGTCTATTCTGGATCTCTTATACTTCAAATGAATTTAAGGATTTCTTTTCCTAATATTGTAAAGAATATCACTTGTATTTTGATGGGAATTGCACTGAATCTGTATATTACTATTGGTAGTATAGACATTTTGACCATATTAATTCTGCTTATGCAAGAACATGGGTAGTCTTTCCATTTTCTAAAGTCTTCTACAATTTTTTTCTTTAGTGTTCTATGATTTTTATCGTAGAGTTTTTTAACTCCTAGTTAGATTAATTCCCAAATATTTTATTTTACTTTTGAGGTTATTGTGAAAAAGAATGTGTTTCCTGCCTCAGCTGAATCACTATTAGAGTAGAGAAAAGCTATTGATTTTGGGGTGTTGATCTTATATTCTGCAGCTTTATTGAACTCATTTATAAGCTTGAGAAGTCTTATGGTAGAATTTTGGGGGGGCTACTTGATATAGGAATATGTCATCAGCAAACAGATATAGTTTGACTACTTCTTTTTCTTTTTATGCCCCTTTAATATGCTTATTTTGAATAATTGCTCTGGCTAGTGTTTCAAGAACTGTATTGCATAGGAATGGTGAGAGTGGACAGCCGTGCCTTGTCTCTGATTTTAGTGTAAATGCTCTTAGTTATTTTTCCATTCAGTATGATGTTGGCTTTGGGTTTGTCATAAATAACTTTCATGATGATAAGGTTAATTCCTTCCATACTCAGCTTCTATACCATTTTTAACATGAATGGGTGCTGGATTTTAATCAAAGGCCTTTTCTTTATGTATTAAGAAGATCATGTGATTCTTTTCCTTAATTCTGTTTAAATGGTAAATTACATTTTTTTTATTTGTGTATGTTGAACCAACCTTGTATCCCTGGCATGAAACCTACTTCATCACAGTGTATTATCTTGATGCATTTTTGAATGTGATTGCTAATACATTATTAAGGACTTGTGTATCTATATTCATCACCAATATTGGTCTCTAGTTTTCTTTTCTTGATTTCTTTTTGTCTGGTTTTGGTATCAGAGTAATACTGGCATCATAAAATACATTTGGGAGTATAATCTCACTTTTAATTTCATGTTTTTTTTCAATTTCATTTATTTTCAAAGAACCAAAGAATTTTATTGCTTCTGAGTATTTTTTTTAATTCTCAATTTTGTTAATTTCACCTCTGATCTTAATCATTTTCTGTCTTCTACTGTTTGGGAATTAGTTTGTTCTTCTTTTGCTATGAAAGTGAGGTGGAACATAATTTATAATGCTTTTATTTTTATGTGGTGCTGAGGATTGAACCCAGGACCTGCCCATGCTACGGGATTTTTTTTTTTTTTTTTTTTTTTTTAGTTTAATGTGGGCACTCAGTGATATAAATTTTCCTCTTAGAACACCTTTCATACTGTCCCATAGATTTTGATATGTGATGCATCTCTTCCTATTTATTTTTAAGAATTTTGTATTTTCTATTCATTTATTCTTCGAGCCATTCTTAATTTAAAAGAGTATTGTTCAGGGGCTGGGGCTGAGGCTCTGCAATAGTGTACTTGCCTACCATGTGTGAGGCACTGATTTCAATTCTTAGCACCACATATAAGTAAAAAAAAATAAAGGTCTATCAACAATTAAAAAATTAAAATTAAAATTAAAAAAAGAGTATTGTTTAATTTCCATGTGGGGATGTAGTTTTTATTATTTTTCTTGTTATTTATTTCTAATTTCATTCAATTATGTTCTGATAGGAAGCATATATATATTAAGTTTCATGAACTGCTGAGAAAAAGGAAAATCCAGCTGTTAAATTCTGTAGTTGTCTGTTGGGCCCATTTAATTTGTAGTTTAATTCAGTTTTAAAATATCATTTTGATTTTGGTTTGACAACATGTTTATTGACAAAATGGATATGTTGAAATTATTCAATATTATTGTGGAGTCTAGTTGAGATTTAATATCAGGTAGTATTTTTTTATGTAATTGGGTATGCTAAGATTTGGGGTATAAATGTTTAATATCATTACATCTTGTTGTACTGTTCTCTTTACCAGAATGTAGTGGACATTTATGTCTCTCCTAATTAATTTTTGCTTGAAATCTGCTTTGTCAGATATGAGAATATCTAATCCTGCATGTTTTCATACTCAGTATATATTCCATAACTCTCAAAGAAACAAGCATTAACTCTTGGGTAGAGATTTGGAGTATTTCACTACTTGTGGACATACTCATTGTTCCTGTTTTAGTTTTTGTTTTTAGATTTTTGTTGACATTTATTGGAGAGGGTAGTGGCTACTTGTAGGTCGATGTATTATTTATCTTCTATGTTGAAGACCTTCAATATGAGTTTTACTAAGAAAGACTCTCTACCTTTTTTATACATCTGTTTTATTTTTTTTTAATCTATTCTGAAGACAAATCCACTGCTTTTAGCCACCACGTATGTCTACCATGGCAAGCAAGTTTGTGTATGTTATTCACTGAACAACTTCAGGGACTATCATTCATACAGACTACACGTGGTTGCCTTAAAAACCAGAGATATGAAAAATTGTGCTCTATACATGTAATAAGAATTGTAATTCATTCTGCTGTCATATATAAATAAAAATTAATTTAAAAACACAAATTTGTGGCTTATATCTGCCATTCCAAATTTCGTTACAAGGTAAATTGCACTGCTAACTATTCCAGAATTAACACTTTCCTCTCATAATTTTTTTATAAGCTTAAAAGTTCTCTGAGGCTTATTTAAAGAAAACTTCAGGATTTATGAGCCTGAGGTTTTCCTGTATTCTGGTCACTGAAAGACTTCTATCATTTTTTCTCTACTTCTCAAAATTTCTACAACCTCCTTCAAATATTCTATTATACATTTCTAATATAAACCAAATACTAATGAGGAAAATATATAGCTCAAAATTTACTTATTTTTTTCTGGTAGACATAGTATTTCAAACTATTTATTTCTACTTTCCTTTTCATTAAGTAATGAACCTGTGCTAAAATATTTCCAGTGATGAAGAGAATATTATACTATTCAGAACTTTTTTTGTTATATAGTTTTAATTTTAAGAAAGGTTTTCCTTATTAGGGTAGGCAAAAAAAATGACTAAAACTTTTTCTCATTTATCTTATGCTTGTTTTCTGAAGATTTTAATATGTCTCTTTGTTCATGCTCATGAAAAGACTCCAAATATTCAAAGGCATCTTTTAATATCTCTGGCTACTCCTTTACTTTTCTTTCACTAAAGACTAATTGTCCCTAATTACTTTAATTACTATTGTTTTAAATTTTTAAAATCATATCACCATCTTTGTCACCTTCCTTTAACATAGTTGTTGGCATATTTTTTCCTGCAAAGAATGAAATAGCAAATAATTCACATTGCATGGGACATAAGATCTGAGTCACAAATATTTAACTGTTACTGTGAAAAAGCAGTAAAAGATAATATAAAAACTTATAATTATAGTTGTGCCCAATATCATTTTAAAGAAATTTGTTTGTTTCACATTTGGCCAGACTCCCCATTTGTGTGCTAAAATCTAATTTGATCATCCTGCTTGAAAATTTGCTGTCTGTAATTTAATATAATATCACAGGTCACCAGAAACTACAATGAAAATCATTTTAAGCACCATAGTCACAGAATTCCTTCATATTCCAATAGTTACATTAGTTTGGGTCTATGGGCATATTATTAATGGGCAAGTGAAACTTTTTTCACCATCATTTCCTCCAAAAGAGTTTTCACATTAACAGAAAGATACCTGCCATTCCTTAAGTTGAAGCCTTAAAATTCAATCTTAATTACTGCCACTTAAATTTTATCAGTTTTGTCAGTGTGATCCTAATATTCTGCTATGCCAAGAAAATTTTGAATATTGATTGTGTCATTTACCTTATTAGTTATCTTTCCTTGCATTATGCCATGTAACATTTTATAGTATACTTAACCTGTAAGGTCTAACAATAAAGGACATTGGCTGATAGCTTTGTGATTAGACAAATTAATAGCTGTGTGATGGGGAAAAGCAATTTAAACTAATTTTAATGTCCTTCTATCTAAAATAGGTATGTTAAAAGAATTAAATAGGATAAGGAATTTTATATAAATAATTTTATATAAATATATATATATATATATATATATATATATATATAGATAGATAGATTTCATCATTGGGCCTCTGACATTGTACTACTCTTCAGTTGGTCAATGCTACTGGTCTTATTATCATTATTATTATCAAGTGTTGCCTCAGTTAGAGTCCAGTGGCAAAATATTCCCAATGTTTTCATCTGGTAAAAAGACACAATCTACTCAAATAATAGTGTTAGATTAATGACATAGCATGGATTCCTATTATACTGTTAATCCCATTGCTATAGGACAAATACTCATTATCTATTCAGTTGGGCATAATTTAAATCTCTATCATGTTTTCTCTTAATGGCAGACTTGATCAGTTTATACCAAATTTTGATTCATATCTGACTTGAAAATGTTTGACATATAAAAATGTGGCCTGATGACTTGTAAACTCTATGTATAAAAATTAGATCATTGTCTATGTCTTGAGATAATGTTTTTGTTAATACTGAAATACTCTTTTTAAAGTCACAGTTTCCCTTGAGGTAAAACAAAACTTGTTCAAATTATATCAGATTGCTATATTTCAATAAGATTTTATTTTATTAATGGGATGCATGAAATCTATCTCATTTTTAAATAGCACAGGGTAGCAATAGTAGCAATTATGTGTAAGAGTTCTGAAATTATAAGGTATCAGTCCTAAATTCATTTCTTATTTACAGTGAAAATGTAACAAATTACTCATTATATTACTGGTTAAAATGTATTACCTACAAAACAAGGATAAATATAGTTCTTAATGCATAGGATTTTGGATTATTATAAAACTAACACTTAGATCAATATCTTACACATATTAAATGTTTAATAAATGTTAGTTCTTATTTGAGAAGACAAAAGGATAATTTCAATTGCAAAACTGTTGAAATGAGCTAGGAAGCTTAAATTTTGATCTCATTCAATGTTAATTTTTTCTTAACATGAAATGGAGGAAAATAATTACTCGAAGTTTTGAAATGAGGAGAAAACCATATAAATTACCCAATAACATTTTCTCTCTGTCATGCAAATATGGGTTTTTCCCTTTGGGAAGAATGTGGTTTGTAAGGTACATAGTTCTTGAACCATTCTTAAATTTAACTGCACCTCTTCAATGTGTTTGGTCTTGGGTAATGTTAAAGATACAGTTTTGAGTTTCAGAATTAAACAAAATTAATTTATAACTAATTAAAGGAGGTCAGGGCTAATATTAGAGCCCCATTTACAATTTTAATAATATTAAAATTAATATTTAAATATTATTTAAATTAAATTAAATTTAAATTTAAATTTAAATATTTAATATTATTAATATTAAAATCACAATTTTAATAAATATTAAAATTAAAGGAGGTCAGGGCTAATATTAGAGCCACATTTACAATTTTACTTTTATAGTACAGCCTATCATGAGTCCTACTCTCAAAATAAACTACTAAATTAGAATTTGAAGCTTAGTTCTCATTACCTTTAAAACCCATATCCCTAAAGTAAATGTTATCATATATCATCTACTATCATCCCTTGCTGTAGCCATCCACCAACCTTACAGATACTCGCCCTTACTCATTGAATGTTTTAACACCTTGACATCTTCCTCTACATGTTCTACTACTTATGCCATACCATAAATCTTTTTTTTTTTTGTGTGTGTGTGTGTGTACTGAGAATTATACCCAAAGGTTCTTTATCTACTAAGCTATATTCCCAATCCTTTTTAAAATTTCTTTCTTTCTTTCTTTTTGAGACAGTGTCTTGAAAAATTGATGAGCTGATATTGAATTTTCAATTGTCCTGTGTTGGCCTCTTGAAACACTCACTAGGAGTACAGTCTTGTGCCACTGTACCAAGGCCATGATTCTCAATGAGTATAACATTCATAGAAATGATCCACCTAACATTATGTAGTCTGAATTCCTTCATGTCCTTCCTTACAATTACAATTGCAGCTTAATGCATGCATGAATATGCCCTAGATCTTCCTTGCATCCACTGAAAAATTTCAAGATCAAATTTCCCATTCTGTGACACATGAATTTTACAATGTGCAGCTCAATATCTCTATCTCTAGTATTCAACTGCCATAATTTTCTAGTCCTGTTGGAACCTCCATTTCATTGAACATACTGGATCTTCACCATCCCTCATGTCTTCACATCTCTCTTTACAACATTGTTTCATGTATATTATACCTCTTGATACCTCTTTTTATCTCTGATAAAGGTCCTTAAAAATATAATAATAATAACCAATTCATTACCTACTTCATCCACACTTATACCCAGAAACTGAAAAAGGCTGGAGAAAAACACATAAACACAAATGTGTCTTATGCTACCTCCAGTCTGTACCCACATAATAGTCACAGTGAGTCCTCAGCACTTCCTGTAAACTTACTAATCCTAAAAAGTCAATTTATTCTATCACTATCTGAAATAACTTCTTCATTATCTTTTCCTCTATCCTGAAACTTCCAACTCTCCTCCATATTTTCTATTTCAGCTGATGAAATTGCTTTTTATTTCACTAAGAAAAAAATTCTCAGAAGACAACTTCATATTTTTCAACCACAAAACTACCAACTTACAAATGTCTATAATAATACTCTATTCTACTTGTTGCTTTAAGGAACAATTATCTTTGCTCCTACCTTATAACCCCCAAGCCACTTGGGCACATTTTCCTACCTTCTGCTAAAGAACTCTACTTGTATTATTAGTTCTTTCCCCCTTACATCATTAATTTTTCAAAAATCCTTATAATTTCCTAGAGAGCATACTGTGGCCTTTAAAGATGTGTGCCATTTTACAATTTAATTTGTATTTGTGGTCTCTATTTCTACTTGTCATTAGCATACATGTTTAGTATGCTTCCTCTTCATCAAAATGTAATTTCACATGTGGAATGAAGACTACTTTTTATGTACATAGGTATAATCACAGTACCTAGAATATAAATATAATATAAATATAAAAATATAAATAGTAAATGTATTTAAATAAATGAATACGTATGTTCACTTATAGTTTTTCTGAGAAACTGCCAGAACATTATTGGTTTAATTATTATTGGATCAACTGCTTTATTTTACTTTGAGAAATTATATTTTGTAATAATTTTTCTTCTCTAATTAGTACAAAATTACCTTTGATTCCTTGTATATTCTGGGACAAGAGTACTCACTAACCAAATATTAAAAATGGCAAGGTGTTTACCTCTTTTTCTTCTTATGAGGAAGGATATTAAAATTTTCTAGAGAAATTCCCAGTATGTTAAAAATTTAAATGGAATGTTTTTCTTTCCTTTTTCGATTCTCCAGGTGATATAATCACAAACACAATTTATTTTTTAGTGAATGCTTACACATGTTTACACATTAGTTCAATTTTTGCACTTTTCTGTAGAAGTGATAAATTTTACACTTTTGGTATTGTGTATTATTTTCCAATATTTTCTGATAGTTTCTAAATTCTGTATATTGTAGTTAGATATAAATAAGCATTTTGGGAAGTAATAAACAAATCAGAATTCTGTATTGATATCACTCTAATTATATTGGTTATCAATAGAGAGTAGTAATATAATCACAACAGATATATTTTTGTAGTTATCTGCATGCTTCACATAACTGTTCTTTCAGTTATGTATTATGACTATTTATTATAAAATATTTTAAAGTTAGTGCTTTCTATAGAGATGATTCTTTTCAGCTTGAATATAATCTGGTGGTAATAAATGATCTCTTAACAATATAGAATGAAATTATATAACTAGTGATAGTATTTATGGTTGAACCATATATGAGGACATCACAGTAATCATAATCTCTAATATATTTTCAATAAAATTGTCATTTTATATCAACAATAGCACCAACATAAATTTAGGAAATTGAATTTATAATATGAATATTCTTGTGTTTTATAAAACTAGAGTCCACAGCAAGCTTTAGTATTAATTGAAAAAAAAGAAAAAAAATGCCAACTACAAAAATCTGTTTTACTTAAACGTAATAAATAGAAGACAAGGAGATCTCAAAGGCTTTTGACAAACATTCTTTAGTTGTTTTTATGTAACTATTATCTCTTTCCATAGCTGCCTATGTGTTTTAATGTAGTAAGAAATTCTCTACTGCCTTTTCCTTTCAAATTTCTCAGCAGGAATTCACTAAATGTTTATCCTATGATGGCTTTAAACAGCCTAGAGAAGAATCTGGTATGGAAGATAGGAGCAGATAGTATTGTCTCTATTTGTTTAAGTGCTTGAGGTATTATAATGAATCGAAAGAAAACAATTTAGCCACAGATGCTTTGAACTGAAGACATAGGGAGAACAACTGGAGAAATTGATAGAGTACCTTTAAATATGCCAAGCTGCTGAAGGCGTTCTTGAGGCAAAGATAAAACCTACATTTGAGTGCTGTCTAAACCCTCTTTATGAAACACAAGCTCAAAGTGTAGAAAATTCTGACACAAAGGAAATGATAACTGGAATGCAATACATTAAAGATTTTTTGAAAAGCAAGTATTACAGGTCAACATATGAAAAATAAGTAGAAAATGGTATGAATTAGAATATATGGATGAAATCATTCATATCTGTCCTTCAGATGGAATCCATGTGTGATCTGCATTAGAGGAATAAGATAGTGAGATGCTAACTAGAAACAAGATTAGGAAATGCTAAACCAAACATTAATAAAACTTCATGTGTTTTCAGGTTAGGTATCCTTTCTTTTTCAAAGCTTAAGCTGAAGTACATATACTTCTTAGAGAACCACTACAATAATGTGTTTGTTCATATATATATATGTATGTATTTTATCTATAATAGAAATTTGTAACTTGATATTGATATTAAATTTGACCATATGAAAAAGGAAACAGACATATGGTAATATATTTAGTTATGTATTATTTCTTGCCTCAAATAAAGTATAAATTCATTATATTTAATTTTCCTTAATAACACAGCTCAATACCATTGCATATTAGTTTCACTCTAAACATAATAGACTTAAAAATCTTTCATGGCTAGTCAAGATCTTGAAAGTAAGAAAAATTATTTACTAATTAATAAAGGGATAATTTCAAATAAAATTTTGTAACTATAATATTTATATGCACATAGAGAACAAAAATTTGAAAGAAATACATTAAAATATCAACAATTTACTTGGATTCTGTGATATATTCCCATAACCCACTTTCAGAATTATAGAACCTATTCTTAGGTACTATCAGAACAGCCAACTGCCATCCTTCTCAAGCAGTTTATTTTGACATAGAGAACTATCTCCTCCAGGAGCATGTTTACTTCCTAGGGAACACTGAATCCAGTAATCAGTGAAAAATTATAAAGCACTGGTTCTTTCCCTACATCTTGAAACAATAATGATGAACCATTTGAGCTTCAGGGCTCCTTATGCTATCACTTTAGGCATTTGCTGTGATTCTATCACAACTAAACTTTTCCTTCTTCTTAATCTATTTTCTTTTTTTATTTCCTCCCCAGTATTAAATCTGAAAACATGTTCTCACATATTTATGCACATTAATTATCTCTTAGACAGCTCCCTATGAAACCCAATCAGCAACAGATACTACCATAATTTAATAAAGAAAATGGATATGGATAATAAGATATGATCCTGGAGCTGGATCATCAACCAGCTAGAACAAGGACAAACTTCTCTCAAAGGTATAGGGAGCATCTATGAATTTGCAGGTTATATGGTCACTTTAATTCATACCAAACTCTGCTAGTATAACATGAAAGCAGCCAGAGATAAAATATGAGGAATGAGAGTGGCTATATTTTTATTAAATGTTGTTCATCCAAATAAACAACTAACCTATGGGTCACAATTTGCTGGCCCATGAGATAGATGGAAATGAAGAACAGATAACTGCTTGTAATTTAGAGCCTGAATAACTACTCATATAAAATAGTAAAAAGCTTGCTATAATTTTCTCAGGGGTTAAAGTGGGATACTATAGTGATAGAATGATACATAGCAACAGAAAATTGTATTGGACATTTGATAAATATGGGATAACAATATTAATAAGGACAAAGGAATTGTTTGGTTGCTACTAGGGAAAACTGTTGCTGTGTAAGGCATCAACAGTAAAATGGCAGGGAAACTCCATGCCCTCGTTCTGTCTATAGAAACATCTAAAAACAATCAGAAACATGTAAAAACAACCATTCATAACTTGTTTCTGTCTTGCCTAAGTTAGATCTCAGGCAGGGAAAAGTAGTAGCCACAACTCATGAAGGTTTCAGATACAACAGACCTGCAAACATCTTGTGAAAGATATATAAAAGCCTATCTAAGACACTGAGGAGAAGTTAAGTAAGCCACTTTAAAAAACGAGGACAACATTGATAGAAATTAAAAGAGAAACAGTTCTAAATAATATTTGGGGTTATTAATACACAATTTTCAATGATGATTAGAACAAACCTGTTAATGATCAGCAAGAAAATATAGAACTTTAAAATGTTTGTTAGACCTAAGAGACATATATGGAATTCTACCAAATAATGTTAGAATCAACATTTTTTCCAAAGGCACTTGAAATGTTTACCAAGATAGACCATACATTAGCAGGTTTCAATAAGTTTTAAAAGTTAGCATACAAACTGTTATGCTGAAAATTTAATAAAATCAATCACAGAAGGAAAATTGAAATATTTATAAATATGTGGAAATTAAACAATAATACTCTTAAAAAGTAGACCAAAGAAATCACAAAGGAAATTTGAAAATACTTTTAAACACACGAAAACAAAAGCACAACATATGAAATCTTATTGAGTACAACAAAAGCTGTGCTAAGGAGGGAAATTTGTAGTTGTGGATGCTTACATTAGAAAAGAAAGAAGTCAAAACTCTTGTTTTCCAGAGTCACTATGGCTGGAGGAAGTACACTTTTAAGGAGGAAGCTTATCATAAATGTCAATCAAGAAGTGAAGGATTGCCAGATCACCCACACCGGCCTGCATAGGACCAAGGCTCACAGTAGGCCTGCTCCATTCTGCCACCTGCAGACATCTACCAGAGCCCAGTCTCTGGCACAGGACAACCCCTTCCAATCAACAGACTACCAGGAGGGCAGGCCAGGCCCAGATCCACCCACACAGGCCTGCGTAGGACCCAGGCTCAGAGTAGGCCTCAGTTCATCCTATCAGCTGCAGACACCTGCCAGAACCCAGAATCCGGCAGGGGACTGCCCCTTCCAGCCAGCAGACTACTGCTCCTGTGAGGGACTAGGCTCACAGTAGGCATTGGTCCATCCTGCACCAGCAGACAGCCACCTGAGCTCAGACTCTGGTGTAGGACAAATCATTCCAAACAGTAGGCTGTCCAGACCAGATCTGCCCTCACCAACTTGCGTGGGACCCAGGCCCAGTATCCACACTGTAAGAAAAGAAGACACATAGAACATGAAGAAACAAGGGAGGAAAGTGCCCCAAACAAACAAGGATACTACAATAATAGAACCTACGGACAGCAAAGTTGATGAAATGCCAGAGAAGGAAATGATTTGTGAATTAAAGAATGACCTAAATGAGCAAATACAGGCAAAAACAGATTACTCCAACAAGGAGATAAGAGAGCAAATACAGGTAGCAAAAGATTACTTCAAAAAAGAGATAAAAACTCTGGGGAAAAAAAAAACTGTCAGAAATCCTTGAAATGAAGGATACAATAAATAAAATATCAATCTCAATAGAAAGGATAACCAACAGACTAGATTACTTGGAAGAAAGAACATCAGATAATGAAGACCAAATATACAATCTGAAAAATAAAGTTAATGACACAGTAAAGATACTAAGAAACCATGAAGAAAACATACAAGAAGCATGGGACAGTATCAAAAGACCAAATCAAAGAATGATTGGGATAGAGGAAGGCATATAATTTCAAACCAAAGGAATGCAGAATCTCTTCAATGAGAAAATATCAGAAAATTTTCCAAACATGAAGAACGAATTGGAAAACCAAATACAAGAGGCTTACAGGACACCAATTATACAAAATTACAACAGATCTGAACCAAGGCACTCTGCCGACTCCGACCAGCAGAGTCGAACAAAAGAAAAACAAGGACCCGGCGGAACTGTGACAGGTTTTATTGAAGGCACAACAAGAGGAACCCGGTACCAAGAAAGTGCGTAGTATAAATAGGACATAGGAGCCAATCACAGAGAAGGTCACATCTCAACCTTGTGGACACATAATAGGGAAGACAGGAAGCATTTACTGGGCCCGAGCTCTTGTGGTTTCTACCGGCCAATGGGGTGGACTTCCTGGTACAGGCACAAACTTGTTTACGCCAAAGGCGGCTGATTTGGCCCAAAACCAAGCCCCATCTTTCCTTGGGCAGGGGACAGCCCTCGGCCACAGGAACTGTCCCCGACAGCACTCTGCTGACCACGGAAGTGCAATCGCTGGGGAAAGAGGAAGAAAAACCACTGTTGGGAAATCCCCAGTCTTGTGATTCTGGTTTTGTGATTCTCCATTTACGTGACAGTTAGAGCTTGAGAAATGGCTTCCATATACGTGCCTGAACGGCCCCAAGATATGGCTTCCGCAAACACAAAGAATAACTCCCCAGCAACGGGGCACACATACCTAATGGGGTGTTGTTTCTGTAACTAGGGTAACGGGGCTCTGTTTCTGTAACTGGGGTGCCTAGGCTATCGCAACCTGGGGGACTCTCTGATCTCTGATTGGCCCCTGCCTTTGTCCCCCCCTCCTTCTCCTCTCTCTATATAACTCCTCTCCCTCCACAATAAACTGAGTTGCTGTGCCATCTCGGCTGACTCAACTCCCCGACTCGGTGTGATTTTTGCCAGGCTGAGTGGTGGGCCGGGTCGCGACACTTACCCTCTCACTCAGCCCGGAGACACTCACTAGCTGGTCTAGTGATTCTTCTCAACCTCTGTCAGAGGGCAGCATAGAGAATAAGGATAGAATCTTAAAAGCCATAGGAGAGAGAAATCAAATCACATATAGGGGGAGACCAATTCATATCTCAGGATATTTTCAACCCAGACCCTCAAAGCCAGGAGATCATGGAACAACATATACCAAGCTCTGAAAGAAAATGAATTCCAATTTTGGATAGACTTTCCAAACAAAAGCTGAACAAAGAAACTATAGAACTCAATAATATAATCAATAACTTAGACTTAACTCACATATATAGAAAATTTTATCCTTCAAAAAGCAAGTACACTTTCTTCTCAGCAGCACTTGTGTCCTTCTCTAAAATAGACCATATATTATGTCACAAAGCAACTCTTAGCACATATGAAAATGCAGAGATACTACCCTGAATTCTATCAGATCATAATTGAGTGAAATTAGAAATCAATGATAAAATAAGAAATAAAAGCTACTCCAACACCTTGAGACCAAATAATATGCTACTAAATGAACAATGGGTTGCAGAATATATTAAGGAGGAGATTTTTAAAAAAATTAGAGGTAAATGAGAACACAGCTACAACATATCAAAATCCCTGGGACACTATGAAGGCAGTTCTAAGAGGAAAGTTCATTGCATGGAGTTCATTCCTTAAAAGAAGAAAAAGACAACAAATAAATGGTTTAACATTACATTTCAAAGACCTAGAAAAAGAAGAACAAATCAACACCAAAAGCACCAGAAGAAGGAAATAATTAAAATCAGAACTGAAATCAACAAAATTGAAACAAAAGAAACAATTGAAAATTTTGACAAAATATAAAGTTAGTTCTTTCAAAAAATAAATGAATAAAATTGACAGACCCTTAGCCATGTTAATGAAGAGAAGGGGGGAGTAAACTCAAATTATTAACGTATGTTGTGAGATATGATACCTATGATATTTTCATATCATGACAGACACCACAGAAATTCAGAAGATAATTGGAAATTATTTTGAAAAATTGTACTCCAAAAAAATAGAAAACAATGAAGGCATTGACAAATTTCTAGAGTGATATGATTTGCCCAAATTGAATCAGTATGATATACACAATTTAAAGAGATTAATTTCAAGTGACAAAATAGAAGATGCCATCATCAACCTACCAATCAAGAAAACCCCAGGACCATATGGATACACAGTGGAATTATGTAAGACCTTTAAAAAAGAACTAATATCAATACTCTTTAGATTATTTCAGGAATTATAGAAAGAGAGAGCACTTCCAAACACATTCTATGAGGCCAATATCACTCTGATTCCAAAACCAGGCATAGACACATCAAAAAAGAAAACTTCAGAAATATCTCTAATGAACATAGATGCAAACATTCTGAATAAAATTCTGACAAATTGAATACAAAAACATATCAAAAAGACACGCACCATGATCAAGTGGGGTTCATCCCAGGGATGCAAGGTTGGTTCAACATTTGGAAATCAATAAATGTAATTCATCACATCAGTAGACTTAAAGATAAAAATCATATGATAATATCAATAGATGCAGAAAAAGCTTTTGACAAAATACAGCATCCCTTTATATTCAAAAACACTAGGAAAACTAAGGATAACAGGAACATATCTCAATATCATAAAATCTATCTATGCTAAGCCCCAGGCTAACATCATAATAAATGTAGAAAAAGTGAAAGCATTCCCTCTAAAAACTGGAAAAAGACAGGGATGCCCTCTTTCACCACTTCTATTTAACATAGTTCTTGAAAGAGTGACCAGAGCAATTAGACAGGTGAAAGAATTTAAAGGGATACACATAGGAAAAGAAGAACTCAAATTATCACTATTTGCTAATGATATGATTCTATACCTAGAAGACACAAATTGTTCCACAGAAAACTTCCAGAACTAGTAAATGATTTCAGCAAACTAGCAGGATATAAAATCAACACCCATAAAATAAAGGCATTTCTGTATATCGGAGACAAATCTTCAGAAAGAAAAAATGAGGAAAACTGCCCCATTTACAATAACCTCAAAGAATATAAAATAAAAATATTTGGGAATCAACTTAACAAAAGTGATGAAAGATCTATACAATGAAAACCACAAAAGCCTAAAAAAAAAAAAAAATTAATGAAGACCTTAGAAGATGGAAAGATCTACCTTTCTCTTGGATAGCTAAAACTAATATTATCAAAATGATCATACTATCAAAAGCATTGTACA
This sequence comes from Callospermophilus lateralis, assembly GCF_048772815.1. Classification (NCBI taxonomy): domain Eukaryota; kingdom Metazoa; phylum Chordata; class Mammalia; order Rodentia; family Sciuridae; genus Callospermophilus; species Callospermophilus lateralis. The sequence goes on along the minus strand of NC_135325.1, from coordinate 80,248,130 downwards.
GATTTAATGCAATTCTGATTAAAATCACAATGGTATTCCTCATAGAAATAGAAAAAGCAGTCCTGAAATTCATCTGGAACAATAAGAGACCCAGAATAGCTGAAGCAATCCTTAGCAGGAAGAGTGAAGCAGGTGGCATCGCTATACCAGACCTTAAACTACACTACAAAGGAATGGTAAAAAAAAAAAAAAAAACAGCATGGTATTGGCACCAAAACAGAAAAGTAGACCAATGTTACAGAATAGTAGGCCCTAATCTCCATCATGAGGGATTAGGCCCCAAGTTCCTTAATAAGACTCCTGTGGTGCAAATATTAAAATCAAGAATCAATAAATGAATGGATTCATACTAAAAAAGTTTATTCTCAGCAAAAGAAACAATATGTGTGATGAATGGAGAGCTTACACCTTGGGAGCAAAATTTACTCCTCACACATCAACTAGAGCACAAATCTCTAGAGTATATAAAGAACACAAAAAGCTAAACACCAATAATAATAATAATAACCCAATCAATAAATGGGCCAAGGTCCTGAACAGACACTTCACAGAAGATGATATGTAATCAATTAACAAATATATGAGAAAAATGTTTATCATCACTAGCAATTAGAGAATTGCAAATCAAAACAACTGTAAGATTTCATCTCACTCCAGTGAGAATGGCAGCTAATATGAACACAAACAACAATAAGTGTTGGTTAGGATGTGGGGGAAAAGCTACACATAAACAGTATTGGTGGGACTGTAAGTTGGTATAGTCGATATGGAAAGCAGTATGGAGATTCCTTGGAAAATTGGGAATGGAACCACCATTGGATCCAGCTATCCCTCTCCTTGGTCCATTCACAAAGGGCTTGAAAACAGCATACTACAGGAACACAGCACATCAATGTTTATAGCAGCACGATTCACAATATCTAAATTGTGGAACCAACCTAGATTCCCTTCAGTAGATGAATGAATAAAAAAAAAAAAACATGTGGCATATACACACAATGGGATATTACCCAGCAATAAAAGATAATAAAATCATGGCATTTGCAGTTAAATGGATGGAGTTGGAGGAGATAATACTAAGTGAAGTTAGCCAATCCCCAAAAAACCAAATGCCAAATGTTTTATCTGATAAAAGGAGGATGATTCATATTGGGTAGGGAGGAGGACCATGGGAGAAATAGAGGAACTCTAGATAGGGGAGAGGGGTGGGAGGGGGCATGAGGTTAGAAATGATGTTGGAATATGATGGTCATCATTATCCAAATAGATGTATGAAGCACAAATTGGTGTGAATATGCTTTGTATACAACCAGAGATGTGAAAAAAAAAAATGTGCGTCTCTATGTGTAATCCCATTGGTTCAGGAGGCTGAGGCAGGAGGATATCAAATTAAAACCAGCCTCAACAACTTAGCAATAGCCTGTATTAAAATTAAAAAAAAATACAGAAAAAGGCTAGGTAGATGGTTCAGGTGGTTGAGAAACCCCTGTGTTCAATCCTTGATAGAAAAAAAAGAAGAAGAAGAAGAAAAGAAGGACAAAAAGGAGAAGGAGGAAGAGGAGGAGGAGAAGGAGGAGGAGGAGGAGGAGGAGAGGTGTACTTTGAAAGCGAAGACTGTACTTCCTCTTCTTTTTTTTTTTTTTTTTGTACTATGGATAAAACACAGGTGTCCTCAATCACTGAGAAACATTACCAGCCCTTTCTATATTTTATTTAGCGACAAGGTCTTGCTGTGTTGCTTAGGGCTTCCCTAAATTTCTGAGGATAGATTTGAACTCTCAATCCGCTTGCCTCAGCCTCTCAAGTCACTGGGACTATAGGCATGCACCATCGTGATTGGCCAAAAACGTCTCTCTTTCAAAGTTATAGTGTTGGATTATGTTGCCTTGGTACCACCAGACAAAAAAAAACTGGACAGGTGAATTTTTTCATGTTGACTGAGATTATGTACTAAGGTCTGCAGAACTGCAAAAGCTGTAAAGTGCAAACATTTCAGTAAGTAAAGAATTTTATTTATTTATTTTTTACAAGTTAAGGGAGAAGTAGAAGCCAGGTTTGAAGATTTAAAAGTTGATTGCTATTCAGTATTTAGGCCTGCAACTCTGTTATATGATAAGCAATACACTCTTCCAGTTGAACAATTGGTTAGGAAATTCGTTGGCTTCATATCAGACTCTTGGGCCAGCAGGCAATTTGTGCCTGTGGTGAATGTGATAACAGCAGTGCTGAATGATATGGTGAGAGCAAGTGACAAACATGTGGAAACTCTGGAAAACAAGGCCTTCCAGTTCCTGGGAAAAGCTAATAGTATTCTCAAGCCATGATCTCCCTGGAGAAATGCTTTTGATTTTGAACCTCAATACCCATCTTCAAATCCATACATTCAGGATCTAATAAGATTCTGGTGCTTTAAGTTTGTCATTTCAGTACTTTCATTAATGCAGATCCAATCAAGACATGACTGTGTTCTGCATCAGTGGCTGAGCCTGGTTGCACATATGGATCACACAGGAAGCTTTTGAAAAATGGACATTTAGAGGTCCTATTTTAAACTTGAATCATAATTTAGGGAATGTGGATACAGGAATCTGTAGTTTTCTTTTGCTTAAACTTGTCCTAATGCTTCTGAAGACACTTGTTGGGAGACAGCTTTGAAATATTTGTCTGCAGTCACAATGACAGTATAAACCTTATGTGCCATGCAGATAAGTGCTATTCTAAAATAGCTGACATTTTTGTCTGAGTTATGCAAGTGAGAATTAACTACATGTGACCATGTAAGTGAACATTGTGCCTTTACTACTTCTCTTTACATAATAAAAAATATATAAAAAACTATATGTAGTTCATGGAAGAACTAAATAGAGGAATAAAAATAAATGCACAAATCCTGGGTGCCTCATGGATTATTTAAAAAATATTAGTGATGATATATAGCTTCTCAGCCAATGCAATGATGTAAAACAGCTACTATTTATCAAGTGCTGGCTATGCTCTAGTTCTTACATGTGTCACCTATACTTGAACCCTCCAAACAATCCTCATAAAGTGTACTATCATCATCATCATGTATATTTTTTTTCTCTTTTTAGCTTCATTTCTTAGATAGGGAAACTGAGGCTTTCCATGAATAAGAACCTTGTCCAGGGTTCCAACGCTGAAGACCTGAAGCTAGCAAATGGCCGAGTAAGGGTTCTAGCCCAGTTTAGCCTAATGCCATGACTTGTTAACCACTTTATAAAAAAATCTTGTATCTGTATAATTCCAGGTATCTTAATTTTTAATATATATTGTGGATAAATAAAATTAAAATATTTGAGTTCAAATAATAAATAGTACTAGAAATTCTAGCCAGAGAATTTGGGCAAAAAAATAAAGAAACAAAGAGAGAAAGAGAGAAAGAGAAAGAAAGAAAGAAAGAAATTAAAGGCATTCAAATTGGAAATAAAGAAGTAAAATTATCTCTATTCACCAATAACATTGTCTTAACAAAAAAATAAAAATATTCCACTGTAATTTTTGGAATAGAAATTCATCCAAAATTTCATGATTCAAAATAAACATATAAAAATAGATGTTTTTATAAACCAATAATAAATAATTCAAGAAGAATATTAAGAAATCCATTTATAACAGCATTAAAAATTAAAATACTTAGGAAAGGACCAGTCAAGAAGTTAAATGACTGGTATAGAGAATGTTGCTGGAAAACAACCAAAGAATATACCAACAAATAGAAATAATACTTCATTTATAAAATGGATAGGAAAACAATGTTGTAAAGCTGTCAATACTATCTAAAGTGTTCCACAGATTAAATACAAGACCTACCAAAATCCTAGTGTTTTTTTTTTCTTTATTAAAACTTTATACTTAGTATTTGGGTTTATCCCAGAAACTCATTCATGTGTGGAAATCACTTTCAGTTCAGCACGATCCCCTTGTATCCCACTTACCCTCCCATTCTCCTTTCTTTCTCTAATTCTTCTTCCTCTACTCCATTTGAATTTCAGTGAGTTTTAAAATGTTTTTACTTAAGTAAAAATAGTCACCCTAAAATTCTTATGGTTTCTAAAGAAACTTGAAATAATTAAAACCACTCTGAAAAAAAATAAACATGAAGGAATCATAGTTCTTGATTTTAAAACTTACTACAAGATGTAAAGATAAACATAGAGGACAACTAAACACAATAGAAACTATAACCAAACCCCTTGAATATATGGTAAAATCATCCTCATAAAGCATGTTAAAAAATGAATGGATAAATTTAAAAAATATTTTAACATAATATACTAGAAAACTAGTTATTTGAATATTATTATCAAATTGAACCCTTCCTTTATAGCATATTAAAAATTAACGTAAAATGAATCAAAGACCTAACTGTAAGGGATAAAACTATAAAACTTTTATAAGAAACTTGGAGGAAAACTTCATGTCATCAGATTTGCTGATAATTTCTTAGATATTACCTTATTGAATTAGGCAATGAGGGAAAGAATAAAGAAATTGGACTTAATAAAATTGAAAACCTTTTATCCATCAAAGCACGCTATCAAGAAAGTGAAAAAAAATAGCAAATGAGAGAAAATATTTTCAAAGCATGTATAATAAGTGACTAACATTTAGAATATATAATGTAATTATACCAAGGGAAATAAACCAAACAAAAAAGGAAAAGTATTTTATGATTCCCTTTATGGGAATCAACTAATATTATAATATTCATGGTGGCAGAAAGTAGAATAGTAATCATGAGAGTTTAGGGTGAAGGATGGAATTTGGAGTTATTTAAGGAGTATGGTTTTTGTTTTGACTGATGAAAATGGAAAGCTTCCATATCACTATTCATTATGGAAATTTAAATAAAAAATAAAATTTAAATAAACAACCACTTCACAATCATTAGGATGGTTATTATAAAATAAATAAATGAACCAAAGCAGAAAATAACAAGTATGTATGATTATACAATATTGTGAATATATTTAATGTCATGTATTTAATGATGAAAGAGGTAATTTATGTTGTGTGTATTTTACCAAAATAAAATAAAAGTATGGTGAAGAACTTAGAGGGATTTATAAATAAGTCAAAGCTAGAAGTTAAGGCCAGAATACACATTTGGCAATGTATGAAGAGTTTTCATCTCCTACAGCTGAAGGGCAGAAAATGCTGAGGATCAGATTATAAACTTCGTTACAATATTAGATATAATAAAAAGTATGTTAAACTTTAATATAGAAAGTCTACTAACCAAGGTCCAGGACCCCAGTTAGAAAATAATGAGATAATAATACACTAGACTAAGCATCTGGCTTGATGCAATTGAAAATTTTAACTTCCTATATACTCCTGGGCTCTACGGAATGGTAGAATTGGCCAACTATTTCCTCATTCCTGGAAGCTAACATAATTGGAAAGCCAAAAGTAAAGCTCAGAAAGTGCAACACCCACTACTGGCCAAGGTATTTAATAAAGAAAATATTCCATCTAAATAAGAGTGTCAAGGGTAACTACTATATTTAGAGACATGTATAATACAGGGACAAGGATGATAGTACATCATCTATATTTAATTCAACAGTCTGTCCTAACAAATCCAGGTAGATTCTAGGGAGGAATGATATACTTTTGCATGCTTATCCAAGTTGTAGCTGAAATGCCACATGTTTTATCTTTGCCTGAGTTAAATGAGCATGCAATTGGGTACTTGTTTCACTGTCATGGAACATGTTACCGTTATTTTCATTCCTGTCAGAATAGAGGATCAAATATTGTTCGAATTTATTTGTAAGCGATGAAATTATACATTTAAAATCTTGTCCATGAGTTGTAAATACTCTTTTGTCATTGACATAATATAGTCTGAGGGGACCTAGAGCTTGTAAACATTTCTATACCAATAAGATTTAAAGACTTTGATGGACCATCTACAGAATATCACTTTGGTCTAATATATTGGCCATATTACATTAACCAGATTAGATGAGTAAAAAATGGCAAACACTTTTGAAGCAGTGGTGTGTTGGACCTAGCTCAAACCAGTTCTTGAGATGTTTATTAAATTTTCAGAAATTGTATAATCCAGTAATAGATAATAAACCATATTTAAAAAACTTATTTAAGACTGAGTTAATAAATATTCCAAGTTTATCACTTCCTTATTATTTTATTCTGTTTTCATTTATCTGTGCATTTGTTGTTATTTACCTTATATTATATTTTTATGATGCAAATACTACATTTTCTTTGTTCCACATGATGTTACCTTAGTAGTTTGAAGTAGCCCTAGTGGGACTATTTATACCCTCAAAATCTGCAATTTCTACAAATCAGTTTCCATTTTATACTGAAGAATGTGTTGGTAAACATTCACCAATACAACTCCACTTTTATGAATTTCCAAAGGGTGAAAGAGAAATGCTGCAAAATTCAATGTCCATAAAATCAATGAATTTTCTTTAGGGTCACACAGTAAGAAATGTGTTAGGCTATGCCTTCCAAAATATACCTGATCATATTAGATGAATTTGTGGGAGGAAAATATGATTTCTGAAATTTATGACAGATACCAAAAGAAAAATTATAATACAGAAATATAGGTTTATACAGTAACACTATGCCATCTGAAGAACAAAAGTATTATTAATAAACACTTACTAGCCTCCAAAGAGGCAGAGTGCATGATCATGAGAAATAAAATAAATATGTGGCAAGAACCAGGGAGAAATATAAGCCCTAAGGCCATGCCCCATGACCGATTTCCTTCAGTCATGCCCCACCTGCCTACAGTTACCACCTAGTTGTTCATCAAAATGAATAATTCATGAAATGGATTAAACCACTGATGATTTTTGAACCCTTAGATCCGATGATTTCTTAACAGCTTCACCTCTTAACTTTGTACTGGGGTTGATGCTTTCAACACATGACCTTTTGGGGGACATTCTATATCTAAATAATCATATTCTATCCCTGGCCCCCAAAAGTTTATGCCCATCTCTCAATGCAAACTGCATTTGGACCACCTCCAAAATTCTGCATAGTCTTAATATTTCAAGCATTGTTCAAAAGTCCATGTCCAAATTCTCCAAGACTCATGGGAAACTCTTAGCTGTAAGTTCTAAGTCCTATAGTTTTATGTCTGGTGTCTGGGTCATGTGGTAGTAAGATGTGGGCCCCAAAGGACTTAGGCAGCTCCACACCTGTTGCCTTGACAATTGAAACCCAAATTGCCTCTCTCTGTCTGCTTTCTGTTTACCATGAACTAAAGAATTTTTCCTCTATCATGCCCTTTCACCATGATGTTTTTGCCTTGGAGCCTGCTGACCATAAAGGAAGCTCTGAAACTATGTGCCAAAATGTAGTTTTCCTCCTCTAAGTTGTTCTTATCAGGAATTATGTTGACAGAAATTAAAAGCTAACACACTATGTTTATTAACAGGCACATATTTTTATCAAGAATAAATGTTCTGAAGCTATGTTACAGTTTCATTCAAGATGAGTTTATAAGAGAATAATGGGAAGAAATGTGATCACTTTATGATCTAAGTTATTTTAGGAGGTGGCCCTTGCAGTGTGTTTGTGTGTGTGTGTGTGTGTATGTATGTGTGTGTGTGTGTGTATCAAATTAATTAGGCAATACCAAATTGCTTGATAGCTTGAAATCCAGAAAAAGAAAATTGAAATACCAGGAGTAGAGTCATGTAGATGGCCCTATGAAAGTATGTATTAAATATTGTCCTCTAGAGAATATCTACCAGGAAATAGCACTAAAAAACTGAGTAGAAAGAATTACAAGGTTAGTCATTATTTTCCAGTCATTATCATCAGGGCTTTATAGAATATGAATGGAATGGTCCTGACAGAACAAACAAAGGGCATGTATGAGAACAACAGTAAGGGTTCCCATTCAGAACAACTGATTAAGCTACCACCACTTAAAAAGCCCAACCCAATAGCAATAAAGAACTAAATTTCAGCCCTGATAAAATTATATAGCAAATAGATCAAATTTTATTAAGAAAATCAAAAAGAACCTGTTGGAAAATAAATGACATTTTAAAATCTTTTGTCTTAAAAAAGGACAATGATCATTTTGATTGGAAAACACATTCACATGGAATTCCCCAGGTTCTCAGTTGACATTTCATTTTGATCATATTATAGCCCAACTTCTCTTCCCAATCTTGGTTTCTTCCACTTTCTGCACAGAAGTTAAAACTGAGAACACACTGTCATAAATGTCATGCATTCTATTTTTTATTTCACTTTTGGCTTCCTGAAACATTATTCCTACATAGAATCATAATAGGTGATATTTTATATATGATATTTATATTATGATATTTTATATATGATATTATTTTCTTTGAATCTCAGATATTTTAAATTTTCTATCATATATAAAATGATTTAAATTTGTTTAATTTTTTTACAGAAATATTTTATTATGTATCAATGATATATAATTTATAGTCAGAAAATTATATTTATATTAAAAAAGTAATAAAACAGTTTTAATGCAATATCTGTTAAATAAATTGACTTGTTATGAAAATTTCTCATAAAAAATTATGATGAATTCCCATTACTTGGGATAGTGGTGATAGTAGTTATGGAATAAATCAGCATCTTAGGTTGCAATATAATTTTATTACCTAACTGAATCAGTTTGCAATTTAACATTCACCGTTACCCACATTGATTGCTACAATAATTGATAACTACTCATTCAACAAAACTTAGGTGAATCACCCCTTTATAAAGAAATAGACAATATGTAAATAGTTCTCTTTCTTTCACAATGTCTAGATTACCTCCTATGAGTAATCAATAATTTGTTGACTTAGTCAATATTTTGAGTAACCATATTTTATCAGTCACTTGAAGATGTGATGGCTATATTTATGCATCAACTTAGACAATGGCACCTAGGGACTTGATCAAAGAATATTGTAGCAGTTTCTATGAAGACACGTTTAGGCATGATTAATATTTAAATCCATATAATTTAAGTAAAGAAAATCATCATCCATAATGTGGGTGAACCTCGTCCAATTAGTTGAAAGCCTTAGAAGAAAAGAGGCTGACTTCTCACATGGAAGAACTGGGATGAGCCAATTATTTCACTTTCTGACTTTGTCTCTATCCTCTCTTTTCCACTACACACACACACACACACACACACACACACACAAAAGATGTTGGCAATAGAATTCTAATTAATTAAGTGGAGTTACAAAAACATTACAAGTCCCTTAGTAATTAAATTTCATGCAAGAAAAATACATTTTTACTCTAAGTTATTAAAAATGACTAATGTATTTTTAAAATCTCACTAGTTATCTAAAAGTTACCTGAGAAATTATTGAGATCAGTGATTGAAATCATTTGCAATTATCAATTTTCAATTAAATTCCGTTAACCTGAAGTAGATTTGTTTAAGACTAATTGCCTAAGATAACTAGAACCATATGTCCAATTTATATTCTTTTTTATTATGTAAGCTGGCAACACCCTCATTAAACAGTGGGGTCTTTTACCCTGTCCTTGATGTGGACTGGGCATTTAGCCTAATTTGAGCAATAGAAATAACTCTTAAATGACTATTTAAATTCTGAAGTGTGCTTTAGGAGTTCCACATCTTCCACCACTACCTCTTGGAGCACTATTTGAAAAATCATGTGCCATGTTTTAAAAAGCACTAGACGTGGATGGGCTGGGGTTGTGGCTCAGTGGTAGAGCTCTCACCTAGCATGTGCGGGGCCCTGGGTCTGATCCTCAGCACCACATAAAAATAAATAAATAAAATAAATAAAATAAAGGTATTGTGTCCAACTACAACTAATATATATATATATATATATATAGAGAGAGAGAGATAGATAGATAGATAGACAGACAGTATGTAAAAGGTTCTCTTTCTTTCACAATGTCTAGCACTAGATATGGAAATTCCTGCTTACAAAACCAAGCACACGGTTTATATACCTTCTTGGTCTTCATGTTGCCAATTTGAAATGCCCAGCCCTATCACAATTCAACTTGATACCTCATGAAGCAGAAGAGCTGATTATTTAACCAATAGAATCATGCAAAATTATAAATTGGTTTTCATTTTAAGCCACTAAATTTGGAATATTTTGCAACACCAACAGATACCTGAAGTTTTAATAATATTGCCCATTTTTTAATGGAAGTATTTCATGATTTTCTAAATTCAGCAGACATAAAGAAAGACAAGATGCCATGCAAATGACATTGTAAATTGTAAACCTAATTTTTAAGGAAATAACAATGATGATTCAGGATTAGATTATGCTCCTATACTTTGGGGATAATTTCAGTTGTGAAAATCATAGACAGTGTTTCTCAGTAGCTTTAAAAGTAATGTCATCACAAATCATCCTTTATAATGTCTTTTAAAGCTGTCATAAAAACTGAAAAATTGAATCCACATATACACGGACTAATTAAAAACCTCTGGAAGAAAAAAAAAGAGCAACTTTTTAAATGTTAGAGCAAGAGTTTCAACTGGAAATTTAGGATGATTATAAGTGTTTCATTTTCTAGTACAAAGAAAGGACTTTAGCACAGCCTATTGAAGCCAATGAAAGCCACCTGAAGTAGTTTTTAATAGTTACTAAGACAAAAGTTCAACATTAAAGAGTCATATAGTTTAATTTTGGAGTGTCAAATGAACTCAAGTGTAAATCTCTTACTAATATCACTGGTCAGGTATTTGTTTTTAAAAACATTATCGTATGACAGCATATCTTATGTGCATAACATAAAGCACTTAAAGCAACTAGTGGCTACAGAGTAGGTATCTCTAATCATACCTCTATATGCTGTAGAGTTTCTAAAAAGACAGAAATTCTGATAATTTTAGGGACTGAGTAGCAGTCAAAAACCACTTATACAAAAAAAGACCATTTCACCTGAGGATTTCTATGCCTCCTTAACATTCATGACTCAAGATATTAAAAAATAATAATATCAATAAAAAATTAAAAAATAAAATTAAAAAAGATATGACTAAAAAATAAAATATGTAAAATGAAATTTTTTAACAACAACAACAACAAAAGCATATTCCTGAATGAGTCACATGGCTGCTGGTTGCTCTGAGTTTCTGTGGCCAAGTTTCTTCCTCTAGGCCAGTAGTAAGACTAGTAGGCTTCCTGTCTTGCCTAGAGTTTCCCACCTATGCTTTTGCTTATACTCTGGTGAATAACCCCTACTCCTGCCTGGTGGCTCTGCTGCACCAATGTCACATTGCCCTATCATCCCACCACCTTAAATGGAAATGCACTGGTATCAGAGAGCAACTAGATGCTGAGCTCCTATGTTATTGCAACAGGGCATGGTTAATAAAGTGTGTTCTAGCCACATTGGTTGTTTAGGACATGGATATTTTAATACCTATATCACTAAACCTGAGCAGACTTCAGTTGAACAGTGGCAAACCTTGGAGGTAAGCATTGATGATGAACTAGAATTCAAAGTATTTCAAGACCCAGATGCTGCTAGAATATTCAGTATTCAAGGAAAAATTTTAAATATTAGTTGTTTACAATCCATGTGTCCTGATGTTTCTGAAGAAGTAGCAGAAATCAGAACTGAAAAATCTGTTGAAAATATTCCAAAGAAGATAGACCCAGAAATTTATGAAGTAAAATATGCTGCCACAGAGGTAGCAGATTATTTATTTATTTATTTATTTTTTAATATTTATTTTTTTAGTTGTAGTTGGACACAATACATTTATTTTATTTGTTTATTTTTATGTAGTGCTAAAGATCGAGCCCAGGGCCTCACATGTGCTAGGTGAGCACTCTACCACTGAGCCACAACCCCAGCTCGCTAGCAGACTTTTTAAATGTCCATTCTAAGAAAAGGAAAATCTATGGGATGATAATAATATGAATGGCGTCTGTGAGGAAGAGCCAATGAAAAAGCAGCAGCAGCAACAGGAAGATCAGGATTGTGTTTTTCAAGGCAGTAACTCCAGTGGTTACTGAAGTGACTATAAAAAGAAAAGAAGAAAAGAAAACACACCAGTTGTGGAATGCTCACCTAAGAAGAAATGAAAAAGTAATTGTAATTAATATATTTTAAATATGATTTAGTTGATAAGATATTAAACACAATAGGTGAGTAAATGTTTTGACAAATGTTTACATTATTCTGGGTATGGAGGTGCAAGTTTATAATTCCAACTACTCAGGAGGCAGAGGTAGGGTATTCCAAATTCAAAACTAGTCTGGGTGACTTAGTGAAACCTTGTCTCAAAAAGGTCTGAGGATGTGGCTCAGTGGTAGAGTGCACCTGGGTTGAATCCCTAGTACTGTGAAATAAACAAACAAATGAACAAATGAATAAATAAACCAGTAATTTATAAAACACAGAACACTTGATTAGGAGATCAAGGTTTTGTACTAAAATAAACTGAATAATTTGCATAGTATCAATGTTATTAAATGTGCCATTTTCTTTTAGACAGAATATAATGGTTAAAAGTTGCTCTCAAAATACATAAATAAATAAAATATAATTGATAATTTATAGATTCCCCCAGCCAGAACAAAGGCTTAATCCTAGAAACAAAAACAGTACTAAATTAAAAAAAATAATTGTAGATGGATATAATACCTTTATTGAACCCAGTGCCTCACACATGCCAGGAAAGTGTTCTACCAATGAGCTATGATCCCAGTCCCCTAAAAATTATTTTTATTTTCATAAAACTTGTCCATTCTTTATATCTATTTCTTCCTTTAATCTTTATTGCTACTACTTTAATTTAAGTCATACTAGCCTTATTTATAACCCACTTACAGTAGCTTAACTAGTTTCTTGGTGTTTCTTCTTACCTTCATACAATTATATATAAAAACTATTACCAGAGTACTTTTCTTAACACTTCTAATTTTTAGTGGTGCTTCACAATTATAAATAATATAGGGAATCATTATATTTGTACATGCTTATTCCCTAGTACATTCCCTTCCTTTCTCCTCTTTCTTCCCCTGATTCTAATCTTCTACTACTGTGTTTTACTGGTTTCTCTTTTAGTTTCTTGAAATCACTTCTTTGCTTTTTTCTCTCTAGCTTTTACATATAAGAGAAAATATAAGCCAGGGTGGTACCTGCCTATAATCCCAGAAGCTCTGAGACTGAGGCAGGAGGATGATGAGTTCAAAGCCAGCCTCAGCAATGATGAGATGCTAAGCACATCAGTGAGACCTTGTCTCTAAATAAAATACAAAATAGGGCTGGTGTGTGGCTCAGTGGTCAAATGCCCGTGAATTCAGTCCCCAGTACTCCCACCCCCCAAAAAAAGAGAAAATATATACCTTTAGTTCTCTAGATTTGCATTATGTTCCTCAATAATTTGGATTTTTTATTAACAACATGATGTTCTAAGTTACATCCATTCTTCTGCAAATGATATAATGTCATCCTTTATGATTTGGAAAACAGCATTGTGATATATACATTTTTTATCATTCATCTGTTAAAGGGCACTTAATATGTTTCCATAACTTGACTAGTGTGCATTGTGCTATTATGAACATGGGTATTCATGTATCACTATAGTGTGCTTGTTCTAGATATTTTGGACAAATACTGAGGAGTGGTGTGTCTAGGTAATATGATGATTCCATACTTATCCCCACAGTGGTTATACTACCTTACAATGCCAGAAACAATATATAAGTATGATTTTTTCTCCATATCACTTTGAGAATTTATTATTATTTATCTTTTTGATGATATATATTCTAATTGTAGTGAAATAAAATTTCACTGTACTTTTGATTTGCACTTCCTAAATACTAAATATTTTGAACATTTTTGTATTCATTGTCCACTTGTAATTTTCCTATTGAGAAATTTCTGATTAGTTTCTCCCATTTGTAGGCTTTATCTTTAGGCTGTTAATGTTTATCCTTTGTTTTAAAAAGGCTTTTTAGTTTAATGTCTTCTCATGTATTAATTATTAATATCACTTCTTGTGCATTAGGATTCCTATTGAGGAAGTTGCTGCCTGCACTTTTTTTGAAATGTTGCTTCTACCTTTTATTCTAGCAGTTGCAAAGTTTTTGGACTACTGCCTACATCTTTGATTTGCCTTGAGTTGACATTTGTATAAAGGAAGAGATAAGAATCCAGTTTCATTCTTCTACACATGGATATTCAGTTGTCCCAGCACCATTTGATAAAAAGGCTGTCTTTTCTCCAAAAAATTTTGGTTGCTCAGTCAAGGATCTGATTACTACTCAGTCAAGGATCTGATGACTACCTGTGTGTGTTTCTCTCTGTCTTCTACTTTATTACATTGGTCTAAATGTCTGTTTTTATGTGAATACCATACATTTTTATTACTGTATCTCTGCACAGTAACTTAAAATCAAGTATTGTGATGCTTTCAGCATCGCTCTTATTCTTCAGAATGACTTTGGCTATTCAAGGACGTTTATTCCTCTATGTGAATATAAGACTGATTTTTTCTATTTATTTGAAGAATCATTGGTATTTTAATGAGGATTGCATTAAATCTGAAGATTACTATAGGTAATATGGCTACTAAAAATATGAATTCTGCCTGTTCACAAAATGGGAGGTTTTTTCATATTCAGTTGTTTTCTTAAATTTCTTACTTCAGTCTTATATAATTTTCATTAAAGAGGTATTTCACTTCCTTGGCTAGATTAATTCTAGCTGTTTTTGAAGCTCATGTGGATGTAATTGTCTCAGATTCATTATTACTGTATAAAGAAGCTATTGATATTTGTATGTTGATTCTGTAGCCTGCTATTTTGCTAAATTTGTTTTTCAGCTCTAGAAGTCTCCAAGTGGAGTTTGGGATTATATCATCTTCTTACTTTCCTTTTTTTAAAAAAACCTATTACCTACATCACTTGAATAACTGCTTTTGCTACAATTTCAAGGACTGCATTCAATAGCAGTGGTGACAATGAGTATCCTCATTCTGTTCTTGATAGTAAAAAAAAAATCACTTATATTCTCTCTCTTGTTTTAAATGGTATATTTTCATTTTTCCATAAATTAGATTCCTAACTCCTAGTTGAAATATTTTATGATGTGGAGATTAAGTTGGTACACATATTGAGTTCATAAAAGTATTGTTTAAAAATCTTTAAATAGGTTCTTAGAGCATAGAAGACAGCAGATTAGAGGAAAGAAGCACCTCACAGAAACACTTCAGCATCAGAATTACAAAGAGGGAGGACTGCTTCTCAGCAATGTGAGTAATTAAGGAAACTCACTAAAAATACTGAACTGTTAAAAATAACCCATAGAGACTCAGGAATTAGAAACTGAACAAAGAAATAATAAATTAAGAATATCAGTGGTGGGCTGGGGATGTGTCTCAAGCAGTAGCGCGCTTGCCTGGCATGCTTGTGGCCCGGGTTCGATCCTCAGCACCACATACAAACAATGTTGTGTCTGCCAAAAACTAAAAAATAAATATTAAAATTCTCTCTCTCTCTCTCTCTCTCTCTCTCTCTCTCTCTCTCTCTTAAAAAAAAAAAACTTAAAAAAAATATCAGTGGTGGTAGCAAAGGGGAGGGGCAACACAGATAAACAAAGAAGACAGGTATGCCCAGTAGATAAAGAATAATAAAATAAAGAAAAAAATCAACTTGGGGAAACCAGTGGATTAGAGAGGAAGGCTGATTTTAATGGACACAGAGTCAGCAGGAGAAGTGGATTAATGAAAGCAAATCCAAAAATTACTTCCCCAGTAATGAGAAATGTTCTGGGAGCAGAAGATGTTCCTAGACAAAGAAAGCAGACACAGTGTCCTGTGGGGAAAACTGCCAGGGGCACAGCCATAGTCTGTGCTCATATCTTGTGGGGAAAACCACTACTGGCACTATTACCACCACTATACTCTCTCTGCATGCCCCTGATGGGAAAAACATCAGCTTCTACTGCTGAGCACCACATGCACAATGTGGGCGCTGCTGCATCTGTGTGGAGAAACTGCAAGCAAAGATAGGAGATTGAGAACTCTAGAAGCTGATTAAAAAATTGTCCAGGAGGTGCCTGACCCAGAGACTGAAATAGGCACAAAGAAAATTATATCTGGACAGTTCCATCTCTGGATCCCAAGGGACAAAGCTACCTTTATTGCTGTTGCTTTAGTGGCTACACAGGAGCATCTGCACTCCAGGCCAGATATATGGTATTTCTTATGGGTAGCAGTGAAGATGAAACTGGTGGAGGTTTTGTGCCATTAACCTGGATTTACCAGAAGCCCTATAACTCCAGACATCCTGCAGATGTCAGCATCTCCCACCAATAAGATGGTCTGGACCAACTCTCAAATTCCTTCCCACAGAATTTCAAAGTTCATTTGAGACTAAACCCCAATTATTAGAATCTCCAATTTAGAACTCTACACCACCTCTGTCACCCAAATTGTGCTACACCACCATATATCAGGAGATTGGAAATTGAGATCCGATGAAACAAGCTGTGTCTGCTAACCACAAAGGCTGGCAGTTAAATAAGGAACACAAGGCATTGAGCTTAAGGATCACCAACCCTCCACTCAAGGGTAACAAAGCCAAAATGAATATGAACAATGAAAATTCATTCCTGCAACGTTTTGACCATCTTAGCATAAATAAGCACTTTATTTCTCAAAAAAAGATTTCTTTTTTTCTATATTTTTCTTTTTTTATATTTGTTTTTCCTTTTCTGCATACTGCCCTTATTATTTTTAAAATATTTTTTTTAGTTGTACATGGACCTTTATTTTATTTATTTATATGTGGTGCTGAGAATCAAACCCAGTGTCTCACATATGCTAACAAGCACACTAATACTGAGCCACAACTCCAGCCCCCTCCCATTATAATTATTTAATGTTCTTATTTGTAAAGTTTTTAACTATTTATTTTGATATTCCTAAACATCATTTTATTGTATCCTATTACATTTTACTTTTTTCCATTTTACATGGTTATATGAACACATATATGGGGGTGTAGGAATGGATATGTGTACTCACTGTGAGGATAGGTTAAATAAAATATATGCATATTCTTATAAATTAAACTTTCACATTTATTGCTCCCTTCTGTTTTTGGTTTTTAGGTTTGATTTGTCTTAGGTGGAGCTCAAGTATATGCGGATTCGAGTTGATTTGATATTACAGTTGCTATTTTTTCATATCTGGGTTCTTCCTTTCTAATCTCCCCTTCTTCACTCTTTCCTACTAATAGCCAAATTTTCCTGCCCCCAATTCCTCTTTCTTTAATTAATCTCAGTTTATCTTTTATTTCTTCTTATTTATGGATGACATCTGTTACCTAACTCCTGTTTATCTTCTGATCACTTTCTTTAAATATTTCATAGTTTATCCCACATTTCTACCTTATTTTTTCTATACTTAAAAAACTGTAATCCAACTTACAAATAGATTTATATAGTTTATTCAATTCATGCCCCATTTATGTTGAGGTGATAATTAATATAGTGGATGATATAGTAGATACCTGATATTGAATTCATGATCTAGTTCAGAGTTTTGAATTGCTGGTACATTACTGACCTCATTATACCTTTATAGGTGGCAATTAATTTTACATATATCAAAGTAGACATTGGACATTAATTTTTATATGTGAGATGCCAACATTACTGCTATTCCTGGTTCCCCCTCCCTCTAAGAAGAGTTCAAAAAGTGATTAGGATACTTAAGATTACAGAGTAGTAATTCTCCTACTGTGAAATTCTCATAAACCAGCTAAACAAGATTGACTCTCAACCCACACAAGATCTAATGCCACTTGAACCTAAACTTAATTCAATGCATACAATTGGTGAAAGAAAATTCCCAAACTAAAAAATAGGCTCTGCAGAGGAACAACCACAGGGGAATTTCAGTTGACCTCCCTTGACACCTCTTCATATAACAGGTAGAAATCCTAGAATAAAAATATAAACACATGTAAGGACATGCAAAATAAGAAAGAGAATCCACTTCGATTGATGTGCCAATCCAGGACTTCTAAAAACATGAGAAAAAGGCAAAAAAAATCTCCCCCCAAAATTTACAATCCCTCAATAAAGGATCCCACAGATACAGAAGTGGATAAAATTTCAGAGAAATATTATCACAAACTGATTATTTTAATGCTCAATTAACTAAAACAAGATCTAAGAAATGAATTAAGAGACCACTTCCAGAGATGAAAGACCCATTTCAACAAAGGAATAGAAATATTGAAAAGAAACTACTTATATTTCCTGGAAATGAAAGGCACAATGAAACAAATTAAATATTCACCTGAAAAATCATGAAAAGATTAGATTTTATAGGAACTAGAACTTCAGGCCTTGAATACAGGATACATGGGTTTGAGTACATGGAATGGAATAAAGAGAAATAGTAATAGAACATGATCAGAGTATAAACAACTCTGGGACAGCATCAAGGGACCAAAGCTGAAAATCATTGTGATAGAAGAGAACATTGAAATAGGAGTTAAAGCCACTAGGAACATTTTCAAAGAGTCACAGAACAATTTCATGAGAAAAAAATTTCTAAGGTGTATTATAATAAAATGCATAACAGAAAATTAGCAGAGAATATTGAAAGATATAGTGATGCCACCTGCTTCACTCTTCCTGCTAAGGATTGCTTTGGCTACTCTGGGTCTCTTATTCTTCCAGATGAATTTCATGACTGCTGTTCTATTTCTATGAGGAATGTCATTGGGATTTTGATTGAAATTGCATTAAAGATGTGTAGTGCTGGGCTGGGGATGTGGCCCAAGTGGTAGCACGCCCGTCTGGCATGCGTGCGGCCCGGGGTTTGATCCTCAGCACCACATACAAACAAAGATGTTGTGTCTGCTGAAAACAAAATAAATAAATAAATAAAATATTAAAATTCTCTCTCTCTCTCTCTCTCTCTCTCTCTCTCTCTCTCTCTCTCTCCCTCTCTCTCTCCCCTTCCTTCTTTAAAAAAAATAGAATGGTGTTGGCCTTTGGCTTAGCATAGATACCATTTATGATGTTGAGATATGTTTCTGTTATCCCTAGTTTTTCTAGTGTTTTGAACATGAAGGGATGCTGTATTTTGTCAAATGTTTTTTTATGAGTCTATTGATATGATCATATGATTCTTATCTTTAAGCCTATTGTTGTGATGAATTACAATTATTGATTTCTGAGAGAAACATCAAGTCACATTTTAGAAGCAAAACAATAAGGTTCACTTCTTATTTCTCACCACATACACTAAAATGAAAGAGAGCCTGGAATGAGATATTCCAAGCACTAAAATAAAACAATTAGTAGTGAAAATTGCTATTCCCAGCAAAACTCTTTTTCATATTTAATAGAAAAATATTTCTATGGCAAGGAAGAACCAAAAAATACCAGACTACCAAGCCAACCTGAAAAAGAATACTCAAAGTTAAATTGATCAGAAACGAATATAAATAGAAAGCCCAAAACTTCAAAAAAATGAAAATTAATAGAAGAGTAATCAGTTAAATGGAAATCAAGACAGAATTAAATATAACAAAAATTATCATGGCAGCATACCACAAATCGCACATAATAATAATAATAATAATAATAACAATATTAATAATAATAATAATACACATACTGGTGAAGGGGACAATTTAACAGAAAGATATGATAATAGTAACTATGTATGTTCCAAATGTCCAGTTACATTAAATTAATCTTCCTCAACTTTAATCCTAAATAGAAGACAATGCAAGAGTATTGTGGGATTACAATACAAACTTATCACCAATAAAGTGATCATCAAAGCATACAATCAATAAAGTCATAGTCAACCTAAAGAACGTTATAAAACAAATGAAGCTAATAGAATCTACAGAATATTTTGCCCCAAAACATCTTAATTTGACTTAGTTTTTAGGAGATAATAGAACTTTTTGAAAAATAGATCATATTCTAGGTCACAATATAAGTCTTAGCAAATACAAAAAGATAGATATAAATCATGAATGTATGAAACTGGAAATAAACAGTGAGAAAAATAATAGAAACCACATAAACACATGGAAATTAAACAATACTCTTTTAAATGAAGAATGGATCAATGAAGAAATAAAAGAAGAAATCAAGAAATTCTTAGAAACATGAAAACAAAAGACAACATATTAAAATATTTGGAACAGTCTGAGAGCAGTATTATGAAAAATTTGTTGAATTGACTGCCTACATTTAAAAAAAATGAGATTCCAAATAAGTAAGATTATTCTCCACATAAAAGCCTTAGAAAAAGAAGACAAAATTAACTTAAAAATCAGAAGAAGATGAGAAGTAATAAGAATCAGAGCCAAAATTAAGTAATTTGAATATAACAAACAATGCACAGGATTAATGCAACAAATATTTTATTCCTCAAAAAGGTAAATAAGACTCATAAACCCCCAGCCAAACTAACCAAAAGAAAATAGAAAGAATGCCCAATTAATTAAAATTAGAGATGAAAAGGGAGATATCACCACAGACACTTCTGAAATTCAGAACACCATTAGAAATTATCTTGAAAATTTATACTCCAATAAACTGTGATATCTAGTAGACCTTGACAAATTTCTAGACACAGATGACCTGTCCAAATTGAACCATGAAGATGTAGAAAACCTAAACAAACTAATACCAAGTAATGACACTGAAAGGGTAATTAAAAGCCTAATAGTAAGAAAGCTCAGTATTAGATAAATTTTTAGCTGAGTTCTACACCAGAACTTTAATTAAGAACTACCATCAGTCTTTCTTAAGTTCTTCTATGAAATTAAAAGGAAAACAACAGTCACAAACACATTGCCAGAATCCAGTATAGTTATGATAAGAAAATCAAATAAAGACCTCCCTGGGAAAGAAAAACACATACCATATTCCTGATAAACATAGATGCAAAAATTTTTTCATAAAATGTTGCCACAGGACATTCAAAAGTATATTATGAAAACAATACACCATGATCAATTTGATTCATGCCACACATACAAGGTTGGTTCAACATATGGAAATCTGTAAACATAATTCACCAATTAAATAGAATTGAGAACAAAATCATATGACATTACAATAAACACAGAAAAGACCTTTGATAAAATTCAGCACCCATTCATGTTAAAAATACTGGAGAAAGTAGTACAAGGAATTTACCTCAACATTATAAATGTTTATATGACAAACCCAAAGACAACATCATACTGAATGAAGAAAAAAATGAAAGTTTTTTTTTTCTCTAAAATCCAGAGGATTTTTTAGAGAAAGAATTTTTTTCTCTAAAGGAAAAGAAAAGGATGCCCTATGTCACAACTGTTATTCAATCTCTTTCTCAAAACCCTAGCCAGAGCAAGAAGGCAAGAGAGATATTAAAATGATACAAATAGGAAAAGAAGAAATCAAACTACCACTGTTTACCAATGACAAATTCTTACATCTAGAAGATGCAAAAAATTCCATCAGGATGTTTATAATTCTACAGCTAATAAATAAAGTTACCCATGTATCAGGATACAACATCAACATCCATAAATCAATAGCTTTCCTATACAATAACAGTGATTAAGATATAATGAAATCAGGAAAACGATACCTTCATAATAAAACAACCCAGAAAAATAATCTATCCAAGGAGGTGAGAGATGTCTACAATGAAAACTATAGAACACTGAAGAAAGCAAAAATAAATTGAAGAGTACCTCAGAAGACAAAAAGACCTCCCACAGTCTTGCATAGGCAGAATTAATATTGTCAACATGGCCATAGTACTAAAAGCAATATATGTAATCCCCATCAAAATATCAATTAATTCTTTACAGAATTAGAAAAAAAAGTTGTAAAATTTATTTGGAAGTTTAAGATACCCAGAATAGCAAAAGCAATTCTGAACAAGAAAGATGATGCAGGAGACATCATAGTACATGATCTCAAATTATGAGATAGAGGTATAGTAGCAAAAAAAAAAAAAAACATGGTATGCATCAAAATGGAATAGAATAGAATATACAGAGACAAAGCAACATACTTACATTCATTCAATACTTGATAAAGGTGCCAAAAATATATTTTGGAGAAAAGCAGACTGTTTAATTGGAATTGGGGGAAACTGGATAGCTATATGTAAAGAAATGAAGCCAGATTCCTATCTCTCACCCCACACAAAAGTTAAGTCAAAGTGGATCAAATACTTAGGAATTAGACCATAAACCTTGAATTTTCTAGAAGAAAACATAAGGGCAACCCTCCATCACATATAGGTGTAGGCACCTCAACAAGACCCCTAAAACTTAAGTAATTAAACCAAGAGTCAATAAGTGGGATACCATCAAATAAAAAACTTCTACACAGCAGATGAAATGATTAAGAGAGTGAAGGGACAACTTATATGTTATGGGAGAAAAATTTTGCCAGCTATTCCTTCTACAGGAAATTAATATCCATAATGTATGACATATCCCAAAGCCTCACTGCTTAAATTATAAATTGCCCAATAAATACATGGACAAACAACTAAACGGAAATTTCTCAAAGGCAGAAACACAAATGTTCAAGAAATACATGGGAAAAAATGTGAAACATCTCTAGCAATCAGGATAAATCAAAGCAAAACCATTATAATTAATATATAATTTAATTTTAGTCCAAATGACAGTTATCAAAATACAAATAGTAACAAATGTTGGTGAGGATGTGTGGCAAAATGTATACTCATACATTTTTAGTGGGACTAAAAATTAGTGCAAATACTCTGGAAAGAAGCATGTAGATTCTTCAAAATACTAGGAATGGAACTGCCATAAGACTCAACTATCCCATTCCTCAGTTTTTATCTAAAGATCTAAATCAACATACTATCATGATGTACCCTCCTTTTATAGTAGCACAATTCACAATAGAAAAATTATGTAATCAACTCAAATGCCCATCAATAAATGAATGGATCAACAAAATGTGGTATATATACTTGTTGCTATATATACACTCAGTCATAAAGAAGAAAGAAATAATGGCATTTTCTGGTAAATGGACATAAAAGAAGAAAATTGCGCTAAATGAAATAATCCAGGCTTAGAAAATCAAAGGTCAGATATTTTTTCTTATAGGTGCAAGCTGGAGCAAATAAGGGGAGATTGTATATCATCAAGATGCAGGAAATATCAGTGGAGTAGAAAAGGAGAACAAGATGGAGAGATAAAGGAAGGGAAAGGGGAACAAGTATGAATTTAACTTACCAAAATCATGCTACATTCAGATACAAAGGAACCAAAGGGAATTTCACCTTCATGCCTATGTAGAAAATACCAATCAAAAATAAATAAATAAGAGAATGAAGAGAAGATTAGAAGAACAGAGTAGAGAGAACAGGGAGAGGGAAAGAGGGGATAGGAATTGAAATCAAATGTATTGCATGTATGATTTTGTAAAAATTAACCCATATACTGTGAACTGATTATCAAAGGAAGAAACAACAAAAGCTACATTTTGATCCCTAGCCAGGTTTTCTTTTATACCTTTCTTTTATGTATGTATATATGCATGCATGTATTTATTTATTTATTTTTATGTGGCATTGAGGGTCAAACACAGTGGCTCATGTGTGCAAAGCAAGCACTTTACTACTGAGCCATGACCCCATCCCCTCAAGCCAGCTTTGACAATACTTTTATATATCCCTTTCCTTAAAGACAAGGTTTTTAGGTTGAAGTATGAAGGGCTATAGGCAATTTTCTTGGTATTCGTTGTCATTGGAAATCAGTCGAGAATTATTTGATATGGTTCTGTACTCCCTAGGCTAAATGAAAATGAACTTTTAAATGGAGGTAAGGAGATTTTGATTCTTTACAAACATTGTAGCCATTTGGTAGGATATCTCTGAATAGACTAAATCCATTATTTATTTTCTAGTATGAGATTTTAATTTTTACATGGGAAGAATTTTTTTTTTCAATTTTTTCAGAAATGTTTCCACTTATTTTCTAATTCCTAGAGCATCCTTAAACAGCAAACCATTTTAACACAATCTCATTCTGTGCAATAATAGTTGATATTATTTATTTCTCATTTTATGTTACTTCTTTTCTTTTTAATTTTTAAGTTGTAAATGGACACAACACCTTTATTTATTTATTTATTTATTCATTCATTCATTCATTTAATGTGGTGCTAGGCAATTTATATTATTACTTGAGCCACGGGAATTCTATTCAGGATGACATTGACTCTACCTGTATATTTGTATTCCCTATGGTTTATCCCAGAAGTTGTCTAGTTTCTGGAAAGAAACCTAATCTTTCATCCATTTTGAGCTGACATTTGTGCAGGATGAGAGATATGGATCTCCTTTCATTCTTCTATATATAGATATCCATTTCTTTTCTCCAAGGTAAATTTTTAACACTTTTCCAAGTATCAGATGACTGTAAGTATGTGGCTTTGTCTCTGTGTCTGCTATTCTGTTTCACTGGTTTGCTTGTCCTTTTTTTCTGCCAATGTCCAGGTTTTTATATTACTAAGGCATTGTAGAATAATTTGAAATCTGATACTTTGATGCCTCCATTATTGGTGCTTTGTTCAGGATTGCTTTTGTTTTGCTGAGTTTTTTTGTTATTTTAAATAAATTTCAGTATTTTTTGAGATGTATGAAAAATATCTTTGATATTTTAATGTGGATTGCTTTGAATCTGTAGATCACTTTGGATAATATGGTCATTTATTTCTGCCTACCCAAAAAACATGGGAGGTCTTTTGATTTTCTATTCTCAACATTCTGTAAGATCTTGTTCAGAAGTCTTTCACCTTTTTTATTAGATTCATTCCTAAGTATTTCTTAAAGCTTTTTTAAATGAAATCCTTTTCCTCATTAATATCTTTGTTGTATTATTATTGGTGTATAGAAAACTATTAATTTTTCTATGTTTATTTTATACCCTGCTACATTTCTGAATTTGTATACCAGCTCTTGGAGTCTTCCAGTGGAGCTTTCAGGGAGTTATAAATATAGGATCATATCATCTACAAATAGGGGTAATTTGACAACTTTCTTTCATAATTTTATCCCTTCTTATTTCTTATATCTTTCCCTTGCCTAATTTTTATGGATAATAATTGAAAAATATCTGCAAGAAAATGAAACAATAAACTGCATGAAAAGAAAGTTTACAGGGTGGAAGAAAATCTTTGTCATCTATTCTTTTGATAGAGAATTATAACCAGAATACATAAAGAATTTTAAAAATTATAACACAAAAAATCATTTCATTAAATAGGCAAATGAACTAAACAGACACTTCTAAAAATAAGATGTACAAATGTGTAATAATTATATAAAAATGTTCAACATTGTTAACCTCCAGGGAAATGCAAATAAAAAGTACACTGAGATTTTATTTCACTCCAGTCAAAATGTCAACCATTAAGAATATAAATAATCAAAACCAGGGAGAGAAACATCAAGGAAAGAAAACTTCAGACCAATATCCCTGATGAATATTGGTGTAAAATTTCTCATTAAAATTCTGGCAAATCACATACAAACACATACTTAAAAAATAGTGCACCATGATCAAGTGGGTTTCATTCCAGGGATGCAAGGTTGGTTCAACATACAGAAGTCAATAAATATAATTCATCATATCAATAGACTTAATGATAAGAATCATATGATTATACCAATTGATGCAGAGAAAGCATTTGACAAAATACAGTACCCTATCATGCTCAAGGCACTAGAAAACCTAAGAATAGGAGGAACATACTTCAACAGTGTAAAAGCTATTGATGCTAAATCAAAGGCCAGCATTATTCTAAATGGCAAAAAAAAAAAAAAAAAAATGGAAGCTTTTTTTTCCTGAAAACTGGAGTAAGACAAGCAAGTCCTCTTTCACCATTTCAATTCAACATAGTCCTTGAAACTCTACCCAAAGCAATTAGAAAGAAGAACGAAATTAAAGGGAAACAAATAGGAAAAAAAGAACTCAAACTATCATTATTTGCTGATGACATGATTGTATACCAGAAAACTTCTAGAATTAATTAGTGAATTCAGCAAAGTAGCAGAATATAAAATCAATACCCATAAATCAAATGAATTTCTATACATTAGTTTGGAATCTTATGAAAGATAAATTAGGAAAACCACCCAATTCTCAATAGCCTCAAAAAACAAAAGTAAAAACAAAAACAAAAACTGGGGAATCAACTTAACAAAAGATGTGAAAGAGTTATACAATGAAAACTACAGAACACTAATGAAATTAATTGAAGAAGACCTTAGAAGATGGAAAGATCTCCCATGCTCTTGGATAGACAGAATTAATATTGTCAAAATGTCCATACTACCCAAAGTGCTATACAGACTCAATGTGATTCCAATTAAAATCCCAATGTCATTCCTTATAGAAATAGAAAAAGTAATCATGAAACTCAACTGGAAAAATGAGAGACCCAGAATAGCCAAAGTAATCCTTAGCATGAAGGCTAAAGCATGAGACATCACAATACCAGACCTTAAACTATACAACCAAGATGTAGTGACAAAAACGGCGTGGTATTGGCACCAAAACAGAAATGTAAACCAATAGGATAGAATAGAAGACACAGATACAAACCCACATAAATACAGTTATCTCATACTAGACAAAGGTGCCAAAAACATACATTGGAGAAAAGATAGCCTCTTCAACGAATGGTGCTGGGAGAAGTTGAAATCCAATTGTAGCAAAATAAAATTAAGCCCCTATCTCTCACCATGCACAAAACTCAACTCAAAGTGTATCAAGGACCTAGGAATTAGTACAGAGACCCTGTGCCTAATAGAGGACAAATTAGGCCCAAATCTTCATCATGTTGGATTAGGCCCCGACTTCCTTAATGAAATGTAGCATTCTGTATAATTAGTATGTTCTAATAAAAATAAATAATATTTCAAAATATACCTGCAACAAGAACAAATTTAATGATAATATTTTACAAGTTTAGAGAGTTTCATGTGTTTGCTCATAGGTTTGCATGTGAAATATGCCTTGGTAAAATGGATTATCATTGAAAATGGATCAGCTCAGCTACCATCTATATAAAACCAAAAAAAATCAAATTTTATAATACTCTGTGCCTCATATAATTTGATTTTGTGATTTTTATTTCAAAATGTGTGTCTGGAAGTATCATGTCAACCAACTGGTGGAAGCTTACTACTTAGGAAGCTCTAAGTTCCCAAGAGGCCTCAAAGAAACTTAGGAACAAATTATAACTTCTCAGAACCACATTTCCAGGAGCTATAGGAAATAATCAAATATTTACAACAACAAAACAAGTATACAAAAAATAAATCTCACCTACAAAATAGTAGAATACTATGGAAGCATTTTTCTCACCATTTTCCCCTTCATTCCTAAGATGTCAGCAACTTTGGAAGTGAGTGACCCCTGCTTGATTCCAATCATAACAGTCAGAGTAAACATCACATGCACATTATTGTTTTTTTTTACTAGCTTATCTTTTGGATACCTGAAGGAATCATTAATATGTCTCTCTTTCATAACTTGAAAAGCAGTTGGAAAAAAAAATACAATGATTCTATAAACCTACAGATGCCTTGGTCAAAAATGTTCAGATGAAGGCATGCAATAGACCATCTAAAGCCTGTATGACAGCTGGACATGGATTCTTTGGAAAATCAGGGCATAAAAGAGAATTTGCATTTTTACAAAAATGTGGATGTGTAACCGATGTGATTCTGCAATCTGTATTTGGGGTAAAAATGGGAGTTCATAACCCACTTGAAGTATGAAATATGATATGTCAAGAGCTTTGTAATGTTTTGAACAACTAATAAAAAAAAGAGAATTTGCATGTATAGAACAATTTTAAAAGCCATGTTCATATCCAGAAAAGATGTATGCTCAGAAAAGTCTTGAGAAAACCTTAATCTTTCCCTACAGGATTGTTATGGTTTTTATGTGAGTTCTCCCCAAAGTTCATGTATGAACCAATGCAAGAAGTTTTAGAGGAGAAATGATCAGGTTATGAGACCCTTAACTCAATCAGTGAATTAGTCCTATGATGGGATTAAGTAGAAGGACACTGAAGGCCAGTAGGGTATGGCTAGAGGAAGTGGGTCACTAGGGCTGTGCCTTTGGGGTATATATTTTGTATCTGGCAGGTGGATTCTCTCTCTCTCTCTCTCTCTCTCTCTCTCTCTCTCTCTCTCTCTCTCTCTCTCTCTTTCTCTCTCTCTTTACTGATCATCATGTGAGTTTCTTCCCTTCACCACATTCTTACACTATGATATTCTGCCTCACTTCAAGCCCTGGGGAATGGAACTAATATTTCCATGATAGCAGAAAAACTGAATGCCCTATTTCCAGTAATGAATAAAACAACCAGACAAAAAATCAGTTATGAAATAAAACACTCATAATGCAAACCAATTAGACCAAACAGGTATATACAGAACACTCTGCACCTAAACATCAAAGTACATATTTTCTCTAGTTCATGTGCAGTATTCTCCAGGTCAGATCATGAATTAGGCCACAAAACAATTCTTAATGTTAAAAAATGAAATTATACAAAATATTTTTTTCTAATCAAATTGGAATTAAAGTAGAAATAACTAGGAAAATAAACAAGAAACCCCCAAATATGAGAAAATCAACCCACTTTTCAAATACCATTGAGTCTAAGGAGAAATTATCAGACAAATGTAAAAAAAAAATCCCACTAAGAATAAATAAAAGACATGTATCCCTACATTCATTTCTTTTATGTAACAACATATTGGAAGTCGCAGCCAAAAAAATTAATGAAAAAAAGAAACATTAAAATTAGAAACTTAAAAGTAAAATTGTATTTTTTCAGAGATGAGAAGATATTTTATAGAGAAAACCTTGAAGTTTCCATAAAAATAATATATATACACAAAATACATATGTATATAAATATGCATATATGTGTATATATATAAATATATTATAAACATGCAAAAATCAGTTTTTTCTATACATCAACAATGAACATCTGAAAACAAAATTATAAAAAATAATTTCATTGACAATGCCATCAATAATATAAACTACATATTAATAAACTTATACAGGGAGGTAAAATATACACATACAAATCTTTAAAACAATGCTGAAAGAAATAAAAGACATTGTAAAGATATCCCATGTTAAAAGATTTACATAGTTAATATTGGTTATATTGATATTACCAAAATAACATACATATTCAATGCAATTCCTATTTGTTTTCCAATGACTTTTCAGCAATAGAAAAAAATTCTAAAATTCACATAAATCTCACAGTATCCTAAAAAGGCAAAATGATCTTCAAAATAGGATTAAGCTGGATGACTCACACTTTCTTATTTAAAACTTAACAGAAATTCACAGGAATAAAAATAGTATATGGGTATATGGTTCTGGGGTGTGGCTCAGCGGTAGAGCACTTGCCAGGCTCATGAGCATCACTGGGTTCCATCCTCAGCTTCACATAAAAATAAATAAATAAACAAAATAAAAATTTTGTGTCCATCTATAACTAAAAAATATATAAAAATAGTATGGTACTGGATTGAGAACAGATATAGGTACCTAGGATATAAAATAAACAGGTCAAAAGAAAACACTTATATAAGAAACACTTATATTAAAAATCAGTCGATTTTTAACTATGGTGTCAAGACATTTCAAATGGAAATTCTTTTCAACAAATGATGCCAGAATAACTGTGCATCCACTTACATCAATAGTGAAAATGAAACTTTATTTTATACCATATTAAATAAAAGATTAATTGAATATGGATCAATGTAGTGAGCATAAGTATTAAAGTTTATGATACTCAAAGTAAACTAGAGGGAAATATACCTATAATATTGGTTTTGCCAATGATAACCTGGATATCTCACAGACAAAAATAATGAAAAAAAAAGATTAATTGGATTTCATCAAGATTAAAATCTGGGGCCAGTGATATAGCTCAGTTGGTATAGTGCTTGCCTTGCATGCACAAGGCCCTGGGTTCAATCCCTAGCACCACAGTAAATAAATAAATAAACAAATAAATAAATAAATAAAAAGATTAAAATCTTGTCTGCATTAAAGGACACTATCAAAATATTTTTAAAAATCTATACAAAGGAAATTCTTTTTCAATTCACATTTCTAATAGAAGATTAATATCTGATTATATGCAAATCATCTGAACAACAAAAACCTCCTGATTCAAAAAGGGGCACAGAACTTTAACATAAATTTACCTGAATAGAATGTAGATTAAGCACATGAAAAAAATGCTTAATAACACAAGTCATTAGGGATATGCATATCAAAACCTCACAATCTGGTATGTTTACACACATCATAATTAATAGTAAACAGTAAAGTAAGAATAATAACTATTGAAAAGGATGTAGAGAGACTGGAGCCCTGGTGCATTTCTAATGGGAATGTATACAGTACAGTTGTTATGGAAACTATATGATAATACCTCAGAAAGTTACATGTAAAATTACAATATCATCAAGATATTCTACTTCTAGGTGTATATCCAAAGGACTGAAAGCAGAGAATGAAATATGTGCTTCTTCTTCCTTTTTTTTTTTTTTGTATTGGGGATTGAACTCAGGGTCACTTGATCACTGAGCCACATCTCCAACCCTATTTTGTATTTTATTTAGAGATGGGGTCTCACTGACTTGCTTAATGCCTTACGTTTGCTGAGGCTGGCTTTGAATTTGTGATCCTCTTACCTCAGCCTCCAGAGCTGCTGGAATTACAGGTGTACGCCACTGTGCCCAGCTGAAGTAAGTGTTTGTAAATCCATGCTCACAACAACATTGTTCTGAAGAGCTAGACAGAAACAATTCAAATATGTACTAATAGGTGAATGGATAAATGAATTGTGCTATGTACATATATTGGAATACTATTTGTCTCTAAAAGTAATAAAATTCTGATGCATGATACAATATAAGTGGACCTAGGAAATATTATGCTAAATCAAAAGGGCCAAAATTAAAAGTACAGATATTTCATGGTTCAACATAAGAGGTAATTAGGGTGATTAAATGCACAGAGAATGTAATAGAATATTGGGTAGCAGAGCATCGAGGTTGAATAAATAGGTTGTTAGTGTTTAATTAGTGTAGAGTTTCTGTGTGTGTGATGATGTAAGAGTTCTCAAAATAGATATTAGTGATGATTTGACATTGCCAATGAATTAGTGACCCTGAATTTCATTGGTATTTTTAATATATGCAAAAATTTCTATAGGGATTAGGGATATAGCTCTGTTGGTAGAGTGCTTGCCTCATATTTACAAGGCCCTGGGCTCAATCTCCAGGAACCCCTACACACACACACACACACACACACACACACACACACACACACACTTTATATATATATATAAATACACACTTTATATATATATATATATATATATATATATATATAAAGTGTGTATTTGTATGCAATTACATATAATCTATATATTGTTATATTTTGTTATTGACATTTTATTGTAATTAGAAAATATTTTAATGTTTTAAATATTATAGAATCAAAGAAAATATAAATGAGTTTTATATAATAAGTTAGGTTTCTGAGAAATATAAGGCTAACCATGTTGGGAGGTACAAGAGCAATGTGATAGTATATTCAATGTTTAGAAAAGATCACTCTGATTCCAAAATGGTGCCTACATACTTCATTTTCACAATATGTACGAGGCAGAAACAAGTGTTCTCACATGGTTGAATAGCAGAAGACCAGACAGTGCTCTGAGGTCTCTTTATAAAGACATTAATCTCATTCACAATGACAGAACCACCATGACAGTCACCGCAAAATTCCACCTCTTAATATCACCACGGTATGAATTTCAGAGGGACATAAATATGCAAACCTCAGTAATTTGGAATCAGTGGTTCTCAAAATTGGCTACTTAGCCAAATCATCTGAAGAAATTATTTTAAGATAGAGACATTTAGTTTCTAATTAAATCTCATTAAATTGGAATCTTGGAAACTGTGATTGGGAATTTATATTTTCACCAATTTCTTTACAGATCATGACCAGGCATTTTATTACCAGTCTATACAGCTGGGCACAAAACATACAATCATCAAAATTATTATTTTTCTAAAATATTTTAATGAGTTTGTGATATCATCTATATCTTGTTAAATTTTGAGTAACTGTTCAGTTATATGATAAATTATGAATGCTTTAATGATGGAAAAGGAGCAATGTTTACTATGTCTTGGAAAATTGGCTCTCCTGTACAAGATGACATGGTGAAGGAGACGGAAGACCAGCATGAGGGCAATAGATAGTTATAAGGAATTCACAATTTGGAGTAGACTACATAGTATGATCCCAGAGAGAATGGAATTCATTTACATTGTGTTGACCACTTGGCACTGAAGAAAGTTCCCAGGAAATATAACACCACATTCTGTAGAAGTTTATTGCTGAAGTTTGAGTAAGTCAGGAAAACTTCAATCTTTTAGTTTCCAGGTTACATGGTATTTGCCATGCACTTAAGTTTTTTTTTCTAATCTATTTAAGCATTTATGTTCTAACTTAAGTCTTACAGCAATCTAATGAGGAAGTGAGGTGTCATTGCATTATTTTTCAGATAAATAGCCAATGTCCTGAAAAATTTAGTGACTGGCTCAATATGCAATTAAGTCAAGAAAAAAATATGAAAATTTGGGTATTATAACTGCATTTTCTATATATTATTCCGGACATATCTGGGATAAGATATTATGTTATTTTTTCCAAATTTATATTTGTCCTTTTTGATTGTTTTTTTTTTCTAGAGAGTTCTATATTTTGGGGAAAGAAGTACTTTAAAAATCTGAAAATTTTAGAACTAGAGATTAGACCAAATCTTTAACTACAAGTGGATCCTTATTTTTCTTATGCCTTTCATTGTAAAGATATATAAAATCACTGTATCTTCACTATTTATTTCTATTAATCATCTCAACCTTCTTATAGTGAAGTAATGTTGATTTGTTATTCTGCAAGTTCATGTTTTTTTATTAAATTCTGCATATGTTTTTATTATGCATATCAATATATTGCTAGAATGAGGTAATAATTTTGAATGTGAGGCATGATGATAAATTGTGAGTGAATTTTAGGAAACCCATACACAAAAGCAAAAAAGAGTAAATATGTGGCTTTCTACCTTGGTAAGCCTAACTCTAGATTAATATAAATTAGAATTTTCTCATGAATATCTGTGCTAGATGTCATCCAAGGGGCTCCTGTGGAATATAATAGGAACACAACATTATGACATTATTATCTTGCTCTATACATTAGACCATTAGGTTTTAAATCCCTCATTAAGAGATTGGATTTTTAAGGAAGTATACATTCCACTATTAAGATGTCCTCAAATAATAATAATAATATTTTTTATTAAATATAAGTGTGTAATAATAACATACATTATATATTGATATACAATGTTATAAATCATAGTCATGTGGTTCCATTTCTATTAAAAAATAAATTCAACTCAGTAAGAGCTTATATTTGTCATTCCACAATATAACTAAATAATATCTCACTACAAGCTAAAAGAAATATTCTAATGATGCTTTTATATAACCTTACTAGATTGCCTTAGATCACTGTTATGCACTTAACTAAACATGGCAAAGGCGGGGAAAGGGTTGTGGCTCAGTGGTAGAATGCTCACCTGGCATGCATGAGGCACTGAGTTTGATCCTCAGTACCACATAAATATAAAATAAAGATATTGCATCCACCTAAAACTAAAAAAATAAATATTAAAAAAAAACATGGCAAAGGCAATTCTGAAAAGGTAGTCAAGAAACTAGTTCTTTAAGACTTTGTTTCCATGTATTACTCAGAGATTACTTTTCTGAACCAGAATGTCTTCAATTATAACATATGGTATGAAATTTCCAATGAGTGTTAGCAACATGGAGTATTAGGAAGTTCCCAGCTCTAGGCCTTTTCACAGAATAAAACAGCACCTGTTCTCAGGAAAAAACACCACAAATTCCAAAAACTGGGGATGAGGCTGAAGCACTCTTTTGGAACAAAAATACAGAAAAGATGTGGTAGAATGGTAAAAAGAGTGACTTCACTTTGACGAAAACATCTCATTCCCTAGCAAGCACAGAAAGAGAGACACATGAAATTTAGACTATGCTTTCTCCAGTGTGAGATAGAGAACCTGAGGTAGAAATCAAGCTTCTTCAGAACACCAGGCACATCCCCCAAATCCCACTTTCATTTCACCTCACAGGAATTGGAATTTGTAGGATTTGACCACCTAGGAGCAACAAGGAGACAAGACTTGAGGTGAAGCTCACAGTAACTATCATGTCAGTCTTGCTGGTGGCACCATCTCTCTTCTGGCAGCCTCATCCTACCTGGTAGAGCTCAGTCTGCAGCCTTTTCTGACCATGAAGCATTGTCAGTAGTTCTTCCTAACTGGGATCTATCTGAAGTCAGTGGTCCAGATTCAGACCCTATACCATAGCCCCACCAGATTTTGGAAAACAGTGAAGCTAGCTAATCTTGAAGAATAGCTGGCAGGCTTGCTTTGGCAGGGAATCAAGCCATATTTCACACCAACTACAGAGCACAGCCTTTGGTCCTCACTTATCTGGAAGCCTGATAAGTAACTCTTCCAGACTACATAGTACAACCAGTAGCAGTACTCAGACAGGGAACAATGTCAGTGACCCAGTGTAACTCCAGAGAATGTGGCCTCCACTAATCATGGAGTCCAGCTTGCAACCCCAACTGAATGCAGAACTCAATAAGCAGCCTTACCTAACCTCAGAGCACAGGTAGGAACCCTGATCAATAAACGATTCTGGCAACAATCCACACCTTTACATATATGCTGTTAGCCTTTCATGAAACCCAGGATAGATTAAAGATATTCATCAACCAAAAGTAAATCTGTAAAAGGATATAAGAATGCATACTTTCTTATCTGCAAATGCCATGTTCTTATTCTTTTTTAGCACTTAGTAATATTCCATTGTGTACAAATGCCACATTATTTTTATCCATTCATCCACTGAAGGGCATCTAGGTTGGCTCCACAGTTTAGCTATAGTGAATTGTGCTGCTATAAACATTGATATGGCTTTTTCCCTGTAGTATGCTGTTTTTAGATCCAGTAAGGAATCTCCATACTGCTTTCCAAATTGGCTGTACTAATTTGCAGTCCCAACAGCAATGTATGAGTGTACTTTTTTGCCCGCATCCTTGCCTTGACTTGTTGTGAATTTGGTGTCAACATACTTTATATACAAACAGAGATATGATAAATTGTGGTATAAATGTGTATTAAGAATTGTAATGCAAAAAAAGAGAGAGCTCATGTATAATGACATAATTTGACATGAACATACTTTATATACAGAGTATTGAAAAATTGTGCTGTGAATGGATAATTATGAATGTAATGCATTCCACTATTATCATGTATGTAAGAAATAAAAAAGAAAAGAATGCATACTTTCTTAAATATGTACAGACCAGCAATAAAAGATATCATAGCAGAATGAAAGTATCACTAAGAATCAGACACCACCAAAGAAAACTAATACAACTCCAATAACCAACCATAAAGAAATATAGAATGATGAAGTGACTGAAGTGGTTCAGGATAATCTTTTTAAGGCAGTTCACTGAATTAGAAGAATACACAGAGAACTAAAAAGAATTAGTAAAATAATACACCAACAAAATGTTGAATCCTCAAAAGAAATAAAAACCATTTTAAAACACATTTAAAGTTAAATTATGTAATTACTGAAATGAAAAAAATAAGACCTTTAATAGCAGACTTATGCAAACACAAGAAAAATTCAGTGACATCAAACAAAATTGTTTGAAATTAGTCAGAGAAACAATAAGAAAAAATATGGTGACAAAAATGAATGAAGCCTGTGAAATTTATGAATCACCATCTAGCAAGTTTATATACTCATTATGGAATCCCAGTATTAGAAGAGATAAAAAGACACCACTCTATTTAAAGAGGTTATGACTAACTTCTCAAACTTGAGGAGAAAATGGATATTAAGATTCATTGGATCTGAAGGCCCTTAAATACCCTTCATTTAAAAAAACCTACACATAGAAACATTTATGAAAGAGAATTTTAAAAGCAACAAGGAAAAACTGACCCATCACATAAAAGGGAGCGCCCATAATATTATACATGGTTTTCTCAACACAATCATGTAGGTCATGAAAAAGTTGATGCTACATTCAAAATATGAAAAGGAAAAAATGCTAAACAAGAATAGCATTCCCAGCAAAGCTGTATTTCTGAAATAAAAAATAAACAAATACTGATGTAGTTATAAAGACTGGATAGGCTTTACATGTTATGCTAAAGGGAGTGTTTCAAGCTCAGATTAAGCAGTGGAAAATTAACAATATAAAATCATATGAGAATGTAAAACTCATGTAAATGAATGTAAAATGAATGTATAGAGAAGTTTAGATTTAGTGTATAAATCACTCTCAACTCTAGTATGAAAATTAAAAGAATTTTAAGTGCAATAATTTGGTAATGGATACATAATATTAGAAAGAAATTTTAACATCAGTACCATTAAATATGAGGGGGAAGGAAAATAAAATCATGAAGCATTTGTATATGATCAAATTGAGGCTTTTATCAGCTTAAAATAGGATTTTTTTTCATTTTGTTAATTGTGGGGTTTGTTGTTGTTGTTTTGGGTACTGGGGATTTAACCCAGAGTTTTGTAGATGCTAGGCGAGTACTCCATCACTGAGTTTAATCCTCAATCCTAAAGTACAATATTATAAGGTATTTTATATAACATTCCTGGTGACCAAAAAGGAAACCTCTGTAGTAAATAAACAAAAGATTAAGAGAAAGGAATCAAACTAGAAAAATGAAAAAAAATTTCACATCCCAAAGAAAAATGGAGAGGAAGAAAAAAGTGAAGGAAACACAGTCTAAAACAATTAACCAAACAGCAATAGTAAATAATTTTCTATTAAATATTACTTTAAAATTAAATTGCTTAAATAATTCTCTAATCAAAAATCATAAAATAGGGCTGTAGCTCAGTGGCAGAGCACTTGCCTAGCATATATGAGGCAATGGCTACATCCTTAGCACCACATAAAAAATAAATTAATAAACAAAGATATTATGTGTCCCTTTACAACTTAAAAACTATTAAAAAAAACAAAAAATGGCTGAATGTAGCAAAAGAAAAAGTAAATTTAAAATAATGCTACAACAAAAGTAAATATAGTGGATTCTATTACACAATTTTTTTCATAACAAAGGAAATAATTAACAAAATGTAAAAAGCAACCTATGAAGTGAGAGATAATTTTTAGAAGCCATATACTCACAAAGGATTAGTATCAAAATATATAAGGAATTCATACAACTCATTAGTAAATTATATATCCCAACTGTAAATGGATAATGAATCTAAATAGCCATTTTTTACAATGAAGACCAGCAAATGGCTAACAAGTAGATAACAAGGTACTCAACATAACTGATCATCAGGAAATGTAAATCAAAACTACAATGAAATGTCATCCCATTAACAAAGAGATAAGAGATAATAAGTGTTTATGAATGAATATACCTCACCAACAGTTATTAGATCTTGTCTCTTTGTTACTATATGTATAAACATTGATTAGCACCTATCCCTAGGGAAGAACACATTTGAAAATTCCAAATTTTCAAAGACATGGGGGATAATTAGTGTTGACAAGGATATGAAGAAGCTAGAAACTTTTCATGTGGGAAAGTAAATTTGCACAACCATTATAAGAGTATGAAAGTTCCTCAAATAAGAATACAACTACTACATGATCCAGCAACCCCACATCTGGGTATATACCCAGTGGAAACAAAATCAGTATTTAGAAACGTTTTCTAAACTTCCATACTCATTGAAGCATCAATTACTATAGCCAACACATGAAAACAACCTAAATACCCATTGAAGGATGAATGGATATAATATCACAAATGCACAAAGGAGAATTTTTCTGGTATAAAAATAATGAAAAAGGCTCAGTGGTAGAGTGATCACCTAGCATGTGCGAGCTGCTAGGTTTGATCATTAATACCACATAAAAATAAAAAATATAAAGATATTGTGTCCAACTACAACTAAAACAAAATATATAAAAAAAAATGAAAAATCCTGCCATTTGTATCAACATGAATGAACCTTGAGATAATGCAGTTAGAGAAAGGCAAATATTTTATTATCTCACTTATATATAGAATCTTAAAAAGTTAAAATCATAGAAACAGAGTAGAATGGTGTTTTTCAGGAGTTAGAGGAAGGAAATGGGAAGATATTTGTCCAAGTGTAGAAAATTTCAGTTTTAAAATGAAACAAATACATTCTATGGATGCAACATATACCATGGTAACTCTAACAAATAATGTTTTGTTAGATACTTGGAATTTTGTAAGAAAGTTGGTGTTAAATATTCTTACCTGATATAAAATTTTATAACTATGAATATGCCAAATGATCTGATTGATATAATTATTTCAAAATCATCAGAACATACAATCTAAAAAGCTATGTTTTGTTTTTAATGCAGGGATGCTTTACCACTGAGCCATGTCCCCAACCATTTTTATTTTTTTTATTTTTGTTACATTTTGATTCAAGGTCTTGTTAAGTGGCTTAGGGCCATTCTAACTCACTGAGACTGATTTGAATTTGCAATCCTCCTGTGTTAGCCTCCTAAGTTACTGGAATTACAGGCATTAGCCACAATACCTGACTACAAAACTACAATTTTATTTATTGCCTACCTACATAAAATTGGGGGAGAAAAACTGGATAGATTCTGCAGCTTTTCTCAAATTTGGTATTTTACTATTTTACAACTTCAGAAACTCTTGTAGGGTGGTGCTATTGGCAAACAATGACGATGCCTGGTGGGAAAGTATCTGCTTGCGTACAATAATACATTTGGGACAAAAAGTTTCTCCCTTATTCCATTGAGAACCCACATGATATAGTATCAGAGGACAGTGATCACCAGTTATCTGTATCCAATAAGATATACTATTTTGGTCTGAGACCTGGCTTATTAAAGAATCAATTTACACTAGATAAAAAATATTTTGAATTTCTAGTTATAAATGTAATATATGGCTGAGGCTTGCCATTTATTTTGACTAAAGACAAAGTGGAACTCTATGGCTATTTAATGAAAGTGGTCTGTGGATTTCAGAACTATTGTTCTATATAGTATTCACTTCTAAGCTGCCTTTTTTTGGTTTGGTTTGCACAGTTGCATACATTTTTTTTTTCTTGTCTAGACTAACTCTTTTGTTTTATTTTCCTTTTAATTTTTAATGTCTTATTTTTTTTTGTATTGCCCTTTCACTTGGAAGCATCAAAATTCCCAAAAAAATATATATTTCACTGTTATTACGGGAAAATAAACCACTAAGAATAAGAGAACTTGTTGATCTACTATAAACCTTAAAAAATATATCATATAGGTTTTGGCCAACCCATCAATAAGCTCATTTCCAACTCATACTATATCTGGCACAAAAAAAGACAATAAAGATTATGTTGATTCATGACACAAAAAGAAAATGGAAAATAATTTTGACATTCATTTTATGTATTTTTTAATTTATATATGATGGAAGAATGCATTACAATTCTTATATAGAGCACAATTTTTCATATCTCTGGTTGTATACCTAGTATATTCACACCATTTTGTATTTTCATACATGTACTTTGGATAGTAATGATCATAACATTCCACCATTATTAATTATCCCATGACCCCTCCCTTTCCCTCCAACCCCTCTGCCCTATCTAGAGATTAGTCCCATGCTCCTGCTCCCTATCCCACTATGAATCAGCCTCCTTATATCAAAGAAAACATTCGGCATTTGTTTTTTTAGGATTGGCTAACTTCACTCATCATTATGTTCTCTAACTCCATCTATTTACCTGCAAATTCCATGATTTTATTTTCTTTTATTGCTGAGTAATATCCCATTATGTATATATGCCACATATTATAATCCATTCATCTATTGAAGGGCATCTAGTTGGTTCCACAGTTTAGCTATTTTGAATTGGGCTGCTATAATATTAATAAAAAAAGCGTGGTATTGGCACCAAAACAGACTGGTAGACCAATGGTACAGAAGAGAGGACACAGATACTCACCCACAAAACTACAATTATCTTGTATTATACAAAGGTGCCAAGAACCTGCATTGGAGAAAAGATAGCCTCTTCAACAAATGGTGCTGGGAAAACTGGAAATCCATATGCAACAAAATGAAATTAAACCCCTATCTCTCACCATGCACAAAACTCAACTCAAAATGGATCAAGAACTTAGGAATACAACCAGAGACCATGTTTCTAGTAGAATAAAAATAGGCCCTAATCTCCATCATGTGGGATTAGGCCTTAACTTCCTTAATAAGAATCCTGTGGCACAAGAATTAAAATTAAGAATCAATAAATGCAATGGACTCAAACTAAAAAAATTCTTCTCAGCAAAAGAAGCAATCAGTGAGATGAATAGAGAGCCTGCATCATAGGAGCAAATGTTTACCCCTCACACACCAGATAGAGCACTAATCACTAGGGTATAAAAAGAACTCAAAAAGCTAAACAACAAAACAAATAACCCAATCAATAAATGGGCCAAGGACCTGAAGAGACACTTCTTAGAAGATGATGTACAATCAATTAACAAACACATGAAAAAATGTTCATCATCACTAGCAATTAGAGAAATGCAAATTAAAACCACTCATCTCACTCAAATCAGAATGGCAGCTTTATGCATACAAACAACAATAAGTGTTGACAAGGATGCAGGGGAAAAGGTACACTCATACACTGCTGGTGGGACTGCAAATTGGTGCAGCCAATGTGGGAAGCAGTATGAAGATTTCTTGGAAAATTGGGAATGGAACCACCATTTGACCTAGCTATCCCTCTCCTCGGACTATAACCAAAGGACTTAAAAACAGCATACTACAGGGACACAGCCACATCATTTTGACATTTTTTTTATATTTATTTTTTAGTTGTAGGTGGACATAATGTCTTTATTTTATCTTTATCTGGTGCTGAGGTTTGAACCCAGTGACTCATGTGTGCTAGGCAAGCACTCTACCACTGAGCCACAACCCCAGCCACTCATCTTGACATTCAAAACAAACTTTTCAATAATGTATGAAATCAATCTCATTAGTACTGGAATGGTTAAGTGGTAACCACTTT
Source organism: Callospermophilus lateralis (assembly GCF_048772815.1). Lineage (NCBI taxonomy): Eukaryota > Metazoa > Chordata > Mammalia > Rodentia > Sciuridae > Callospermophilus > Callospermophilus lateralis. Next base: position 80,206,744 of record NC_135325.1, on the reverse strand, counting down.
AATGGTAATTTTTTTTTCCTGTAATTAACTGTAAAAATGACACAACAATATAATTTCACTTGGGTTTATATCTTTTTTTCCTTAACTGCTTTATTTTAAACTTTTTGAAGAAGTAATTTAATCTTTATGAACATTTATAAAATGAAATTAACTGTCATCTCACTACCTCATCTATCTGTGACAGATTCAAAACTTCTTTGTGATTTTTAACAAAAACTTGCTATGTAAATCCAAGGCACTATTGTTATCTGATATATAAAAGTCTATCATGTCTAACAGTGAAAAATGCACTTATATATCTGTTCTTATTTTTACAGTGAACAGTTTTCACATATATCATAATCTTATACATTAGAAAATACAACTACAAACCTCTAATACAAAAATAAACAAACTGAATGTAAAATTTAGATATACTAGGTATATTTGCACAACTCTACTTATTAGGAACATGCCATCAAGTACACAAACACTTAATTTGGATTGGTTTTTCAAAGGATTATTAATGTTCTCAACTTGGTGTGAGTGAGCATTTGTAGGAAATCAAATTACTTGAAAAATTTTATAGCTCTTTCTAGTTGAATACATTATTTGCAATTTAAAAAACTCATAAAAAGTGGAAAAATTAGCAAAATTTAGATTTATGCTTTTAATCATAAATACATAAAAACCATTGTTCAATATATCATGGTGACTGATTTCTTGACTTTGATTTATCATTGCACAATGGACACAGATATGATAGCAATAGGCCATTATTCAAACATTTTCTGTGCTCTGAATTTTCATAGATTCTGCAGATTCTTATTATTAATGATCAATAAAAATCTTGGAGGTGTAGAATAGCTTCAAATTGATTGATTTTCGCATGCCTTCACATTTTACTAAAAGCAATTCCCCAAACATCTTTTAAACTGGATATAAAGTTAATTTATCAAACCTCACATTTTCTTTCTCATTGTTGGATTACATATAAAAGGAGGAGATTGAAGTTTTGCTTTAAAAGTGTACAAATTAAGAATGTGACAGTGCAATTTTGCTTCCCATTCATATGGTATTCAACATTTTGCTTTCATTGTCACCTAATCCTGTCAGATATTTCATTTTGATATAAAGAAATGGGCCAACTGGATATACTATGCTTTTATGCACTCACTAGTTTTCTTAGTCCCTGTAAATAGCTGTTGACATGTTTGTCATGGTTGACAGATTGACACAACAGATGGAGATTCTGTTTGTCACTCACACTTTTCCCATTGAGACTGATACTGTATTAGCAGTTTTAGTTCAACTTTTCTCTTTGAAGAAAATGAATATCCTTTTAGCATTAATAAGAGAATGCCATTATTAAAAATACTTAAATTCATCATATCTTTACGGAATAGTAACTTATGTTTTCATCCCTTATTAAAGTAGCTTTCCAGTACTAACAGGCTTTTGTTCAAAAGACAGAGTTTATTATTTTTATTTTAAAGAAAAATAATAGAAAATTTTACTTAATATATTTTAAGGATATAGTACAGGGACCCTAACTACATTTACCTTGTTTTACTATCATCTACCTCAGATCCTCTTCATCTTTCTAAATTATTTACACATTGAACAATAACTCACCATTCCTTCCTTCACTCAGTCTCTGTCAACCATCATTCTAGTTTTAGTCTCTACAAATCTGGCTATTCAACTTTTTTATATGAGTGAAATTATATAGTATTTGGCCCTTTGTAAATGCCTATGTCATTTATCATAAAAACTTCAAAATTCATCAGAATAGATTGACAGAATTTGCTTTCTTTTAAGGCTAAATAATGCCCATTCTATGTGAAGACTATGTTTTGTAAATCTTTTCATTCAATAATGGTCACTTGTCCTTATTTATATTCTTTATACTATTTTTTATGTTAGCCAATTCATAATCTTTAAAAGCCTTAAGGGAAAATAATCATGGACCTTCAAAAAGATTCTCTCTCTCTCTCTCTCTCTCTCTCTCTCTCTCTCTCTCTCTCTCTCTCTCTCTCTCATTCTCTCTAGTCACTAGTTGAATTCTTTGTTGCCTGTGGAGTTCCAATTAGTCCCACCACTATTTCATATATTTATTTTTGTTTTATGCATTTTAGCTTTACTTCCTCACCATATCTCACCTGGTCTACTCAACCAAACTTTACATTCTTCACAGTCAGGACTCTCCTAGACAGTGCCTATTTTGGCTTATAGTCAGTCTGAGATTTCAAAATCAGATAAAATGGAAATCAAAACACTAGTGTAGTGCTAACAAATTTTCTATGTCAGGTTGTTTACAATTCTTTACCAAAAAATATTTAAAGGAGGGATAAAGATGTATTTCAATGGTATTGTGTTTGCCTAGCATGTGTGAGACCCTGGGCTCGATAATTAGTACAAAAAAATAAAGTTGTTCTCATAATCAAAAAGTAATTTTAATTACATGTCACTATACATTTTTTTACAAACTTCAAATCTCAGTGTAATTTTAATTTGCATTTTCCTCATTGCTAAAGATGTAGAATATTTTTCATATATTTGTTGACCATTTGTATTTCTTCTTCTGAGAAGTGTCTGATTAATTTATTTGTCCATTGAGTTATTGGGTTGTTTTATTTTGTTGGTGCTGTTTTTTTCAGTTCTTCATACAATCTGGATATTAAACCTCTGTCAGAAAAGTAGCTGGCAAAGATTTCCTCCCATTGTGTAGGTTCTCTCTGAACTTTGCTAATTGTTTTCTTTGCTGTGCAGAAGTTTTTATTTTTTAATTTCATGCCATCCTAGTTATTAACTCTTGACATTATTTCCTGAGATTTAGGGATCTTACTGTGAAAATTGTTGCCTGTGCCTATCCTGCAAACAGGATTCTTTTACTGATTTTTTTTTAATTCATAAGTTCTTTATTAGTGTATAAAAATGGTCCTGATTTTGTATTGTGCTACTTTCTCAATTCATTAATCAAAACTTAATTATAAATTTTAAGAAATTTTGGGTAAATCATATCATCAGTAAAGAGTGATAATTTGAATTCTTCTTTCTCATTTGCAAACCTTATCCGTGTGTATCACTTTTATTTATTTATTTATTTTGTCTAGTTGTTCTGGCTAGAATTGCTAATACTGTATTGACTAAAAGTGGTGAAAGTGGACACTCTTATCTTATTCCTGATATCTGAAGACATGATTTCACTTTTTACCATTTGGTATGATGTTGCCTCTGCACATTTCATATATAGCTTTAATCATACTGAGCCATGATTTTTCTATACCTAACTTGTTCTGAGGTATTATTATGAAGAATTGTTTAATGTTATTAGGGGACTTTTCTGCATCTATTGGTATGATCACATAATTTTAACCTTTGTTTTATTTATATACTATCTTACATCTATTGATGGCATATATTGAACCTATCTTTTTGTCCCTGAAGTTAAATCAAGTGGATCATGTGTAATATTTTAATGTTCTGTGTTATGGTTTGTATGTGAGGTGTTGCCCAAAAGCTCTTGTGTGAGACAATACAAGAAGGTTTGGAGGAGAAATTATTGGGGTAACTTAATCCTTCTGGGATTAACTTAGTGGTAACTCAAGGTATGTAGGGGTATGGCTGGATGAAGTGGTCCATTGAGTGCATGGATATGGGTTATATATTTTGTATCTGGAAAGTGGAGTCTTTCTCTCTGCTTCCTGATTACTAGTAAGCCACTTCCCTCTTCCACACTCTTCTGCCATGTTGTTCCTGTCTCGCCTAGAGCCCTGAGGAATGGAGCCAGCTATCTAGAATTGAGACCTCTGAAATTGTGAGCCACAAATAAAATCTCCCTCATCTACAGTTGTGCTATTAAGGCTATTTAGTCACAGCAGCAAGAAAACTAAAATATATATATATATATATATATATATATATATATATATATATATATATACTGTTAAATTTGATTTTCAATTATTTCATTGAATATTTTTGTATATATGTTCTTCATAAATTTTGTTCTATTGTTTTATTTTTTCTTGTGTCCTTATAAGTTATTGAAATTAAATTTTTCATAGACAGAAAAATGCAGGGGCTTCTTAAGGAGTAAGCTTAGACAACAGTGCCCTTCTCAAGATGGCTTTCAGTTACAGCACTATGAAAATATGCTGAAAAATGTGGAGAATTTCTTCAGAGCCAGCTTACCATGCAAATCCCAGGTCTGTTGTCATTCAGGCTGTATTGCTGCAGGGCAACAAATCTTGTGCCAGTGTTGCTCCCTGGGACTCTCCCTTTTTACCAGTAACCCTTTAGAGGAGGCACTTCCACCCTCACCCTCAGCCATGCTTCCATGCAACTTGTGCTGGAGTGATGGGTTTCACCTTGTATTCTACTAACCAAAGCATCTGGTTTTCCACAAGTTATTGACTACAATTGGGCTTCAACCTTGTTCCATAATTCTCCACTTAAATAAGTATCTAGACTCTAGTTGTTTTGATTCTATCACATGGAGAAGCAATCAAGGGTTGGGTGATTCTAATATGTTGTCTTGAGTCTTCCTTCTCTTTTATGGCTATGAAAATTCAATTCAAAATAGAATATTTTAATCATTTGAGGCTTATTATTATGACCAACATTTAAAAATTCAAGTTACAGGCATACCTTAGCTCCAAAGAATGAGAGATTCTTAGACATAAAATACATAATATTAGGATAAAATATTGTTTGGGAAAATAAATGAAAAATACAAGTTCAGTGAGATTGAAGAAAAAATATAAAACATGCATTTGTTAAACATGAATATGTCCATATATTTTATTATGCATCATATCAATTCAACCAAAACATTTCATTTTATACATTATAAAGTGTAATATAAAATTTTCACTAGATTCCAATATTACAGCATGCTAGTTATTGATGTTTCTGCAACTATTTAAACTATTTGTCAAAAATATTAGTTGTCAATTTGTAAAATGTTAGGAGTGACACATATTTTAAAAATTATTTATGCTAGCAAAATATTTAAAGATCACTGATGACAAGCCTTAGAAATTAGCTACATGTTGTTAAAAATTTTGAAATTCAGATCATCTATGATTTTCAAATCTTAAGTCTGCTCCTACCATTTGTAAGCACACAAACATGATTGAATCTGCCATAGGTAGTTCCTCAGTTTCCTAAAGTTATAGCACTTTATCTTCAATAATACTGTAACCAGTTTGGTACAAGCAAACCTGAGTGTCCAGAATGATTTTATAGCTAAACATAATATGAACTAGAAGCTCTAGGGGACCATTTAAATGAACTAAAATGTGAATAGTTACTCTTAGAGTTGGCAACCCTGCTCTACCAAAAGTAAATTTAAAAAACAAAAGCTCATATCCCAAGAAAATTCAATAATTTTTTTTTTTAAGTTCAGTTGCCTGATCCTCTCCAAAATAAGCAAGGTGACCAGTGTATTACCTTTGAGAATAAACCATAATTTCTCCTGTGCCTTAAGAGTGGATGCAACTAACTTACTTACTTACTAGTAGTAATGCCTAATATATCAGTATTTATTTTTGAGGAAGCAAAATAACCAAAGCATCTGGTTTTCCACAAGTTATTGACTTATAATTCTGTAGTTCCACTCTAGCTTTATTTGGTTTGATTTCCTCTCCTGGAAAGTTGATGTCTAATTCCACCAAGAGTTCCAAGATCATCACCTTAATTTCTTTTTGAATTATACCTGCACATAATGGCTACCAAAGATAGAAGAAACAAGAGCAACATGTTTAGAAACTAGGGTATTTATAAGTTAGCACGTCTAGTTAACAGAGACAAGCTAGACTATTATGGGTTAATATGGTCTTTCTAGCAGAGCAGAATAGTGCTTGCAAAAATTCGTAAATAAATTACAGAGAGATTGAAAGTACTTAAAGCTGAATGGGAAAAGACTTTTAGTTTTCTTAACTATATGCATTATAAAAGTATATTATTTTGTAAGTGAATAATAATTTTGTTTTCACATGTATATTACAATAGTTTGTGGCCCTTCAGAGGTTTATAGAACTTGAAAAAATATACAAAATATCTGAAATATAAAAAAGAAGTACAAAGTAAAATACATTTATGTTTCCTTATACAAAAACATTGTCAATGCATAATTTAATGGTACTGTAGAGTAATTCAATCAATTCTACTAATTTAATCAATTAGATTTGAAAAAATCATCATTGACAACTGAAATACTGCCTTCTAAGATTTCAGAAAAAAACATTTTAGAGAACTTTCATCTATTATATCAATTTTCTTTTAGAAAAGTCCAGAAAGTTTCATAATAATTAGGAAATAAAGCCATACTTAGACCTGTGACTAACCAAAATTAGACCTGTGACTGCCAAAATTCTCCACCAGCAAGTTGAGAAAAGAGAATCATTCTCAAATGGCAGGTGGTTTAGCTACTCTTTTCTTAGCTGAACTATGTTTGATTTTTTTCTACTACCTTTGCTTCCAAAACAAGTTTTTCAGAATTACCTCTCCCTCTTTTCCCCTTTGTTTTCCCACTCATAAGCATTGCCCTGTTGATTTAAGTGCTAGTTTTAGATTAATCATTTCTTTCTGATTCTATGTTCCAGTAACCTAAATTACCAAGATCCCCAAAATCTTCTGACCTTCCAATACATTCTGTTGCCAGCTGGCTGGGCTGGTGAGATGAGCTGGGTTCAAATGAGCTGGCTGTATCAATAATTAAGAAAACAGCCAAGAAATCATGCATCACACAAACATGAGTTTCTAAGGGCAGGATGGCTTGGTGATCCAAAAGGTTAGCTTCACCCTGGGCAGTGCTGGAAAGAGTAAGAGAGCAAGTAAAACTGAAACCCCCTATTTATTGGGGAGAAGACATTCAGCAGAATATTCTTCCCAAATAAGATAAAGGGTAGGGTTTGGAAGGATGGAGTCTTGATTGGTGGTGTCTTATGGTCATCAGATTGATTGACATCTTGGCAAGTCACACCCATCTCAGGTGCTGTGTGGGATCACAAGAAGAGTGAGAGGAAAAGCATATTTGTCACACAGTGCACTTAGCACACAATGCCAGACCAGTCTTCTCATACCTCAAATGCACATAGCTCACACACACAGCCCATAAAAAGCTCACGACAATTGTCAGTGTCTATCCACTGTCACTCACAACTTTGCTAATATATCCTTTCATTTATTTGTATCTAACCTATAGAGGGATTGAGATCTGCAGCTTACCTCCTCTCTGTCATCTTGAATATAAACGAACTTCATTTAATGTGTCATGAAAGAGTGAGTTTTACTTTAGATTTTTGAATTATGCTAAGATTAAAAGTTGATATCACTTAATAAAAAATGATTGACTCATTGAGACTTATTTGATTTGGTATATACAATTATGGGCAGAATGATATTTTAAATATAAATTTTCAACTTTACAAAAGCAGAATATTTCACATAAAAATCTTGGCTATGTAGCAAAAATCAGAATACCTCCAACAGTTCACTGGAGTTATTTGATTATCAACAAGGACATGGTCCTGAGCAATAGTTGTATATTTTAGGTCAATGCATGCTCTCTAGTTTTTCAATATTTCTTTTTACTCCCATGTTATTTCTTTCAAAACCTAAGTTGTACTCATCCAATTGTTATGGTTTGGATCTGGAATGTCTCCCAAAGGCTCATAAGTTTAAGGCTTGTTCTCCAATTCAGGAATATACAGAGGTGGGGTTTTGAAAAGAGGATTGTGATGACTCAGACCTCATCAGTGGATTAATCCATTGATAGCTGAAAAAGATGGTAGAGTTTGTGCAAGATAAAACCTATTTAGAGGAATTAGATCATTGGGGAATGATTTGAAAGTCTATAGTTTTTGTCCCTGTCCCTGGATCATTTCTCTCTCCCCTCCCAGTCTCTCCCTCCATTCATCCCTCTCTCTCATTCTTTCTCTCACTTTTCAAGCTACCATGAGGGGAGAAGATATCCTGCACAACTTCTTTTTACCATTATGTTCTTCCCCACTTATGCATAAACTATGGAGCCAGCTGAATATGGACTAGAGTCTCTGAAACCATGAACCAAAATAAATTTTTCTCTTTTGTTTATGTCAGATATGAATAATACAGAAAATTGGTTTGTGGCTGTGAATATACCTGATTGGTTCAAAACTCTGTGTGACTGGTTTGTGGGAGGAATTTGGAAAAGTTTGAAGACAGAGGCCAGATAATCCCTGGAACATTGGAAGCAGAGCTAATCTAGCAGTTGAGATTTGAGCTTAGAAGGCCAAAATGCTGATAGGAATGCACTTAGTAAAGACTGTGTGCATGCAGTTTCATTTAGTGTTCTACTGGAAATGGAAGCAGAGGTCACATGTGCTTCATTTTGACAAGAACTTGGCTACATTATATCCATGTCTTGGGAGTACATGAGTTTGAATATAAAGGTAGCAGAATAATTTACTTGGTGGCAGAAAATTTCAAGGAAGCAAAAGATTCATGAAATTGTATATGTATTTCTGGAAGCATTTAGCCATGTTTAGAATGAGAATTAAATGTGAAAAAACTGAGTATGAAGATTTGAAAATTTGCAGTTTTTCCAGAAAAGCACATGTAAAAAAAGAAAGGTGTGGTTACTGAAGAGATTAGGACCATTAAAGAAAAATCAGGTATTTTTGCACTGAGACAATGGGAAAAATTCCCTGAGGGCATCTCAGGGATCAGCAAAACTCACTCATTGCAGAATCAAGAGGATAAAAGTGAAAACTCATTTGAAAGATTTTGCTTTGAGAAGAAAGTGCTAGGGTGCCCTGTTCTCATGGAGTACTTAAGAATGTATTTACTGGGGCTGGGGCTAGGGCTGAACAGTAGGGTAAACATTACGTTCTGTAGGTCAATATCTGGTATCCAGGGCACATGATGGTCAGATGTGATATCCAAAATGTTTGGAGACCCATTGTTATAGCCTTGCCACATGCACTCTTTCCTTCTCTCATGAGAAAGAGATGTGCAAGATGAGATTTCTCTACTTACATGTGAAAGTGTAATTGAATCCTCTATTTAGACATTCACATTCATCAAGATTGTCATTACTTAGGGGAAAAATGTCTCCATGAATTAAGGAAAGTGTTAGGGAAAAACTAAATATTATATGTTTTTACTCTGTCCTAATCATTCCAAATGTCTTTTCAGTGTCAAATATAGTTATTGTCTTTGTATAAGAGGATGATGGAGGTTATTTGACGAATGCAAAGACTTTTAAAATCAGATGCTACTCTTTGTCATCCTTTTTTACATACTTCTTTCATAATTAATATAGCACAGCATGCTACAAATTAACACTGGTTTCTATAGTGTAGTTTGGTTAGGTGACATTTTCTTAGAGGTGTAGAGCACCAATGGTGTGCCAGATGTAGTACCACAGCTGTCACTTGATAAAGATATTATATTTCATGATGCTATTGATCTTTCTGTTTTAAATTACAGCAGGAGAATATTTTAGTGAGCACACAAATTGCTCACCAAATTTTTTAAAACAGGCATTTCATAGAAGATATACAATTGATTAACAAAAATAAGAAGAAAGGTTCAACATCTCTAGCAATTAGAGAAATGCAAATTAAAACCACATTAAGATTTCATTTCACTCCAGTGAGAATGTCAATTATCAAAGATACAAGTAACTATAAATGTGGAGAGAAAGGTACACTTATACATTGCTGGTGGGACTGAAAATTGATGCGATCTCTATGAAAATGGTATGGTGATTCCTCAGAAAACTTGGAATGGAACCATCATATGACCCAGCTGTGGGTGATACATGGGTGTATAACCAAAGGACTAAAATCAGCATACTATATTGAAACAGTCATATCAATATTTATAGCATTTCAATTCACAATAACTAAGGTATGGAACCAATGTAGGTGGCCTTCAACAGATGAATGGATAAAGAAAATATGATATATATAAACAATGAAAATATTACTCAGCCTTGAAGAATAAATTATGGCATGTGCAGGTAAATGGATGGAACTGGAGACTATCATATTAAGTGAAATATGCCAATCACTAAAAATCAAAAGCCAAATATTCTTTCTGATATGTGGACACGAATTCACAATAAGTGGGGAAGGGGGGAGGGAAGAACAGAAGTTCACTGTGTTAGACAAAGAGGAATGAAAATAAGTCAGGGAAAATGGGAATAAGAAAGATAGTAGAATGAATTGGACATAACTTTTCTATTTTCTTTAATTTTTTTATTTTTGTACTTGGAGATGGACAGAATGCCTTTATTTTATTTGTTTATTTTGTGTGGTGCTGAGGATTGAACTCAGTATCTTGTGCATGCTGGGCAAGCACTCTGCAACTGAACTATAGCCTCAGCCCCATATTTTCTTATATAAATACATGACCAGTGTAGCTCTACAATATGTACAAACAGAAGAATGGGAAATTATACTCCATGTATGTATCATATGTCAAAATACATTCTTCTGTCATGTATAGCTAAAAAGAATAAATAAAATTTTTAAAAGCCTATTTCATAAGGGCTTTAACTTTACTTTATTTTCAGGGTAATAGCCCTTGTGGCATAGTCACTTCATTAAATGCCCACCTCTTAATTGTGTCACATGTGTAATACCTGAACTTTGGATAGGACACATTCAAACCATAGAATCATGTCCCTGCTCCCACCTATGTCATGTTCATTGGACATACAAAATTCATTCATTCTACACCAAAAGCCCCCAAAGACTTAGCTCATTGCAACATGAACTTTATAATCTAAGTCCAATATGATGCAAACATAAGGGCAAGACTCAAAGAATGGTTTATTCTGAGGCAAATTACCCTCCACCTGTGATCCTGTGAAACCAAAGAAGTTATGTACTTTCAAAACTCAATGGTAGTATAGGCATATAACTGACATTTCCATTCCAAAATTGAGAAATATTAAAGTAGAAAAAAGTAATATTATGTCTCAAGTTAGTCCAAGATATCAAAAAGTAAAAACAAACAAACAATAAAACCTTCAATACTGATGTTTGAGGTTAAACTTATTTGATTTCTTGTCCTACCTGCAAACATATTAGAGTTGGAGCTGGATTCCCAGGGGACCCCACCTCCATGACTTTACTTGGCACGACCCATGCCACAGGTCTTACAAGCTGGAATTAGGTGTATTTGACTATCACATGCTAGTGTCATATGCTGCTGAATCTACACATCCAATATCTTAAGAGTAGCCATTCTCACAAAGTTCCATTTAGTATTACCATATTGGGAACTCACTGTTTGGGCTCTGAATATGTATCAGCTTTCAGCCTAAGCTTTAATCTTCTTTGAGGCATCCATTGACATTTAGGTGGAGAAAGCCATGTTTCCATGGCTCTCAAACTTGTTGAGGGTGTAGAATTTGAGCCACATGAATGACACCAAAGTACACTACTTATGAATCCAGAGTGGCTACACCTGGGCCTCCTTGAGCTATCCCTGATGTACTTAAAGAGTGATTCATGGAAACACAGGTAGCAGAGACATAGGATGGATGTGGACAGGAAGGGAGCTGTTTTGCTATATGTAAAACCCCAACTGAGAAGCAGATCATGCACAAATGGTTTAGTACAGGTTCTATCATGGATGTGTGTTGTAGAATTGGTGATATGACAGCCCATTTTTAAGGTCAAAAAAGCAGCAGTTTCTATCATCTCATTAAGGCTTCTCTTTGCTTCTAAGGAAAGCTCATAAGACCTATATTATAAAAGCTTCCATCAAATTTATAAGGGAAAATCCCTTATGGTCTAGTCACATATTTAAAGGTAATACATTTTAAAATAAGCTTATTGGTAATGCCTTAATTTTAGAGGAAACGCATTCAAACCATAGCAATCTGTATACTAGTACCTTTCCCTGTGGGGATGCCAGGAACTTCTAACCATGTAAACCAATGAGAAAGACCAACACACTAAATAGACAGGTAAATCAACATAACAAATAGTCAAAACTTAGTCAAGGTGATGCTTCATACTAGGGTTTATTTACTGAACTTTGTAAGCCTACTTGGGACAAAATAAAGAGTTTTTAAGGAAAACTTCCAGACATATAGAAATAACATATCCAGACCCAGACATAACATATTTCAAAGAGAAAAACTAATTGTATTGTCATGCAGTGACAAGATACTTAGTGGAATGATTTATTTACTTCTTATTTAGATCATTTTTTATCATATTTTTGGTGTTAATATATTTATCTAGCATCCTCTCATGAAACATGGTGACTATCATGGTGACTATTTTGTGGAGCCATATATGCAGAGACAGGAAGTATAAAAGATGATCTAACATCATTTTATACACTCAACAAAACTTTTAAGGATAAAAATCTCTACAACATAATGAATCACTTTCAGATAGAATTTCATTTCAATGTTAAAATTCTTTCAAGCAATAACAAAGTATATATAAGTATGCATACACTTACAGTAAATCAGAAAACAATGAGATAAAACCATAGGTTTGGGACCCTAAGATAAATAAAATGATGTCTATAAAGAATTTTAAATGAGTCACTCTTTAAGATAATTTTGTTTTACAGATTAAATTCATTATTACTAATAAAAGAAAAATTAACCACCTCACCTAGGCAAAGAGTGCTTTTCTTTAACCCACATTAATATATTGCAGTGCTTTGGTTACATGGCTACGCCATATAAATCGATGCTATAAAAAGAATGTCTTTAAACTTTACAAAATTAACTTTTCAATGTGGTTCACTAAAAAGTGTATAGATCCCTTAAAAAGCTACCCATTGTGTGTTGTTGCATATAATAATGACTACTCATTGGGTATGTAGTTCCTAAGATGCCCTCAGAGCTTTCTAAGATATATGAGGAAATTTATATGATGTCACTTTTATGAAGCTAATGATATAATGAAATTGCACATGTAACTAATTTGCCATGCTGTCCTGCTATTAGTACTTTTTATTTAGAATTTTAGTAGATGGCAATTAGTTCACTAAGAACATGGGAACTCTGCATTCTGATTTTTAAATTCACTCTCATGTGGAAGTACATGGTTAAGATAGTTTTATATCAAGCTGGGGAATTAACTCAATAATAGAGAAATTCCATGGTGTGCACAAAGCTCTGGGTTTAGAAACTAGCACCACTAGTACTACAAAAACAGTTTTATATTTCTAAAAAATGTTTTACTCAAATTTATGAGCATTTCCTTATGTACCTGTGTACTCTGATGTATTCTATAATTATTGTTTACTAGTATTTCTTTAATATTAGGAAAAGTAATGAAAAAAATTGACATTATGTGTAATAACACACAGAAATAAAGTATGATAGTGGAATAACTTAGTGTTCAAAAATCAAGTTGTACCACTTCCTGATTTGCACTATATTCTTTAAAAAAACATTGGAAAGAATGTTGTAAAACTCTATGACAGTTTATTTGTGCTTACAATATAAATATGTTAAACTTGTACTTGGATTTCTGAAACAGACATTACTTGATTATGTAGTTCTGTATCTGGCCTATTTTACATAATATAATGTAATACAATTCCATCAATGTTTTTGTTGAAAATTACTGTATTTTGTCCATTTTCATAGTAAACCATTGTATATATTTACCATGTATTATTTAGCCTTTTATTAATTGATGGACATGTGTTTTTCCATTTCTTGGCTATTGTATATACTGATACAATAAATGTGGGTGGGCAGATGTCTCTTTGACAGACTGATTTTATTTCCTTTGGATAATATTTGAAAGTGGAGTTCCTGGATTATATGCTATTTTTAAAGTTTTGAGAAACCTCCTAAATGCTTTTCATAATGACTGTACAAATTTAGATTACTACCAACAATATGCAAATGTTCAACTTTCTACATACCCTCATCAGTACTTGTTATATTTATTCTTTTAGATAATAGCTATTCTTGCTGAAATACGGTGATGGTGATATCTCTTTTTGGTTTTGATATGCATTTCCCCATTGATTACTGCTGAGATTTTTAAAAAGTAACTATTGATCCAGGTGTATTGTTGCAGGCCTGTAATTCCAGCAGCTCAGCAGGCTGAAACAGGAGGATTCCCTTTTTTTTTTTGTGGTGCTTCCAAAATCTCAAGGATTAATTCATTCTATTTTTTTGTATTCACCTTCTTACACCATAATTCCTAGGCCATTGCACATACTCTGAAAATGTTTGAAATTGTGTTTATGCTGAAAAAAATCTTTATATTTTGCCAAACCTTATATGTAAGGAAATATATTCTTTTAAATTTCAGCTATCATTTTTTTATAATTCTGAATTTTTAAAGCATTGCATATAAGGCAATTAACTTTAGTGATTATCAATGTCAATAGTGATCTGCTGAATATTTTTTCAGACATTATTGGGCCATAAATAAATCTGAAAGGACAAGATGAATTTGTTAAAGAAAAATTAATGATACAAAATATATTAGCTATTAAAGATGCATTTATAAAAGTCAAATAAATTTTTCAAATAATATTTATAATATATTAAATATGCTTTAGCAAATAATAAAATAAGAAAAATGCTTGTTAAAATATATAAAGTGTCAACATATACTTAATTTTTTTGATTATATGAAAAATTAAATGTTATTTTTCCCAGAAAAAAATATCTGTAATCCTATAGACTTCAGGCTACGATATTTATTTTGTAAATATTATAAAGCAACTATTATTATTTTTAAAATATCTTTTATATAGAAGTATAGTTTTGTACATTCTTTCTTATCATATTTGAGTCATATTTGAGTGTATGTGTGTGTGTGTGTGTGTGTGTATGTGTGTGTATGTAAAGTATTGAATTAAGCCTTCAGAGAAGAGAAATTAATCCCTGTGTTTACTGGTCTCAGTTTTACTACCAGTGTCATAACATTTGTACGTTTTTTGCATTTGATATCTCATGTACAAAATGATGGGAATGGACTGGACTCAATGATAAGATGTTATGCAATCATAATATTTTATTATTTTATAAACAAATGGGTCCTTCTAATATTTATTTTTAAATGTTATAAATCTTAAAGTAAAGTCATATATGTATACGTATATATTAAAAGGGAGAAATGAGTTATAGACTGAAAAATTATGAATACAATTTGTGAGTAGAAATCTTTTAGAATTTTAATAAGAATGTTGCAAAAAGAAATCAAACTGAAAGAGAGCAGTTGAAATTCACATAATATCCCCCTAAGCTTTCAATTTGGTTGATTATCTATTATCATTCAGTCTTTCCTTGAATTTCATCTTCTCAGAGAAGTTTACCTTAAGTACCCCATTTTATACTTTGAACTGGCCCTCATTTTGAACCTCTCAAAATTTCTTCTTTTTTTCTACTTATATTTTTATATCACTTATCACCTATAGTAGAATTAAAACTTTATGAGTTTATAAGAATCATTCAGTTTATTCTAGTCTGATAAACCTCCGTCAGAGAGAACACTCCTTATCATATAAAAGACAAACAATATTGATTAAAATAACAAATTGGTTTGGTGATTGTAGGATACAGATTAAAATCAACTGGATAGTTAATAGGAATTAAAGGTACATACCCTAAAAGTAGTCTATTTTTTTCTTGAATTTAAGCTATGAATAAAAAGAGCCCTAAGGTAATAATTAGAATAAACTACATCAACACTACAAGTTCTGTTTTTATGTTTTTCATTTCTGTTTAGATTTTTATTCAGGCACATGGTGCTCAATATATTAATTACAGTGGGAATTGTTCAATATAAATTAAAAAATGTACAGTTGATGAAGATATATCCATGAGAATAGAGAAGATTAAATTGTGAAAAGATGAAAGGTGAAATAATTCTTACTCTAGAGGAAGAATCTTTAATTTTTTGAAATATTATGGGAAAATTGGATTTGGATAAAGATGTCTTTATTTGTAGGAAGTCAGTATTTTGAGGAATTACCAATACAAGTGCTCCTTTAACTATGATGGGACATATATTCTTATAAGACCATCATAAAGTAAAATTAATTAAGTTAAAAGTACATTTATCACACACAATCTACAAATAGCATCATTTAATATAGTGAAAATTTTGTTTGCTTATCATTGTTATCATGTGTCTGACCAGGACCTGTTAGCTCACAGATCATGGTCTTACAGGAGAGTGTTAACGCCAAGTATTGTTCACCTGAGAAATGATTAACTTTCAAATTTAGTACTCTGATTTCTACTGACTGAATATCACACATAATGTCATATAAAATGTTTATCCAGCTTAAGTTCAAGACTGTATTTTTCATTTCATCTATTTTCTCTAGTGTATAAGAAATTATATGAACAATTGGAAAGAAGATACAAGCTTTGCAGAAATACTGGAAAGGAACACCGTAAGGCCAAAGCAAAAAATTGTACTTTAGTCATCCTTTTCACTAGTGTGATTAAAAGATCTGATCAGAACAATTGTGGAGGAGGAAAAGTTTATTTGGGGGCTCACAGTTTTACAGGTCTCAGTCCATAGATAACCATTATATTTTCCCATTGAATTCTTAAATAAATCTTGCACAAATTTTGGTGTTTGGTATATAAGACAACTTCTGGCTGGTAGCAAGTTACTGGTCACTGAGTATTTTCATGCATATGCATATGCATGTGTATATGAAAACAAATTTTGTCTTTTCTCATATTACTTTATCTAGGCCTCTGAGCAATTCAGAATTAAATTAATTGTTGTATTAACATATCTTGTATTATAGGGCTGATAAGGAAAATAAAGAGTACCCCAATCTGGTTGGAACAGAATATTTGTGTGTGACATAATTCATAACAACTCTTAGGGTACAAATTAACCATTTTAATAAAAATTTTGTGCAATGAATGTGATAGAGTATTGTATCTAGCTTTTAACAGAAAGGGGTGTTTAATTCTGTGTTTAGTTACTTTATTTTCATAGCTTGAAATCAGTCATGGCTGGAACATTTATATCACTTAAATAAGTGAAATCTATGAAACATGGCTTTTTAGCATTGACTCCTAATCTTTGTATCCTAACTAGTTGTTAAAATTTTCCAGTGTAACGATGGACATAATTACTTTAGTCCATCCAGACTGCAACAACAAAATGCCTTTCACTGGGTGATTTGTAAATAAAGAAATTTATTTTTCCTATTCTGGACGCTGGGAAGTTCAAGATCACAGTTTCAGTAGATTTTATATCTGCTGAGGATTTTATTTCTGCTTCCAAGATAGCACATTTTTACGGCATATTCACATTAGAAGGGACAAGAGAGAGTCTCTGAGACTCTTTTAAGAATATTAATAACATTTCTGAGAATGAAAACCTCATGTTTCAATCACTTTCTAAAAGCCTCATGTCTTAGTATTATCATATCACATATTAATTTCCAGTATGCTAATTTATTAATTTCGGAAAAACAATAATAAGATCAGAGCATTAAGTAATATTAAGAACTTCATAAAAGCTACTTATCTGCCAAACTAATTATCAACTTGCTCTGTGAAGGGTATAATGTTCTACTATTTTCTTTCAGTCATTCTTTAATTCTTTAATATGTATTTGTCTTGTTTAGACCTCTTTCCTTATAGAAAGTATAAAATAAAAACTTGATAAACGTTTTTAACTAAATTTTATGGGTTCAAAATACTTTTAAAGAGATAAAATTCTTCTGTTAGGAGAAATAGCCAAATTATAAGTACTACTTTATGTTTGAGAACATAATAAAGGTATATGGCAGTGGATAAAAAATGAAGACAGTTATACCCAGTCGAATACGGATGCTCTAAGAGTCATTGTCAGGAAAGAAAATAATAGCAATAAATCAGAGATTGGTGGAGAAAACCACTCTAAAAATTCTTCAGAAACAACTAGGAAACACAAAAGATAATGACTACTGATATTTCCTTCATAAAAAAGTATAATCTAATTTATTGGTAATGGACAAATAATTATTTAACAATTAAGATGTCTGAATATTTGTTTATTTGAACGTAGTGCACCAATTGAAGTTTTTAAAGTTAATTTTATACTACTGTAAAAAAAACACTTCACTGCCATTCATATAAATTTTAAAACATAAATTTGTACAATAATATTTGATAATGATAAAAATAACTATGGAACTGACTTATGTATTAATATACTATATACTATCATTATTTTAGAGAATACTGCTTACACTTCCAAAAATAGTTTAGTATAAAGGTGTATAGTATTATTCCTGCAGAATGTGTTATTCTTTATACATCTTATTTGCTGAATATCTTAATTGTATTATTTTCCCTCATACTTAATTTAATCTCATTTTCTCCCCCTTGGTCCCTGAGCATATGAAATCCACTGCTGATGTTGCCAGTAAGTATCTACATCTAGTGACTGAACTAAAAGCCAAGTGAAAATGATTTAGAACCATTTAGATGGAAAATCATTGATGGGTATTGCTTACCAGTCAGGCATGTCCCATTTGATCACAGCTAAGATTTTGTAGGACAAGAGCAAAGTGATAGAAGTTGGCAGAAGATAGGTTACACAGGCAGTGAAACAAACAAAAAATATAAAATGGGAAGATATCACATAGAAATAAACTTCTAAGAACATGGATTAAAGACCAGACAAAGAATTATGTCCCTTTCAGCACCATGATGCTCATGGTCATGCTGAGAGTCTAAAGTTTTTTACATTAGAAGATAAAGCTAGAACTGACTATTCTGTTGAGTTTACTTCTAGCTCTGAATGGCTGAAATGATTCAAGAATTACTTTCATGACATAAAAAAAGTGAGTAATGAGTTTGAAAGTGCTGAAGGCAGCTGAAGAGTTTTATTTTAATTATAGGTAAACTGATTGTGGAGTGAAATTACTTGCAGAACAAATCTTTAATATAGACCACACATCTCTATTTTGTAAAAGTATGCCTGAGTAATTAATCCATTAGGAAGTGAAGGCAATGCAAGATTTCAAGGCTTGTAAATAGTGTGTAACAGTCGTGCTTAGGAGGCAATGTTACAGAATACAAGTGGTCTGGCACAATGAGAGACCCATCCTTCAAGCATATCATTAAGCACACACTGAGCGTATACTGCAAAAGCAATAATCATATATGACCCGGCTCTTATAAGTTGACATCCTGGATTTCTATACCAGTGAAATGGAAAAGAACTCTTTGGAGAAGAATAAACATTTTATAATTTTGTCTATTTTTGGTAATGCTCTTTCATAGCCTATTATTATATGTGATTTTTATACCATCCAAAGAACACCTCTTTGACCCCACCAATGAACCAAGGGATTATGGCAACTATTAACATCTATGAACTAAACAAGACCTTTCCTTGGGTTGTTGCTATGTATGAAAAAGATACTGAGAAGACACTGAAACTTGATTGGAATTCAGTCATTCTCACCAGGGACTGTATAAATGAAATCTTGAAGAAGAAGTCATTATGATGGTTAATATGGATTGTCAATTTTATTAAATTCAGAGACTTTACATTTTGATGGAAGTGTTTCCAGAGATTTGTGGCATATTGGACAACAAACTGAGGGAGTAGTATACACTCATCCTGAATGTGGGTACTTTAGCCTAATGGGCTGGGGGCCTAGACAAAAGGAGGGTGGAAGAAGGAGGAATCCAACATAGATCCAGATACCACTCTCTCTCTTTCTCTCTCTCTCTCTCGTACTTGGATCATTCCTTCCTTTGCATGAAGACCTCAGACTCCAGTTTATTCACTCTTTCAAAGCAGACTGCAATCAGTGACTCTCCAGTAAATTCCTAGGCCTCCAGTCCTAGAATGGGACTGCATTATTGGTCCCTCTTATTCTGAGGCTCTACCTTCTTGGAGTGAGCAACTGCTAGTTACTCTAGTTTTCCTGTCTCTGAAGAGCCATATGGGACTATCCAGTTTCTGATCTGGTAAGCCAATCTAATAAACAAATCCCCTTTTATAAAGGGTTCTATTTCTTTAGAGAATTCTAATAAATATTTTAGTATAAGGCAGGGTTCTAGATAAAAGGCATTAGAAGGATGAATTTCCTTATTTGGTTTATGGTTTCTGGAGTTGGCTTTCTAAGTTCATTAAGCTTAACATTATTGAAGTTTTTCCTGGTATTATGAAGAGCACTGATATCCCATGGCATAAATTATTTAAAGATATATACAAAGTGAGTGCATTCAATTATTCTAATATACCACTTGTGAGAGGCAAGGCTTCTAGTTACTTTACACGTGATACTTTTGAACATTTCTCAAAAGCTAAGACATGATGATACTAGATGGTAGCTTTTGGTTTCACTGGACAAAACAACAAGCAAATAGGATGAGCTCCAGAGATTCAATTTCTCAACTCTAGAAGTACACAACCAATCTAAAATTGTCTCTGCTTTGAACGACAACCTTCTCTCTTATATGATTATGGTTGCTGAAAATCAAACACAAATCCTTATCCTGTGATTGGCTCAATTATGACTCTTTTGAACTCTCAACTTCAACAAGTTTTTGTAGTTAAAGTGAGGGCCTTACTTGGAAAAGAATTGCATCCTGTAAATTGGAATGGAGATGTGTGAACAATGAATGCACAATGAAAAATCTGGGGACATTGCACTCCAACATTCAGAGGAATTTATTTTGCCTAAGAGTTAGCCTCACCACCCTTAGCACCAGTAGCATGGGCATCTCCCCTGCCCGCCTGCCACTCTTACAGATATTGGTGTTTTCAACCACTTCAGGACCCACTCTCATCACCCACAGATGTCTCTAGACTTACTACTAGATCCACCTCCAAAGAAGCTTCTAGAGGTGAGGCTCACACTGTGACTCACAAGAAAGTGAGTGACACTTCAAAGGAATTTCCTTAGTTTTCTAATTCAAAAACTCTGGTCAGTTGACCATATATGCAAATGAATTATAAGGGCATAATATAATCATGGAAGAAACATAAAATTAGACCAGTTTGAGTTTATTTACATGGGTTCATTAAGTAGAGATTCTGGATTCAATACAGCAGCTCAGTTATTTTAAAAAGTACTAATAGTATGTTTGGTTAGTTAACTAAAAATACGAGTCAAAAGATATCCTACTATGAATGAGCTGGAAATACCTGGAATCCCTTGTTTGTTTGTTTGTTTGTTTGTGGGTGTATGTTGTATGTGTATGTAAATGATGATGATGAGATTCATAGGTTCAGAAAGATTTCAATGCTGGAGTATATTTGCAATCTGTGACTTCTTCTCACTGGTTGGGTTCTGAATATGTACCCTTTGTCAATTCAGCAGAGAATCATGACACCTTAACCAATTTCATGCACAGATTTGTGAGAGGAGCACCAGCATCCTTGAAGAGTACTGCAATTGCTCTTCTTAATATGTCAGAACTTATACTGGAAGCCACAATAAATCTATTGTACAACTTAAATGCAATGGGAATAATTGGATCACAGAGTGATAGAAACCAGTTGGCAGCACTCAGCAGCCAAAGGTTAAGGTGGTCATACTTATAACGAGGAACAAAGGAGAAGCAGTGGATAGAATGTTCTGTCTCATAGATTTGTGGTGTTTGAAAATAAATTATGCTACTTACAGAAACCAAATAGATGGAAAACCCACCAAATTGTTACTTGATCTATATAAGCAGAAAATTTCTATGGCAAATACACAGAATCATGCCTTGGATTATAACAGCAGAGAATCATGATGTCTTAACCAATTTCTAGACGTGAACCAGTTTACAGAACCATAACCCCTTGAATTAAGAGGTCAGGAATCCTTCAAGAAGGATCTTTGTATAGTATCAAAAAGTTTTACTGTGAATCTTTCCCCATCATTCCAGAAAGGGACCTACAGCTTTCTACCAGATTAAATACACATCGGGAAAAGGCAATGTTCAGATTTTTAATGACCAGTAGACAAAGACTCTGAATTGACATCAATTCTAGGAGATACAAGATGTCACTGTGGTCTTCCTATCAAAGTAGGAGCGTATGGAGATGAGGTGATTAATGAAGCTTTCACCAATTGGTCTAATACCTGGAGGGATTTCAGATATTAGAACATGAATAAAAGAGCATGAAAAAAATTTGGAGAGGGTGAGAGTGGTGCCTACCACATTAAGAACATGTGCCGACCACATTGCCATACAAGTTTTCTCTTTGAAGATGGATGGTTTATTTGTTCTTAATAACTACTTTTTTTGCCATGCCTAATTACAAGGCCCACCAGAAACAACTTGTTTTCAGCAATATAACTTCACTGTCATTCCTCAAGGGTATATGTAGTGTCCAGATCTATGCGGTAGATTTATTTGCAAAGATCTTTCCTTTGCATATGATATCACACTGATCCATTACATTAATATAATTATCTTCATTGGACCAACTGAGCAAGAGATAGAAATGACTCTTAACTTACTAATGCAACATTTGCATAGAGGGACTGGGAAAGAAATAATACTAAAATTCAAGAAACTTCTGCCTCAGTAAAATTTCTGGAAGTCCAGTGGTTGGGACTTGCCAAGATATCACATCTAAGGTAAAATATAAGTTGCTGAATATAGTTCCTCCTACTAATGAAAAGAAAACCACAATATCTGATGGGTCTATTTGAATTTTGGAGAAGGCTCATTTCTCACTTGGATGTGTAACTCCACTCAATCTACCAAGTGACTCCAAAAGACGTTACTTTTGAGGTGATCCCAGAATAAAAGAAGGTTCTGCTAAAAGTCCAGGCTGGTGTGAAGGTGACTCTGTCACTTGAACCACGTGATCCAGCAGATCCAGTGTCAGTGACAGATACAGATGCTGTCTGGAAATTTTGTCAGGCTCCCTGTGAAAATTATAAAGGAAGCCCTTGGGATTTTGGAAAAGGCTCTTCCACAATTTGCAGACTACTTTCATTTTGAGAAATGACTCTTGGCCTGCTACTAGGATTTAGTGGAAACTAAATGACTGATCAAAGCCCACCAAGTTACAATCTGAGTTGCACATCATGAACTGGGTGCTATCTGATACACTGAACAATAATGTTGAATGTACACAGCAACATTCCACCTTCAAGTTTAAGTAGTACTTTTGATTGGGCCCAGGTAAATCCTGTAGGCATAAGTAAATTATATGAATGCATAGTGCAAATGCCCATGGTTTCTACTCTTGCCATAATGATATTTGCCCCTCTGTGTGAACCTACAGCCTGATGGGGTGTTCTCTATGATCAGTTAACAGAGAGGGAAAATCCTGGGCCATTGTTTACAGAAGGTTATGTATAATACACACTTATCACCCCAAAGTGAACAGCTCTGGCACTATAGCCCTTTTCTGGAACATCCCTGAGGGACAGTGGTGAAAAGAGATTTTCACACTAGGCAGGACTTTGGTCAGTGCACTTAGTTGGAAGAAAAAGTGGTCAGATATGACTGTATGTACTCTAGCAAATGGTTTTGCTGGATGATCAGGGACCTGGAAAGAGCATAAATCGAAAATTGTTAAAAAAGCCATTTGTGTGGATAGATCTCTCATAATGGGCAAAGCATGTAAGATATTTGTGTCCCATGTAAATGGTTACCAAAAGCAGAAGACTTAAATAATCAAGTGCATGGGATGACTCTATCCATAAATAGCAATCAGTTTCTTTCCCCAGCTGTCCCTCTCAATGACAAATGGGTTCATAAAAAAAAAACAGCTATGGTGACAGCAATGGGATTAATGCATGGACTCAGAAAAGTTGAGTGTCCAATCTTCCAGCAGCAGACAAAAACTAAGCCCCTGATATGAAACATTTCCTGGGTGATTGCCCACAACCTGGTTGACAATATTGGAAAATTTCCATCATGCAAGGGACAGCATTTCATCCTTATTGGAATGGACACTTATTCTGGGTATGTATTTTCCTTTCCTACTCATGGTACTTCTGCCAGAACTACCATCCATGGACTTACAGAATGCCTCATCCACCAACATGACCTTCCACATGACATTATTTCTGATCAAAAAACTCACTTCATAGCCTAAGTAGAATTGTTATGAAATCAAGGTCATGGGATTTAGTGGTTTTGCCATGTTTCTCATCCTACTGAAGCAGTTGGTTTGATAGGATAGTAGAACCACCTTTTGAAGATATAGTTATAGCATCTACTAGGTGGCAATACATTTAAAGTTCTCCAGAAGGCAGAATTTTCTCTGAATCAGCATCCACTATGTGTTACCATTTTTTTCTATATTTAGTATTAATGGTCTAGAAATCAAGGGGTGGAAATGAAAATAATATCATTTAGCATCATTCCTAGTGACCTACTAGAAAAATTTTTGCTTCTTGTCATCATGACCTTGTTTTCTTCTGGCCTAGAAATCTCAGCTCCAGGTGGAAGAATACTTCTATCAGAAGACACAACAATAATTCTTTGAACTGAAGTTTTGACTTTCCTCTGGACATTTGAGGCTCTTCATGCTTCTGAGTCAACAGGCTAAAAAAGGACTTATGATGTTGCCAGGGGTCACGGGTCCTGATTATCAATGGGGGGATTGGATTATTACTACCTTGTGTAGTGGAATTAAGGAAGAATATGCCTGGAATGCAGGAGATTCTTTAATGTATCTTTTAATATTATCATGTCCTGGTTTTAAGGTTAATGGAAAACTTCAACAACCAAATCTTGGTGGGAAAACAAATGCTTTAGATCCTTCATGAATGCAATTGTTGGTCACCTCACCAGGTAAAGAATGAATATATTCTGAAGTGCTTGCTGAAAGAAGAGGGAATGCAGAATGATTTGTAGAGGAAAGTGGTTATAAATACCAACTATAGCCACATGACCAGTTATAGAAATGAGGATTGACATTGTTACAAATATCTATTTATTATTTGTTAGGAATATTTACATCTAAACAAAACAAATAAAAATATGTGCATAAATATGTAATCAGATATGTTTGTTGACTCCCTTCACTTATATCTTTATCATGTAACATTAAAAATATTGATTGACTTAATATCAGTACTTAAAGTGATGATAAATCTACATTTTAATATTTAAGTTGAGGGATACCAGAAGATTAAGCATTGCTCAAAAAATTGCTTCCCATTCTGGGAAATACATTAGTGTGTGGTTTTATGAAAGATAGTTCTATAATGTTCAGTGAAAGTATGTCTTTTTCATTGTGTTTGGAGATTAAGTATAATTTTTAAAAATATTTTAAGTTGTTGGTAGACCTTTATTTATTCATTTATTTATATGTGGTGCTGAGAATAGAACCCAATGCCTCACGCATGCCAGTTAAGTGTGCTACTGCTGAGCCACAGCCACAGCCGTAAGCATAATTATATATATATATGATTGGGTGTCAATTTAAAGAAGTGGACTTGGGGGGAGTGATGATGTGAATCAAGGTGTCTGATATACTTGTGATTCTGGCATGCTAAGCAGGGAATCCCCTGTTTAAAAGTACAGGATTAACACTCCCCAATTGCTATGACATACCAGCCCTGGTCTCTCTGGGCAAACGTCTAGAGATTTCATTTTCATCCTTGAATTACAGACATTTATTCCTAGGAGTAGAAGATTCTGAACCTAGCATGATAACTATAATGTTTCACCTGAGCTGTGACATTCAAGTCAGCTTCCATTCCAGAAACATTCTCACAAATAATCTTTTGATGATAAAGCCTATATAATAAATGTGTGGAGCCAGCTCTGGGTCACTGTTCCTTGATCAGAGGACAGTATTCACCTGATCCAACCTTTTTCTCTAAATGTTTTCTTGCTTTTCTTAATCACCCATGGCTCCTGGCACATTTCTGAATTAAAAGTCATACAGGTTGAAACAGTTGATAACTGAATAGGGACCAGAACATAGAAGAACTTCTCTTTTAAGATTATAGGTGACACTCCTGGAGGATGCTTTCATTTAAATAAAGGCAGGAAGCATATAATCAGATGTAAAATATGGGACATACAAGATCCAAAGAAAAATATTTTGTTATTGCTTTGCTTAAGATTTTGCTTAAATCAAGGCAGGGAAAGTTGTCACGATTTTTAAAATGTGTTACTAAAACTAACAATTGGTTTCCTAATGAGGTTGTGGTAAATGCAGAGATATGGAAGAAACTTGGTAAACAACTGCTGGCTATATATACATCAAGGGACCAAAAAAATATCCCCTTGTGTACTTTCACTTTGTGGTCCTTGGTATGAGATTGTCTCAATCCATCTCATAAAGTGTAATTGGTTGGATTCTGACATAATTCTTGGTTGTAAAAACATTGTAAACAGTTAACAGCAAGTGCTTAGCTGACATTGTATCTCCTTTCCCCACCAGAGTCTTTGCCTCTTGAGAGTAAACAAAAATTAGAGGTGGAGAGAGGAGAACTGGGACAAAATTAACATTACAATACCAGGTCATCGATGTTGTCACCACTACAATAGGGTTTCCAGAAGAAAACATAAACTATAGCACCATGCTTTCAGAAAATCTTGCAAGATTTGCAAGGCTTATGAAAAGCCATTTTGGACAAAAGGAAAAGAGTGTCCCTTTTAAATTCAAGGTACTTTGGCTATATTAGCTATCTTGTCTACATCTGGCTCTCTGCCATGCTTTTTTTCTTAACAAGTTCCTCCCTAAGTGCAATAGAACAAAAAGAGAAAAACTGAATGAACTGACTTTAACCTAAGCTAAAAGTGCACTTTGATTTGATAAAGATGTTCTACAAACTCTTTTAGTAATATATAGTGGACATGTAATTGTTTTATAGAACTCCTGTTCTTTAGAATTCTATATTTTTGAGCTTATAGTTTTGTGGAGAATTAACATTTAATCTTGCAATCCTGAATTTTTCTGATCAGTCTTATTTTACCTAACTCTATAGGTTTTTACACAATGTCTTTGTTCAGAGACCAATTCTTACAGGGTTAACTCTCAAATACATTTACAAAAATGCTTTTTACTACATCCTAAAAAAAGGACATAGACATGGTGATGTTGAGGGGGGCAGTGGATCTGATTGCCATCAAGGACAAATGGTCCCATATCTGAATGTTTGTTTAAAGTGTCCACCACAGCTGTTAGATTTTAGACCTGGCATTTTCTTTTTTTTTAAAATATTTACTTTTTAGTTTTCTTTAGGTGGACACAATATCTTTATTTTATTTTTATGTGGTGCTGAGAATTGAACCCAGTGCCTTACGCATGCCAGGCGAGCACACTACCACTTGAGCCACATCCCCAACCCTAGATCTGGCATTTTCAACTGTATAAGCTGGCTCCATATTTACATTATTATTTAAAAAATCTGATAGGCTTTATTTTTAATTTCTACCAATCTAAATCTGATAGAGACTTTAATAAACATCTATAACATTGTTTTCTACTTATGGAGCTCCACTTGCAAAAAGATACAAAAACTTTATTTCCTGTTTTGGGTATATGTGCACATCTGTGTATTGTGTAGTTGTATCTACATATGTGCTTGTGGCTATATGTCATGTATATGGTATCAAACTTGACATATAGATAAATTAGCATTTGTAAATTACAACTTCAATAAAAATGAATTCAAATATTTTTAGTTTATGTGAATTCAAAAAAGGTTCAGTTGGGATTGAATAACAGATAAAAATAAAGATAACCTCAAAATTACTAACTCACTAGTTTTCTAGCTGATCAGACAATTAGTAACATGTTGGTTTCTATAAAATATCTAGGATGTTATATCCATTGCTCCTAAGATTATGTTTTAAATAAAAAAAGGGATACTTAATACTGTTAACTACATTTACTTGATATCTTCATTTTTTATAATTAAAAATGAGTAAATTAGATTTAACATAAATGAGATTAATTTTAATAAACATGTTTGTTAAAGGTGACATATGATTTTGGCACAAAGTTAAAGTGCTAAAACATCAACTACTAAATATAAAATCAAGCATTTTAACTGAAATATATTTAAACATTATATAGGTTTTCATAAATTGGTAAATAGGAAAGGTTTGAGGTTGTTTCATTTCTGTGTCTTCATTAAAAATAGAATTACTGGGAGTTAAGATTCTGTCAGGTGTGATTTATATTATACCCAAACTAATTAAAATCAGCATATTATAGTTACACAGCCACATCATTGTTTATAGCAACTCAATTTACAATACCTAAGCTATGGAACCAACCCAGATGTCCTTCTACAGATGAATGGATGAAGAAAATTTGGGATAGATATAGATATAGATATATAGATAGATAGAGATAGATACAGATATAGATATAGATATATTGATATAGATATAGATAGATATATCTATATATCTATATCTATATCTCTCTCTATATATACACACACACAATATTACTCAGCCATAAGAAGAAGAAATTTCATCATTTTCAGGTAAATGGTTGGGATTGGAGAATATCATGCTAAGAGAAATAAGCCAAACCCCAGAAAACAAAGCCTGAATGTTTTCTCTGATAAGAAGATACTAATCATAACGGGAGTTGGTGTAGTGAAGAATGAAGGAAATCTGGATTGTTCAGAAGTGAATGAGGTGAGGGGAGAGAGTGTGGGTATGGAAAGGATGGTGGAATGAGATGAATACTATTACACTATGTACATGAATGATTACACAACTGGTGTGACTCTGTACCATGTTCAGCCAGAGGAAGGAGAAGTTATGCTCCATTTGTGTACAATGTGTCAAAATGCATTCCACTGTCATGTGTAGCTAATTAGAACAACAACAGCAAGAACAAAATGAGTGTAAAAGGATTTAGTCAGATTTCAGTTAAAGAAATTAAAAAAATAATAATAATTATTTTTTTTTTTAAAGAGAGAGTGGGGGAGAGAGAGGAGAGAGAGAGAGAGAGAGAGAATTTTTTAATATTTATTTTTTAGTTCTCAGTGGACACAACATCTTTGTTTGAACATCTTTGTTTGTACGTGGTGCTGAGGATCGAACCCGGGCTGCACGCATGCCAGGCGAGCGCGCAACCGCTTGAGCCACATCCCCAGCCCATAATTATCTTATTAAAGTGGACTAATTTGTCCAAATTGAAAAGTTTGACAAGGATTATTTCTAAATAAAAATTTAAAAGGATATCAATGGCTAAAAAATTTGATAAAAGGGTTTTTCTACTTTCCCACAAAAAGGATTTAAAAGCAATCTTAACTTGTTTGATTCATGTTTCAGGTGTAATATTTAATTATGTCAACTGATTTATATACTCAAAAAATATAAAACTTTATAAAAATAATATTTTAAAGACACTAACATTAGTTTCAAAAATAAAGCTTACCTAAGATTTATAAAGAGGCCACCTCACCTAACTTAAGAGTATGCCTCTCACCTTATTCCATGTTAAGATAACCACTCAGGTCCATTTAAAGTTAATTTCAAAATATAGTTTTTTGATATTACTGTAATATTTAAATAATCAGAAAATATATAGATAAAGGTTTGAGATTATAAAAAAAATATGCTTCTTGATTCATAGCTATTGTACAAGTTATTGTGCAAACTAAATATGTTTTGGCTCTTGTTAATTTTTGAATTTTTCTTACAAACCTTACAATTGTTGTATGTTAATGCCTTACAAAGTAAATTATAACATAACAACCTGAGTTAATTTGACATAATAAGGCCATCACCTATAAGACAGACAAGAAGTAAGGCTGACTTTCAGTACTTATACTGACCCCATTTTATGGTTCCATTACTCAGCTTATTACTAAAAACAAAAGTCAAGTCATACAATTGGTAGGAACTGAGCCTTCTTTTACTGTGGTGTCCTTTTTAGTTTAAAAGCAGTATTGGCTTTGATAATCCTTACTTGCCTGACAGATGACTTATGCTACTTATACTGGCCAAGTAAATAGTACAAATCGTGTAATTTCCCATTATTTAGCTAATTTTAAAGTGCTGGGTCATCCTCTACATATTAAAACTGATAATGTTCCTGCTTAACCAGTTCTTCTTTTCAACAGTTTTGTAATCAATATCATATTGATAACTGATCTGGTATTCCTTATAATACCCAATGCCAAGCCATTATAGGGCTGGTGCACTTGTTTCTTAAATTATAACTAAAATATAAAAGGGGGAGATAGAAACCCACAAAATTGTTTGAATCAGTTCAAACTTTAAAAAAGTATTTTAAAAAATTGTGATGCTAAAGGTCACACTGGTGCTGGCCCATCAGGTATAGTCTGATGGAGAGACTTAGGAACCAGAAAATAAAGTGGACCAGATCTGTTAATAGTATGGGGTAGAGGCCATGCTTGTGTCTTCCCAGTTGGTGCATCTCATCCTATTTGGGTACCTGAGTGAGCTGTTCATCCTCACCACTGAAGATTTTGAGCCATAATTCAAACAACTGAAGAATCTGATGTATCAGGCTGAGCAGATAGTGCAACAGCAGGGAGGCACTAAGTATGTTGCCACCATATTTGTGGCTATGCTGGCTTTATTAAGCTATCAGGTAAGTAGGATTCATGGAGAAACCAGTTGGTTTCTCCCAGATTCACCTTTATTATACCCAGCTGTGTGGACTGGAGGATCCATTCTAGTATTTACTAATGATAGTCAAATGATGGGAGGTTTTTCAGATAAATGTATTATACCTATTCATTCAATTAGATTTTATTATATGGGTTATCATGGGTGTCAGCCTATATATTAGTCCCAGAAGAAAAATGCTGTTTTCTTAAGAATAGCCCCCAAAGAAAAGTGCAGCATATGGGAAAGCCAGAGTAGCCATTATCACTGGCCCCTGGAATTTAAAAACGTGCTTCTAGACAGTTTCAAATATGGGACTTCTTAATGACATGACTGAGTTTTCTATGGAGAATCAACCAATAGATTACTTTCCTGATCATACAACAATAGAATTGGGTGCTTTTCCTATACGGATGGAGTGTGCCAGTATTTTGCCAGTGTGACATAATGTCTCTGGCTGTAGTAGATTTTTCTGTACAGATCTTGTAGATTTGATAAAGGGAATCCACATCAATAATTTATGACTCTGGGGGATTTGTAAATAATGTTCTGACCTTCAGTGATGTTGACATACAAAAAGATTTGTGGCTTTTGATAGCTGCATTAGATTTTATCAATTAAACTGGCCATTCACAAGTTGATTTTCTGGATCTTGTATGGCTTGCTAAACAAATACTTGATAATTTAAATAGTTTTAATCCTTGAAATACATTAAATCATATAATATGGTACATTTTTGTAATTATGTGCTTGCTACTAATTCTCTTTTGTCTTACAACAATAGGATGCTGCATCCCCTGAGGTGAAATCTAACAACTTCAAATAGTAGCACATCATTTGTGCTTCAAAATTATAAAATTGGGGAGATGTGGAGAGCAGTGATGTGAATCAAGGAGTCTGATTAACTTGTGATTGTGGCACACTAACACTGGGATTACCCTGTGCAAAAGTATAGGGTTGGGGCTGGGGCTGGGGCTGGGGCTCAGTGATATGGTTATTGCCTAGAATGCATGAGGCACTGGGTTTGATCCTCAGCACCATATAAAAATAAAATAAAGGTATTGTGTTCACCTCCAATTAAATACACACACATACACACACACATGGTTAATATGCTGCTTCTTGGTCTCTCTGAACAAATGTCTAGATTTCAGTTTTAACCTTGAATTACAGACACTGATTTCTAGGGTAGAAGATTCTAAACATCACAAGATAACCGTAATGTCTCACTTGAGCTATCACCTTCAAGTCTGCTTTTTTACAGAAATTTTCTCTCACACACACCAAACACACACTCTCTCTCTCTCCAACCAAAAGGGAATGGATTGCTGGATCCAGGACTAAGAGTTTATAAATGCTGAGTTATGTCATTATAATCATCATTTCTTTCTTTCTTTCCTTTTTTTTTTGGCCACTCAACCACTGAGCCACCATCCCCAGGCTTTTTTATTCTTTTGTATTTTATTTAGAGACAACATCTCACTGAATTGCTTAGCACCTCTTGTTGCTGAGGCTTTAAACTTGAGATCCTCCTGTCTCAGCTTCCCAAGCCACTAGAATAACAGGCATGTGCCATCACCCAGAGCTATATAATCAGCATTTCTAACAAGGTCTAAAGAGATGCTGTGGCTTTTAAAATCGTTTTTGAAGCCATATCTGATTTGGATTATTGAAATGCTTAAATATGTCTTGAATGGGAAAACCTGTATGCTTTTGTTTTAAAATTTACCTGCTCTAACCAACTATTGCTTAAGTAAAATAATTACTGCTTTTGTTCATAAATCATACCATTGAACTGAAGTAATACCTAATCCTGGACTTGTGAAAAACCCATTTGATCATTTTATATAATTTTATTTGAAGAAAGAATAAAAGAGGTTCCTTAATAGCATGACTTTGGCTTAACTGCCTTATACAAAATGACAACATATTTTAAGCAAATTAATTAAAGTATATTAAGTTCAGCATTGAAAGGAGTATTTCATTATTAGTTGTTTTTTTTTTTTTTTTCCCAACTGACTATAAATGCTTTTAGCTACTAGCTTTCATTTTTTCCCCAAGTATTTCTTGGGTCAGGGTAGTCTATGAGTTATTTCTTTTCTTTCATGTATCCTTTATTCTATTGATTGGCATGTATGTTAATTATAATATCATTTACTTTGATTCAACAAAGTCCAAACAAAATGTCATAACTTTGTGCTTCTCAGTTTTAATTTTCATATGAATCACTTAGTGGTATGCATCAAATTGCAGATTCTAATTCATTAATTGTATGAAAAGCCTCAGATTCTACATTTCTAAATAGCTCCTCCAATGTGATGCCTCTACTGTTGGTTCTTTAACAAAACAAGTGTCAGTAGGCAGACGGCCCATCCCGGAGAAGGGACCCAGCAGCCCACCGGCATGGCAGACAGATCACCCCAAGTGGAGGAGGGGTCCAGCTGCCTCCTGCACCTGCATGGTAGGCAGACCACGCGACCCGGAGAAGGGGCCCAGCGGCTCGCCTGAGCGGTAGACAGACCTCCCCAGTTGGAGGAGCCCAGCCTCCCGCCAGTGCGGTAGACAGACCATTACAACTGGAGGAGGGGCCCTGCCGCCAGCCTGTGTGGTCACCTGACGGAGCTCTTGACAAACATAAGGTTTCCCCAACAGCCCCACCTCATCAAACACCTTATGAGAAAAACTGATGGAACTCATCTTGGAAAATCCCACCAACCCTTAAAACCCACCAATCGGTTGGCTGGTGTGGCTACCAGTGCGGTTCAGCAGCAGATCAGGCACCTGGTTCACATCTCAGAGAATAAGAGTAGAGAGGCCACAGGTGGAAGCTCAAGTCCTCTCACACTGACTACCACCACCACCCTGAACCCAGAGACTCAAGCTAGGAATAGACAATGCCACCAACTGGAAGAAATGAAAACAGAGTTCTGAGAGACATTTTTTTTCTTTCTCTTTCTTCTCTCTCTCTTTTTAGCCATTCACCCAGTCTCCTCTACCCTTCCCCCCCAGGTCTTCCAACCTCAACATATGTGAAACCAAAAATTGTGCACGAAAAATGTCTTTAACAACTGAATCACCAGAATAATATACTATAGAGGAATTGCATTGCCCCACCTCCCTCCCCACTTTTTATTTCTTTTTTTTTCTGTATTTTCTTTTTCCCGCTCTCTTTTTTCTCTTTCTTTCCTTGTTATTTGTTTTCCTCCCTTTTACTCCCTCTATCCCACTTGCAACCCCCTAAATTTTACTATTCATAAGTAGGGTAATGTTATGAATACAGATAGGAATTTGAATCTATACATTCTTCCATAAATTACCCATCTATTTGTTAGAGCTCTTCAAAGTTACTAAGTTCGATTAACCCCAGACCCTCACTCCTTTCCCCATAAACATAACATCCTACAACTGAAATTCAGTTTTCTTCAAGCTACCAGAAACGGTATGCCTTTCATGAAACTAATGACTATATTTGTAAAGGATAATCAAAACCAACATTTGTAGACATAGAGTCTAGCTATAAATGTAGTAATAAGGAAAAAGTGTGCTTAGATGTGCTACCGCTTGAGCCTCATCCCCAGCCCCTAAAAATTATTAGAGATAAATAAAAACACAGACACAACATATCGTAATCTATGGGACACAATGAAAGCAGTTCTAAGATGAAAATTCATTGCTTGGAGTTCACTCCTTAAAAAAAAGAGTAAACCAAAAATTAAATGATCTCACACTTCATCTCAAAATCTTAGAAAAAGAAGAGCAAAACAACAGCAAAAGTAGTAGAAGGCAAGAAATAATTAAAATCAGAGCTGAAATCAATGAAATCGAAACAAAAGAAACAATCGAAAAAATTGACAAAACTAAAAGTTGGTTCTTTGAAAAATT
The DNA here is from genome assembly GCF_048772815.1 of Callospermophilus lateralis. Lineage (NCBI taxonomy): Eukaryota > Metazoa > Chordata > Mammalia > Rodentia > Sciuridae > Callospermophilus > Callospermophilus lateralis. The sequence goes on along the minus strand of NC_135325.1, from coordinate 80,172,390 downwards.
AAATAAGATTGACATACCCTTAGCCATGCTAAAGAAGAGAAGAACAGAGAGAACTCAAATTACTAGCATATGGGATGAAAAAGGCAGTATCACAACAGACACTTCAGAAATACATAAGATAATTAGAAATTATTTTGAATCCTTATACTCCAATAAAATAGAAGATAATGAAGGCATCGATAAATTTCTTAAGTCATATGATCTGCCCAGATTGAGTCAGGAGGATGTACACAACCTAAACAGACCAATATCAATTGAGGAAATAGAAGAAGCCATCAAAAGACTACCAACTAAGAAAAGCCCAGGACTGGATGGGTATACAGCAGAGTTTTACAAAACCTTTAAAGAAGAACTAATACCAATACTTTTCAAGCTATTTCAGGAAATAGAAAAAGAGGGAGAACTTTCAAATTCATTCAACAAGGCCAACATCACCCTGATTCCTAAACCAGACAAAGACACTTCAAAGAAAGAAAACTACAGACCAATATCTCTAATGAACCTAGATGCAAAAATCCTCAATAAACTTCTGGCAAACCGGATACAGAAACGTATCAAAAAGATCGTGCATCATGATCAAGTAGGATTCATCCCTGGGATGCAAGGCTGGTTCAATATACGGAAATCAACAAATGTTATTCACCACATCAAGAGACTTTAAGATAAGAAACATATGATGATCTCGATAAATGCAGAAAAAGCATTCGACAAAGTACAGCATTCCTTTATGTTCAAAACTCTAGAAAAATAAGGGATAACAGGAACATACCTCAATATTGTAAAAGCTATCTATGCTAAGCCTCAGGCTAGCATCATTCTGAATGGAGAAAAATTGAAGGCATTCCCTCTAAAATCTGGAACAAGACAGGGATGCCCTTTCTCACCACTTCTGTTCACCATAGTTCTCGAAACACTGGCCAGAGCAATTAGACAGACGAAAGAAATTAAAGGCATAAAAATAGGAAAAGAAGAACTTAAATCATCACTATTTGTAGATGACATGATTCTATACCTAGCAGACCCAAAAGGGTCTACAAATAAACTACTAGAGCTAATAAATGAATTCAGCAAAGTGGCAGGATATAAAATCAACACGCATAAATCAAAGGCATTCCTGTATATCAGCAACAAATCTTCTGAAATGGAAATGAGGACAACCACTGCATTCACAATATCCTCAAAAAAAAAAATACTTGGGAATCAACCTAACAAAAGAGGTGAAAGACTTATACAATGAAAACTACAGAACCCTAAAGAGAGAAATAGAAGATCTTAGAAGATGGAAAAATATACCCTGTTCATGGATAGGCAGAACTAACATCATCAAAATGGCAATATTACCAAAAGTTCTCTATAGGTTTAATGCAATGCCAATCAAAATCCCAACGGCATTTCTTGTAGAAATAGAGAAAGCAATCATGAAATTCATATAGAAAAATAAAAGACCCAGAATAGCAAAAACAATTCTAAGCAGGAAGTGTGAATCAGGCGGTATAGCGATACCAGACTTCAAACTATACTACAGAGCAATAATAACAAAAACAGCATGGTACTGGTACCAAAAGAGGCGGGTAGACCAATGGTACAGAATAGAGGACACAGAGACCAATCCACAAAATTACAACTATCTTGTATTTGATAAAGGGGCTAAAAGCATGCAATGGAGGAAGGATAGCATCTTCAACAAATGGTGCTGGGAAAACTGGAAATCTATATGCAACAAAATGAAACTGAATCCCTTTCTCTCGCCATGCACAAAAGTTAACACAAAATGGATCAAGGAGCTAGGAATCAAACCAGAGACTCTGCATCTAATAGAAGAAAAAGTTGGCCCTAATCTCCATCTCTTGGGGGTCGGGCTCCAAATTCCATAATAGGACGCCTATAGCAGAAGAGTTAAAATCAACAATGAACAAATGGGACATACTCAAACTAAAAAGTTTTTTCTCAGCACGAGAAACAATAAGAGAGGTAAGTAGGGAGCCTACATCCTGGGAACAAATTTTTACTCCTCACATTTCAGATAGAGCCCTAATATCCAGAGTATATAAAGAACTCAAAAAATTAAACAATAAGAAAACAAATAACCCAATCAACAAATGGGCCAAGGACCTGAACAGACACTTCTCAGAGGAGGTCATACAATCAATCAACAAGTACATGAAAAAATGTTCACCATCTCTAACAATCAGAGAAATGCAAATTAAAATGACTCTAAGATACCATCTCACTCCAGTAAGAAAGGCAGCCATTATGAAGTCAAACAATAACAAGTGCTGGCGAGGATGTGGGGAAAAGGGTACACTTGTACATTGCTGGTGGGACTGCAAATTGGTGCAGCCAATTTGGAGGGCAGTATGGAGATTCCTTGGAAAGCTGGGAATGGAACCACCATTTGACCCAGCTATTACCCTTCTTGGACTATACCCAAAAGACCTAAAAAGAGCATACTACAGGGACATACCTACATCAATGTTCATAGCAGCACAATCCACAATAGCTAGACTGTAGAACCAACCTAGATGCCCTTTAACAGATGAATGGATAAAAAAAATGTGGCATTTATACACAATGGAATATTACTCAGCACTAAAAAATAACAAAATCATGGCATTTTCAGGGAAATGAAGTCACTAGAGCAGATTATGCTAAGCGAAGTTAGCCAATCCCTACAAAACAAATGCCGAATGTCTTCTCTGATATAAGGGAGGTGACTCAAAACAGAGTAGGAAGGAAGAGCATGAGAAGAAGATTACCACTAAACAAGGAAAAGAGGTGGGAGGGAAAGGGAGGGAGAAGGGGAATTGCAGGGAAGATGGAAGGAGACCCTCATGGGTTCTCAAAATACACATATGATGGTGTGAAGGGGAAGGGAAGAAGAGAGAGAGAGAGAGAGAGAGAGAGAGAGAGAGAGAGAGAGAGAGAGAGAGAAGTGTCACAGTAGAATGGGTAGAGAATAGTGATGGGAGGGGAGGGAATGGGAGGGGGATAGGGAGGGCAGCAGAATACAACTGACACTAGGATTGCTGTATGTATACACATGGATGTATAAACAATGTGATCTTGCAATCTGTACACATGGAAAAATGAGAATTCATTCCCTATTTGAATCAAATGTATGATATGTCAAGATCATTGTATTTTCTTGAGCAACTAATAAAAAAAAAGAATTGTAATGCATTCCGTTGTCATTTTTTTTAGATCAATTAAAAATATTTAAAGACTTATCTCTGTTTTTTAGTATTTGTTAAAACTTGCTTTATGCACTAATATATGATCTATTTTCAAGAAAGTTTCCTGTGGTACTGAGAAGAAAGTGAATTCAGTCATTGAATAATGTAATATTCTAATATTCTACAGATATCTGTTAGGTCAATTTGACTAAGAGGTTTTGCTTTACTTATGAAATATTTTTTGCATATTTTATGTCTGGATGATCTATTTAATAATAAGAGATGAATGTTGAAATCACACAGATTATTATTGTATTGTAATTTACTTGATGCCTTATTTTGGGAAAGCTTTGTTTTATATACCTATATGAATTATTTGAGGGGGGCACAAATATTTACAATCATTATATCATGTTGTTATTGATTCCCTTAACCACTATGACTTTTGGTTTACATTTTGTATTGTATATACCTTTTCACATCCTTTTACCTTCATTCTTTGGATATCTCTGCATGTAGGGTGAGTCTTTTGCAAATAACACATGGCTTAGTATTCTTTTTTAATCCATTTCACTAATCTATGTCTTTGTTTGGAGAGTTAGAATATTTAGATTCAATGTTATGTTAGAGAGATCATTTTTATTTGTGTGATTTTGATTTATTTCTAATGTTTAATCCAAACTTGATTCTCCTTTTATTAATATTTTTCTAGTACAATTTATTCCTATGCTAGTTTTCTTTTTTCTTTTTTTTTTTTTTTGTGGGGTGTGGTTACTGGAGATTGAACTCAGGGGTGTTTACCCACTGAGCCACAACCCCAGCCTTATTTTGTTTTGAAACAGAGTTTTGCTAATTTGCTTAGGGCTTCGCTAATTTGCTAAGGGTGGCTTTGAACTTGTGATTCTCCTGCCTCATCCTTCTGAGTTGCTGAGATTACAGGCATTCACCAACATGCCTGGCTGGTTTTCATTTGTGTTTTTGATTTCTTCTGCAAGATATAGTTCATTGAATATGTTTTATAGCCTGTGCTATAAAATTCTTTCAGTTTCTGCTTATTGTGGAAGTTTTTTTTTTTTTTTTAATTCTGAAGTGTAGTTTTGATGGATTAGTAATCTTCATTGGCACCCATTTTCTTTAAGGTATTGATATATATTATTCTAATCCCTCCTGACTTTTGTGTCTGGATTGAGAAATTAATTGAAATCATAGTCATTATCCACACCAATTATTCTTATTTTTTGTCTCTTTATATTACCCTAGATTCCTAGAATATTATGATCATGGTCTCTTAACATCTTTTCTTCATTATTTACTTTTCTCCAAGGTTATATATTTTGTATTCATGGCCCCAAATTCTATTTTCAAAGTAGCCTAATCTTTGTGATGCTTTGAATTGAATTTCAAATTTGATATACTGAGTCTCATTTCAAGGATTTTCATTTGGCTCTTTTTCAGAATTTTTATATCTATTGAATGATCTTTAATTTCCTTTATTTTCTTAGTCAACTTCCTTTATTATTTTTTTGTAACATTAAACATTTTAGCTATAAACTTTCTAAATTATTTCTCTTACATTTCCACTAGTGTGGTATCAATGGGATCCATTGTTAAAGTGTTGTGGGCTATTTAGGGTAATTTCGTCCCTTGCTTTTTCATATTGTTTGTATGTCTACCCATTTGTTTGGATGATTATTATTCCTGTTTTATGAAAAGGACTATTTAGTGTGTTTCTTTTTTTATGAGCCCCAGGCTTGGTGAAAATCCAGGTATTGATAAAAGTATTTCATTCTTGTGTATTCTGCTGTCCCCTGTATCACCACCACTTTGAGAGAAAATACTAAACCCTGTTTACTAAAATCACCTCAGAGCAAATTCATGATTTCATTTATCAACCTCAGAAAAACCAAATCTTGGTAGTACTGTTATCCAGTTCTATTCCAAAAATAAACTTGTCATAACACTTCAAAATAGGTTAAAATCAATTATTAAATATAGTAAAATAGGTTTAATATTATATGGGTTCTAAAAGTGGAAGGAAGCCAGGTGGAGTGGTGCATGTCTGTAATCACAGTATCTTGGGAGGCTGAGGCAGGAGGATTACAAGTTCAAAGCCAGCAAAAGTGAGGCACAAAGCAACTCTGTCTGTGAGACCCTGTCTGTAAATAAAAGAAAAAAGTGGAAGGAGACAAAGATTAGGCAAGATAAGTCTAAAATAATGAACTTAAAGGAAAGAATAATACACCCTATGGTTAAAAAGAAAGAGAGAAGATAGATGAGGATTTGAAACAGTAGTAGTTAATGTAAGAGGGAAAGGGGGATAAGAGAAGCAACTGTAAATTTCAACTGGTAAAACAAAGATAGAGTGACTGATTCTAATTAGTGCTTTTACACATTAGAAGAAATTCAATTAAAAAGTGTTTTAGTCAGTTTTTTTCATTATAGTGACCAAAAGACCTGACAAGGACAATTAGAGGAGGAAAAGTTTAATTGTTGCTCATGTTTTCCAAGGTGTCAATCTGTAAATGGATGATTCCATTCCTCAGGGCACCCAAGATAAGGCAGAATAACATGGCAGAAGAGTGTGTTGGAAGAAAGTGTTCAGGAAATATACCAGGAAGCAGTGTGGAGAGTGATAGGTCTACCCTCCCATGGAAAAAATATAAACCCCAAAGGTATGTCCCCTTTGATTCATCCACTCCAGCCACATGCTATCCCCCTATAGTTATCACCCAGTTAATCCCTATCAAGGGATTAATGCATTTACTAGGTTAAAACTCTATTAACCCAAACATTTCTCCTCTAAACTGCCGCTGTCTGGCTGGGCACAAGATCACGAGCCACTCAAACAGGAACAAACTTTATTTGAAAGAACCGCCAATAACACGTCCGCCCGGGAAGCTTCCCGATCCACCCACGCGGCGTTCTGCTGCTCCTTTCCGGAACTCCAGCGCAAGCGCCTCCCCGGAATTCCCTCCTACTGTACTTTCCCAACCAATGGGAACTCTCCAGGAGTCCCGCAGCAGGAGTCCGGTATCCATATGAATGTAATTTTTAACATAATCATATCATCTCAATGGCTAGCTGGCATCACCTTTCAATCAAAAATGCCATGCATCATATTAATTGGCTGTGGCTCCCAGCATCTCCCCCCTTCTGTTTAATTAAGAAGCAAGTAATGTGGCTAGGGACCGTGCCTGTTAGGTTTGTCCAATTCAACATATGGTTCTTACCCGTCATTGGAAAACTGACCTTTAGGCGTCAGCCTCCTGTCTTAGGTTGATACCATTGCAATTGGATCATACCCGTCACTGACTACCGGTCCAGCAAATAGCCATAATTGTGGATAGGCCTATGCACCAGTGGGGGGGTGAGGTTCTTTGCCTCACCTCTGTTGGCCCCCAGATTTGGCCTTGGTGCCAGTGGGGGGGTGAGGTTCTTTGCCTCACCTCTGTTGGCCCCCAAAATTAGACCATCACTAGTAGAAGGAAGGAGGATACAGAAATGCCACAACACCACATCAATTGACGACTCCTAGGGAAAATTGCATCATTGGTGACACATCAGCAAAGATACGCCAGCATTACCATAATTTGTTGTATCAACGGATAGATCACAGTGCATACAAGTGATACATAGTCCAGGCAAGTTTTGTAAGCAGTTCAAAGTGGAGGAATCTATCAATATGTCCATTTCCTCCCAAGATCATTGATATATCAGTTTATACAGTTTGTTGTGATAATTATCGAAGAAGTTGTAGTTTGGTTTCATCTTTGTCTTCACCGGCACTGGGATGAAAAATAAGAATTCTGACAATGATGTTAAAGAGAAAAAGAAAAAAAATGTAACATTTTAACAGGTACTAAGAAAACATTTTTTTTTTTTTTAGAACAATTTACATTATCTTGAACAGAATTATTAAATATAATGAAAAGGAAAGATGAAAATAAACAAACAGATTTGTTAACCTGCTTATTTGTACACATATTAAAATAATTTTTAACAGCTGTTTACCCAATTTAAATTAAACCATTAAAATGACGTGAATAATAAAAAGTACTTGGATCCATTTTTTTCTTTTTTTTTTTTTTTTTTTTTTTTTTTTGAGCACTCCTCATATATGATCTATGGACATACGCACATATAGACACATAACACAAAACAGAAGTGTGCACATATAACATACAACACATAAGACAATAGTAAAGGCCTTGTAGTTTCACCTAGGTGAAATCTCCATTGCAATGTTAAAAACTCCACAGTTAAAAAATAAAACTGATCAGAAAAACATCAACCTAGGTCTGTATGAGCTCAAAAATAAAATAGAACCTATGATATGGAAAAATGCAATAATAAAATAGATATTGAAAAAAGCATCCTGGTTAATCAGTCGCAGATGTAAGAATGGCCAAGCTGGAGTTCTGGATATCAGCTGTTATGGATTTGAGTCAAATTATCTTCTTTTTGATCTGTAGAAATCGTTTTAGTTAGTCTTTCTGGAATCCAAATCGGCTGCTGTTCTCCCTGTGGAAACACGCAAACAGAGCCCCGACTCCAGACAATTACTGGGTCAGGACCTTTCCATTGTCCTGTTAGAATATCTTTCCAAAGAACTTTAGGCTTATGCACATTTTTTGGATACATATGCCTTTCCGCAGCACTAAGTCCTGATGAATCCAAATTTAAAAAGTTTAGAGTAAAGAGGGTTATTTTAAGTTTATCTTTGGGGGATATATACCCCTTTCCAATTCCCTCCTTTTGTTTTAATAAGTACATTTTAATAGTTTGATGAGCTCTTTCAACTATGCCTTGTCCCTGTGGATTGTATGGAATTCCTGTTATGTGAGTAATGCCAAATGATGAGCAGAATTGTTTAAAAGAGGTAGAAGCATAACCGGGACCGTTATCTGTTTTTAACTGTTTTGGAACGCCCACAGTGGCAAAATTTTGTAAGCAATGAGCTATAACATCTTTAGTTTTTTCTCCGGCATGAAGGGAGCCCATCAAAAATCCAGAAGAAGTATCAACTGTAACATGCAAATATTTTAATTTTCCAAATTCTGGCAAGTGTGTGACGTCCATCTGCCAAATATGGTTAGGTATCAGTCCTCTAGGATTGACTCCAAGATTAACTTGTGGTAAAAATGTCACACAATTTTGACATTGTTTTATTATATGTCTGGCTTGTTCTTTAGTTATTTTAAAACGTTTTTGTAAAGTATTAGCATTGACATGAAACCTTTTATGAAAATTTATAGCTTCTTCTATTGTGGAGAAAATATGTATGTCATGTGTAGATTTATCTGCTAATTCATTGCCTAAACTAAGGGCTCCAGGCAATCCTGTATGTGCCCTGATATGTCCTATAAAGAATGGATCTTTTCTGTCCCAGATTAGACTTTGTATAGTGGAAAACAAAGAGAAAACAGTAGAAGAAGGGGAAATCCTACCTGCATCTTCAAGGGATACTATAGCATTAACTACATATTGACTATCAGAAAATAAATTAAATACAGAATCTTTAAACATCATAAAAGCTTGTAATACTGCATTAAGCTCTACCTTTTGAGCTGATTGTTTGGGTACTAAAAATGTAAAAGTTTGATCAGGGGTAACTACTGCTGCTGTACCATTATTTGACCCATCAGTGAATATATTTGGAGCATTCATGATAGGGGTCTTTCTTGTCATTTTTGGAAAAACTACAGGATGCTTAGACCAAAAAGACAACAAAGGATTAGATGGCAAGTGATTATCAAATGAAACATTAGATTTACACATGATTATTGCCCAAGTATTTAACTCATTGGCTAACTCATCAATTTGATCCATAGTATATGGAGTAATAATTTTATTGGGAGAAATCCCAAACACTCCCTTTGCTGCTTTTATTCCTTTGAGTATTAATTGTCCTACAGCCTCAGGATATCTAGTAAGAATAGTATTAGGAGAATAAGATAAATGTATCCACAATAATGGACCTTCTTGCCAAAATACTCCTGTAGGAATATTTTTTGTTGGTAGTACAATAAATAATAAAGGCAAACTTATATCAATTCTATCCAAGTGCATATTTTCCATATATGTTTCAATGATTTTTAATGCCTTTCTTGCTTCAGGCGTTAGCATGCGGGGTGAATTTGGATCTGATGGACCTTTTAGGATATCAAATAAAGGTCCTAGCTCTCCTGTTGGTATGCCTAGATAAGGCCTTATCCAATTTATGTCTCCCAATAACTTTTGAAAGTCATTAAGTGATTTGAGTTGATCTACTCGTATTTGAATTTTTGGTGGACGGACCATGGTTGAGGATAACAGGACTCCTAGATAATTAATTGGAAGATTTAATTGTACTTTATCTATTGCTATCTCTAGATTATAATTTTTTAATAAGTTTGTAAGTGTGGCATAACATTCCAGCAATATGTTTTTATCTTTATGTGCCAATAATACATCATCCATATAGTGAAATATTTGTAGTTCAGGATTTTGATTTCTAAGTGGTTGGATTGCTTTGTTAACATAAATTTGACACATAGTTGGACTATTAGCCATCCCCTGAGGGAGTACTTTCCATTCATATCTCTGATCAGGACCTTCATGATTTAGTGCAGGGATAGTAAATGCAAAATGTGGACTATCCTCAGGATGAATAGGAATTGAAAAAAAACAATCTTTAATATCTATAGCTAAAACATACCAGGTTTTTGGTAAAGCAGACAATTGGGGAATCCCTGATTGAGCAGGTCCCATAATAACCATCTCATTATTAATGGCTCTTAAATCTTGTAATAATCTCCATTTACCAGATTTCTTTTTAATAACAAAAATGGGAGTATTATGGGGAGATATGGAAGGTTGTATATGTCCTTTCGCTAATTGTTGTTTAATCAGATCATGGGCTACTTGTATCTTTTCTTTAGTCAGGGGCCACTGAGGAACCCACACTGGTCTTTCTGATTTCCAAGTAATTTTTATTGTCTCAGTGGCCCTTTCTGAAAATCCAACCCATGTCTGTCTGTTCCTTGATCTATTTGAATTGGTGCTGCTATATTTTGTCCTTGTTTTCCTAATCTTTTTTCTTTTTTAAAACCTTGTTTAGCCCTAGTAGTGGGCGCATTAGGATTGATGTTATTTGTTAACGTTAAACCTAATTGATCTAGGACATCTCGTCCCCATAAATTTATAGGAAGATGATCCAATACATATGGCTGTATAGTTCCCTCACATCCTTCAGGATCCTTCCAATCTAATACCATTGCACTTCTATGGGGATTAGTAGCCACTCCTAGGCCTCGAAGCGTTTGAGTGGCTTGTTGTAATGGCCAATGTTTTGGCCATTCCTGACTAGATATGATGCTAAGGTCTGCACCTGTGTCCAGTAGCCCATTAAAGTCGTATCCTTGAATATTTAGTTTTAGCATGGGGCGAGAATCTAAATTTAAAGACAGCATAGCCCAATCTACACCTGTGGAGCCCAATCCCCTGGTACCTCTTTCTACAGTACGACTAGAAAATTTATCATGTAGGCTGGGTATTATTAGTAACTGTGCTATTCTATCCCCTGGTGAGATAACTGATATGCCTCTTGGAGAACTAGCTATAATTTTTATTTCACCTTCATAATCGGGATCAATTACCCCGGGACTTATCATAAGTCCTTTTAGTGTGGAAGAACTGCGTCCCAATAATAAGCCTACCGTTCCTTGGGGAAGAGGTCCTTTTACTCCTGTGGGAATAATTTGAATTCCCATCTCTGGAGTTAGTACTGCTCTTGCGGAGGCGCAGATGTCCAGCCCTGCGCTCCCTCTAGTTTGTCTGATGAGGGATTTAATGGATAATGTGTCCTGGGCACTACCTTGATGGTGCTGTTGGGTTCCTCCATTGCCCCGTATATTTGTGGTTTTGGGCCCCGGAGCATTGGGCCCTCCAGTCCGTTTTTTGGCAATGGAGCCTGATGCCTTTCTCCACGATATCGTGGGTAAACACTTGATCCTTGTCCGTTTTTTGATAACGGAGTGCCCTCTATGGTAGTTTGAGAACGGCATTCATTAGCCCAATGTCTCCCTCTACGGCATCGTGGGCAAATACCTGGTATTCTATTTCTTTGATACCTAGCTTTGTTAAACCCTCCTCCTATGGGACAATTCCTTTTAAAATGTCCTGTCTGATCACAATTGTAGCATGTTTTTGGCCTGGCATCTAAAGCCTGTTGTACTGCTGCTAAGACTTGTCCTTGTTCATTAATGTCTCTACATAATTTAATATATGTGTTTAAATCTTCATGTTTCCATGGTCTAATGACCTCTCTGCAGCAACGATTTGCTTGGTCATAAGCCAGTTGTTTTATAAATGGCATTGCTTGTTCTACATCTCCAAATATCCTAGAAGCTGTCTGAATAAGCCTATCTACAAATTCAGCGTAAGGTTCGTTAGTTCCTTGTATTACCTTAGATAACTGTCCTTGTAAATCTCCATGCCCCTGTAAAGTTTTCCATGCCCTAACTGCATCTGCAGCAATTTGTGCGTATACACCAGGATCATATTCAATTTGTTGCCGTTGACCCTCATAAGGTCCCTTTCCTAACAACATCTCCAGATTTCTTTGAGGGTAACCGGCTGCTGTATTTCGCCTAGCTGTCTCCATGCAGAATTCCTCATTGGCAACCTTCCATAACAAATATTGTCCTCCATTTAGCACAGATCGACACATGTTAGCCCAATCTGCTGGTGTCATGTCTAAGTTGGTAATAGATTCAACCATGCTTATGGTGAAGGGTGCTTGCGGGCCATAGGTTGTTACAGCCTCTTTTAATTGCTTTACTGTTTTGAAATCTAGAGCGCGATGAATTCGTTGCCCTCCTGCCTGCTCAAGTACAGGGCATGCTAGTCTTTGGGATCTTGCCTTAGGATTTTGTGCATTAACTACAGGAATTGAGGGCCGCTCAGCTCTTACGCCCTCTGGTGATAGAACGGAGTTAGTAGCAGCCTCCTGTTGTAAATCCCCAACTGATGGTCGTTTTTCCTCTAAGCTTTCTTTCTTCAAATTTTCCTCTGTCTGACTAGCTGGAGAGACCTTCTCTTTTGCTTGACCTGACATGTTTTCTACCACAGTTTGGACCTCTAACAATTTACTTAACAGTTTTTCGGTTTGTTTTTTACTAGTTTCTAATCTACTATAAAGGTAACGCAACCCAGTTAGGTAGCATAAAACAAACCCGAAACAGAATGAAACAAAAACGGAGCAAAGAATAGTTGTATCAATTTTCTCTTTCTCCGGGCCAAACAACTTCAAGCCTTGAGCCAACCATTTTTCCCAGTTTGCCTGAGAAAATTCTAGGGATAGGCAGCTTGAAACAAAAACAAAATAAATCAAAAGAAGAACACATTGTTTTTTGAAATGGTCACCCATTCTGTCGCCTTCCCTCAGGGGCGAGCAATTTTACTCACCTCCAAGCTTCAGGCGCTCCCCGTACAGGGCCACCAGTTGCCGCTGTCTGGCTGGGCACAAGATCACGAGCCACTCAAACAGGAACAAACTTTATTTGAAAGAACCGCCAATAACACGTCCGCCCGGGAAGCTTCCCGATCCACCCACGCGGCGTTCTGCTGCTCCTTTCCGGAACTCCAGCGCAAGCGCCTCCCCGGAATTCCCTCCTACTGTACTTTCCCAACCAATGGGAACTCTCCAGGAGTCCCGCAGCAGGAGTCCGGTATCCATATGAATGTAATTTTTAACATAATCATATCATCTCAATGGCTAGCTGGCATCACCTTTCAATCAAAAATGCCATGCATCATATTAATTGGCTGTGGCTCCCAGCACTAAACTTTTTTTTGCATTGTCTCACACATAAACTATAGAGGAACGCCTCATATCTAAACCATCAGAAATGGGTTAAGGGCACAATACAAATATTAGGAAAACAACTATTGAATAAAAATGAAGAATAGTATACGCATGATCAAAGTTGACATCAGAACTAATGAGAGTAAACCATAAGAAGGTAGAGAAATTTCTTATTGAGTTTTCTGGCTTTGATTTTCTCAGTATTTGGGTCCTTTAGAAGATGTACAACACTCTTCAGCTTTGTATTCCCCCAAAGGTGCTGGCATACAGGAGCCATTCTCCCAGTTTCTGAGGACCTCTTACCTACTGTTTCTCCATTTTTGTTTATCAGTCCAGGGGCCTGAGTATGGGTGCTCAGATGGTGCTGTGCTATGTCTGCTGCCTGTTTCTGTTGTTTATAGAAACACAGTGTTCAGGGCTCAGGGCTGTTGCTCTGATTAAAATTAGTTACTGTGCACCTGTTCCCATTAATAAGGCCCTCTTAAAGTGGGTAGAGCTTAGTGGGTGTCTCCAAGTGTGGTACCTGTGATTTTGGATTCTCTGTTGTTGATCTGTGGTGTAGAAGCATCCACATTGACTAATAGATTTTATGGGCACTGTCCTACAACTGCAAAAGAGATACAGCAAGTTCCCCTGAGTTCCTGCTCTCACTGTGTTGTGAACCACAGGTGCTGCTCCCCTCAGCTGTCTGGGAAAGATGTAGCCATCACAACTTTTCTCTCTTCCTGATACCATTAATTCTGGATTTTCACTCCCATCTGTCTCTGAGCTACCATTGAGGTTGTGCTGAGTACTTGGTTGTGTTAGCAGTTCCTGGGAATGACCATCTCTCTGATCTACTCCAACTCACTATCTTTGCCCATAGTAAAAGTGAGGGAGTTTCAGAAATGTTTGACTAGTAAAAATCCCTCTAGAAATTCCTTCTAGATGGATTATTGAGGTATCCCACTAAAGATGTATTCCCTCTGGTTTTATTTGTTGCTATATGTAGGTCTGGAGATGTTATGTCGATTTAATCTATTCTAGAGAAGTTGTCCAGCTATGGTCTCCAAAAAATAACTGCCATGCCTGCATATCTTTTAGTCCATAATAGGGGTTAAATTTCTTCATCTCCTTTACTGACTTTTGTTTCTGTCACATTTTAATGTGACATGTGTACTTTTCATCTGTTAAGAGAGTGAGCTAATATGCCTTTCCTTTCTTTATTTCTCTGTTGTCCCTCTCTCTTCACCCCACCCTGGTCCACGTTTGGGGATAAAAGTTTCTCTGTCCCTATTTTCTGCTCTTGTAACCAAACTGGAAGTCTCTTCAATTCTCAGACTGTCAAATATTAGGACCTAGAACACTTATTGTGTCACCTACTTCTCCAATCAGCTGTTCTTTGGCTGGCTAATTTCTGTGATGTAGAGGGTTAAGGGGTGACCATCTCACTTCACTGTGCCATTTCAGGTTTCATACTCTACAAAACATTTTTTGCTCATATAATTTTGATTACTCTCTAGCATCATTTTACTTCAAATTACAGTACAGGCTTGCATTTTTTATGGGTCCATTCCAGTAAAGAATACCGTCAGTTTTTGTTTATATGGTAATATGTTAATCCCTCCTCATTTTTGAAGAACAGTTTAGTCAGATTTAATCTCACTTGATATCCTATTTTTTATTTTAGAAATGTTAAAATATATCACCCCACAGTGGTATAGCCTGAACATGCTTCTCCTTATAAAATTAATAAGTTAAATCCTAATGTGCTTATTTGGAGTAAGAGTTTTTTGGAATGTAATATGATCATAAATAAAGAGATTTTACAAAGGGGATTTTAATTCCCCTTTATGCATATGAATAGTCATGAAAGAGTTTCCTCTGTTTTATATTCTTAGAAAATGCAATGAGAAGAAACTGATCTTCAAACCAAGAAGTGAGCCCTCAGTAGACACTGGATATCCAACATCATTATTTTGGAATTTTCAGCTCCATAACTGTGAGAAAATAAATGTTGATTAAGTCACCATACCTACAGTGTATATGTTGTAGCAGACTGAACTAAGACATTGCCACTGGCTGGCAAGGTCCCTGCTCAGAAAATGCTTATAATCTTAAAAACTTCCCTTTGCATATGATGATTCACTTTTAAAAATTATTTTTTGTTGTTGTAGATGGACACAATAACTTTATTTTATTTATTTGTTTTTATGTGGTGCTGAGGATTGGACCCAGTACTTCCTATGTGCTAGGCAAGTACTCCACCACCACACTACCAACCCCAACCCACAATGATTCAGTTTTGTTTTTTCTCCTTTCCAGTTTCTCTTTTTTGCATTTTACATTATGATTATAATTTGGATTGGTATGAAATATTTCTGTGCTTATCCTACTCCAAGTTTGTTCAACTTCTTGTATTTGTGTGTCAGTTTAGATATTTTTATTCAGATGTTTTTTACCCCTTGATCTCTTTTTTTCTTTTTGATATTTTTGTAATATATATTGGTTTATATGGTTTCTGATATATATCATTGGATCTTTTCACATTTCTTTTTCATTTTTTTTTCTGTTCAGATATGTTTCAAATGCCATCTTTCTTAGTTTTCTGAATCTTTCTTCTGTCTGCTTAAATCTGATATTAATCCATGCTGGTAAATTTTATAATTCATCTACTGTGCTTTTTTGTTTGTGTACACACACACACACACACATATATAGTACTATATATAGAGGAATTATACATAAATGCTATATATGGTATAAATGACATACTATACAATATACACAATAATAATTATATACACTTATATATACTTATTTATGTACATATATACTTATATATTAATAAATATTTATATATAAGTATACTTTAATATATTTATATTATAATAAAACATATTATATAAGTATATAATATATACAAGTACATATTAATATATTTATATTTACATTATATATACCTATATATGTTTATATATTATATGTTGAAATACATATTTTATTTATATATATATTTATATAATAAAAATATATATAGTTGTTGTTCCAATACCAGTCTTATTTTCCTTTAGTTTTTATTGTTATATATTTGTGCATATTTAAGACAAATATTTTGAATCACTGTTTAGTAATTTAAAATTCTTTTCTATTTTTGGCTTTGAAAAATTATTATTTCTTTGAATGGATCATATTTTCATATTTCCTTGATGCCTAGTAAACTGTTGATGAAAATTAGGCATTTGAATAGACAGCTCCTCTTCCAGTCTTCTCAGACTTGTTTTGTAGCAGAGAAGATTTCAGTAATCAGCCTGACATATAAGCTTACAGTTTCCTCAAAGATTTTTGAGAAAGGCATGTTAACTAGGACTTCACAAAATTTTTCCTAAATTCTCTCATACTTATGGCTGCTTTAGCAGTTTTGAGTTTATATTATTTACCTTATAGAGTGCTTAAAATTCAAAAGAATCCTTTAAAAATAAAATTGCTTAATTTCTCCTGATTTTTGGCCTGAGATTGTGACTCTGTGATAAAGCACTCCCTTAGCAGAGGTGTGGCACTGAGTTTGATCCTCATCAACCACATAAAAATTAAAAAAAAAAATGAAAGCATTGTGTCCACCTACCCTTAAAATAAAATAAAAATAAAAATTCTGACTTGTTTTTATTGTTTTGCTTTTTAGTTGTCAATGGACCTTTATTTTATTTATTTGTATGTGGAGCTGAGAATTGAACCCAGTGCCTCACACATGCTAGGCAAGTGCTCTACTATTGAGTCAGAATCCCAGCCCCTAAAATTCCTGTGTTTTAAAGTTCATTTTTTCTTATTTACTCTTTCCACAGAAGAAAACCCTTAATTCTCTAGTAGAGGAGTTAAAATAATTTTTAAAAACATACATATAAAAAAGATCTCTTTAAAAATTATTTAGATGAAAATATTGAACAGAGAAAGTCATGTAAGATGGGCAGAGAGAGAGAAGTTTTCTCCAGGCTGAAAGACTCAGAGAGGATGTCTTTTGTTTGTTGTCTCACCACACAAAGCTTCCTGAAATCAATAATGTTAAATATTTAGCTTCACAAACTCTATAAAAATGTGTTGTTATGATCAAAAAAATGATACATACACACATTTGTAAAAATCTATACTCACAGGAATGTTGTAAAAGTCTATTTTCTAATACAACATCTGGCCTTGAGTTTGCAGAAACTTTTTTCAAAAATCATTATTACTCCACGAAGTAGACAAAAGGTGACAGCAATACTTAAAAAAAATTACAATTCTTTCTCAATGGTAGTGTGGACAAAAACCAGGAATATGATTTCCTATCTTGAGACCTCAGGAATATTGCATGTATTAATTACTTTTTACAAAGTTCACTGATTTGAATGTTAGCACATGAAAAACTTGCTACTTCTATAATTAATACTGTCATCTGATTTTTCCTACTGAAAATCCAGTAAACAGAGAAACCAGATGTTCTAATCTGTCCTGATGTCTTAAGTTTTTTTTTTTTTTTTTAACTCACCTTTATTTATTTGAAAAACGTTGTCTAGTAAGGAAGAAGGAAGTGACATAGGATAGCTTTGTGATCAGAAACACCCCATCTCTCAAGAAACACATTTTTAGGAGGAATAAGAATGCCAAAAGTATTTATTATTATTATTATTATTATTATTATTATTATTATTAGGCACTGGGATCCAATTCAGGATTGCTTAACTACTGAAAAACATCCTTAGCGCCCCGCCACACACACCCCTTTGTTTTCCTAAGACAGAGTCTCACTAAGTTGCTTAGGACATCACTAAGCTGCTGAGGCTGGTTTTGAACTTGCAATCTTCCAGCCTCTGCTTTCCAAGCTGCTGAGATTACAGGTGTGTGCCACTATGCCCAGAAGTATTTCTGTTTTGAATCCCATGATAAACCGATATGGTGGGGAAGACAGGTACATTTTTGCTTCAGTTTAAGATTCAATCCTGCTGAAATGACATCACTTGGAATAATTCATAAAGATATCAAAGCTGGTATTTGCTTTAAAATTGAGTGCCTGAACAATAATTTTTTTTTTTTACCTCTAGACTATCCTAGTGCAGTGTCATTTTTTTTTCAGTGATTTCCTTAGAGGTTCAAGTATAGAGGTGTCAGAAATAATTCTGATCAGGAACCATGGGATGCCAGACATAGGCATGGAATTCATATTCTTCTCTCAAGTTTCCACTGCTGCCTCTCATGTGTACCATACTACACTCAGTAGGACTCCCATGGAGGCAAAACTGCCATATTTTTTCTGACTATCCATCATACTTGGATTCCCACCCAATACAGTTTGGTTTGATAGCATGGAGAAAGCACTGATAATTTTTCCTGGAGGACCTCAGCCCAAAAGGGCTATATAGAGACACTATGCTGTAATAGGGAGGAAAAATGGCCAGCACAGACCATGGACTTCTCAAACACGGAGAATTATTTCCTTTAAACATTTGTTGCTTTTTTCCTCAGACTGATGCCATATGTGGATATGGGATTATTATAAAAGTCAAAAAGTCAGATGGCCAAGAATATATCTAGATTATCCAGGTCTCCTGAACCCTCTTCATTTGTATCTGTCTTAATTTTAGAATCATTCTCTTGACCTGATCTAAGAATGGTACAGTTGTCACACTGATTCATTTTATTATGCATTCTTTGCACCTGAGGTTGTCATTATTTAGATAGTTTGTTACTAAGATTATCTTATCCATCAGATAACTAAGAATTACATTATTCATATTCTTTTTTAATGACTTAAGAGTTCTTTCTTGGAATTTCTTCAATCAAAAAAAAAAATAGTTGTAGTGCTTGTGTCTGTCTCAGTGGCTTCTGTGGAAATCTTGACTACTTTGGTTGGTGAATTCCCATTCTGCAGCAACTTGTACAAAATTTAGTGCCTCCTTTGCAACAGTGAGGCATGCAGATTGGATATGAAGGACATTCCTCCTGCTGTTAAGGAAAAGAATCAAGAGGGGCTGGCAACACTAATAGAAGAGTCTTTACAACTTGAATCCAAAGGAGAGTTGGTCAAGAAGTAATGACCTCAGTCATCAGAAAAGCAGATATGTAACTGCAGACATTTTTTATGACCTTTGCTTTACGAAGGAGCCATTTGAATGTATAACCCTTCCCCAATGCTATCTTTATTTTCTTTGTCACTAAGACAATCTCTACCATCTGAGTGACACATTGAAATCTCCATGCGATTCTGTTCATATTATAAGCCTAGGGAAATTTTGGAATCTTGACTGCCCATTTAACTTGATTGTGTTATATTTTTAATATGAGAGTTATCAAATTTGGTGTCTGATGAAGACACAGTAAATGAAAGAGAAGTTCCCACACCCTCACTGATGGGTTGCAGGCACTGAGATAGCTGCTAGAAAAGTTCTGAATCTCGGTGTTGCCAGAAGATCCCATGGGAGTGTACATGCCTACATTAGGGAGAATCTGATGTGAATCCATCTTTAGACTCCCAGAATTATAAGAAGAAATCAGGATACTCTGTAGGTGGGAGCCAAGACCAGGACTGCCATTTCAATGACTACTCATGTTGATCCCATCATTATTGTTCTAAGAAGAAGGTTACTGCATGCCTGACCCAGAGGTCCATGAAACTATGTTATTGGAAGACCCATACCAGTTTCTCTCATCTGTTTTATGATGCTGAGGTCTAACCATGAGGCCTGCTGATCTGCACCTGTAATGCTTGGTTTGGTGATTTTTTGTTTTTTTTTGTATTTTGTTTTGTTGTTGTTTGTGTAGTTACTGTATTTTCATCAACCAAGGAGAATCAATAAACTGAGGATTCTGCATGGCCATTAATATAAGCTTGAAAATGACATTTTGGGGACCATGACTGCCCATCATTAAAATAAAAAAAAAACCCTGACTACACCTTTGGATTATAACTTCAGAGTCAGGCATCATTGAGAATACCATCAAATTTATATCTGTATTAAAAATGTGTATCTATATTGATCTAGAAAGTTCATGTTTAGTAATAAGGCTCTCAGGATTTAATGGAAATGCTCTTTCTCCTTTAGTAATGTGATATGCCACACTGATCATACATGACCACATATATTTCCCTTCCTCCACCATAGCTTGTGACTGAGATCAGGAAAAACACTGCATTGTTTAATATTTATTGTACATTTCAGGACTGATATTCTTTCATTAATATATGGCAATTAAATATATGACATTTTCATCTCAAGTTATCACTTGCCTAGGATAGTCTATTAACTATAGATTTTAGTAAGTTTTTAAAGAAAATACTTTTAGTATTCTTCATGCAAGATATTGTAGATATAAGCAGGTCTTTTTCAGCTATTGTGAGACATTTTCTGACATAAATGCAATGCTTTTACCTTAATTCACCACAAACAGGAAACCATCCAATAACTAAAGGAAAAGCGGTCCTAAAGAGATTTATCAATAATTCCCTGTCCTGTAATAGATACATGAGTTTTCTGAACATCATCATTGGAAAAATCTTTTACTTGCTATTGTTTTTTTTTTACACAAATGTGTCCTTAAAAATCACAAATTTACTGGTTTGATATTGGAATTCTCAATATCACTTGTTGAGAGCCACAGCCGAAGGGGCCCCAGCAAACTTCCAGCTGCCAGCAAACTTCCAGCTGCCAGTTGATGATTGGCTCACAGCGGTCCCAGCAACTTCTAGCTGCCAACTGATTGGCTCCTCTATGGTGATGCTCACTGGGCTGTTTCCCCGCCCTTTCAGACCATGGAGCTGCTCACTGGGGAACTTTTTTTGGCTCTGCCCACGTGACCCAGCCAATCAGCCTCAAGAGCAGGAGGAGTAGGGGAGGTAGAGAGGCTTGTGGGAAGCTGGTGGTGGCAGTTGGGCTCTGAGGGTTTTTCCTGAGGAGCTGTTTTGTTTGGTGTGTGTGGTTCTAAAAATAAAGTTCATTTCTTTTGACAAGTGGCTCCTGAATTGTGCCCAGACAGACTGCGGCAATCACTAATATTTGCAGATAAGTGTTCAGCCAATTCTTCAATATATTTACTTTTAAGTTCTCTCCAACTTTTCACCAATGAATGTAATATACTACCTTGGAGCATCACATGGCAATTTGTGTTTTCTTTTCAGTGGCCATTGAATCCAAGACTTTTTTCTAATTCACTGATATTTAAAATTTTTTTTTTTAGTTTGTAGATGGACAAAATATCTTTATTTATTTTTATGTGGTGCTGAGAATTGAACCCTGTGCCTCATGTGTGCAAGGCATGTGCTCTACCACTGAGCTATAACCCCAGCCCCAATTCACTCATCTTAAATATAGATCAGCTACTGGCTGTCTAGTCAAATGATATTCAGGTAGTAGTTTGGTTTCAATATTCTGTGAGTCTACAGGTAGTAGTTTGGTTTTAATATTCTGTGAGTCTACTGTTCAGCAAGTATTTTGGTCTATCCTTAGCTATTTTCCCTGCATCTCAGCTTTAAATTGGAAATGAGCCATTCAGCCAGCAGTGGCTGCCACCCAACTTCACCATAGGGGACACATTTCCTTCACTGCCTCCTGGAATCTCATGACTGCTTTAAAGTTTAGTAATTTAAACTGCTTTAAAGTTTAATAATTTTACTCAGTTGGTAGAGTGCTTACTTTGTATGCACAAGGCCGTGGGTTCAATCCCCAGACAGACACACACACACACACACACACACACACACACACACACAAAGTATTTTACTGTGGTTTATTCTGAGTGTCTTAAGTATCTATTGTATTCCTTTTTTCCTTTTTTTGTCATTAAACATGTCTTATTTTATTTGTCACAATGAATTAAAAGATGTTTTTATTACTTGCATTTTCAAATAAGAAAACTGAAGCTAGGAAAAATTTAGATACATTTCAAATGTTATCCTATCGTTTATACAGATTTACAACTTGGTATTTGAATTGAATACTGTTATACAGTGTTTAACATTTGTTTACATAGTACTTGATTCAGAGTGTGGTTAACAGAGAGGGATGCTTTAGTTGCAACTGACAGAGAAGCCAACATAAATAAATGGTCTGAGATCAAATAGAATTTATTGACCAATGTAGCTGAGAAGTCTAGAGATAAGACTGGATTTAGGTAAGCCTTCATCTAGAAGTTCAAATAACGTCACGAGAGATCACTTTTTTTTGCCATATCTTGCTTCTATTTTCATAAGTACTATTGCATTCCAAAGTTCCACAGGGTGGTTCCTGGGACAGTGGATTAGACAAAGGTGAATAAAGGGAAATAGAGGGGATAGGAATAAGAAAAACAGTAGAATGAATCTGACATAACCTTCCTGTGTACACACATGAATACACCATAATGAACTTCACCATCATGTACATCCAACAAAAATGGGATCCTAATTTGAATAAGTCATACTCCAAGTCTGTATGTCAACATATATTCTACTATCATGTATAAATCTATAAAGAAAAAAATATTATATTTCTGTCTTGTAATCCTTTCTTTTAAATATTTGTTTTTTTGTTGTGGTTAGACACAACATCTTTATTTTGTTTATTTATTTTTATGTGGTGCTGAAGATGGAACCCAGGACTCCGCACATGCTAGGCAAGTGCTCTACTACTGAGCCACAACCCCAGCCCCTGTCTTAAAATCTTTTACACTTGAATGAGCACAACTCTGCATTCCCTAGTCACTCCTATGCTGTAGTAATCATCACTACTTTGAGTTCACATCTGATACTCAAATTATGTCATATTTTCTCATTGAATTTCAACACAGGTATGGAAATATTAGTCCTTCTAACATCTTACAGAAAGACTAAGTCATTACAAATATAATTTATATTTATCTTTACGTCTCAAGGTAGAAGTCAGAAATTAAGTAACTTTCCTTCAATGATGTGATATGGGAAAGAGCAGTAAAATTAAAACTAAAAATACCATAATATTTCCTGGTATTTTGAATAAAACTTTTTTCTTGTTAAGAATTCACTTGTTTTTTGTCAAATCTTAAATGGTTTTGAGAATTCCTACATAAATATCCAATCACTGTTATTGTCTACTTGATGTTTCCATAGATAATTGTGATCCTGAAACTTTTTTTGTCAGTCATATTACTAGCTTTCTTTTTTATTTAGAAATGTATTTAAATCAATAATTTTACTCTTAAATTTATAAAAAAGTTGTCAATATAAAATTCAATATTTTTTTTCTTTTATTATTCGATACAGTTCCTTTTCATCTATGTTAATACTTTTTTCATTGAGTTCAATTTTGTCTGAATGGTATTGATACAGAAGTTGCTTTTTAGTATTTGCTGGACATTTTTCCAAGATCTTAATGTAAAATATTTTTTTTTGTTCTTTTGTTCCAGTTATTTTTCTTTAGAAGCATATAGTTGGATTTTTGGTACAAAATGATCATTTTGTTTTTCATGTTTGTTATTACTAATATATTTGTTAATTTGCTTATATTCTTCTCCTTCCTTTCCTTTTTTTATTTTGTATTATCATGACAATTGCACAAATTCTGTTAGTTTGGAAGATAAAATTTGGATATATGTTACTTTCATTGTTTGCCTAAAATTTAAAATACATGTGGATAAATTTACATTTTTCTAATGTGTTGAGAATCTAAGAATTTTTTTCTCTTTTCTTTCTGAAACTAATCATTGCTTTAGTACATTTTTACCATCTATTTACACACTTTTCCAATCTTGCTAATTTGGTCATACTTGCAATTTTATTTGTTCTTGAACCAAATGGTTGCAATATACTTTAGCCATATCACTTTTCAACATTTTTTTTATTCTTTCCAGCGACTATTTGCTACATTTGATTTTCTTCAAATACATTCAATGTTTACTTTAATTAAAATTATCACATTGCTTAATTCTGAAGTGACTGAGAATTTCTGAAGTATATTTCCATTCTGGAATAACAGTTTAGTTAGTTATAGAAAGTTAGGTTAAGGTCTACTTTTTCCTTTTAATTTTTTGTTTCTGACTTTCCCATCAACTAAATTATATTTCCTGAATTTAATCTATTTAGTAGCTTCAAAGTTTATAGTTTATACTTGTCTTGATGCAGTGTTACTTCTATGAGTACATATGGATGGGCTTATTTATTTATTTATTTATTTTCATTTTGGTATTGGTGTAGCTCTTTTCATTGAAGGACTATCATGTTTTATTCCTATAAAATATTTCAATTTTTATATCTCCTGCTAATGTTTATGTTTTCTTCTTTCTGTTCTCCTACATTGGTTCTTCAGAGATTCTCTTCCAATTTTCTTAACACTTTTAACCCACTTAATTTTTTTTTTTTTTTTGTGTGTGTGTGTGTGTGAGAGAGAGAGAGAGAGAGAGAGAGAGAGAGAGAGAGAGAGAGAGAGAAAGTTTTCAGTATCATTTTCTCTTATATTATTACAATAGTTCTCTTTTCCAAGATTTTGGCTTTCTATTAAGAGTAACATAGATCTTTTTTTCTTAGTTTTGCTTATCAATTTATGTTTTATTGAATATATTTATTTCATTATTCTTTATGAATCTTCACATTTACTTTAAGATATTTATTTTGAAATATTTGTCTAACTGTAGTAGAAAACTATGTATCTAGAATATTTAAGGAATTCAAAAGTGTAATTCTAAGAAAAAGGAAATAAATCAATAAACAGACAAAATAAATCAAGGATATGTCTCAAAGGGAGAAATGAAAATGTTCAACAAATACATGAAAAAATGCTCAACTTCTCTAGCCATGAATAAAATGCAAATCAAAACTACACTAAGATATCATCTCACTCAAGTCAGAATGGCAATTATCAACAATACAATAATACAATCTAGTGAGGATGTGGGGGCAAAGTTACACTCATACATTTTTAGTGGGACCTCAAACTAATAGAACTATTCTGGAAAGCAGTATGAAGATGCCTCAAAAAACTAAGAATGGAAATATTTATTACCTAGCATTCCCACTTTTTGATATTTATCCAAAAGGACTAAAATCAGCACATATAGTGACACAGTAATTTCAGTGTTTATAGCAGCAAAATTCACAGTATCCAAATTATGAAATCAGCCCAGAGGCCTACCAATAGATCAATTGATCAAGAAAATGTGACATATATACATACATATCACACACACACACACACACACACACAGAATGGAATTTTAGTAACCCATAAATAATAATAAAATAATAGTTTTGTAAATAGATGTGAATAAAATGTGAATAGAAAACATCCTGCTAAATAAAATAGAGCAGACTTAGACGAATAAGTTTTTCTTACATGCAGAATCTAGAGCAAAATAAGGCAAAGAAAGTGAGGGAAGTTGGATATCAATGGTATAGAATATATCAGTGGACCAGAAGAAAGAAATTGAGGAATGGAGGAACAATTGGGAAACCAAAAGAATTATGGAATGAATTTAGCAAAATCACATTATATGCTTATATAAATATACCATAGAGCATTTCACCTTTATGTATATGTATGAAGTACCAATAAAAATAAATAAATGAGTAAAAAGAAGATGAGTAGAGAAAGGAGAAATAAAATAGGGAAGAGGGGAGGGAAGGGGGACAACGGATTGAAATTGAATTCAATGCATATATGACATTGTCAAAAATAACTATTACATATAATCATGATGCTTCAAAAAAAGAAATGTTTTTACAACTATAGTAGAAATTAATTTTGTCAAAAATATATTCATTTATCAATTATTTGTTTTGTTATTTATTTTCCTTGCTATTAGATATTTTAAAGAGTTTGGAAATTTTTACCTCTAATCTTATTTCAAGTATACAATATAACATGTTTAACAGAACAAGGCATATCATAAGTAGAGAAGTTATTTCTCCCAAGTTTGCATTTATGCACTCTCCATATTATTTTTAAATTATTTAAGTGGTAGAGAAATTTTTCCCTATTCTGACCTTTACCTTTTCTCTCCTTATATTAGCTTTTGCCACTGTTTTTACCACTGTTTTTTTAACAACTTGCTATAAAGTTTCTCTTATTCTTCCCTTTTTTCTCATTATTTTATTATTCCATAGAGCAAACTATGGGGTAACACTATTGCTATTTTGATGAACTTCTCTTATTTTTCATCTTTGAATGAATTATTTATTATGTCTTTATCTTAATGTTTCAACTCCTATCACAATGTTTAGTATACTTAATATCAAATGAATACATGTATATATTCTTCACTAGAATACAGGTGTCTTCATTTCCATTTATACACATTTTGGTCCATGGGCTAATTCATTTGTTATATAGTAATTAAGAATTTCTTCAGCCACTGTTTTTTAGCAGTGGAATATGTAACTGGGGTATTTTACACCTAGAGGATATTTCTTTAAACATTTCTGTCCTCTGTTAAATAAAATTATCTGAATTAATAATCATTAAATAAAATCTGTCAAAATAAAATAAATATCTAAGGGGATAAAAGTATTGCACTAATATTACTCTTTTACAGCTATGTAGATTTTGAAAAACTACAGAAAACTTGTACAATTCTAATTCTCTAAATTTTACAGAGAAATATAAACATCATGTGGACACATTGAATATTAGAATTGAACAGTATTTCAAACTTATGGTTTAGTTGCATGAATTTTTGGTTGTTTGTTTTCTTGTGCTGGGGATGAAACCTAAGGCCTTGTGCATGCAAAGAAAGTGTTATACTAATTGAGCTATATCCCCAGCCTAATTGAATGAAATTCTAATATCAATGGGGAAAATATCTGAGTTCTTGCATGTTATAATGTTGAAAAATCTGAATTAACTTTCACATAAATAAAATGTGTTATGAAAATATAAGTAATATAAATATATTAAACTGAAATGTATGTAATTAAAATTCTACATAAGCTACACTAATTGTTTAGCACTTAGACCAACAAATGATTTTCTCAGAATTTTTTCCTTATCATGGCATTGTTTGGAATTGTTGCCATATATTGATAATTGAAATCAATTTTAATTTTCATCAGTCCATTGTTCTAAAATTTTCTAGGATAAATCCTTTTAATGTATTCACTTTAGGTCAATATGTTCCACTATCATTTATGTGCCATTGTATACCAAATATTTCCTAGCAGTTTCTAAGCAGTATGTAACAAAATTATTTCCTTATTGTTTTCTCTTTTTGTATATATATTTTTTCTTTCCCATTGATGCAAGCTTTTAATATATATTTGCCATATAATATGATATTTTATTATTCCAACAATCTAATTATTAAGTATTGTCACTGACAATTTACTAATGACTAAGTTCAAGATTATCAAAATTAATTAAAATGCTCAAGATCAAACACCTATTTTTTGTAACAAATGCCATTCTTATTCTGCCTCCACAACTGATGTATTAAAAGTTTGTGTAACCCAAAGCTTAGTAATAATTTGAAAAAAAAAACTAACATATGTATAAGGTATTAAGACTAACCACTTGCACAGGAATCACTGGAAAATTGGAAACATAAAAAAGCCAAAATTATCAATCATACTAGGAGCTGTGGTACATGCGTGTAATCCCAACAGTTTGGAAGGGTGAGGCAGGAGGATTGCAAATTCAGTCAGCCTCAGCAATGGTGAGGCACTAAGCAACTCAGTGAGACTCTGTCTCTAACTAAAAATACAGAATAGGTCTTGGAACTTGGCTTAGTGGTTTAGTGCCCCTGAGTTCATTCCCTAGACAAAAAAAAAAAAAAAAAAAAAAAAAATCAGTCATAACTGTTTAAAATAATTTACTAACTATTCAGATCTTGGATGGCAAGGGAAAAAAGTGCCCATTTATTCCTGGCAGCTCAGTTTTATCTATAAAATAGAAACTCTGCAGAGATGCATGTAATTCCCAATGAGGAAACTCCAGTCACATCCTTGTGAGTTGGCATGGAATCACTGATGAGAGGGTCCACAATTTGAGAAGATGAGTTAGAAATATGAAGTCTGTTAGAAGCTAGTTCCTTTTTATCATCTTGTCTTATTCTGTTTTTTTTTTTTAATTGTTCCTTTTAGTTATATATGACAGTAGATTCTGTTTTGACATATTCATACAAACATGGACTAGATATTATTCTAATTAGAATATCAGTCTTGTGGATGTACACCACATTGGGATTGACTAGGTGTATTCATATATGTACACAGGAAATTTATGTCAGATTCATTCCACTTTCTTATTCTTATCCTCCCTCCCTACCCTTTATTCTCTTTTTTCTAATCCACTGAATTTCTACCCCCCCACACTTTGTTGCAGGTCAGAATCTACAGATCAGAGAGAACATTCAATATTTGATTTTGGGGGATTATCTTATTTCACTTAGCATGACAGTCTCTAGAGCAATCTATTTATCGGAAGATTACAAATTGGTGCAACCACTCTTGAAAGCAGTATGAAAATTCCTCAAAGAGCTAGGAATGGAATCACAATTTGACCCAATTATCTCACTCCTCTATACATAACCAAAGGATTTTAAATCAACATGCTATAGTGACTCAACAGCATCAATGTTAGCACAATTCATGATAGCTAAGTTATGGAACAAACTTAGGTGCCCATCAACAGATGAAGTGATAAAGAAAATGTGGTTTATGCACACAATAGAATATGATATTTGCTATTTTCAAAAGTATTGTGGTTTTTCATTATTTATCTCCAAATCTCCTGTAAGATAGTTTTTGGACCAACTTTAACTTGGAATATTTTTAGAAGGTGAATCTCAGAAGCACAGTTACTAAGCATTAGTCAAGTTAAAATAGTCCAGTGGATTGAAAACCTATGGAATAATTTTCCTAAAAAATCTCTTTGAAGAAATGTACAGTATCAAAATATATGCATCACATATTAATTAATTAATTAATTAATTAATTTTTATACAGGGGATTGAACCCAGGGGTGCTCAACCACTGAGGCCTTTTAAACCACATCTCCAGCCCTTTTTTTAAAATTTTACTTTGAGACATGGTCTCACTGAGTTTCTTATGGCCACAGTAAATTGCTGAGGCTAGCTTTGAAATTGTGAATCTCCAAACTTTTGGGATTACAGGCATGCACCACCATGCCCAGCTGCATACCAATTCTTAAAAATTATTTCTAAATCATAGATTTTATTTTAGGTGTAACCAAGTAAGTACATTAAAATAAGTATCTCTGCAATGATTGCAGATAAATGCTTGTATAGCATTGATATTTTCACAAAATTTAGCTTGTTTTGCTCAACCTTTACATCTATCTCTCTTCTTATAAAGCAGACTTTATTTCGTGGATAAAAATTTCATGAAATATAAGCCAACTACTTGTATTTATTATTAAAAGTAATAAACTATTGCAGTGTACCTAAATAGTCAATTTTTGACAGTTTACATTAATGTCATGAAAAGAATATATATAGAATAAAATCATGTTTGGAATGACAATCTCTAAAATTAAAAACTCATGGGAGACATAATCATTTTTCATTCTTCATAGGAGAATTTAATAAAAATCAGCTAAAAGAATTATGCATATTTTAAAATATATTATATATGAAGCAGATAGAAGGACATATATATATATATATTTTTTCTCCTACCTGTTTCCCTTGATTCTCTCTTTTCTTCTACTAACAGCCAATCTCTATTGTTCTCTTTTTAACTCTTCCTTCAATCTTTTTTCTTCTGTATTTTCTCCTCCTCCCTCACAATCATCACATCCTATGTCACTACTATTCTCTTCCTGTCCACCATCTGAAAAATGTAAACACTTTTGCAAACTTACTATTTTTATTATAGGCAATAACTGATCATATAATTTCTGTATATTGTGATAATTACCATAGTATATATCATAGTAGGAACTATTTGATTTAATGCTGTAAATTATTAGAATTTATTGTAATTAGTGTCCCCCTAAACAGTGAGGTACAGGAAAAATTCAGGTACACTATAAATCCACAGAGTAGAAAATCTACTGCCTCAGATTCATACTGTTAGACAGGCACACACAAATAACATGAAAAAGCAAAGGAAAATATTGCCCCAAGCAAACCAAAATATTCCATTAACAGAATTAAACAACAGCACATTTACAAAGTGTCAGAGAAGGAGTGTAGAAAGTACATAGTTAAACTGATCTGCAAAGTAAAGGATGATGAAAGAGAGCAAATACATGTAACAAAAGATCACTTCAATAAAGGGATAGAGAATCTGAATGAAATCAAACAAAAATCCTTAAAATGAAGGAGACAATAAACAAAATTAAAAACTCAATAGAAACCATCATCAACAGATTTGATCACTTGGAAGAGAGAACCTTAGGCAATAAGGACAAAATATATAATCTTGAAAATAGAGTGGACAATGGAGAGAAGATGTTAAGAAGCCATGAACATAATTTCCAAAAATTATGAGATAACATGAAATGACCAAATTTAAGATTTACCAGGATAGATGAAGGCATGGAGATACAACCCAAAGGAAGGCACAATATTTTTTGTGAAATGATACCATAAAATGTTCCAAATCTAAAGAATGAAATGGAAAATCAAATATGAGGGGGTTACAGGACTCTCAAATGTCCAAAATTACAAAATTGAAACTGACCCACATAAAGACACATTGTAATGAAAAGGCTGTGAGAGAAAAATCAGATTACAAATAATGGAAAACCAATATGGACCTTCAAAGCTATGAGGTCCTGGAATAACATATAACAAGCTCTGAATGAAAATGGATGCCAACCAAGAATCCTATATTCAGCAAGATAAAATTTTTAAAAATGAAATCTAGGGAAGGAACAGTCAATCAAAGAAGATATAAACTATCATATATGTTGTCATATGTGGTATATAATTGTATTATAACCTTAATATATTTTTAGCATCTGTAGGGGTATTTTGATAGCTCTCTTTCCTCTTATATTAATTTTTGTATTCTTGCTTTTTACTTGGTAAGATTTGTTTGATTTTTATCAAATGTTAGCTGTATTATTTCTTCTTTATTTTATAAATTTCTGCTCCTACTCTTATTTTTTCTTCCTACTACTGAATTTGAAAATCATTTGATAGTTATTTTTGCTTTTTTCTGATACAAGTACTTTAAGTTATCAGTGTTCATCTGAGTATTGTTTAATCCCAAAGATCCTGATATTTTAAGCTTTTGTTATCACTTAGTTAAAAAGCACTTTTAATTTATTTTTCCTGTTCCTTCTTCCTTGACCTTACATATATTTATGAGTGTGCCATTTAATTTTGAAATAGTTGACATGGGGATGGTGTTCTATGTCTTAAGATAATTGATTTCTAATGTAGTAAATCATGCAGGAAACACAGTATGAATAATTTCAAATTAAAAAATAATAATAATGTAAATGCTTTTATGTTGATTGTTTGGCGTGCATACATGTCAAAATTGATCAAATTGCATATTTCAAATATGTGCATTTTATTTTACTTCAAGTTTACCTCAATAAAGCTATGAAAAAAATTGATATTATATACTTAGAACTATGACTATATATTTTAAATTGAATAGAATATATGACATAAAGATGTAAACCTTCTTATATACATATTAAATAATATAAGAAATATATCTTAATGTGTCATATCAGGGAAATATAATTTATATTTAAATTGTATGTCTAGCCTAGTCCCACCACTCCATTATATTTTATAAGTAGATAACTTGTTTGATTTTACAGACTTGTGGACACAAAGGGATTTGTCTCAAAATGAATCATGCCTCGATTTTCACCCAAATGATGTTAATTGAAACTGGACTTTTGAGTTGTACTAACATGAGTTTGGGGGATATTGGGATAGATTCAATGAATTTTGTTTGTGAGAAGTTGTGAGTATTGTGGGATGAGGATTGGAATACTATAGTTTGAATGTTTAATTGTTGTTGTTTAAAACTCATGTTAACATTTAACTGCTTTTGTAGGGGATGTGACCTTTAAGAGTTGATTTTTTTCATGGATGCTCTGCCTGCATAAATGGATTGATGTTATTACCATGAGTGTATTCATTATAAAATAGCAATTTTAACCATCTTTTTACTCTATTCCTCATTCTGTACTTGCCATTCTGCCATATGATTATTTTTTCCATTTTTGTGATGCTGTAACAAGGTCCTGCCAGATATATGTTTCTTAATTTTGACCTTTCCAGACTCCAGTGCTGTAATAAATGACTCATTCTCGGGTATTGTTAAGGCAACATAAAATAGACTAAGACCTGGCATATTCAAAAAGTCTGTTCTAAAATAGAAAATTAAACCTTAACAAACTTCAGAAGGCAATATGTCACATTGGTTCATGCAACAAGTTCTCTATCATTTTTCTCCTATTATTTTAAATAGACCTACAATTCTGAATAAACACACAGCACATCCTTCCTTGAGTAAGAAAATGTTAGTCAATTTCTGTTGATACATGATAGAAGTGTTATCAAAAATATGTAAAGATGATTCATGAATAGAAACATAGTCAACATTAGAGCATCAGGTAGTGGTAGAAGAATTCCATACTAGTGTTGTGCATGTATTTTTATTGTCTTCATAAATACTTTTACAATAAAAGGAAAATTTATATTTAAACCCTACTAAATGGAATGATATTTTGCAACTCCAAGTTGATTAATATCAATAAAGAAACTATGATCCGTGTTATAGATAATAAACGTCTAGATTTCACATGATTATGATTTGTCTTTCTGGTCATTTAGTGAATGTTGGCATTTTTTTGCATAGGTTTGCTATAGCTGCCACTTAATGCTAAGCCAAAAATAAAATTACATCTATAATATAATATAAAATCATTTATTTATGTCTATGATCAAAATTAAAATATTTATAATTCTATGTAATATTTGTAACCTCAAAATATTTCAGCTCCTAATTACATATACAACTTTTCACATTTTCTTCCATAACTGATTGGGCAATATTCATTTTCAGATCATAATTAATATCTGTGTGTATAAGTGCATGTGTGTCAGAGACACAGAGAAGAGAAAAAGCATAGTCTGTATTCAATAATATGGTCATGTTTTAAAAAAGGATAAATTGAGGAAAGTAATTTTAGATTTCAAAATTGATTTAGGTAATATGAATGTAAATTAAGGATAAATGAATTAGTAAATTCATTGAAGGATTCAAGAATAAGTTAAAAATCAGTCGATCAGAGGTGTTTTGATGGAGGCAACACTTCTACTATTTAAAAGCAAAGAAATTGCTATCTGAAGAAGATGACCTTCAGGTGTAACAGGAAAGGCTCATCAAGAATAAGTTGATCAGAACAATACTCTTTAAAAATGTGCTTTCTCGGATGCATATTAGATATTTTGAACACAGCGTAAGTACTGGTTTGACAACTCATATGTCACTGATATACTGTGTGAATAGGTAATGTCAAAAGACAGTGAAACTTGGTTAATTGCACTTACTGTAGCCTTTATCTGTATGTAAAAATGACTAAGATCCAGGGGAGTTTTGATTACACTTAAAAGAAATCTCACTATGAAAACTTTGAAAGTGAATGTGTGAGCAATTCAAGAGACTGAATGATAGAAAGCATGAGAACTATGAAAACATGTTTGCTATGAACTGGAAGAGAATAACAAAGAAAAAGGCAGAATCTAGAATTTGATTCTCAGATCCCTTACTACTATGTGAAGAATTGTTCTCTAGCCAGCATCATTATCATACCATGTGAATTTATTAGAAATACAAAAATCTCAATTTTAATGACTAAATTTGTGAATCAGAATCTGTGTCTTAAAAATAGTTCCATGTAATACATTTGCTCATTAAAATCTGAGGAACACTACAAAAGACTTATAACTATTCTTACTTTTATTATTTTTTTTTTTTTGTAACAGGGACTAAACCTAGGGACATTTAACCACTCAGCCACATCCCCAGTCCTTTTAATTTTGTTTATTTTGAGACAGGGTCTCACTAAGTTGATGAAGCTGACTTTGAATTCACAATCCTCCTGCCCCAGAATTCCTAGCAGCTGGCATTACAAGTGTGTACCATTGTTCCTGGTTTATTCTTGAAAATTTGTGTTTAATATAATCATCATAAATGTGACCTCAGGATTAGGAGAGGTTTATTCATGATGTCAAAGGTTTGAAGAATAAATGGAATTAATTACAGTTAGCAGTTTGTCAATTATTGAAGGAGAAAACTGGTGCGTAAAAGTCAAATAAATGTTGAATATATTGTTTAATTCTTATTCAATCAACTCAATAATCTGAATATATATATATATATATATATATATATATATATATATATATATATATATATATATATATATATTGTATTTATGACTAGCTTTGATAAAAATGCAAGGGATTTGTAGAAATGTACAAAGCTTAATTAGGGGCCATTGATAATAAGTGGTCAATTGGAATAAAATTATATTCAATCAAGGAGAATTTTATTAAAATTTTTGTTGTTATAAACAAAAGACCCAACAAGAAAAATGCAGAGGAAGAAATTTTTTTTTGTCCCATGTTTTCAGAAGTTCAGTCCATGTTTGACTGGTTCCAGATCTCGGGCATAAGTGAGGCACAACATCATGGCTGAAAGGCATGATGAAAGAAAGCAGCTTAGGAAACCACAATCATGAAGCAGAGAAAGCTCTACTCACCAAGGGCAGAATATAATCCCCAAAAGCATACCTTCAGTGATGTACTACCTCTAGTCACAAATACCTACCTACAACTACAAATCAGTTAATCCACATCAGTGGATAAATCCACTGATTAGGTCACACATCTCATAATCTAATCATTTTACCTCTGAAAATTCTTACATTGTCCCATAGATGAGCTTTTTGGGGACACTTGATATCTATTTTTTGGGAGGTAGTACCAGCAATTGAACTCAGGGGAACTTGACCACTGAGCCACATTCCCAGCCCTGCTTTGTATTTTATTTAGAGACAGGGTCTCACTGAGTTGTATAGTGCCTCGCTTTTACTTAGGCTAGCTTCCTGTCTAAACCATACATTCCACCCCAGCCCCCAACCTTATGCCCGTATAAAAATTCAAAATCCATTTAATTCATTCCCAAAAGTCTTCATAGTCTTAACTGTTTCAGCATTACTCAAAAGTCCAGTGCAAAATCTCATTTGAGATTCAAATGAAACTTTTGGTTCTGAGAGTAAAGAACAAGAGCAAGCTATGTATCTCCTATTTATAATGGCACAAAATAAAAATTCCCATTCCAAAATGGAAAAATAGTAATATAGAAATAATAGATGGGAACAAAACAAGACTGAAATATGGGGAGGGGGCAAGATTTATAGCTTTATGTCCAGCACCTGATGTATAAGGCATTGTGACACATTCTCTCTCTCTCTCCTATATTTTTTTTTATTGGTGCATTATAATTGTGCACAAGGTTGAGATTTGGTCTTACATATTTATACATGCATAAAATATAACAATATAATTATGTCAATATCATTTTCCAGTACAATCCACTTCTCTTAAAGATTTGGGGAGCTAGAACAAATTACCTGGTACATAGTATATCATCACAGCTCTTCTCACAAAAACACAATGTATCACAATTGAAACAACTTTAAAATATAATTTTTGTAATATTGCCAAATTGTCTATTATGGATGGATGTTGAGGCTGGGAAACCTTGGTTGCCAGGTACTTTCAATTTTATGAGGTGTGGCTGTAGGTCAGTCACTTCACCTTTCTGCATATTTCAAAAACTACATCTGTAAAATGAGGTAATAACATATAGTAATAAGGACTAAATGAATTAACATTTCAATTAATTTAGAATTCTTTTTAAATTTTTAAAATTTATATATGACAGCAGAATGCATTACAATTCATATTACACATGTAGAGCACAGATTTTTCATATGTCTGGTTGTATACAAAGTATATTCACTTCGATTTGTGTCTTCATACATGTACTTTGGATAATGATGACTATCACATTCTACCATTATTTCTAACCCCATGCTCCCTCACCTCCACTCCCACCCATCTGCCCTATCTAAAGTTTGTCTAGTCCTCTCATGCTCCCCCTCCCCACCCCACTATGAATCACTCTCCGTATATAAGAGAAAACATTCAGCATTTGTTTTTTTGGGATTGGCTAAATTCATGTAGCATTATCTTCTCTAACTCCATCAATTTACCTGCAAATGCCATGATTTTATTCTCTTTTATTGCTGAGTAATATTCCATTGTGTATTTATGCCACATTTTTTTCTCCATTCATCTACTGAAGGGCATCTAGGTTGGTTCCACAGTTTAGCTACTGGGAATTGTGCTGCTATAAACATTGATGTGGCTCTGTCCATGCAGTATCCTTTTTTAGGTATTTTGTGTATAGACCAAGGAGAGAGATAGCTGGGTCAAATGATGGTTCCATTCCTAATTTGCCAAAGACTCTCCATACTGCTTTCCACATTGGCTGCACAAATTTGCTGTCCCACCAGCAGTGTATGAGTGTACCTTTTCCCCCACATCCTCACCAACACTATGTTGTTTGTATTCATAAGAGCTGCCATTCTGACTGGAGTGAGATGGTATCTAAGAGTAGTTTTGATTTGCATTTCTCTAATTGCTAGAGATGATGAGCATTTTTTCATGTATTTCCTGATTGATTGTACATCATCTTCTGAGAAGTGTCTGTTCAGGTCCTTGGCCCATTTATTGATTGGGTTATTTGTTTTGTTGGTGTTTAGCTTTTTGAGTTCTTAATATACCCTAGAGGTTAGTGCTCTATCTGATGTGTGAGGGGTAAAGATTTGCTCCCAAGGTGTAGACTCTATTCACCTCACAGATTATTTCTTTTGTTGAGAGGAAACATTTTAGTTTGAGTCCATCCCATTTATTGCTTCTTCTTCTTAATTCTTGTGCTATAGGATTCTTAATAAGGAAGTTGGGGCCCAATCCAACCTGATAGTGATTACGGCCAACTTTTTCATCTATTAGATGCAAGGACCTATTCCTAGGTCCTTGATCCATTTTGAGTTGAATTTTGTGCTTGGTGTGAGATTGGGGTTTAATTTCATTTTATTGCATATGGATTTCCAGTTTTCCCAGCACCATTTGTTGAAGAAGCTATCTTTTCTCCAATGCATGACTTTGGTGCCTTTGTTTAGTATAAGATAATTGAAATTTTATGGGTTAGTCTTTGTGTCTTCTATTCTGTACCATTGGTCTACCAGTCTGTTTCCATGCCACTTCCATGCTGTTTTTGTTACTATTGCTTTGTAGTATATTTTAAGCTCAGTATAGTGATGCCATTTGCTTCACTCTTCTTGCTAAAGATTGCTCTAGCTATTCTGGGTCTCTTATTTTTCCAGATGAATTTCATGACTGCATTTTCTATTTACATGAGGAATGTCATTAGGATTTTGATCAGAATTGAATTAAATCTCTAAAGTGATTTTGGTAGTATGGTCATTTTGGTAATATTTATTCTGCCTATCCAAGAGCAAGGTAGATATTTCCATCTTCTATGGTCTTCTTTGTTTTCTTTCTTTAGCATTCTGTAGTTTTCATTGTATAGCTCTTTCACCTCTTTTGTTAAGTTTATTCCCAAGTATTTTATTTTGTTGAGGCTATTATAAATGGGGTGGTTTTCATCATTTCACTTTCTGAGGATTTGTCACTGATATACAGAAATGCATTTGATTTATGGGTGTTGATTTTATATCTTGCTAGTTTGCTGAATTTGTTCACTAACTTGCTGAATTTGTTCACTAATTTTGTTCATTAAGTTTTCTGGTGGAACTTTTTGGATCTTCTAATTATAGAATCATGTCATCAGTAAATAGTAATTTGAGTTCTTCTTTTCCTATGTGTATCACTTTAATTTTTTTGTCAGTCTAAGTCCTTTGGCCAGTGTTTCAAAAACTATACTAAGTAGAAGTGGTAAAACGGGGCATTCTTGTTCCAGTTTTTAGAGGGAATGCCTTCAATTTTTCTCCATTTGGAATGATGTTGGCCTTGGGCTTAGCATAGATAGCCTTTATGATGTTGTGATATCTTCCTTTTATACCTAATTTTTCTAGTGTTTTGAACATGAAGGGTTGCTGTATTTTGCCAAATGCTTTTTTTATGTTTATTGATATGATCATATGATTCTTATTTTTAAGACTACTGATGTGATGAATTACATTTATTGATTTCTGTTTGTTGAACCACCCTTGCATCCCTGGAATGAATCACACTTGATCCTGGTACACTGTCACATATATATATATATATATATATATATATATATATATATATATATATATATATGTTTTTATTCAGTTTGCCAGAATTTTACCAAGAATTTTTGCTTCAATTTTCATTAGAGATATTCGTTGGACTTTTTTTTTTCTTTGATGCATCATTGCCTGGTTTTGGAATCAGCATGATATTTGCCTCATAGAATGAGTTTTTGAAGTGTTGGCTCTTTTTCTATATCCTGAAATAAATTGAAGAGTATTGGCATTAGTTATTCTTTAAAGGTCTTATATAACTTGGCTGTGTATCCATTTGGTCCTGGGCTTTTCTTGGTTGGTAGACTTCTGATTGTGTCTTCTATTTCACTGCTTGAAATTAATCTGTTTCAATTTTGGATATCATCCTGATTCAATTTGGGCAAATCATATGATTCTAGAAATGTTTTGATGACTTCAGTATTTTCTATTTTATTGGAGTACAAATTTTCAAAATAGTTTCTAATTATTTTCTGTATTTCTGTAGTGTCTGTCATGATATTTCCTTTTTTATCCCATGTGTTAGTAATTTGAGTTTTCTCTCTCCTCTTTAGCATGGCTAAGGGTTTGTCAATTTTATTTATTTTTTCAAAGAACAAAGTTTTTGTTCTGTCAATTTTTTCAATTGTTTGTTTTGTTTTGATTTCATTGATTTCAGCTCTGATTTTAATTATTTTCTTTTTTTCTACTGCTTTTGGTGTAGATTTTTGGTGTAGACACAACCCAAATGCCTACAGTTACACAGTCAATACATTCAAGTCAATTAATGATTACATCAAGACTTTGATATACCAACCACTTAAACTCTAAACGTTCTTGCATTGTCTCACAATGTCCAGCACCTGATGTATAAGGCTTTTGAGAGACACCTTATACCTAAGCCATAATAGTCTCACACATAGAAAACCATAAAGAACTCTCAACAAAAATAATGAAAATAAATCCAGAAAAGTTTCAAAATACAAAATCAATAAACAGAATATCAGTAACATTGTTATATGCCAAGAGCAAATAAATTGAAATAGAAATTAAGAGCAGAGTACCAATGACTACAAAAATATTCAGAGATAAATTTAATCCAGGAGTTTAAAGTTTCTATAATCAAATTTATCAAACAAAAGTAAAGGAAAATAAAAAAGACAAATAAAAATGGAAGACATTGTAAATTCATGATTTGGGATAGTATATATTGTCAAAATGTCCATACTATCTAAAGTAATTTACAGATTCAAAGAAATTCCTATTAAATTAGTAATGAAACTCTTAAAATAAATAGACAAATTTATGGAAAAAAATGGTGGACAAGTTTTGGCAACCCATGACTGCTCCATGAGAATGATTTATACCAATAGATGTGCAGGTGAAGAATGGGGACAGGCAGCAAAGCAAATTTGCTCTAATTTAGTTTAGAGTGTCAGTGACTATGTGAAACACAGAAATTGTAATTTTCTTCATATGGTAAGTTAAGAGGAAAAAAAAACAACAAAGATACATAGACTCCACTATCACCAGGCATGAGGCATCCACATTGGGAAAGGGAAAGTTACCCTCTAAGGAGTTGAAAAAAAAGAGTTATAGATATTTTAGAAAATAACGATTTTAGTGTCAAAGAGGCATACAGTTTGTGCAGGAAGGAAATTGAAATTAAACATGATGATATTGTATGCATAATGACATGCCTAAACTCTCAGGCAAAAAAAGAAACATAATTCTTTCAAGATAAGCATAAACTAAAAAAATTTGTAACAACTAAGTCAACAATACAGAAGACACTAAAAGAAACCTTACATCAGAAAAGATATACTAACAGCAGAACTAATAAAAAAGTAAATTTTATTAAAATAGTAATTAAGCAAATAATTTTTGGCTTCAAATTGAATAAAAGAAATAAATTGAAATTTCAAAAAATTATAAATACCACTCTATAATAACTCTCTCACTAAAAACGTAGAATATAAATCAAACAACTAATTAGACATTGCCTGAGACACACTATATTAGCAAAGATAACCACAGACTAAAAATGAGATGATAAAAAATTATATTTGATGAAAGTGAAAAAAAAGCAGAAAAGTTACTGTCATATTCAACAAAGAAGACTTCAAGTAAAACTTAATAAGAAAAGAAATTTAGTTTCTATTAGTAAATGGAAAACTACAAAAGGATAATAGAATAGAAAATATTTATTCTCCAAATGTGAGTGCAACTAATTATGCAAAATACAGCATTCAATGTAAAAACTTAGGAAAAGCAACATCTACAACAACAACACAATTATACTGTCTGATTTCTACATAGTTGATTTACCAATAGATGGGCCATCCAGCTATAAAGTCAGCAAATATATTCAGACAAAAAAAAATTCTTGACCAAATGGCCTTAAAAAGTCATCTACAGAATGTTTCATTGAACATTAGCTAAATTCACCTTCTCAGTGGCCCATGGAAATTTACTTTAATATAGGCCATATTTAGGACACAAATGAGCCTCATCAAATACAAAAAAAAAAGTGTTATAATTACTTCCAGTTAATTTCTTTATCAGGTCACAGTGGAATGGAATGAGAAACTAATAACCAGAAACACTGTAGCAATGGCATAAACACATGAAGACTAAAGAATAAACATTTGAATACTAAAAGGATCTTACAGGAAATAAAAGGAGATAATTTTAAATGTTAGAATCAAATAAAATAGAGATACAACATACCAGAATCTCTGGGACAAGAATGAAAACAGTTTTAAGAGGGAAATTTATAGTTGTGATGCCCATAATTAAAAACATCATGGGGCTGCAGTTGTGGCTCAGTGGTAGTGCACTTGCCTGGCATGTGGGGACTGGGTTCAATTCTCAGCATCTTATATAAATAAAGGTCTATCAACATTAAAAAATAAAACTAAAAAGGAAAAAAATCAGTAAGAAACCAAACAAACAACTAAATGATATATCAGTGTCATAGAAAAATAAGAATAAACCACACAAAAACTAACAGAATGAAGAAAAAAATTAATATCAGAGCCTAAACTGATGAAATATAGAACAAAAAACAAAAATAATGAATGTATTAAAGAATTGGTTCTTTGAAATTATAAACAAAATTAATAAACCCTTAGCCAAACTAATATAAGAAAAATGAATATATAAATCAATAAAATTAGAAATTAAAAAGAAAGTACCACCACATACATCATTGACATACACAGGACAATTAGTGACTAACTGAAAATTTATATTTTAATAAATTTAGAAATAAAAAAATGGATAAGTAAATATAGGATGGGTTGGTGGTTCAGTGGTAGCATGCTTGGCACACATGCATTGAGCACTGGGTTCAATCCTCAGCACCGCATAAATAAATAAAGTGAAGGTATTGTGTTCATCTACAACTAAAAATTTTTTAAAAAGAATAAATATATACACACATATGACCTACCAAATTTCAACCAAGAGAATTTAGGAAACCTAAAGAGACCAATAACAAACATTAAGATTGAAAATATAAGTACAGTGGTAGAGTGGTTTCTTGATGTGTGAGGCAATTGGTTCAATACTTAACGTTACATAAAAATAAATAAATAAAGGTATCTACAACTGAAAAATATATATTAAAGCAGAAAAAAACAGATTGAGGCAGTAATAAAAAAGCCTTCCAACAAATAAAGGCAAGGACCCAGATAAATTCTCAGTGGCATTATACCATATTTTTTTAAAAAAGACATATTACCAATGGTTCTTATATGTTTTAATAGCATAGAAAAATAGGATACACTTTCATATTCATTTCATGAAGCTAGTATCACCCTGATACTAAAACTTATATAGACACATCAAGAAAATAACAGCCCAACATCTATAATGAATATAAATACAAATGTGAGTGCAACTAATTATATAAAATACAGCATTCAATGTAAAAATTTTAATAAAATATTAGCAAATCACACTCAACAACACATTAAGATTATACATAATAGTCAAGTTGATTTTATTCCAGAGATGGAAGAGTGTTTCAACTTAACCAAATCAATAAATGTAATTCACAACATAAATAGAATCAGGAACAAAAATATCACAATAATTTTGATAACTACAGAAAACACCTTCCAGAAATTCAACACATTTTTTATTTAACATGGCAGAGTAGTAGAAGGAATCACTTCCCTCTTACTGCATTGATTAGAATTTAAATTACAGTACTATTGCTTTA
Organism: Callospermophilus lateralis; assembly: GCF_048772815.1. Classification (NCBI taxonomy): domain Eukaryota; kingdom Metazoa; phylum Chordata; class Mammalia; order Rodentia; family Sciuridae; genus Callospermophilus; species Callospermophilus lateralis. Next base: position 80,129,910 of record NC_135325.1, on the reverse strand, counting down.
TAATGATGTTGGTGTCTGAAGAAAATCATTATAAATCAATATTTCTCAGAGATTCAGAGAAAATCAGAGATTCTACTGTTGTGAACAATAAATATAAAGGAATACACCTGAGCTGGCAGCAGCAGTGGTTCTCTGTCACTGCAAAAACAGTTTCAAAACAAAAGGAAAAAAGGAACACAGTGGACAAATTTTACACATTAATACTTGCAGAATACAGTATGCATTTAGCTGATATAAAGAATACACAGTTAGCTGATGTTTGAAATATTTTTTGTGTTTCTCAACTTGTAGGAGAAACTGTTGTGGTAATCCAATTGAAGGAGCTTATGCTGAATCTTCCTATATGAAGTCAAGAGTTCTTAGCATTCTGGCTCAACCATTGATTAGGGTGTGACTTAAAGCACACTGTCAAATCATGAATTCAAAAAAGTTATAGAGGATTGTGGATCCAGGAGGATTCTAGATAGGGAAGAGAGATGGGAGGGAAAGGGAAGAGGCAGGAGATTAGCAAGGATGGTGGAATGTGATGGACATCATTATCCAAAGTACATATATGAAGACACAAATTGGGTGTCAACCTACTTTATATACATAGATGTGAAAAATTTTGGTATATATGTGTAATAAAAATTGTAATGCAAAAAAAACCAAAGTACATGTATTAAGACATGAATTGGCATGAACATACTTTACATCAAAGATATGAGAAATCGTGCTTTATAGGTGTAATAAGAATTGTAGTGCATTCCACTGTTGTGTATTTAAAAAAATAAATAAAATCAACTAAATTTAAAAAAAGGCAAAGATACAGAGGAGAGTGAAACCTGCTCTTCCTTTAAGGTCTCTGGTGTGAATGACCAGCTGAAAAGATTTAGAAAATTAGACAGGCAGACATAATAGTTGGGGATAGAGACTAGGAAGTTCATGTTTTGTGGTAGGGCCCAAGCTACAGGAAACTTGCCTTGCACCATACATCCATAGTGGTCTGTTATTCCACTCTGTGAATAGAAATCAGGAGAATCTAGAAATTCCGTATGTCCAAATGTGATTTCCATCTGGTCAGACCTAGGGATACAAGAATTTAATAGCTATAGAGTAGATACTCCAAACAAAGGTCCAAAGTTACAGTTTGATCCCCCAAAGCCAAAATTAAACTTCCCAAACAGATCTCTAAACCACTTCCAAACACAGAAGTGATCAAAGATATCCAAACAAAACCCCAAAAGAATGAATTCCAGTTACATCCCCCATGTACTAGAGATCAGAGGATTTGAGAGCCATTTCAACCAAGCTATGCTTTTAAGTAACTTCAGCTGGCAGAGTGGTAAAAATCACAAAAGGATTATGGGTTTAATAACAACCAGCCCTTCCTCTCTCTCAGAAGTGAATAGCACAATAAGTAAGATTTATAAGAACAGTCAGGAATAGGATATAAATAGTCACATCATCAACCAAATCAATGGAAAATTTCTAGCATTTGTATTTAAGAATAAAGATGGACCCTTACAGGGCACACACCCAGTGACCCACTTTCTCTAGTCATGTTACATCTGCCTACAGTTAACTTCCAGTCACTCCAATCAAACTAGAATGAATTGATTATTTTACAGTTAACATAAGCATTCTACCTCTGAATATTCCTTCATTAACAGGAGCTTTTGGATGATGCTTCATATCTAAATTATATCAAACTATAAAAACAAATATATAAAATATTTGACAATAAATCTAACTAAGGAAATCAGAGTCCTCTCCAATTAAACCTAGAGAACATTGAACAAATAAGCTGAAGACCTTAGAAGATGTAAAAACCTCTCATTTCTTGAGGAGAAAAAATTAATATTTTCAATTAATAAATTCAAAACAATCATAAAAAACTATAATATTTTCCACAGAAATAGAAAGAATTCCTAATATTTCTGTGGAAGAATAAAAGACCTAGAGTAGACTAAACAATAATTAGCAAGAAGAGTGATGTTGGAACCCTAACAATATGTAATCTTAAATTATACTACAAAAAATAGTATGGCACTGGCACAAAAGCAGTCATGAAAAACAATGGAATAGAACAGAAGACATAAAGATAAAACCACATATACACAGTCATCTGGTACTTATCCAAGTTGCCAAAAACAGAGAAAAGATATATAGATAGATAGATATAGATAGATAGATAGATAGATATAGATAGATATAGATAGATACAGATATATATATATAGATATATATGATTTTTATATAATTTTCAGTTGTTATTGAACACAATACCTATATTTTATTTATTTATTTAATTTGGTGCTGAGGATCAAACCTAGTACCTCACACATGCTAGGCAAGTACTCTACCACTGAGCCACAACCCTAGCCTAAGGAAAGAGCTTTTTTTTTTTTTTTTTTTTTTTTTTTTTTTAAAGAGAGAGTGAGAGAGGAGAAAGAGAGAGAGAGAGAATTTTAATATTTATTTACTTATTTTTTGTTATCGGCGGACACAACATCTTTGTTTTGTATGTGGTGCTGAGGATCGAACCCGGGCCGCACACATGCCAGGCGAGCGCGCCACCGCTTGAGCCACATCCCCAGCCCAAGGAAAGAGCTTTTTTAACAAATGATGCTAGGAAAACTGGATGTCCCTATGTATAAGAATAAAACTAAATGTTCTTTTCTTGTTCTGCATAAAAGTTAACTCAAACCCAATATTGGCCACCTATTCAAGCATTAGCCAAGACACCTGGTATCCTAGTGGCCACAGCCTTTTAGTGCCTAGGTAGCTATGCATGGTGAAACAACTTCCTAAACTCCTGTAAAAGTAGGGTGTTCCACTGGTCTCCTTTCAAGAAATTTTTACTTTTTAATCCTTGAGCCTGAGATGTGTGTAATCTTCCAAATTCCTGAGATGACTTCATGTCATTTTTTCTATTAATTCTAGGTAAAGTATTTAATGTTTCTTTTAGTGATTCTAATCTCTTTGACAACCATGCTTCTCTTAACCTCAGTTTTTCTTGAAGTTTTCTGAATAAAGTGGAAATTTTTCAAATATTTCCTGTTTGCTTTCTGGTCCTGATTATCACAAAAATGTCAAAAATCTTCCAGTAATATTCATGCCAGACTAAGAAGTACATTACCTTTAAATTCAGTTTCACAGAAAGTCATAAGACACTGAAAGAATGCAGAAAACTTATTCAGAATATAACATGAATGATCTCTATTCCAATTTCCAAGATTCTCCTTGACCTCTGAAAGCAAATGAGCCCAGTCTTTTCTGTTCACAATCATTTCTGATCTTTGGTTCTCCCACCAGAATTGTTCATTAAGGTCCACTTATAGCATTCAAAAACTTTTCCAGTGTGCATCATTAAATTTTCTAAAATTTCTCCCATAAATTACAAAAGACTCCATATACTTCTGAACCTCATGGTCAGGTTGCTTCTGAACCTCATGGCAAAGACACAACTTCTGGTGCCAATTTTTATTTCAGTTAGCTTTTTGGCCTCTCTGACCAAAAGACTTGCAAAGAAAAATTTTAGAAAAAAACATTTATTTGGATCTTACGGTTTCATAGTTCTCAGTCCTTAGATGTCCATTACTCTGGACCCAAGATGAGGCAAAACATCATGGTAGAAGGCATTAGCAAGGAATACAGTTCGGGATACAGCAACCAAGAAGCAGTGAGACTTTTCCTCTCAACAAGATTAAAATTTATGGCCCAAAGTCACAATCCAATGATAAACACCTCCTCCAGCCAAATGCTGCCTACCTACAGTTATCTCTCGGTTAATTCCTATGAGTTAAACAGTGTATTGATTAGGGTAAGACTCTTATAACCCAATTATTTTACCTCTAAACTTTATAGCATTGTCTCACACATAAGCTTTTGGGGTACATATAATATCTAAACCCTACCAGAGGCCCTATAGAATGGGAAAAATATTGCCAGCTATTTATCTGACAAGGAAATAATATCCAGCATATATCAAGAACTCCAAAAAACTTACCATAAAAAAAAGAAAGAAAAAGAAGAACAAACAAAAAATCACCCAATCTAAAAATGGGAAAAAGCACTACATCAATATTTTTCAAAAAAACAGCATAAGTTACCAAAAAATATGTGAAAAAGAATGTTCACCATTCCTAGTAGAGAAAGGCAAATCAAAACTATAAAAAACTACATTGAGATTTCATCTCACCTCAATTAGAATGGTAATCATCAAGAATGCAAATAATAAATGCTGGAAAGGATGTGGGAGGAAATATACACTTGTAATTGTTGGTGGGATTGCAAATTAGTACATACAATCAGAATAGCATTATGGAATTTCCCCCAAATGCTATGAATGCTATCACCATATGACCCATCTATTTCACTCTTTGCCATTTATCCATAAGAACAAAAATTATTATACTCTAATAATACAGGCATATCAATGTACATAGCAGTGCAATTTACAATAGTCAAATATGTAAGCAGTCCAAGTGCCTATCAACAGAAAAATGGGTAAAGAAAATGTGATACCTATGAACAATAGAATTTTATTCAGCCACAAAGAAGAAATTATGGTATTTCTGGCATATGTATGGAACCAGTGAACAAAATAAGTTAAATAAGCTACACTCAGAAAGTCAAAAGTTAAATGATTCATTTCATATGTCGATATTGGAAATAGATAGGAAAATATACCTGAGGGATTTCATAATATTAGGAGGGATGTCAGTGGGGTACAAGATGGAAGTTTAGGGGGGGGGAGAGAAAGAATGGGAAATGGTAGAAACAGCAGAATGAATATGACTAAATTATGCTGTGTACATATATGAATATACCACAGTAAATTCCACCTTTATATATATCTATGAAGCATTAAAAATAATAAACAAATAGAAACAAGTTAAGTAGGTTAAAGGAAGGAGTGCACAAAAAGGGAGGAGTGTCTGGTGAAAATACTAGTTATTTTAATATAGTGTCTTATAGTCCATGCATGTAAGAATATGTCAAAATTAACTTTACTATTATGTGTAACTATAATGCACTGATAAGAACATTTAAAAGGTTACAGATGATATATATGTAAACAGAAGTTATTAACACTTATTCATGATAAAAACACAGAAGAAACCAGAGAGAGAGAAAAGAAATTACCTCAACATCTTACAGGTTACTTTATACAAACACAAGGACAACAAACATCTTAGAGGTTACTTTATACAAACACAAGGACAACATCATACTGAATTCAGGAAAATTGAAACAGCTTTCTTTAAAATCAGGGAGAATAAAAGCATATCAACTCTCACCAGTCTGACTCAATATAGTAATTGAAATATTAACCCAGGCAATAAGGAAAGAAGAAAAAAAAAAGGAAATGGAAGATATATAAATAAGATAGGAACAACTCAAATATCACTTTTTGTATATATGATTTTATGCTTAGAAGATGCAGAATGCTCCCCTAGAAGATGAATAGAGATAATAAACAAAATTAGAAAAGTACTAGAATATAAAATCAGTATGTGGAAGTCAATAACTTTTATATGCACTAATAATGAATCTGATTAAAGAAGAAATCAAAAGCACAATTCCATTAAAGTAGCTTCAAAAAATACAATAAATACCTAGGAATAAGTGTAAGCAGGTTTTAAAAAACTCTACTACCTAAGTTACAAACACTGTAAAAGAATAGATTGAAGAAGACACTAAAAGATAGAAAGACCTATGTTCATCGATATGCAGATTTAATACTTTTTTAAAAGTCCATATCACCAAAATCATTCTATAGCTTTAATGTCATTCTCATTAAAATTCCAATAACATTCTTCACAGATCTAAAAATATAATCTTAAAGTTTGTAAGAAAATACATATAATCCAGAATAGTCAAAACAACTCTGAGCAAAATATGTAAAGCTGAAAGCATCTCAATATCAGGTGTCAAATTATATTGCAGAGCTGTTATAACTAAACAAGTGTAGTACTGGCATAAGAAAAGACATCTAGACCAATTTACAGGGGTAGAAGCCAGAAATAAAAACCCAGACAAATGCAGTCATGTAGTCTTCTGTTCTTTTTTTTTTTTTTTTTTTTTTTTTGGTGTGTGTTGGGGGATACCAGGGATTGAACCTAGGGGTATTCAACCACTCAGCCACATCCCTAGCCCTTTTTGTATTTTATGTAGAGAAAAGGTCTTACTGAGTTGCTTAGATCCTCACTATTGCTGAGGCTAGCTATTGATAGGATCAAATCTAGCACCTTGCACATGATATTGCTGAAGCTAGCTTTGAGCTTATGATCCTCCTGCCTCAGCCTCCCAAGCCACTTGGATTACAGACTTGTGCCACCAAGACTGGCTCAGTCTTCTGATCTATGCAAAAGGAATCAAAAACATTTTTTATAGATAAGACAGCTATTTGAAAAAAAATGGTGCTTGGAAACCTGAATATCCATATGCAGAGAATGAAACTAGATCCTTATCTCTCACCCTATACAAAAGTTAACTCATAACTCATAACTAAGAATTAGACCAGAAACTATACAACTACTCCAACTTAACGGAAGATTGACCCTCCAACACATATATGCAGGGAACACCAACAGATAAATGAAAATAATGTTCAACGTTATTAAACATTAGATATGTACAAATCAAAACCTCAATGACATACCACTTCAAGCCACACAGAATGACTGTATTAGTCAGGTCTCTCTAGAGGAACAGAATCAACAGGAAGTATAATTATTAAAAGGAACTTATTAGTTTGGTTTACATGATCAGAAACTGGATAGTAAACAATGGCCAACAGCAGGATGGAGATCTGGGAGAACCTGTAGCTGCACAGTCCAAGAGGCTGAAACCCGACTAGAGGGATCAAGGGTGCTAGCCTAGACTGAAACCTAAGCCATCTGGAGAATCACTGTCAGAGTCCATTTTGGCAGAGTGAAGAAGTGAGAATCCTCTATCCTCAGAGGATCACAACAGCAATCAAAAAAATCTGTTTAAGAAGAAGGGAGATTGCATGTATTGCTGCTTCTTTGTTCTTCCAACTTTTTTCTTTAATTTTTGTTTAGTTGTAGTTGAACACAACACCTTTGTTTTATTTATTTATTTTTACATGGTGATGAGGATCAAATCCAGCACCTTGCAAATGCTAGGCCAACACTCTATTGCTGAGCCAAAACCCCAGCCCTTCTGCTCTTCCAAATTATATTACATCCAAGCCATAATAGTATTGGTGGGTGCTGCCCACACTTAGGGAGAGTCTCCTATTTCATTTGGCTATCCCACATACCAATCATTCCTAGACATACCCTCACTGACACACCAGGATTCACTAAATCCTTGGCATCTCTTAATCCAATCAAGGTGAAAATTCAAATTAAGCATTACTATGATATACACTAAAAGTAACTAAAGATAACAATTGCTGGTGGTGATTATGAAAAAAGGGAACCCAAGAAACTGTAGATGAAATGTATGTTATAACAGCCATCATGTAAATCATTTTGGAGTTTCCACAAGAAATTAAAAATAGAAGTATATGTGTTCTAGTATCACCACTAGTGAATATACATGCAAAGAAAATGAAATCAGTATGCTGAAGAGACATCTCCACTCCTTTGTAAATTGCAGCACTATTCACAATAGGCAAGAACAGAAAAAACCTAAGTGGCCATCAGCTGTTGAATGGACAAAGAAAATTAGGTACATACATGCAATTAAATACTATTCAACTTAAAAAGATTGAAATACTGTCATTTGCAATAACATTAATGGGAATGGAAAGTATTGTGTTGAGTGAAATAAGCCAGACAAATCGAGGTATCACAAAGTGAGGTATCACAATATCACTCATATGTGCAATTCATAAAAGTTGATCTCAAAGAGGTTAAGAGTAATATGGTCAAAACTAAAACTGGGGGAATTAGGGGTCTTTTGAGAGCCACAGCCGAAGGGGCCCCAGCAAACTCCCAGCTGATTGGCTCACCGTGGCCCCAGCAAACTTCCAGGCTGCCAACTGATTGACTTCTCTGCGGTGATGCTCATTGGGCTGTTTCCCTGCCCTTTAAGATCACGGTGCTGCTTGTTGGGGGACTCTTTTGGCTCCACCTATTCCACCCAGCCAATCAGCCTCAAGAACAGGAGAAATGGGGGGTTGAGAGGCTTATGGGAAGCCGGTGGTGGCAGTTGGGCTCTGAGGGAATTCCTGAAGAGCTCGTGTGGTGCTCCGTGTGTGTTCTAAAAATAAAGTTCGTTTCTGCTTGATAAGTGGCTCGTGCATTGTGCCCAGCCAGACTTCAGCATTTGGTGGCCCGTATGGGAAACGACTGGGGGTAAGTGATAAGGTAAACTGCTCGCCCCTGAGGGCACGGCGAGGGTATGGGTAGCCATTTTAAGATTCTTCTTTCGTTTCATTTTGCTTTTGTTTTAAGTTGCCTGTCCCTGGAGATCGGTGAGATGGAAGAAAAACCGCTCACATCTGAGGAAAAACTATTTATGTCTGAGGGACAGATAGGGAGAAAGGACAGATGGACACTTCAGGAGGATAGAAAGGCTGATATAATGATTTTTTGTTGTTCCATTTTTGTTTCATTCTGTTTCGGTTTTGTTTGGCGTTATCTTGTTGGGTTGTATTATAGTTATAGTAGAAATATGGGATCAGAAATTAGTAAAAAGCAAACTGAAAGAGTGTTAAGTAAATTGTTAGAGGAAGGAGGCATCTCAGTAAAATCAAGAGCAGTCAGGGCATACGTTGATACAATACAAAAATGTAGCCCATGGCTTTTTAAGGAGGAGTTGTTAAATATATCAAAATGGAACCATCATGGTGAAGATTTAAAAAGAATAGAAAATAAAAGCCCAGGAACTCTGCCAGTTGGCATATTGCCATTGTGGATGTTCATATCTTGTTTGCTTAGTCCAAAGCCTTCAGTTCAGACAATGGTAGAGGAAGGAGAAGACATATTGATTCAAGAAAAAGAGAAGGTCTCTCGAGTTAGTCAGACAGAGGAAAAGATTCAAGTAAAAGAGAAGGTCTCTCGAGCTAGTCAGAGGAAAAAATTCAAGAAAAAGAGAAGGTCTCTCAAGCTAGTCAGAGGAAAAAATTCAAGTAAAAGAGAAGGTCTCTCAAGCTAGTCAGACAGAGGAAAAAAGTTTAGAACAGAAAAAGCCATCAGGGGAAAAGTTACAACAGGAGACTGCTACTAACACCTTTCTATCAGAGGGCATTGTTAGAGTCTGTAAACAAGTCTGGATGGCGCCTGGCAAAATGCCAGAGGGAGTGGTTTGTGAAGTAACTCCAGTGAGCCATTAAGTGTGGAGATTCCTTATTTGTTGACTGCTGTATCTAGTTTATGTTAATGCCATTAAGTGTGGAGATTCCTTATTGGTTGACTGCTGCATCTAGTTTATGTTAATTAGATAAGCTGTGTAGAATGTATAAATACCGTTCCTGTCCTACAATAAACGGCTCCCACTCCTGCTGTATCAATGTACACAAGTTGTTCATCACCCCCTGGTTATTTTGCTGCAGCCGGACTGTGGCAGGGCATAAGTGTCCAACCAACAGCACCACCTCCATATGCTGGGAGGCCCCCAACCCCCACAGTTGATAGATGGGATCCTGAGACAGGACCTCAAATATTAGCATGCCCTGTATTTGAGCAGGCAGGAGGGCAGTGAATTCACCATGCTTTAGATTTCAAAACAGTGAAGCAGCTAAAAGAAGCTGTAACAACTTATGATCCTCAAGCACCCTTCACAGTAAGCATGGTCAAATCCATTACCAACTTGAACATGACGCCATCAGATTGGACTAGTATGTGTAAAGCTGTGCTAAATGGAGGAAAATACCTGCTATGGAAGGTTGCCAATCAGGAATTTTGCAAGGAGAGGGCTAGGCGAAATGCAGCAGCTGGTTATCCTCAGAGAAATCTAGATATGTGGTCAGGAAAGGGACCTTATGAGGATCAGCAGCAACAAATCGCATATGATCCTGCCATATACTTATAAATTGCTGTAGATGCGGTTAGAGCATGGAAGACTTTACAAGGATATGGAGGTTTACAAGGTCAATTAAGGTAATACAAGGAGCTAATGAACCTTACGCTGAATTTGTAGATAGGCTTATTCAAACAGCTACCAGAGTTTTTGGGAATACTGAAAAACAATGCCATTAATAAAACAACTGGCTTATGAGCAAGCAAATTGTTGGTGTAGAGAGGTCATTATACCATGGAAACATGAAGATTTAAATACATATATTAAATTATGTAGAGACATTAATGAACAAGGGCAAGTCTTGGCAGCTACAGTACAACAGGTTTTAGATGCCAGGCCAAAAAACATGCTACAATTGTGAACAAACAGGACATTTTAAAAGGAATTGCCCAATAGGAGGAGGGTTTAACAAAACTAGGTATCAAAGGAGTAGAATACCGGGTATTTGCCCATTATGCCGTAGAGGGAGACATTGGACTAATGAATGCCGTTCTCAAACCACCATAGAGGTTACTCCATAATCAAAAATGAGCAAGGACCAGGTGTCTATCCAGGATATCGTGGAGAAAGGCATCGGGCTCTCCATTGCCAAAAAATGGACAGGGGGGCCCAATGCTCTGGGGCCCATGACCACAAATATACAGGGCACTGGAGGAACCCAGCAACTCCATCAGGATAGTGCCCAGGACACATTATCCATTAGATCCCTCACTAGCCAAACCAGAGGAGGTGCAGGATTGGACATCTGCACCTCCACCAGAACTGTACTATCTCCAGAGTTGGGAGTTAAAATCATTCCCACAGGGGTAAAAGGACCTCTTCCCAAAGGAACAGTGGGCTTATTATTGGGACGCAGTTCTTCTACTCTAAAAGGACTTATGGTAAGTCCTGGGGTAATTGATCCCCATTATGAAGGTGAATTAATAATTATAGCCAGTTCTCCAAAGGGTATATCAGTAATTTCACCAGGAGCTAGAATAGCACAGTCATTAATAATACCCAGCCTACATGATAAATTTTCCAGTTGTACTGTAGGAAGAGGTTCCAGGGGATTAGGCTCCACAGGTGTAGATTGGGCTATGCTTTTATTAAATTTAGATTCTCACCCCATGCTAAAACTAAATATTCAAGGACATGAATTTAATGGGCTACTGAATATAGGTGCAGACCTTAGCATCATCTCTAGTCAAGAATGGCCAAAACATTGGCCATTACAACAAGCCACTCAATCGCTTCGAAGACTAGGAGTGGCGACTAATCCCCATAGAAGTGCAATGGTATTAGATTGGAAGGATCCTGATGGATGTGAAGGAACTATACAGCCATATGTATTGGATCATCTTCCCATAAATTTATGGGGACGAGATGTCCTAGATCAATTAGGACTAACATTAACAAATAACATCAATTCAAATGTGTCCACTATTATGGCTAGACAAGGTTTTAGGAAAGGAAAAGGATTAGGAGTACAAGAACAAGGTATAGCAGCACCAATACAAATAGATCAAGGAACAGACAGTCATGGATTGGATTTTTAGGAGGGGTCACTGAGACAATAAAAATTACTTGGAAATCAGAAAGACCAGTATGGGTTCCTCAGTGGCCCCTGACTAAAGAAAAGATACAAGCAGCCCATGACCTGGTCAAACAACAATTGACAGAAGGAGATATACAACCTTCTGTATCTCCTCATAATACTCCCATTTTTGTCATCAAAAAGAAATCTGGTAAATGGAGAGTATTGCAAGATTTAAGAGCCATTAATAACGAGATGGTTATTATGGGACCTGCTCAATCAGGGATTCCTCAATTGTCTGCTTTGCCAAAAACCTGGTATGTTTTAGTTATAGATATTAAAGATTTTTTTTTTCAATTACAATTCATCCTGAGGATAGTCCACGTTTTGCATTTACTATCCCTGCACTGAATCATGAAGGTCCTGATCAGAGATATGAATGAAAAATACTCCCTCAAGGGATGGCTAAGAGCCCAACTATGTATCAAATTTATGTTAACAAAGTAATCCACCCACTTAGAAAACAAAATCCTAAACTACAAATATTTTTTTTCTTGTTCATGTGACTTAAATGGTTTAATTTAAATTGGATAAACAGCTGTTGAGGATTGTTTTAATATGTGAACAAAAAAGGAGGTTAACAGATCTGGTTGTTTACTTTCACCTTTCCTTTTCATTATATTTAATAATTCTTTTTAGGATAATGTAAATTGTTCAGAAAATTGTTTTCTTTTAGTGCCTGCTGGAATTTTACATAATTTTTTTCTTTAGCCATTATTGCCAGAATTCCTATCTTTATCCCAGTGCCAGTGAAGACAAAGATGATAGCTATCACTGAACTGCTTGCAGAACTTGCCTCGACTATGTATCACTTGTATGCATTGTGAACTATCTGTTGGTGCAGCGACTTGTGGTAGTCCTGGGGTATTTTTGATGATGGTGTCATTGGTGGTACAATTTTTCCAAAAGGAGCTGTCAATTGGCTTGGTGTATGCTCCTCCCTTCTGCTTGTGATGGTCGTTCAGCTAAAATTCGGGGTCCAACAGAGGTGAGGCAAAGAACCTCACTCCCCCGTTAGTACAAAGGCCTATCCACAGGTGTGGCTGTATGCTGGACCAGTAGTCAATGATGGGTAAGATCCAATTGCAATGGTAACAACCTAAAACAGGAGGCTGACGCCTTGAGGTCAGCTCATCTGATGACAGGTAAGGACCATATGTAGTATTGGACAACCTAAGGCAGGCACAGTCCCTAAGGCACATGCTTGTTGTTTAAACAGAGAGGGGGAGATGTTGAGAGCCACAGCTGAAGGGACCCCAGCAAACTTCCAGCTGATTGGCTCACCGTGGCCCCAGCAAACTTCCAGCTGCCAGCTGATAGGCTCCTCTGCAGTGATGTTCATTGGGGTGTTTCCCCGCCCTTTAAGATCACGGAGCTGCTCATTGGGGGACTATTTTGGCTCTGCCCATGCCTCCCAGCTAATCAGCCTCAAGAGCAGGAGGACTGGGGAGTTGAGAGGCTCATGGGAAGCCGGTGGTGGTAGTTGGGCTCAGAGGGAATTCCTGAAGAGCTTGTGTGGTGCTGTGTGTGTGTTCTAAAAATAAAGTTCATTTCTTCTTGATAAGTGGCTCGTGCGTTGTGCCCAGCCAGACTGCGGCAGGGGTTAAAGGAGGGAAAGAGAAAAATTTCTCAATGTGAATTAAATTATGCATACAAGTAAAGTTTAGGACAAAGATTAGGAGAGATACAAATCAAATCTACACTGAGATTACACATCACTCCAGTCAGAATGGCAATCATCAAGAGTACAAGCAAAAATAAGTGTCGTTGAGGATGTAGGGGAAAAGGTACTCTTATACACTGCAAATTGGTGTAACCCCTATTGAAAAGAGTATGGAGATTCCTAAGTAAACTTGGAATAAAACAACCATTGAGCTAGTCATCCCACTCCTCAGTTTATACTTAAAGGATGTAAAAGCAACATACTACAGTAATTCAGTCACATCAATGTATATAGCATCTCATTTCACCCTAGCTAGAATATGAAACCAAACCAAGTGTCCTTCAAAAGATGAATGGATAAAGAAACTGTGGTATATATACCCAATGGAATATTACTCAGCTTTAATGAAGAATAAAATTATGGCATTTTCCAGCTGGTACATGGATGGAACAAATAATATTTTGCAAAGTGAAATAAGCCAATCCTTAAGACTCAAATGCAGTGGCTGGGGTTGTAGTTCAGCTGTAGAGCACTCTCCTCGCACATGCAAGGCCCTGGGTTGGATCCTCAGCACCACATAAAAATAAATAAGTGAAATTAAGTTATTGTGTCCAACTACAACTAAAAAATAAATATTAAAAAAAGAAAAAAAGGGCCAAAGGTGAAATGTTTTCTCTGATATGTAATGCTAATTCACAATAAGATGTTGTGGGTGGGGGTATAAAGGTAATTTGCATTAGGTTGAGGAGAGTGAATGGAGGGGAGAGAGTATGGGAGTAGGAATGATAGTAGAATGAATTGGACATTATTACCCTATGTGCATATATGATTATTAAATGACTGGTGTGTTCTATATCACATACAACCAGAAGAATGAGAAATTATATTCCATTTACATATAATATGTCAAATGCACTCTACTGTCATGTATAACTAATCAAAATAAATAAAAATATATGTAAATATACATATGCGTGCATACACACATATATATATGTATACAGCAGCTCAATTCACAAGAGCTACTCTCTCTCTCTCTCTCTCTCTCTCTCTCTCTCTCTCTCTCTCTCTATATATATATATATATATATATATATATATTAAAAACTAAAAAAAATATGAAGTCTTGATATACTATTTTCCAGATACCAAAAATAGTCTGTACATTTTCAAAGCTAGAAGAAAGGATTTTAAAAATTGCATCATGAAAATATTATGAATGCTTTAGAAGATAGATATGTTTAACTTGATTTATGCCTTACACAATGCATACCTGTGTTGTAATATATTATCACATTCATTTGTATGATTGTCATGTTTTAATGTACCACTTAACAATTAAATTTACTTTAAAAGTAAAATTAAAATAAGGCACAACTCTAATAACCACAAAAATTTGTCATAAATTTGTTAACTCAGGTTTTGCTATGGAACTGATCTATTAGTCTATAAATAAATTACCAAAGTAGTTGAAGAAAAAGGACTGAGACAATTCATTGATTTTAACATACAAGTTATCAGGTGATTGATTACATTATCATGAAAAATTGATTAAATTACATGGGATTCCTGTATTCAATTTCTATATTTGTATTCATATGGTTGATAAAAATGGTTGATGAACTATAATCTGTCAGTCTTTCCTAATCTTTTATATCCCATTGCTTAGAAAGTTAATTAGAATACTCAATTTAACAAATGACAGCTCTACTGACTTCCCTGTTGTAACATACAAGGTTTTTTTTTTTTTTAAATTTCCAAATCACTTTTGCTAAAATTTTATGTGTGTAAGCCACTGTAACAGATTTGTTCTCTTCAATGAGAATAGTGTGTAGCTTGATATTTTGGAAATTATACACCATTTAAAAAAAACACATCTTTTTTGTTTTCAGAAAAGCAAACTCACAAACATGAAAATTGATTTTTCAGAGTGTTTTTAAATTTAAAAATATCATTAATGATCTCAAATGTATTGGTATTAATAAAAACAATTTATTAATTTTATTACCTATGTGTATATGCACACACATAATTTTTTATTCTGTCTTTGTAATAAAATGCATTTGTTTTTAAAATAATGTTTCTCAAAATATGTGAATATAATCTACATATTTCATTTGTTTCTAAGTACAATAAAAAACTTTCTCTTTATTTTGAACTTTCCATTTAGATCCACTTAATAAAGTGGTAAGTTCTCCATATTTTCTTGTCAAGACACTTGTTGTATGATAGTTTCACAAAGTGTTTTAGAGCAAATAAAATCAATCTGAATTTTAAGCGTGTTTTTAATGGCAATTAAATTAAATATTTCTCAAAGTGAAACCATTTAAATTTTTAGAAAATTTGTGATGGACACTAACATGCATATTACTATTCAAAGAGCATAGAAATCTAAAACTTTTCCACTACAATCTTTGCAAAACCTATTTATAAGCAAAATAAAACATAAATGTTTTTCAACCATTTTGTTTCTAGAAAACCAAAATCAAATATGAACTGTGTGTTATTTCCAAAGGCTGTCTCTACTCCCAATTAATAGGAAACCAAATTGCACTTTGTCTATGAGGACAGATACAAGCATAGGTAATCTGGAAAAAAATAACAAGCAGGCAGGACAAGTTTCTATATTTAAAATGATAAACCAATATGGTTTTCAAGTAGAAAATACAGACTTTCTGTAATTAAATTGAAAATTTTAAATATTCATCTTTAAAGAGGTGATTTGTGTGTAAATGTGTGCATGTGTTTGTGTTTTAGTATTTTAAAATAGCTTTTCATTTACAGATGAAATTAATAAATGCTTGATGATAACTATGCAGTAAAATTCTTGAAGTTTCAATGCATTCTCTTATCTGTGTAACACTAACATTTCCTATCCCCCAAGTACACACACATGGACCAATAGCTTATCACTTTTATGGTTCAATGTGGTGTGTTTGCAGAAAAATAAATTCAGTTAGCTTATACTACACCTTTCTTTAAGTAGGGATGCTGGTACGCTTAAATACAAAGGCTATTCTGAAGTAGGTTTTGAGTGTTAATATGCTCATTTATACTTAAATTTCAAAAGTTTAAATATGCTATGTCATATTAAAGAAATTCATAACTTCTGAAGAAATAAACATTTGAGAGTATTTTTAAATAATATATTTAAATAATATTTATTTATTTCTGCACATTTCTTTCATGATAGTAATAGAGGTGAAATGCTTGATGCTGGAGACAAATTGGCTTTGCAAGGTGATCTGGTCCTATCCACTTGCATGAAAGAGTAACAAATTCCTGTACAAATGCAGATTCTGTTATAAAAGTTCCACAGAGCTTTTACTATTTTCTTCAATAATCCATTGCAATATTTAATTACCATTCATACAATAACCAATAAAAGATAAAATTTGATAGGAAGAATTACCTTACATCTGCTGTAGTACAGGGAATAGTTTTACAATGTCAAATAGGAGGTAAAAGTCTTAGACTCCTCTTGTACTTGCCTTTGTCATATGCTCTCAGATAATTCAGCTTATTATTTCTGGACCTAACTTTAAAAGTTTGGCTAAGATTATGTTCTCCATAATCCTGAATTCAATTATTTCATAAACATAATGTGGTTTTTATCATGCCTTTAAGTAAGAGGTAAACATATGATCATGAACAAATATATGGGTACACACAAATGCACAAACACTCTCTCTCTCTCTCTCTCTCTCTCTCTCTCTCTCTCTCACACACACACACACACACACACACACAAATTCAAATATGGAGAAGGTAAGAATGTCCTGAGAAACCCAATAAAATAATACCTACCTTTCCTATAAAAAATGAATGCAATTGTTTTATATTTTAATTTTACTTCCATAATAAATATTCCATTTTACTGTGATTTGCTGAACATAGTGTCAGATATGATTTAGTTACACAAGGGAAAGAGAGGAAAAGTTGTATGATGAGCAAATTAAAGATATAGAGTTCAAAAATTGCTCTTAGAACTTATGTGTGTCTATGGATGTATATGTTTGTGTGTGTTTGATCAAATCACTCATTTATGCTTCATACAGTACTTATACTTTTCAGATATTATCTATTTTTTATTCAGAGATATGTACAGCTGACTTTTCTCTCCCCAGTAGTGTTTAACCAATGTCCTTCTTCTTGACTTTTGTATAAATGAATTATGAATGACTTGATGAGAATGATATTCTAACTTTTCTGAAAACTAGATTTGAATAGGCATGAGTATTTCTAATTTCCACAACAGTTCACATAATTTGGATGTGTAATAAATATTTATGGAATGGCAAATGGTATTTCTGAACCACAGTTTGTCTTGAGGAATTGACTTTTTTGGGTTAACATTGTAATTTTTTTTTTTACTTCACTATTAATGTAAGAAATATACTATCTTCTGAATATATGTCCTAGTATGCTATAATCATAGATTATATGATCTATGATTATGACCATCTCTAATACTTCTGAAAACTTATTATTGCAGTGAAGTAGACTCACTACAAGAGTTTGAAAAGCTGGGATCTATCAGTTATAATAGAATCCTTAAGTGTTTTGAAGGGAAGTGGTTCTTTATTAATTGTCAACATTTAAATCACATGTATTTATTTCTATATAAATATTACTAAAACCTCATCAATGTGCTTTGATCAGAATTGGATAAGTTAATAAAATAACTGTGATTTATAAAATAATCATCAGTAATAGTATTTTCTTTCAGGTGCTGGTGAAATGCCCACTACTACATTTCCTTCCTAAGCTCTTACTAATTTGATGTCCATTTCAAGAATCAAGCAGACCTCATGTACCATAATGCTTACACTTAGTGAATCTAGTGTTGGATTGTAGATGTCTGTTTAGTTTTACAACACCCACATATAGAAGTTGCTGTTTACAAAATGAAGTTTCTGTGTTTAGATAACAGAATAAAAAAAAGATCCATTGGCATTTAATGTAACATTTCAAACACTGCCATATTCATTTCACAATCTAACTTAAAAATCAGATGTGTAATTAAAACAAAAGCATGAAAGTAGCTTGAAAAGAAGTTTGATTTTGTTTTGCACACTTATAATGCTCACCCAATATACTGCAAAATCAGAGGCAGAAGGAGGATTAAAAAGTAGTTCAATGATTCAGATTTGGCTTCTGGCAACATGATAATTATCTTTTATTTTTCTTTCCTTTATTAAGCTACTATTCTTGTATGTCCCAACATAGTCTGGAGTTTAGTTCAATGCTGAATAAGTAAAAGGCAATGAAAAAGTGAGAATTATATAATAAAAATGTTGAAAATTATGTTAGTAGAAATACTAAATCAGTAGCAGTTTCTAAGATTATGAACATAAGGTATGGCAGGTTCGTTGTAAAACAAGTTTACAAATTATGGTATAAATTTCAGTGTTTACTTAATTATCCTACATACATTCTGAGGACCAATGTACAGAAGCAATAGGGAAATAATTTTAACTATAATGTGTATCAATTTGTAATTGCATGTAACAATTGTCAACAGATATGAAAATACTGTGACTTAAAAGTTTGGGTGTGTAGTATTATTTTTGTAAAGACATTTGAAAAAGGTAGTGCTAAGATAGTATGGAAACTTTGTAAAATTGCTAAAACCTCAATTTCTTTCTGTTCTAACATACTTAGCACATAATTTTCATCCTTTAATTTAAGGTTCAATATGATAATTCATGGGTTTATGACCAAGGCTGCTAAAGAAGACCATGAATTCAGAAGGACCCTATGATTGAGATTTAAATCTAGAAGCTACTGGCTTAAAATTTCTAATACTTTTTATCTTGAATTTATGTATTATAAGTGGAGTCAAGTGTGGTAGTGGAATATGTGCCCATATGCAGTAATGTCACTTATCTTCTACCTAAATTCTATGTTCAATTTCTCAACCTCACTGTTCCTATCTCTGCCTCACTACTGTAGCTTCTCTGTGCCCTAGCTTATATCTAGAATGGATTGGTAGGAAAAGGCTTTCCACCCTGGGGACCTTAATAAGAGTGTGGGGATACTCGAAGTTGGATGTGTCTCCCAAGGCATTTCAGAAAGAGAAAAGCTAGGCTGATGATTCAACAAAAAACTCAGTGAAACCTCTTTTCCACCACTAAATATGACTGAATATAAGTTTTCCGTCATATTCATTGGGGAGGCTACAATCTTTGGGAAGATGCCCATTTGACATGGGTTGGAACAGTCAGCCCATACAAATGGAAGATTGAATTCCATTTTTTCAGTGGGAGCCCTACATATATATTGTGCAGTTATCCTGATTTAGTCATTGAATTGATAAAGAAAAAATAAAATAAATATTAGCTAATCAACCAGAAGTATCTGTTTCGACAAGAAAAAAAAGAAAGAACTAAAAAATTTTGTTTATCTATAAAGTAATGAGATTCCTGGGGTAATAATAATTTTTGTGATACTAGTAGTATGCAAACAGAGGGTCTGTGGATTAAGCAGTTGTGCTGGAATCAACATAAGCATCAACGGAGGTTATAATAATTGAGAGCTCTACTCCTTTTTTGTTCCTCAGTTTCTATGATTTTAGGTGAGAAACATATGATTGGTAGATCAGCCTATCTTTAGCTAATAATAATTTAAATATTAAAGATCATTGTATATAAACTATATGGTTTGTTAAAATGGGACATATATCAGTATAATATTATTTTTTAATTCCAATAAATTTGTTTCTATGAAATGACACTTGCTATTATTTGCATGTGAACAAATACATATATAGTATGTTTTTAAATATTTTTCGATGTTGACGAACCTTTTTTTATAATTTTATTCATTTATTTATATGTGGTGCTGAGAATCAAACCCAGTGTTTTACACATGTTAGGCAAGTGTTCTACCATTGATCCACAACCCCCAGCCCCAGATTTCTATTTCTAATGTGTTAGGAAATAACTATGGTAAACTATTGAGAGGTATTGTCCAATTCTATATATATAAACACATTTCTAATATATATATATATACACATGTACACATATATTTAATATATAAATATATATAAAATATATGTGTGCAAGCATATGTATACATATATTTCAGATACTCATCATGCTTATCTTGATATTGATCCATAGTCAGAAGGGCTCACTTTCTTTCAATTAATTTACTCTAATTGCCTCAGAAGTCTGATTTATATGATTTTCATATGTGACATACTTATCACTAGAATATAAATTGTTTAAATATATAAATTAAAAACATGTAGCTTACAGCAATTTATTTCATGTCTACAATCTTAAGGGTGAAAGGAAGTTTTGTATGTGAATTTTCTAAACAATATTTTCTCATTAAATTTTTTAGTTGTCAAAATAAAAGAAGCAAAACTATTAATTATGCATCAAACCAAACAAAATGATACACTAGGCAAGGGCATTCTCTGGGTTAGAAATCTTCACAACATCTACTCTCTACTTGTTGATTAACTCTCAAGAGCAGAGAATAGTTTTTATGTAATAGCAGAAAGGAAATTTCTCTGATTAGTCTTTAAATAGCATGGCTATAAAATATGATTCATCTGCCATTCTTCCATATAAATTTATTTTCAGAAGAATACATATTAGCAGAGCATAGATATCTTTTGATTTCCATAAAACCTTAACAAAAAATAAATTGTATATGATTATCACATGTAATGTATGTGATTGTCTATGACATAATTATATATGAAAATTTCTGGGTCCTAGGAATATTTCTCATCTATTACCTAAAATAATGTGATGAAAGTAAGTAGAAATTTGTGTTTATGCCATATAATCTTCCCATTTCTTTCTTGATTTTTGGTTTTTTGTTTTGTTTTGTTTTTTCCTGCCACACAAAACTTGGGGATTATCAGACCAGATCCATACAATAGCAATTGACTAAAATTTCCCAATGTGAGTAGAATCTGATTTGTATAGGCAAATAGAGACTATTTCAATAATTTCATGAAAATATCTGTAATGTAGTTCAAAGGTAGACTTATAGGAAATTTATAGAAGGGAAGATAAATTCAAACAAAAAATCTATTAAAATCATATAAGTACTTTAATGCTTTGGATTAAACATCAATTATTTATCACTTAAATTAATGTTGATTGTGAATGGAGATCTTTCTTTGTTCACTGATAGATAGATGTGGGTACTATATTGTTAAGGTCTGTAAACAAGTCAGATTGGCACCTGTTATTTTGCCAGAGAAATGTTAGAGTCTGTAAACAAGTCTGGATGGCGCCTGGCCAAATGCCAGAGGGAGTGGTTTGTAAAGTAACAAAAGCGAGCCATTAAGTGTGGAGATTCCTGATTGGTTGACTGCTGTATCTAGTTTATGCTAATTAAGATAAGCTGTGCAAAATGTATAAATGCCTCTGTTATCCTACAATAAACGGCTTCCATTCCTGCTGCATCAACGTACACAAGTTATTCGTCCACCCCCCCCCCGCACTATATTTACATGCCAATTTAGAAGAAGTGTCCCAAGTATTGTGTTCAAAGAATATAATTTACATGTTCAGAACTATTATTTAGTCTTGGACACAGTTTTATGGCAGGTTTTCAAAGAGTGTTTTAAGAAGTCACCATTGCAGTTATCTCCATATAAAATTATTTGCACAACTCATTGAAATGAAGTTATAGTAAATATGAATTGGACTTCTAATTCCAATATAATCATAGACCCCTTGACTGCAATAAAGACTCACTCCCTCAAAACTCACAGATATAGGAAGTTTTAATATGATGAGAACATTTCCAATATCCAGTTTATTTTTATTATTTTTTTAAAGAGAGAGAGAGAGAGAGAATTTTAATATTTATTTTATTTTTTTTTAGTTTTCGGCAGATAGAACATCTTTGTTTGTATGTGGCTGAGGTTCGAACCTGGCCCGCATGCATGCCAGGCAAGTGTGCTACCACTTGAGCCACATCCCCAGCCCATCCAGTTTATTTTTATGTACATCTGACTGATTTGACTATTTTCCTTAAAAAACTGAAAAAAATTAATTTTTCAACTATCATATAGACATAATATAAAAACAATAAAAATCTGGGAAGAACAACATAAAGATGTTAATATATAATTAATTATGATGACAAATTTTGTGGTATTGAATATCCAGAACCAAGGCTGTCTAGTGGTGAATCTTAACAAAATTCACATCACAATACTGACTGGCTCTATTGAATCTATATTTTGAAACTCAAATTATTGGAGAGATATCTATATACTTTGATTAATAGGGACTTTAGAGTTATTCATTCCATGCTAGCTACTCAACACAATTATATATAGATATAAAGTTAATTGATTTATTCTCTTTACTTTCCTGAGTCAGGGAATACTCTGCATTCATCAGAGTCCACAGCTCCCTTACTTGGCTTAAGGGCAAGGCAGCCTTCTTAGATATATCAATTATAAACTTCTCTTTTAGTGGTGACTAAAGTGTTTTTAATGTAATATTATTTTTACATGTCACTTCTGGGTCAGTGCTTTAGGAATAAATCTTTCCGCTTCCATATTTTCTTTCCTGGCTACATAGCCAGAATAGCAATAGCTAAGAAGTTTCTGCAAACTGTATATAAAATGTCAGAAAGTTATCTTTACATAGAATACTGAATGAGGGAGTGAAGTAGAGTAACCTTATATCCTGAAATAAAAATAGTTAATTGCTAGTAATAAATAAATACATTTCTTGTTACTGAGCAGCTAATATTTCTGATTTGAATAGGTTATAGTAGTTTAGTCTAACATCCAAAAAGCTATATATTCTGTTCTTTCTTGATTTATTAGGTTTAGGAATATTTTATTGATTTCTTGGTATAAGACTTTTAAAAATTGTAGTTCTTACCATGTGTAATGGCACATACCTACAATCTCAGTGACTCAGGGTTTGAGGCAGAAGAATTGCAAATTCAAGGTCAGCCTCATCAACTTAACAATACCCTGTTCAGGTCTCAACTGAATAAAGAAATAAGTTAAAAGTGTTGGGGATGTGGCCCAGTGGCTAAAATCCCTGGGCTTAATCCCCAGTAAAAAAAACAATAACAACAACAACAACAGCAAAATAGCACTTTGTGTGTAATCCCTCCCCTCATGCACAAGGGTGCACACATGCGCATGCACGCACACAGATGTAAACACATATAAGCAGGTTTGTTTCTGTTTTTTCCCTGAGAAGAATTAATTGATTTCCTGAGCTGGGCTGGGGTGCGGGGTGGGAGAAGATTATGGTTGGTAAGCCTCTCATTTCCATCCTTTTGGAGGTTCAAGACTGTTCTGTACTCAAAGTTGCGTTTATATATGTTCTTGTTTTCTGGCTCCTGTCTTACTCTTGCACTTTGGAGATCTGAACTCTTCTTTTTATGTTTACTTTCTTGAGAGAGTAAAACTCTAACTTCCTGATTACAGGTATTATGTGAGTGGGAGTTGAAAAATTTCAACTCATTTTTGCTCTTTTCTGTCCCTTGCTTAATTTCCTCTCTCATGGAATTCAAGTCTGGAGATGTGTGGTTTTCTAGTGGACGCATATTAACTCTGTTATAAATCAACTGATAAGTTGTAGTTTCCTCTGCTCTCCCACTAAAGCAGTTATCACTTAATCAGCTATTTTCAGTTCTCTAAAAATGTGTTCCTATCGTCTTCTTAAGATATTCCTTCTATGTTTTTCAAGGAGATTTGTGCACTTTTATTCCTAATTTCTCATTTTACTGTTGTACATTTACAGAAAAGGAGTAAATATGCACGTTATGCTACCTTTTAATTGGAAACCTTATATCTCCTTTTTGTCAAATTTTCACAGACATGGGCAGTACAATGTAACATTTTTTTTTTCAAATTGGCTCTTACATTTATTTTTATCTCCTAATTCATATATAGCTCAAATACTGAGTTGTTAACTAACTCAATATTGGAACTTGAGAAAGGCTTCTAGAATGAATGGTCCAATGATAAAAACCAACATTTCATTAACAGCTAATTTCAGAGGAATGTGTTTTAATGAACTTTTCATTGCTGTGAGTAAAATACCTTAGAAGAGCAACTTAGAAGATGTTTTATTCAGCTTTTTGTCACTGTGACCAAAATACCTAAGAATAACAATTTTAGAGGAGGAAAAAGTTTATTTGACACTCATGGTCTCAGTCCAGAGATGGCCATTCCACTGCTTTGGGTCCAAGGTAAAGCGGAACATGGTGGTGAAAAATGTGGAGGAGAGAAGTTGCTTAGGGCATGACAATCAAGAAGTAGAGAGAAAAACTCTACTCAACCAGGACAAAATATACACTCGAAAGGCAAACACCAAGTGACCCATCCTCATCCAGCCATACCCCACTTTCTTAGTCACTACCCACTTAAACCATTCAAGCAGATTCATGCATGCACTGATTAGATTAAGCCTCCCCCAACCCAACTGTTTCACTTCTAAACTCACATTGCCTCACACATGAGCTTTTTGTGGGATGCTTCATTCATATCCAAACAATAACAGAGGAAATGTTTATTTTGGACTCAGAGTTTTAGAGGTCCAGTCCACAGTTGACCAACTAAATTGCTCTGGGCCTGAGTTAAGGCAGAACATCATAATGAAAGTGTATGTCAAAGAAAAACTGCTCAGCTTTTGGTGGCCAGAAAGCAGAGAGAGAGAGAGAGAGAGAGAGAGAGAGAGAGAGAGAGAGAGAGAGAGAGAGAGATGCCATGGCCACAATATTGTTCAAGGACACAACCCTAGGGACTTATTCCTCAGTCATGTCTCTGCCTACAGGTACCTCCCAGTAGTCCATTCAATTATTTCTTATTATATTTTTATTATTTTTGGTTTTCTGGGATTGGCTTACTTTACTTAGGATATCCTTCAATTCCATCCATTTACCTGTGAAAGCCATAATTTCATTCTTCTTTAAAGCTGAGTAATGTTCCATTGTGTATACATATCATACTTTCTTTATCCATTTCTTTATTGAAGGTCATCTAGGATGGTTTCACAGTTTAGCTATTGTAAATTAAGCTACTTTAAACATTGATCTGGCTATGTCACTGTAGTATGCTGATTTTAAGTCCTTTGGATATAGACTGAGGAGTGGGATAGCTGGGTCAAATAGTGGTTCCATTGTAAGTTTTCTAAGGAATCTCCATACTGCTTTCCAAAGTAGTTGCAACATTTTACAATCCCACCAGCAATGTTTGAGTGTGCCTTTTCCCCCCACATCCTTGCCAGCACTTATTGTTATTTGAATTCTTGGTAATTGCCATTCTGACCTGAGTGAGATGAAATCTTAGAGTAGTTTTGATTAGCATTTCCCTAATTGCAAGAGATGTTAAACATTTTTTTTAATATATTCATTGATCATTTATATATCTTCTTCTGTGAAGTGTCTGCTCCTTTCCCTAGCCCATTTATTGATTGGGCTGTTTTTTTTTTGTTTGTTTGTTTGTTTGTTTGGTTTTTTTTTGGGGGGGGGTGTTAAGTTTTTTAAGTACTACTTTATATATCCTGGACATCAATGTTTTATCTGAGGTGTGTGTGGTAAAGATTTCCTCCCATTCTGTTTGCTCTCTTTTCATGTTATTGATTATTTCTTTTGCCGAGAATAAACTTTTTAGTTTGAATCCATCCCATGTATTGATTCTTGATTTTGTATCTTACACTTTAGGAATCTTGTTAAGGAAGTCATGTCCTTAGCTGACATGGTAAAGATTTGGGCCTGCTTTTTCTTCTATTAGGTGCAAAGTCTCTGGTCTAATTGCTAGATCCTTAATCCACTTTCAGTTGAATTTTGTACAAAGTGAGAGATAGAGGTTTAATTTTGTTTTGCTGCATATGAATTTCCAGTTTTCCCAGCACCATTTATTGACGAGGCTATCTTTCCTCTAATGTATGTTTTTGGTGCATTTGTCCAGTATGAGATAACTGTATTTATGTGGGGTTTTTTTATGTGTCCTGTATTCTGCACCATTAGTCTACTTGTCTTTTTTGTTGCCAATACCATATTTTTTTGTTTTTTGCTTTTTTTTTTTTAACTGTAGATCTGTAGTATAGTTTAAGGTGTGGTTTTATGATGCCATCTGCTTTATTCTTCTTGCTAAGGAAAGCTTTGGCTATTCTGGATCTCTTATTTTTCCAAAAGAGTTGAATAATTGCTTTTTCTTTTTCTATGAGGAATGTCATTGAGATTTTGATGGGAATTGCATTGAATCTATGTAAGACTTTTTGTAGTATGGTCATTTTGCAATATTAATTCTGCTATCCATGAACAAATGAGATCTTTCCATTTTCTAAGGTCTTCTTTGTTTTATTTTCTTAGTGTTCTATAGTTTTCATTGTAGAGGTCTTTCACCTGTTTTGTTAGGTTGATTTCGAAGTATTTTTTTTAAGCTATTGTAAATGGGGTAGTTGTTCTAGTTTCTCTTTCAGATGATTATTCACTGATGTACAGAAATACATTTTATTTATTTTTTATATCTTACTATTTTACTGAATTCATTTATTAGTTCTAGAAGTTTTCTAGTGGTATTTCTTGGATCCTCTACGTATAGATTCATGTTATCAGCAAATAGTGATACTAGAGTTCTTCTTTTCCTATTTGTATCCCTTTAATTTCCTTTGTCTTGTAATTGCTCTGGCTAGAGTTTCAAAGTCTGTATTGAATATAAGTGGTAAAAGAGGACATCCCTGTTTTGTTCCAGTTTTTAGAGTGCATACTTTCATTTTTTTTTCCATTTAGAATGATGTTAGCCCTAGGCTTAGCATTGATAGTTTTTATAATGTTGAGGTATGTTTCTACTATCCCTAGTTTTTCTAGCCTTTTGAACATGAAGAGGTGCTATATTCTGTCAAATATTTTCTTTACATCTATTGAGAGGATCAAATGATTTTAATCTTTAAGTTTATTGATGTGATTAAATACATTTATGGATTTTCATATGTTGAATCAACCTCACATCCCTGGGATGAGCCCCACTTGTTTGTGGTGCACTGTATTTTTAATATGTTTTTATATGTGATCTGTCAGAATTTTATTGAGAAGTTTTGCATCTATGTTCATTAGAGATATTGGTCTGAAGTTTTTTTTTTCCATGATGTGTCTCTTTTACTGTTTTAACACAGGGTTATGTGAGAGCTGAAGGGTTTTTGTCTGACTCACAGGAAGAATGAAATATGCAGTGATAGAGAGTGAGAAATTTTTATCAGATTTATTATAAGTAAGCAAGGAAAGCTCTCATAGGATGAGAGGGGTCCCAAAGAGGGCTCTGTGTCAGTGACTTTGTGTCTAGGGGTTTTTATATAGTTTTGCTGAGGAACTAACCTTTCATTGGAGACTTTCAACCTTGATTAGTTACTTATTCTGAGTCAATTGAAGGCATGCAGTTTTAATTTCTTATCCCCATAATGGAATGGTTTAATATCTTTGTTAAACTGAGTTTGTCATGTATTTGCTATTCAAACAAAGGAGTTTCTTGAATTCAAAACAATTCTCTGGGTTTGACTAATGTCAGGGTAATCAAGAAAACTTGTGGTAACAACAGAATGCATGGGCATGCAAACATGAGTTGGGCCTTTCAGTCAGGAAGGCAAAAACAAACAAACAAACAAAAATAAAATAAAACAAAGAAATGAAAAACAAGTTTTAGCTTAGGGTTTCAATCTGGGATGGGGTATTGAGAGGTGTGAATGAATCATTGCTTAGAACTATTTAACCCTGGAGAGCAAGACGCCTCTCATGGGAATCTTTTGGTGTGAGGGTTACTAGAGAAATGCCAATTTGCAGGTGACTCCTGTTGATAAGAGAATTCCATGCTTGTCATGGAATTTATTAGTTCAAAATCCTTTAATTCAAATCCCAGCTGCCCAGAGGTAGAAGAAATGGGCATCATAAACTGATAAGCTCTGAATAAACTGTTTTGCTCACAAACTTGGCTCTATTTACCTCAGGAAACTTTTTCACAGTGAATTTCTTTGATGTTTAAAATATATATTATAAACATGTGGAGCTTCATTCATTGTTGAATCAGACCCCCCAGGGCTCATTCTCCTACCAAGTCCCATTTGCATCTCTAATTCAGTCTTTGTCTTTATTTTTCTTATAATTTCTTATTTTCATAATCTGCCTACCACCCGTCTTTGGAGAATTGTTTACTCACTCTGCAGGTTGTGGTAATATTGGGTGATCCCATTCTCAAAGGTCCCCATAACTCTAAAACCCCTTCAAAGATGGATCTGATCACAAATATTTGAAAAATAAAAATAAAAAATGGTTCCTTATAGAAGAATAGAGTGATTTTACCACAGTACTCAATTCTCAGTTTCTAATCAGGATCATGCCTGCAACAACCTGGGGACAAAGAAGATCAGAAAAAAGCATGTTAGAAGAACCTTACTGGCATACACCAAGTGAGGCTTGGGATGACAAATCACAGACAAATTCTGAACTATCTTAGTTAAGGCATTACTAAGTTGGCATGTGGCATAATGAAAAATAAGGACATAGCAAGAAGTGTTAGTACCTGCATAATTACCTTTCTTGGATGTTTTATTCTCTTAAATAACTATTTAAAATCCTCTGTCAGTGAGAAATCCCAGGTGGTATCTAAAGACAAGTCAGAAATGCCTTTCTTAAGCAGAACTTGCTTTACTCTAGATGGATTTATCCAAGGTTTTACACCTGCAAGCTTTAATGAAGTGTTTGTTGGTAATAGGAAATCATATGGACATTTCCATTTTTATTCAGCTGCTGGATAGACTTTTGAATATTTCAAGCTTTCAGAAATACTTTATCTCTCCAGGGTGGAAGGTATGGAAAGGCTCATCTGTCAAATATACAATCTTTAGTGAGCAAACTGAACCAAAGTGGTTATTATCTGACTCATTTACTGTACATATTTATCCTTGTTTTTAAGCCCATTTCGGGGTACAGAGTGACAGTCAAAATTTACCCCATGTTAATTAAACCTCTTGATAAAGCTTAGCCAGCCTTTATTATTATTATTTAAAGTATGGTTCATTTTTTTTTCTATGTTTCTGGTGGTCTGTCATAAACAAATGCAATTTTCAGGTAATTTTTGAAACTTTACTCACATTTTGAGTGACTTCAGAAACAAATGATGAGTTAATATCATTTTAAATAGATCTCCACAGTCCAAATATGGACATAGCTTACTTGAACACAAATTAAATTACCTCTGTTGTCTTCTTGGTTACAGTAGGGTATGTCTCCACAGAGCCTGAGAAAGTACCCCTGAATATTAATAACAACATAAAATTATCTGTTGTTTTATGCATCTTACTGAAGTCTATTTGCCAGTCCTCAAAGAAACAAACCTTATATTGCACTCAATTTTGAGGAGAACTGCTTTCAATTTGGGGGTAATTTTTAACACACAAATTGCATCCTTATGTAATCCTTCAAAAACTCTTCTGAGGGTTTGGCCTTTTAAAGTAAGGACATGTTAAACCTGCCAGTGCTTCCTTGTCATACTGTGTACCATATTGTAGATGTTTTTAAATTAGGTATGAAGTGGAATAGAAGATGCTGGATACCTGAGGAATTTTCAGGAAACAGGTTCATTGACTACAGGGTCCAGACGGGCTCTCATTTAAAAAAATTCTCCCCTGGACCATGAGTATAAAAATTATTTGAACTTTATACCCAGTGGGGCAGGGCAAGGAGGTTCACATGACAAGCTTTATATTCCATCCTCTAGACAGAGGTTCAACAACTTTTTTTTTCCCTGCAATCCTGGCAATTACAAAATGAGGAAACTACTAACCACAATGCCCTCTTGCAGAAGTTTTTGCTTAGAAATGGCTTTCTGACAAAGAGGAACTTATTTGTTACAAATATAGTGGGGAGGTTTTGCTTAATTATGGTAAGAGTCTTCCCGGTGGGGTTCTCTGATCTGCTTCATGTACACCAGACTTTCAAGAAGCAAACTCATTCTGTCATCCTGTGCTCATTAAGTTTTCATTGTAATGGTCTTTATTAGTGAAGGTACATTTTTGAGTCTATTGTTCATCCCATTCTGTGCAGTGCAGATTGAATTTGGACAAGTTCAAGTGATATATGAAAGACCCAATAGGTTGATTCCCTCTAGCAGACTGTTTAGTGGCTCTGTCAGGCTTAAGAATGTCTTTGGTTACTTGAAAGTCAAATTTCTGGTGCCATGGAAGTTTTTAATAGATGCTTGGGCTGGTAAAGCAACCACCTGGGCTAGGGTCCTTATTTCCATGGGATGTTGTATGCCCATATTTTACAAAGTTAATAAGTCTTTCCTCCTAATAGTGCATGTGCATGAACTATCATAAATGGATATTTGGAATAGGTATAGATGTTTACTTGTTTCTTCCCTGGTAGTACTGTGGCCTCTACACTAACTAGGGGTTGATTCAGAGTACTACAAATATTAATTTCTCCATTCCGTCTATATTTCATCTCTTTTTTTAAAAATTTTGGTTGTAGATGAGCACAATGCCTTTATTTTATTTATTTATTTTTATGTGGTGCTGAGGATTGAAACCAGTGCCTCACATGTTCCAGGCAAGTATTCTACCACTGAGCTACAACCTCAGTTCCATCTTTCATGTTTTAATATCTATGAAGGGAAGAATGTTTTTCCCTTTTCTCTGAACCATCAACTTAGTTACTTCCTTCTTAGAATCCTCATTAAGCAATAGCATGAAATTTTGTATGTGAAGGATTTCATCTAATTTACCTGATGTGTGGCAACATTATTCCAATTATAGCATGATAATTTAAGGCAGTCATTTCTTACCAGAACTAACACATGTATGTGCTATGGCCATGTTACCATGATATCCTAACTCCTTTTTAGTCAAGAAATCACAGTATCAGTTGTCCAGCCAGCTAGTCTGTGGCCCAGTGGATCCTTAGATGGTGTAAAGGTAAAATTTTTAAGCTGATTCTAAGCTGCAGAGCCAGAGTTAAAGTGTAAAAGATCGGACATTGTGAAGTTTCTAAACTGCAAGACTTGGGTTGTAAAGTAAAAGACCATTGTTATGTTTATTATTGTTAAATTCCTTGGCTACCCCTGGAGCCTGTGATCTCTGTAGCTGTTAGGACAATACCCAAACTGCCCAGTAAACTTTCTCACTGGCTCCTCTGGTGGTCTGATAACTTGGGACTTTGAGTAGCCTGGCACGTAGGCACCTCAGGGGCCCAGAACCAATCAGTTTAAATGTTCACCCCACTTAAAAGTAACCAATCACCCCTGTCCAATCTGTTCCCGCCAATAAATGTACTAATCAGGTCTCAGAGTTGTTGTTCAATTTTCCCGCTCCTCCTGATGATTTGTTCTGATGTATGCAAAGCCCCCCGCCCTTTCCAAAAAGTGTACTTAAGCTCTGCCTGACCTCTGCTTGGGGCTCTGGGCTGCTCTATCTTCCTGAGTGAGCCTGGAACCTCAGCATGCTGAATCAATAAAACCCCTTCTGCCAATTGCATGGAGCTGGTCTCTTGTGGTCTCTCCCTCCGACGCTTCGCCGGACCCTTACAATGGTATCCAAATCCATTCGCCCATCCTAGTAATGAAGCAGACAAAAGAAGAAAAAAAAAATCAGACTACACAAGTACTCTCTACATAAGTACTCTCAAAATGGACAAAATTGCTTAAAATTTTGGCCCTCTGAATAATATCCCATACATACTGGTATACTATCCCCACTCTCCTCCCACCAAAAGGAAAAGAAAGAGAAAAAAATAATCCCCAACCCAAATAATAAGGTCTAAATGGCAGAGTCAATCCCCAAATCATGGAAAAAATCTTCTTTCTCTTTTATACCTTTATTTCACTTATTTATTTTTATTTGGTGCTGAGGATCGAACCCAGGGTCCCACACATTCAAAGTGAACACTCTACTGCTGAGCCACAACCCCAGCCCCAGAGCTTCTTTCTTTATACTACCTTATACTACAAAATGTACTATGTGAAGTCCAAAAGGCTATTTTAACCCCAACCAGCAGAGAGAAATATTTACTGTGTGTACTTTGACATGGCATCCCATTAGTTCCCCAAAAACTCTTTCTTTCCTTAATGAAGAATTTATGGGTAGTGGATACCATAGTCACAAATAAGAGAATCCTTCCCCCAGATTTAAAATGTCTCCAGGCAGCTAGGAATTGCCCTGAAATTCTAATTATAGGTTTGTCTACTCAAGAATATGAAGCCTCTCCTTCCTGAACAACCACCTTCACTCATCTCAGTGGAGATGACTAATGGGTTGGACTCTTATTCCTGGCTAGATTTACCCCAAACTGTTACCTGGACAAAGGCTTCACTACTCAAGCTAAGGAGGCAGTTTAATAGTGTAAGACAGGTTTTATTCAAAGCCAGCTTCGAGGAAGATATCAAAGAGAACTTTCTATCTCAAATTCCATCTTCAGGGGCTAAAGAACATGGAAAGATTTTATGAGAGGGGAAGAAAGAATGCATTGAGACAAAAGACAGGTAAATCACTCAAGGCAATTTGCCCTCTTACAAAAACATTGTCAGCTCCTTGATTCTCTCTCTGAGTCTTTGTTGCCTCTTTATCAAATAAAAAGAAACCTCAACATCCTATGGACCAAATCTGTATTTCATTTTTAAATGAGCATATTAATCTGTGAGTTGATGAGAGAAGAGGAGAGGGCAGGCTTATCATAGGGCTTTCTTTAACAATTAGAATACTATGAGAAAGAGATGTTAAAGATTGGGGAAATATATTAGGAAAGTGTTGGTAAACGAGGAAGTAACTGTAAGGAAAACATCTTTCCAAGGGAATTATTTTGATAAAAAAAATGCTTTATAAATTTCTGTTATATTTTGCTTTGTGAAGAGGTAGAAAGAGAGAAATGAAATAGTGGAAAGAGAGAAGACAAAATTACAGCAAATTAACAGATAATGTTCAAGTTATTTGTGACTGAGTCTTTAATATGATGGGAGCCACCGCCCATTCTTTTTAAAGGCTAAACATTTCTATTCCTATTCATTTATTAAGATGTTGTTTCTTCTTCTAGATAGTTCTTGAAATTTAAATGAATAGCACCTTTGTTAACTGTAGAAATTATCTGGATACCAGATCATCTTCAAACTACCTTCTCATCAAATCTTTCATTTTCAAAGAACTCTGCTTTAAAGCAAGCTTAAATAGAAAACCTAACAAAGTCATTAAAATAGTTTTAAAATATTTCATTCATCACAAAGTCTTATGATTGCTTTTCTTTATTCATTGTAGAAGGCTTTTCATATAGGTGTGTAAAAGATTAATTATGTGTCTGTACACAGGATATAGGTACCTTTACTAAATCCATAGTATATAGGGAAGAAATTCATAATACCATATCATAGCATTGGTGTTCTATTATCAGTATATTGTAATATTTTCAAAGTGTCTCTGGTCTTCTCCACAAGACATTTATTAATTTACTGTCTTGGTACCCTTTCTTCTCTTTCATTTAAAAAGCAAATAAACATCCAATTGCTTTTTCATTAATCTAATCCATGGCTCAAAGCCCTTCATTTGTCTTTTATTCTATGTAGAAACCCACCTACTGCATCTTTCCTTTCATGTGATTCCAAAAACCATTTTATAATAGTCTCCCTACAGGCCTAAGATGGATAAAGTTTCTATTCTTCCTGATTTTCAGTGAACTTTATTGCTCCCTATAGATGAATAAATAAAAAGATATGGGAAAAAGCATCAATTTTATATGCATCTACAGGAAGTCTAGAAACCAGAGGCAGAAGAAATCAAAAGGAAAGTGCTTGAAGCTGACTATCAGAATCATGACAAGAATGTTTTGGAAATACCCAATTCTGTGGTCTATTGTAGAATTCTGTGATATACAATCACTCATTTATGGATGTGGGGGCTATTCTCAAGCCTGTAAATGATTCCTATGTAAATATTTTTAGTCATTAAAATTAAAAACTAGTGTCCTTCATAAATGTTAATCAAAGTTTTTTTCCTTAGATTGTTTCAGCATCTCTTAGGAAAATTTTATAAATTCATATTCTCAAGCTGCACCACAATCTCATACAATTGAAAACACTGAGTATGGGGTCCAGGTTCTTCTGAGGCATGCTAGAACCACTATCTAGAATACAAAAAATAAGATACTCCAATCATGGATGGTATAAGGTCCCTTGAACAATTAGGCACCATATTTACAAATTTCATATTCACAATATTTAATATTCACCAAAAGTTACTCTTTATCCTTTCTAAATATTTAGCATTCAAAAAGCTGCTTATTATCCTTTATTACTAAAGTGTAGAAAATTTTCCTTCTGTTTCTCTATAAAATCTTTCTGCACGTGTGTTTTTCAAGAGAATTATTCTGCATGGAGAATAGGCAAATGATAAGCTTATTGATTCACTCATAATAAAAGTAAAACCTGGTCCCTGAAGAACCATAATTAGAATCTAGCAGACTTTTCTAATGAGGAAAGTACAAAGCTCTCCTGTGATTTTGGTCTGGAAAATAAAGCTACAACTGCATTATTATTACATAAGTTGGATGATTTTATATGGGAAATAAGTGATATGTTAATATAAACTTTTTTTATATAGTCCAAGGTTATTAGATTGAGCCAACGATTAAATTCACATTTATTTCTATTTGGAAAAATCATTTTTTCCTTTACATGAAAAAATACATGGTACACCTGGTATAATTATTTACAAAGGTGATGTTAATTTTAAGGAGACTGAGCTTTTAAACACAGCATAATTTTTTTTTCAAAGAGAGAGAGAGAATTTTTAAATATTTACTTTATTTTTCAGCAGACACAACATCTTTGTTTGTATGTGGTGCTGAGGATCGAACCCGGGCCGCACGTATGCCAGGTGAGTGCGCTACCGCTTGAGCCACATCCCCAGCCCACAGTATAATTTTTTTATGACACTTGTGATTCTTATAAATTTCTTGCAGTTATGCTTTTGCAACTTAGAAAATTATTTGAATACTTTTGCATTTATAATTTCTATATAATTCAGCATAATAAAATGAGAAGATAAAAAACAATCTGAGGACAATAGTAGACAAAGAACAAGGACAAGTGCACTAGCTTCTGTAAATGGGATAATTTAAATAAAAATTTCTGTTCATATTAAAACTATTTTCTTTCAATTACTCTCATTTGAGGCAATAGAGGTCAAATTAATTTCTCAGAAACTTAAATATGAGATCAGAGAAAATGTTACATATTCTTGGTAAATGGAACCCATTAGAAGTTAATGCTTCCTCCATTCTTCTAACTTGATTCAATGCATTTTTTTAACTTGGGAATTATACTTTAGAAAATTTCAGACCAAAAACCTTTCTGAGATCAATTTCCATTATTGTTTATTCCAATATCAAATAAAAAGCAATTTTCAGCTCAAATATTTTTCTTAATATCTTCCTTTTGTGTTCTGACCTCTAGCCAGTTTTCAAATCAATAGTTAATTTCCCTTCTGTTTCATGATTCTATGCCTTTGACCTTAAGTCTGATAGATGCTTTTGGAAAATCTTGTAACTTTAATTTAAAATGTGTCTATATTTCAACAGTATCTTCAAATATGTTCAGTGTGTTTCAGACATGATCTTCAGTTTGGAAAGCATTTTCACTATTGATGAAGCTATGTTTCTCCCACCAAAATGTTCCTCAAAAAATCTTAAATAGCAATTTAGCAGAAAGACAGAGATTCACTGATTCTTAAAGGAAATACGCAGGATCCATTA
Source organism: Callospermophilus lateralis (assembly GCF_048772815.1). Lineage (NCBI taxonomy): Eukaryota > Metazoa > Chordata > Mammalia > Rodentia > Sciuridae > Callospermophilus > Callospermophilus lateralis. Next base: position 80,093,950 of record NC_135325.1, on the reverse strand, counting down.
AGATTCAGAAAGTACTATGGTATGTCTTGAGCAACATGTTCTTTACTAGCGCCCTTGCAAAAATGATGGAAATATTGAAGTGCAGGGAGAACTGGTGTGAACTCTTGTGCATTTTGACCCTTGCCCCAGATCGATTCTGGCCCCTAGCTATTGTTCCTCTATAAATATTGTACCCTCAACCCAAGATGTGTTTCTCACTCTCAACATAGCCCACATTTTCCCTTGAATATATGTCTACTTCCTAAAAAACTCTTTGTTTGTGCTTTTGGAGCATGATGAAATTCTTTTTCATTAAGTATGCCAAGAACCTTTCCTTTCTGGAAATTCTTCAGATCCCTCTCCACAGACATATCTTCTCCTGTGACAAACTGTGTTATTGTTAAAAGCCTGAGAATTTTCCTGTTAGTCATGTCAAGTTGATTGAGCTATGACCAAAAAGAGATTTTTCTGGAGTAAAAGAAATTAGCATTTTGACTTCACTTCAAAACATGCTACGAATTTTAAATAAAAATCCACCATACCACTTAGGCTTTTAAAGTATATATTTATAAATTATTAGGTATTCGTAGGTATTAACTCATATTTCCATTTATTTTTAAAAATGGTCACTAGATTTTTTCATGTAGCACCCAAAATTATCAACTCAGTTTTAATATATAATCTTCGATAATAATATAATAAGTGATCCATAAATGTTTTTGAGTGATGGAAGGTCTAATTTAAATTTCACCAGAATATATGAACTTCAATAAAATTTTATTTCAGTATGCAATGACCAATAATCCTGAAGTACTTGAACTACTTCCTACATATAAATTAGATTTTAAATAATATACTTTAGAAGCAGCAGTCATTATTTTGTGATTGCCTTAAGGCAGAGTATTTTCACATTGGGTCCCACAAAACTGTATCTTTCTATTGGAGCTTCTTAGAGGTTCATTGGCTATTTATAAGTAGCAGATACATTTAAGTTTTATATTACTTCATTTCTTCCCCTGTTATGCACTGCCACAGGTGTAAAAATATTTACCTTCTGTTGGTTTAAATTTGCAAAATTTGTGAATTAATAACAGCAATACTTGGTAGTCTATACACTATTTTTTTCTTCACAAGTACGCAAGAATTTTGAATGAGATCATAGCCTCAATCCCAAGACATCTGAAGTCATACTATGTGCATCCTTTATGTAGTCACCTTTCCTCTAACTTCTGCTAAGTACATACCATTTAAACAACTGAATTTCTAAAGCAGATTTTGCTTCTCAGTTCCCCAAATTGCTAATTCGTTCCCAAAAGTTATTGATCTTTTTTCCTATACCTAAGGTCTTTTTCTTATATCTTTTGAGAGATATCCATACAAAAATATATGAAATTTTGTATACCTGAAATTGAGGTAAGAGAACAAATTAAAGAAGCCTAGAACTCTTCTGGCTTATCCCTCAACCCCTTCTTACCACTACATGTTCCATTTTCATTATATGCTGCTATTAGTTTCTTTATATATTGGCAATAAACTTTATCTAAATTAATTTGGTACAGCCTCCATGTATTGAAATATGCAGTATTGGCCACTCTCTGGGAGTACAGTCAAAATTATCCTGGCATACTCTCTTTTACAACAGCCTAAAAATACACATAATGCCTAAGTTCCGAGTAAAAAAAAAAAAAAAAACTGAACCAAAATGCTTAGTACTTTAAAAACAATAAGCCATTGAATTCCATAACACTACTGAAGAAGAATTTTTTTCTGTTACCCTTTTGAGATGTAGAACCCAAAATGCAGATAAGCAAGGACTTGCCCAAAGCCCATATTATATTTAAATTCTCATAGTTTATTGTTCCAAATCAGTCTGTATTTCCCTACACTTCCCAGCCTCATAGCTTGTAACCAAGGATATAGAGAGTACAAAGGGACCAAGATTTTTGCATCACTCCTCCTGAATTTAATTCAATGTCACCAATTATACTAGTATTTATTTGGGACTACTGCTATTATTATTTCTATTGCTGTAGGATGGCAATGAAAAGGAGGCTGAATTTAATTCATTCAGTATCATGCTGAGAGAACCGAACTGGAGGGAAAAAAACAAGGGAAGAAAATGCATACAAATTATCTGAACAATGCCATCATATTATTTATTTGCTATTATCACGTGTGATTATATAACTTTTTTCTCCTGAAAACAAATAGTAGCTCTATTTAATAGTCTATTGGTGTTTTTAGGGTGTATGTTGATGCTGTTAACTCTCTCAGGAACTTACACATTTTATTTCTTAATTTCTTTTGTGTCTAAGATTCTACAATACTAAATATTTCTCCCTTTTATGGGTACTGAGTTTTATTTTTTATTAGTAGATAAGCACATTTTGTTCACAACACTAGTAATTCTTCACCTCTCAAGGATCCAGATATGTGATAGAAGTGTAATATTCTGTCCAAGAATGTTCCTAAATTGCTAATTTGGTCATAGTTGCAATGAGCTTTCCCTGTAAACTATCAATTAGTCTGTGCCTACAGGCATACTAATTTGAAAACTTTGATTGTGTAACTGAATTTTTATATTCTCAAGGTTGTCAGGTTATAGTCAAACTGGTTCATGAATTTACAAAACAGGTTAATTTGAATTTGTTAAATGTAATAATTTTCATACAGATGCAATGTTTAAGAAAAATACTAAGGACAATTATAGACCAGGATTTGGTACTGAGTAAAAAAAATTCCAAGCTGGGAATTCAATCCAAAAGAGAAGTTTAGATATATCAAAATGTTAGGCAATAAACTGAAAAGAAAAAAAAATGTAACAGGTCTTAAAAAAAGAAAAATATCATTTACCTGTTTTCCTGAATAAATCAGTTTAAGAGCCATTAAGAAGGCCAAGCAACTTCACTTAGCATTATGTTCTCCAACTCCATCCATTTACCTGCAAATGCCATGATTTTATTCTCTTTTTTTCCTGAGTAATATTCCATGTATATATGCCACATTTTATATATATATATGACAAATGCCGAAAGTTTTCTCTGATATAAGGTGACTGACTCATATTGGGGTAGGGAGAAGGAGCATGGAAGGAACAGAAAAACTCTAGATAAGACAGAGGGGAGGGAGGGGAAGGGAGGCAGTAGGGGGTTAGCAATGATGGTGGAATGTGATGGACATCATTATCCAAAGCACATTTATGAAGATATGAATTATTGTGAACATACATTATATATAAACAGAGATATGAGAAAATTTGTTCTATATGTGTAATAAGAATTGTAATACATTCTGCTCTCATGTATTTAAAAAATAAAATCAATTAAAATAAAGAAGAAGAAGAAGAAGAAGAAGAAGAAGAAGAAGAAAAAGAAGAAGAAGAAGAACAAGAAGAAGAAGAACAAGAACAAGAAGAAGAAGACGAAGAAGACGACGACGAAGAAGAAGAAGGCGGCCAAGCAAGGTTGGCATCTGTGAAGTTTTGGGAGAAAGACTGAAGTCTTTTGGAGACCAGAAATAGATTACTGGTAGAATATTGAGATTCATCCATAATGATCAGAACATAAAAATCGGCTCAGCATGGGGTTTTTATATCCAAGGGGCAAAACACAATGCATCTGAATGTCAGGGATTATGGCAGAAAGATAGGGAAGAAAATATTGAAAGTAGTAATTGCAAATTGCATACCAAGAGAGTGGATTAAGGAAGACAACAAATAAGTGTGTTTAAATAACAGTAGCCATATTTCTCACTATCAAAAAAAAAAAAAAAAAGAGCTGGGTGTGGTGTAGGCCTGTAATCCTGGTGGCTCAAGCAGCAGAAGCAGGAGGATCATGTGTTCAAAGCCAGTTTCTATATGTCTTTGCTGTTATAGTTAAAGCATTGTTCCAGCGTTTCATAAATTGACTTCCAGACCACTTTATTGAAGCACTCCGGTGGTGACTGAACAGAACATAAAGCTGTTCCCCTGATAAATCCCAAACAATTGCAAAGGCACTCCTTATAAGCCTTAAAACTGCAAAAGGGACGTTTGGGGGGTCTAGCCAAAGCAAGCAAGCAAGCCAGGTTACAGAAGCCGGAGAGTGCAGTCAGGCTGAGGGACACCTAGCCAAAAACAATTTGAGCAATCAAGTCAGTTACAGAAACAGAGCCCCTTTACCCTAGTTACAGAAACAATGCCCCATTAGGTAGTTCCGTGTTCTTAAAGGTTTCTATAGCAAAATTAAAAGAATATCTTGCACTGATCATGACCCTTATACTTGGCATGATTGTTTTGTATTGCTTATTAAAAGAAAAAATGCTTTCATCAGAAAATTGGCTGCTTTCAAGTTTGGGACAGGGAAAAAAAGAGATGTGTGGGCAGCCTTGTTATGTTATAAAACAAGAAAGTATTCAAAGAATGATGAGACCCTGTAAAAAAATATAAGAACCAGTCTGAAGGGGTTCCACTGGCAAAGTTAGTTAAATGAGCAATAGGCTAAAAATTTTGAGACAGCTAGGTACATGTGGGGCATTTTAGAATTTATGACATCCAGGTGCCCCTAGTGATTATAGATGTAGTTGTTTTAATTTGATTATTGAGTGACCAAATTGGGAATATATTACAAAGTTATGGTTATAGCAATGTCACCAGGCTTGTTTGATCACATCGGGGTTCATAGCCGTGGTTGGAAAAGATTTCAGATAGGATGTATATGTAATATAGTCATTAATAATTTAAATTAGGTACATTTATAGCACTTTATTTTTTTAATTTGTACTTTAAATTTAATGTCCAGTAAAATTGTAGAGTTTACACGTTTCCTTTTATTGTTGTTCTAATTAGTTATACATGACAGTAGAATGCATTTTGACACATCATACATAAATGGAGTATAATTTCTCATTCTTATGGTTGTAAAAGATGTAGAATCACACTGGACATGTAGCCATATATGTACACAGGGTAATAATGTCAGATTCATTCTACTATCCTTCCTACTTCCCCTCCCTGTATCACTGTATTTTACATAAAATGAATTCTCCTCATAATTTTTCTCTATACAAGATAGAAGCCTATTTACAAGAGAATAACTACAGCCCAACTAAAAATTATTAGTATTTAATATGGAAATACTACTTCAGTATTTAAAAATTCTTTTTTAATTTCTACATTTCACTGTATCATTGAAAAATTTTTACAAAAAATCCAAAATATTAATATAATAAAAAATCATAGCTGTAAAACACAATTTTTTTTGATCAAGTGTCTTCCTTTTGAGATATATATATATATATATATATATATATATATATATATATAATCTTTGTAGCTGATATTTATCCATCTTTAAGAAATTGTTCTTATTTATTACATAGTCTCTTTAATAAAGTTTTTATTGAGTCCAATACTTATTTAGTTGTACTTTAGGCAGCAATTTAAGTGTTGATAGCTCTGAATATGCATAAAATGAATGTTTTTTTTCTCAAAATAATTCTGAATAGATACATTGAGTCAAAGAAAAATCTGTAAAGCAGACTTCTAATGAATTGGACATATAGGTTGTCCAAAAAGTAGATAAAAATTAGTACAAATATATCTAACTATAATGTCCTTGTAAATGGACTTCATTGCTACTAAATTTTCTTCTGTTATACTGAATTCTTCCCAAAGTACGTGTAATCATACATATGTACTCACATACAAACACGCATACATATTATATATGCCTATATGTATATGCATGTGTGTGTGTGAATATACACACACACACACACACACACACACACACACACATACACATACACGGAACATTTCATTAGAGAAAAATGGATAGAAGTAGCTTTATTTTGATCCCAAGGTTTAACTTATTAGGAAAAAGTGTGACAGCAACATATTTAATGATTCTATGTGAAATTCTCTTGCCATAGTCATTAATTATGGCTTACAAAAAATGTTGTCTACTCAAAATATATTCTTTCTACACCTTAAAATGATTAATATCATGAAAAATTGTTTTTGCTGGAATCACTCAACACAAATATTTTGTATTGAAGAAATATGTAATGAAGGAATAAGTTTGGTAAAACTTAGGTCACTAAGAGTTTCAGCTAAAAAATGTTTGAAAAATATGACAGCAGTGTGGGTTTATTATTGCTCCTGATGGTGTATTATCCAAAGGATCATTTCAGTTTTACTTTCTCAGAAGTTCTTAGTCCTTCACAGAGTACGGAATCCCTTACTCTCCATTCTAAAGGGGCTTACAGATACCTAGCACCCTTGAATTGAGGGTAGTCCAGAGGTGACCTCAGAATCAGGGATGGGTCCTTTATGCTCATCTTTGCTTCCTGGACATTGAGGACAAAAGCTGTCCATTCTACTTTCTACTTATAAAACATCATCCTCACATTTGCTTTATGTTCGATCCTATTTTCTCTAATTTTCCTGCCAGTCTATAGATTTACACTCAGAAACTAATCTTTATTCATGAATTTTTTAATAGAAATCTTTGTTTCTTCGTTACAGTGGAGTGGGGAGAAATATACTCCTCAAGATGCAAGTGAAAAGGAGAGATGGAAAAATATAGCAGATTTGTAGTTTACAATCTTAACATATTTATATAGTATTGGCTAAAGTACAGAATATAAACATATTCCTTAAAGCTACTGGGATAGTGGAATTGTCTTACTAAAGTAAAAGTCCATCTATTAAACTATCCTAAAAATAAATTATTTCTCTGTATTTAAAACTGAAGAAAATTATTTCTTTTTATTTCAGGGAAGCTTCATCAACCTTGCCAGGAATATATTTCTCCGTTATTTCTAACTTTGCCTAGTCTTCCATCTTATTAAGCACTAAGTATGAGCTAAATGTGGAGAGGCATGATATTTCTCCTTATACACAACACCAATTGTGTGCTAATCAATAAAGTCCCTCAGTAGTGTCTTTGTCAATAATGTCTTCTCTCTGTAAGATTAGAAGATGATGATTTTTTAAAAAATCAATTATAAAAAAAGCCTGGAAATACTGCCTTGTCATGCAATAAGTGGTCAATAAAGTTTGAATACTTCATTAATGACTGATTAAAGTTGCAATAAACACCAAAATACAATGAAAATTCCTGCAGTGTTTTTCTTGTGACTCTAAAGTTTTAAACTGAATCCAATGTTAGATACAGTACAGTAGTACCATTGTATCCATATATTTCCTTTCCATGGTTGCTATTAGCAATGGTCAAACATGGCCCCAAATTATTAAATGAAAAAGTAAAAAAATGTATGCTTTATATTGTGTGACATTCTTGGTAGTGAGAAATCTTGCAGTGTCTCACTTCATTCCTTCTTGGATATGAATCATCGCTTCATTCAGTGTATTGAGGCAATATATGCTATACTCAACTTAATCATAAATAGCTGCCAGAGTTATTGGGTACACTGTCCTGGGAGTGAGAAAATAAAGAGATAGAACACATTTTCACAACTTTTCTTCTTATTATAGTATATTGTATGATAGTTCTATATTACCGTCAATGGCTGTTATGTTATATTACTTATGTTATATTATATTACTCTTATGATGCGTAGTTTATAAAATAAGCCTTCTCATATATATGCAGAGAAAAAGTAGTTTATATATGGTTCAGTACTCTACACATATTTAGGAATCCACAGGAGATCTTGCATAAAGGGATTCATTTATATCCAAAATATAAATGTAAGCATGTAAGCAAAAGTAGTCTCTCTCTCTCTCTCTCTCTCTCTCTCTCTCTCTCTCTATATATATATATATATATATATATATATATATATACTCCTCAAGATGCCAATAAAAAGGAGAGGTGGAAAAATATAGCAGATTTGTAGTTCATATATATGTGTATTCACATATATATAAACACATACATACATATATGCATATATATGAATGATGTTTCATATATAAAATATGAAATATATATTGCATATTATATCAAATTTCATATATATAAAATATGATATAAAATGTAATTGAGTGATTTTTTTAAAATGCCAAGTAATAATTCACAATATTCCCCAAATATTCCCAAAAAAGAAACTGAAAAAAATTCATAGCCAAGAGTAACCAAAGAAGACATGACAATTGAATGTAATATAATATCCTGGGATACAATCATAGAACACCAAAAGGATAGTAAGTTAAATCTAGGGAAACCTAAATAAATTCTAGATTTCAGCTCAAAACAATAAATTAATATAGGATCATTAATTTGAATAATGTGTTATGCTAATATAAGATATTAAAGAAAACTGTGATGTGTGTTATATGGAAATTATATGTAATAACTGATCATTTCTTTGTATAAATATAAAATTTTTAAATTTAAAATCTACATTAAAAAGAGAGACTGTCAATGTAAGTTAAAAACTGCAAAACATCATCTTTTAGTTCTGGAGAGCAGAAATCCAAAGGAGATTTCACTGGGTGAAAATAAAGGATTCAACATAGCCAAATGCTCGAAGCTATGTAAGAGAATTTATTTCCTTATCATTACCATCTTTCTAGAATTTCTTTGTGGCATCTTTCTCCCTTTTTTTTTTCTTTTTTTTTTTTTTTCGTTTGTTTGTTTGTTTGTTTTGGTGCCAAGAATTGAACCCAGGAGGGTGCTTAACTACTGAATCACATTACCAGTTTTTTTTTTTTTTTTTTTTTTGAGACAGAGTCTTCTGAACTTGCTTAGGAAGTAGCTATGTTGCTGAGGCTGGCTTTAAACATGGAATCCTCCTGCTTCAGCTTCAAGAGTCACTGGAATTATAGGCATTCGCCACCATGCCAAGAATCCCTTTCCTCCAGTTCAAAACCAGTAATAAACCATCTTGCAGTATCTCTCTGTTGGTGTCTTCACATTGCCTTCTTTCTTACAAGGCCTTTTGTGATTCTATTGATCCCACACAGGCAGTCCAGAATAATCTTCCTATTATAAACTCACTTTTTAATTAACTCCTATGGACATATAATGGAAATTTTACTTGTTTTCTCTTTTCCCCTTCCTAATGAACAACTAGAAACCATTAATCTATTTCCTGTTTGCAAAATTTATCATTTTCTACATTGTATTATATGTGGAATGAGGTAGCTTTCTTAGACTTACATGTGTCACTGAGCAAAACACATTTAAGATTGGTAAGTGAATCTGTATGTGGCTTCATATATATTCTGCTTAATTTTTCTATCAGTTATTGAAAAAGAATTGTTGAAATACACAAGTATATTTTACTTTTCATATTCCCTTTGCATTTCTATCATGTTTCTCGCACATATTTTGAAGCATTGTTATCAGGTGAATTCAAAGTTAGTACTTTTTTTTCATTTTCATGGTGAATTTACCATTTATAATTGTATCCACTTATTTTCTCAATCTCTTTTCTTCTAATTTTCCTCATTTATTAATTATTCTTTTCCTGAAATTAATGTATGTATTTCAGTTCTCTTTTGACTAGTGGTAGCATAGTGTATATTTCTGATCCATTTTCTCTTAACATATTTCAGACTATATATTTGAAGTGAATTTCTTGTAGATTTCACATAGGTGATGTCAATTTTTTTAGTGGCTTAATGGAAATTAAATAATGACTTAGGTTGTCTTTCAATTATTTCATTTGGACAAATAAAGAATCAAATTTTCTGGCATTACTAAAAATAATATTCTAGGGGCTGAGGTTGTAGCTCAGTGACAAAGTGCTTGCCTTTCATGTGTAAGGCACTGGATTAGATCCTCAGCACCACATAAAATTAAATAAACAAAATAAAGATATTGTGTCCAAGTGTAAATAAAAATATTTTTTTTAAAAAAATACCATTCTATTTAGGGTTAATTATTCCTCATTCTGGTAGTTCAAATTTCTTTTTTTTTTATTGGTTGTTCAAAATATTACAAATCTCTTGACATATCATATTTCATACATTAGATTCAAGTGGATTATGAACTCCCATTTTTACCCCAAATACAGATTGCAGAATCATATCGGTTACACATCCACATTTTTACATAATGCCCTATTAGTAACTGTTGTATTCTGCTACCTTTCCTATCCTCTACTATCCTCCCTCCCCTCCCCTCCCCTCCCATCTTCTCTCTCTACCCCATCTACTGTAATTCATTTCCCTCCTTGTTTATTTTCCCCTTCCCCTCACAACCTCTTATATGTAATTTTGTATAACATTGAGGGTCTCCCTCCATTTCCATGCAATTTCCCTTTTCTCTCCCTTTCCCTCCCACCTCATGTCTCTGTTTAATGTTAATCTTTTCTTCCTGCTCTTTCTCCCTGCTCTGTTCTTAGTTGCTCTCATTATATCAAAGAAGACATTTAGTATTTGTTTTTTAGGGATTGACTAGCTTCACTAAGCATTATCTGCTCTAGTGCCATCCATTTCCCTGCAAATTCCATGATTTTGTCATTTTTAGTGCTGCATAATACTCCATGGTGTATAAATGCCACATTTTTTTTATCCATTCATCTATTGAAGGGCATCTGGATTGGTTCCACAGTCTAGCAATTGTGAATTGTGCTGCTATGAACATCGATGTGGCAGTATCTCTGTAGTACGCTCTTTTAAGGTCTTCAGGGAATAGTCCGAGAAGGGCAATGGCTAGGTCAAATGGTGGTTCCATTCCCAGCTTTCCCAGGAATCTCCATACTGCTTTCCAAATTGGCTGCACCAGTTTGCAGTCCCACCATCAATGTACAAGAGTACACTTTTCCCCACATCCTTGCCAGCACTTGTTGTTTTTTGACTTCAGAATGGCTGCCAATCTTATTGGAGTGAGATGGTATCTTAGGGTGGTATTGATTTGCATTTCTCTGACTGCTAGAGATGGTGAGCATTTTTTCATGTACTTGTTGATTGATTGTATGTCCTCCTCTGAGAAGTGTCTGTTCAGGTCCTTGGCCCATTTGTTGATTGGGTTATTTGTTATCTTATTGTCTAATTTTTTTAGTTCTTTGTATATTCTGGATATTAGGGCTCGATCTGAAGTGTGGGGAGTACATATTTGTTCCCATCATGTAGGCTCCCCATTTACCTCTCTTATTGTTTCTCTTGCTGAGAACAAACTTTTCAGTTTAAGTAAGTCCCATTTGTTGATTCTTGTTATTAAATCTTGTGCTATGGGTGTCTTATTAAGGAATTTGGAGCCCGACCCCACAATATGTAGATCGGAGCCAACTTTTTCTTCTATCAGACGCAGAGTCTCTGATTTGATATCATGCTCCTTGATCCACTTTGAGTTAACTTTTGTGCATGGCAAGAGGAGGGGATTCAGTTTTATTTTGTTGCATATGGATTTCCAGTTTTCCCAACACCATTTGTTGAAGATGCTATCCTTCCTCCATTGCATGCTTTTAGCTCCTTTATCAAATATAAGATAATTGTAGCTTTGTGGATTAGTCTCTGTGTCCTCTATTCTGGACCATTGGTCCACCTGCCTGTTTTGGTACCAGTACCATGCTGTTTTTGTTACTATTGCTCTGTAATAAAGTTTGAAATCTGGTATCGCTATAGCGCCTGATTCACATTTCCTGCTTAGAATTGCTTTTGCTATTCTAGGTCTTTTATTTTTCCATATGAATTTCATGATTGCTTTATCTATTTCTACAAGAAATGCCTTTGGGATTTTGATTGGCATTGCATTAAACCTATAGAGAGCTTTTGGTAATATCGCCATTTTGATGATGTTAGTTCTGCCTATCCATGAACAGGGTATACTTTTCCATGTTCTAAGATCTTCTTCTACTTCTCTTTTTAGGGTTCTCTAGTTTTCATTGTATAAATCTTTCACCTCTTTTGTTAGGTTGATTCCCAAGTATTTTATTGTTTTTGAGGATATTGTGAATGGAGTGTTTTTTCTCATTTCCGTTTCAGAAGTTTTGTCACTGATATACAGAAATGCTTTTGATTAATGCGTGTTGATTTTATATCCTGACACTTTTCTGAATTCATTTATTAGTTCTAGTAGTTTTTTTGTAGACCCTTTTGGGTCTTCTAGGTATAGAAACATGTCAACCGCAAACAGTAAAAATTTAAGTTCTTCTTTTCCTATTTTTATGCCTTTAATTTCTTTCATCTGTCTAATTGCTCTGGCCAGTGTTTCGAGAACTATATTGAATAGAAGTGGTGATAGAGGGCATCCCTGTCTTGTTCCAGATTTTAGAGGGAATGCCTTCAATTTTTCTCCATTCAGAATGATGCTAGCCTGAGGCTTAGCATAGATAGCTTTTACAATGTCGAGGAAAGTTCCTGTTATCCCTAGTTTTTCTAATGTTTTGAACATAAAGGGATGCTGTACTTTGTCAAATGCTTTTTCTGCGTCTATCGAGATGATCATATGGTTCTTTAAGTCTATTTATGTGGTGAATAACATTTATTGATTTCTGTATATTGAACCATCCTTGCATCCCAGGGATGAATCCTACTTGATCATGGTGCACAATTTTTTTGATGTGCCTTTGTATCCGATTCGCCAGAATTTTATTGAGGATTTTTGCATCTAGGTTCATCAGAGATATTGGTCTGTAGTTTTCTTTCTTTGAGGTGTCTTTGTCTGTTTTCGGAATCAACGTGATGTTGGCCTCATAGAATGAATTTGGCAGAGCTCCCTCTTTTTCTATTTCCTAAATAACTTGAAAAGTATTGGTATTAATTATTCTTTAAAGGTTTTGTAAAACTCCGCTGTATACCCATCCGGTCCTGGGCTTTTCTTGGTTGGTAGTTTTTTGATTGCTTCTTCTATTTCATCCATTGAAATTGGTCTGTTTAAATTGTGTGTATTCTCGTGACTCAGTCTGGGCAAATCATATGACTTAAGAAATTTATCGATGTCTTCACTCTCTTCTATTTTATTGGAATATAGGTTTTCAAAATAATTTCTAATTGTCTTCTGTATTTCTGTAGCATCTGTTGTGATATTGCCTTTTTCATCCCGTATGTTAGTAATTTGAGTTCTCTCTCTTCTTCTCTTCATTAGCATGGCTAAGGGTCTGTCGATCTTATTTATTTTTTCGAAGAACAAACTTTTAGTTTTGTTAATTTTTTCAATGGTTTCTTTTGTTTCAATATCGTTAATTTCCGCTCTGATTTTAATTATTTCTTGCCTTCTGCTACATTTGCTGTTGTTTTGCTCTTCCTTTTCTAGGGCTTTGAGATGAAGTGTGAGCTCATTTATTTGTTGGTTTTTTCTTTTTTTGAGGAATGACCTCCAGGTGATGAATTTCCCTCTTAAAACTGCTTTCATTGTGTCCCATAGATTCCTATATGTTGTGTCTGTATTTTCATTTATCTCTAAGAATTTTTTGATTTCCTCCTTTATGTCTTCTGTAACCCATTGATCATTCAGTAACATATTGTTCATTTTCCATGTGATGTAGAATTTTTCCTTCCTTCTTTTATCATTGATTTCCAGTTTCATTCCATTATGATCCGATAAAATGCATGGTATTATCTCCACCCCTTTATATTTACTGAGGTTTGCCCTATGGCATAATATATGGTCTATTTTTGAGAAGGATCCATGTGCTGCTGAGAAAAAAGTATATCCACTTGATGGTGGTTGATATATTTTATATATGTCAGTTAAGTCTAGGTTATTGATTGTGATATTGAGTTCTATAGTTTCTTTATTCAACTTTTGTTTGGAGGATCTGTCCAATGGTGAGAGAGGTGTGTTGAAGTTACCCATAATTATTGTGTTGTGGTCTATTTGATTCTTGAATTGAGGAGAATTTGTTTTATGAACGTCACAGCACCATTATTTGGTGTATAAATATTGATAATTGTTATGTCTTGTTGGTGAATGGTTCCTTTTAACAGTATATAATGTCCTTCCTTATCCCTTTGGATTAACTTAGTCTTGAAGTCGATTTTATTCGATATGAGGATGGCCACCCCTGCTTGCTTCCGAGGACCGTGTGCGTGGTGTATTTTTTCCCACCCTTTCACCTTCAGCCTGTGTATGTCTTTTCCAATCAGATGTGTCTCCTGGAGGCAACATATTGTTGAATTTGTTTTTTTAATCCATGTTACCAGCCTATGTGGCTTTATTGGAGAGTTTAAGCCATTAACATTTAGAGTTACTATTGATATATGGTTTGTACTGCCAGCCATGTTTGATTATTTATCCTTTTTTTTTTAAATTTAGTTTGTTTCTCCATGATTAGCTTTCCCCCCTACCCTCTGTCATTACTGAGGCACTTCCCACTGATAGTTTTGGTTGTTGTTTTTCATTTCTTCCTCGTGTAGGGTTATGCTCAAGATGCTTTGCAATGCTGGTTTTCTGGCTGCAAATTCTTTTAGCTTTTGTTTATCATGAAAGATTTTTATTTTGTCGTCGTACCTGAAGCTTAATTTTTCTGGATACAGAATTCTTGGTTGGCATCCATTGTCTTTCAGTGTTTGAAATATGTTATTCCAGGATCTTCTCGCTTTCAGCGTCTCTGATGAAAAATCCGTTGTTAACCTTATTGGTTTACCCCTGAATGTAATCTGCCTCCTTTCTCTTGTAGCTTTTAATATTTTCTCTTTGTTCTGTATATTGGCTATCTTCATAACAATGTGTCTTGGCGTTGGTCTACTGTAATTTTGTGTGCTCGGTGTTCTGTATACATCTACAATTTGTATATCCGTTTCCTTTTTTATTTCTGGAAAGTTTTCTGTAATTATTTCATTCAGAAGGTTACTCATTCCCTTGGTTCAAATCTCTGTACCTTCCTCTATCCCGATGACTCATAGGTTTGATTTTTTTAAGTTGTCCCATATCTCTTGGATGTTTTTCTCATGATTTTTTACCAGCCTTTCTGAGTTGGCTAGACTCTTTTCAAGATGATATATTTTGTCTTCATTGTCTGACGTTCTGGCTTCTACTTGCTCTACTCTGTTAGTGATACTCTCAATTGAGTTTTTAATTTGGTTTATTGTTTCCTTCATTTCTACAATTATTGTTTGATATTTTTTTTTATAATCTCTATCTCCTGATAAAGATGCTTTACTTCTTCTTTTATCTGTTTATGTAATTCATTTTCAATGTGTTCTTTCACTGTTTGGATTTGCTGTCTCGTATCCTCTTTAAGGTTCCATTCCATCTGTCTAAGGTGTTCCTTGAGTTCTTTATATGACCATTTTTCTGGTGACTCTAGGTCCTCCTGAATATTTAGGCTGTCCTTCATTGTTTGTACTCCCTTTCTTCCTTGCTTTTTTATGCTGCTCATGTTAATTCTTGTTCTGTTTGACTGCTGAGTTACTGTTTACTCTTATAAATTTATTTGATGCTTGGGAGGAAAGATATTAGAAGGGAAGGGAAGAAGTCACTAAAGAGAATGAGGATAGACAGGTAGAATTCAAGGAAGGGGGAATAAGAAAATTGAAAAGAAATGAAAAGACAAAAGAAAAAAAAATAGAAAATAAGGGAAGAAAGAAAAAAATTTAAAAAAATAATGATAATAAAAAAATGAAAATTAAATTAAAAAAAATAAAATAAATTAAAAACATTAAAAAAGTTAAAGAACAACAACAACAACAAAAATGAAAATGAAAGGAAAAAAACCCATTAAAAAAAAATAGTAATAGTAATAATAAATGCAGTCATAGAGATTGATTAACTTCTCTTCCAGTAGGTGGAGCTGTGCCCACTGGGTCAAGCTTCTCCTCTCAATAGGTGGGAACCAATCACTGTGCAGCAGCTCTTCCTCCCAGACTGGGCGGGTCTCCAATCCTGAGTGTCTAGGGCCTTCTCTTGTATTTCCTTGAGCCAGGCCCTGCTCACCTGTGAGGCTCACCACACTACTGGCTACATGCCAGGTCTGCTACTCCTAGGAGCCCTATTTTCATTAGCGCCTGGGCACACTCTCCCTGTTTGCCTCCCTCAGACCCTAAGTTTGTAGAGCTTGGGGCTGAGAACCCCCAGAGAATTTGCTTACCTTCCGGTAGCCATGCCCCCGGTATCTGGTGCAAGAGACCTCAGTTGTCAGCACTGGTGGGAGTAGTAGCCGGGAGTTCAGTGCCGCGAGTCCCACGCCACTCCTGATTCCCTCAGTCTGGCTATCGTGCTCACGGGAGAGCTGGGAGGGGCCCTTAAGGTTTCCCTGCTGTGTGGAGAGGGATGGCTAGGGGATTACACACCTGTCGTTGCTGGTTTCAATGAAGTTCTCTACTCTGCCCGTGACGTCAGTTCTCTGCCATGGTGGTATCCCATGCAAATGGTGACCATTCGTTCCCTTTTCCAGGTGACCAATGCAATGGGTGGGTCCTGACTGTCTCTCTCCCAAGCCCCATTTGAATCCTGTGGCCACTGCCTATGAAGGCTCAGTTGGCTTTTACCTCTGTAAGTTAGAAGGGCCGAGCAGTTATTTCAGCGGGATCCTTAGTGCTGAGTCACGAAAAGCAGGCGAACCTGAGCTTGAATGCAGCCGATCTGGGCTCGGTGTGTGTTCTCTGTGGGTTCTTTAGCACTGAGCCTGGGTAATTTGTCTGCGAGACGCAGGCAAATGGCAGTTTCCACGGGTTCTTTAGCCCTGGTCCAGAGCAGTTCTGGGAGCCAGAATTTGGCCGCTCCGGGCTTGGTGTATGATCTGATAGGAGCAGGCTCCAAGAAGCAGTTTTCGCGGGTTCTTTAGCACTAAATCTGAGTAATTTGTCTGCAAGATGCGGGCAAATGGCAGGTTCCGTGGGTTCTTTAGCACTAAGTCTGAGTAATTTGTCTGCGAGACGCAGGCGAATGGCAGTTTCCATGGGTTCTTTAGCCCTGGGCCAGAGCAGTTCCGGGAGCCGGAATTCGGCCGCTACAGGCTGGGTGTATGTTCTGATAGGAGCAGGCTCCAAGAAGCAGTTTCCGCGGGTTCTTTATCACTGAGCCTGAGTAATTTGTCTGCAAGACGCAGGCGAATGGCAGCTGAAATTACCTGTTCTATAGCTGCGATCAATCGAAAACAGGGATGGTGATGTCAGGTCTTCAGGATGGTGGCCACTGGCTTCCTCTGTGGTCTGACCAGTGTGGAGAACTGAATTGGTCCGCTTCCTTCCCCCGTCTCAAACCCAGAATTCAGCTCTGAGTACAGTAAATGCACAGCTGGCAGGAGCCCACAGAATCAGCAGCGCTGTATCTTTGCATTACTATCTCCCTGTTTCCCAGCACGCGCCGCAGACTCTAGCCGCGGGGCGATTTGCTGAATAAGCACGTGACCCTCCGTGCGAACAAATCTCTCGCGTTTGAGCCCCAGTAGCTGATCCTCATGCGATGGAAATTCTTCCTCTAGGTTTCGGAGCACCCCAATTTTGCTGGAAATTCCTAACAAGCTAGCTTTTAGCCATTCTACCTCGCCAATCTCCTGCTCAGTGACATGGTACAAGGGGGTGATGCACTCCCTTCGCCGCCATCTTCCCTCTCCGGTACTTCAAATTTCAAGCTCTATAATTTTCTATATGTACAACATTGATTATCTCATTAATTTTGTCAATGTATTACTTCCTCAATTTAAATATTTATAAAATATATAAAATAAAGTTAATATAAGCACAACCAAATTCATGATATAGCCTGATATTCCAAATATGCTGCTTTGATATTTGATTATTTTGAGACAAATGTGCGTAAAAAGCAGTGGATGCAGATATGGGGAAAAAGGTACACACACATACATTGCTGGTGGGACTACAAATTGATGCAGCCAGTATGGAAAGCAGTATGGGGATTCCTAAGAAACTTGGAATGACCCAACTATCCCACTCTTTGATTTATACCCAATGGACTTAAAATTAACATACTACAGTGACACAGTCACATCACTGTTAATAGCAGCTCAACTCACAATAGTCAATCTAAATGCCCTTTAACAGATGAATGTATAAAGAAAATGTGGTATGTATACACAATGGAATATTACTCAACATTTAATAACAATGACATTATGGCATTTTCAGGTAAATGGATGGAGGTAGAGAATATCATGCTAAGTTAAATAAGCCAATCCCAAAATACTGAAGGCCAAATATTTTTTATGATATGCAGATGATAATTAACAATAAGGTGAGGGGGACAAGGAGTGAAGGGAGGGGAGTGGGTATGGGATAGGAAGGTAGTAGAAGTCATTGGACATAATTACCCTATGACATATATGATCATTGTATCACCAATGTGATTCTACAAAATATACAACCAGATGAATGAGAAGTTATAATCCTATTATTTATGATTTGTCAAAATGCATTCTACTCCCATGTATAACTAATTAGAACAAATTTAAAAAATTAAAGAATATTTTTAAAAAAGTATTAGGTGCAACGAAAATGCTAATTGTTTTCTTTTTTTTTTTTAACAGGTGATAAAATTAACGTGTGAAAGATGTCCTCCTTATAAGGAAGGAAATTATCATTCTTATTATTAAGGATAAGAAAATCTGAACTAACAAACTTTGTTAAATTAATATCATCTTCTTAGGTATTTGTCTACCCACTAACAACCCTAGTGCAAGCCCTTTGCCTTATCTCATTTTCACAATTTATTATACTTTGCATATTCAGAATCAAAATGTTCACTACTGGGTTTTGGGGTCTTATTTTTTTTAAAAAAAGTATAAAATACTATATATTACTTACATTAAACACATTGTATGCTTTTCTCCTGTTCATCTGTCTTATGTCAGTTTAATTTTCAAACTCTAGGAAGGTATATAAAATTTTGCTTCTCCTACAATGATATTGCTATGATAATCAGATAAATTAAATGTAGCAATGCTGTATTTAAATGATTAAACATCACTCATTAATATAATTTGTCTGTACATATGCTATGAAAAGATATGTAGAAACAAATAGAAAAATAATTTCAAGCAAAATTATATGTACACATCTAAAAGACAAATGTAGAATGAGCGAATTTTTTCATTATGAGTTTCTGGAACAACTGTATTCAACATTGTATAGGTAATAATTTTAAGGTGAGCAGGAAGCCCATAAATACCTCAAAAATCACTTAAGAATATGTTTTGTATTTAAGGAATAAATGCTAACTTTAAAAAATATCTTATGCTTTATTTTATGTTCTATTTGTATTGCTTGTGCTTAATAGTAAAATGTACAACCATGATTTGCATAAAAAAGAACTAAAAGCATGCAAATGGTGATTTTATAATTCATTAATTAATGAAGAAACAAGTAGGATGTTAAAGTATCTAAGTGTATAAAAGGAGATAAGAACTTTCTTAGGCAATTTATTAAGAGAATAGTGGGACATCACATTAAGTATGTTAGAGTACACTAAAATTACTTGAAGTTATATATGTATACACACCTATATGTATAGTATATATATATATATATATATAAAACTTTAAGTAATTTTATACATATGTATATATATACATATATATTTAACATTTATTATATATGTGTATATAATATGTATTAACACACACATTAACCCTCACAATTTGGTGTTATAATTTTCTACAAGAAATAATTTATTTACATCTCCACTGCACTGTGACTGCACTAAGTCCAGAAACTATATAAAATAATAGTTGAACATTTATTTTCCAAATCCATTTTTTTTACTTATTTTATTTTGTATACATTTCTCTTTTTTTGTATACATTTCTTAACAAACTATTATACTTTGAGCATCTTTTCATGTAGTTCAATATCCAGTAAAATATTGTAATAGCCAATGAGGATTTACTTTGATCAACTATATCATTACATATAATTATGAAAATAATTATGTTAATGTTTTTAATATTTCCTTAACAAATTAAAAATTTTGATGTTAGCATTAAAATATTAGGCAAATGACATAAGATATAAAATGTTCTCTTGTTTCAATCTCTTCCTCCCTCCAACGAAACCAACTTAGGGCAGTTCTTATTGCCATTTAATGTTCATTAAATGTTTTTCTTTATACTATTGGCCAAATTCTGACATACATTATACCTATATTTGTTTATTTTCTGAGTCCCCTAATAGTTTGAGTAGGAAGTTTTGTTTGGCTTTTATTATTCATTCAGCAGGATTTTCTTCAGTTCCATTTACCAGCAAATTACATAATTTCATTAATTTTTTCATTTTCCTTGATTCTTTTTTGTTAACCATGACAATAGAATCTATTTTATATAATTACACAAGCATGGAATATATCTTATTTGAATTAGAATCTCATTCTTATGTGGATGTACACAATAGTGTCATTGTGTACTTGCAATCCAGCTTGATTGAAATTGCAATGTACCTGATTTAACTTGCTATCATATATGTACATAGGAAACTTATGGCATATTTATTCCATTGTCTTTTCTTTTGCCTATGCCTTCTCCCTTTCCTTCATTCCCCTTTGCTTAATCCACTCAAACTCAATTCCTCCCCTCCAGTCCCACCTTATCATGGGTTAGCTTCCACATACTGCGAAAATGTTTGCCCTTTGTTCAATATTTGCTTAATTCACTTAGCATGGTAGACTCCAGATCCACCCAGTTCCTGGCAAATGTTGTAAACTCATTCTTCTTAATGACTCAAAAATACTCCATTATATATATTGCATTTTATAATCCATTCATTTCATTTGTCTAATGATACCTTGGCTGGCTCCATAGCTTAGCTATTGTGAATTGTGCTGCTATAAATATTGATATGAATGCATCTTTATAGTATGCAGAATATAAATCCTTTGGATATATACCAAGGAGTGGGATAGCTGGCTCAAATGGTGGTTCTATTCCTACTTTAATGAGGCATCTCCATTCCACTTTCCAGAGTGGTTGCACCAATTTGCTTTCCCCCAATCATATATGAGTACACCAATTTACTCATATTATCACCAAAATTTGTTGTCACTATATTATTAGTTTTTAGAACATAAGATTTTATTTAGTTCTTCATTAAACTGTTAGAATTGAGAACCATGCATACTTAACAAACCTCCAAAAATAGACATTGGAAGGCACATTTTGCTTAGGGCAAGCAGTAATGGAGTAACATGTAAACAAGCTGGCTTCTCTGTACCACACCAGCCAAGTCATCTTTCTCCATTGTCAGATGCATTAGCTTTGCCCTCCCTTCACTTAACATCAGTCAGGCCCCCCTAGGTCTTACCCAGGTTTTTCTGTAGGACACTGTTGCCTCCCTGGAAATGCTGGAAACAGGTTGTTAAAGGAATTGTGTTGTTGAGGGAAAAAAAATCTTTTAAAAATTGCCATCTGAGCAATGACATTCTCTGTACTTACGCCATATCCCAGAATAAAATAAAGAAGCAATCATAAAATTTTCACATATGAAGTAATTTCCTTCTTCCTGTCACAAGCACTATTCTCTGAAGGAAACTGGTTTCTCTGTAGTTACAGAAGCTGTTCAGAAAGCCCACTGGAGTTAAAATCTTGGGAGAAATTACTGTGTACTGTGGAGTACTCAGTGTTTCTTATAAATAATAAATTAAAAGTTATCTGGTACCAAAATGTGCAACCTATAGGCCCATCAGGTACTGCCCTGTGACTTCCCTGTGTGACATCACAAAGGTGCCCAAGTGTCTCTTTTTCTAGATTAGGAGTTGGTAAATTTTGTCTGGTGTTAAAACCATGCATAGGATTGGTTTATAAAATGAAAACCTTATTAGGTACAACCTCCAAAAGACAGCTGAAAGTGGAGAAATTTTGATTTGGTGCTATTAAAGAGGTGGAAATTAAGAGCATAAGCAGCAGGGAGATATTTTAATGGTAAATGCCTTTTTCTCATTTATGTCAGAATGGAACTCTGACTGCAACTTACATCATATGAGAGATAGATTGGATAGGGAACACTCCTTGGCAAAGAGCTACACAGTTAGAAATAGGTCAAATTACAGGGAAAATAAGAGGAGGGCTTCATATTCATAATAGAGCAATTACATCCACAGCTGCCATTAACTACCAGAAAGTGGTTCAGGAATCCATTAAACACATTGGATATAATGATTCTTCCAAAGGATTTGACTATGAGTCTTGTAATGTGCTGGTGGTCACTACTTAAAATAGATCTGCTTAAATTGTCTATATCCTCTTTGTTCAATTTGGGTAGGTCATATGTCTCAAGGAATTTGTCTTTAAGATTCTCTAGCTTACTAGAGTACAAATTTTCTTTTTTTCTTTTTTTTAATTAATTTTTATTGTAGGTTGTTCAAAACATTACATAGTTCTTGATATATTATATTTCACACTTTGATTCAAGTGGGATATGAACTCCCATTTTTACCCCGTATACAGATTGCAGAATCACACCAGTTGCACAACCATTGATTTACATATTGCCATTCTGGTGTCTGTTGTATTCTGCTGCCTTTCCTATCCTCTACTATCCCCCCTCCCCCATCCACTCCCCTCTTCTCTCTCTACCCCCTCTACTGTAATTCATTTCTCCCCCCTTTATTTTCCCTCCTTTCCCCTCACTTCCTCTTGTATGTAATTTTGTATAACCCTGAGGGTCTCCTTCCATTTACATGCAATTTCCCTTCTCTCTCCCTTTCCCTCCCACCTCTCATCCCTGTTTAATGTTAATCTTCTTCTCATGCTCTTCGTCCCTACTCTGTTCTTAGTTACTCTCCTTATATCAAAGAAGACATTTGGCATTTGTTTTTGAGGGATTGGCTAGCTTCACTTAGCATAATCTGCTCTAATGCCATCCATTTCCCTCCAAATTCTATGATTTTGTCATTTCTTAATGCAGAGTAATACTCCATTGTGTATAAATGCCACATTTTTTTTTATCCATTCGTCTATTGAAGGGCATCGAGGTTGGTTCCACAGTCTTGCTATTGTGAATTGTGCTGCTATGAACATGGATGTAGCAGTGTCCCTATAGTGTGCTCTTTTTAGATCTTTAGGGAATAGACCGAGTAGGGGAATAGCTGGATCAAATGGTGGTTCCATTCCCAGCTTTCCAAGAAATCTCCATACTGCTTTCCAAATTGGCTGCACCAATTTGCAGTCCCACCAGCAATGTACAAGAGTACCCTTTTCCCCACATCCTCGCCAGCACTTGTTGTTGTTTGACTTCCTAAAGGCTGCCAATCTTACTGGAGTGAGATGGTATCTTAGGGTGGTTTTGATTTGCATTTCTCTGACTGCTAGAGATGGTGAGCATTTTTTCATATACTTGTTGATTGATTGTATGTCCTCCTCTGAGAAGTGTCTGTTCAGGTCCTTGGCCCATTTGTTGATTGGGTTATTTGTTATCTTATTGTCTAATTTTTTGAGTTCTTTGTATATTCTGGATATTAGGGTAGAGTACAAATTTTCAAAATAGATTCTGAATATTCTGTTTCTTAGTAGTGTCTATGGTGATACTTTCTTTTTCATCAAAATTTGTTTTTCCTGATTCTCTTGCTTAGTTTGGCTAAGGGTTTATTCATTTTGTTTATTTTTTCAAAGAACCAACTTTTTGTTTCATTGATGTTTATTTTTTTTTAAATTTTCATTTCATTGATTTTGGCTGGTTTTATCTCAGCCTCAAAGCATCCATTCAATGTGTTCAAAATGCTCTGTTAAATCTGCAGCTCTGCTTTAAGATGGTAGAATAACAATCAGTAACTGCTACACAATTTGAAGTAAACCATATGTCAATATATAACAAAAACTTATTGAACATGTTTTCTACAATTCAATAACCAAAGAAAAGACTGTAGGTTTGATTAGATAAAATTAGGTAATAATGAAAGCAAAATTAATATTAAATTATATAGAAATGGAAGAAAAATATAGGAGAAAAAGAAGAAGAAAGGAATAAAACAGTAGCTAAGAAGAGAAACAGAAGAAATATGGAATTTGCAGGGAAATGGATGGCACTAGAGCAGATTATGCTTAGTGAAGCTAGCCAATTCCTAAAAAACAAATACCAAATGTCTTCTTTGATATAATGAGAGCAACTAAGAACAGAGCAGGGAGGAAGAGCAGGAAGAAAAGATTAACATTAAACAGGGACATGAGGTGGGAGGGAAAGGGAGAGAAAAGGGAAATTGCATGGAAATGGAGGGAGACCCTCATTGCTATACAAAATTACATATAAGAGGTTGTGAGGGAAATGGGAAAATAATCAAGGAGAGAAATGAATTACAGTAGATGGGGTAGAGAGAGAAGATGGGAGGGGAGGGGAGGGGGGATAGTAGAGGATAGGAAAGGTAGCAGAATACAACAGTTACTAATAGGGCATTATGTAAATTTGTGGATGTGTAACCAATGTGATTCTGCAATCTGTATTTGGGGTAAAAATGGGAGTTCATAACCCACTTGAATTTAATGTATGAAATATGATATGTCAAGAGCTTTGTAATGTTTTGAACAACCAATAAAAAAAATTAAAAAAAAAAAATGTCTGTAGTTGTTACTCCATGGTAGAGCACTTGCCTAGTGCATGTAAAGCACTGAATTCAATCCTCAGCACAACATAAAAATAAATAAATAAAATAAAGCTATTGTGTCTATCAACAGCTAAAAAATTTAAAAAAGGAAGAAATACAAATATAAGAGATAATAAAAGATACAGTTGAAATCTAATTAATAAATTAAGAAAAATACTTAAAGATATATAAGTTATAATATAGCAAATAGTAAATGGGGCCTAAATGAACCAATGTAGAAAACAATAAAATAAAAATTAAAAAAAGAAATAAATATGAAAAGTCTAAAACTTCCCCTTGCTGAGATATTTACCATAAAGAGATTTCATTTAAGTAGATCTCATTTTGAATTCTACCAGTTATTATAGTCATGACCAATTTTCGACCTTTGACTACACATTTCCTGACTTTTGCGCATGGAGTCAGTGACAAAACCACTTAGTTCTGCACTGGTGTGCACAAATTTGTAGTTATTTTTACCATGTCTAGATCGCGTTCTCACTTTGAAAAACTGCATGGAACTCAGTCACCCTAGCCTATCTAGTCAGTTTTTGCCCTGACTTCCTCTCCCTCTGATGTGCTTAGGGAATTCTCAGTGTTGTGTAATGGGTCTGTAAGTTTGTGGGTCCACTAGGGAGTGTGCATTCCCCTGTTTGGTAGTCAGATTCCAGCTGGTAATGCTCAGAGGGACTTCTTTTTGCATAAGAAGAATCTCTGTAGGCCCATGATTAATCACAAAGACTTCACCTTTCTCTCCTCTAGAGCTTCCCTAGATGACTCTGGAAATAACAGAGCATGGGGTTCACTCACGGTAGCCTTTCAGTGTCCTAACTGTATAAAGTATTCAGACTGCTTGTGACCAATTCATTCTTCTTTGGCATATATGCTGTGATCTCTAGAAAATATGAAAAATGTAGTGGATTATGTTTCCCTAAGGTGCAAACTTAGGTTTGACCTCACCAAATGTATCTCCATAACAGTTTTGTGTTTATAATTTAAAAGAAGTGGAGCACTTATCACCCAGATGTTAAATTCAGACTGACTTTCCCATTTGCCACTGCTTCTGTATCAGTTTAGTCAGATCTGCCTCTATTTCTGTCCCTTTTTTTTAAATCCTCTTCTCTGAACTGCCCCAATAGGATAGTTACAGGTTCAGAACTGACTCCCACTCTTTCAGTAACCAGAAACTGTATCTCTCCAAGTCTCTCATTGTACAGTTTTGAACTTCAACACATTCTGTCTCACCCACCATAGTGAGTAGCCTTTTTCCAGCAATTTTGAATTAAAATTTTGAAGAATCTCAGGCATGTAGCTGTTTTTATGCTGCCAGGTTGCCTTCTTTTTATGTACTGATTTTAAAGTATTAGCATACTTTCATTATGCACATTCTCTATATTGTACTCCTCAGAAATTCAGAGAGTTGTCCAGCTAACCACAATTCTTTATTAGCTATGTATGTTTTGCTTCTTCCCTTTGGTAAACTTTCATTTCACTTTTTTCAACCCAGCATTTCTATTTAAATGGAATTTTCCATCGTTTTATTTGACTCAACTTTCCAGTTTTGGTGATATATATGAATAAGCTACAGAGGTAGGTCAATCAAAAACATTTCTACTAATTTTAAAAACTTATCTTGAAGCAGAAAATTGCTGTCCTCTCTTTGAATTGTGGACCTATAAGACGGTGTCCTCTGCAACCACATTTCTATAACCTGAAAAGGAGAATACAGATAAGGCAAATGAAATCCTGATGACAGTGGAGTCCTTAGTTCCTCTTGTTTCTAAGAAAAGTTACACTCCTCTCAGTCATGTAACAGTAAGAAAAACAAATCGATTTTGCTTTTGCTAACGTTTTTTCAAATTGTCTTTCTTTCTATGGTAAGAATTTTGATTTAATCAAAGTTATTAAGTATATATTTACATAGTTAAAACTTAAGTGTTTAAAATGAATTCCTTTCTAAATTATAAATTAATTTGAAATTTACATAATGATTTTTTTACATATTTATCTTTAAAATAATAATCAGTGGGGCTCGGGTTGTGGCTCAGTGGTAGAGCGCTAGCCTAGCAAATGAGAGGCCATGGGTTGAATCCTCAGCACCACATAAAAATAAATAAATAAAGATATGTGTCCAATCAAAAAATAAATATTAAAAATAAATAAATAAATAAATATAATAATTAGACAGATGACACAATTGTTTTGAATACTAATGTGTAACTTCTTCCATTAATATATTTACAAATTTCTGATATATATATATATATATATATATATATATATATATATATATATAAAATAGCCATTTTGTACATCAACTGAACCTATTAAACTATTTAAATAATAAAAAAATTAGTAGCTTTTGGTTTTTAAGTATAAAATAATTATTTTATCCATATTTCAAATAATAATATGCCTTTTCTTTTGTATGAATGTTTAAATAAATGAAATTATTATCCAGTGCACATATGTGATTCAATCTATTACATAATATGCATGCATGTACATGATGTATCAATTAATAGTTAGCATTGAAGGGGGAAAGATAAAGAGAAATATAAAACATGCTGAATTTGTGCTTGAATTATTAAAAGAAATAATAGATATTACATAATAATAAAAAGTAAAAAAAACAAAATTACCCCAATTTTTCTAGGAAATTATAGTACCAGTGGAAATTTGCTATTGCTGCATTTCATAGCTACTCATCAGAGTATTAAATTATTAAAATAATCTGAACACTTAATTCCTAAAAATCTGAGTTTGTAAAATTGTTGTAAGAGACCTCAACAAGTGCTGGTGAGGATGTGGGGACAAGGGTACACATGTACATTGCTGATGGGACTGCAAATTGGTGTGGCCAATTTGGAAAGCAGTATGGAGATTCCTGGGAAAGCTGGGAATGAACCACCATTTGACCCAGCTATTGCCCTTCTCGGACTATTCCCTGAAGACCTTAAAAGAGCATACTATAGGGATACTGCTACATCGATGTTCATAGCAGCACAATTCACAATAGCTAGACTGTGGAACCAACCTAGATGCCCTTCAATATATGAATGGATAAAAAAAATATGGCATTTATACACAATGGAAAATTACTCTGCACTAAAAAATGACAAAATCATGGAATTTGCAGGGAAATGGATGGCACTAGAGCAGATTATGCTAAGTGAAGCTAGCCAATCCCTAAAAAACAAATGCCAAATGTCTTCTTTGATATAAGGAGAGCAACTAAGAACAGAATAGGGAGGAAGAGCATGAGAAGATCACCATTAAACATTGTTGAGAGGGGGGAGGGAAAGAGAGAGAGAAGGGAAATTGCATAGTAAAGGAAGGAGACTCTCATTGTTATACAAAATTACATATAAGAGGAAGTGAGGGGAAAGGGAAAAAAAACAAGAGAGAGAAATGAATTACAGTAGATGGGGTAGAGAGAGAAGATGGGAGGAGAAGGGAGGGGAGGGGAGGGTGTATAGTAGAGGATAGGAAGGGCAGCAGAATACAACAGACACTATTATGGCAGTATGTAAAAAAGTGGATGTGGAACCAATGTGAATCTGCAATATGTATATGGGGTAAAAATGGGAGTTCATAATCTGCTTGAATGAAAGGTATGAAATATGATATGTCAAGAGCTTTGTAATGTTTTGAACAACTAATAATAAAAAAAGAATCAAAAAAAATAAAATTGTTGTAAATATTCCATCAAAAAATAAAAAAAGGTCCAAAGTCTGACACAGAAGAATTTTATGTTGTAGCTCAGGATGAGAAACTTAGTGAGCTCTTATCTCAAAGTAAAAAAATAAAAAATAAAAGATGGAAGAAAAGAGAGGGAAAGCTATAGTATATCTCAGTGGTAGAGTGCTTGCCTAGCATTCATGTAGTCCTGTGTTCAATCAATAATATTGAAAAAAGTGTCATGAATTGCATCATGAGACAGTTTTTTAAAATGTAAATTTATTTTATTTTTAATGTTAATGTGCATTGAAATTGATATTGAAAGGGTATCTCCATGACCAACTTTAGTATCTTCTGAGTTATCCTGCCATGAAGCCTTGAACTATTGAGTTTTCATGTTTGCCTTTTCATTGTCCAATCTTAGCATGAATTCTTGTGACAATTTGTTCAGAACTACTTACCAAGCATATCGGACTAGAATCTTCAACCCCAGTCATCCTCTATGTGATATCTAATCATCTGCGATGACTTCAATGCAATCCTGTTAGGTATATTAAAACTTAATTCCTCCTTTCCCCTATGTTTCTTCTTAGTAATTTTCCATCTAACAACTCTACAATGCCATTGCTTAGTATAAAACCTCATTTTTTCTTATTGTATTCATAATTGATCTCTGTTCTGAGGTCTCTTTTTACTTATTGCAAGTTTCTGAGCAAAATCTCCTTTTAGTACTTTAGCTGCTATATATCTCTTGGTTTTCTTTATCAATATACCTGCTGTAGTTTGATTAAGTGTCTCCCAAACACCTATGTACTAAAAGATTTGTCCCGAAGCCAAGGTCCTATTAAGAAACTGTGGAATGTTTAGGAGGTAGGGCCTTGTGTAAAGAAGTCTAGCCTTTTGGAACATGACCTTAAATATAATATTAGAACTTCAGCTCTACCTGTATGTCTCTGTTTGTTTACAATTCACCATAATACTCCTTCAATAGTGTACTATGCCATCACAAGCCCAAGACAATAGGGCCAAATAACTATGGGCTGAAACTGTAAAACAAAATAAACCTTTTCTCCTTTTATGGTTTGGATGTGAGGTGTCCCCCAAAAGCTCATGTGCAAGACAATACAATGTTTAGAGGAGAAATATTTGGGTGATGAGAGTGTTAACTCAATCAGTGAATTAATTCCTTGGTGGGATTAACTGAGGGTAACTGAAGGCATATAGGGTGTGGATTCAGAAGGTGGGGCATTGGAAGTATGCTTTTGGGGTATACATATATTTTGTTTCTAGAGAATGGAGTCTCCTTTCTCTCTGCTTTATGATCATCATATGAGCAACTTTCCTTCCTCACACTCTTCCATTATGATGTTCTGCCTCACCATGTACCTGAAGAAATTCAGCCAGCTGTCTATGGACTAAGACCCCTGAAACCATGAGCCCTCAAATAAAGGTTTTCTTCTCTACAATTGTTACTCACAGCATTAAAATAGCTCACCAAAATACTTCATTACAACATTATTATCTTGATAATTTTGTCAGTGATGGAATCCTAACCAAATGCAATAAATTTCTATGAAGTTTATCACAAAATAAACTTTGTATAATCATTATCATTGTCAGGATTCAGAACAGTTCTGTTAAAAACAAAAAACAAAAAACTCCTTTAGAGCATTCCTAAAAGGAAATTTTGAAATATACATTTTTATTTGTATACCTTTTTACAGCAAACATGGTAAAATTTTTATAAGTAGACAAATATGTAATTCAGAGTTGAACCAAATATACTACTAATTATTTTTATTTCATTTAGAATCTGGAATGTTCATGCCCAAAGGCAGAAACACATGGATGTCTCTGAAACAAATGAAAGAGAATTTTGGTTTCCTTTAACTTTCCTTCTATTTGAGACTTCAAGTGGATGATGCTTACCCAAAACGGTGAGAGTGATCTACCTTTATATAGTATACTGATTCACATGCTAATAATCAATTTCATAAGCACCTTCATGGGCATACTCAGAAATAATGTTTTAGCAACTGTTTGAGCATCACTTGTCTCTGTCAAGTTGAAACATAAAATTAGCCATAGCCTAGCATGATGGTGTATAACTATAATCCTAGTGGCTGGGGAGTCTGAGACAGCAGGATTTCAAGTTTGAGGCTAACCTCAGCAACTTATCTAGGTCCTAAGCAACTTAGTGAGATCTTATCTCAAAATAAATGAATAAATAAATAAACAAACAGGGCTGGGTGTAAGAAAATAATAATAAAGGGAGACAGAGAGACAAGGTGCAGAGTCAGGGAAGGTTTCAGAGTGGCTCATTGTCAAAGCAGCTATGTTTATTTATACCAATAGTTTACATTGGGTCATTATTACCATAAGTACATTATTGTTTAGAGTATCAGTAAGGTTTCTTATTCTGTAGTTACATTTATCAGTTACAATATGCAATGTTAGAAGTTTTGTGCAGTTCTCAAGAAAGTCCATTGTCAGATGTTACTGTTAGGTGAGCAGATCCAGGAGCACCAGAGCTTGGTGAAACATTATTTTTATCAAGCATGCAAGTTCCTTTATTTCCAGGAGCTATGTGCCTGCACCTGCAATCAAGGCCGAGGCTTGATGAGGCTCTAATGCAGAGGCTGCTCAAGGCTTTTCCATACCAGCTAAACATTGTACATATATTAGCTATATTAGTAGATCCTAAGAGAGATTTCAGGGCACTCTAAGGGTGGAAAACAGGGTGTCTGTTAGCCCCTGGGAAGTTTGCTCACCAGAGGAACACTTGCCTGTACATTTCTATGGTCAGAATCCCTACACCTCTCCTTTATTGTTTTTTAAGGCTTTTTGGATGAATAATATTTTTTTTCTTAATGCTGGTGGAGGTAAACCATAGGGTAGAAATTGGCAACAGCAAGCATAATGTAACAATTCCAGTATTAGTAAACATCCACCTATGAATAATTGTTTGACCTAAGTAAAGTTGGGTAACCACATTTAGCCAATCCAATAAGTCTAAACCTCCTTCATCTTGTTGGACCTTATCAGTGATATCTTCAAAGTAATATAACTCCTTTGAAATAAAATTACTATTATCACTTAAGTTAAAGCAACACATATTATTAAGCTCCTGACATCCTTTATAATATAAAAATAACAAATAATCAATTACAGCCAGATTGTCAAGTATGGCTTGATGATGTTGTTTTCATTCTTCATTAAGTATATCAATTGCCATAGAGATATGATTAATATTTTTCAACATAGCAAAGGCCAGTTTTATAGTGGTTTTGTAAGCCCTGACAGCTAGTCTAGGGATGCCCACTAAGGAAAATGTCAAAGCATTAAATTCTGCCTTAGAGAGAAGGTTTACTGAATTATCACTGTTTTTATCAAGGGGAATAGACCTTTATGGATATGTTGCACAGGATGGTGGCCTATTAAATCCTGTGGGTATTATAATAGCACAGTTAGTCTACTATGACAACAATGGGTACCATGAGACATTTTTGCAGGTATATAACAATTTCAGCCAAGAGACCCCAGATATTATAATGGGTTTTAGAAGTCAAGGAGTCTGACTATACTGAATTTCCATAGCTGGGCTACAATTACAGAACAACATTGTAGTTAAGACCAAGTATATACAGAATTCTGTGTGAGCTTAGCAATCAAAGCAGTAATCAACTTTTTCAGAGTACATTTTAACCTCATTTGAGTCAACAGTTGTTGAAATGATGTTGTTAATGATTTTGTGTCTCCCTAAGTCACTGGAAGTCTAGTGGCTTAGGATCCTCTTTTATTGTATCTTCTCTTTTGAAGAGAATAATCATTGTCCTTTTCTTTGGTGGGATTCTCCTCATCCACAATCAAATGAAACTTGGGGATCAGCTTGTGAAGTCCCTAATGTCCATTCATAATTAATAGGTCTCACACACCAAGCTGGAACCCAAACTGGACCTATTGGTGTAAGCATAGCAGTCTATCCTTTTCCCCATGTGATCAGAGGCATAGGGTTTTGTCATTTGGGTCTGCTGGAAACCTATGTATTATATAATTTTTTGTAATGGCTGTTTGGGAATTGTGACTATTAACTTTGTATGGCATGTTGAGTGTATTTTTTTTGTAAATAAAACAATATTTAAAACATTATTAATATGAGATCGGATATATGTCTCTTTTTTGTTTTTGTCTGAAAAGGCAAGTTTTAAGAGTATGATGTACTTGTTTAACCAAAATTTTTCCAGTAAGATTATGGGGAATTTTATGATTTTAAATTATATTTTATAGATTACAAAATTGTGCAAAAGCAAAAGATGCATATGTAGAGATATTATCCGTTTTTAAATGAATAGGCTTGCCCATGGTGGCAAAAGAAAATAATATGAGAAATGTAAACAGATATTTTATCAGACCTATGGGCACTAGCCCAAATGAACCCAGAATAATTGTCAATAAAAACATGAATATAGGAGTAAGGATGAAAAAGAGGGAAATGGGTAACATCCATTTGCCTAAATATATTAGAAGGTAGACCTCATGGATTTACAGACTCAATTCCCAGTACTCAAAAAATGAATATGAAAAAAATAAATAAACAAACACATATTTACTAAAAGGGTCTGAAAGAATCTATTTTGATTTATTTCAGTAGTTGCTAAGAACATTGCAAAAGAGGAGAGAGAGAGAGAGAGAGAGAGAGAGAGATTGATTTAACTCAACTCTGTGTAACAAAGCTGGGTAGAGATTCATAGCCAGTGAGCAGAATTGGGGATTGATGGATGGAAAGTTACTGGTATACCAAGGATAGGGAAATTCTTGCTAAGCTTACTTAACAGAACTCTCACTTAAGGCAGGTTTAGGGTGATCAGATTTCAAGGGCAGTAAATGTTTTCTAAAGTGGCTATTATGGTTCAGATATGAAGTGTCACCAAAAAGTTCATGTATGAGAGTATGCAAAAACATTCAGAGGTGAAATGAATAGGTTATAGTTGCTATAATATTATCAATGGATTAATCCCCTGATAAGGTTTAACTGGGTGGTAGCCTAGGAATTAACTGGGTGGCAGCCTTGGGCAGGTAGGGGGTGGCTGGAGGAGGTAGGTCACTGGTGCATGCTGTCTGGGTTTACATATTTATCCCCAGTGAGTGGAGCACTCTCTCTACAGCCTTGTTACCATGTCCTAAGCTACCTTCCTTTACCACACCCTTCTGTCCTAGTGCTTTGCCTCACTTTGTGCCCAGAGAAATGGAATCACCTGTTTATGAACTGAGGTCTTTGAAACCATGAGTGCCAAATAAACTTTTCCTTCTCTAAAATTGTTCTTTCAGGTCTTTTTGGTCAGGGTAGTGAAAAAGCTGACCCAAACAGTACCTTTACAGTGTTTTTACTAAAACACAACTATTAAGTCCTGGCATCAATGAAGGTCAATATCAAAGCCTAATCAAGAAGAGGACAGAGAGAAGACTTACTCAAGTTTGCTTTAGGAGAGGGTTTTCTGTTGCCATTATCCTGACAAAGTCATCAAAAACAAGCAAAATCTTCTAAGAATATCAAATACAAAAAAAGGCTAAGTAATCATGATAGCAAAATTATATTATATATGGAAAAGAGCAGGAAAAAAAGTGAAGAAACACAAAGAAAATCTGAATAAATTATGGACTTTAGTTGAAATATTGTTTCAATATTAATTTACTAATTATAAAAAATACCATATTAATATCAATATTAATGTAGGGGAAATTGTATAAATCAGGGTTGAAGGTGGAGAGGCATAAAGAATGCTATACTACTTTCTTGATTTTTCTATAAATCTAAGGCTGTTCTAAAAGTTAGTCTCTTGAGAAGAGTAAAAAAAGAAAATAAAAGCATTTATGATCTATGAACCTAGAGCATGGATTGATACTGTGAAGTTACTTAATAAGACAATTGTATACCTAGCAATATTTAGTAATATTTAAGATTTTATGCAAGATTATATACATATATTGGAATAACTGGATGATATCTTTAGGCAGATGGAGCATGGCTTAAGGAAGTAAAACACTGGAGAAATGCCCTTGAACCATATGGTATTCCTTGTTAATCTTTCTTTTTCTTTGCTTCCTGACTGTCATGAGGAGAAGCAGTTTTTCTACACTATGACCTTCTGCCATGATGTTCTGCCTTACCACAGGACCAGAGCAATGAAGTTGGCAGATCATGGACTGATCCACTAAAACTGTGAGGGCAAAATAACTTTTCCTCCTTAAGTTGTTCTTACCATATATTTTGGACAGAAAAATGAAAATCTGGCTAACAAAAAAGCTTATTCCATGTGTCCAGAGAAATAGTTCTTTAATGAGTGATGATGAAATATCTGAATTTTTGTGTTGAATTGACTTCATATTTGAAAATATGTAAGATACTCAAATTTCTTCTAATTTTCAGATTCAAGGAAAAATTATTTATTGAGCAAAAATAAGTCATTTAACTTTGTTCCTATTTTGTCGGTAATGTCAAACGTTAGTTATTTTTGTTTCCCTAAAATTTAATTTTATAAAAAATACCTTGCCCTAAAAACAGATGACTGAAGATATGAGTCACAGCTATGTTCTTATAATATATAAAACAAAACTTTGAAATTGCAGAGTTACTTTATTATTGTGACAAAATCATCGTAAAAATACTAAAACAATTTCATCGTTGGGGGTGGGGGTTTGATTAGACCTGGATGAAAACAGAATTTATATATTCCTCTACCTTTCTACCTAGACTGGCAGGGTTTATGTGGTTCAGACAAATATTACATCTTATCTTTGAGAATGATGGTAAACTTACAATGTTGTCATATCAGCTCTTACAGAGGAAGCTGGATCTGTAAAACTATTTTAAATTATATAATGAGGAAATCTTATCTAACATTAAACACCTATTGAGTCAGAGACAGATTTCTCCTTTGATCAAACAAAAAACCAGCCACATACCACAGCTGCTTTTTGTGATAAGTAAAGAAGAAAATCAAGAAGTATGAAAATAAATTAGGATTGAGATGCAAAAATATTTAATATTAATTTGTAGGTCAGCTTCTTCAAACAAATACCTGTTATAGTATTTATAAAATTAATGAAGAGCTTTCTATTTTGAGAAAACTATTATTACTTTTCTGTATTATTCTATCTCAAAACATTTAATGAAGCCACCTGGTGAAGTTAATCTTAATCAAATTTCTTATTTTCTCTCAAAAATTTTAGTATTAAGATGATATAAAGAGGAAAACCTTAGTGAATTGATTGCCCAGGCAGTGCAACCCAGTGTACATATTACCCATTATTCTAGTAATGGATCATTTTCTCTGTCAAATCATAATTTCTTGTCTTCAGATTTTAAAGAATTTGTGATGTATACTTGCCAAAACTCTTAAAAATAATAGTTTTATCTTAGAAGGAGGTTCTTTGGGTGTAGAAAAAGGTGGAAGGCACAAATTCAGGTGAACTGTTTGCTAGCCCTGTAATAGACTTACATCCTATTATTTATTCATCTAGTTCACCTTATAATCTGCTACTCATGAATACTAAATTGACCATTGTGGAGTAAAAAGAGATCATTATTTCAGCTTAATGTGACTTAACTTTGTGAATTTGAATATGGATGACATCATTTCTTGGTAGCTGGCAAGGTAGAAAAATGTAGGCTGATGTTCAGAACTCTAAACTTCATGGCATTATTATAATAGCTCAGGGATAAAATTACTACTTAGTTGTTTTTTTTTTTTGTCCTATTTTCTTCTGCCCTTTTTAATTTTGAGGTTTAAACATAGTATGGGTCCATAGTTAAATCTCCTGAATTAATTGAGGGGCTTATAATACACTAGTGTAATATAAACATTAATTTGAGTATAAGGCAATATTTTACAAATTAAAGACATTTTAAAAGGTTCTTTGCATCCAAATTTCTTTCTCATTTCAGATGTAACCAAATCATTAATATGAAATATTTTTAAAAGTAGACTTTTAGTGATAGACTTTCATTTTCCTAAAAATAGTTCCATATATAGTCCAAACTTATAACTGTTTAATACTAAATTTCCTTGTTAATCCTTATTTATTTTACTTATAAATTGCTTCTTTTATTTGATTTTAACTCTTAAGAACAGGACTTATGTTTTCTCCAATGTTTAGCCATAGTGCTTAAAGCATAGAAGATCTTCAAAATTAGTTTCTTGTACTGAACACTATTGAAAAAGATCAGCATGTGTTAAAAATATAATATAGCCACTAATGGTAGAGAGCAAGAGAAAAAGAAAGGTGAGAAACAAAACTGAGAACAGAAGTCGAAACAGAATGTTGGAGGTAAACCAAAGAGTTTTTAAAATATGCAGGACAAAGAAACCATTAGAGATACTTAGAAAAGAAATGGGGTTTAATAAATTTTCAAAGATCTCTTAATTAATGGACTATGGGAAATACAATTCTGTGCCTTATATTTTTTTATTCAATAAATATTTATGTTGTTTTATTATGTGTCATGGACTGTTTTAGGTGCTGATGTTTGGCTTTTGATACCTGAAAGATGGTGCATAAAGTAAAACAGTAAAAAATAAACAAGAAAATAAATTTTAAAAACACATAACAATAAATTATGTTTTAAAAAATTAATAATGAGCTGAATGTGGTGGTGTACACCTATAATCACTGCAACTCAGTAGACTAAGGCAGGAGAATCACAAGTGCAAGGCCAGCCTCAGCAATTCAGTGAGGTCCTAAGCAACTTAGTGAGATCCTGTCTCTAAATAAATAATAAAAAGACTGGAGATGTCGCTTAGTAGTTAAGTGCCCCTGAGTTTAATCCCTGGTTTCAAATAAATGATAACAACAGCAACAACACCAACACTAATAATAATAATAATAGTTAGTGGGATCTTAAAAATTATTGAAGAATAATTTGAATAGATGACATTTTATTTGACATCTGAACAAAAAGAAGTTTCCGAAGTCTGACGGAGAGAAGTGATTCCAGAGAGAGAGAAAAGGTAGTTCAAAGGAGATAATGATTAGTATATTCAAGGAAAACAAAGCCAGTATTGCAGAAATAGCAAAAGCAAGGAAATAAAAAGTTTCCAAATATAGCACCATAGTCTATGGATGTGGAAGAGCCAAAGTTCATAAATCAGAAGAGCTCCTTAACAAATGGGGAGGGGATTGGAATGAACAGCAGAGATAGAAATTTCTCTGCTAAGTAGCATTAACTTAGAGTCAGGTACAGTTAAGCATGGCTGCAAACCCAGCAACTTGGAAGGGTGGATCCTAAGTTCAAGATCAACTTCAGGAACTTAGTGCTACCCTAAGCAACTTAGTGAGACTCTGTCTCAAAATAAAAAAGATAAAAGAGGCTGGGGTTTTTGGCTTAGTGGTACAATCCTGGAACAAAACAAAAAGAAAAGAAATAGTAACTTAGGTAAAGAATAAGAGCTGCTTATGTGTCAGAATGCATTCATCCTATGAAGGCTTTCCTGCCACAAGAGAACAAAGGGAGGTGGGAACAACTGATTTTTTTAATAACCCAATATGAGACAACAAAACCTAGATGATGTTCAGGAAGAATACTCATCCAATGAAGAACCAGGTGAAGGACATTGCACTGTAGGGGATAAAATGCAGATTGTATTCAATCTGTGTATCTCTGCTATCCTCAGATTTCTAGTCTTGCAAGGCACTTAATCTTGCAAATCTGTAAAAAAAAGAAAAGCCTCATATTTGTTAAACCTGTGTCTCTCAGTCTATTCCTTGGGTTTGGACAGGTGTGTATGTTTCTCACAACTTGGGGGCTCATCTGGGATTTCTATGCCTGCTTGGAGTGGAACTTTGATGGACAGGGGAGACACATTTTACCTCACTGTGGGTACAGATATCCTGTCCCCTGGGAGGCCATGTAAAGACTTGAGATTGTTTTGAAGGGCAGTGAAAGCAATGCTAGGGGAAAAATAACAAACAAACAAAAAACAGGCACCAGTAACCAATCAAACTTGTTCATGATCAACATAGAAAAACTGGACTAGGATTAATGCCTTGGCAGTTGGGAATTTTTAGAATATGTGTGTTTGTGACTTGAGATGTGTCCTGGACATGAAATGAGGGTGTAGTACCTATCCACAATTGTGTTTTCCCATGAGGGAACCAGTCAGAGAAGAATAATGGGAGAACTCAGAATGTGCAATAAATCTCTAATAAGGGAGATTGAGTACTCAGGGAAACTCAGTTAAAGGAACCTACAAATGGGGAAGCAGAGTAACAGTTCCAGGCCATAGGGAACAGGAAAGGAATATAGAAAGAGCCCATATGTACAAGCCTTCTTTTATGTAAAAAATTTTTC
Organism: Callospermophilus lateralis; assembly: GCF_048772815.1. Classification (NCBI taxonomy): domain Eukaryota; kingdom Metazoa; phylum Chordata; class Mammalia; order Rodentia; family Sciuridae; genus Callospermophilus; species Callospermophilus lateralis. Next base: position 80,055,586 of record NC_135325.1, on the reverse strand, counting down.
CTGAAGAACTTGTGGACTTCCACATTCTTTAATATTTTGTTCTGGCTAGTCTTATTTTGTCTAACTGAAGTTTCTAGCTCTTTATTTCTAATGTATTTAGTCAGAGGCCAGTTATTCAAGGATCAATCTCAAATACAAAGAAATGGAAACATATCTTATCCTTTGAAGAGTCCTTAGCAGAGAAAACAAACAGTGGTGATAGTGGAAGTAAATTTATCCCCATAGAGGATGAGTGGCCACCCAAATGATTGATTTCAGTACCTACTATGGATGACAGACCCTATTACTCATGTTCCAAAATGCACAGGCCCTGTCCTTGTCCAAGTCATAGTATAAAAATCTGCCACACTTTCTATTTTAATTTCTAGGGGGTCAACTTACGTTGGTAAGAGGAAAGATATCTTTGAAAATAGTGTCCTACATGTTTTTCTAGATGGACAGCTAATCAAAAAATATTAGTTCCTAAACACTGTGCAAAGTGCAATATACATTGCTTTTAAAACTTTTTCTTTGCTAGAAATAACTGATTTAAAACATTAACTAGACTTTTCTGATTTCTTGGTTTTCATGTGTAACCTAAGTTAAATGTGGGCAAATTGAATTTCACATAAATGGGATAAACATTTATAAATTTGTTTATTAGAGGAGATGTCTGATTAGTTTGCAAAGTTAAAATTCTAAAACATTAACCACTAAATATAAATTTAAGTACTCTTGGCTTTTTAAATCGTACAAGGTAACATATATTTGAGTATATTAAATTTATTTTTGTAAGCGAGTGAATAGAAAAGTAGTCTTTGGTTTGGGGCCTAAAGTAAAAGCAAGCTTATTAAAAATTAAAATTCTAACAGTTATGATTTTATATGCAATGAATACAATAATTTTGGATGAGTTTATTATTGTAATGTAAAAAGAGTGAAGCATTTCATTTTATCAAAAATGAATAATTTGGGGGCTAGGGTTGTGGCTCAGTAATAGCGAACTTGCCAAGCACTTATGAGGCACTGGGTTAGAGTCTAAGCACCCATGTAAAAAATAAATAAAATAAAGATATTGTGTTCATCTACAACTAAAAAATATTTTATAAAGGAATAATTTGACAGTAAAATGAATCAGACATAATTTTCCTATTTATATGAATACATGACCAGTGAAGCTCTATATCATGTGCAACCACAAGAATGGGATCCTAATTAGAATACATTATACTCCATGTATCATTTCAGAATATGAATTTAAGAACTGGTCTGAAACTAATATATATATATATATATATATATATATATATATATATTTCTCTCTCTATATATATTTCTCTCTATATATATATTTCTATATAAAATGTCATGTAAACATTTTATATATATATATATATATATATATATATAAAATGTCATGTAAACATTTTATATATATATATATATATATATATATATATATATATATATATATATATAAAATGTCATGTAAACATTTTAGTATAGAAAATTGGGGGGGAAAAAGAAATGTTTCTGGATGAAAAAGGATTTTTATGATAAAATTATATTTTTGTGTTAATGTTCAATATGAAAGCGAGGATCTATGGATGTAGACACTTTGGTTTTAAAAGTTCTAAGTAAGCTGCAGAAGGTTTGTTGAACGTAAATCTCAAAAATTGTGTGTATGTGATTAAGATATAATGAGCATAGTCAGTCAAATTATTTAAGAAATATTATAAGATCAGATTTTAATGCACAGTTATGAAACAAACTTTAAAACTTTGATCTATTCTTATCTATGAAGATCATGTCTTGTGTCTGCTTCTCTTTATTACTTAGGGACATTAAATCTTAAAAGAATTAGAGGTTTTACCTGTTTTATAGTCTTTTAAATGATTAGTTTATAACAGGTCAAATTAAAAAACTGTTATTTTATGTTATTATTATATAGTTAATACCATAAATATGAATGATTAGAGATATTTATACATCTGAGAGATTAGGAGAATACTAAGCTGGTGTTCTCCAAAGTTATCCATAGTGGTAATTGATTGTAGACTTATATAAATATAGCAAATTTAAAGGGGGATTTATTTATGTCATTTAGTGTTTTGTAACTGGATAAAGATACCAGTAAGTTACCAGTAATTTAAATATAAAATTTTGTGTTAATTTTTACAGTGGGGTGGACTTTTTAAAAAATACTTTTTAGTTGTTGATGTATCTTTATTATTTATTTATTTATATGTGGTGCTGAGGATTGAACCCAGTGCCTCACACATGTTAGGCAAGTGCTCTGCCACAGAGCCCAGTGGGGTGGGCTTTTAAATATATTTTTGGAAGCCTGATTTCATTAAAGTTTGAATATGTGGACAATGGGGTAAGTTTGCCACGTTTTCTGCAAAGATAAAGTCAGAACTTCTCTTAGCTTTCCTTTAATTCATATTTGACATGTAATTTTATACTGTGTTAACTGATTTTCATATAGACTCAGAAAACAATATATGAGAACCTTGCAAAAAGTTATTTTAAAAGAGGCAAATATCAGCTTCAGAAATAAAACAGTTATCTAGGATTTTTCAAGAGCCCTATCTCACCTGAGATAAAGCTCTGTCATCTTTCTTCATATTACGAAGGCTCTAAACTAGGCTAGAATCAAGCTCATTTAAATTTATGTTTAAAAGGAAGATTTTTGTTGTAAAGATTATTGTGCCCTGAAAACAAACAAGATATATAACACAAATCAAGTAAAAATTTGGGTAAACTATAAAATATATTAAGTTTGTAAAAAAGTTTTAAAACATGGCAAGGATGTAGGGAAAAAGGTACACTCATACATTGCTGGTGGGACTGCAAATTGGTGCAGCCAATATGGAAAGTAGTATGGAGATTCCTTGGAAATCTGGGAATGGAACCACCATTTGACCCAGCTATCCTTCTCTTAGGTCTATTCCCAAAAGTCTTAAAAACTACATACTACAGGGACACAGCTACATCAATGTTTATAGTAGCACAATTCACAATAGCTAAACTGTGGAGCCAACCTAGATGCCCTTCAGTGGATGAATGGTTTTTAAAAAATGTGGCATATATATGAAATTTTTACTCAGCATTAAAAGAGAACAAAATCATGGCATTTGCAGGTAAATGGATGACATTGGAGAAGATAATGGTAAGTGAAGTTAGCCAATCCCCAAAAAACAAATGATGAATGTTTTCTCTGATATAATAAGGCTGACTCATAGTGGGATAGGGAGGGGGAGCATAGGAGGAATAGATAAATTCTGGATACGGCAGAGGGGTGGCAGGAAAAGGGAGGGGGCAGGGGGTTAGCAAGGATGGTGGAATGTAATAGACATCATTATCCAAATTACATGTATTAAGACACTAATTGGTGTCAACATACTTTATATACAACCATAGATATGAAAAATTGTGCTGTATATGTGCAATAAAAATTGTAATGCATTCCGCTCATTTATTTTTTTAAATCAATAAAAAAATTTTCTTAAAATGTTTTAAAATAATGTAAAATTTAGAAAGGATTTCATACATAATTTAATTGATAAATCTATGGGTCTTTGTAGAATGAACATCAAAATATATTAGTATTATCAAAGAAATTATGTTTCTTATTTCATAGCAATTATAGAAACTGAATGTTTTTGCTTTTATTACCTTCATTTTGTATTTTTATTATAAATATTTATAACTATTGCCTGTTAGTGTTTTGCAGATGTAATGCTTCTCACAGAACTACTTGAGCTAATTTGAGATAATAAGTCATCACCTATATATAAAGCTGAATTCTAGTACTAATTCTGAAACCAATTAAATGTGATGATAACTATAAAATTATAGGCATTGAAGTTAAAACCCAGTACTCCTCTTTTGAGACTGGTGAAACTGGCCTGTTGAGTGTTTGAAACTAAAACATAGAGCAGAAAGTCAAGTAAGTAAAAGGGTCAAGAAAAAGGTAGCTAATATATGGCCCTTGCCCTCTAAGTTCAGCCAGGATCCAGTGAATGATGGGACCTATCTAAGGACCCTGCAACTCTGGTGAGTTACCTGACTTTTTGATCAGAGTGATTGTGAGGACCCTAGAGAACAGAAGCCAACAGCGCATATTCTGCAAATAGGAGGGTCAGTGAATAGGAAAACTTCCCTGATGCTTCCAAGAGAATCCACATGTGTTCAGTAAGATACTGACCCATCCTGGCAGATGGCATAACTGCCAGGAGAATGCTAAAGGAGCCAAAAGACTTCTCACATATTGTCAGGAGTCACCTCTGAGAAATGTCAGCTGACTTTAAGAGTAGATAAAAAGACAGTCAATTTTGAACAACTTGGTCTTAAACACCTGACGGGAGGGTATAATCAAAACACAGTCATACATGGACATTTAAAAGCTAAGACAATGTTTCTTTTAATGAACATAAGCTGTATATTTATGTTATTTTCCCCAAAATAGGGAAAACTGGGAGTTAATAAGGTAACTTTATTTATTTATTCATTTGTTTGTTTGTCTATTTATTTATTTATTTTTACAGGAGTGCCTGATAAATATCACAAAAATCTGTCAGAGTCACAAGATTGTACATCAATTTGAGACCTACATTTCTTTCTAACCTTCTGCATAGGTAGGCTTTATGGGTTAATGTGTGATTCTGATTTTGTTTTGTTTGTTTGTTGTTTTGTATTTGGTGTGATGATTATGAGTTGCTATATGGGTTCCATTACTTGGGAAAAGTTGAAGAATTTTCTACCATGGGAATTAAAGGCTAATTTCTAAGAAAATAAATATTGGTCATATTCTTCACATGTCCCTCAAATTGAAGGAATTCCTTGTCCAGACTCCTCCTCTGAATTTTTCAATTCATAACTTCCAGTCGGTTGATTTGGTTTTAATAAAGGCCTGGAAAGGATAAAAGTTTCAAAATGAGCTGGAAAATATCTTTACAAGTGGTTCTGACCACTGGATTGGCTATTTGAACTGCTGAAAAGGGGAAATCTCATTACCATGGTAGGTTTATACCTCCAAATGTTAGTATGGCTAGGATGAATGACTATATCAAATGGTACAAGAACATAAGTTATAACCAAAAGGTATAAAAAGAAAAGATGGGAGTTGTGAAAAATAGAAAATACATTGATTCATTTTAAAATAATATAGTATTTAGACTTAAATGTAAAATTGGGTTGTAAGAAAGGCAGCCAGAGGGAAAATAGAGCCAAACAGAAAGTTACACAACAGCAATACATAGCCTATGTATGTGGCAGATCCAAAGTCTATGCACTGAACAGCCCACTGAAAAATGGCAGGAGGGATAAAGGATTAGCCTAACCAACTGAAATAGATATCTCTTTATTAAAAAATTGTAACTTAAGAAGCAAGAGTGACATACTTGTCAAAGAACGAATCCACCCAAGAAGGCTTTTTTGCCACAAGAGAAAAAAGGGAAGTAGGAACAACTATGGTATATTTCTTTAAATAAGCCAATAAGAGATAATAAAATCTAAGTAATGTTTGGGAAAACTATACACTCTAGTGCTCAATCAATATGGAACTGAGGGAGGGACCTTTCATGTTAGGGGTTAAAATGCTGGTTGCACCTAATCTGTGTATGTCTGCTCCCTCCAGATACCCAGTCTTATAAGACTGTCATTAAAGTAAAGGAACACTTTTTGCTATACATTTTCTCTACTCCATTCCTTGTGTTTAGATAGGTGAGCTCTTTTTTCACAGTCTTTTGTGATGCCTCATTATCTGGAGGATGAAGTCTGAGCTTATTGAATTTAATGAATGATGATATATCTTTTGACTTTCATTCATGTCATTGTTATTCTTGTGCTTTCTGTTACTTAAACTGTAACCAACCTGAGACCTAAGCCTCAAAATACATGTTTTTGTTTTTTGCCAATTGTACTATTTTTGAAAATCTGTCATTGTAGTTCTGATGTATAGTACATAAAACATAAAACACATACTCTAGTTTATTCTGGGGATTGATTATTTTAAATCCCCATCCACCAAACCATGATTACCATATCTCTTCTCCATGTAAATGCAAAGCTTCATCACATATTATAAATAAAACAATAGTAATTATGCATTAGAAGAGTGTCTGGACTCAAAGAATATGTGGTGAACAATCTTTCTAGAACACTGCTGGAATACATTGAAATATAGCTTGTAGAAAGCCATCCCTAATGCTTTTTTTCTGTCTACTGAGTTATTGAAGTCTTTGGATAAGTTATTTTCTTGTTCCCCCCCCCCCCCGCTTTAGTTTCATTATCTATAAAATGAAGGTAAAACACTTACTAAATTACTCTTAGTTTTTTTTCAAGTTTTAACATTGTATTAGTCTATCAATGTTCATACTTTGCAATATTAAAGACCTAAACAAGGGCTGAGGTTGTAGCTCTGTGGTAGTGTACTTGCCTAGCATGTGTGAGGCACATGGTTTGGTCCTCAGCACCACATAAAAATAAATTGAAAAAAAAGGTATTGTGCTCATTTACAACTTAAAAATAATTAAAAGGAGACCTAAATTAGGTATGTAATTGTATTTATTTTTTCTTCAAACAGCTACACTGTTTAATTCACTTAGCAAGTACTTTAATATTTTATCATGTGGCAAATTCTGTGTATTAAGGGAGCAATAAAAAATGAGGTAAAAACAAATGGAAGTTGTCAATGGGCTTATGGTAGAAAAACTGAGACATACAGTTTGCAAATGTGTATGCAAATGGAGTACTTATGTTCATTTTTGACCCAAACCACAAGCATAAATTTGCTCTGACCTTTTTTAAAAAATGCCAAATGAAAACACATACATTATACACCAAAAAATATTATCACTATGATGTTATTAAGACTTAATTATGTGAAGATTTGGTTGATTATGAAGCAGTGTATGAAAGAACATAGCAGGTGAAGTATACCTTATGAGTTGTCATTGATGTTAAAATTAAAAATATATGCCTCTGAGATAGGCAGGATCCTGGCCATTAGAAAAGTAGGATGTGATTAGCAATGATAAGAAATATCTTGGAATGGGTAGAAAAAAAGTGGGCAGTAAGAAGAATAAGAACAAAGAAGAGCTTGAGACATCAGAGTAAAGAGATGAACTTTGACCTTACTATGGAAAGGGAATCTAATTTAACTACATCAGAGAAACCTATTAGGATTTTGAAACAACTTGTGATCAGTTTAAGTGGGAATGGAATAGAAATGGAGAAACACGTATAAAAACCAGGCCACATTTTACATCATATTTTAAAATAGTGAAATAAAATTCAAATTTCAAAGGTGGTATTCTTTTTTTGGTTTGTTTTCTAGTATGGGAAATTGAACTTAGAGGTACTTAACCACTGAGCCACATCTCCAGCTCATTTTCATATTTTATTTAGAGATAGGGTCTTCATGAGTTTCTGTTGCTCCCTGCAAGAAGGGTACATGGGAGACAGGCAGGACCAGCCTGTCGTCTCCGAGGGGCTGAGAGAGAGGGTAAGTGTCGCGGCCCAGTCCCCATGCCTAGATTGGGAAGAAACCACACTGAGCCGGGAGTTGTGTCAGCCATGAAGGCGCAGCAAATCTCAACTTTATTGTGTCAGGGACAAGGTTATATAGTGATAGAAGGAGGGGGTAAGAAGAGACAGTAGCGAGAACCAATAGGGGGCAGTTATGTCACCATCACTTATGGCCTAGGCAGATTTCAGGTTAAACCATTAGACAGGGCTAAGGTCAAAAGCCCGCGCAATCCAGCCAGATCACATATATGGAAATGCTCTGGAAGAACCCATGAGGCCACCTCAGCCAACACCCAATAATGGCCATGGTCCCAAAGGAGGTAAAAGGTTCCAACAAATTTCTTAGGGTCTCACTAATTTCCTGAGGCTGTCTTTAAACTCAGGATCCTCTTGCCTCAGTCTCCCAAGCCTCTGGGATTACAGGTGTGTGCCACCATGTCCAGGAAAGGTGTTCTCTTGAATGAAGAGAAAGATATTGCTAATGCCTATACTAGAGGATTTTGGGACAGGGTTAGATTTAGCGGGAAAATGAAGACAAGACTTTAGTATGCTAATTTGAATATGCTAATTTTCAGGTGTCAGTAGAGCCACTGGTCTCTCACTTATCCTGGTTAAAGCTAGGTAATATATAAAAGTAAGACAATTTACATGTTCCATTGCTTTTCAGGGGTAATTAATTTAAAAAATCACAATATATTCTTTGTGAACTCAGTATTAAACCTAAAAAAAATATTTCTGTACTTAATATTCAACCTGATTTTTAAAATACAAATATGGGAGGTGCTTCTTAGGTAACATACTCACCTATCAATATGGGAATTTGTGTTTGTGCAAAATGTTATTATTTCAGATCTGCATTTCAAAAAAAAGATTTTTACTTAAAATCAAATATGTCATTACATTATTTATAATGGATTTGAGGCTGTGTTTGAGTGATGATTAAGTTATTTTTGAGATATTATGCATACACATACACTGACATACTTTTTACAGAGTGATATGTCTTGCCTCTTCTCTGACCAATTACAAGTGAAATCTATTTACACTTATATTAAGTGTTGAACTTGGGAAATGGGTACATTTATGCTAAATAAAAATCACAGTATGACATATTTATGCAATTAGTGCTGCCATTTTAAAAATGATGAATAGTTACTCTATGAATCAAATGAACACAATGCCCTGAATAGCTTTATTATTTCAGACATTTTAAGCTGTACTTTAGATCCATCAAAGAAGTTAAATCTTTGACTTTACTATTTTCTTTTAAAATCTTCAAATAACAAAATAAAATGAAGTTATTTATTTATTTATTTCAAATATTCTTGCATAATGATGCTTTTTAGATGGTACTTGAAATTCCATCACAATCTCAAAGAATCATAATGTATACTATGAATTTTCAGTATTGAATTAGTATTTATAAAGCTTGTTTTCTGATACCTTGTTGTCACACTGCAAAAGCCATTTTCACTCTTCTCTTATTTTATTCATTAGTAAAGCTGTGCAATAATAACCCTCATCCAATTCATTTACATAGAAAAGAAATCCAAACTTTTCCTGTGAAGATTCAATATTTGATTCTGTTGAAGTAATGTAGCAATAGATTAACAGAGAAAGTCAAAACAAATTTCTTGACCACAGTTTTACATGACACAGGAGCCTTTAGACTGAACACCTAAAAAAAAACATAGTGAACTATTTTTATTCTTGTGTTTGAGAAAGCAGGGCCAGCAGTACAGAAATGTGATTGTGTTGTAGGGACAGATGAGGCAAGGCACCAAACATAGCAGGAAACAGTTTTATTTTAGGTTCAGAGGGTACAGCTTTCACTGTAATCAATTAATCCCCTGAACCCTGACTTCAGATAGTTACAGAAATTTATATCAAACAGGCAAAAAGAGGGGCTCAGAAGTTCACAGTATGCTGAAGTGAGAAACTGATGTGATTCCATCTTTGAAGAAAAAAGTAAATAAATAGCAGCAGCTTCTACCTCAAGGCCTGTCCAAAGGAAGGGGGTGCGACCCTTGTCCTTGGAAAACCCACCACAGAGAGCTCCTGGACACATACCCACCCTGCTGAGTTGTTTGTCTGTAAATAACAGGAGAGATCTTCTGTGCCAGGTGTCCCTGACTCAGTCAGGCTAGGTGAGGACCCCTAGCAACCCCCTAGCAACCACTAATCAGCATGAGACAGGGAAAATACCTAGGATGCCAGATGACCCTCCCAGTAGTTTGTGTGGTTGATAACATGTTGGGAAACCATGTAGTTAGGCACGTACACCCCTCACAAATTAAACCAATCAGTTCAAAGGCATCCCCCTCTTGTACTAACCAAGGACTCCTACCCAACTTGTTCCCTCCAGTGAATGTGCTAATCAAAGTTAAGATTTGATGTTTGATTTTCCCACAGTGTGAAATGATTTTCTGTGTGATGTTGTGACACATAGATTATCCCTGAAAACCTATAAAATCTCACTGAAAAAAGGACCGGGACTCATTCCTTGGGACTGCTGCATCACAGGGTTGTGAGTCTAGACTCGAGCTTGTAATAAAGACTCTTGTGAGAATGCATCTGATTCGGCTCCTGGAGGTCTACTGGGGTCCCATGAATCTGGCATTACAGAAGTTAACATAAAAGCAGCTTTTTCTTTCACTGTTCTGGGCAAGTTAACCCTTCAAGGACAATACCTGGGAAGGGAAGAGCTTCTTCTTCCCTTTCTTTCCTCCTCTTGCCAGCTGTTACCATGGAGCACAATTGGTAACTTAGAAAAGTAAACATCTCAGTGCAGCTCCAGCTCATGGTCAGAGGCCTTGTTAAGGGTTTTTTTTTTTTTTATTATTATCACATTTTGCATTTGCAAACACACTTTTACAAACTACTATATTGGATAAATGTTTCTGAAAAACTAGTAAGTGGGCATTCAGCACCTGTAATGCTGACTCATTCCAGGCCCCTGGCCAAGTAAAATAGAGCAGTAGGAAAAGAGGAAGTGTTAGACCAGGACGCAAGAAAAGACCACTGACTCCAATTAAAATCAAATTAAAGCAAGCTTATTATTTCCAACGGCCGGGCTGCCTCCCCCTCCCAAAATGGTGGGAACAAGACAGCAACCCCATCTTTCCTACATCCCAGCTTTATAGCCCAGAAAGTTACACAAAATGGGGGTTATAGATAACAGAACTCTGACAAGCATCACACTAATGGTAGTTTACATTTTTTTTTTTTTTTTGCTGGCCCCAACATCAGAATTTATGAGGACCATTAGAGCCTCAGAGAGGGTCGTTGTCTGGCCAGGGAAGGCCAATATTTATGAGGTGTCACTAAAGTTTCAGAGAGGGCTGCTATCTGGTCAGAGAGCCAGGCATGGGTGAGTTCAAGGCACGGGCAGGCATTCCAAGCAGGTTCAGAATTTGCAGTAATTTATAGTAAAGTCGAAATTATGTTTTCATGGCTTTGTGGCAAGATGGCTCCCAATTTTAATAAAAGATCAGATTGGGTCTATCAGAAGTTTATTTAGATTGAACTCTTTTGTAGAGACTCTTCTGCTGACAATCCTAAAATCGATTATGGTGAAGGTTTCTGAAGCTGAGTTAAGAGTTTCTGTGGACAAGAGTGTCAGATAAGGCGAAGTGGGCAGTGATCAAAGCAGGCAAATTTAAAAAGGCTGCTGAACAAGGCTTTATTGAGATATCACTCCCGGGCGGAACTCCATCAGACTGACAGAGTGGACAGGAGAAGGGTCTGAGGAGAAACAGCATGGAAGCTTGACTGGACTGGACTTTTATGACACTTACAGCAGGAAAAGAAGGGCTTGGGACAGAAAAGGTGTTTTTAGGGTCCCTTGTCCCATTGGAGTTGGTCAGGGGAGTTGGCTGTACTCCAGGATTGACCAGGGGGTCCTGATGATTGACAGGCATTAGTCAGGAGATCTCGCTGATTGGCAGGCGATTCTGCTGGCATCTGAGTGATGTTTTTTTCCCGTGTGGGCTGCTTTGTTCTAAATCGCCACCACCGACTTAACAAAGGGGGTACCACTACAATTGGATAAAAAGTTATAATCCGTTGGGGCTGGGGATGTGGCTCAAGCGGTAGCACACTTGCCTGGCATGCGTGCGGCCCAGGTTCGATCCTCAGCACCACATACAAAACAAAGATGTTGTGTCCGCCGATAACTAAAAAATAAATATTAAAATTCTCTCTCTCTCTCTCCCCCCCTCTCTTTCTCTAAAAAAAAAAAAAAAAAAAAAAGTTTTTTTAATATACTAAAGGAGGGATCTTAAGCCTTTCTGTTCAGATTCTTCTTAACCATTCTATGTAGCTTTCTTTTCTTCTAGAAACAGGGCAGAACCCTATGTGAAATGGGGGCTTATGACCTATAATCCAGTGAAGTAGGTTAGAGAATTTCTTTATGGCTAAATCTTACACAGAATGGTAGGAAAAAAATCAAAGTATGTTTTTTGGTTTTATGGCTTGTTTTGTGGATAAAAGTTTTTGGTTTCTATGACCTGCCCTGGGAAAGATAAATTTCCATTTCTATGGCTTGCCTTGGGGGAGAATAATGCGCAAGAGACAAGAGGACAAAAGAAGGTCAGAGGGAAATTTTGCTTCTGAGACTGTTTCTGAGGTTGTCACTTTAGGATAACATTTTCTGAGCCCCAACAATTAAATGAACTAAAACCAGGGAGGGAAAACACTGTTTTCCTTCTTCCTTTTTTCAGTACTCTTACACTTCAGAAATTATTGGTATTATTCAGTGTTTGTGAATCTAACAACTTTGAATGAAAATAATAAAATGCATTAAATCTACACTCACTAAAATTAAAAAAAAGAAACCTATCCTATGCCCGCATGTTTTCTTCATAATGTATCCATTTAAATGCAGATGACCCAAGACAATAAAAAATGTTAGATCTTAGATGGCTTATATATATGATAATGATGGACTGACTATGATATCATAATGTGTGCCTCATTGGGTCAAGATGTTTTTGTTTTTTTTTTCAAATATATTACCTTTGGTCTTCATTTGCTTTAATATTAGTACTTACAAAGATTTTCATCAGATTTTTATATTTAGAGGAAGAAAAAAAGAATATCAGTTTAAAAATGGTGGGTGGTACCATAAAATCGACAGAAGGTAGAATATAACTAAGAGAGAGAGAGAGAGAGAGAGAGAGAGAGAAAGAGAGAGAGAGAGAAGAGAAGAGAAGAGAAAGAGAGACAGATGGAGATCTGATAATAAAAATAAATTGAGATGAGGACACTACAAAGTTTGAGTACATGAAAGAATCATGAGAAGCCATCATTGGGAATAGATTTTAGTGTGGTGTGGTACTACAGTGGTATTTGAAGTTTAAAGCACAGAGACTTCTGATGAACTTTTTCATCACACAATAATTTGGGAAAGTAAATGAAGATTCATATTCATAGTTTCTTAGATCATGTATTTGGACAGGGATTTTCCTAAAAACAACAATCAATTTATTAACTAGTATTTTCATTTATAACAATATGTAAGAGTAAAAGAAATTGAAGTTAAAGTGTAAAAGACCGGGTATTGTAAAGTTTCTAAGCTGCAAAGCCTGAGTTAAAATGTAAAGGACCAGGTATTGTTAAGTTTCTATGCTACACCCAAAACCTGAAATTCCTGTAGCTGTTAGAACAATTCCCGGGACTGCCCAGTAGATATTTCCCCTGACCATTTAGTTGTTTAATAACCTAGGACCCTGTGCACCTTGACACGTAGGCATCTCAGGGCCCAAACCAATCAGTTTGAATGTATCCCCCTCCTTAGGATTGCCCTCTCACTCCTGCCTGACTTGTTCCTGCCAATGAATGTACTAATCATGATTGAGAATTGTTGTTTAATTTTCCCATGCCTCATGATGATTTGTTCTGATGTATGCGAAGCCCTCGCCTTCCCCAAAAAGTGTACTTAAGCACTGCTCAACCTGTGCTCGGGGCTCTGGGCCGCTCTCCCTTGTTGAGTGAGCATGGAGCCCCAGTGCGCTGGATTCTTCAATAAACCCCCTTTTGCAATTGCATGAGTTGATCTCTTGGTGGTCTCTTCCTCCGATGTTCGCCGGACCCTTACAAATAGAAAACTGTTACCACATGTAAATCAATACACTTTTCACTTAAACAAAAAATTAACTATGATGTCAACAAATAGCTAGTGCTCAACAAGTTCTCTGCTATTCAAAAACATTAAAGTATGTGTGTTAATTAAGAAAATGAGCCAGTGTGGTGACAGATGTCTGTAACCCCAGAGGCTTGGGCAGATGAGGCAGGAGGATCAGGCGTTCCAAGCAAGCCTCAGCAATTTAGCAAGAACCTAAGCCACTCAGTGAGACCCTGTCTCTTAAGGAAATACAAAAGAAGGGCTTGGGATGTTGAAGCAAGAATTAGGCAAATAGACAAGGGTTGGATCTAGAGAATGGAGGGATTGAAATGCTAATTCCTTATCAAGATAACCTACCCCTGCTCCAACATGTTACTAAGGAGATCAGTCTCAGGGATTGTCCCTCCTAGCAGGGAGTTATAAAAGTTGTTATTTATGCCCCTTTTCTGCCAGATCACTCCACTTTGGCCCCTTGATCCCATCTGCTTCTCACCTTTTGTCAATCCCACCAGCATCTCCTGGGTCTAGTCACTATGCAGGAAGGACATGATAAGGGGAAGAGAGCAGGAGAACAAAGAAAGTCTAAGACATATAATAAAGGCAGAATGCTTTCACTTCTTGAGGTACCAGGATACCAGTTATGGCCCCCTTCTCCCTCCTGCCAGAAGTCTATGATACACCTTTTAAAATAAACCCTGATTTATATGTGTACCTTGGTGGAAGCAAACTCACAGATAACCAGCAGTATCATTGGGACTCATGGTTAAGTGACCCTGGGTTCAAACCCTGGTACAAGAAAAAAAAAAAAAGTAAAAGAAAAAGAAAAAAGAAATTAACCTTTCAAATATGTTTTTATAGAAAAAAAATTGAAATAAATAAATATATACTACCAGAAATTTGCAGATGGCAGAACATGGGGGTTCTCAACATTCATACTCACATGAGCCAACTCATCAGAGTAGCTCATCTCTTTCTGTACATCTTTCTACATATTCTACAAGGTTATGTTTCTCTGACTAACTCTTACTATGAATATAATATAATTATGAATTATGTTTTTTCTACTGGCCAGAGAAGATATTATTGTGCTATAGGAGTCTGTGGGAGGTGATCACGCTGAGTGACTAGCATTTTCCTTCCTGTGATTGCTCAAGGCTCTGTAAGTCACTTTTATAGTGATCTAGCCACATTCATAGTCATCCTAGACCCTGCCCTGATCCTCGAAGATGCAGAATATCTTCATGCATAGGTGTGCCTTCCTGCAGCCCCATGGATTGAGCTATGCTCACCTGTTTCTTTGTGATATTACCCCTTTGCCCTGTTTGGGATAGAATTTTCCATAGAAATGCCCTTTATGTTTCCCCTTCTCTTGCTCTGCCTTTGGGTGTGGCCTTCCTAGATTTAAGTCAACCTGCTGACAGCAGACATCATGAAGCTAGACTCAGCCTCCTGAAACCTGACCCCATACCTCATTTGAATGGATTCTCCTCAATAAAAGTGTCAGCACGTGCTGGATCTCTCTCCTTTTCTTAAGATCAGAGGAACCGTCATAGTACACCCAAAGAAAAAGGTATTTCTGTCTCTTGTGTGGTTGTTTGTGCAGCCCAGTTCCCCTGGAGTGACCCTGAGTTTTTTGGTCACAATGAATGAGGCAGGAGTCTTATTAAGGAAGTTGGGCTGCATTCCCACATGATGGAGACTAATGCCTACTTTTTCTTCTATTAGATGCCAGGTTTTATTGCTTGGTCTTTGATCCATTTTGAGTTGAGTTTTGTGCATGTTGAGAGACTGGGGTTTAATTGCATTTTGTTGCATATGGATTTTCAGTTTTCCCAGAACCATTTGTTGAGGAGGCTGTCTTTTCTCCAATGCATAATTTTGGTGCCTTTGTCTAATATAACATAATTATAACTTTATGGGTTAATCTCTGTGTCCTCTCTTCTGTACCATTGGTCTACTAGTCTGTTTTGGTACCAATACCATGCTGTTTTTGTTACTATTGCTCTGTAGTATGGTTTAAGGTCTGCTATAGTGATGACATCTGCTTCACTCTTTTTCCTAAGGATTGTTTTAGCTATTCTGGGTCTCTTATATTTCCAGATAAATTTTATACTGATTTTTCTATTTCTATGAGGAATGTCATTGGGATTTTGATTGAAATTGCATTAAATCTGTATAGTGCTTTTGGTATTATGGTCATTTTGACAATAATAATTCTGCTCATTCAAGAACAAGAGAGATATTTCCATCTTCTAAGGTCTTCTTTAATTTCTTTCTTTAGCATTCTGTAGTTTTCATTGAAGAAGACTTTCACTTCTTTCATTAGGTTGATTCCTAAGTATTTTTTAGGCTATTGTGAATGGGGACATTTTTCTCATTTTCTTTTCAGAGGATTTGGCACTAATTACAGAAATGCCTTTAATTTATAGATGTTGATTTTGTATCCTGCTACTTTTCTGAATTCATTTACTAGTTGTAGAAGTATCCTGGTGGAATTTTTGGGTCTTCTAGGTATAGAATCTTATCATCAGCAAATAGTGCTAATTTGAGGGTTTTTTTCCCTATCCATATACCTTTAATTTTTTTCATCTGTCAAATTTTCTCTGATCGGTGTTAAACTATGTTAAATAGAACTATGTTAAATAGAAGAGGTAAAGGATGGCTTTCCTATCTTGCTCAAGTTTTAGAGGGATTCTTTCATTTTTTTCTCCATTTAGTATGATGTTGGCCTGGGAATTAGCATAGATAGATGTTTTGATGTTGTGATATGTTCTGGTTATCCCTAGTTTTTCTAGTGTTTTGAATATGAAAGGGGGGTATATTTTGTCAAATGCTTTTTCTGCATCTATTGAGATGATCATATGATTCTTATCTTTAAGTCTATTGATATGATGAATCGCATTTATTGTTTTCTGTATGTTGAACCAAACTTGCATCCCTGGGATGAAACCCAGTTGATTGTGGTGCACTATATTTTGATATGTATTTGTACTAGATTTGCAAGAATTTCATTGAGAATTTTTGCACCTACCTATGTTCATGAGACCTATTGGTCTGAAATTTTATTTTTTTTAAAGTGTCTTTGTCGGGTTTTGAAATCAGGGTGATATTGGCCTTCAAGAATGGATTTGGAAGTGCTCCCTCTTTTTCTGTTTCTTAAAATAATTTGTAGAATACAGGTGTTAATTCTTCTTTATAGGTCTTGTGGAACTCAGCTGTGTATCCATCTGGTCCTGGGCTTTTCTTGGTTGGTAGGCTTCTGATGGTGTCTTCTATATCTTTGCTTGAAATTGATTTGTTAAATTGTGTATGTCATCCTGATTAAATTTTAGCAACTTATATGCCTCTAGAAGTTTGTTGATACCTTCAATAGTCTCTATTTTATTGGAGTACAAGTTGTCAAAATAATTTCTAATTATCTTCTGTATTTCTGTAATGTCTGTTGTGATTTTTTTTTTTCATCACATATTTTCGTGACTTGAGTTTTTCCTCTCCTCTTTGTTGGCATGGCTAGGGTTTGTCAATTTTATTTATTTTTTTCAAAGAACCAAATTTTGTTTTGTCAAGTTTTTCAATTGTTTTATTTGTTTCAATTTCATTTATCCACTTCAGATTTTAATTATTTCCTGTATTCTACTTGTTTTGGTTTTGATTTGTTCTTCTTTTTCAAGGGCTTTGAGATGTAATGTTAAGTCATTTATTTGTTGACTTTCCCTACTTTAAAGGAATAGACTTCATGTAATGAACTTTCCTTTTAGTACTACTTTTATAATGTCCCAGAGATTTTGATACATTATATCAAAATACTGATATATTGTATCAGTATTCTCATTATGTCTGAGATTTTTTTAATCTCCAAATCCTTTTGCAACTTGTTGTTCATTCAGTAGCATATTATTCAGTCTCCAGGCATTGGATTAGTTCTTATTTTTTCATTTTATTATTGGTTTCTAATTTCATTCCATTGTGATCTGATAGAATGCAGGGTAGTATGTCTGGTTTTTTTGTATTTCTTAAGAGTTGTTTTGTGACATAATATATGATCTATTTTAGAGAAGAATCCATGTGCTGCTGAGAAGAAAGTGTATTCACTCATTGAAGGATAATATATAATATATGTGTCATTTAAGTCTAAGTTATTTATTGAATGATTGAGTTCTATAGTTTTTTGTTCAGCTCTTGTTTGGAAGATTTATACTTTTGTCAATGAGGTATGTCAGAGTCACCAAGAATTATTGTGTTGTGATCGATTTGACTCTTGAACTTGAGAAAAGTTTGTTTGATGACCATATGTGCTCCATTGTTTGGGGCATATATGTTTATAATTGTTACATTTTGTTGGTTTGTGGTTCCCTTGAGCAGTATGAAATGTTCTCCTTTGTCCCTTTTGATTAACTTTAGCTACTTTATTTGATGGATTTGAGGATGGAAACCCCCGCTTGCTTCTGCAGTCCATATAAGTAGTATGAGTTTTCCCAATCTTTCACCTTCAGTCTGTATATGCCTTTTCCATGAGATGAGTCTCTTGAAGGCAGCATATTGTTAAGTCATTTTTAAATCCAACCAGCTAACCTATGTCTTTTGAATGGTGAGTTTAGGCCATCAACATTGGGGGTTAATATTGAGACATGCTTTATATTCCCACTCATTTTTGGTTTTTTTGGTATTTAATTGGACTTGATTTTTCCTTTGATTAGTTTTTCCTTTAGTGTAATAACTCCCTGTGTTTATTTTCATTCTTTTTTTCATTTCCTCTTTATAGAATATTTTGCCAAGGATGTTCTGTAGTGCAGGTTTTATCCAATTGTTGGGGTTGTCTTTCTTAGTACCACCTCAGGATGGTGAGAGTTACCAGGGTGAGGGTTGGTCTTGGGTGCAGGGCACCTAGAAGTGGGGTATGGCACCTATGGGTCCCATTGGGATACTGCACATCAAGGATATCCTTTGGGTTCTGCTCCTGTGATGTGGGTGCAGGTTTATCTCCTCATTTCACTTGTAGACCTCACAGTTCCTGCCCTCTAAATTAGTCTCTACAGTGTATCTCCCTCACCCTCTCCATTTTTATTTCCTAATAAGGAATGTTTCTTTCTGGTGGTTTTGTTTGTTGCACTCTGGTGTCTGTGCACCTGTTGCAGAGGGTTGTTTTATATTGGGCACTCACTCTGCCAAGTCAGTGGCTGCTGGGAATTGGTGGGAATTAGAAAACTATGAATAACTGGCTATACAGTGTTCCAAACTGGTAGTTGCCCCAAGTAAAGATGGTAATGGAGGTGACCCAAGATGGAGGTAGCTCCTTTCAGTAATGGGGTGTTGGGTTCAGTGGGGGAAGCTGGGCGATGGCATTGTGTGATATATTCAGAGATGAGCTTGGTGGCATGCAGTGTTGCAGCTGTGAGATTTCTTATGAGCCTGTGATGTCCAAGGTACAGGCAGGCTACCATGAGTTGAGGACTATGGCAGTCCCAAGATGGAGGCAACCAGGGGAGCGCCACATTAGTAGATGGGGGTACACAAGGGAGTGACGGCTGAAATTCCTGTGCTTGGGTAGCAGCTGAGTGTCCTTTGTGGGAGTGGTGTCTGGGAATTCTGCACTGATGCTGTTGGTAGTGTTCTGTTAAGGCACCCAAGAGACCTGCATGCACAAATAGTTGGGAGTTGGGAATCCTTTTCTAACTTTAAGGCCCAGGGCCCTGTGTGACATGGCACAGTGATTCCTTCATGGGATCAGCTGTGGAAGGGTCCTCTATCACTCTCAGCAAAGCAGTGTTCCCACTAGTTGAGACCCTGGTCAAACAGCAACAAGGAATGTTGCCTTTCTCTGGGCTGCCATCTTGAATCTCTTAAGTAGTTTCTTAATGGTAAGAGTTTTAATGAGGGGCTGGGGATGTGGCTCAAGCAGTAACATGCTCACCTGGCATGTACGGGGTGCTAGGTTTGATCCTCAACACCACATAAAAATAAAATAAAGATGTGTCCACCGAAAACTAAAAAAATAAATATTAAAAAAATTCTCTCTCTCTCTCTCTCTCTCTCTCCCTCTCTTTAAAAAAAGTTTTAATGAATTAAGTAACAAATCTCAAGGGCACTAGGAGTGTCATAGATATAAACACAAGATTAAAATGTATTATTTTATAGTTTTTTGAAATAAAAATGACACTTGTTAGTATACCAAATTTATTAGTCTAAGTAATAACAATTTTGTCAGTGGCCTTACACATACTAGGTAAGTACTCTACCACTGAGTGTCATTCCAAACCTCTAAATGATAACTTTTTACTTAAACTGACTATATTCATTTTTATAAGTGACAAGTATAAACACACATATAATACAAAGCACTGTACCACTAAGCAGTACTGTGAATGATGATACTAGCCACAGGAAAACTTGTAATAAAAATATTTGTTTTCTTTTGGTTTATCTTTGATTTGATGCCATAGAAAGCAGTAGGCCTTTTATGTAATATTGCTATTTTTTATTAAATTCCCATTTAGTATTAATTAGTTAAAAATATCTCCTTTTCTCCCATTTGCCTCAAAATTATACAACCTCAGGGGTAAGCAATTATTTTTCAAAAAATATTTTAATGTATATTTTTAATTTGATACAAAATAATTTTATGTATTTATAAATAACAGAGTGGCATTTTAATACACTAATGGCGTGTAATAATCAGATCAGGGTGATTAGTATTTCTGTCACTTCAGATATATATCACTTCTTTGTAGATATTCTGACTGGAGAAATGTGCTGTGAAGTGTTCCTTTGGTAAGCAAACTCCTGGAGGGTAACAGGTGCTCTGTTTTTCACTTTTGGAATGCCCAGCAGGTTCTCCTTGAAGCTAGAAAGATAACTATACAGGTGTAGTTTCTAGTTACTATGGTAATATCCTTAGAGAAATGGCCTCTGTGTCTTATCAGCCTGGATTTTGAACTCAGTTATCTAGTACCTGGGATTAAAAGAATACTAAATAATAATAATGTAGTCATGACACTAACAACCTGGTATAACTTTTGATATAAATAAATGCAGCTGCTTGAAGGGGCAACCACTTATTTTGCTGCCTTTGCATCTTGTCTCTGTGTCTCCTTGTATTTTCCTTACACTTCTTTGTATTGGAAGCTTCAAAATACATAAAAGCATTTCATTGAAAAGAACACAGAAGTTTTACTGAGAATGAAAGCATATGAAATTCATTTAAGAGATGCCAAGATATGACATGAAAAAGTTGTGTGTCTGTTCTACTAGAAATTATTTACAGAAATTCATAAAAAGATAGCAAAAAAAATCTTCAGAAGAACATTTATTTTGTCATCAAACTGAATGGTTAATGAAGTGGATAGGAGCTTGAGTTGCTGGGATTACAGGCATGTGCCACCACACCTGGCAGGAAACATAATTCCATAATAACACTTCTACATCCTATAAATATTTTAATTCAATCACTCATAAGATATTTTAAAAGTTCTATGGTTGGAACCCTTTTAATCTAAGATTTGTTTTTAAACACTTATTATAACTTACCCAAAAAATTGCTTAATTTTGCATATTTATTTATTTATTTATTTAATCTGAGGTTCATAGTAATCTTTACAACAGAAAATGTATTCTTTGGAAAAGAATGGTACATGTGCTTCATTTTAGCCTAATTTGAGGGTCATCCTAACATGGATGAGGGTAGCAGGCAAAATCCACTGTCTTATTTTAGTTGAGGCTGGCCTTTCAACAAAACTTAGATAAAATATCTACATTTGAAACTTATCCTTGCCCTTATTAAAAACATCATTCTATTTAAGAATATAAGGAAAAACAGTTTTCGTGTATAGTTTCCTGTGTCTGTCTGAATGTTAGTTAACATATTAACATCACATCTTAAAACTGAATCAAAGAGAAAGTCTAAGAAAGTTTTTAATTTATTCTTTGTAGGAAAACCTAAAAACATATTTTCATGTTGTACATTGCCAAACTTTAAATCAATCAGACTCTCATTATCTTTCCAAACAAATTTAGATTCCCACCATAGTGTAAATAATAATGTAATTATCCATAAACTTATTGATAACAGATTGCTTTTATTCACCTGCAAAATATTAAATGACATGAATAAATCACCATTTAATTTTCTTGTAAGAATAAATTAAATGTCAAAAAATTAAAATGTATTTGTTTACAGATGTACTCCCTAGGTGATCAATGCTCTATCATCTTAATTATTGGAATATCACATTTTAGAATGCCAAGCATTTGGGCCATTTAATTATATTTGTTAAAAAAAAAGATTATCATAGTACCAGTAAAAGCATGCAAACATAAACAAGAAAAACTCACAAAAAAAATTTAGTTTGGATGAGACCACAGGTAAAGTGTTTTCCTAAACTTTGAATTTTTTAATACTTGTAAACCTGGGGAACTAAATACATTTAATGTACTAAGAGGCCAGTAATAATTGAAATCATAATAACAGAGAAATCATATATACACATGTATTACATATAGATACATATATATGTACATTGCATGTGTTTATATTATATATATAACTTATTTTTGAAGTAAAATTTAAAATCTATAGATTAACTTATAATATGTGGTTCCTTTTAGCATAATATATAGGTTAGATCTTGTTAGTGCTGTTTACCATGATGAGTCCTTGCTTCCCTGAATACTGAAGTATAACACCAGAGAAGCAGGCCAAGGCAAGTGTAGAGTGGAAAGTGGAAGACTTTATTAAAGGATAGCAGAAAAATCTCCGCCCCCCCCCCCCCCACCAAAGGAGGAAGAAGGGGACCAGAAAGGCGGAACCCATGGAAAGGGGAGGTCTTTCTTCTTTTATATCTAGGGTTTTCTTTTGTCTTCCCACATCCCTGTCCTTTATTTTCTTCTATCCTGCATATGCTGGGGGATGCAGGTGGGAAGGCCAAAAGGTGGGAAACAGGTGGACTCCTGGGGCAGGGAGGAGTGATCTGGACAGGAAGGGCCTAGGGTGGTTTGATTAACATCTCCCTGTTTTGCTAGGAGCTATTTTATTACTAATTAATTAGGATGGGCCTGGGGCCTTGGGGACATTTACATTATTTCAATTTCCCCAGTTGTTGTTCTGATTTTCTTGGGCTCAGATCAGACTCCATTTTCTTCATGGACTCCATTTTCGATATGGTCTTCGTTTTCTTTTTTGGGTGTGATATTAGACCCGATTTACCTAACTATACTAACTGCCTATCTTTAAATCTGGCTTTAATCTCCTAAAATGAGAAAACAATGCTAATTTCCACAAATAGTATTTATCACCTAACATACAAGTGAATCTCATATATTCAATAACAGGCTTCCCAGTTACACTGCATGCATTGAACCTATATATTTTTAATTTTACCAACTCTTATAGAACATTTAGATAGACCTTATGTGCATAGCATATTTATCACTCAAATATATACACATCTGTAGTCAGAGAAATATAGGTTGTTGGTAATTTATTAAATTAAGTTTCAAAACAATCATTCAAAAGACTTTAAAATATATAGGTACTTAACATACACTGATTCTGTTAAGATTTAAATTTCCTAGGTAATAAAAACCTAACAGATACAAGAAATCATTTTGACAAAACCCAAAATACTTTTTCTAAAAACCAGTTCTTTTAAATGTTATTAAGAAAATGTTATTCTAAGAAAACTTTGTTACTTTAAACATAGAGAATTAGATTCTGGTTTTATATCAGTACATTAAATTTTAACCTTAGAAATAAACTTATAGCAAATGTAATCACATACAAATTTTCTAAGATTTATCTTCCATAAACATTCAGGGACTTAGACACTCTACAACTTATTTATACCTGTATATTTGTCATTTTTCTCTTTCTTTCTTGGACACTAGGACAAAGATCTTATTTTATCATACAAAATTCTTTCTCATCAAAAAGCATTCAGGGACTTAGACACTCTACAACTTATTTATACCTGTATATTTGTCATTTTTCTCTCTCTTTCTTGGACACTAGGACAAAGATCTTATTTTATCATACAAAATTCTTTCTCATCAAAAAGCATTCCTTTTCCTTCTTTACTTTCCAAAACTTACCCACACCAGTAAATTTCTTATATCTTTCTCCTATTTTCTGATTTTTTTCCTCTTAAATTTACATTATGAAACAATCCTTAACAATATTTCTAAATATAGACAAATTGCTTCTTTTTTCAATAAAATACTTCATGCTTTTTATGCCTTTTAAATTAAGCCAGTTTAAATTATTGTTGTTATTTATATGGAGTATGTTGATATAAATTTCAACTCTTAGTAACCTTGCTTTTAGTGAAGATCCAAACACAAAGCAAATTCAAACTGTTTTTCCACATATCAATTCATGTAACACACACACACACACACACACACACACACACAGGTGGGGTTTTTTTTGCGTATATGTACAAAGAAAGTGTGTCTCATGAGACAGTGAAAGGGAGACATATAGACAGGTTTAATGTTTTAAAAAATTGCATAGACTAGGATTCTATCCTCACATGGAGATGATAAGAGAATCTATTTTTCTATCTATCTATGTATCTATCATCTATATCTTATAGAATTTAATAAGCCAAGAGTATTTGAATGTGTATTTAGCAATTGATATTTCAATATTTTAACTTACCAATGTATGTGTTAACAAATACATTTATAACTCTTTTTTCCATTTAATCAAATCTAATTACTCTTTTTTACAACCACTTTTGTTACCCATGGAAACCATGTTATCAGATAAGCAGAATGTTTTAATCAGTTTTTTATTGCTGTGATCAAAGTACCGCACATGAACAACTTAGAGAAGAAAAAGTTTAATTTTGGTTTCATGATTTCAGAGGTCTCATTCTGTGGTAGGCAGACCTCATTGTCCTGGGTCCAAACAAGGCAGAACAACAATGTTGAAGGACATGGTGGAGGAAAATTGTTCAGCTCATGGCAGCTGGAAAGCAGAGAGAGAGAGAGAGAGAGTGGGAGAGAGCATAAGGATTCAGGGACAACATATATAATCCCCAAGGATACGTTCCTATTGACCTACTTACTTCAGCCACAATCTACTTGCCTACACTTGCCACCCAGTACACCCTTTTAAATTGTTAATCCAAAATATGGATTAATCCACTAATTATGTTGCTGCTGACAATTTAATCATTTTATCTCTAAATATATCTGTCTTAATACATAAACTTTTGGTGGAACAACACATATCCAAACTATAATAGTTAATATTTTAAGTGAGTTTTTTTCCTGCCAAAGAGAAAAAAAAAGAAACTTTAACAAAATGAACACTATTCTTCAAACATATTAAGGGTGACAAATACAGTCTTGATTCGCTAGTAACCTAGGCAAAAGCAAGTGTTTTAATAATTCTAAAGGATCTTCACTTTTATCTTTCCAATGCATTTAAATTGATTTATTCATCAAAAACTTTAAGTAAGTCATATGAATTAGAGGAGTTTTGGTGTATACCAATTTAAAATTCATTAGCACTCATTTTTTATAAGCAAAATTCATACCATGGTGACAAAACATATAATACACACACACACACACACACACACACACACACACATACACCAACATACATTAAAACAGAGAAAAAAATAAGTTTTAATTTAGATTCATTTGCCATTCAAAAAAAAAAACTATACTGTTGATATGATTGCCATATCTCTAAGCAATCCTTAATCTTAATTTTGAACATGGAATGATTTAGTTTGAAAATGTCACACAATGACATAGACCTTAGTCTATACATCATTGTAAAATGTATAGGAAACTGCCCACTGAAAGCAAAACAGGTTTAAAGGTGGGGCTTGTTATATTTAATTTTTCCAATGTATTTCAAGAGCTAATCATTAGAAGGAAACATCCTTAGAAATTAAAATTTATTTCATAAACATTCAGAAAAATCCAACTTTGGAGAACTATTTATTAAATCCTTCTGATATAATTTGTTTTTAAGTCATATATCATCCTTCAAAGAGTAAGAGAGAAGATTTTCTATGCTCACACAGCCTTGGATAGCTTCCTTTGAACTTTCCAAAGTCTTTTAAATTTATGCCCAGTGATATTTTTCAGAATCATTTTGTTAGAAGCTTGTCTGTTGTCTGGAGCAAGAGTTAATGATAGGCCTCATAGGGATTAATTTTAGAGTCACAAATGGGCAAGATATCCTCTTTAACCATGAAGTAGAAATGAAAGTTTCTCATGAAACAAGAAAAGAGAATATATATATATATATATATATATATATATATATATACAGTTTTTAAATATGCATAGACAAGACCAGGTATTCAATTTCCATAAGGGGAAAAGAGAGTTACAGATGCTCACTAAGCAGTGCTTACACCATTTTAATATTCCAGAGACCAAAATAGTGCCTGTCACAGGTATAAGAAATAGGTAACAGAAGACACCTACATGTAGAAAGCCTGTAGACTTAAGAATGGCTGGGGAAGAGGGTATCAGTTGTGACTCATACTCACACAATGGTTCAGTGGCCTCTTGTCATTTATGAAGTGAACTTATGTCAAATATCATCACTGTTTATCCTTTTCTTTACGACTCTCTAAAGAGAAAGATCCCTTATTCTTCCTATATTCCCAAGTGAGTTGGAGAGTTAGCCCTTAAATAAATACTTGAGACACAAACCCTTGAACAACTGGCTTTCTTTGAAAAGACAGCAAGTGAAAAAATCTAGATAAATATTCAGATCTTTAATATATTTCCCATTTACAAAACAATTCAAGCTTACTTTTTTTTTATAACTTAAAAGTCCATTTTAGGCCATGTTTCTTCAGTTTCTAATTTATATTGAGGCCAAGCTTTATGAAACAAACAAAAAAATTCAATTCCCTTTTCATTAAATTCTCTGTCTTTTAAAATAATCCCTAGTATGTAATGTGCACACAAAGAATGGAATCTCAAGGATAGGCATTAAATTTCCTATAATTGTTGAGAGCCACAGCCGAAGGGGCCCCAGCAAACTTCCAGCTGCCAGCTGATGATTGGCTCACAGCGGCCCCAGCAAACTTCTAGCTGCCAACTGATTGGGTCCTCTGCGGTGATGCTCATTGGGCTGTTTCCCCACCCTTTCAGACCACGGAGCTGCTTATTGGGGTACTTTTTTTGGCTCTGCCCACATGACCCAGCCAATTGGCCTCAAGAGCAGGAGGAGTGGGGGAGGTGGAGAGGCTTGTGGGAAGCCAGTGGTGGCAGTTGGGCTCTGAGGGAATTCCTGAAGAGCTGTGTGATGTGGTGTGTGTGTTCTAAAAATAAAGTTTGTTTCTTTTGACAAGTGGCTCCTGAATTGTGCCCAGCCAGACTGCAGCATATAATCTTGTAATTCCTGTACTATATTTTCTCTTTTTTTAAGAAAAGAAAACAAATAATTTCTCAAGCTACTCTTTGAATCCCTACTTAGATTAAAGTTTTACTCTGTCCAGTATTTCCACTTACTGATAATCAAGCATCCCTGAACTATTGGGGCAACTTTGATTTAGAATAAAAAATTCCAGCTCATACCGTCTGCAAATTATCTATTCTACAAGCATCCCCACTTCTCATAAATGTGCATGTTTCTATTCAGGATCTACTCAGCTCTCTCAAGTCTCTACAGGATCTTTGGAACTTGGGTAGTGAGTTATTGAGAAGAAATAAATAAGTTTTTGTCCTTTATGAAATTTCCTTGGATTCCAAATAATCTAAGTGTGCTTGAAAATTTATGACTTTTAAAATAGTGAGGAGATAAAGACCCTGTATAGAGTTTTTAAGAGAATTAGCAAGCATTCTGAGATAGGAAATAATTAGGTAAATTTTAATAGACGTGCTTGATGTCTTATTCTAAGTAAAGAATTGGGATCATGTAAGTCTTACAGTGGCTTGGATTTTAAAGGTATACTTTTTTCCCTTGCTCTTAAACACATTTGGGAGGCAACACAAACATACGTTGTATTCCACCACTTGATTAAAATAATAGAACTGAGAAAAGACAAATACAAGACAGGAAGAGAGGTTATAACTTTTACAATTAGTCCTGAAATTGCAGTATAAGTGAAAGGTGCAAAATGAAAGAATTTTTTCCTTAGTTGTTGATAGATGTTTATTTTATTTATTTATATGTGGTATTAAGAATTGAACCCAGTGCCTCATACATGCCAGGAAAATGCACTACCACTGAGCCATAGTCCTAGCCCCAAAATGAAAGAATTTAATGAAAAAAAGTGAATTCCCAAATTATTTAGTATTTCAGTGATTCTACCAGATTTCAAAAAAAGGCATCAATTGTCACCTTACAGCAATTTTAATCTACATGGCTCAGGGATTTCTCAAAAATTCAAGAAGTGGAGCCCTGGCAAATAAGGTGAGTTGGGCCCTTATGCTCTTTGAAAATGAAGAAAGCAGAAGGAAAGATGAGAAGTTCAGGAGATATTACAGCCAAAGAAGAAAGAAAGCCAAACATGCCAAGGTTGGTGGCTCCATGAGCCCCACTTTGGGGACCAATGAGAGACGTTACCTGTGGAATTCCCAGAGAGGAGTATCTCAACTCAGAAAAAAAATGAAGTTCTTGGCAAGTGTCACAGAAATGAATATATGTATATCAGTTGGAGGTATCGTACAGATATTTATTTAGAAAGCAGAGACACATTCTAGGGAGATCGTGGAGAACTTCAACAGTATAATGCTGCTTCTTGGTCTGGGCTTCTAGTATTTGTAGAGCGACAGTATCTAAGGTATAAACTAGAGATGTATTGAGGACAGAATAACACAGTTTTACATTATTTACCTCTTTTATTGCACATTGCTCTCCTATCGTATTTGTTTTTACAGGCAAGGATGCAAGATAAGGACCTGGACTAGATTGCTTCCAAAGTTTTCCTTTTGCATTGCAACAATTCATGGATATTTGCTGCATACTCACTGGTTCATAGGATTTCCTGCACTCATGTGTTTCATTGGTGCTTCTGTTTGAGACATAGTTTATCTGTATTCCCAAATTCACAAATTCTTCACTTATAAGAAAGCTTAAAAGAGTTTTTTGTATTGTGGACAGAAATTGTTATCTCATATCAAAGACAATGTCATTGTAGGTGAAATCCTTTTCCCTATCCATATCTGTAAGGGCATAGAGGATTTTGATGAAGACTGAGACTAATGTCACTGGCAACACTGTTGCAAACATCATTTGTTAGGTATAATAAGCATTTTATATAATGTAAAATTGTGTTATTCTTCCCTGAATCCACCTCTAGTAAACCAATCCTGAACTTAAACAATAATGTTTAAAGAGAGAATTCCAAAAGACATTTTTAAATAGTTGGAAATTTATTAGAAATCACTAGATACAAAATGATCTATCTTTATGATTTCAACCAGTATATACCTAGAAACACTCGGACTTGTATGGTGCATTTTAAATTCATGATGTTAAAAAATTGAATTATTTTTATATACCCTAATCCAATGCTCTCTATTTCAAAGAAAAGCAACATTATATACCTATGAGCTAAGACCAGAAGTCTGGAAATCATATTTTTTTTTTAAAGAGACAGTGAGAGAGGAGAGAGAGAGAGAGAGAGAGAGAGAGAGAGAGAGAGAGAGAGAGAATTTTTTTAATATTTATTTTTTAGTTCTCGGCGGACACAACATCTTTGTTTGTACGTGGTGCTGAGAATCGAACCGGGGCCGCATGCATGCCAGGCAAGTGCGCTACTACTTGAGCCACATCCACAGCCCCTGGAAATCATTTTTATATTTTTTCTCTTCATCATCTACTTGAACCAACCATTAACAACCTTTAGAATACATTGTGGAAATATTTACTTTTCTATTTTTCCAGATATATAATCTTAACCACTAATAACCCTCAACTGGGCTTTGTGGTAAATTCCTGAATGGTCTTATTGTTTATTGCTATTCCTTACTTTTTACTCACCAAAACGCCATTGGATGGTAAGGTATGATTTGAATATGACCTCACAATTTATGTTTGGAAATTAATTTACTAATTCATATTTTAATGATATTTGTAGGTGGGTCCTTCAGATTAGATGAAGTCATGTGGATTGAGTGCCTATGAGGACATCAGTAGCTTTTTAAAAATAGGAAGAGTGACCCAAAGTATTATACCTGCCCTGTCCATCATGTGATGCTTTACAGTATATTATAATATAGCAAAAACACCTTCCCCAGATAGTGAGACACACTCTTGTACTTCTTAACTGCCAGAATTAACCACAAGTCACATAAGCTTCTATTATTTATAAACTACTTGGTCTCAGATATTTCATTATAGCAATAGAAAGCAAACAGAACACATTATACCTTGGGTCTGGCATATTGAAGATGATCAATAAATATTTGTTCATGGGGATATATAAATGATGGAAGTAAAAAATGTGAAATGAATTAAAATTTAATGATTAAAATACAGATATGATTATTACTTCAGCTATCACTCAGTGGATTTCCATTGCTTCTAAAACTAAATATAAAATCTGTAATATACCTTATATGTTTCTTAATAATATTTTCAATATTTATCTGTTCAAGTTCTTCATTTGTTCCTCCCCTAACCAATGATCCTCTGAATTTTGTAAACTTCACATTAAAATTTTTCAGATTTCCAAGCATGGCATTTTTTCTGTTATTTCCAGAAATACTCAGTTTGAGTCTCCTCCTTGAAATATTATTTCTTGTTTCATCTAAAAAACTTCTACTTATTCTTTAAATCATTCCCCTACCCCTCCCATTTCTTTTGGGATGATTCATATGTATGCCAATTAGTCTGAGTTGAATACCCTCTTTCTATGCTCTCATATGCCTACTATTTCTGCATCTCTATGTTATTCAGTAATTTTTTTTAAAAAAAAAGCAATAACAACTCTTATAACTGTGGCTATGTATTTAAAGCATAGAACAAAGACTTCCACTGAGCTTGTGTTCAGTAATATTTGTTCAATACCTTAGTAATGAACAAATGAATTATATCATATGTAGAATCATTTATGGTCAATTGAAGAGCTAATATTCACCAGAAAATTTGTGTTGCATATGTTGGCATATATGACCTGGATATCCATTCATAAAAAGTGAATGTAATCTGCACATACTGGCACTACTGCCATTAGACAAGTCTTTAGTTATCATCTTTTATTGCCACTGTTTCAGCTAAAGAAGGGTGGGCTGCCAAATTTTATACTTACTTCCCAGTAGGTGTATACATCTAAATGCTTCATCATAGAAGCATCAAGACACATCTCTTGCCCTAATTCAGGACAGCTCTGCATGGTCACTCCATTACTGAAATTCCTCACAAAGTAAATTCAGGCATTTAAGTCATATATCCTTGCAGCTTTACCTTACCCTCTTCCTAATTAAACTTGTTTTCTCTCTCTTTGTAACAGCAATTAGTTGTAAGAGTGATATAGGACAAATGAGGCGGGACACCTGGGGAATTTTCAGAAATCAAGTTTATTTAAGCTGCAGTAGTCCAGAGGGCCTAATGATTAAAAATCTCTGGAACCTAGGTATGGAAATTATTTTAGATTTCTACTCAGTGGGGTAGTTATATGACAGTTGCTGAGTACACAACATTTACTCTTTGTCCCATAGTTTAGGTCAGACAGAGTTTTTACAAGTTTTTACCAAGGAAAACAAAGACAGTAACTTTTAATGGAACAAACTCTCTTTGAGACAGAGTTTGTCACACCTTTTTCCTGCAAACCTGGCATTTACAAGAAAGAGGAAGCTTCAAACCATATTGAGCTCTCTGCAGAACTCCTGTGAAATCCTGTTGACAGTCTTTGTAAATTCTTGCTAACAAGAAGCTTAATTATGGCTCTTTGATGTGTGTGTGGGGTACTTGGTGGCTGCATCAAGAATGCTAATAACCCCCTTTGCCTTCTAACCTTTCTGTCAGAGCCTATTTCCTTAGGAGAAAACCCTAAATGTGTTAGTGAATAGGAAAGTTTGAGGTTGTTCAACTTTTCAATAAATTAATAGTATTTCTTATCTTGGTTATTTGCCTTTGTCTCTTCCCCTTATCCCAATTCAATATCCATTCTCTCTACAGTTCTCTGTTCTGTCTTTGACACAGGGAATTGATCTTGATGACGTTCCAAATATATTGCTTCAAACTATGGCACTTTGTCATTTGAGAAAACTGCTAAAAGTGGAAGTTCTCTCTCATTATTCCTCTCACCCTTCTCCCCTGAAACAGGTCATATACCCTAGGAATATTAGTCTCTAATATTTTCCCACTCTGAATCAGGCCATAAGACCCTAATCTGAGGCATATTTTTTAATACCCAGAGGGATACATTCTTATATGTGAAAATATTGGGATATAGAAAAGAAATTTGAACAAACAAGTTTTGGCAATACCACTTCATTCTAATACAATTATACTAAAATAGCCTGTGTTTTCTCCAATCACATTCTCTATGATTATCCAACTTTTTATGAAAACCAAGAATAGGAAATACATAGTTTTACCTATTTCTTTTGCTTTAATTTCTGAAAGATTTTATATCATATTAATTATATCAAATTAAAGCAAATGTTGTTTTCTTTTTTAAAGATTTTTTTAGTTGTTAATATATCTTTATTTGACTTATTTATATAAATTCCAGAGAATAAAACCCAGTGCCTCACATATGCCAGGCAAGAGTGCTACAACTGAGCCCCAACCCCAGCCCATACATTTTTTTTTTCCTGGATGATCTATATTTTTCTATAAGGGACTGAGCTATAAACCTAAGACAAGAAGAAAATATATTTGTTGTCCTGGTTCCCAGTCATGTTCAGTCAGTAGAAGGCAGAAGGTGGAGACAGAATAATTTTTAAAAAGAGTTCAAGAGATATTTGTTTTCTGACACTGCTCTGACACCAAATATAGGGGGCTAAACATTTTTTTTTTCCACACAAATTCTGGAATTCTCCAACAACAATCAAACTTTTGTCAATTTATTTCAATTCTGTAACAAATTCCTGGAGTTATTTCCAGAAGAATTTATAGGTTAAGAACTACCTCCTGTAAGACATATCCTATTTCAGATTCCAGTCACAAATAGAGTTTCCAAGGTAACCACATTTTTTTCCTGATCATATACAAGTTTAGAGGGATTTTATAGTCTTTTCTAAAGGATCAATAGTTTTCTAGAATGTCTTACAGTCCTCAGTGTTGCCAAAAGCTTGATGTTTATCCTCAAAACCAATTCAATAATAAAAACAAGAAAAAGAAAAAAAAGTTTTATTTTTTTTACTAACAAAGGAGAAACAAGGGAACTCCTGTCCCAGAGTCTATGAATCTGATCATCAGGGGGAACAGGTTTTTTTTTTTGGGGGGGGGGGGGCGGGTGGGTACCAGGAATTGAACTTGGATGCCCTGAGCCACATCCCCAGCCTACTTTGTGTTTTCTTTAGAGACAGGTCTCCCTGAGTTGCTTAGTGCCTTGCTTTTGCTAAGTCTGGGTTTGAACTCCCAATCCTCCTGCCTCATTCTAAGCAACTGGGAATACAGGTGTGCACCACTGTGCCCAGTAAAATAGGTTTTTTTGAAGAGGTGATTCAAAGTCTACATTCCAAGTGTGTCCTTTTTGGGATTGTAATTCACTTAATTTGGGATATGTCTGTTTCTTAGGTCTTCTGGTGTCATCACTAAAGTCTAAATTACTCATTCTTGTGGTATGTGTGATTGTTCAAGGAAAGATTATTCAGCCTAGGATAGGAAGAAGGGTAATTTTGCTTCCACCAAGATTTGGAGAGGGAGAGGGAGAAGAAAAGAAAGAAAAAAAAAGTCAGTTTTAAAATAAACTGCAGTGGCAGAGAGAAAGGGTTAACTTAAAGTTCACAGTATGAAGTGTGTCCCTACATTTCCTTACTGTCAATTTCTATTTTCCTTTTCTATGAAAAAATGGGTGATGACATCTGCAAGCTAATTATTGCTGAAAATAGATGATGAAAGGGGTCTTAGATTGGAAGGTTCTACTTGTAATTTTTTTCTTTTGGAACTTTACTGCAAGGAATGGAGAGGTGACTTCAACCTTGGTGGGGACCTGGAAGAGCAGTTAATATTTGACTGAGAGTTGTACAGACGTCTTAAATCTAGTTTATTTCATGATAGCCACATTTTCCCTTCTCTCTAAGAAAGCAGAAATTGTCTCTAATGTATTATTTCTTTGGGGGATCAGTTTAAGTTTGCTTCCGGAGATACCGTCATAGAGGAGAACAATTGGCAAAACCTTAACCCATTGCAGATAGGTTTCTTGGCATTATTTAACCACCATATTTTAAGGTACGATTATATATTTTTGGTTTTCCCTGTAAATCAGGTTCTCTGAGGTATATGTAACTTCCATTGACTATTTACTGTCTGTTCATTTGGTGGGTCACTTGTAAAATGAAATATGGCCCATTGTCACTTTTTATCAAGGAAGGGAGCCCATATCTTAGGATCAGTTCCTTCAAGAGGACTCTGGTGATTTCTGTAGACTTTTCTGTTCTGGTAGGATAAACCTTGATTCATCTAAAGGAGAAATCCATAAGTACAAGCAAATATATGAAGTTCTTGTGGCACAGGGCATTTGGTTATAATATCTACTTGTCAATCATTAAAATGCTATATTTTTGCACATTATGTACCTTTTATAGTAGGCTGCTTTTCTGTATTCAGATGGTTTTCGGTGCATAAAACATAGTTCTCTCTCACTCTCTCACTCAATAGTCTTTTGGAGGTATGACCTTCCCAAGTTGGGCTTGATAAAATTCATCAAGCTATCTCCCCCATAGTGCATACTCTCATGTTAGTGGCTTACTAAGGGTCAGACTAGTTTTTCAGGCAGGAGAATAAGCCCCTGGGAATTTTGTCTCCAATTGGTACTTCTATCACAAGAGGTAAAACCTTATATTTTAGCTGAATTTTTTGTCACCTCACTATAAAAGGTTTTTGTATTGGTCCATTTCTAACTGAGATATTAGGATGCCAATAAATTGTTGATATTTGAATTGTTTTATAGGATGGCCTGTTACCTCTTCATCCTCTTAGCACTCAGTCACTACTCATGCTTCTGTCATGTGGTTAATCAGTTTGACAAATAGGCCATTGGTCAGAATGTCTCCCAATGCCTGTAAGAGAATTTTGAAAGCTAATCCTTGTTTCTCATGCACATATACTCTGAATTCCTTTTGTTTGTAAAACTTAAGGAAAGAGCTTTCATGAGGCTTTGTTTTAACTTCTCAAAGGTAGCTAAGCACTATGGGATTAAAGATTCTATCTTTGTTCCTTTTAATGCCTCATATAGGGTTTTCTCTATTAATCTAAAATTAGGGATCAAGATAGAGTGGGATCCTGACATTCTAAGGAACCCACAAAACTACCTCCAGTTCCTAGGTTCCCAAAGGCTCAAGATAGTCTGCTTTCAATGTGACTTTGAACTTCAGGTTCCTTGGCTAATCTGTATTCTCCAATAAGTGACTTCTTTGCAAATCTGACCATTTTAATTGACATCTTATATCTACATGAAGGTAGATGGTTTATTGTACTAATAGTGTCTGAAAGAAAGTGTCCATAGATGCGGCTGGCTATAAGCAGGGCCACATACTTCCAAGGAATTCCCAATATATATTCCTTTTCAGTGTTTTCCTTGATTTTCATTAAGCAGAGTTGGTTATTTTTTTTTTCTTTTGAGTACTTGAGAATTAACCCCGGGGCACTTAACCACTTAGCCACCTATATATATAGGCTGAAATATTAGGATGTATATATATATATATATATATTATATATATATAATATATATATATAGGCTGAGATATTAGGATGCATATAAATAAAAACATTTTGAGACAAGTGTTGAGAGCCACAGCCGAGTTGGAATGGCCCCCTGGCATTTTGCCAGAAGTAATGGTTGAGAGGCGAGCCATTAAGATGATGATAATTAAAAACAAGGGGGAGAAATTAATTACAGTAGATGGGGTAGAGAGAGAAGATGGGAGGGGAGGAGAGGGGAGGGAGAATAGTAGAGGATAGGAAAGGCAGCAGAATACAACAGACACTAGTATGGCAATATGTAAATCAGTGGATGTGTATCTAATGTGATTCTGAAATCTGTGTTTGGGGTAAAAATGGGAGTTCATAATCCACTTGAATCGAAGTGTGATATGTCAAGAAGTATGTAATGTTTTGAATAACCAACAATAAAAATTTAAAAAAAAAAGAAAGAAAAAGAAGAGAAGCTAAAGAAAAAAAAAGATGAGATAATTAAGCTGTGTATAATTGCTGTGACTGGATGATGCTGGATTGAAACAGGCTGACCAACAATAAAAAAAAGAAAAAGAAAAAGAAAGAAACAGGCTGTGTATTCAGTTGTATATAGACCCCTGCTGTTCGGAAATAGGGCGGCTCTGGCAATAGGGCAGCTCCTGCTGCCTCTGGTGCCCGCTACTTTGGAGTTCTCCGGGGTTCCCATGGAGTTCTCACGGAGCCCTGGTGGAGGGAGTTCTGGTTGGTGTGTGGTGTGCCTGAGAGGGCCGCATGGGTTTGGAAATAAAGTTTGTTCCTGCTTGAGTGGCTCGTGATTTGTGCCCAGCCAGACTGCGGCAGACAAGATTTGGCTAAGTTGCTTAGAGTCTTGCTAAGTTGCTGAGACTGGTCTTGAGCTTATGATCCTCCTGTCTCAGCTTCCCAAGTCACTGGATTACAAATGTGTGCCACCATGCCCAGCAGAGTAGGAGAAATTTTAAATCTCTAAGGTATAACAGTCCAGAAATACTGGGTAGTTACTTGGTATGGGGTCCTAACACTCAAAAGCATATAGTTATTGGACTTCCTTTGCAAGGGGATAGCAAAAAAAAAAAAAAAAAAAAAAAATGCATGGTTTAACTCTGAAACTGTGAACCAGCCATAGTACTGGGGATTGAACTCAAGGGTACTCAACCACTGAGCCACACCCTTAGCCCTATTTTGTATTTTATTTAGAGATAGGGTCTCACTGAGTTGCTTAGTGCATTGTTTTTTCTGAGTTTGGCTTTGAACTCAAGATCTTTATGTCTCAGCCACCCAGGCTGCTGGGATTACAGGCATGCTCCATAGTGCCTAGCCACAGTGAAGTTTCTTAACAGGCAGAATATTGTTGGGTATTTGGCAAAGCCAACTCAATCTATATTTTAAAAATTTGTCCAGAAAAAGATGGATTCCCATTAATGCCTCCTTTTAATGATATTTTCTTTCTGCCTGGAGCTATTACCACCTTCTCAAATTCTAGATTAATATAACATTAGTCAACTTTCCTTTTGCCCAAATGGCCTTATTTACTTTTAGCAGACTTCCAACAGAGCAGGCTTTGTTTCCTTTTCCCAGATGGCACACAGGAGCTGGAATCACCCTGCACTCTGGAGTTTCTTGCAAATAGATTTATTGCTTTTTCGATAAGATTATCTGAGTAATTGATTTACACAACAAATTTCACTCCAGGAGAGGGATCAATCTGGCATATAAAAAAACTGTGCCTTCATTGATATCTTCCCATGGTATATTCAAGGAGTTAGAGCACAGGACTTTGTGGTGCCTGGCTTGTCAGTCTTATCACAATGATATCAATATTAAGTGAGTTTCTCACCATTAATTTTACCCAGAACCACTTTTGAGGTCTTTTCTTATGGTGGGTATATTGATATTAAATGGTGAAGACCCTTTCCATCCTTTTCTTTAGACTCCCTGGAAGATCCCTTTGTAGAGGCTGACAAAGTTTCTATTCTTAACAGAAATTATATACCATAAAGACAATATCAACTAGCTGTAAGGAGTTCATGTCAGTTTGTCACCTCTGTCCACTGAATCTTCTTTTTCTTATGTCCAGGGCACTCTGTCTAATGTTGGTCACATTAACTATACAGTCATTGTTAGGGATCTTTCTCTGCAAAAACCAACAGAACCAAAGACAGGTGACTGCAAACATGAGGACTCAAGGAGGTCCTTGTATTTCAGGTCTGTAGAAAGCAAGTATGCACTCCACCAGAAGTGTCTCCTGGCATGTAAAAAACTCACCAGTTGATTCAGTTGTTTCAGGCTCCCAAGGTGGGGGAGCATGCACAGGCTGCTTTGGTCTCAGTTTTTATGATATAGTTAGGGCCTGAGGAGCTTAGTCCATAGGGCTGAGTCCAGACAGATGACTCCTCTTTATCTCTATGTGAGCACAACCCCTGCTGTTTGTGATGCAGCTGCAGTTTAGCCAAAGCAGTCCAGGCAAGGTCTCTACCTTTTCAAGCTGAACCTTAGGAACTTGTAGTTAGTTGCTTCCTCCAATTTTCATAGTTACTGCTTTTGTTCAGAGTTCAGGAGTTTGCATTTTTTTCTTTACTTTGCCCATCTCCTATCAAGCTGCAAGCTGTTTTTTTTTTTTCTTTTTCTTTTCTGTGTATAGGTGTTTATCCGATTAGTCCACCCTTAAATTTAGTTTGATGGGATGCTGTCAGAGTAAAAATATTTTCCCCAGAAACAAATATTTCATGACCAAATGGGGTGTGCTGTCAGATTTTAAAAGGGAGACCATTCCTGTCCCCAAGTCACAATCTAACAGTGTTGAACCCATTTCCACATACTTTGTGGATAGTAGCCTCCACCACTCAAGGGCAAAAGGAGCACAAAGGCAGGGCAGAGGCCAGGTCCTCTTTCCCCATTTCTTAAAGCCCTGGCAGCTTTCCTGGTTTTTGTTCCTCAAGCCTAAAATTGGTGTCCCTAATCCCTAATGAGATGATCTGCAGCTGCCTGGGGTCAGACTGAGAATCAGTGCCAGGATTACCAGCACTGGGTTGAAAGGGATTAAAATTGTTTTTTTATCCTTTCTTCTGGTGTTCTGCTACTATAGCACATCAGAGACATTGCCTTTTTGCATTTTTGACTTAGTTCCTAGCTATTCAGACTCCTTATCATGCAACTGCATAAATGCCTGCACATAAAAAAATCTCTTTCACTTTGCCTCTGATAGAAAACTCTAAAACTGCAAGATTGTATAATTTGTTAAACCAGTCAAAGTCCTGATTGTATTATAGTAAAACATCATATTTTTCTCTAGACAGGTTTATACCTATAGGTGGCCATTTCAGTCAAGATTTTTCCCAAGAGACTACCAGTAGGATCAACACAGCATTGTCCATGTCTTAAAAGCCAGTAACAGATATAAACAATAACACAGAGACATACAACCAGAGAGGCTCCCCAAAATTATGGCTGACAGATGAGAACCTCTAAAACAGACAGACCAGATGGTAAAGGGGGATTCCCTAAGTTTCATGTTTTCACTTAACTATGACTCCTATGTTAGTGGTGTCACAGATATTTCCAGGAAGAGGGATCACATGTTCCCATATAGGGGAACCAGATATGTGCAATCAAGGGTCTCAGTGTGTGCCCCAAGTGAACTTACCAGACATCCAAGGTTTCACACATTTACTGCATTAAGTTTTGTTTTTCTCAAAGTAGACCAATTGAAGGAAAAACCCCTACTGTTCAGGGAGAGAAGACAGGGGTTCCCAAAAGCAAATGGAGACTTGGCATCTGCTGAGATGATTCTGCCTTTTACTTATAGGAACAGCTCCTTCATTTTGGCCTGAGGCAAACTCACACCTTTTCTTGATTTTCCAGCAGTGGACTCTCAAAAAGTTCACCAGACATCTTGCATCCTCAGCATGGAAGGGGGCGTTGCTTGGAGTACCACACCTATTCAAGAAAAACAGAGTGGGGCTGCTGCTCTCAGATCTCATATGTGTTGCCGATTTGTTACAAAAAGCTTGATCCTTCTCAGTACCAATTCATAAATGAAGAAAGGTTTTGAGGGGAAAAAAGGAAAAAGCAGTTTCATTTTTTGCTAACAAAGGAGAAACACAGGGGACTGCTGTCCATGTGGCTATGAAACTGATCCTCAGGGTGAACACAGTGTTTAAAGAGGTAATTCAAAAGCTACATACCAGGTGTGCCCTTTTGGGGGGGGTGCATAACCCACTTGATTTGGGGGATATCCTGAATAGCTATTAAGTGAAATTTAATTGTATTTCCATACTTTATTCAGATCTTATTCAAGAAAGTTACATCCAATAAAACTTGCTTAAACTAAAGAAAATCTTTTTCCAATTAGTCTGCTTTACAAGACACATGACCTGAATCTGAGATCACTTACATATTCCTGACTATATTGTTATTTACCTCCGAAAAATAAATAGAACAGTTTGCTCTTATGTACTATGATTTGGTCTTGGCTACTTCTGAAATAAGTCAAGAAACCTCAAAAATTTAAGACAGAAACAAAATATGCATTGATTTTTTTTTTCACCAGAAGGGTTTTAACTAACTTCTTGAAAGAAAATAAGTTATGATTTAAAGTTTTTTTAAATTAAAAAAAAAGACACTTTACAAAGGATTATAAACACCCTCTCTTCCAATGAAGATCTGCCTGATGACAGCTTCTAAATACACAAGCCCTGAAGGTAGGTAGTTCATACAACACTTTTCATTTCAAAATGTATGTAAATACAATAAAAATTAATTCTTGATTGAAAGGTGATGAAAAATCCCTAACAAAATAAAATTTTAATGGGTCTATACCAGTTTACTACCATTGCCTCTTGATTATGAAAGCACATATATACAACAATTAAAACTTTTTTTTTCTACTGGCATAGTGATGTGCACAAAAGCATATAGCTCTCCTAGATTTCTTATTTTTAACAAAATTCTTGTATGTCTTACTTCATTCAAATTAACCCTAGGTTAAAATTCTTCTTTATAATTTGTTTGAAGGGGTCACTGAAAACCACTTTAATCATCTTTTTTTTTTTTTTTACAATTCTAAGGTTGATAAAGGGTGCATAATAAAGAGTTGGTGGAAATGAATTATTATGTAGAAGTAATTGAGCTTGATGTTTCCCTAAGGCTGGTAGACCACATGCATTATAATTTTCTATTTTTAGAGAAGCTGTAGAATTAGATTTGACAAGGAAACAAAATTATATAAGGTCTCTCTAACCCTTGGGAAAGATGAAATTAATTGTTTTGTAAGATGATTCTATTAAAACAGTACTTTGTAGTTTGAAATTTGGACTTAGAAATACTCATTGAATTTGTAACATAATTGTCAAAAAGTAATATATGTATTAAAAGATCTTGAAAATTTCTGAATTTTTCAATCTTATCCAAAGGGCAAAATTTTGGCACCCCAAAAAAGTAGTTTGTCTTCATGTTATTGACTACCAACAGGAAATTGTTTAAGAAAAGGCTGGATGCATGGATCAGCTAACAAATTTTTATTTTATTAACTCTGAAAAAGAAAACTCAACATGAGACATCAGATAATTACACACAAACATACACACATACACACATATACATGCATATTTAATGCATATAATTTTGTGTTTAGATAAAAGCATACACACGTGAAATTATCATCATATCATCACAATCTAAATATTTCCATATATTCATCATGACCTGAAGTTTCTCATGTCCACCTTTTGTGTGTGCACACACAAGTGGTGGACATGAGACACACTCTCTTAATTTTTAACTATACCATACAGTGTTGTTTACTATATGTTCTACATTATGCAATAGACATCTAAAACTTATTCATTTGTATAAACAACACTAAAGGCATTAAATAACATCTACATACTTTCCTTATTACCATCTTCTGAAAAAGACAATGCTTCTATGAGTTTTTATCATTTTACATTGCACATTTTTTGGAGAAGCATGCAGAACTTGTCCCTGATGACTATCTTATCTCACTTAGCAAAATATCCTTCATATTCATCCATATTGTCACATATTTCAGAATTTCCTTCATTTTAATGCTGAATGATAGTACGTGTATACTCAGCAGAAACAATACACGTTCTGATTTTATTTATTTATTTATCTATCTATTTATTACCAGAGATTGAACCCTGGGGCACTTAATCACTAAACTACATCCCCATCCCTTTTTAAATTTTATATCAAGATAGGCTTTCACTAAGTTGCTTAGGGCCTTACTAAACAGTTGAGACTTGCCTTGAACTTGCAATCTTCCTGCCTCATCCTACTAAGCCACTGGTATTATAGACATGTGCCACCAACAGTCTGATAATTTATACATACATGGTTATAATCTTAAAGCCTTCCTGATGAGTTCACTCTCATACCTTTATACTATTTCTTTCTTTGTCCCTTGTGCCAGTGTTTAATTTATTGCCTATTTTGTATAGTATAACTATCATCACCCTGGTTTCTTTTCTTTGCCATTTACATTTCTGTCCCTCTCTTTTCATCTTAAGAGTGTCTGTAAGTATAAAGTAGGTCTCTTCTAAATAGCACATGGTTTGTTTTCTTTTTCTTTTCAAATAATTTAACCAGTTTACACTTTTTGATTGAGCTATATTCACTTCATTTAAAATATGCATATGAAAAACA
The DNA here is from genome assembly GCF_048772815.1 of Callospermophilus lateralis. Lineage (NCBI taxonomy): Eukaryota > Metazoa > Chordata > Mammalia > Rodentia > Sciuridae > Callospermophilus > Callospermophilus lateralis. The sequence goes on along the minus strand of NC_135325.1, from coordinate 80,013,477 downwards.
TCTTACTATTTTCAATTCACAAATTGTTTTCTGTCCAATTTATAGTGCTTTTCTTCTTCTATTCTTACCTTCCTGTCTTCTTCTTTGTCTTTCACTTCTTTCTTTCTTTCTTTTTTTCTTTCTTTCTTTCTTTCCTTCTCTCGAGGCTGTCTTTGAAATTGCAATTCTCCTGCCTCACCCTTCTGAGTCATTGAAATTTTAGATGTGCCCTGTGCTTGGCTCACTGATTCTTTTTATTTTATTTTTTTTCTATTGTGAATCTTTGATGGGTATTTTCTTTGCAGTCTCCATGAGGCTTACATAAAAAAATTATGATATAACAGTCAATTTCAAACTGATACACATAAACTACAGTATCATACAAAATCATTACATTTTTATGTCTTTCCTCAACACACATTTTATGTTATTGATGTCAAATTTTATATTTTGTGTATTGTATGTACTCTAATAAATTTGTGTTGTTATATTAATTCTTAATACACTTATCCTTAAACTCATATATTGAATTAAAATTGATTTATACATCAAATTTGCAATATTAAAGTATTATATATGTATATATATTTACCTTTACTAATGAGTTTTATGCTATCCAATGATCCCTTATTGCTTTTGGTATCATTTAATTTTTTTTTTAAATATTCATTTTTTAGGTATAGATGGACACAATACAATGCCTTTATTTTTTTTTTTTTTTATGTGGTGCTGAGGGTTGAACCTAGGTCCCACCCATGCTAGGTGAGCGCTCTACTGTTGAGCCACAATCCCAGCCCTAGCATCATTTTCTTTCAATATAGAACTCCCTTTGCCATTTCTTATAAGGTATGCATGATGAACTTCTTCAAGTTTTGTTTGGGTAAAAGCAATTTCTCTCATTCCTTTAGGAAATAATGACTTGCATGGTATAGTATTTAGGGCTGAATTTTTTTATCCCTTTGAATATGTCATTTCATACTGTCCTGGCCTTCCAAATTATCAGTTAGAAATTTCTGATTATCTTCTGGGATCCTATCAGTCTTTAGGGAATTATTTTGAGAGGGAAACACTTTTTACTCAGCCTTACAATAGTATCTAAGAGTCTTTAAAACTTTTCTATGGATGTGTATGCTATACTTTTCCCCGTGTCATGTGAAAGAAGTCTGAGGTTTTGTGCTTTCTTCCAATCTTGCAGAGCTGTGCTGGCCATAGTGAGCGACCTTCCCCTTTTCCCTAGGACACTGCAGTAAAAGAATGAGATATTGTTGCATGCTTACATCCTCATCTTCCTTCAGGAGAGGAGGGAAGTTGCAGTGTTTGTTCCTTTTTCTATTCTCTCACAGCCATATTATCCATGTCATCTATCTTTGTGTCCTTTGTGCTGCTACAATAAAAATACACAAGACTGGATAATTTATGAAGAACAAAACATTTTTTTTTATATTTCTGGGGGCTGGAAGTCCAAGATCAAGGGGTCAGTAGGTTTTATTGGTGAAGAATGTTTTCTGTTTTTAAGAATATGTATGAATACTGTATCTTTCTAAGGAGAAATATGATGTATCCTCACATGGTGGAAGAGACAGAAGGGCAAAAAGCTAACAACCTCTCTTTCTAAAGCCCTTTCATAATTGAAATAATCAATATAGGAAGAGCCCTCATGGCTTCAGTACCTCCCCAAAGGCACCAACTAGCAAAATTATTGCATTGGGGATTAAGTTTCCAATAGAAAAATTTGGGGAGACATATTTATATCATATCACTATCCCTGTAATCTTAGCTAATAGTTTTGTCATTGTTCTGGATTAGTTAAATAGAGGTCATTTTGACAGTGCTCTGAAATGCAGGGATATTTCAAATATGGTCCACTAACTCCTTCCCTCCATTTGGAGGAGTAATGAACCAAGGTGATTCCTCAGTGCTTTGAGCTGAACTGGCTTTAGGAAAGGAGTGATGAATATAAAATGAAATTGCTTTTCTTAGTATGTTTCAATATGCTTTTTCCCAATTTTGTGCTTTTCTGAGCTTTTGGAACTTGTCAACTGCATTCTGTACTTCTTATAAAGATATTTTCTTACATGTATTAAATTAGTGTTTCTGCAAGGATCTGAGTACTAGGGCTTTCTAGTCTTCGTTTTTGCTGATATTACTCCCTGACAAATTCAATGTTGCATATTATTCCACTATAAAGGTCAATAAAACATTATTCCCTTTTCACACAGAAAATCTGATGAAAAACACACACAAAATAAATGTACACAAACCAACACTCAGGTGTATAATTTATTTGTAAAGGCATTGTATATTATGTAGTATTTCAGAAGTAGCCAACATTAGTCAAAATCATTCACTAGATATTAGTAAAATGTTATGAATTATAACAATAATTTTTATATTCTGGAAGAAGTATTTTGAGAGTTCACTTTAATATTGTTTATTTGTAGTCCTGTAACATTTATTAGCAGATATTATTAAGAAATATGCTGTATGTGAACTGACCTTGCTCATAAGAACAGAAAAAAATGTTTTAAAATAAATTAGATAAATCTGTATGTGAGCATCTACTAGTCTAGTAACTAATATTTTGCTTTTTAATGTAATATCACAGTGAGAGCCCTAAGACATCAATACCCTGGCTCAAATTCAGATATACAAGTAGGTTTAGAATATCCTGGCAAATAATAGGCAAATATTGCTTATCATTTGTGGTTCTTTGAACCCAACCTGAATGATCACAATTTATAATAGTATGCATAATTTTTACAATGTTTAAGAAGATGTGGGGGCTTAATTTATAATGTATGATATTGATTCAGAATCAATACAGCTACAAAATTGAAATTCTGATTTAAGAGACGTAAAGTGCTGACAGGTAAATAATAAATAAAGCATAGTGTCATATGTGAGTAATTTTCAGTAGAGTAACAAAGCAGTTGGTGTTTGGGTATACATAAATATATAATTATGGCCTCATACTCATATGAATGAATAGATCTTAAGAATTAATCAATTTATCATTCATATGCTATTGATGAAATATTCATTTTAAACAACAATGTTTAAAAACCTGAATGTTTCCCTTTATGGGTACAATGTAAACCTCCAATATTGACTCTGCAAAATTAATTTCCATTATTAATTGGCCAGATATTCAAGATAGGCTAATTTTCTATTTGGTTTGGAACTAGATAAGGATACTGAAAATTAAAATTTATTAAAAACATAAAAATATGATCATATACACTGATACATTTTAATATTTGAGAGACACAAATTTTCACAGGTCATTCTATTTTAAGGAATAATAGAATTTTATCATAGAACACTAAACACTTGTATTGATATTATCTGAGTAACCATAAACTAACAGCTATCGATTAGCAATGTTGCCTAAAGATGGCAATAGAAAGCAAACACTATCCTAACTGAAAGTGGTCAACACTTAGTAGATTAATTATAAACAAGTACCTCTGAAAGGAGAAAAGGGGACTACTTTTCTTAGTTCCAAGTATGCTAGGATTTTTATTTTTTGACCATCTAATTATCTCAGGATTTCCAATTTTGCCTGTTAAAATGCAGATTGCTGCATGTCATCATAGATATCCTGAAACAGATTATCTGGGATGGTCATAAAATTGTAAATGCTGATAAGTCTCAAAGGTATTATGATGATGTAACTAAAATGCTGAGTAATTTTGTGCAAAGGCAAAGGTAGCAAGAAAGCTGAAATGATCATGTAAGGTGCTGACTCAGAGACAAATTTTCTATTCAGGATTCAATTTAGATTCAATATTTTGAGATAAGATGGGATGGATAAATGTAATGCTATAGTAAGACACTTTAAAAGCTCTATATTGTCTTTGTCTTTAAAAGGCAATCCATCCTAGTTACTCACAGTTCCAGAATTTTCCTTGCATCTGTTTGGCAAGGGCTTCTCAAGAAAGGTATTTCCAGAGTGTAAAAGAATTAAATGAAATGAATTAATTCACACTGTATGATAAAACTTTTAATGATCTTGTAAACATTTTTCTTAAGGATAATTTATACAATGGAGTCTTAGTGTTAAATGATGTTTCTGAAAATATCTATTCTGTTCTCTAAAAATTAATGAAACTACATTGTAGTTAAGAATGTTCCCCTTTCCATCATATTACGAATTACTCTTATGATGTTATTTAGCTTGTCCAATTTTATTTCTCATGACCTCTACCATATCTTAAATCCTGAATTAGTATTTTTTTAAAAAACATTACATTCTTTATAAACTTATTCAAAGTTCACTTCATATTCAGAATTATTACTAATTGCTTACATAATTTCTGAATCATTCTAAGTTCTTTGCAAAAATGCTTATCTTCAGATTTGTTATTTTTCTCTTAATTTATGAATTCTTCCACATTTTTCTAAATAGTCTTAAGCACTTTTTATTTTTTGCCTCCTGTATGTGCTATAGCAGTGTAGGAAACTTAAAAACATAATTTCTTTGGATAAAATGATAAAAATGATACCTACAGAAAAAGAACAAAGTTGAAAAGAGATTGCCCAGTGAGTAAAAACATGACTAACATGATATCTCCTATTTAGCATAATAAAACCCCACAGACATTTCCCACTCTTAGTCTCTATGAAGCTTTAATTTTTAACTATTTCTCTGTAAGATTATTTAAGCTATGTAAGTACCAGAGAACAAATCTTGGTGTGAATAAAGTAAGCAGTATGCCTGAAACTGTGGAATAAGAAATCATGAATAGAAGGGACAATTTAGAAACAGAGGTAACATATAAAAGTTGTTCTGGGGCTTCTCCTTCTGATGGTGCTGTCACTCCAGCTTTCTTCAGCTCAGCCCAAAGTAGTATGCAATGTATCTATGTATAATATTGAACTGTGTGCAAGAAGTAAAAAGAGAACTAGATGAATAAAATGAGCTGGGAGGCCAAAATATTTGTATCTTATTGGTGTTGCACATGGCCAGCTCAGTCCTGAGAACTAAGAACAGGAAGTTTGCTTCCAAAACAAAGTTTTTGTTTTTGTTTTAAATGGTAGCTCCCTTATAATCGCATTCTTATGGATTAACCAAAACAATATCATATCTAGAAAAGGCATACAGTTTAGGCAATTGAAATGCCAACTACTAATCCCAAACTTTGAAGATGGCTTCTCTCCCAAAACTTCTGAACCATTCATTAAACACAGATTGCTAACTATCAACCTGCAGACAAAATTCATTCTGTAAATAGGTTCAGCTAAGTGTCTTTTAATTTTTTTTAAGCTGGCAATGGATTAGGAGATTTCACATAAGTATCTAGATTTCCTGATAATTTGAAAAAAAATAGAAAATATGCTCCCACAGGGCAACAACTTTTAAACAATTATTAAAAAGTTGTGAGCTACTTGGTTTGTTATCCACACTACTGATTTGCACCCTGCCAGCTTCACTTATTTATATAATTTGTCTGCCAATTTATATCTGCTTTCTTATCAAATGGCCAACCCCAACCAGACCCTGAACACTCCCTTCCTATACTCCATAATCACTAGTGCAGTGAGGTAACCATGGGATAGGAGAAAACAATTTCTTGAATTCATAATATGTTTTTAACCATTATGTTCTTTACAATGACAGGAATCTTCCTGATGGATACAGAGCTTTCTGTGGGATGAAAACAGTTCCTGACCACAGATTGTGTCCTTCCATTCTCCTTTTCCCATTACTGCACTAATCACCCTGGTCCTGGTCTCTCTTGCATATTGGCAAAGAAACCCTGTGGTGGGGAGATTTCCAGCAGGCTTTTTCATAGCATGACCAAATTCTCAGTGAATAGATTATATTCTCCATTTAATCCCTGATTCAGTTGAGTTTTTTGAATTTTCTACCTGGCACTTCTGGATACTGTTCCAAGAGAGAAGTTAAAAGTGTACATGAAACAAAGTAGAGTTCAGGAGTCAAACTGTCCAAAAGTCTTCACTGTGCTCTTAGATGCCCAGCTTCATTCTCCCTAATTTGATCCTGTTTTGGCATCTCTAAACCCAGACAGTGCATAGAATGTACAAAGAAGTGAGGATGTCTGCAGATCAAGTAGAGTTCCTCCTTCCCGGACACCAGAGCAGGGTCAGCTGCCAGGCAAGCAGATAAAGGGGGATGTGGTGTGCCTTCAACTGTTTCAGCCTCAACTTGTTAAATACCAACAGAAAGTCTCTGGGGTTGGGGGCAACTTGTTCTAATCTGAGTACTTGTATTTTCGAAGGACTGAGCAAACCAATCTAAAACACACGTGAATTCAAATTTGATGTTTCACTCCAGTAACAGGCTGGAACTCCATGAGGGCAAAGATAAGAGCGTTGCTTAGCACCTGGTACTGAGTTACACCAACATGGGCATTTTGATTGATGCACACTTTCACCATCTTTCCTCTGTCCATGGTAGCTCAGGAGGTGGAGACATCTTGTGGTGTTTCTGGTCTTGCACCTCCTTCTGGATGATGGGAATATTTACAACTCCTTGGTGGGCACAGGGACATGTATACACACAGTAATGGCCAAGTACTTCTTAGCCACCTGATGGTTTCAAAATAACTCTTCGACTTGATTTGCTACATCCTTCTCTCAAGCCAAAACCTTATGCCTATGGTATTCTATCCTTGGATAGAAAAATATAGCTACAATATATTCATAGATAAATAACTCAAACTGATTTTCTGATAAAAACAATTTCATTCTTGGTGTTTTCTTTTGTGATGTAGTAAAATAATATTTTTACTATAATTTCAAAAAATACTTTCCTCGACACATGGATTTTGAGCTTATATCTATAAAAGGAATTAAATAAATTTTACCCTTGTATATGATAAAAGCTTTTTTTTTAAAATAAGTCATGTTAATTGTCATTAGATTAACTTTTGTTATATTAAAATGAAAATAATGTGAAAAATTTTATTGTCAAAAAACAATGACTGGGCTGGGGTTGTGGCTCAGCAGTAGTGTGCTTGCCTAGCATGTGCAAGGCCTTGAGTTTGATCTTCAGCACCACGTAGAAATAAATAAATAAAATAAAGGCATTGATAACAACCACTAAAAAAAATGACATTTCAGATGGTAGATTTAAGATATCACAACAGCTAAAAAAGACGTACAGATACAATTAAAAATTTAAGATCAATACACAGGGATGCCAGATTTGAAAAATGAAAATATAAGATATCTAGATAACTTTTAATTTCAGAATTTTTAGTATAAATATGTTCCAGAAACGACTTATACCAGACAAAAATTTTATTGTTTATCTGAAATTCAAATTAACTAGACATCCAATATTTTGTTTGGCTATCTTACATTGTTATATCAAAGATATTTTATTTTAGGACTAATGGTTCCAGAGTGTCATGATTCTGACAAACTACTTAGGAAAATTTAAGTTCTGAATAAAATTATGTGGTTTTTGTTCATAAAATTTCAATCTAGTTTCAAAGGATAAATAGTATTTTCATTAGATTTATTTTATTTTACTAAGAACCCTTGAAATGAGTGTCCCTCAGTTCAATTCCCTGTACTCCCCTATAAAAAAAAAAAAAATGTTCCTGCATTTCTAAATTAGGAGATTGAAGCAAGACAGAGAGACAAATAGAGAAATTATAATGTTAGCTTTACTGTGATAGAAATTAATTTAGAGTGTATTTTGTTATTTCGCCAAATAGCCTTGTTGTTCTGTCACCCATATAATTTTTTTTGATGATTCATAAATATCCAATTGTCACAGATACAATTACATAACTGAATTCCTCTTTTGCACAAAAGCTTCATTTTTAACACAGGTATCAGAATGTGACAAACAACATAGTTTTTTATTATTTATTTATTTATTTTTAAATTTTTATTGTTGGTTGTTCAAAACATTACATAGTTCTTGATATATCATATTTCACACTTTGATTCAAGTGGGATATGAGCTCCCATTTTTACCCCGTATACAGATTGCAAAATCACATCGGTTACACATCCATTGATTTACATATTGCCATACTAGTGTCTGTTGTATTCTGCTGCCTTTCCTATCCTCTACTATCCCCCCTCTCCCCCTCCCCGCCCCTCTTCTCTCTCTACCCCCTCTACTGTAATTCATTTCTCCCCTTTGTATTTTTTCCCTTTCCCCCTCACTTACTCTTGTATGTAATTTTGTATACCCCTGAGGGTCTCCTTCCATTTCCATGAAATTTCCCTTCTCTCGCTCTTTCCCTCCCACCTCTTATCCCTGTTTAATGTTAATCTTCTTCTCATGCTCTTCCTCCCTACTCTGTTCTTAGTTACTCTCCTTATTTCAAAGAGTAATTTGGCATTTGTTTTTAAGGGATTGGCTAGCTTCACTTAGCATAATCTGCTCTAATGCCATCCATTTCCCTGCAAATTCTAAGATTTTGTCATTTTTTAATGCAGAGTAATACTCCATTGTGTATAATGCCACATTCTTTTATCCATTCATCTATCGAAGGGCATCTAGGTTGGTTCCACAGTCTTGCTATTGTGAATTGTGCTGCTATGAACATCAATGTAGCAGTGTCCCTGTAGTATGCTCTTTTTAGGTCTTTAGGGAATAGACCAAGAAGGGGAATAGCTGGGTCAAATGGTGGTTCCATTCCCAGCTTTCCAAGAAATCTCCATACTGCTTTCCAAATTGGCCGCACCAATTTGCAGTCCCACCAGCAATGTAAAAGTGTACCCTTTTCCCCACATCCTCGCCAGCACTTGTTGTTGTTTGATTTCCTAATGGCTGCCAATCTTACTGGAGTGAGATGGTATCTTAGGATGGTTTTGATTTGCATTTCTCTGACTGCTAGAGATGGTGAGCATTTTTTCATGTACTTGTTGATTGATTGTATGTCCTCTTCTGAGAAATGTTTTTTCAGGTCCTTGGCCCATTTGTTGATTGGATTATTTGATATCTTGTTGTCTAAGTTTTTGAGTTCTTTGTATACTCTGGATATTAGGGCTCTGTCTGAAAAGTGAGGAGTAAAGATTTGTTCCCAGGATGTAGGCTCCCTATTTACCTCTCTTATTGTTTCTTTTGCTGAGAAAAACCTTTTTAGTTTGAGTAAGTCCCATTTGTTGATTCTAATTATTAACTCTTGTGCTATGGGTGTCCTATTGAGGAATTTGGAGCCCTACCCCACAGTATGTAGATCGTAGCCAACTTTTTCTTCTATCAGACGTCATGTCTCTGATTTGATATCAAGCTCCTTGATCCATTTTGAGTTAACTTTTGTGCATGGCGAGAGAAAGGGATTCAGTTTCATTTTGTTGCATATGGATTTCCAGTTTTCCAAGCACCATTTGTTGAAGATGCTATCCTTCCTCCCTTGCGTGCTTTTAGCCCCTTTATCAAATATAAGATAGTTGCAGTTTTGTGGATTGGTTTCTGTGTCCTCTATTCTGTACCATTAGTCTACCCACCTGTTTTGGTACCAGTACCATGCTGTTTTTGTTACTATTGCTCTGTAGTATAGTTTGAAGTCTGGTATCACTATACCACCTGATTCACACTTCCTGCTTAGCATTGTTTTTGCTATTCTGGGTCTTTTATTTTTCCATATGAATTTCATGATTGCTTTCTCTATTTCTACAAGAAATGCCTTTGGGATTTTGATTGGCATTGCATTAAACCTATAGAGAACTTTTGGTAATATCACCATTTTGATGATGTTAGTTCTGCCTATCCATGACCTTCTATGAAATTCTTCTATTTCTCTCTTTAGGGTTCTGTAGTTTTCATTGTATAAGTCTTTCACCTCTTTTGTTAGGTTGATTCCGAGGTATTTTGTTTTGTTTTGTTTTGTTTTTTTTTTAGGATATTGTGAATGCAGTGGTTGTCCTCATTTCCATTTCAGAGGATTTGTCACTGATATACAGGAATGCCTTTGATTTATGCGTGTTGATTTTATATCCTGCCACTTTGCTGAATTCATTTATTAGCTCTAATAGTTTCTTTGTAGACCCTTTTGGGTCTGCTAGGTATAGAATCATATCATCTGAAAATAGTGATAATTTGAGTTCTTCTTTTCCTATTTTTATGCCTTTAATTTCTTTCGTCTGTCTAAATGCTCTGGCCAGTGTTTCGAGAACTATGTTGAACAGAAGTGGTGAGAGAGGGCATTCCTGTCTTGTTCCAGATTTTAGAGGGAATGCCTTCAGTTTTTCTCCATTCAGAATGATGCTAGCCTGAGGCTTAGCATAGATAGCTTTTACAATATTGAGGTATGTACCTGTTATCCCTAGTTTTTCTAGAGTTTTGAACATAAAGGGATGCTGTACTTTGTCGAATGCTTTTTCTGCATCTATCGAGATGATCATATGGTTCTTATTTTTTATCCTATTGATGTGGTAAATAACATTTATTGATTTCCATATATTGAACCAGCCTTGCATCCCAGGGATGAATCCTACCTGATCATGGCGCACAATTTTTTTGATATGTTTTTGTATCCGATTCGCCAGATTTTTATTGAGGATTTTTGCATCTAGGTTCATTAGAGATATTGGTCTGTAGTTTTCTTTCTTTGAAGTGTCTTTTTCTGGTTTAGGAATCAGGGTGATGTTGGCCTCGTAGAATGAATTTGGAAGTTCTCCCTCTTTTTCTATTTCCTGAAATAGCTTGAAAAGTATTGGTATTAGTTCCTCTTTAAAGGTTTTGTTAAACTCTGCTGTATACCCATCTGGTCCTGGGCTTTTCTTAGTTGGTAGTCTTTTGATGGTTTCTTCTATTTCCTCAATTGATATTGGTCTGTTTAGGTTGTCTATATCTTCCTGACTCAATCTGGGCAGATCATATGACTTAAGAAATTTATGGATGCCTTCACTATCTTCTATTTTATTGGAGTATAAGGATTCAAAAGAATTTCTGATTATCTTCTGTATTTCTGAAGTGTCTGTTGTGATATTGCCATTTTCATCCCGTATGCTAGTAATTTGAGTTCTCTCTCTTCTTCTCTTTGTTAGCATGGCTAAGGGTCTGTCAATTTTATTTTTTCAAAGAACCAACTTTTAGTTTTGTCAATTTTTTCAATTGTTTTTTTTTGTTGTTGTTTCGATTTCATTAATTTCAGCTCTGATTTTAATTATTTCTTGCCTTCTACTTCTTTTGCTGTTGTTTTGCTCTTCTTTTTCTAGGATTTTGAGATGAAGTATTAGATCATTTATTTGTTGGTTTTTTTTCTTTTTTTAAAGAATGAACTCCAAGCAATGAATTTTCCTCTTAGAACTGCTTTCAATGTGTCCCATAGATTCCGGTATGTTGTGTCTCTGTTTTCATTTATCTCTAAGAATTTTTTAATTTCCTCCTTGATGTCTTCTATAACCCATTGATCATTCAGTAACCTATTGTTCATTCTCCAAGTGATGCATGATTTTTCCTTACTTCTTTTATCGTTGATTTTCAGTTTCATTCCATTATGATCAGATAAGATGCATGGTATTATCTCTACTCCTTTATATTGTCTAAGAGTTGCCCTGTGACATAATATATGATCTATTTTTGAGAAGGATCCATGTGCTGCTGAGAAAAAAGTGTAACTGCTTGATGTTGGGTGGTATATTCTATATATGTCAATTAAGTCTAGGTTATTAATTGTGTTATTGAGTTCTATAGTTTCCTTATTCAACTTTTATTTGGAAGATCTTTCCAGTGGTGAGAGAGGTGTGTTGAAGTCTCCCATGATTATTGTATGGTGGTCTATTAGACTCTTGAACTTGAGAAGAGTTTGTGTGATGAACATAGCTGCACCATTGTTTGGGGCATATATATTTATGATTGTTGTGTCTTGTTGGTGTATGGTTCCCTTGAGCAGTATGTAGTTTCCCTCTTTATCCCTTTTGATTAACTTTGGCTTGAAATCTATTTTATTTGATATGAGTATGGACACTCCTGCTTGTTTCCGAAGTCCATATGAGTGATATGATTTTTCCCAACCTTTCACCTTCAGTCTATGTATGTCTTTTCCTATCAAATGCATCTCCTGAAGGCAGCATATTGTTGGGTCTTGTTTTGTGATTCATTCTACTAGCCTGTGTCTCTTAATTGGTGAGTTTAAGCCATTAACATTTAGGGTTATTATTGAGATATGGGTTGTTCTTCCAGCCATATTTGTTTATTTATGTTACTAAACATGGTTTGTTTTCCTCTTTGATTATTTTCCCCCCTTTACTGTAATACCTCCCGCTGTTGGTTTTCATTGATATTTTCCATTTCCTCTTCCTGTAATATTTTGCCGAGGATGTTTTGAAGAGATGGTTTTCTAGCTGCAAATTCTTTTAACTTTTATTTATCGTGGAAGGTTTTAATTTCATCTTACATCCTGAAGCTTAATTTCACTGGATACACAATTCTTGGTTGGAACCCATTTTCTTTCAGTGTTTGAAATATGTTATTCCAGGATCTTCAAGCTTTCAGAGTCTGTGTTGAAAGATCAGCTGTTATCCTGATTGGTTTACCCCTAAATGTAATCTGCTTCCTTTCTCTTGTAGCTTTTAAAATTCTCTCCTTATTCTGTATGTTGGGCATCTTCATTATAATGTGTCTAGGTGTGGATCTCTTATGATTTTGCAGATTCGGCGTCCTGTAGGCTTCTAGGATTTGGGATTCTGTCTCATTCTTCAAGTCTGGGAAGTTTTCTCGTATTATTTCATTGAATAGATTGCTCATTCCTTTGGTTTGGACTCCATACCTTCCTGTATCCCAATGACTCTTAAGTTTGGTCTCTTTATGTTATCCCATATTTCTTGGATGTTCTGCTCATGGTTTCTTAACAGTCTTGCTGAGCTGTCTATGTTCTTTTCAAGTTGAAATACTTTGTCTTCATTGTCTGATGTTCTATCTTCTAAGTGTTCTACTCTGCTGGTAGTATTCTCAATTGAGTTTTTAAGTTAGTTTATTGCTTCCTGCATTTCTAGGATTTCTGTTTGTTTGTTTTTTATAACCTCTATCTCCCTGTATAGTTGATCTTTTGCTTCTTTGATTTGTTTATGTAATTCATTGTCAAAGTGATCTTTCATTGTCTGACTTTGCTGTCTACTGTCTTCCTTGAGACTCCAGATCATCTGAAGCATGTATATCCTGAATTCTTTATCTGACATTCCATCTGCTGCAGCTATTACCTCTTCTAAAGTTGAGTTGACCTGCATTGCTTGTGGTCCTTTCTTTCCTTGTCTTTTCATACTGTTCGCGTTTCTTTCTGCTTGGTGAAACTGTTGTGTTATTGAATTTTCCCCCTATATAATTATATTGCTCTTGTAGAGTTGCAAAGTCTCCCTTGCAGGGGCGGGCGGCGGCTGTGATCCTCCTCCAATTGGGGTGATCTGTCTACCACGCTGACGGGCCACTGGGCCTGTTCTTCCTGTGGGTCGCAGGTCTGCCTACCTTGCGGGCATGGGCGCCGGCTCTGCTCTGCCCCTACTCCAATTGGGATGACATGACTATCACACCGGCGGGTCGCTGTGCCTGTTCCAGGTGTGGGAGGCAGTTCTGCTCTGCCCCTACTACAATTGGGGTGACATGTCTACCATGCCGGCAGGTCGCTGGGCCTGTTCCACTGGTCGGATGCAGGTCTGCCTACCTTGCGGGTGCAGGCAGTGGCTCTGCTCTGCCCCTAATCCAATTGGGGTGACGTGTCTATCCTGCCTAGCAGGCCACTAACAACATATTTTTGTAGGTAGACTGGCTCTAAAAATAAAGCAATGAATTGAAGTGAATAAATTTCACTTTCTTACATAATTGTGATATTCTCTCCCATTAATGGTTTGAATATGTCTTTTTTCTCTTTCTTAAATTCATGATGATATTTGAGTGCCATTTTGAGGTATTGGTAAATGGGGCCTTTAGGAGATAATTAGATATTTAAGAGAAATTAATGCTTTTTTTCATGGGGCTCAGTTAATTCTAAGGGTACTGGATCAATTATCTCAGTCGTGGGTTGTTAAAAATTGTGGCTACCTCTGTGTTTTGTCTCTTCCATATGTACTCAGATGTCCTCCATTTTTCCAGCATGTTATACAGCACAAAGTATATATTAGGTGTGGTTATTCAGCATCTTTTCATGAACATTTTGGTCATTTGTATATTTTATTCTCAGAAATGATTTTTAAAATTATTTTTGATTTTTATTAGACTGGGTGGTTTATCCTTTGTCCTCTTAATGCACTGCAAGTGTTCTATATGTGCTCTAGATATTACTCTCTTACCAGGTATATAATATGCAAATATTTTATCCCATTGTTTCAGTTGTCTTTCTATGGAGTCTGTGAAGCAATTTTACAAAAAGTTTAAAAATTGTGATATAATCAGATTATTTATTCACTATTGTTTTTACTATGACATTTATGAAACCCTTATTAATGTAAATTAACAAAATTTTCTTTCAATCTTTTAAGTTTTATATTTTAGCTTTTAAATTTAAATCTTAATAGCAGTATATTGTGAGGTAGTGGTATAATTTAATTTGGTGTTTTGAATTTTAATACCCAGTTGTATCACAAGATATTTCTATGATAATATTTTTCTTAGTGCATTCTAATTATACATAATAGTGGAGTTTATTTTGACAATTTTAATTTTAATTATTTTAAAATTTTTATTGGTACATTCTAGTCATAAATGATAGTGGTGATTCATTGTGATATATTTGCATAGGCACAAATTGTTATGGTTCAGGCCATATGGGCAATGACCAAACAGCCTCCATTTTGCCTTGAGACTCCATATCATGTGAAAACTATTACTTCCATGGGAACACTCCACCTCTATATCCATCAATAGTTGCTTAACAACATGTTCGGCACGACGAAATGGCAATTCTTATACAATTTAACATTTTTCTCTTTTTGGTTCCCATTTTTCTTGGACAACCTGTCAGAGGTTGATTGTCTAGATGTAACCATTCTTTAACTTGTACACAACTAGGGATATTTTGACCCCTCCTCCCTTTCTGCTTATGATTTTAGATTTCATGACGTTAGTTTATGGTTTTGAATCATGGAAACAGCCACCTATGATTAATATGGTTTTGGACTGCAAAAGGTATATTCAAACTCCCTAGGTAGTTGAAGGGTGTAGACTTGCAGCCTGCCCCTTGGCATGCCACCTGGTGGATCCAGACCACCAACTGATTAATACAATTTCTGTCTTCTTTAAACTGGACTTGGTGATTTATTGCAATCTTCCCATAACAATAACATAAAATGGTCCTTTTCATTCTTTCTTATCTTCCCTTTCCTTCATATTCATATTTAGTGTTTCCATATGACCCAGCTTTTGAGGAATCTCTATACTGACCTTAGTGCTGAGAGCCATGGCCGAGTCTGTATGGCCCCTGGCATTTTGCCAACAGTATTGATTGACAGGTGTGGCATTACTATCTGCCTCTGCCACTACTTTTGAGTTCTCGCACTACTTTGGAATTCTCCTGGGGATTTCTGGGGATTCCCTGAGAATTCCCATTGGTTGGGGAAGTGCAGGAGGAGGGGTTTCCAGGAGAGATATTTCCGGCTGCGGGTTCCTGGACTAGCTGCATGGGATTCGGGAGAATTCCCTGGGAGCGTGTGTGAGGTTTTTTCTTGCAGTTCAAAAATAAAGTTTTTTCCTGCTTCAGTGGCTCGTGATTTGTGCCCAGTCAGACTGCAGCACCTTAGTTTATTGACTTTATGACTAAATTAGTACATAGTGGCTATACTAATTTACCACCCTGACAACAAGGCATAAATATTCCTGTTTCTGTGCATCCTCACTAGCATCTATTATATTTTATGCTACTCTAACTGGAATAAGATGAAATCTTGATGTAGTTTTTAAATTTTCATTCTATGAATACTAGAGATGTTGAATACTTTTTCATGTATTTTTTGACCATTTGTATATCTTCTGAGAGATGTCTGTTTAGCAATTGGCCATTTGTTGTTTGAGTTATTTATATCCATGGCCAAGATTTTTTGTTATTTATATATTCTCGATATTAATCCATTATCAAATAATATCTAGCATAGCTTTTTCCCCATTTTGTATGTTTTCTGTTCACACACTTAAATGTTTCCTTTACTGTGAAGAACATTTTAAATTTGATGCCATTCTACTTATTGATTCTTGGTTTTATTTTCTGAGCTTTAGGAAGTTTATTAAGAAAGTTGATGGGGCTAGGGTTGTGGCTCAGTGGTAGAGTGCTCACCTTGCATGTGCAAGGCCTTGGGTTCAATCCTCAGCAACACATAAAAATAAATAAATAAATAAAACAAAGGTATTGTGTACTACTATAATTAAAAAATAAATTTTTTAAAAAAGAAAGTTGATTCTTGTTTCTATATTTTGGAATGTTGAACCTTTTATCTTCTAGGATTTTCAGAGTTTCAGACGGAATTCCTAGATTTTTTGATCCACTTTGAGTTCAGTTTTGATTAGGGTAAGAGCTAGGAACCAAGTTGCATTCTTCTACATGTGGACATCCAGTTTTCCCAACACCATTTCCTGAAAAGATTTTTTTCTCCAATGTATGTTTTTGGCTTCTTTATCAAGCATCATATGACTATATATATTAGGGTTTTTCTTTGTATCTTTTTTATTCCATTGTTCTACATGTCTGCTTTTATCCAATGTCTTGCTGTTTTTGTTACCGTGGATCTGTAGTATAATTTGAAATCAGGGATTGTGGTGGCTCCAGCATTGCCTTTTTAATATATATATATATATATATATATATACATACATATATATATATATAGTTGTAGGTGAAGGTGAACATAATATATTTTCATGTGGTGCTGAGGATCAAACCCAGTACCTCACGCATGCTAGGCAAATGCTTTACCACTGAGCCACAACCCAAGCCCTCCAGTATTACTTTTACTTATCAGAATTGCTTTTTGATATTCTTGTCCTTTAATCTTTGCATATAAATTTTAGGATTTTTTTCCAATTCTATGAAATATTTCATTAATATTTTCATGGAGTTTGCATTTAACATGTATATCACTTTTAGTTAAATAGCATTTTTGCATTATTTTTTTTGCCTATCTAGGATCATGGGGGAGCATTTAAATATTCAAATTATTCTATAATGTTCATCTAAATTTTAAAGATGTCTGTGGTAATATCTAATTTTTCCTTAATTTTATTAATTTTCTTCTATTTTTTGGTATGTTTATGAACTAATTTGTCAACATTAATTTTTTCAAAGTGCCATTAAGTCTTTTTTTAATATTTATTTATTTTTTAGGTATAGATGGACACAACTCAATGCCTTTATTTTTATGTGGTGCTGAGGACCAAACCCAGGTCCTGGCCACGCTAGGAGAGCGCTCTACCACTGAGCCACAATCCCAGCCCCCCATTAAGTCTTTTTATTTTTTTTATTGTCTATTTTACTAATTGTGCATCTTAAGTGTTTCATTTCTTCTGTTGATTTTAGAATTGTTTTGTCATTGTTTTAATATTATCTTGTGATGTATCATGAGGTTATCTGAAATCTCTATGTTTTTTTATGGAATCACTCATAGCTATGAACTTATCTCTTAGAATCAATTTTATCGTATCTTTGAGTTTCTTGTTTGTGGCATCTCTATTCTCATTTAAGTATAGAATATCTTGAATTTATTGTCTTATTTCAACTATAATGTATTAATAATTGCAGGTGTATTTTTTCAATCTTCTTTTGTTTTTCCTTCTGCTAATGTCCAATTTTATTCCAGGTGTTCTGATAAATTGCAAGGGTTTAGGTTGATGTTTCAGTACTAGGTGAGCATTGTTTTGTGTGTTAACTTATGGTCTGTTTTGAAGATGCTTCCATGGGTAGCTGAGAGGAAGTTAAATTCAAATATTTTGGGGTGAAATAGTCCATAGATATTTGCTAGTTTCACTTGATTTATGGCATCTTTTAGGTCTGAAGAGTTTGTTGAATTTTTGTCTAGATATCATCTCTAATAAGTAGAGGGGTCTATTAAAATATCTCAGTCTTATTGTACTGGGATTTTTCTAAGACTTTATTTCAAATAGTATATTTTATGTAATTAGGTCTACTGAGATTGGAGGTATACATACTATTACTATTGTTATTACTATTGATTTGTTGTTATTGCTATTATTATTACACCTTCTTGTTGAATTGGTACCTCCATCAGCATGAAGAAAACATTATGTCTCTTCTGATTACATTTGGCTTGAAGTCTTCATTGTTGGACGTGAGTATCTTACTTTTGCTTGCTTTTGCATTCCATTTTCATCACATACCTTTCCAATCTTTCATTTTCAAATCTGTGGATACTTTTATTTGAAAGATGAGTGTTTTAGAAACAACATATAGTTGGTTTGTGTTTGTTCATTTACTGTACAAATTTTGTCTTTTAATAAGGGACTTGAGCTTATTCACAATAAGTGTTATTATGAAAAACATTATTACTTAATGCCATTTTAATTCATTTCTGATGTTAAATCCATTCATAGTTCACATTTGCTTAGTTAAACTTCTAATGATATTCATATGTTTGGGAACCCTGAAGTCTGTTTTTTATTAATTCTGTGTGTAGTATTTTTTTTAAGTATCGTATTTAGTACTGGCTTAGTTGGCATAGATTTTTTTAAGTTTATGCTTATATAGAATTTTTTTTTAATTCTGAGAAATAACTTAGCTGGATATAGGAATCTTGGTTGAAAATTATTTCTTTTAAAACTTATAGAGTTAATCCAGCCTTTCTAGCTTTTACAGTCTCTCCTGAGAAATCAGAAATTATTTTAATTAGTTTATTTTTTAGATGTGACCTAAAATTTTTTGCTTGAGTCATTTAAAATTCCATCCTTATTCTCTATATTAGTTACCTTAATTATAATTCATTATGGAAAGGTTAATTTTTAATATTTACTTTTTAGTTGTAGTTGGCAACAGTACCTTTATTTTATTTATTTATATGTGATGCTGAGGATCAAACCCAGGGACCCACAAGTGCTAAGCAAGCACTCTACTGCTGAGCCACAACCAGAGAGGTTATTTTTGATCTCCTGTATTGGGAATATGTATGTCTTTTGTATAGATGTCCTCATTGTAAATGTTTGGAAATTTTTGTTATTATTTAATTAAAAAGATTATTCATGCCATTATCTTGTATCTCAAATCCTTCTTTGTTCCCAGTAATTCTTCAGTTTTGTCTCTTAGTGTCCCAGTGTTCTTGTGTATTTTGATCTTAATTCCTTGTATTATTTTCCCTATTACTAGTTGTGTTTTCACATTCATATATTTTATCTCCAAAACCTGAAATTCTGTCTCCTCTCTTTTATGTAGTCTAATTTACTGGTGAGGCTTTAATTACAATTTTTATTTGATTTCTAGAATTTCATATTTCAATTTCTTTCATTTCCATGATTTATGTTTTTATTTTCTTCAGAATTTTTAGTTTTCATAGAAAACTCTTTCACTTCCTGTGGTTTTCATTTATTTTGTTTATTCCTTAGATCTGTTTTTAGATCATTGAATATGTTAACCATCAGCTTTTTGAACTATTTGTCTGGGACTTCATCTCCATCAATATCTGATTTTATACTTCTGGCACATTAAAAATTTTTGGACAGGTGTCATTATTCTCTTTTTACATAAATCTAAACATGTGTTTGTGCATCTTCTGGAATGCATTCATATTACTATTGTATATAAATGTTTTTTAGTGAGTAATGATCTGGATAATAAGCCTTGGCTAGAGATATATCTTAGATTCCACATATCTATATAATAAGTGTAAATTTCAAACATCTGAGCCTGTTTTAAAGGAAAATAACTCCCAGTAATATTGAAAATGTAAGAGCAAAACATATATCAGCATACGCTACACAAGCTGTTATTTACTTATCTCTACAACTCTATTGACTAAAGAGGAATATGAACAAGAATTTTGAATAAGTGAACAAGAGTAAGTATTAATGACAACATAATAGCTTGCATTGGATGAAGGGATTAGACAGAAATGATAGAGTAAAAAATGAAAAACAAAACTTAAAATGGTGGGGTATAGAAGGGAGAATTTTAAAGTTGTTTAGTAGTAAAATAAAAGAGAGGGTAAGAGAACAGAGTTGGAAGAAAATTAAAAGTGTATTCAGAGAGAATTTGAATGCATAAGATTAGGTATAATTCTCATAAAACATAAAATGAGGAATAGGAATCTCTTAATACACAGTGGTTGTAGCATCTGTTCTATAGAAATTCAGCTTTGTTTTCTTGCTAAGATTTTTTAAATAAAGACCTTTATTTGAATTTAGGGTCTCCTAATGAGAGGAAGGCTGGGTGATATAGTTACCATGGTGTTTATTCTCACCTGTGACACAAGCTGGTATAACATGTTAGGGGCATCTGCATGTTGAGATACACCCCTTAGTTGCCTTATAGCTCCGTTACACCTTCTCTGAAACGTTGTTTGTGTTCTTCTAGGAGGTATGTGAGATAGATCAGCAAATCCTCCAGCTCCTTCTGATCTTTGGGGAGGTGGCACAGGGGACATCACTTTCCATCTGTCCCTGATCAGCCTCAATCCCCTCCCATCAGTCATTTATGTCTTTATTATAGAGATCAGACCAAAGCTTGTCTCCATTCTTTGTTGCAGTGTTTATGTCAATGTCCAGATCAACTTAAGGTAGGGGCACTTTCTAACTCAGTGAATACTAGAACCTAAGTGTTTTATAGGTATTCCAAAAGCAAGTGTGTCAGGAGCTAGTCAAAAGTTAAAAAAAAATGAAAGTGGGGAAAAAGAACAAAAATAGAGAGTACAGTAAAAACTGCATGAATTTATACTCTACCACTAGAGGAAATCCAAATAAAGAATAAGTTTTAGCAGTCTTGACTTGCTTACTTTAACTTTCTCTGTGGGGCAGTAACAGAATTTTCTCCCACTGATTCAGCTTACTATTTGTAAGCATTTTTATTGTTCATGCTGTGACTGTGATGGACAGTTGCTTTTCTTAAACTTTGTAAGAGAAACGTTTTTGATTTCTTGGAGGGAAATTTTTTTTTTCTACTGAGCCACAGCTCACTGGATGCTGCCAACATCTGATGCTTTTATTAATTTAATTTTTAATCTAGAAAATAATTTTATTTCTAATCTAGAATACGTGTGTGTATGTGTGTGTGTGTGTGGTGTGTGTGTGTGTGTGTGTGTGTGTGTGTGTGTTTCATCTGCTTCTTATACCTCTGTTTAGCCTACCAGAATTTCCCCACAATATTACTTCCTATCTGTTTGGATCTATTGAAGTGCTGCTTTAGTTTACCTTTATGAAGCTGCTACAATAATATGGGTTTGTCTCATTACTGAAAGTTCAGTCCTTGTCCTCTGTCGGGGTTTTTGGCCCTCGTTCCCTCCTGACCTGCAGGAGAGATGGGGAGAGCATGCCCCAACCAGGATGACCCAAGAAAGAAGAGGGCTGACTGACCGCCCACACCCAGGCCTCCCTCACCAGAGGACAATCAGAGGAGCCAGAGAGACCAGTCAAAGCAGGATCTCGTTTATTGAGAAAACACACACAGCTAATGTAATGTACAGGAGCCAATCAAGATAAAGGTCAGCAGGATGGGGAGAGTTCACTTGTACACCCATCTTACAGGCAGTAATGGGTGACATGAGCTGTCCACGAGGGCGGAAGGGTTCTGAGCCTATCCTAGAGGTGGACCAATTTTTTGTCACAACCCATGGCAACTCCTTCTGGCTGATTCACCAGGCTCTATCTTAGCCACATGTGGCCTCACGACCGGGAAGCGGGTAGCAGCCAGCAAGTTAGGTTTCCTCTTTTCTGATGCAACATGCCCTACATGTTGTATGCCCTACATCAAGTTAGGTTTCCTCCTTTCTGATGCAACATGCCCACATACTACATCATGCCCAATCCAACAAAAGAACAATGTTTTAAGAAAATGGAAAAATAAGATAGGTTTATTGCTTTGCATATACATATTTATTTCTGCTTTATCATTTGTAGCATTTCTTCAAAGTAATCATTTTTTCATACTCTGATTTTTGAGGGTTAGGACTATTGATTAGTATATTTTGCATTGATTTTTATATCATCTTTTTCACAACTCTATTTCCCTTTGTTTCTGTTTCTCTCTCTTTTCTCTTGATAACACCCAAATTCTATTTTTCTCTTATTCTTTCAAAACATCTTGTGTTTCCTCTGCATTTGTGCTATTCACCTCTTGAAACTACAAATCCTTTTTCTACCCCGTCTCTTCTTCTTTTCTACCCTCCACCATGTGACCAGTGCACTGGTTTCATTAAAGAGGTTCTTGGCATAAAAGTTAGCTAGTGAGACCAAATAAACACACAGACTCAGTCACCATTTTCTATGACCAGGTCCGAGACGGCTCTCTCTCTGACTCACACCTCGAACCACCCAGTAGGGCAACAGGGATTACTCAGGGCTAGCAGGAGAGAGAGAGAGAGAGAGCACGCCAGGGAGTAGCCTTTTATTGGGGAACAAGAAATCCAGGGGAGAATTCCATCCAATGAAGGTTGAGGGGGGCAGCACTCAGAGTCAGTGATTGGCCCCCAAGTCAGTGGTCAGTCACACCCCCACATGGACAGGCTCTCGCACCAGGAGAGGGTCGGGAAAACTTCGACACAGTTTAGCCAGAGCGCCTCACACCCAAACCGGGAGTTGCCCTATCACATGTGAGAATGGCTCCCCACACTACCCCTTGTCATCTTCATACCATTTAATGAACTCTACCTTTAAATTGTTCTAATACTAATTGGCTTATAAAATACTAGATCCTACCTCTAATGGTATAGCAACATTTGATACAATGGAAGTTATAAAAACACCTATTGCTTGATTTATGCTAGAAATAATTATTACTTACTCCTTTTATAGATATAAATTTCTGAGCCTTCTATTGCTTGTTATTGTGTCAATTAGCTTTGTGTCAAAATAAAAATCAAGTACTTAATTTGGTGCTATATTTGTATTCATAGTTGTTTGCAATTATTTGGCTCCTCCCTAATCTGTGAAGCAAAAGAAACCTGCCAGATCACTAAAATTATGTAGAATTGAAGCTCTGTTGCTTCAGATACTCTTGGCTACATGGCTAGATACACAAACAATATGAAAAAAAACAAGGGGAAAATAAAACCAGAATAACTCAAGAGCAAAGTTCACAAACACCACAGTGGATGATATATCAAAAAGAAGGAATTTAGAAAGTTCATAGAAAATGCAAGAATTGAAATATCACTTCAATAAGGAGATAATCTGATGTAGAATCAATCAGAAATCCTCAAAATAAAGGAATCAATAAACCAAGTTAAAAATTCAATTGAAAGCATTACCAATAGACTAGACCACTTGGAAGAGAGATTTTCAATCAAGGAAGTACTTAATCTTGAAAATAAATTTAAACAAGGAGAAAAGATGATAAGTAACCATGAACAGAATTTTCAAGACATATGGGATAACATTAAAAGGCCAAATGTAAGATTCATAGGGGTAGCTGAAGGCTCAGAGATACAAATCAAAGAAATTTATGATCTTTTCAGTGAAATAATAACATATAATTTATCAAATCTTAAAACTGAAATAGAAAATTATATACAGGAAGCATACAGGATTCCAAATATAAAAAAACTTATAAAAGACCCATTCCTAGGCATATTAATATAAAAATGCCTAAAATATAGAATAAGGGTAGAACTGAAAAAGGGGCTAGAGACAAATAACAAATAACTGGTCACATTTAGAGGTAAGCCAATGTAGATCTCAGCTGATTATTTTGACCCATACCTTATGAAAGAACGAAAAAGGCTCATCATCGAAGAAAATGCCCATTTATTGAGGAACAGCTCTGCATATTTATAGAGCCGGGGGTGGTTTGATACCTATGACAGTTTAATGGTTGAAAGGTTTGACAGTTAGCGTGGGGCACTTTCTGATTGGTGGGTAAGGATCATGTGAGCCAGCAGGGCTAGTCTGATTAGTGGGTAAGGATCATGTGAACCAGCAGGGTTCACCATTGGACGGCTCTTCTTGGGGAATGGGGAAGTTAGTCTTTGGAGCCAGGGCAACTCCCAACACCTTAAAAAATAAGAGGTATTGGAATAATTTATACAAAGCTCTGAAAGAAAATGAATGTCAACAAATATACTATACTCAGAAAAATTAATCTTCAGATTTTAAGATGAGGTAAAATTCTTCCATGATAAAAAAAAAGAATTCACAGCTAGAAATCTGGCACTATAAAACAAACTCAATAAAATACTTCATGAAGAAGAAATGGAGAATACCAGTGAAAACTGGCAGAAGGTGAAAATATAGGGGAAGAACTGTATATGAAAGGAGAATCTAATTCAAATTACAAATTAGAAATAAATGAAAATAACAGGAAATAAAAATCATTTCTCCATACTAACAGAGATGTTAATGAACTAATCTCATCAATTAAAACACAAAGGCTGGCAGATAGAAATTAAAAATAAATTTAAAAAAATTAAAAAAGAAAATGCTTATTAAAGCCACAAAGATATCTCATTATATACTTATTAAAGTATTAAAACTACAATAATTGGCCATACAAGAATTGACAAGAATTTGGGGCAGTTAAAACTTTCATTGATTGTTGTTAAGAGGGTAAAAATGGTACAAAAACTTTGGAAACCAGTTTATTTCTTTTTGTTTTATTTTATGTTTTATGTTTTTTTTAATTTCTTGTTCTAATTAGTTATACATGACATTGGAATGCATTTTGATACAATGTACACAGATGGAGCACAACTTCTCTTTTCTCTGGCTGTACATGGTGTACAGTCAAACCAGTAGTATAGTCATACATGGGTATATAGGTTAATAACAATTTTGAAATGTATTAAATTGTTAAACACACACACACACACACAAAAAAAAAAAAAAAAAAAACAAGATCCAACAAAGTATTCTCTTCAAGAGACTACCCTAATAGGCAAAGATATCCACAAACTGAATGTTAAATAATGGGAAAAAAAACTATCATTCACATAAATCTCATAAACAAGCAAGGGTTTCTATTTTTGTATCTGATAAAGTGGGACTTCAAGGCAAAGTTAATCAAAAGAGATAGAGAAAGCAATTTCATGCTGGTTAAGAGAGTGAAAAAAACAGCACAAATAAACAGTCATAAGTATCTATGCTCCCCCCAAATGTAGCATCTACATATATCAAACTAACCTTTCTCAATAAAAAGAATTAAATAGACCACCACACAACAATGTTGAGTGATTTTAATGTGTATCTCATTACTAGAAATATCATCTGAGCAAAAAAATAAATAAAGAAGATACAGAACTACAAAAAGGATAATTTATACCTAATATATACATATATATATATATATATATATATATATATATATATATATATATAAAATTCATCTATCAGTGACTGAAGTGACTGAATATACTTTCTTTTCAGTTGCACATAGATCATTTTCCAAAATAGAGCATATTTTGGGACACAAAGAAACTCTTAGCAAATGCAATATATATATATATATATATATATATATATCCCTGCATTATATAAAATCATAATGGATTAAAGAAATCAATGATATGATTAAAAATAGAAAGCACTCTAACACCTGAAGACTAAACAATTCACTATTTAATTATGAATGTATAGCAGAATAAATAAGGTATGAATTTAAAAAAGAATACTTAATGCTAAGTGAGAATAATGATAAATGTATCAAAATCTCTGAGACTCCATGAAGGCAGTTCTAAGAGAAAAGCTCAGAGCATTGAGCTCATAAATTAACAGAACAGAAAAATACCAAATAAATAAACTAACATTACATCTCAATGTCCTAGAAAAAGAACAAACCAACACCCAAATCAGCAGAATACAGGAAATAATTAAAATTGAGCTGAAATCAATGAAATCGAGATTTTTTTTAAGAATTAAAAAAAAAACAATTCATAAAGTTTGTTCTTTGAAGAAAATCATCAAAATCAAAATTTATAAAACTTTAGCCAAAGTAGCCCAGAAAGAGAAAATGCAAATTATTAAATTCATGATGAAAATGGAAATATCTCTGCAGATACTCCTAAAACATGGAGGACAATCAGAAGCTATACTATATACTCCTGTAAGCTAGAAAATTTTGATAACAGATAAATTTCTAGAGACATAGATCCAACCAAAATTGAAAAAGGAGGATATAGAAAATTTAAAAGATCAGTTTCAAGTAATGAAATCAAAGAAATCATCAAGAGCCTAGTAAAAAAGAAAAGCTAGAGGCATTCTCAGCTGAGTTCTACCAAATCTTTAAATAAGAACTAATACCAAAGGCTGGGTTTGTGGTTCAATGGTTGAGCATTTGTTCAGCATGTGTGTGGTACTGGGTTTGATCCTCTATACTACATAAAACAATAAATAAATAAAATATATTTTCATAGAAAATAACTAATATTGATCCTTCTCAAATTATTACATGAAATAGAAAAGCAGGTAACCCTCTCAAACTCATTCTATAAAACCAATATTCATTCTGATACCAAAAACCAGACAAAGGAAATAACTGATAAATATAAATGCAAAAGTTCTCCATTAAGTACTGGCAAATCTCATAAAAAATATTAAAAAGACAATGTGCTATGATTAAGTGGGTTTATTTCCAGGGATGGAAGTGTTGTTCAACATACAAAAAGTAATAAATATAATCCATCATATCAATAGACTTAAAAATAAGAATTACATGATTATTTTAATAGATTCAGGAAAAAGCACTATACAGATTCAATGCAATTCTTATCAAAATTCTAATGATGTTCTTTATGGAAATAGAAAGAACACTCATGAAATTCGTCTGGATAAACAATGAGTCCTAGAGTAGCCAAAATAACCCTTAGCAAGAAAAGTGAAGGAGAAGGCATCACAATAACAGAACTAAAATTATACTACTGAACTATAGTAACAATAACGAAATAGTATTTGAACCAAAACAGGCAATAAGATCAACAAAGGAGAAACAAACCCACACAAATACAGTTACCACATACTAAACAAAGGTGCCAATAATAAATATTGGAGAAAAATCCTCTCCAACAAATGGTGATGGGAAAACTGGAAATATATGTGTAGAATAAAATTTAATCTCTATTTCTCATCCTAAACAAAATTCAATTCAAAGTGTGTCAAGGACCTGCACCCTGCATATACTAGAAGAAATTGTAGACCCCATACTCCAACATATCAACTCAGGAACTGACTTTATAAGACCCTAAAGTGCAGGAAGTAAAATCAATATTCAATATATGGGTGTATCAAATGGAAATCTTCTACATAGAAAAGGAAACAATCAAGAGCATGAAGAGAGGCCCTACAGAATGGGAGAAAATCTTTGCATCTGCACCTCAGATAAGTATTAATTTGCAGGATATATAAGGAACTAAAAGTACTTAAAACACATACATACACACACACACAGAGAGACACACACACAGAAATCAATAAATGCACAAAGGAACTAAACAGACACCTCAAGAACAAAGAAATATGCATGGTCAACAAATTATGAAAAAAATCAATATCTCTAGCAAGTAGAGAAATGCACATTAAAACAACACTGAACAGCACTTGCCTTGGCTGTGGGGTGGCAACTGTCTGCTCTTGGTTGCCCATGTGCTGCTGTAGTTACTGCATGCAGACCTGTGACTGAGCTGCCAGTTGCTGGCCGCACTGGCGAACTGCTGGCCTCACTAGACTGGCTGTGCCAGCACCTTCTGCCCATGCTGGCCACACTGGCTACGTTGGCTGCTCCCAGTTGGATTGCTTGTCCTGCCTAGCACGCCCACTGTGTCTGCCGGTGGCTTCTTGCCCAGTGCTCATCACAGGCTGTGACTCTGGTTTTGTCAAGGAGATGGCCAAGAAATTGGACACCAGGGTCTTCACCATGCTGACTACCGTGTTAGAGATCAAGAACCCCAGCGTCCTAAAGCTGCATGCCTGCTGTTTCCTTTGCCTAAGGTTGTTGCAGATGGACCTCACTAAACCACACACATAGCCTTGCACTGAAGTTCACCAAGTCCCACACCAACAGCACTGGTGTGTGAGACCTGGTCAATAATGCAGGCTTCAGTGATGTGGAGCTGTCTCCAATGGCCACATTCTGCAACTGCATGGAGGTGAACTTCTTTGACACACTGTAGCTGACCAAGGGCCTCCTGCAGCTCTCATACCACTCAAAGGGTCGCATTGTGACAGTGGGCAGCCCAGCAGGGGACATGCCATATCCGTGCTTGGCAGCCTATGGGACCTCCAAGGCAGCCTTGGCACTACTCAAGGAAACATTCAGCTGTAAACTTGTTTCCTGGAGGATCAAAGTCAGTGTCATCTGCTGGGAGCCATCAGCCAAGTAGGTATGACAATTTCCTTACCAGCTACTCCCATGCTGTCTAGTGGAAGGACTCTTGAAAGGTGACCTTGCTCAAGGACCAGGGCGGATCTGTGTTTAGGGTGTTCCCCCTGTAGAATAGGGCGTATCCTGCTGCTGAGTTCCTCTTGAGTTCTTAGGGTCAGACAGTATATTTGGGAGACAGAAGCCCAGGAGTAGTGGATTTGGGCAGAGTGTGGATTTGGGCAGAGAACGTGGATTCCCCCAGAACGTGTTTGTAGACGGCCAGTGTGAGTTCGGGAATAAAGAATTGCTGTTTGAATCTACAAGCTGTGTGGTGGCTCGTGATTTGTGCCCAGCCAGAGACTGCGGCAGTCATCCAGCCTGATTTCTTCAAAATAGTTAGTGAGAAATGTGAGTCAATGGGAACAGTTCAAGCAATTAAGATTACATTGAACACTTGCATGGGCAGTTTCTGCATTTGCTGTGCCTGGCCCTGCCCAACCTCAGCTTGGTTGTAGATGCCATCATTGACATGTTGCTGGCATCTAGACCACACCACCCGCTATTACACAGGCCATTGCCTGGGGCTCATGTACTTCATCCACTACTACCTGCTAGAGGGCCTGTGGTGCTACTTCCTACAGAACATTTCCATCAGTCCTTGTCTTCCCAGAGCACTGCAGCCTGGCCAGCCTGGCCCTATTCCTTCCCAGGACACACCCCAGGACCCAAAACCCAACCCAAACCCTCCCCCAGTGTCAGCTCAGCTCCAGCACAGGAGGATCTGTGAGCCCTTGGCTCTTCCCTGGATATTATGAGCCTCCAGGTCTACCCTAGAGCATGGCCTAAACAATCCAAGCCCCATCCACTGCAGATGACCACTCCAGGCTCAGAAGGCTGAGGTTTTTTCAATAAGCTTCTGGGTTTCTCTACTGCTTCAAAAGCCCACAAAGACATCCTTGGGCATAGTGTTGTACCCTACAGCTTGTAGAACCCAGCTGAATAGGGAATTTAGTGCAAGATTTAGCTGTAGCCTTTGACAGGACCCTGCAGACAGTGTCTCTGCAAACCAAAGAGTGACCAGGTGATTAGGGACCCCTCCAGGATTATTTCTCAGCACCAGTGCCTCAGTGTTGCAATTCCATGGTTAAATTCCAACTATATCTTGACCAGCTCAAGAATTAGAAGCCCAACTTCCCTCCCTAAGCCATAAGGAACAGCATAACCAACATGCCCAATTGCTACTTTTTAAATAGAAAAAAAAATATTAGGAAAAAAAATCTGCACTGAGATTCCATCTCACTTCAGTCAGAATGGCACTTTTCAAGAGTACAAGTAAAAATAAATACTGGCAATACTGATGTGTGGGAAATGGTACACTTCATACATTTTTGGTGGGACCACAAGTTGGTGCAACCACTATGGAAAGCAGTATGAATATTCCTCAAAAAACTTGAAATGGAACCACCATTTGAACAAGTTGTCTCACTCTTCAGTATATATCCAAAGGATTTAAAAT
The DNA here is from genome assembly GCF_048772815.1 of Callospermophilus lateralis. Taxonomy (NCBI): domain Eukaryota; kingdom Metazoa; phylum Chordata; class Mammalia; order Rodentia; family Sciuridae; genus Callospermophilus; species Callospermophilus lateralis. The sequence continues at coordinate 79,983,627 of NC_135325.1, read as the reverse complement.
CAGAATACTATACTACAGTGATGCAGTTACATCAATGTCTATAGCCCCTCAACTCATAATAGATAAGTTATAGAACCAAACTAAGTGCTCTTTAAAAAATAATTGGGTAAAGAAAAGATGGTATATATATATATATATATATATATATATATATATATAGATAGATATATAGATAGATATAGATATAGATATAGATATATAGATAGATATATAGATAGATATAGATAGATAGATATATAGATATAAATTCAGATATAGATATAGATATATAGATATAGATATAGATATATACACACACACACACAACCATAAAAAAGAGTGACTCTATGGCATTTGCCACCAAATGGATGGATCTGGAGACTATCATGATGAGTGAAGTAAGCCAGTATCAAAAAACCAATGGTACAATGTTTTCTCTGATATGTGGAAGCTAACCCAAAATAAGTAGGGTGGGGGCGAGGGGAAGAATAGAAGTGCAGTAAATTAGACAAAAGGTAATGGAGGAAAAGGATGGAGTATAAGCGAAGGAAAGACAGGGTAATGAATCTGACATAGTGCTATTAAAAAATAAATTTAAACGAAGGATATAAAGAGTAAATGTTTTTCACATCTCTATGAAGTTTTCATGTTCTAATCAAAGTGTTTTTACAAAAAAAATAAATTTAAAAAAATAAAAAAATACAGTAAGCTAAGCTTAATTCATTATTAAAAGATTTTTATAAATTGAATGTAACTTAAATGTATAATGTTTATAAAGTCCAAAATGGGTATGGCAAAGACTTAGGCCTTCACAATCACTCAGCCCTCATTCACTACTTACCTGGAAGAACTTCCAGTCACACAAGCTCCATCCAAATTAAGTGCCCTACACAGATGTATAATTTTCAAACATGTTATACCACATTTTATCTGTTTCTTATCTATATTGAGATAAACAAATATTATTCTGCATAATTCCTAAAATATTGTAATGTGTTGTACAGGTTTGTTGCCTGGAAGCAATAGTATATACCATATATGTATGTATTAGACTATACCTTCTAGGTTTGTATAAGTATAATTTATGATGTATGAACAATGATAGAATAAATTATTGATGGATTTCTTAGAATATATATCCATTGTTAAGTGACACATGATTGTAGTTGAATAATAAAACAACATTTTTTTTCAGGAGAAGTCACTTAATAAATAAATACTTGGGACATAGATAACATTCACTATTTCCATTAATTGTTTTTAGTTTGCCATATAAGGTTTCTCATTTTATTAATATATACAGAATATTTTATAATAGATTATTTTAATAGAGTTACTATATATCACAGTTACATAAACACCTGTGTGTTTCTTATATTGCAATACTATAAACATAGCAAATGGAAGTAAGATATTTTGATACTTCTCAACTACCTACAGTAATTTAACATTTAAAAATTATGAAAATATTCTGTCAGTTTTAAGAATAATTTATTAACCAGAATCATCAAAATATTTTCTTTATAAGTTTTTATTGAATAAACTGTCAATAATTTAAGTGGTCTGCCTTCAGCATATTAGATACTCTGTGTGAGTAGACATTTGTTTTTGCTTTCAATTTATGTGGAATTTTGTGCTTACTTTTAAGCTGAATACTCGAGATGGTAAAAGCAGGAAAGATAAGAAACAATAACTACACAAAATCTAATGTATGTATATTAGGGAAGAGTGATAAAGCATCCACATTTCTGCTAATCTCCAGATTCACAGAAACCTTCCTAATTTATAATAAATCAGAATTCCTATACATCATAATGTAGACTTAAAATAATATTTTCAGCTGTATGAAACAGCCTCTTGAATTCTTAAAAATAAGACATTATTTTCTTTCAGGAAGAAATTAGTCATTTAGTTCAATTATCAATTTATTTTCATTCTTCTGTAACTTTACTAAGAAAAAATAGTAAATAGGCTCAAATTGAATTGCTTAATTATGAAGATGTTGTAAAATATCTCAGAAACAATAGAGTGATTTAAATAATTTCTGTCTGTCCTTATCTATTCTTATTGGCTTACACTAGGATTTCTTGTGTGTTATTTTATCTTACATATTTAATTAATTATTAAATTCAAAACAAACAAATATTGGAGTGCCATGTAGATCAGTGGTAGAGCAGTTGACTACCATGAATAAGGATCTGTGTTCCATTCTAAACACCACAAAATATTTTAATAATGCAAAATTTACTATAATTTTTATAAATAAAAGTAATGATGAAGCTATAATCATGCTATTTTAAATGGGCTGAAAGAAAAAGGAAGGAGGAAAACTAAAAAATAGATACATTGTCTATTCAGTGAGATATTTCCATAGATGTTACACAAAACCCAGGAAAAAATAAAATTATAGTCTTAATGCCAATTAAAAATATGGAATATTTCTTTTTTTTCTCCAGAATTTCTTTTTGTGCCTTCATTTTTGCTTAACCTCAGTAGATATTTGCTTATCCTATCCAAATGTAAGCATGCTTTTCCATTTCATGGGACTCCATATGACTTATCCTTGAAAGTATTCAGACATTCACCAGTATGGTGGCACCTCTAATAATGGATGCTGTAATGTATGCTGCAGTAATATTAACTTGATTAATTCTCTCTTTATGTATATGTATAAAATTACTCCCTCTCTTCTTTATTAATAGTTTGACATTAATGTTTAATTATGTGGCATTTTCTTTGCATTGATTTATATAATGAGATTGTTCTTCTTTAGATTATTTATATATTATGTACATAGATTATTTAATTTGGGGCCAGCCTTACTTAATTTTAATAAATCTTAGTTATATGTGTGTGAGTGTGTGTGTGTGTATAAACATGTGTGTGTATATATATATATAAATATATATGTATATATAAATAGATATTGCATTTGGTTCATTCATATTTTGATAATAATTTATGTCTTTATTTATGTAATCTATTAATCTGCAGTTTTTGTCTGGTGTTGGTATCAAGGTAATACTGGCATTGTAAAATGAGTTGGAAAAGTTTTCCTACAATTATTTTTATGGAAGAACTTATTTAGGATTAGAGTTAGTTTTTCTACAAGTACATTGTATAAACATTTGAAATAGTGAAACCAACAGGACCTGAACACTTTTTAAGTTAATTTTACTTATTTATTCAATTTATTTGAAAATTAAACAGCTGGTATTTTTATTTATTTTGATAATTTTTAATTTGACTTTTGTTAGCTCTTTTTATTGGAATCAGTCCATTATGTTAAATTGTAAAAGTCACAATATAAGTTTATATTTAGAATTACCTAATTATGGTTTCCGCAAAACCTGTTCAAATCTTGATTGCCATTTGTAATATCAGTGGTTTACATCCTCTTTATTTTTATCAGTATTAGTAGAAGCATATAGAAGTATAGTGTAGATATTCTCATATGTAAGAATGCAGATTTCAAACAAAAACTGATTAAAAAAAAACACAAAGAAGGGCAGTACATATTGGTAAGGGGAATGATTCAATAAGAAATTAACAATAGTAAATGTTTATGCCCCAAATATCAGTGCACAAAATTAATTAAAAATACTTCTAGACACAAAATCCCAGATAGATACAAATACAATAAAGCTGGGTGATTTCAGTATTTTATATATATATATATATATATATATATATATATATATATATATATATATATATATATAAACACATACACATATAATAATGAAATAAAACCAGAAAACAATAGCAAAAAAATTATAGAAACCAACTAAACACATGGAGAATGAAATTACTCTTTTTTTTAAGAGAGAGAGAAAGAGATAATTTTAATATTTATTTTTTTTAGTTTTCAGCAGACACAACAAATTTCTTATTGTTTAAAATTATCTAGGAGAAATATAAACATAGCCACTAAAATAGAATAGAAATAAAGGGAGAGAGAAGATACAAAGAGTGATTTCTTTCCCCTTCAATATCAAATAATTTATTTTTAATATATATTGCAGAAACATATTTGAATTGATGCATAAAAGAAAAAAATGTAAATGAAGAAAAATTAAATTATTGCTAAACTATGTTTTAAAGCTTTCAGAAGTTAATTCTATTGATAATGATAAAAATAATAAGGATTCTATCCAACAATGTTTTAGTAGAAACATATCCTAAATTTTTTGTATCAAGAAAGTCCATTTTATCTCCTTCTAATTTGTCCATTTTTTTTGAGGACTAGAAACTTATTTTACTTTCCCTACAATACTGATGCTTAAGAGTGTTTAACTACCTCTAAGCAAAAACGATCTAATGAGAAAACAAAAAACAAGAGATCATGCCTTAATCTCTGATGAAGCTTTGCCAAGGTGGTTTTTGTTTGTTTGTTTGTTTATTTATTTTTTATTTATGAAACTGGATGTTTTCTCAGCTACCAGAAATTTTCAATAGTGTTCCCTGTGATTTATATTAATATTGCTGTTGGCATTTTATTTCAATTGTGCCAGTTCATTTCCTGAAAACTTGCTAAAGGTCATACTGACAGATTGCTTAATTATTTAACACATTCACAAAGATGAATACACTCACTTTGAATAAATAAAGTTAAATGCTAATGAGGAACTAAGTTTAAGATTTGGCTGCTTTAGATGATTAGATTCATATTTAGCAGAAAACAATGGAAAAACATGTTACATTAGATATGAAGACCTCCAGATTCAAGATTTATAAGCATGATTGTTTCATAAGACACTTTTGAATAGTTAATAGAATTCACTAAAGATTAATTTACTCAGAAGAAGGTCAATGTTCTGGCCCCTCAAAATTATACAGGTTTATTTAGTATAATTTTGTAAAATGGTCCATATGCATTTTCCATTACAATTTCATGCACCTAGATACAGAAGTAAATTGTATTTTCATTTTTCCTTAATATAAAATATAATTATTTGAAAACATAAAAATTGCAAATATAATACAGATTATTCCACATATTTTAACAGGGGTTCACTTTATGCTTTGACTATATCCCTTGTGGCTTTGAAATATATATATATATATATATATATATATATATATATATATATATATATATATATTTTTCCTTTTTCCCAAATTTCTTCTTCCTAATCTTCTCATTCCTGTTCTTTCCTCTCTAATCTCATTTTCTCCAAATCACCTCTTTAACAAACAAACAAACAACAACAAAAAAAACTTGTTTCTGCTGATGGGCAGAATCACAGCCTTTGGGAAAGGAGTCCCCATGTTTCTCCTTTACTAGCAAAGCAATAAACCAACTTTTTCCTTTTACTCAAAACTATGTCTTCATTATTAGATTGGCATCCGGGACAAGAACTAAGCATTTGGCAACAAATCCGGCATCCCAGATGGTACCCAAGAGCAGCCCCTTCTCCAGTTTTCTTGGGCATGTTTGGTACTCCAAGTGACCCTCATTTCCATTCTGAGGATACAAGGTGGCTCCTGAGTTTGTTAAGAGCCCATCACTGGAGAAATTGGTAGACGATGAGTTTGCCTCCAACTGAACCAGAGGAGTTCTTCCTGTGAGTAAAGCACGGAGGGAGGGAGCATCCCAGCAACTACAGAAGCTCCTTTTGCTTCAAGGAAATCCCAGCTTCTCACGGTGAACTGCACAAATTGTTCCATCATTTGCTATTCATTGAGAAAAAGGAAACTGAACTCAGGAAAGTCACAACACTGTTGGCCATTTGGTAAGTCCTACAATTTGCATGCTGAGACCCTAGTTCCTCTTTGTGGAAACATCTGGTCTCTCTTTCTGGGGACATTTGGGGCACCAGTGGTGTAGGAGTCATGGTTAAGTGGGACTTGAGAACATAGGGATATGAAGTATTCCTTTCTGATCTGTTCTAGATTCTAATCTGTTTGCTGGCCTTGGATTTAGGAATTCCCTCTGGTTTGTTTGTATCTGCTACTGCCCACTTTTAAGACATGGCCATTACTGTATTGATTCTATTAGTAGTCTCTTGGGAGAGATCTTGGCTGGTCAATTTAAATGATTCCATCTGTCAGCCATGATTTTGGAGCTCTCATGGTGTTCTCTGTGTTTCTTTTTTGTACAATCTTGCAGTTGGAGTTGGTGTTTCAAAGGTAAAGCAAGTAAAACAAATTTGTATGTGCAGGTTTGTCCATTTTAAAGTTTCCCATCTATCATCCCTGGTTTTGGTGATCCTATCTTGTCTTTTTTTTCCCCTATTACTTCCCCTTTAAGAAATGGGACATGCTGCATTTATCTTAAGGGTTGTGTCTTGAACAAAAAGATCTTGGCTGCATGGGCCACCTATAGGTATAAGCGTGCCTAAGAAAAAGAGGGTTTACTGTAACACAATATGGATTTTAAATGGTTTTTCTGGATTATTGTACAATCTTGATGTTGAAGTTGGTGCCTCAGGGGTAAAGTATATAGAAGAGATTCTGTATGTACAGGTATTTATGCAGTTGCATTGTAATGGGTCTGAACAGTCAGAAACTAAGTTGAAGGTGCCAAAAAGCACTGCCTCTGATGTGCAAGGATAGAAGGACACCAGAATAAATGATTAAAAGGATTTCAATCTTTTAAACCATGTGCTGGCACTGCCAGCAGGATTTCTCAGCCTGGCCCCAGGCAGATCATTTCACTGTGGTCAAGCACACTAGTCTTAAACTGGGGGGGAAATTCCCAGAAAAGCTGTCTGAGCTGTAGAAAATGGCCAAAGAAAATCTGACCTCTTTTCTGCCTTCTAGGCCTTTTTACCCAAGGAGGGTGAAGGTTCATGGCTATAAGGATGTGGCAGTAGTTTCCATCACTATCAGTTTATGACCTGGGGACAGGAACAGTTTCCCCTTTTAAGATCTGACAGGAGACCCCTTTTGGCCAGGGGATACTCATAACTGGGGCAAAACAATTCTTGCTATAATAGTATCCTGTCAAACTCAATGCCTGGGGAGATTGGTAGAATACATAACTGCACCCAGAAAGGAAAAAGACAGAAACTGACGCCAACCTGCAGGCAGCCTCAGCACAGGAATCTTTAAGGAGGCCCAAAGAAAAGGATGGAAAGGTCCTCCTCCATTGCATATTAGTATGTCTAGTATAAGAAAAAGGTCCAAAAGGAACCTCTAGGTACATTGGAGGACTCAGTTAAAGTTGATGACATTGTGATAATGATAACAGATACAGGTCAAGCTCAAAAATATTCTGTGCTCCAACCCTTTGAATGCAACCTGGGAGAAAAAAAAAAGATTAAGGCACAGATTTTTTTTTGTATATGCTGGATTGTCAAATTCTCTCGTGGGATAAAATTTTTGTCTAAATTAAAAACACCAATACCAATCATAAGAACAGTTTCAGAATCTGAATTTAAGAATGGGTTCAAACTAGAGAAGATAAAAGAAAGTTATAAGTATGGAAATCTATTTTAGTATGGAAAATTAGAAGCTATCTTGTTTTCAGGATTCATTGCCTTTATTGGAATGAAAGAAAAGGCTGGTTATTTTCTATTTTATAATATTTTTAAAATTACAAAATCAATATTTACATGAATAAGACTCTTGGATAAAAATGCAAATACAATAGCAACAATGGCAAGTGTGTAACAAAAGTGACCAAAGTATCATTTTGCTCAAACTTGATGTTAAATTTATTTCTTATTTAAATTTAATATTGATTTAAGATAAAATAATGTTGTTTATGTGACACATTGTGATAATGTTTTCCCCTGTAAAATTTTGAATTTTAGTCTACAGATTGAATATTTATATGTCTGTCTTAAAAATTATATAAGATTGAATATTTATATGTCTGTCTTAAAAAATTATATAAAATGTATACAGATGTCTAATTGACATCAGAATCAAATACAATCATAGCAATTCACACAAATTAAAGATGTTTATTGAGTGTAAAAGTTAATATCAAATGGTGTTACATTGTGCTATGAAACATCTTGGAACAAATAGATTATGTATCTTTAGGCAATTTAACTTGGTGTCTTAGTATTTTGAACCAAGTATTTTGGCCATTTTTCAATCAAGTGATTTCTTGCTTTTGAATTTGAGGATTTCCTTATATATTTAGATATTAGTTCATTATTAGACATACAACTTGCAACATATCCAATATTTTTTAGGTTTTTCCTTCATTATGTTGATTTTTTTCTTTTCTGTGCAGAAAGTCTTTCAGATTGATACAATCTCACTTATTTTTGCTTTTATTACCTGTGTTTTTCATTTTATAGCCCAGATAGATATTTTGGTTAAAAATAATGCCAACAAATGTTTTCTTACATGTTTTTCAAGAACTTTATTATTAGAGTTTCAGATCTTCTATTAAAGCCTTTAAGGAAAGTGGAGTTGTTTTGTATACAGTGGAAATAATTGTCCAATTTCATTAATTTGTATTTGGATATACAGTTTTTACAGTGTCATTTGTGGAAGAGACTCTTTTTTTATGCATTGTATGATGATCTTAGTTACTTATTGAAGGTCATTTGACCATACATGTATGTATCTACTTTATGATTTCTATTTAAGTTTACTGATATATATCTCTGTCTTTATTTCAGTAACCTACTGTTCTGTTTACTGTAGTTAATTTTTCCATTATTTTATTGGTGCATTATAGTTGTACATAATGATTCTATTTGTTGTTACAGATTCATATATGTACATAATCTTATACTATGTTTTAAAAACAGGAAATGTGAGACCCTGATGTTTGTTTTTATTTCTCAAAGTTACTTTGGTGATTCAAACACTATTTGTATATTAGCATATTATATATACTAATTATATTTCTGAAAAGATTTCTATAGAGATTGTGTTAAAACTTAAAGCAACATTGGGTTCTAGAGGCCTTTAAACAGTATTAGATCTTCTAATTCATGAATATAGGATACATTTTTATGTATCTATAACTTCTTTAATTTCCTTCAACAATATTTTGGAGTTTTCAGTGCACAATATTTTGCTTCTTGTTTAACTTAATTACTAAAAATTCATTATTTTTATGTTATCATAAATTTAAAAAAATCCTCTTTGAATTGTACATTTTTAGTATATAGAAAAACAAGTGAACTTTGTTGATTTTGTGGCATACAATATTGCTGAGTTTGATTATTCTAACTTTTTTGTGAGTTTTTTATGTGTTTGTGCATATGTATGTGTGTGAAATTTAGAATTTCTTTATATAGAATCATGTTATTTGTGAACAAATATAATTACAGCTTTTCAATTTTCATACATTTGTTTTTGTGACTATTTGCTTGTACTAGTTTTACTGGTACTATGTTAAATGGAAGTGGCAAGACTGTGTATTTTGGAAATTTTTTTTCTGATTTAAAAAAATTTTGTTCCTTATGATGACATCTGATATTAGCCATGTTGTTTTCATACAATGTTCTTTATTATGCTGAGGCTATTTACTTTTCTTGGTATTGTGTTGTATTTTTAGCATGAAAGGTGCTGAATTTTCACAAATATATTTATCAGCTTAGATTATTGCGTGAATTTTGTTCTTCATTCTATTCAATTTTATATTATATTGATCAATGCATTTTAAGTTGAGCCATTCTTGCATACCAAGAATAAATCTCACTTAAATATGATTTATGGATGTTTAACATGCTATTTAATTTGGTTTTCTAGTTATTTTGAATATTTTTGTACAGTTATTCATCAAAAGTATTGGTTTTTATTTCTCTTTTATTTTAGCATTTGTCTGAAGCTCTAAACAGTTATTCAAGTACTAAAAAGAGTCATTGAAATTTTCAATAGATTTTTGTCTCATTAGTTATATTTTAACATTTATGAAAAAATCTATAATTTAAAATTTTTCTTTAGTTGTAGATCTACACAATACGTTTATATTATTCATTTATTTTTATGTGGTGCTGGGGATCAAATCCAGTGCTTTACACATGTGAGGACAGTGCTTCACCACTGTGCCACAACTCCAACCCCTACAAGATAATTTTAACAGCTTCATTGTCATCTTTTGAGGAGAATTGTCAGAAAAAGTCAAGCCTAGTTTGACCATGGAATGCTAATAACAATGCCATCTGCATTAATATTACATGGCATTATCTTTTAATGCCAAACACTGTGTTAAGCACTAAAAATAGATATTATAAATGTTGAGTAATGTATAAAAGTATGAAAATTAATACAATTTAAAGTAAACTTTCCTAATCCTTTGATAAATATTGATCATATTCTGCAAAGAATATTAACATTAACCAACAGAGATGAAATACAAAGCAACCAGGCATGATGGTGCACATCTTTATTCCCAGTGACTCATGAGACTGAGGCTAGAGGATCACCATGCTCATGTCCACCCTTAGCAAATTAGCAAAATTTAAAAAAAGAGCAGGTGATGTAGTTCATTTTTAAAGGGCCCCTGGGTTCAATCTCCACTAGTAACTAGTCATATTACTAGTAAAACTACAAAAATCACTTTGTTTAAGCTCTTTATTTATAAGAAGTTTTATGGCATTAGAAATTTACAGTTTGTGTGATTAAATATACTTAATTTTTTATGATGTTCATTAATTTTGATATAAATTAGTGCTAATTTTTTTTAAATAGAATCTCACCATATGTCTATAGGCAAAAATTGATCTTAGATTTTAGTTTAAGGCACATTTTTCCCATTTATCTAGGCAAAAGAAATCTCTCTTGCTTTATTTGTCCATTCATGCTTTCACTCATCCATGTATTTATTTCACTTTACATAATTATCTATATTTAGTGTTTCTCCCATTATAATGTATTGATTTTATGTTTTGTGTGTGTGCTTGCCAAATGAGTATCAATTTTTTAAAAAGTTTTAATTCATGAAAATTGCATTATATTATACATTTATTTTTTCTTGCTTTTTTCCAAATCACATTATGTTTTAAAAAGTTGTGCATGTTACAATATGTACAACCAATCTATTGTTTCTAACTGCAGCAGAGTGCATATTAAAGATAGAAAAGATATTCATCTGCTAATGTGGCCCACTTTTTATAAATAAATCAATTCAAGTGGACATGAAAAGATGCCTCAGAGAGTAGAGATAAAAGCTATCAAGAACAGGAGACCAAGTGTCAAGTGTCCACTTATAGCCAGCTTCTGCCTTAACAGTTCCCAAAAGAAATTGAACACTTTATCCTAGGATTCCCAAGTGACTATGCATTCCTACACAACTATTTACAAATTCTGTTGCCTGATCCATAAAATTAGATATGTATAGCAGTTTCCATTGTGAAATTAACTAATTGCAATTTTAAAACATCAGTCTTCCTTGATATTTAATCATTTTTTTTCTTTATATATGTGGGTTCAAGAAGAGGTCTCTACCACTAGATATTGAAGAGGCAAACAGATGATCTCTATTTATATTTGGATCTTTTTGATATACTAGTATAAATGAGAATTGTTTGGCAACTATATTAGAGCCCCAGTCGGAGGTGCTCCAGAAAGCTGAGGTGAAGAGGAATTCATCAGGAGTCAAGAAATGAAGTGGTGTACATAAAATCCACTGAACATACAAAGAGAGAAATCCTGAATATGAGTCTATTATGAGTCCTACATAGAGCATAAGGAGTTAGCTGACTGAAGAGTGACTAGAAAAAAAAAATAAAGTTAGAAAATTTGTAACATAAATTGGAGCAAAGAAATATTGAATGAACCTCCCAACATGGACATAGTATGAGGATATTCACTTTCTACATAATTAATGACCCCTTCCAGTGATATTCATTACAGAAGAGGATATTTGGTGTACAGAATGATACAAGTCACCTTCTTTCCACAGTAAAGCAAGTACTCAAGGGGCTCATAGGCAGAGTAGACATGATGGCAAGAATGGTGACAATTCTAACCCAGGGTTATATGATTTCTGGAGGGTTCTTATCCCATGCAGTTGAAAAATGAAATATGCAAATGATGGATGGTTAGAATTCAGTAGCAGATTTATTAGAAGATTGCATGGAAGGTTTCTCCATCTAGGTGTCTTTATATTGTTTAGATGGAGCATGAACCTTTCATTGAAGGGTTCCCCTTTGTTGTTCTCTTTTTTTCTGATTCAGTTGAAAGTATGTAATTTTAATTTCTTGTTATCATAGTAGAACAATTTAATGTGTATATTAACCTGAGTTTGTCCTGTACTTGTTCCTTAAAACAAAGAATTTCTTGAAGTTCAAACACCTCCCTGTGGTTGAATAATGTTAGGGTCGTCAAGGAAGCCTGGGAAAACAACAGAATGTATGGGCATTTAAGCATGTGTAGGACCTTGCAGTCAGGCAGCCAAAAAAAAAAAAAACTCTTGGTTCTGATGCTAACAGTTATCAGCCATCCTAGGACAATGTGTTTCCTGGTTGCTGCAGAATGTTCCTAGCAATGCAACAGTAGAGCAGCTGCAAAAAATATTTTTAGCTCTGTAACTTTTTAGTGCACAAAGATGTCTCTGACAACTCACAGGCCTTAAACAATTTACAATGTCCCTATAAATAATTTTCTGATTATGATACCCTATATACTAAACTTGCAGAGCTAGTTCTGGGTCACTGTTCCTCCATCAGAGTGCAGTTTCCCATATGGCCTCAGTTTTACTTGATAATGTCTCTGTTGTTTTTTTTTTTTCTTCATCTCTGCATTTTTCTCCATCTCTAGTCAACGCTTCTTGGGACTCCTTTGTGCATGCTGCATGGGTCACGGCAGATTTCTAACAATCAGTTTGACTCTGTTCATTTCTGGTGTTCCTTGTTACAACCATGAAAGTAGCATTGGAGATAGTGTTGGAAGTCTATCTAGAGGGACCTCAATAATTTTGTGAAACAAATTATACAAAGGGAGAAACAGTGAGATCCTATCCAAGTTCCTTTCTTAAGGTCTATAGAAATTCTCTGATACCTAGAAGGCTAGGGGATTAATTTGGGGTTGTAAGTCTCTGGGAAAGAGATCAAGAAGCTTGAAAAAAAACAATTTGCAGATTTGTGTAGGGCAATCCAAGATATTGGAAAAACATCCACCCAGAGTTATGTCATTGTGAAATCCAGTCACATGGGAAAGGGAGTTATTCTCAACCTCCCAAGAAAATAGGCAAGTGAAAAGTAAAGGGCAGGAGTCATGCTTGTCACTCTGATGAACAGTTGGCAAGATTCAGATGCAGTTCAGGCCTTTATTTCACATCAGATAGTAGCTCCAACCTAAGACCCTCAGTTGCCCCTCGACTTATTCTTGGTCCCTTGTGACATGCTGACTACACAAAGGTAAATTATTCTCTCACTGAACCAACATTCCTGACAGAGTTGGGGGGATTAATTTCAGAGTAAAGTAAGAAGTCTGTCATCTGAGTCTTAAGACCAGCAGCATTGCTATTTACTTTTAACTGCCTGACAAGTGACCAATATTTGGAGACATTTTGTCTATTAAGGAAAGCATCATCAAAAAGAGAAAGGAGAATTCCTTTGTCTATTTTACTCAACCCTGCATGGATTCAGGACAAGTCCCCAAAGATGTAACTCAGGGTCCTGTGAGTGCTGGAGGGTTCTAATCTTGCATACTTGAAAGAGGGTGAAAATTCAGTTGCAGATTTATTAGAAGTAAGCAAAGAAAGCATGGTCCCAGAGCAGGCAGTGGTTCCAAAGATGGTACTGTTGTACTCTCTGTCTAGAGGTTTTTTACATTGTTTGAAGAAGAACTAACTTTTTTTATTGGAGAGTCTCCAATAAAGACTTTGATTGTTCTCTTTCTCTGACTTAATCAAAAGTATATAAATTAAATATTTTATTCCCATAATGGGATGATTTAATGTGTATGTTAACCTGAGTTTGTCCTATACTTGTACCTTGAAACAAAAGAATTGCATCAATTCAAAACAAGTATTTAGGATTGACTAATGTTAGGATAGTTTAGGAAAACTGACACAATGGAATGTATGGGCTTCCAAACATGAGTGGGAGTTTCCAGTTAGACAGTCAAAAACAAACAAACAAAAAAAGCTCTATGTAAGGATGTTAATCTGGGGTAGTGGTCCATGTACATGGATTTCCACTTACTAAGTTTCCTCTGGTTACTATAGCTATTCAGTGTCTTACCTTCCAAAACCAGGTCAAAACTTGAATCAACAACAACAAAAATAAGTATAGTATTATTTTCTTGAATTTGTGCTAAAACCTTTATTTGATATTATCTTAGATGAGTTTTTATCATGGTCTTGTCAAGAAACAAATGGAACATTCCAAAAGGACTTTTGAAATGAATTTAACAAAAGACCTCTTTACAAGTATGAGTTGGATTAAGGGAAATTAATAAAGCATAATGAAATATCCTAGGTCTGTCAATAATAGAGTTCTTAACATCTTTAAGGTGAATGGATAAAAGTCAAAGTGTGGTTGATAGAGACCCTAAAATAGTTCAAACAATAACTATAGGAGAGAGCTTCCCAGAAGAATCTGTAGTCTTGGGGAGAGAAATGTGCCACTGCCAATGCATGGTTGGAAAGAACTAAGCCAAGGGATTGAATAATTTAACATTCTCTTTCATCTTTTTAAATTGTCCTGAATATGCATCAGTTTTACAACCAAAAACCATAAGAAAAAGTAGTCTGATTACTGCAGTTCATAAAGATAAGTATTTTGATATACAAGAAGGGAGGAAAAAAGAAAAGAGTATATGCAGAAGAAGTAAGCTGGTATATTTAGTTGGATCCCAATTTTCCATTTTTGTTTTTGTGTGGATTTAAAAAAAAATATCCCAAACACAAGGATGACAAAAATTCTTTTTTTTTTTAACTTCCCTTTCCCACATAGAATCTAAAACATTGTGACTCATTAGTAGGGAATGGGTGTATAGTTAATATATCATGAAGCTTTTATCAATCCTGTTCCTTCTGTTATTTTTCTCATGTTCTCAGCCCCTTACCATGTGCTATTTTGCTTTTATGGTTAAAACGCTACTGATCAGGAAATTGTATATAAAGGGTGACACAAGCAGAGTGGACAAATTAACTTTTCAGGATGCACTTGGTAAGAGTTCTGTTCCACTTAAAATAGCTGCTGAGGTATAACCATATGTTAGCCACTTTAGAAGCAAGATCTGAGGATTTTCTGCTACTGAGCAAATGCCACACAGTAAGCATTATCAGAGGGATCTCATAATGCTGTATCTCCATGATAAAAATATGCCAGATAGATTTCTATGTAAAAATTACAAGATAAGTCCTTTATTTTCATCAGTATCAAAAGTTACAGTTGCTATCCCTAAGCTTAGTGATTCACTGTGTGGCTGAGAACATGAGAACAATAACAGAGGAAAAATTATAATCCCCAAGTGTGTGTGTGTGTGTGTGTGTAGTCTTCCTTTCTTTTTGAGACAGTGTCTCACTAAATTGCTTAGGACCTTGCTAAATTGCTGAGGCTTGCTTTGAACTTGGAATCCTCCTGCCTTAGTCTTTGAAATTGCTGGAATTCGAGGGTGCACCACTATGCCTGGTGATGTATTGATTCTTGATGCCAGACACAATCTGGAGATGTTTTTTTTTTTTTGTTGTTGTTGTTCTTTTCAAGTTTCCAATACCATACAGCATATGTGTATGGCACTAGAATAAATTTAAACAATTGTTTCAATGATGCCAGTCTAACATTCAAATCAGGGATTAGGCTTATTTGGCAAACTATAATAACGTTGTTTCTTATTATAGCCTAAAAAGTTACTAAATTATTTTTTTTTACTTCAAGTTTATTGCATGTCATTTAGAGAATAGATCTCAAGGTGCTGTGAGGCTTAATTAATCATCTTCTGAAATATTGTTTGAAATAGAGGCTACCCCAGAAACAGTGAAAACCACTGATTTTCAAACCATCAAAATGACAGAAAATTTAATATTTCTATTTAAAATAGTGTTTCTGGTGAAACCCTGAAAAGTGTACATCAAATGCTGCGCCCCTAATGAATGAATAATTGAAACTGAATAGAATACCAATGTATATGCTATCATATCCATCACACAGAAAAACTTAATTTAGGCTGAGCACATGCCTGTAATCCCAGTGGTTAGGGAGGCTGAGACAGGAGGATCATGAGTTCAAAGCCAGTCACAGCAGAAGTGAGGCACTGAGCAACTTAGTGAGACCCTGTCTCTAAATAAAATACAAAATAGGGCTGGAGATGTGGCGTGGTGGCTGAGTGCCCCTGAGTTTAATTCCCAGTACGAAATAATAGTAGTAGCAGTAATAATAATAATAATAATAATAATAATAATAATGTGATGTGGGAATTTGGCTTCTCTGCATTTTTTGCTATATAAGTTATATTCCTGGGCAAGATGTATCACTTAAATTAGTGACAAACTGATGAAACACTTATAATAGAAAGTTCATCATAAGGGTCTAGCTTATCAACTGGCATGTCAAACATTCATTTGTTTGTTAGCAATTTATAATTCATTTTGTCTGAAAAAGAATGTGGCGCATGGAAGGTAGGGCTCCAGGAATACTCCAATGCTATATTTAATCCATTGAAAAGCTGCATCATGGTAATTTTCCATGAAAGATATTAAAAAAGAGTCAAGTTATACAGATGCATCTTGATTTAAATCTTTCTAGTTAACTTGACAATTGATTTAACAAGTGTAAAATCATTCTGTACAAAAGTCATTTCACAACACACATAGAAAATGGGAACTTTTAGAACTCTTTTTTACAATATGGAACAGGTGACTCACAGACATTAAGGAAATCAGGAACTCAAGATAGTAAAAAATAAATAAATATATATATAAAAACAGGGAACAATGAATAAATTTAGGACTAATAGAGAAAAGGAAGGATTCAAATTAATTTCATTTATCAAAATGTCAAGATAGAGAATATATACATGTGATAGAAAGAAATGAAGATGTTCCTAAAATACAACATTGTTACTTCATTTTGAAAAACACTGTAATGATCCTGCTGGCTTATGGCAATCTGAGGATGAAAAAAAAAAGATTAGGACACAAAGCATTAAAGAGCATAAACCAAAATTAAAATGTTATAAGATACTAATGAAAAGTTCCTTATCAAATAGGTGCAAAATAGTGTAAACAAAGGCAATGGAAGTGGAAAGTAGGTATGCAAGTGAATGAATACTGTATGCATGTACATATAGGTAAGAACAAATTTATTAGTATGTGCAATTGTAGCTCACTAATGCAAAAAGGGAAGAAAGAAAAGTAAATGAATGTGGGAAAAGGTGAAGGGTTTATAAGACTCTTGATAGTAAAGTGTCATTAACTAATAAATATACTTAATTTAGTTTTATTGCTGATGTGTGATGCATCACAATACCAGATTCCAAATTATACTATAGATTTATGGTAACAAAAACAGTGCAGTCTTTGCATGAAAACAGACATAAAGACCAATGGAACAAAGTAGAAGACACAGAAACAAACCCCCATAGATACAGTCTTCTGATATATTTTTTTTTAAAGAGAGAGTGAGAGAGGAGAGAGAGAGAGAGAGAGAGAGAGAGAGAGAGAGAGAGAGAGAGAGAGAGAATTTTTTTTAATATTTATTTTTTAGTTATCGGCGGACACAACATCTTTGTACGTGGTGCTGAGAATCGAACCCGGGCTGCACGCATGCCAGGCGAGCGTGCTACCACTTGAGCCACATCCCCAGTCCCCAGTCTTCTGATATTTGACAAAGATGAAAAAAATATTCAAGAAAATATAGCCTTTTAATAATGGTGCTGGGAAAACTGGGTATACATATGTAGAACAATGAAACTAGTCTTCCATCTCTCACCTTGCACAAAAGGCAACTGAAAGTGGATCAAAGACCTAGGAATTAGGCCAGAAACCCCTGAATTGCTTGAAAAAAAATGCAGGTTCAACACTTTATTTTCCTTGGCACAGGCCCAAATTCTTTAACAAAATTCATAAAGTGAGAGAAATAAAGCCAAGGATCAAAAAAGTGTGAATGTATCAAATAGTAATTTTTTTTTATAGCAAAGAAAACAAGAGTATGAGAAAAGAGCATACAGAATGGAAGGATATTTTGCCACCTGCTCCACAAATAGAGAATTAATATTCAAAATACATAAAGAAATCAAAATTTAAGATCAGGAAAACAAATGACCCAATTAATAAATGGGCAAAATAACTAAACCGACATTTCTCAAAAGAAGAAACACAAATGACTAACAAATAAATGAAAAAAATTCTCAACATTGTTAGCATTTGGGGAAATGCAAATTAAAACTACACTGAGATTTTATCTCATTCTTAACAGAGTAGCAATTATCAAGTACATGAATAATAAATGCTAGTGAAGATATAGGGAAAAAAGCACAACTCATACATCATTGGTAGGATTGCAAATTAATACAACAACTCTGGCAAGCAGAATGGAGATTCCTCAGAAAAATAGGAAAAGATCAAGCTACCCTACTCCTCAGTAGTTTCCCCCAAAGAATTAAAAATAGCATGCTTAGTAATACAGAAAATTAATGTTAAGTCTAATTCACAATAGCCAAATCATGGAATTTGTGCAGATTCTAATCAAGACAAGAATGGATAGAGAAAACGTGGTACATATACACAAGGAAGTTTTATCATTAAGAAAAATAAAATTGTGACATTTGCTGGTAAATGGATAGAAAGGAGAACATCATGCTATATGAAATAAGGCAATCTAAGAAAATCTAGGGTCATTTTTTTTTCTCACATGCAAAAACTAAATGAAAAATAAGGAAAAGAAATTGGAGTAAATATCCCATGAAAATAGAAGAGAGATCAGTGGAGTAGAAGAAGGAGACTAAGGATGAGGAAGGAAGAATAGGAAATGAGAGAAATGATGAAATAAAATTAACCAAATTATACCATATACATGTATGAATATATAACAGTAAATTTTACCTTTTTTTTAAATTTTTTTTTTAGTTGCAGATGGACACAATGCCTTTATTTTTTTTTAATGTGGTGCTGAGAATTGAACCCAGTGCCCCACACAAGTGTTAAGCAAGCACTCTACCACTGAGCCACAACCCCAGCCCTAAATTTCAACCTTATATAGCAATAAACATTAATTTAAAATAACCATATATAACTAGAAGGGAGACCAGTAGAATAGAATTAAGGAAACAGGCAGAACCAGGAGAGGAGGTAAAGGGGAAATACTGGGGACAATATTGGAGCAACTTATAGTTTATGCTTTTACAATTACATCAAAAGGACCCAAATATTATGCATAACTAAAGTGCATTAATACCAAAATTATCCTTTCACATGTTAGCTTCAAAAGTTATCTGGGAAGATCCAAGATGGTGGGCCAGAGGAGGCAGCAGTCTGTGTAGCTCCATGACCTGGGACCCAAGTAGTGAGAATACTGCTTCTCTGCAAGCAATATTTGTGCTGTGCAGGAATAATGGCCAGTGTGCCTGCCCAGGGCTCCATGCCTCAGCATCAGAGTAGGTCTACCAACTACTCACCCACGAAAGACCTACTATGTACTCAAGCTGGATCATTGACATCAGTACCCGCACGGAACTTTCAACCACCCATCTGAGCAGAAAGCACAAGTGCTACTCCCACGCATAACACCTGGCAGCCCCCCACATGCAGAAACTCCAGCCACCACTCCCATGTGGACTCCCATCTACCAATGTAGGACTCCCCAGGTTTCCTGCAGCTTGGGGCTCTGCAGCAGCAGAAGTAGTCTCCTACATGCAGTAGCCTGCCTGTATTAGGGAACTTCACACATGCTCTGAAGTTAACCAACAGCCACACACCGCACTCCACAGAACTCATCTCTGAACTCATTATCCAATGCCATCGCCTAGCTCTGCCCATCTGACCTGACACCCCTTAGCTGAAAGCAGGTGCCTCCATGTTGGCTCACTTTCATTACCATCTTCAGTGTGGGCAACTCCCAGTTTGGAACTCTGGCTGGTAAGGTACCAAGTTTCTAACTGCCCCCTCTCCCCATTAGCTGCTAAACTGGCACAATGAGTACCCAACACAAAACAGCTCTTAGTAGGGCAGGTGTGCAGGTTGCACAAAGTGCCACACTCAAGAACCCTGGAGAGAAATGTCCCTCATTAAGAAGTAGTAAGGGAGAGAGTGAGTGTGATACAGTTTACAGAATAACACAGAGGCTAGGAACTGGGAGGTCTTCATGTGAGATAAGTAGACAATACCAGATACTCACATCATATGAATGGGCCCCCCAAAATATCCTTGAGGTACAGTCTTCATTTGGGGATTGGTGGATCCCACACCCCACTTCCAGGTGCCCTCCAAGCAGGATCAACACTCCCACCACCGTTGTCACCATCACCATCCTGAGGGTGGAGATACCAGCTAACAACAGACAACCTCAACTCATTGAATGAGAAGGGAAGCAGGAAAGATACTGAACTCCAACCAAAAAAATCCCTGTTTCTTCCACCAAGATTTTATTTTCTTCCTCTCTTATTCTCCCACCCTCACATTCCAAACATATGTGAAACCAAGCACTTTGCATGAATTAGGATTTTGAGGATTGGGACATCTGAAGAGTATATTACAGTTGTGTTGTGTATTCTTTTGTTGTTATTGTTTTCTTTTTTCACCAATTTTTACTATTTTAACATTTTAAAAATGTATATATATATATATATATATATATATATATATATATGAGATTTTTTATGCACTTGACTGTATTCACACTTACTTGTCTACCCCAAATTACATACTTTCTCTTTTTTTGCTACTAATATTCCTTATTAGATTTCTCTTTCACACTTTCTAATATATAATAACTCTATATGCTCACATCCTACCTCCTCAGCATATCATTCTTCTCCTCACCCTATTATTAGTCCACCATCAGAAACTATAAACACTTTTACAAATGTATTGAATATATTGTAGATAATAATTAAATTCACCATTTCTGTACATTGTGACCAGGCTGTAAATGACTTAATAGCAAATATTTTTTTAGGGTATATATTGTTTCTTTGGAAATTGAACATTGTCCTTTACCTCAATGGAGAGGCATTGGAACCCTATAGAGGCGCTATAAGCCTATAGGGTAGAAATGGTAATGCCTCAGAACCACAGTGCTAGAAGGGAAGACACACAAGCAATATGAAAAGACAATGGAAGAAAGTGAGCAAAACAAATCAAGATGCCACAATATTAGAATTCATGGCAAACACAGGAGAAGAAGTGACAGACAATGTGTTCAGGTTGTACATATTTTAAATATTCTGTGAATTGAAGGATGATATAAGAGAGCAAACATGGGCCACAAAAGATCATTTTGACAAAGAGCTACATAAACAAATAAAAGAAGCAAAAGATTACTTCAATAGGGAGGTAGATGTTCTAAAAAAAACAAGACAAAACAAAATAACAACAACAACAACAACAAAAACAGAAATATTTGAAATGAAAGAAACAATAAAACAAATTAAAATTTCAATTAAAAGTATCACCAACAGATTAGACCACTTGGAAGACAGCATCTCAGACAATGAAGACAAAATATATAATCTTGAAAAGAATATAGACAACACAGTGAAAATTGTAAGAAACCATGAGCAGAACATTCAAGAAATATGAGATAGCATAAAAAGACCAAATTTAACATTATTGGGATAGAGAAAGGCACAGAGTTACATACCAAAGGAATAAGCAATCTATTCAATGAAATAATATCAGAAAAAAATTTCCAAACATGAAGAATGAATTGGAAAACCAAATTCTAGAGGCTTACAGGATGCCAAATGTAAAAATCACAACAGAGGGCTGGAGATGTGGCTCAAGTGGTAGCGCGCTCGCCTGGCATGCGTGCGGCCCGGGTTCGATCCTCAGCACCGCATACAGACAAAGATGTTGTGTCCGCCAAATACTAAAAAATAAATATTAAAATTCTCTCTCCCTCTCTCTCCTTTCTCTCACTCTTTCTTTAAAAAAAATCACAACAGATGCACACCAAGGCATATTATAATGAAAATGCATAACATAAGAAGAGAGTATTAAAATCCATGAGAGAAAGAAATCAGATTACTTAGAGGGGGAACCAATTAGATTATGTGCAGATTTCTTACCCCAGACTATGAATGCTAGAAGATCCTAGAACAACATATATCAAGCTCTGAAAGAAAATGGATGCCAACCAAATCTTATATCTAGGAAAATTAAGCTTTAGATTTGATGATTAAATAAAAGCCTTCCATGATAAACAAAAGTTAAAAGAATTTACAACTCAAAAGCCTGATTAGAAGACATCCTCTGCAAAATATTCAATGAAGCTGAATTGAAAAACAATGAAAATCAGAAAAAGGATGAATTATGCTGAAGGATAAACTAATCAAAGGAGAAACCAAGTCAGTTAAATAACAACAATACCTGGGAATGCAAATCATGTCCCAACAATAACCCTGAATATTAATGGCCTAAACTCACCAATCAAAAGAGCAATTAAAGAGATGAAAGAAATTAAAATGGTACAGATAGGAAAAGAAGAACTCAAATTAGCACTATTTTCTAACCATATGATTCTATAACAAGAAGACACAAAAAATTCCACCAGAAAAATTTTAAAACTAGTAAATGAATCCAGCAAAATAGCAGTATACAAAATCAACACCCATAAATCAAAGGCATTTCTATATATCAGTAACAAATCCTCTGAAAGGGAAATGAGGAAAACTACCCCAGTTACAATAGTTTAAAAATAGATAAATAAAACACTTGGGAATTCCCCTAACAAAGAGGTGAAAGATTTCTGCAATGAAAACTACAGAAAGCTAAAGAAATAAATTAAAGAAGACCTTATAAGATGGAAAGATCTACCTTGCTCTTGGATAGGCAGAATTAACATCATCAAAATGACCATACTACCAAAGCACTATACAGATTTAATAGAATTCCAATTAAAATCCCAATGGCATTCCTCATAAAAATAGAAAAATCAATCACAAAATTCATCTGGAAAAATAACAGACGCAGAATAGCTAAAGTAATCCTTATGGAGAAGAGTGAAGCAGGTGGCAGATCTTAAACTATACTACAGAGCAATAGTAACAAAAAGAGCATGGCATTGCCATGAAAATTGACTTGTAGAACAATGGTACAGAATAGAGGACATAGAGACTAACCCACAAAAGTACAATTTTCTTATATTAGACAGAGGTGCCAGAAACATACATTGGAGAAAAGATAGCCTCTTCAACAAATGCTGCAAGAAAAACTGGAAATCCATATGCAACAAAATGAAATTAAACCCTTATCTCTCACCATGCACAAAACTCAACCCAAAGTGGATCACGGATCTAGGAATAAAACAGAGACTCTGAGTCTAATAGAAGAAAAAGTAGGCTCCAATCTCCATCATTGTGGATTAGACCCCAACTTCCTTAATAAGATTCCTATAGCACAAGAATTTATAAATGTGATAGATTCAATCTCAAAAGCTTCTTCTCAGCCAAAGGAACAATCAGTAAGGTGAATAGACACCCTACTACTTGAAAGCAAATTTTACCACTTGCTCATGAGATAGAGCACTAATCTCTTGGGTATATAAATAACTCAAAAAGCTAAGCACCCAAAAAAAAACAACAAACAAGTAACTGAAATCAATAAATGGTCAAAGGAACTGAATAGACACTTCTCAAAAGGTGTTATACAATCAATCAACAAATATATAAAAATATTCAACATCTCTAGCAATTAGAGAAACTCAAATCAAAACTACTGTAAGATTTCATCTCACTCCACTCAAAATCACAGCTATTAAGAGTACAAACAACAGAAGTTTTGGCGAGGATGTGGAGGAAAATGCACACTCATACATTGCTGGTGGGGCTGCAAATTGGTGCAGCCAATATAGAAAGCAGTATGGATATTCCTTGGAAAGCTGGAAGTGGAACCACATTTTGACCCAGCTATCCCACTTCTTAGTTTATATCCAAAGGACATAAAAATAGCATACTACAGGGACACAGCTACATCAATGTTTATAGCAACACAATTCACAATAGGTTAACTCTGGAACCAAACTAGATGCCCTTCAGTTGATGTATGGATAAATAAAAGATGGTATATATACACAATTGAATATTACTCAGCAATAAAAGAGAATAAAATCATGACATTTACAGATAAACGGATTGAGTTGGATGATATAATGTTAAGTGAAGTTAGCCAATCCCCAAAAAACAAATGCGGAATGTTTTCTCTGATACAAAAAAGGCTGATTCATAGTGAGATTGGGAAGGGGAGCATGGGCGGATCAGATGAACTCTAGATAGTAGTAAGGGGTAGGAAGGGAAGGGAGGGGCATGGGGGTAGAAATGATGGTGGAATGAGATGGACATTATTACCCTAAGTACATGTATGAAGACAGGAGTAGTGTGAATATACTTTGTATACAATCAAAGATATGAAAAATTCTGCTGTATATGTGTAATATGAATTGAAATGCATTCTGCTGTCATGTAGGACATGTCACAACATGTAGGGGCATGCTGCAACATGTGGGGCATGTTGCATCAGGAAACAGAAAGTCTTACTTGCTGGCTGCTATTCATTTCTGAGTCCTGGGGCCACATATAGTTAAGATGGCGCCTGGCAATCACCCAAGAGGCAGTGCTATGGGTTGTGATGAAAAATCAGACCATCTCCAGGATAGGTCCAGGACACTTCTGCCCTCGTGGACAGTTCATGCCTTCCCTTACAAACCATGGGATGGGTGTACATGTGGACTCTCCCCGCCCCTCCGACCTTTATCCTGATTGGCTCCTGTGCATTATATAGGTTGTGTATGCTTCCTCAATAAACGAGCTCCTGCCTTGACTGGTCTCCCTGATGCATCTGATTGTCCTCCAGCGAGGGAGGGCTGGGTGCGGGTGGTCAGTTGGCCCTCTCCTTTCTTGGCTCATCCTAGTCTGGGCGTGCCCTCCCCATCTCTCCTGCAGGTCAGGAGGAAACAGGAGGTGGGGGGGTTAAAAACCCCAACACTGTCATATATAACAAATTAGAATAAAAAATTTTAAAAAACTCTGTTATTTGCTTTTATCAATACTTGATTTATTCATCCTGTTCTACATAAAATGTGAAAAGCCTCACTTGGGAATGTATAGGGAAAATTTTAGTAACCCCCCCCACTCCGAATTGTTGGCCTTATTTTATTTAACTTGATTCCAAATTTTTAAAATACACATTGTGTTATTTTTCCTTTTAGTAAAATTATTATTTTTTTCTTCTGAATTGTTTGTAGCTCTGTCATATTTTAATTTAGATTGGTAAGTTCATATTTCTTTGGAAATATTTAATATCTTCTTTCAAATTTAATTTGGATGACTAGATAAGCAATATAATCTGAAAAAAAAGTGCTAGATTCACAATCATTTCTGATATAGCTTTTTTATTTCTTGCTCTAATAGAAGTGAATTCTCATAAATAGTGTGAAAATCTTTTCATTAAACTAGTATATTTTCTGAATAATTTAGTATGATATCTATGTTTAGTTTCATGATTTGACATAAAGTGCCTAAATGAAGTATAAAAAGAAACAAAGAAACACACACACACACACACACACACACACACACCAGATAACAAACAATACAGTTATAGGATACCTAATCTCTGAATCCCAAATCTAAAATGCTCAAACCCTGAAATTTTTTGTTTATTTATGTAATATCAAATGTGAAAAAATACATTTTTGAACTCATATGACAATAACAGCATAAATGCAACTTTACTAAATTTATTGTATATGGTAATTACCTTCAGGCCATGTGAATAATGAGCATATGAAATCCACCCAATTTATAATATAGATTTTGTATTTAAAATTGTGCCCCATTGGGCTAGGGGTTGTAGATCAGCTGAGAACACTTGCTTAACATGTGTGAGGCACTGGGTTCAGTCCCTTAACACCACATAAATATAAACAATAAAATAGTTATTAAGTTCATTTATAACTAAAAACTTTTTAAAAGTTTGGTTCTATCCCCATAATATGTCATTTTTTTCATTTGTAAATATTCCAAAATATGAAAAAAAGTGACAAACTTCAAGCATTTCAGGTTCTAAATGTTTTAGATAATATTTACTCAACCTGTATTAAGTGTTCTTAAATGAACATTTAAATGTTCTTTGTGTGTATTTGTGTGTGTGTGTGTGTGCATAAAGAAGGCTAAATACTAAAAGGCTTATAAGTGGAGGAGCTAAGATTTAAACATATGCCAGTCAGAGTTTGTAACATAACCAGGAATTGATTTACAATTTCTAGATACATAAAGACAAATTCAGTGTATAATCCTGGGCATTTTCCTTGTGAGGAGTGATGTTTTCTTATGGAATGAGTCAATAATTTGGATTTGGTACTCAAAGGTTTTCCCTGGTCTTTATCTGTCTCTAGTATGGAGACATAATATTATGAAAATATGTACAGGACTTTATCCTAGTTAGAATTCAAAATATATGTGTGTGAAGTGAGATGGGAGGGTTATAAATCAAAATATCAGTATATTAACGTGGGATAACCACCCCCCAAGAAAAAAATAAAGAAAAAAATAAATGTGAACAAGGAAGAAATTTTGTTTCCTACAATCAAATATACATGAGTTCATTGTTGAAAAACAACAATGGTTTAGAATAAATTCATGTATCTATGTTATTTAGCTTTCCATAAAATTTATATTTCAGAGAAACAGGTAAGACAGAAACATTTTTCAGAGTAATTTAAAAATAATGCTATGAAATGTTTTTGTCTTAAAATGACAGGCTATCAGTGACTTGAAATGTAGTATTATTCAATCACATTTTAAAATAACAATATCATATGTGATAAGTATTTTATATATATGAATATGGTAAGTACTATATATATGTATATATATAGAGAGAGAAACAAATCTAAAACAAGCTGCTTGAAAACTTAGGAAGAAGTTAATCATTTATCTTAATATTATTTAACTTGTTGAAGTAAAGAAGTAAAACTTGACATTTTTATTCTCCAATAAACATATCAAAGTACTTTTGATGGCATTTGCTTTTTCCTAATAGAATAGCACTTATCAAGAGTAATTTCTACCTAACTGCTAATAAAAATAAAGAAAGAACTGGAAAGAGCAGGTTGTTTGAACAAGCTACCCCTGCTCTAAAATTTACCTTTATGTTGAATATTTTAAGATATTTCAAATATCAAATTTGTATTTTTAATCATCATACAAAGTATTTTGGTAATATGTTTCAGGGGTTGATGTAATGAATTTTTTGTTCCTAGTACATTCTTGAAATACAAATAGGTTTGTGTGTGTGTATATGTGTTTGCTGTATTTTTACAAAATATTAAGTTGACCACATAAAATGGAAAAAAAAAATCTCTTAGCATTTGTTGTGCATGATACAGCTACTGTAGCTGGTAAAGTAACATAATAGATCGATTGAAAAAATGATTGAACTGAATAAGCCTCATTTGTGCTTTGTCTCTGAAAAGGCTGAAACAGCTTCTCCCATAACATAATACCATAGGAAAGTAACACATTTCATCACCCCTGTGCACTAATTAAACTATTTTCTGGATTATTTTAGCATTATTCCTAGTCACAAATCCATATACTGAAAATTTAAATTTATTAAATATTTTACTGCAAATGATAAAAAATTATTTATACTTGTTACTGAAACATTTGGCTCTCAATTTCATTTTTTCAATTAATCTTCTACATCATTTTAGATGTTTGCTTTACCAATAATATTTTGTCCTCCTTACAGCTTTAGTGAAGAATTCCAAAAGCCTACTTCTAATGTGAGTTTTCAATTTGGCAATGTCATTTTCTGAGAATTTGATATGTGTACAGGATTTTTTGGTTTAATGACTTGTAGCATCCTGTTACTTTGATTCAAAGCCAAAAACAAAATGTAATAGAAGCTATCCATGAAAATCCATGCTCATCCAATATTATAGATCTGGATTTTTAATGAGACCCTAGATATAATGTTTGGCTGCCATTCTAGTCTTCTGGCATTCATTTTGAAAATGCAATGCTATTTCTTCTTATTAACAACTTTTTGGATTTGCTTTGTTTACAATTATTATTTGAATACTGAGACTAAAGAGCACATTAATATTGTAATGATGCTCGTTGGTTCACTAAAATATTTTTGACAATGAATTGTGTGCTAAGGATTTTTTTAGCTTCAACATAAGTATGGATAATAAATTCAGTATTTCTTCTTTGGTATGTCTTTAGCTTGTGTAAAAATTTGGGGCTGTTAATAATTGAAATTTGTTCAGCTTTTTGGTATACTTAGGAGGTAGAGGCAGGAAGATCCTGAATTTAAGGCCAGCCTGGGAAAAATAGTGAGACCTTCTCAAAACCAAACCAAACAAAAACACAAAAATTTTGGAGCTGAAAGAGTTGAATGTTGTCAATAATGTTTCAAATCAGATGTATTTCACAGTTGTACTTACTTAGTTTCCTAGAAGTTGCATTAAACCATTGCCTTTTAACCTCAGCTTTCCATTAAGACAAAAAAGTATGAAAGATTTTTCAGTTGTTTAAAACATTTTTTGTTTTTTTTAAATTCCATCTTGTATTTCTTGTTTATTTTAAAAAGTATGTATTGTAAATACCTATCCTTAATTATGTTTTTTCTGTATTTATGTTAAATATAAATACTATAATTAAATTTAAATATTTTGAAGCCTAGTAAAAATGTAGCTGTTGGTAAGTAAATACTATTACTTGATGTCTAAGACAATGGTCAATTTCATTCATTCAAATTCTAATTTAAGAGAAAGGATGAGGAGAACCGCTTTCAGGCTTTGAAAGTAAAATGGCCAATTGAAACCATCAAGAAGTATATATAATAAATCGAAGTCATTTTTCTCCCTAGGGAGTAAAAGTTGCAATAACCATTTTAAAGTAAGAAATAAAAATAAAGCTGGGATCACTGGCACATGCCTGTAATCCTAGTTGGTGAGAGGCTGAGGCAGGAGCATCACAAGTTCAAAGCCAGCCTCAGCAATTTAGCGAAGCCCTAAGTACTTTCAAGATTCTGTCTCTAAATAAAAATATAAAAATTGGCTATATAGATGTGGCTCAGTGGTTGAGTAGACCTGAGTTCAATCTCAGGTATTGAACAAAATTAAAAAAAATATAAGAACTATATACATTCTGTTAAGATCTTATTTTTAAAATAAATCAACTTTAGGGCTGGGGTTGTGGCTCATGAGTAGAGTACTCACCTAGCACATGTGAGGCCCTGGGTTAGATCCTCAGCACCACATAAAAATAAATAAATAAAATAAAGGTATTATGTCCAACTACAACTAAAAAATAAACATTAAAAAAGAAATCAACTTTATTTCAAAATATTGATTAGCTTTTTCCTGACAACCATAGATTTTTTTTTTGGTTACATATTATATCATCCATTTATGGTGACCTTTTTTATTAGCTACACATGAACTATAGATATTTTGAAAAATAATTTCTAACTGTTAAATTTAAAACTATTTGTTGGAATATTTTTGGCATTATAAAATGAGATGATCATTTAGTAGGCCATTTAAAAAAATTGTCAATCAGGACTTGGAGGACATGGCATGCATCTTTAAACTAACTTACTTGAAATGGCCTGATGAAATAGACAAATATTTGAGATGATTTAGATTAAATTCTAATATCATCTGAAAAATCTAGCATATTTCAATTTAATTTCCTTAATTTAAATCTTCATATTTATCTCATGTTGTTGTCTACTTATTTATGGTTTATTGATGAAAGTGAGTTGTTTACATTGTAAAATTATTTTTCTTCAAATTAATATGACCACATTTTCCCACATGTGTATAAAGTAAGGTAAATCTTCAACTAGCACATTTCCTTCAAAGCAATACTAATACAGGGCTGTGAGCATTTGAAGGTGGCCAAAATTACTTTTGAAATTTGATCAAGTCATATGTGCTACAGATAGTTCTTTCATTGAATACAACTGTATCTCCAAAAGCATTTCTAAGTTCTTGAAACTTGTTTTTATGCTTTTTTTACATTAACTATTTCATGCAATATTAAAATTCCCAGCTTTCTCTTTTCAATGTAGGCTAAATCCAGGTTTGTATATATTATAAACTTTTAATTTTCTGCTAGCAGATTTTCTGCATTATAGCTCACCATTAACAAATTTTATTTTTAGCTTCTTAGAGACATTATTAGCAAAACTGTTTATTTTGTTTTTTTGTTGTTTTTTCTTTCATATTTATGTTACATGTTAGAAAATACTGGAAGAAGAGATGTTATTTTGTCCCTACTTATTCTGTTCCATGCATCCTTTTGCTTAACAAGCACTAAGTGTAGAAAATTAAAACATGAAATTGCTTTAATCTGTCCCAAAGCTAAATATGAGCAATCTATTAGATAATATTTATAGATAAAACAGAATTTGAAGACCTTTTTTTTTGTGTGGGGGTTTGATAGCAGGGATTGAACTCAGGGGCACTGGACCACTGAGCCACACCCCTAGCCCTGTTTTGTATTTAGAGACAGGGTCTCACTGAGTGTTTAGCACCTCACTTTTGCTGGAACTTGCTTTGAACTCAAAATCTTCCTGCCTCAGCCTCGTGAGCTGCTGGGATTATAAGTGTGTGCCACCCTGCCTGGCCAAGAGATTATTACTAAGAGGAAAACACATAACAGTTTTAGAAATTTTGTTTTTCCACAATATGACATGAAAAATAGATAATTTTGAGAATACTACGGAAAACAGAATATATTGTGGGCCATTATAAATTTGGGTTTTATATCATAGACTATCTACTGCCGAAGAATATTATCTTGAAATTAATCAAAACACTTAAGGAATATCCAATTCCTTAAGTGTTTTGATTGGCTTACTTTAACTAAACAATGCCTTCTAAATTACAGTATAAAAATTCATAGTGACACTTCAGAGTATTATGGTTTGCATCTGGAATGTCCTCCAAAATATTACATATTGAAGGCTTGGTCCCTAATGCAGCAATGCTTGTAAATGGGACTTGGGGAAAATAATTAAATCATGAATGCTCTGAAGAGATCAGTTGATTAATCCATTGATAGCTGAACTGATTATTAGGATGTGATGGCAATTGTAGGCAGCTGGGGCTTCATTGAAGGATGTAGGCCACTGGGGTTATGCCCTTGGGAAATATATATTTCCCCCAGTCCCTTCTTCTCTCTCTTCTGCTTCATGGATGCCATGAAGTGAGAAACGTTTCTATGCTTCACAGTTCTGACATAAACTTTATGTCTTAGAGTCAGCTGACTATGAACTTAAACTTCTGATCCAAAATAAACTCTTCTTTATTTGTGTTTCTTTGCTATTTGTCATAGCAGCAAAAAAATAACATAAAAGCATGTGTTTAGTTTGGGTAAAAATCTCATTTTTATTGCCTTCACATTTTATTTTGTAATAATTAAACTGAACATTTCTCCACAGGTGTAGTCTTTGACTTTACTGTATTTGTCCTTGGATACTTTTAAATGATTGGGAAAATATTGCAGGGATAAAGCCTCTTCAGAGTTAATGGTGGAGAGTTACAGGAAAAATAAATAAAAAATAAATTATTTCCAATTGATTAAACAAAATGAGAAAAAAAAAGAAATAGAGGGCTGCAGATGTGACTCAAGTGGTAGCACGCTCGCCTGGCATGCGTGCGGCCCGGGTTCAATCCTCAGCACCACATACAAACAAAGATGTTGTGTCCGCCGATAACTGAAAAATAAATATGAAAATTCTCTCTCTCTCTCTCTCTCTCTCTCTCTCCCTCTCTCATTCTCTCTTTAAAAAAAAAATTTAATAAAAAAAAAGAAAGAAATAGAAAAGCTTTTGGTAGGTATGTTTGGGTAAGTACACATACAAACCTGTGATATCAGTTACTTGGGAAGTTGAAATGGATGATTACAATTTCAACTATCGCCTCAGAAGTTTAGCAAGACCCTGTTATAAAACATGGGGGGAGGTGCTGGAGATTTATTTCAGCATTACAGTGCCTCTGAATTCAATTTCCATTGATGAAAAACATAAAAAATTCCATATATTTTATGGAACTAATGAAGACCCCAAATCATGACTCTGATATGTAGGAAGATTAATACGCTTCACTTGGAAATTGTAGTGCTTTGTAAAACACAATATCATTATAAAGGCAAAATTTACTGGGTTTAAAAAAATAGAAATTTCTGTTTTCAATAGAGATGAGAAATTTGACTAAATTGGAATGGATCTGCCTTGGGTTTGAGCTCTGCAGAGTAGATTATTTCTCTGCATTTTCCTTGAAATTTATCTGGTAGTGGTTTCAAAACTTACATTTCTTATCAGATTCTCTGATAGTTCTTTAGTAATCAGAAGAGGCTATTTTGTTTGCTAATTTTCTTGCATCCTCATATTTGAAAGTGTTTATTAAATTGAAATAAAATTTTCCTTTCACAAATTTTTCTTTCTAAAAAACAATGGTCCCTTTGTCATTTTATCAGGTAACATATCACCAATATATTTTTATTTTCATATTGAAAATGTCCTAATTTTCCCTTGAAAATTGAATCATATTATATTACTGATATTAAAAAAATAATCTGAAATGCTAGGAATTAACTATATTTAGTGATGAGTTTCTAGGCAGGTTATAGGGTTAGTAATACACCTGGACATACTCTTGACATTTAAAAACAAAATAAAATTATCTTCTAGGTGAAGAGAATGAACCATTTTTATGATTATAAAACACATTGCCTTGTTCCCACATGTACCCATAAAGTTACCTTGGAAAACTTCCTTAATATGTATTTCTATATTAAGATGTACTATTTTCAAACTTTTGTGTTCCAACCCTGAAATCAAGGGAAAAATCATCCAGACAGTTGCCCTTGGCACTAAATCTGCCAAAGACAATAAAACGCAATTACTGTAATACCACTGTAAATATGTCCACAGCCAGTTCATCTTTAATGATAATTTTGTGCCCTGTGTTATGCAAATCATGTTATCATGAATTGAAGGAAAGAAGGTTTATAAAAATTTACAATCCACTGCAGTACTAAATCCTAAATCCTGGAGTTGTGTTTTTGCCTATGAGATTTATGTTCTGCCAGATATGCATTTAGAATAGATACCTGTTTTCATAAAAAAAGATAAAACTTTAGTTTTTTCTTCAATTAACTTCTGTATCACTGCTGGGGATTATTTTAGCTTTACTTGTGATCATAGATATTTACTAGTAACTCTTTGTGTTTTAATTTGCATTTCCTCAATTCTAGTGATTAGGAAAATATGGTCATGTGTTTGTTGGTAATTATATATCTTCCTTGGTGAAATGTCTATTAAAACTTTCCCTGTTACAATATTTTCTTCTTGATATATATATATATATATATATATATATATATATATATATATATATATATAATATACAACAGATTTTAATTTTTGTCAGAAATATGTCATTCAAATATTGCTACCTTCTGAAACTTTTTAACCTGTATCTGTCAAAGATCAAAAGTTATTTTTAAAATTTAATTCAGATTAAGTTGTTATTTCAAAGTTTGATAATATTGGTGTTTAATAAATCTTTCTCTATCCCAGTTTCACAAAGATGTACTCCAATCCTTTCTTCTATAAAATTTGAAGTTTTTCTCCTTTGTTTAAGCCTTTGATTAACTTGGCTTGATTTTTATGTATTATAATTCGAAATTGTGGAGGTCCTGTTAGAGTTTGGATTTGCAATGTCCACCCCCCCAGGCTTGTGCATTGAAAACATGTTACTCAATGCAGCAAGGTACAAAAGTGGGGATTTATTCAGTGATTGTGGATATAAATCATTAGTGGATTAATCCACTTGGTGAATTCATAGGACCACTGGATGGTAACTGTAGGCAGGTGGGCCAAGGCTAAAGGAAATAGGTCACTGGGGTGTGATCTTGGTGATTATATCTCTCCCTGGCACCTTCCTGTCTCTGTTTCTCAGCTTTCATGAGCTGAGTAGTTTTCCTTTGCCATGTCCTTCTGCCATGATGTTTCTTTCTTAGTGTTGGCCAACAATGAACTGAATGTCTGAAATCATTAGCCAAAATAAACTGTTCTTACTCTAAGTAGTTCTTTCCAGTTGTTCTTGTCAGGTATTTTGGACACAGTGATGAAAATATGACCAACATAGGTTCATTATAGTTTTAACAAGAGATACAGTTTTTCAGTACCAATTTTGAAAACAATATCCTACCTTCTATTTAATTACATTGGCACCATTATCAAATTAATTAGTCATTCAAATGTGTGGTTTTCTTTCTTGGACTTTCACTAAAGTTCCAGTGGTCTATATTCCTATCTTTGTCACAATGATCATCGCCATTTATTGTTACTTGTATTCTTCATAATAGCCATTCTGACTGAAGTATATAACACAGTGGAGTTTTACTCCATTAAGAAGAATGTAATTATGGCATAAATTATCCCATAAAATCTGATATTGTAGACAGACAAATAAGTATATGATATTGATAGAATTAGAATTCAGGTTTTAGTTAATTTATGTTTACCTCACAGAGCTTCAACAATCTGGAAATTTAGTTTCCAAATAAGGTACATTGATTTGTCAGAATCTTCAAAAAGATTTTTTAAATAGATATTCATAATAAAGTTTTAAAACTATTCATTTAGCCTTATAAATGGAGTGATGTACTTTGTATTTCCATTGTTATAAAAGGAAATTTATAAAATTTATGAGGAAATATCTATTTTTACTATAATTAATTTTTGAAATGTCATTGTAGCTTAAC
The DNA here is from genome assembly GCF_048772815.1 of Callospermophilus lateralis. Taxonomy (NCBI): domain Eukaryota; kingdom Metazoa; phylum Chordata; class Mammalia; order Rodentia; family Sciuridae; genus Callospermophilus; species Callospermophilus lateralis. The sequence continues at coordinate 79,948,833 of NC_135325.1, read as the reverse complement.
TTTTTTTTCTTTCATCAACAAATGACATGTGAAATTTCTTCCAACTTATGGTTAAAGAGATCAAATTATTCTGACATTATTTTTTTTATGTGGAGTTGAATAAAGTTTAATCCATCCCTAAAAAATGATTCACAATGATTCCAAACTTGTTTCTGTATCCAGACTTGCTCTGAGAAGATAACATTTGTTCTGAGATAATTTATGACCTTTCATATATGACAACTAATTTAATGCATAGCAAAACTACTAATTCTCATTTTCCTCCCAATATAACTGGAAAACAGTTCTGTGATAGAATCATATCAGAGAGATACGCAGCTTAATTTATAGGTATCACAGACATCAGTAAACAAACTTATGCATCCACTTCTCAGGTAAAATAAAATTTAATGAAAGCCACTTTGTATGTTCCATATTATTTTACCCTCACAGGCTCTTATTAAAAACTCACATACTGGTGTTGGGGTTTTAGATCAGTGGTAGTGCACTTGCCTAGCATATATGAGGCTCTGAGTTTGATTGTTAGCACAATATAAAAATAAATAAATAAAATAATGATATTATTTTATTACAACTAAAAATATTTTTAAAAAACTCAAACTTTTCATGCTCTTAAAAGTTCACTTAAAATCTAAATAAAAGAAGAAAACTTTGAAGAGCAATAATGACAGAATTATTAAAAAACTATCACATCTTCATACCCATCTTCCCCTATTACAGGAGCAATATGTTTCAAGATAAATAAATTATTAAAATAATATAACAAAAAGCATAAAATGTATTTAAATTCATATTTTCCATTAGCTTTAGAGACAGAAGATATAAATTGCCTTCTCTAATGCTAAGTAGATTATAAAACATTTTGCTGTGAAATTATCTTTATTTCAATATAATTTTGTAAGTCTTTTTAAAAGTTTGCAAACATTATAGCCACAAATGTTGTTTGAGTCACTAAAAAATATTATAATGTGAAGAAGTTTCAAAAGTCTGAGTCTCACAAATATATTTTACTAACTAAAATTTAATTGGGACCTTATATTAGAAAGCATAAGCAAAATTAAATATTTTATTATTAGAACACTAATTCAAAATGTGTCAATTATGTTTTTAAGTTATATAAATTGAAAGTGAAGGTTTTTCTCTCTGAGCATTTTTAGAACCACTTGAAACTATACCAAGACCATTCATTAATATATTTTATTCTGCTTCTGACTCATTCTGAGTGATATCATACTTATGGTTATCAGTGGTTGAACTATTTTATGGGTTTCATTGTGAACTGGGAAATGTTATAGGTTGGACATATGAATCCTTTGCTTCCCAATGTATACATCTGTGTTGTTTAAATTATACTGATGAATTTGGTTCACATGCAGAGCCTAAAAATGTAATTAAATCTTTTCTATCTCTAGCGACTCAATGGAAGAATTCTGGCTTTTAAAGTTAGCTTGTTATTTCTTTATATATTTATCTATCTGTTTATTTTGCTGTTATGGAGTTATCCGTCCACCTTTATTTCTAAATGACAGTATAAGCAGAAAGTGAGAAAAGAGAAGCAGCTATGTCAGAATCTGTACAAGTGCTGTGATTTATTTATCTTCATGGTTTTGTAACTCGTATACTAATATTACTAATTAGCATATATATATTAAAAATCATGGTTAGATTTACAACAAACTCATAGGAAAAGTAAATTTCCAGAATATAACCTATCAATGTTAGGGCACTATTTTTAACTACAGTGAATTATAGGTTTTTATAAGAAATGTGTTAAACATGTCATGCACAAATTATGTCTTTAACAAGTTCCCCTTATCTTATACTCCACCTATCCTTTATTTGGTTTTGGAGCTCTGAGGACAAAAAGAGATTCATTTATATACACATTAACATTAATGGGCAGCTAACACAGTCATTAATGTCATAGCTCAGGTGCTTTGAGAATCGAATTGTACTATCATATGTCACCCAAATGAAGAGTAGAACAAAGCTATTTCAACAGCATCATTTGCCTCTAAAGGTAGTTTTGTCACACATCTTTTCAAAGATACTTAAAATGATGAACTAACCTTTTCATCAAAATCAAGCTGTCATGGATGACATATTGTTTTATAGATACCCTTTTCCTAGCTTGATGTTTAAACAATGATATTAAAGGTATATTTTTCTTTGGAATAATTGAATTTAACATAGAAATCTTCTTTTCATTTTCTGAGAACATTGACATGTCCTAATTTTACAAAGAGAATTGTTTCATTTGTAGTCAAAAACATTTAAAATATGGCATAATTAAATAATAAATAATTAGGCAACTGGTAGCATGATTCTGACAAAAACTATTTATACCAATATGACGAATGTAGATTTTCTCAACAAAGAGTTAGGGGAAGGTTTTAGATTATTGCTTGTCTTTGCATTGTGGGAATTCTGATGAACTGATATAAAATTAATACTTAATAGTCGTCTAAAGAAAATTTCAATTCTAAATTTTACAAATTTGAAGTAACTAGAGGAATATTAGGCATCTGAATTTCTGTAAAACAAGAAACTATATAGGTATATGTAAGTTTATAAAATATTATATATCCCTAGGTAATTCTACCAATATCATATCCTTATATCTAATTGTCTGTTAACAAATATCAGATTTTGTGGGAGTGTTATCCCGTTTGCACATATCTATTCTATTACCCATTTCAACATATTTATGGTTTGCCTTTGAAGACATATGAAATTTTCTTGTAGATAATTTCAAGAAGTGAGATAACTGAGTTATATGGTGGTTCTACTCTTAGTTTTTTTCCCCCTTTGCTTTACAGAGTGGTTGCACTGATTTGCATTCCCACCAACAATGCATCGCTGTATCTCTTTCCCCACATGCTCACCACCATTTATTTTTACTAATACTCTGGATAGTAGCCATTCTGACTGAAGTGTATATAGAGGAGGTTTTACTCAGTCATTAAGAATAATGCAATTATGGCATTTGCAGTTAAAACCATGGAAAATTTATATCATTTCTTCATTTTACTCAGGTCTTTATACAAATATTTCTTCTCATAGAGAATTGACAATGGCTTCCTATGTACAATATAACCACTTTATTTTTCATTTATTCACTGTATTTGTTTTTTTCAACTTCATATTACTACTTGACATGATACAAAATATTTATACTGTTATTTTCCTACCTGTATTCTAAAATATAAATGGAAAATACTGTTTTTATAATACTAATCTTTTCTTCACTTATTAATTTTTTTTCTAGCAGAAGTCAAAAGCTCTATACAATAGCGGGTACTTATTGAAAACAGCATGTAATCTTTGAATCTAAACAATGGATCTCAATGCATAACATTTGAAGCTGACCTTTAGAGGGCTAGTATTTTTTTACATTTTCTTGTGAATGTCTTCTTCCTTGAAGTGTAGGCCTCAGTTTTCCTAGTTTCTGAGAGTTATTTTCTAAAATGTCTTATAAAATTTCCATGAGTCTTCACAGGGCATTTTTCTTAAACAATCTCCCAGGGATATTTTTAGAACATATGCATATGTTAAGATATCACTATCATCATCATGTTGTATTATATGGTACAGTTGATCTTAAAATAGGATATTTATCATTGGTAATCTAGAGGGCCTAATGTAACCATATGAGACCTTAAAAGAACACAGATTCTTTGGATTGGTGACAGAAGAAAAGGAAGGAAGAAATATTAAAATTATTAGTGCAATTCAACACACTATTTCTGATATGAAGATGGAAGATATCACAAGAGAAGAAATGTAAGTGACCTTGGCCTTCTATCCTATCTCCATAGGTAACTAACTTACGATAATCACTAGAATATTATTGGAAATGACTTTACCTCCAGAGCATCCATATAAAAGCCCAGACTCACCAGCATCTTGGTTTCAACCATGTGATACTCTGTGTATAGAATTAGCTTCCAGGTACTGAATGTGTGGTAATTTCTTATGCAGCAATGGTAAACTAATATTTCTCCAAGGATATTTACCTTGTCCTAGAACCAGTATATATTCTGGGAAAATGTCAAAACAAATATTTGTAGAATAAGCACTTTATGCTAGATATTCACAAGTGGAGACTGAATTTCTGTACATAACCACATTGCTTCTGTTCAGTTATGTTCAAATGAAAAGAATCATTAATAGTAGCTATAGTCTGATAGCGTGATGTATTTGCTGATATATCCAGAGTAATTAGTTTAGAATTTTTCCATTTGAAACATGCATTCACCACTTTGATGATGTTTTTGATTATTTAATGCTACATGTTATTTTTTTTTCTTAATTTCTGACGAACATTTACAGTTCCTACTAGGCTAACTTCTTCACTTATTTCTACAGAGTAGCTTTAAAACAGGAGGAATTTTAGTTATTTATAAACTTGTAAAATACCTTGGCGTATACACATTTTATCACTGTAAAAACTATTTACAGCAATTGCATCCTGTATTCCTCCTCTTATATGCCAATCTTTTATTTATTGGACCACTATATTGAGGAACAGAAAAATTACTTGTTGATATTCCAAGATAATATTATGATCTCTCATAAATAAATTATACATTACAAATAACCTTAAGAAATATTTACTGGGCTGGGGATGTGGTTCAAGCGGTAGCGCGCTCTCCTGGCATGCGTGTGGCCTGGGTTCGATCCTCAGCACCACATATAAACAAAGAAGTTGTGTCCGCTGAAAACTAAGAAAAATAAACATTAAAATTCTCTCTCCCTCTTTCTCTGTCTCTCTCTCTCTCTTAAAAAAAGAAATATTTACTCAAAAATATGAATATAAATAAATGTCTGTGCTATATTTCTTTTGTATAATCATAAGAGTTTTCAAAATATATTAGCATCAGCAACTTCAGTTTGAAGTGATGGAAAACTTGCTTCTGGTGTTATAACTAATTTTTACAAAACTTCACTTATCACAGTAGGAAACTCTTACACTAAATTGTCTGAGGACTCTTGAAGCTTAAGTGATCTAATTTACAAATTTTATTCTGTCAAAGTTATATATTATCATCACATCTGCTTAGAATTAGGTTGATGACACTTTTATTATTTTCCTGTACAAAATGTGTGTCATACCTCATATTTAAGTCTTGTATACTGTGGTAAATCTGAATGAGACTATAAAGCATAAACATATAGAAACATAATACATTAAACAATAGTTCATTAACCATAAAAGGCTAGCGAAGATACTACTAAGATATTTATATTTCTAAATTTTGATGACTGCAATGAATAATTAATTAAATGATTGTAGTAGTTTATCCATCATAATTATCCTAAAACTAATATCTAATGTATCATTAAAAAAAAACTATGCTTCCCAAATACAATAGTTGAAATCAAGCTTAAGTTAAGAAGATGACTCACACTAGATTAAATTTTCTCACAATCCAGCTTTCCCCTTTCTTTAAACAAGGAAACTTATTTATCCCATCTTCCACATATTTATTTTTAAATTTCCCTAGAACATTCTTATTATGGAGTCTGTTGATTTACTTACATTATGCCTGAAATTCAAATTTTAATTCACTAATATCTTGGCTGGTTTATCAGTTTTCCTTAGAGCAATCTTAGGGAGTATAAAAATATATATGTATAAGTATGTGTATGCATACACACACACACACACACACACACACATATATATATATATGTATTTGTATACACACACATATATATGCAAAGCACATATATACATTAAATATGTATAGTTTAACTTGTAGTTGGACATAATAACTTCATTTTAATTAATTTTTTATGTTGTGCTGAGGATTGAACCTAGGGCCTCACACATGCTAGGCAAGCACTCTACCACTGAGCCACAACCCCAGCCATGTAAATATATTTTTAAAAATTTTATTTACCTACCTCAAAGTGTTCAGTTATGCTATGTCATTTGTTTATTCTCTAAGCAGTTTTTCCAAAATGAGGACAAAACTAACAGTTTGGGTTTCTCTTGCTGGGATTCATGTGTGTTTGACCACATGTTGTAAACTATAATACAGTAAGCAAGGAGTGTTTAAGCACCTTCTATAAGAAATAACAAATTTTACTGGGAATGGAACCATTTGACCCAGCTATTCCTCTTCTCGGACTATACCCAAAGGACCTAAAAACAGCATACTACAAAGACACAGCCACATCAATGTTTATAGCAGCACAATTCACAATAGCTAAACTGTGGAGCCAACCAAGATGTCATTTGGGGGATGAATGAATGGATAAAAAAATGTGGCATTTATACACAATGGAATATTACACAGTACTAGAAAAGAACAAGATCATGGCATTTACAGGTAAATGGATGGAGTTAGAGAAGATTATGCTAAGTGAAGTTAGCCAATCCTGAAAAATCAAATGCTGAATATTTTCTCTGATATAAGGGGTGGGTAACTCAAAGTGGGGTAGGGAGGGAGAGCATGGGAGGAAGATTATTTCTAGATAGGGAAGAGGAGTGGGAGGGAAAGGAGGGGGAAGGGGAATAACAAGGATGTTGGAATGTGATGTTCATCATTATACAAAATACATGTATGAAGATTTGAATTTGGTGCCAACATACCTTATTACAGAGATACAATAAATTGTGGTATATATGTGTACTAAGAAATGTAATACAAAAAAAAGATAGTACATGTATAATGGCATAATTTGGCGTGAACATACTTTACATATTGAGTTATGAAAAAATGTGCTGTAAATGGGTAATAATGAGTGTAATGCATTCCACTATTGCCATGTATGTAAAAAAGAAATAACATATAAAATAAAACATCATGTTTTATGCCTTAAGTGTATACAATTTTAACTTTTCAGTTATATCCAAATAAAATTGGAAAAAAAGAAAAAAAACAACTTTAAAATATAATACAGAGCCATAGTAATAAAAATGGCAACAAACTGGAAACACACTCAGACACATGCACACATACACACACACACACACACACACACACACACACACACACACACACACAAAACAAACAGTGGAATAGAATATAAGAGAGAGAAATAAACTCACAGAGTTATCACAATCTGATTCTTGAGAAAAGCACCAAAAAACATACATTGTAGAAAAGACAATGTCTTCAACAAACAGTTCTGGGAGAAATGGATGTTCACATGTAGAAGACCAAAAGTAGATTTCCATTTCTCAACCTGTACAAAAATCCATTTGAAATACACCAGTCTATTTTGGTGCCAATACCATGCTGTTTTTGTTACTATTGCTCTGTAATGTAGTTTAAGGTCTGCTATAGTGATGCCACCTGCTTTATTTTTTCTACTAAGGATTGCTTTAGCTATTCTTGGACTCTTTTTTTTTCCAGATGAATTTCATGATTGATCTTTCTATTTCTATGAGGAATGCCACTGGTATTTTGATCAGAATTGCATTAAATCTGTATATTGCTTTTGGTAGTATGATCATTTTGATAATATTAATTCTGCCTATCCAAGAGCAAGGTAGATCTTTCCATCTTCCACAGTCTTCTTTCTTTCTTAAGGGTTCTTTAGTTTTCATTGTATAGATCTTTTACCTCTTTTATTGATTCCCAAGTTTTTTTTTTTTTTTTTTTTGAGGCTATTGTAAATGAGGTAGTTTTTCTCATTTCCCTCTCAGAGAATTTGTCACTAATATACAGAAATGCCTTTGATTCACAGGTGTTGATTTTATATCCTGCTACTTTGCTGAATTCATTTACTAGTTCTAGAAGTTTCCTAATGGAGCTTTTTGGGTCTTCTAGGTATAAAATCATATTGTCAGCAAATGGTGCAAATTTAGGTTCTTATTTTCCTATAAATATCACTTTAATTTCTTCCATCCCTCTAATTGTTCTGGCCAGTGTTTCAAGAATTATGTTGAATAGAAGTGGTGAAATGGGCACCCCTGACTTGTTCCAGTTTTTAGAGGGAATGCCTTTAATTTTTCTCCACTTATAATTATGTTGGCCTGAGGATTAGTGTAGATAGTCCTTATGATGTTGAGATCTGTTCCTGTTATCCTTAGTAATTATCTTATATTAGACAAAAGTGCCAAAAACATGCATTGAAAAAAAAATAGCATCTTCAACAAATCATGCTGGGAAAACTGGAAATCCATGTGCAACAAAATGAAATTAAACCCCTATTTCTCAACATGCACAAAACTCAACTCAAAGTGGATCAAGGACCCAGGAATTGAACCAGAGACTCTGTGTCTAATAGAAGAAAAAGTAGGCCCTAATCTTCATCATGTGGGATTAGACTCCAACTTCCTTAATAAGACTCTTATAGTATAATAATTAAAACCAATAATCAATGAATAGGATGGAATCTAACTAAAAAGTTTCTTCTCAACAAAACAAACAATTTGTGAGGTGAATAGATAGCCTACATCTTGGGAGAAAATTTTTATACCTCACACATCAGATAGAACACTAATCTCTAGGGTATATAAAGAACTCAAAAAGTTAAGCACAAAAATATAACCCAATCAACAAATGGGCCAAGGAACTGAGCAGACACTTCTCAGAAGAGAATATACAATCAATCAACAAATATATGAAAAAATTTTTTCAACATTTCTAGCAGTCAGAGAAATGCAAATAAAAACTACTCTAAGATATCATCTCACTCCAGTCAGAATGGCAGCTATTATGAAAACAAACAACAATAAGTGTTGGTGAGGATGTGGGGGAAAATCACACTCATACATTGCTGGTGGGACTATAAATTGGTACAGACAATATGGAAAGCAGTATAGAGATTCCTTATAAATCTGGGAATGTAACCACCATTTGACCCAGCTATCCCTCTCCTCTGTCTATACCCAAAAGACTTAAAGACAACACACTACAGGGACACAGCCACATCAATGTATATAGCAGCACAATTCACAATACCTGTATTGTGGAGCCAATCTAGATGTCTTTCTGTGGATGAATGAATAAAAAAAAATGTGGTTCATATACACAATGGAATTTTACTCAGCAATAAAAGAGAATAAAATCATGGCATGTGCTGGTAAATAGTTGGCATTGGAGAAGATAATGCTAAGTGACATTAGCTAATCCCCCAAAGACAAATGCCAAATGTTTTCTCTTGTATAAGGAGGCTGACTATTAGTGGGGTAAGGAGGGGGAGCATGGGAGGAATAGATGAACTCTAGATAGGGTAGAGGGGTGGGAGGGAAAGGGAGGCGGCAGGGGATTATCAAGGATGGTGGAATGTGATAGACATCATTATCCCAAGTACATGTATGAGGACACGAATTGGTGTCAACATACTTATATACAAACATAGATATGAAAAAAATGTGCTGTATATGTATAATAAGAATTGTAATGCATTTTGATGCTTTCATTTTTTTAAAAAAATCAATTAAATAAATAGGAATAAACCAAAGCCTGAACCTGAAACTACAAGAGGAAAACAGAGGGGAAATACTCTAACATACAAACACTGGTGATAACTTCATGAATAGGGCTCCTATAGTGTAGTAAATAATAGAAAGAAACAACAAATTGGATTATATTCAAAAAAACACTTCTGCACAGCAAAGGAACAGATTAACACAATCTATAGAATTTGAAAAAATCTTCACAATACACTCTTCTGAAAGAGGGTTAATAACCACAATATATAAAGTTTTAAAAAGTAATACAAAATAAAACAACACAATCAACAAATGAGAAAATTAACTGAACAGATGTTCCTTGAAAATACACATGGTTAATAATTTTATGAAAAAAAACTGTTCAATGTCTAACTATTAAGAAAACGCAAATTAAAACTCTCTTGAAATTCCAACTTTCTCCAGTCAGAATAGCAATGAATGAAAATGCAAATAATACAGGTAAAAATGTGAGGAAAAAAAGAACTTGGATGCATTGTTTGTTGGAATATAAATAAGTAGGGCTACTATAGAAATTGCTATTAAGCTTTCTTTTCAAAGCTAAAAAATTCTCCCTTATGATCCAGCTTTACCATTCCTCTGTATGTATACTATGTATATACAATAAAATTAAAGTCAGCTGCATAATATACAGATATCTGCATACACATGTTTTTTGCTGCATAATTCACATTAGCCAAATATGAAATCAGGCTATTTACCCATTAAAGGTTGAATAGATAAAGAAAATATGGTATATATACACAATGATGTATGGGTTCCGTCATATAGAAAATTGAAATTATGTCATTTGAAAGGAAATTAATTGAACTAGAGAGATTATTGGGTTAAGCAAAATAAGCCAGACTCAGAAATATAGATAACATATGTTTTATCTCACCTACAAAATATATATAGAGAAAAATGAAGATATTAATGCAAAAAGGAGATTGTTAGAGAAAAGAAAGAGAAACACGGTAAGGGTGGAGTGTTAGGGTAATAGGTAGTGAAAATGATCAAAATATGTTAAATTCATGCAGGAATATGTCACAATAAAAAGTCCATATTTCTTTTTTGCCATATAAGTCCCCTAAATTTTGTGCCATGTAAATCAAAACCTGACTTACTTGTCTTATCACCAAATATTGTCTCCCTTCACACTGCAGTTCTCAATATTATTCTATAGAAAACTCATACTCTTGAATGGCATATTCTTTATATATGTTATTTATTTGCCTGGAAGATGTTCTCCAACTTTTATATATTATCATCTAATTCTGAGCCTTCAGCCAAACTAAATTTCATTTTATTTGAGATATCATTTTTTTATTTTCTCAAAAGATGAGATTTTATCTTACTATTCAGCTTTGATGTTAGCCAAATTATATTGTTATATTGTGTGCATGTATGAATATGTAATAAAAAATCCCAACATTATGTATAGTTAAAATGCACCAATTTTAAAATGTGGAAAAATGAAATAAGAAGTCTCTAATAGAGAATTCAACATACTAAAGTTATGTGGATATATTTGTTCCTTAAGATTGAACAACTGGAAGGAAAGGTGTAATTTTAACAATTTATATATACCCTGAAGCTCTCACCAGAATGATTGACAGGTAGTAGCTGCTTAGCAAATGTTTGAAAAAAGAAAGAGTAAACAAGTGAGGGAATGGATGAGTAATTTAAGAAAGTCTGATGACTGATGCTGGGGTGAACACCAGGCTCCCTGTGCAGCCCTTGTACAGCTATTTCTGTTTTCCTTGAAGGCATTATTGTCAATAAACTGAGAAAATATGTAGGGGCATCTGAACTAGCCGGTAGATAGAGGAAGCATCCTTATTTGAGGCTGAGGTGATATTCATGATGATGGAAGAAGGATGAGAAGGGAACATCAATCACTCAAATGTTGAAGAAGTTATTAGGACTGGAAAAGTTGGGCTTTATTAGAATATGTAAGACCAGATTGGAGAGCATAAAGATTCTAGAAAATAAAAAGCTTATGACAGGAATACTATATCTGAGTCAAGGAGGTGATACACTATGCATCAGGACTGAGTTCACCATAGCCCAAGACAAGAAGTAGGGACTAACTTTACATCAACAATATTTACTGAGTTCCTACTATGTGTGTCAAGAGAAAAGTAAAGCTAGGCACTGGGTAAGAAATAAATGACTATGTGAGCAGGAAAACAGCAAGTAAAATGTGGAATTTTAAAGATTTAATTTGACTTATCTCATACACTGACTTTGCAGTATCCCCAAATGTAATTTTGTCAGATCTGAGTAGTGGCAAAATATGGTATTGTTCTTTGTAGCTACGAGTATCCCTGCTGAGAGTTGTTTCCTATACTGTATTTACAATCACTGAGAGTAGAGCTATAAAAAAATGAATATTTGTTATTAGAGTTGATCTTGGAACAGACTGATGATATACTTGCTTGCAAGGTTTAAGTGCTATAGAAGGCAAGGCTTTTTGTAGGGGATTGTCATACATACTGTCTATGATTTTTTGCATTTAGTTTATGGGAAATATTGTTAAGACCATCTTAGGAGCAACTCAAAACCACAGTTACTGTATCAATGCCCCCATTAGATGTGAAATATAAATGTATATTCAAAATTTTGCCTATGTTGTTTGGAATTCTAGTGCTTGCTATTATGAGTTCTGAAATATAAGTATGTCCTATTTTAAGAAATATCACATTTAAACATCTAACTGTAGAGATTGTGAGAATAAAATTGACAATTTTTTGCCATTATAGAAGGAGTGTTAACTATGCAAAACATTCTCTAATTAGTGTCTTAAGCCACTTGGGTACACTTGTATGGTATGTAACATTACACAAATTACACACAGTTTTCAGTATGTGCACATATATATGTACCCACATATGTATATATATTCAATAAAAGTGAATTATTAGGCTGGAGTTATAGCTAAGTGGTAGAGCACTTGCCTAGCACATGTGAAGCCCCAGCACCACACAAAAGCAAAAAAACAAACAAAGTTATGTTTTTTAAAAGTAATAAATAAATTAAATAAAGGTTTTCTATCCATATAGAAGTACAAAAATTTTTAAAAAATGTCTATAAAAGACAACACATTTTATGCAGTTAAATATTTAATTGTCCTTATGTATTGAGATACCAGTGAATTTATTTTTCTTTCAGCATAAAAAATTAATTGAGTAGTTTATTCTGATTTCTAGGAATAAAGAATGCACTGATCCTTGTCAGTGCTTTTTAGAAGCACATTATTATTTAACTTTAGCATTCTTAAAATTGACAAATACAAACAAAACCATTATGGTTATATTGGAATGGAAAGGAAACTTTTTCATTACAGTATTTGGTAAAGAATAGAAGAAAATAAGCCAGGCATATGGCACATGCCTGTAAGCCCAGCTGCTTGGAGGTTGAGGCAGAAAGATAGCAAGTTCAAAGCCAGCTTCAGCAAACCAAGGTGCTAAGTTACTCAGTGAGACCATGTCTCTAAAAAAAAAATACAAGCTAAGTCTCTGAATGTGACTCAGTGGTTGAGTATCCCTGAGTTTAATCCCCAGTACTCCCCTCAAAAATAGAAAATAGTAAAAAACAAACAAACAAACAAAACAAAAAAACTTATAGCTATGTGGTATTTCTTTCAAAAATGAGATTTCAGGAATAAAACCTGAAATCCAGCATTATGATTCAGGCTATGAGAAGCTCTTCTGTCTTAAGTAGTTAAATCTTCATCAGGTCAAATCTGTGAACACCACTTACCATCAGATTTAGAACATTAGATCTTTTACCACTTCTACCATTAAAAAGGTTGACATTTTCGGATTATTCCTCCCACTATTCGAATATTACCCTTTGAGGAAAGAGAGATTTATTGCTTTTCTCAAAATATAGGAAGAATATTTTCTTCCTTAGGGTGAAAAAGAAAAGAAACCTTTTTTTTTTTTTTTTTTTTTCATCAGGGAGAATTGGCATCATTTACATGATAGATTGTACTTTTTAAAAATTACTAAGTTTTATTTTGGGGACAGATTTAGGTTTAGAGAAAAATCTAGTCCCATTATATCCCAAGATAGCTAGGCCCATTAACCTTGACAATTGACATTTTTTTATTGTTGTTACCTTCTTGCCTTAGAGTGTTTCAATGGTTGCAATTGATGATCATATAAAGATACATTGTTAACTAAACTCTACATCAGGGTTCACTCTTTCATTTGAATATTCTGTAGGTTTTAGCAAATGTATGGTGACTAAAATCTGGTATGACAGTATCATATGGAATAATTTCATTGTCTTAATAATTCCATGCTCATCTATTTAACTTCTCTTACCTCCCCTTAAATTTCATAAAATCTTCAGATCCTTAACAGTCTTGAGAAGGTTAGATATTTAGAAACAAATATTATTTAGCCTTTTCTGTTTGTTTCTTTCACTTAACAAAATTATTTGAAGTTCTTTCACATCTTTTGTGGCTTGAAAGCTCTTTTTTTTTTTTTTTTTTTTTTTTTTTTTTTTACTCTGTAAGATTATTCATTGCATGTATGTATGACAGTGTGTTAATACATTTACCCAGTGAAGGACATTTTGATTGCTTTAAAGTTTTGGCAATTGGGGAAAAAACTGTTTTAAACATTTTTGTGCTCATTTTTTTCATGGATGAAAGTTATCAACTCATTTGGATAAATATCAAGAAATGTGGTTCTTGAATCATATGGTAAGAGTATGTTTAGTATTTTAAGAAACTGTCAAACTGTTGCAAAATGACAACTTTTTTTTTGTATAACTAATAGTAATGAATATGTGTTCTTATTGCTACTTAGATTTTAATAAATCTAATAGGTATGTATTTGTATCTCATGTGATAATTTGCAATGTACTAATAAAATGTTGTATACAATTTCTTATGTTTATTTTCTCTCTGAATAACTTATTTGGTGAAGTGTCTGTTCAGATCTTTAGTAATTTTTAACTAGATAATTTAGTTTCCTTTTACTGAAATATAAATTCTTTCCTTTTACATATACAAATATTGATAAATTTTAATTTCAGTATCCATAAATTTCTTACCAGCCCTTTATCTGATATGGGGTTTGCAAAGATTTTGTCCCATTATGAGGCATATCTTCCTTCTCTGACAGTGTCCTTTGCAGAGCAGAAATTTCTCATTTAAATAAAATCTAACATCAAATTTTACTACATTTTACTTTCGGAATTATAGCTAAAAGTAATCTCCAATCCAAGATCATCTATATATGCTCCTATTCTATCCTCTAGGAGTTTCACAGGTTTGCATTTTACATTTGGATCCATGGGTCAATTTTATGTTGGATTTTGTGAAAGATTTAAGGCCATTTCTAGATTTATTCTTTTTTGAGCAGGAAGGGGTGTACCAGAGTGTGAACTCTAAGACACTTGACCTCTGAGTCACATCCCCTGCCCTATTGTGTATTTCATATAGAGACAGGGTCTCACTGAGTTGCTTAGTGCCTCATTTTTGCTAAGGCTGGCTTTGAACTCACTATCCTCCTGCCTCAGCCTCCAAGTGGCAAGATTCATCCTTATTTTTATGTAAAAGTTCAGTTTTTTGTACCATTGTTTTTTTAAAAAGGTCTGTGCTTTCTACTTTCAGTTGCATTTTTTTTTTTTGGGTCAAATATCATGCAAGTTACGTGATTTATTTCTGGGCTCTTTTACTATCCCATTGACCTATGCACTTATTCTTTCTCCAGTACTGCATGTTTTTGATGACTGTAGATATCTAGTGAGTTCTGAATCACATAGTGTAAGTCCTCTATTTTTTTTAAATTCTTTTTTAAAATTTTTTTATTTATTTTATTTTTTCTTTTTCATCTTTCATATATTTGATTCAAGTGAGTAATGAACTTCCATTTTTACCCCAAATACAAATTGCAGAATCACATCAGTTACACATTCACAATGTTTACATAATGCCATATTAGTGACTGTTGTATTCTGCTGCCTTTCCTATCCCCTAATATCCCCCCTCCCCTCCCCTCCCATCTTCCCTCTCTACCTCATCTGTTGTTCTTCAGTTCTCTCCCTTCCCCCCCTTTCCCTTCACACCCTCTTATATGTGATTTCGTATAACAATGAGGGTTTCCTTCCGTTTCCATGCAATTTCCCTTCTCTCTCCCTTTCCCTCCCACCACTCATCTCAGCTTAATGTTAATCTTTTTCTCATACTCTTCCCCTCTGCTCAGTTCTTAGTTGCTCTCCTTAAATCAAAGAAGATATTTGGCATTTGTTTTTTAAGGATTGGCTAGCTTCACTTAGCATAATCTGCTCTAATGCCATCCATTTCCCTGCAAATTCCATGATTTTGTCATTTTTTAGTGCTGCATAATACTCCATTGTGTATAGATGCCACATTTTTTTTTATCCATTCATCTATTGAAGGGCACCTAGGTTGGTTCCACAGTCTAGCTATTGTGAATTGTGCTGCTATGATCATTGATGTGGCAGTATCCCTATAGTATGCTCTTTTAAGGTCCTCAGGGAATAGTCCGAGGAGGGTGATAGCTGGGTCAAATGGTGGTTCCATTCCCAGCTTTCCCAGGAATCTCCATACTGCTTTCCATATTGGCCGCACCAATTTGCAGTCCCACCAGCAATGTACAAGTGTACCCTTTTCCCCACATCCTCACCAGCACTTATTGTGAACGGAATATTAGAGAAGACATGAGACAGCAAGTCCAAGCATTGAAAGTATATTTTGAAAAGGAACTAAACACACAAATTCAATCTGCAAAGAACGAGCTTTACCAGGAGATAGAGGTTTAAAAAAAAAAAAAACCAAACAGTAATCCTAGAAATGCAAGAAACCATAAACCAGATTAAAAGCGCTAAGAGAATATTACAAATAGACTAGATCAAGTAGAAGTCAGAACATCAGATAATGAAGACAAAGTTTATCAACTTGAAAAGAATATAGTCAACACAGAAAAGATGCTTAAATCTCACGAGCAATCTATCCAAGAGATATGTGATCTCATCAAAAAACCAAATTTGAGAGTCATTGGGATAGAAGAAGGCACAGAGGTTCAGACCAAAGGAATGGATAGCTTATTAAATGAAATAATCCTAGAAAACTTCCCAGAGATGAAAGATGGAATTTATTGCCAAATCCTGGAAGCCTACAGGACCCCAAACATCCAAAACAATAATAGACCAACTCCAAGACACATAATTATGAAGATAGCTAACATACAGGACAAGGAGAGAATATTAAAAGCTACGAGAGAAAGGAGGCAGATTACATTCAGGGGTAAACCAATTAGGTTAATGACTTATTTTTCATCACAGATTTTGAAAGCGAGAAGATCCTGGAACAATGTGTTTCAAACGCTGAAAAATAATGGATTCCAACCAAGAATACTGTATCCAGCAAAACTAAGCTTCAGATTTGACAATGAAGTTAAAATATTTCATGATAAACAAAAGCTAAAAGAATTCGCAGTCAGAAAACCAGCACTGCAAAGCATTTTGAGCAAAATACTACAAGAAGAGGAATTGAAAAATAGCGCCCAAAACTAACAGTGGGAGGTATATCAGTAAAGGGGGAGAAAAATAACCAAAGAGGGAAAACTAGCCAATCTAAAATAAATAAATAAATAAACATGACTGGAAGTACAAACCATATTTCAATTGTAACCTTAAATGTTAATGGCTTAAATTCACCAATCAAGAGACATAGGCTAGTAACCTGGATTAAAAAAACAAATCCAACAATATGCTGCCTTCAGGAGACTCATATGATAGGAAAAGACATACACAGGCTGAAGGTAAAAGGTTGGGAAAAATCATACCACTCACATGGCCCTCGGAAGCAAGGAGGAGTGGCCATACTCATATCGAATAAAATCAACTTCAAAACTAAGGTAATCAAAAGGGATAAAGAAGGACACTATATACTGTTAAAAGGAACCATCCACCATCAAGACATAACAATTATCAATTTGTATGCACCAAACAATGGTGCTGCAATGTTCATAAAACAAACTCTCCTCAAGTTCAAGAGTCAAATAGACCACAACACAATAATTATGGGGGACTTCAACACACCGCTCTCGCCATTGGACAGATCCTCTAGACAAAAGCTGAACAAAGAAACTATAAAACTCAATAACGCAATCAATAACTTAGACTTAACTGACATATATAGAATATATCAACCATCATCAAGTGGATACACATTCTTCTCAGCAGCACATGGATCCTACTCAAAGATAGACCATATATTATGCCATAGGGAGACTCTCAGTAAATATAAAGGTGTGGAGATAATACTATGCACCATATCTGACCATAATGGAATGAAACTGGAAATCAATGATAAAAGAAGGAAGGAAAAATCCTGCATCACCTGGAAAATGAACAATATGTTACTGAATGATCAATGGGTTACAGAAGATATAAAGGAGGAAATCAAAAAATTCTTAGAGATAAACGACAATACAGACACAACATATCGGAATCTATGGGACACAATGAAAGCAGTTTTAAGAGGGAAATTCATTTCCTGGAGTTCATTCCTCAAAAAAAGAAAAAACCAACAAATAAATGAACTCACACTACATCTTCAAACCCTAGAAAAGGAAGAGCAAAACAACAGCAAATGTAGTAGAAGACAAGAAATAATTAAAATCAGAGCGGAAATCAACGAAATTGAAACAAAAAAAAACATTGAAAAAAATTGATAAAACTAAAAGTTGGTTCTTTGAAAAAATAAATAAGATCAACAGACCCTTAGCCATGCTAACGAAGAGAAGAAGAGGGAGAACTCAAATTACTAACATACGGGATGAAAAAGGCAATATCACAACAGACATTACAGAAATACAGAAGATAATTAGAAAGTATTTTGAAACCCTATATTCCAATAAAATAGAAGATAGTGAAGATATCGATAAATTTCTTAAGTCACATGATCTGCCCAGATTGAGTCAGGAAGACACACACAATTTAAACAGACCAATAACAAAGGAAGAAATAGAAGAGGCAATCAAAAGACTACCAACCAAGAAAAGCCCTGGACCGGATGGGTATACAACAGAGTTTTACAAAACCTTCAAAGAAGAATTAATACCAATACTTTTCAAGCTATTTCAAGAAATAGAAAAAGAAGGAACTCTTCCAAATTCATTCTATGAGGCCAACATCACCCTGATCCCAAAACCAGACAAAGACACTTTTTTCTCTTTTAATATTTTATTTGTTTTTTCTGGAACTTTTGCATTTCAATAAATGCTTTAGAATCAGCTTGTTTATATAGATAAATTAACGGATTGGGGATTTATTAACTGATAGATTCTGTTTCCATTTGATTATTAAAATGTTGTGTTCTTGGTCTCCCACACATTATAATTCTCAAGAAATGGATAGATTAAGAAAATATTAGTTGAGAAAGAAAGGAAATTATCTTTTCAAGCACATTTGAATGGTGGTAGTGTCTATAATCACTAGTCATTTGTGCTTCCATTCCATTCAATCACGATTTGAATGGTATCCTTATACAAATATTGATAAATTGTATCAGAAGTGATAATATTTCATAAAAATTTTTTGTGAAGATAATATACTTTGGTATCTATGTGTGTTTTAAAATGTTACTGTGAAACTATAACTGGAATTTACATTTTTGAGGGCAAATATAAATATCCTACATTGATACTACTTGAATTTGCAAAAATAATCAGAAAATGTATCAAGATACAATTTGTTTTATGTAGAAGTTCTTTTATCCAGATAGTTGTGTAGTTGTGCTTTCTTATACCATAGTGGGGTAGCCCTGGATTTCTTCCCCATATTTAATAAGATGCCACGTTATATTTAAAAATATATGTAGAAAAATATAAATATATATTTCAGTATATTTTACTATAATATCTATTTGTTACCATTTTGGTTATGTTTGTTGGTAGATAACTTTATTTTGTTTTTACTGTTTGTTTGAGTATATTCCCCGCTTTGTGAACTTTTGACAGTACCTGGAAATATCATTTTGTTGTTTCCATTTCCCACTTGCCATTAGAATTTTGAACAAAGGGGGTTTGATTCATTAAATCATTATCTATTATGAATAAAAAAAATGACCATATTTTAAATGCAACTGGTTGATTTCACACTTTATTTCTGATAAAACTAGTTGCTTCTACATCATGGAAATTTAGTTGTTAACATGCAGATTAAAATCTTGTTGGCACTTATAAAGTATTTGTTAACAGCAGAAAGAAAACAATTATGAACCATTATTTACACATATGCATCTGATGCTAGGAAAAGTATATGCCAGAGCTACATTTTATTTCTTTTTTAATTTATCCCACAGACATGTAATTGCTCAATCATAAGCATTTTAGATTTGTCAAATATTGCCATAATAACTTCCAAAATATTCACACCCCTTTAAATTTTCACTAAAAATGAGAGTTTATAGTTCTCCAAATAACAACTAATACTTGAAGTAATCTTACTTTATAATTTTTTCCTCTAAAGTTTTAAAGCTTTGTGTCATGGTTCCTTTAATTTTTCTGAATATTACTGAGGTTTATCATATTTTTTGTCATTTGTGCTTACTTTCCATTCTCTCGATATGAACAAATTTAGGTACTATATTGTGTACCTATTGATCAATCAGTGGATGGTTCTTTCATAGTTTGCAAAGTTTGTACATTACTTTTATATCGTACATTATATTTATATTTTATATTTTATATTGTATTTTCTATCATTTTATGGAATATTTGCAAAGAGTGCTTTGAGTGTTCTAAGTATTATTGTTTCTAAGTCATGAATGTTGAAAATAACTTATGCCAGTCTTTTAACTATATATTAATTGTTTACATGAACTTCTTTTATGAATAAAAATGGTATCTTCATTTCTAAATAGCACTCCAGGTGATTCCAGTGTGGGTGAACTCTGACAAAAATGGATAACTATTGATATGAAGTTATTTTCAATTACGCGTATCTTTTTTAAAAACCTGTAATACAATTGCATCATATTTGTTGTCTAAAGACATGTAACTATTTTAAGACTAACTGTCCCACTATCATTGTCATTATTTTAAATTACATTACTATCAATGGGTCCTTTGAAAATGTTATAGCCTATTGCTACCAACTAGATAAACTATAGCTCCCTAAGTTTTATCAAGCTACATGATTTTCAGATTATTTTTTTTAATTTTATTTGATTCCATTTCTTTCTTCACACCATAGTTTTATTAAAAGACTGAGAGGTAAAATGCCCATTTTCATATGTAATTTCTTTATCCTTTTTTTTTTTTTTTACCAGGAATTGAACCCAGGTATGCTTAACCACTGAGCCACATACCAACCCTCTTTTATTTTACTTTATATTTTAGAGACAGGGTCTCACTAAGTTGCTTAGGGCCTTGTTAACTCGTTAAGGTTGGCTTTGAACTCCTGATCCCCCTGCCTCAACCTCCTGAGGTGCTGGGATTACAGGCATTTACCAGGGTACTGGGCTCATATGTAATCATTTTAAAGACTAATTTTTGTTTTCCTAATAGGAGTTTTTATATTTTTTTATTTTTAAGTTTATAAACATAATTTATATGAAGGAAATACAATAAATACATGAAGAAAAAGAATTGTTGAGCATCCATTCTTCAACTATGTTTTATTATATTTATTATCTAAAATTAAAGTATAAAGTCCCTTTTGCTCTCCATGAAGGTCAGTCCCCATAATTAATCACTTCTACATCACATGTGTTTAAGCAATACCTTCAAACTATACTTTGTATCTGAAAAACTCAATTTGAACTTTCAAAGGCATTCCAATTCTATCAACTTCTTTTGTATTTATTTAATTCTAAGTGGTAAGTTTAGTAGATGTGTTTATTCCTCTGTACTCATTTTGGTAATACTTATGCACAACCAATATTTACTTGTGAAACTTAGTTCAAGTCCTAGCTAAATCTTTTTCAAGTTACAGGAAGGAGAAACTTTCAGTACCAAATATTCAAGACTAATGTCTCCAACAGTCAAACTTTAGCACCTTTCTCTCTCTCTCTCTCTCTCTCTCTCTCTCTCTCTCTCTCTCTCTCTCTCTCTCTTTCTTTTTTTCTTTCTCCCAGGATTGAACTCAGAGGCACTCAACCCCTGAGCCCCATCTCCAGCCTTATTTTGTATTTTATTTAGAGACAGGGTCTCACTGAGTTGCTTAGTACCTCGCTTTTGCTGAGGCTGGCTTTGATCCTCCTGTCTCAGGCTCCCTAGCCGCTGGGATTATAAACATGTGCCACCATGCCTGGCTAGCCTGTATATTTCTTAGGGTGAGCATTGTTAACAGCAGTAGCTGCCACCTGGGAACCCCACAAAAGAGAGTCATTGGTTAATAAAAAATAAAACCAGTTTTTTACAAGACAGGTAATTTCTGTCTGGTGTTCAGTCTAAGGAGTCAATTGGTGCTGACAGAGTTACAGAGGCAGAAGGTGGTGTATGAGTGGAAGCTTCAACACAACCAGGATTTTACTAGGCTTGGTTGCTGCCATTGCAGCTGAGAGACAGAACAGGACTTCCCAGTGCCCATTTCATCATGCTGCAGAGGA
Source organism: Callospermophilus lateralis (assembly GCF_048772815.1). NCBI lineage: Eukaryota > Metazoa > Chordata > Mammalia > Rodentia > Sciuridae > Callospermophilus > Callospermophilus lateralis. The sequence goes on along the minus strand of NC_135325.1, from coordinate 79,926,820 downwards.
GTGGCCTCTGGCTCCAGAAACTACAAGGGATGACAGTGACATTTGGAAACTTTGCATACATGGCTCCATTTATTCACTCATATATTTGTATGTTGAGTCAAGTAAAGTTGTACTCCACAAATCTTGAGAAGGAAGGACAGGGATCAAACTCTAAGAGTGAAAAAAGTACAATCATTTGATGGAACAAAAAAAATGTATGCACAGAACTCAAAGCTCTAGTTAAAAAAGAACCTCTCCAAATAAGATTTGTCAAAACAGTCCTTCAGAATAGGGAAGATGTACCATCACACAATCAGTACAATTGCATAATTCTAATAAAAGCAATGGATAATTTTCATCTTAAATCTCATAATCTAGAGAAACTCTTAAAAATCAAGCAGCAAAATCCCCTTGAAAGTATTGAGTTCTTTCCTATATATTTAAGATCAATTATGAAGGCAAAATATTTGGAAGTTGGAGGAATCTCAATCTCTTGCCAGAGAGAAGAAACCACATAAGGAAGCATAAATAGAATAGAAAGAATGGCTGTTTAGAGGCCAAAAATTATTAAGAGAATATAGAGATTTCTTGGAAAACCCCAGGTTATGCTCCAGAGAGCCATTAGTGTTCTTTAAGAGACCAGTAGAAATGGTTGCCATTTGCATCAATGGTTCAAACTGATTCTTTAAATTTCTTCTCTGAATTTATACTGCTCAGCATGTTTGTTCTTAGAAGCTACAAACTCATATCTGATACTTTTAACTGGTGTTTACTAAAATTGTGCATCAATAATTCTGTCCAAACATAAGATCCTTATCATTCATAAGAGATTTTCAAATATGTGCTATATTTCTTCACTAATTAGTAATGTTGTTATTTCCACTATTGATGTAGGACTCTTGGTACCACAGAGTTATGGGATTGCTTCATTCTTTTTCTTTTTTTTGATTGAGAGAAAGAAAGAGAATTTTAATATTTATTTATGAGGACACGCATGCCAGGTGAGCGCGCTACCACTTGAACCACATCCGCAGCCCAAGATTGCTTCATTCTTAACTAATGGTATCCCTTCTATGAGCATTTTTTTCATCAGATTTTCAAGGCTATGACTAAAATAGCTGATAGACAACTTAGAAGAGGGAAAGTTTATTTAGGGATCATGGTTTCAAGAGGTCTCAGTCCATACTTGGCCCCGTCCATTCCTGTGGGTTCAGGATGAAGCAGGACATCAGAGTTGAAGGGTATGATGGAAGAAAACAACTCACCTCATGGTAGCTAGGAAGCAGAGACAAAATGGGGGTGGGGGATTCAGGGAAGATGAACCCTTCCAGGGTATGCAAGAGTGATACATCTCCTTCAGCTATGCCCCACCTATATAAAGTTACCACCCAGTTAGTCCATTTAAACTGGGATGGACCCATTAAGTTAGAGCTCTCATAATCTGATCATTTGATCTCTGAACATTCCTGCATTAATTCAGGAGCATTTGTGTAACACTTCATATCCAAACCATTTCATTTTCCCCTTGGCTTCCACAGGCTCCTGACCATTTTACAATGCATTATCCCTTTAGTTCATCTCCAAGTGTTCCTTAGGAGTAATAATTCTAGCATTGCTAAAAATCCAAATATGGGCTGGGGATGTGGCTCAAGCGGTAGCACACTCGCCTGGCATGCTTGCGGCCTGGGTTCTATTCTCAGCACCACATACAAACAAAGATGTTGTGTCCACTGAAAACTGAAAAATAAATATTAAAAAAATTCTCTCTCTCTCTCTCTCTCTCTCTCTCTCTCTCTCTCTCTTAAAAAAAATCCAAATATAAATTCTCCTCTGATAATTAAAGTCAATTCTTGACTGAATCCTTGTAAAAATTAAAAGCAAGTTACATTTATCCATTATACAGTATCACAGAAAAGCATTCCTTTTCCAGAAAGGAGGAATAGGGGCTTAGCAAAAAAGGGATGGGGCCAAAACAAGTTCTAATCCCATACAAGCAATCAGTTTCTGTAACTCAACTTATAACTCCTCATATAATATCTGGGACACCACCACATTATGTGTTTTCCAATGGGCTTGGACAATCGGGTTCCTTTGGTCCTACTGGGAGTAACATACACAGTCTATTTTTTAGCCTCTCTCTCTCCATACTTAGCAGCTTTTCTTGGCAGAAAGTCCACATTACTGGTTTCTGAATTCCTTTGTCTCCATTCTAGCTTTGATTTCACTTCACAGTTTCACCCATCCCCACCCCTAGGGCAGCCCACAGGGAGTCCAACTCTGACACTTTGCCTCTTCTCTAATGCTTTCCTTCAAAATCTTGGTAGAAGCCTCTGTAACCATAGAACCAGAACCATGTAGATGATGCCAGAGTGTGTGATCACTTTACAAAGAACTTGGGTCCCCTGGAATCATGATGGCTGGGGTCTATGAATGCTTAGGTGGCCGGTGAAGCTTCTTTTTTTTTTTACCTTAATAGAGTGCTCTGTGATCTCTTATCAAAGGCATTTTCCCACCAAGCACAATGACACACACCTTTAATCCCAGCAGCTCAGGAACCTGAGACAGCAGGATCTTGAGTTCATAGCCAGCCTCAGCAAATGTGAGGTGCTCAGGAAAAGTGAAATGCTAAGCAATTCAGTGAGATCTTGTCTCTAAAAAATACTAAATAGGGCTGGGGATGCTGCTCATTGGTCGAATGCCCCTGCGTTTAATTCCAGGTATGCCTCCCCAAAAAATAAAAATATTTTTAAAAATCTAAAAAAGGAATTTTCCCTTCTACATCCTTGAGCCTTTAATAGGTGTCATATGACTCACACCCAGGTGGTTCCTCAGCCATCTTTCCTATTGTCTAAGTTTCAAAATATTAAGTATCTGTTTAGTGGCTAGAATTCATTTAGCAAGTGTATTATTGAAGGTTCTCTAGGGGAAGAGAACCAACAGGATGAATACTATATATATATATATATATATATATATATATATATATATATATATATATATATATATATATATAAAATAAAAAATAAAAGCAAGTTACATTTATCCAATATACAGTAGCATAGAAACATATTTCTTTTCCAGAAAGGAGTAATAGGGGAATAGAAAAAAGGGATTGAGCCAAAACAATCCCTAAACTCAGATGAGCAAACAGTTTCTGTAACTCAGCTTATTATATGTATATATATGTATATGTATATATATATATATATATATATATATGTGTGTGTGTGTGTGTGTGTGTGTGTGTGTGTGTGTGTGTGTCTACATATACATACATATTCACTCTTCCACATCAGACTCTGCCGGATGACTCTCCCAGGAGTTTTTGGGCCTTTGGTACCAGACTGAGGTGTAATCATTAATCTCTCTCATTCTGAAGCCTCAACTTCTTAGACTGAGCAGCTATTTGTTGCTCCACCTGTATAGTCTACAAATAGACTTTATGGGACTATTACATGATTATAAAATTATAAGAAAGGGATTATTAGATTGTCTTATAGAACCAGAAGCTGGATAGTCCCATAAAGGCTATTTGCATCCTCCTGGGAGAGTCATCAGGCAGAGTCTGCTGTGGAAGAGTGAAGAAGCTGGAGGCTAAATTCTTTAGGCAATTAAAGCAACAATCAATAAGCCATTCAAGAAGAATCCAGCTTGTGAGCTGGCATCTGATGCTGCTTCCTTTTTCTTCCACTTTTTGTCATCCAAGCCTCCAACCCCTTGAATGGTGCTGCCTGTACTTAGGGTGGATGTCTACTTCACTGTCCCACATGCCATTCATTCCTAGAAATATCATCATTGAGATATCCAGAAGCCTCTTAGTCTTAGACATTTCTTAATCCCTTTAAATTGACAATTCAGATTAACCATTACAAAAAGTATATCTTTCTTGACCCCAGTTTTTGAAGCATTTTCCTAGTCAAACTGAAAATAGTTACGATTCATCATCTCTGCTTTCTGCCTCCAATTCTCTGAGTAAAACTTGCTAAAACTTTCCAAAACATCTTTGCCACCGATTGAATGCTATGCTGACTTAAAATTTTCCCATCCACATTTATTAGTCTACCACTTTAAAATTACGCCCCATATAAGGTCTCTGGACATGGACAAAATATATACAAATTCTTTGTCAGAATATAGCGTGAATGGCCATTAGTCCACTTTCCAATAGAGTCTTTATTTCTCTTTGAAACCTCATAATCTTGATCTTTTATTTTCTGTGTTCTGGTCTTCTGAGCTTCCACCAGAATTGCCCATTAATCCCTGTTTTCAACATTATTTTTCCAGTTTTCATCTTCAAACTTTTACAAATTCCTTCCACAAACTGTTCCCCAAGGCTTCTGAAACACATAATCAGGTTAGTCACAACAATGACCCCATTTCTAGTGCCAATTGATATTTTACTGAGCTATTCATTGTTGTGACCAATATGCCTGACAAAAATACTTTGAGGAGTTTTCTCACAGTTTCAGAGATCTCAGTCCATAGGTAGCCAAGTCCACTGCTCTGGGCTGAAGTTGAAACAGGACATTATGGCTGAAGGTCATAGCAAAAGAAAACAACTCACTTCATGATAGCCAGGAAGCAGAGAGAAGGAAATGAGTAGGGTAAGGGCCTCAGGGAAGACAACCTCTTCCAGGTTATGCCTGTATGATACACCTCCTCTAGCCCAGCTCTACATGTTTGCAGTTGCCACTCAGTCAGCCAGAACCAAACGCTAATAGCCATATTGTATTTTATAAGGATCATTTGTACCTGAAGGAAAAACACTTTTTATTGCAGTAAATGGCCAGGCCATGAGCAACTTAGTGACATACTGTCTCAAAATTAAACATAAGGGCTGGAGCTGTGGCAAAGCAATAGTGCATTTGTCTGGCATGTGTGAAGCATTGAATTCTATTCTCAGCACTGCATTAAATAAATACAATAATCAACAACTAAAATAAATAAATAAATAAATAGGGGGTTATGGATGTGTCTCAGTGGTTTAGCATCCCTGAGCTCAATCCCTGGTACAAAAAATTAAAAGTCTCAGATAAACCAATGGGAAAAATATATAGTCCAAAATTAAAAATGCAGTCAGTAGTTATTAATAAAAACTAAGTAAAGCCTAAACTAGTATAATGAACATTTCACATTTAGATGTAATTTTCTAAATACAAAATATCATAGTGGCGATAAATCTTAACAGTTTGATGATTAAAATTCTGCTATTAATTGTTCATATAATTAAAATAATAAGCAACAGAATTTGCAACTATGAGGGACTATTCTACTTTAAAATAAAAATTAAGTTAAAATTTTTAAGCAGAAATGCTCAGAACATGTATTTCTATAATTATTATATGACACAAAGGGTACTGTACAAACCCAGTATATTTTTATATTGCTTTTTTTATTTTTTAATTCCATTTTTTTCAGGGTACCTGTAGTTCTGACCTTTCAGTCTATAAAAACCAACAATAGACATTTCCCTCTTTATTAAAAGATTGATTTCCAGAAACTTGAAAGTATAAGAAGGAAAAACTGTAATTCAGTGAGAAAAATATCCATTCCTCTGAAATACATTGTCTGTCAGACAACACAGAACATTTTATCTTGGTATTGAAAAATAAGTAGGTCAACACTGTTTCTAAGCTGTAAACAAAATTAAGTGATAACATACACTTCTTGGATACACTGATGGGCCTGAGCAGGCAACATGGAAGGTTAAAGACTCTAAAACATCACAAAGAAACCCTTTGGGGCTTGAAATTGAGCTGGTTTATTTTGTCCCTCAATACATAACAAAGAGAGACCCACTGCTTTTTCCTCTATGAATCATTTATGGAAAACTATGAATTTGTACAATAAGCAATCCAAAACACTCATGGGCAAAACTGTTCAGAATCAAATATTTGTGACTTAGAATTCATTTGAAAATAACTATGTTCTCAAAATCACTCTAATAATGTCCTTTCCTAAAAACAAGTTTAAGCATGAGAGAAAGAAATATATGACTAGAAAAAAATAAAACAGGAGAATATACCTTTTCATAGAAAATAAATATCAGACATAGGAACTTTGAACTTAGCTCTCTCTCTCTCCCTCTCTGTATAAATTTGTGTGCGTGTGCACACACAAACACACACACACAACTATATTTCACTTTTCCAATGCACATTTTAAAACTTTATTGCTTTTCTTTTTGTTTTTTTTCTTTCCATTTTTTTGTTTGTTTGTTTGTTTTGCTGTTTTTGAAAGTGGTACAGATATTTATTGAACAGCAGAGCCAGAACACAAACTCTACTCCGGAAGTTGAATTCCAGCTCTACCTACAACATTTCAGAGTATGTATTCTAATCATACCAGACTTGACGTACTTTCCTTGTGTGTTCCATTCATTCCATTGATCTCATCTTACCAAGAAAGCCTCAACAATTTCTCAAATGAAAGAGGGCCCAAGGAAAAAATGGGAATAAGAAAGGAATATAATAGGCCAATAGAATAGAAGGGGGAATCAAGCATAATAGACTCAATAAATAATATATGGAATTTATCCAAAGTAACTTAAATTGGCATACTATAGTGCTACATGAATCCCAATGTTTATAGGAACACAATTTACTATAGCCAAGTCATGTACTCAAAGGAGGTATCCATCAACAGGTGAATGATTAAGTAAAATATGGTGTATATACATGGTGGAGATTCACTCAGCCATAAAGAAAAATGAAATTATGGCATTTGCTCATAAACAAATGGAACTAGAGAACATTATGCAAAGTGAAATAAGCCAGACTCAGAAAGTCAAGGGTTAAATGTTTTGTCTCATATGCAGAAACTGAAAAATATATAAAGAATTAATAAAAGGGAATCACATGAAAAAGGAAGAGAGATCAATAATATAAAGGAAGATGATCAAGCAGAAGGGAGGAGAACAGGACATAGGGAAGTACTGAGGAAAAAACAGGATGTTTTTGTACAAGTATACCATGTTGAATCCTATTCAATGTTCATGTACAAATATACCATAAAATCCTATACACACACACACACACACACACACACACACACACACTACTAATTAAAATAATAATAATAGAAGGAAATCAGTAGAGTAAGTGGATTGGGGGAGAGAAAAAGAAGGTACTGGGGAAGGAGATTGAGCAAATCATGTTATGAGCATGTAGAAAATGACATAATAAATCCCACTATTACATATAATTATAATGCACCAATAAAAATAAAATAAAAATAAATCTCTTGCTACATATGTTGGATTGTATGATACATGATCTTCTCAGAATACACCACTCTTGACCAACATTGAGGAGTAAAACAAGTCAATTATCAACATGACTAAGAGACACCAGGATGAAACTATTAAAATTCAGTAGTTGGGATCATTCAAATATATATTTCCTTGATGTACCAAGCACATTGCTCCCTTTCTGAGTGCCTCTGCTCTTAAATAAACTTGAGGATGCATGAGATTTCAAAGTAAACAAATGGGCAACTCCTAGGTTAGTACTGAGCAGAAAAGTTACTGAGCTTCTGGAGTAGCACTTTATCACCTTCATCTCTCTTTAGAAAATCCCGCAAACAGCCCTTGTCCATGTACTCAGTGATGATGTAAATGGGCTCTTTCTTAGTAACCAAGGTGTAGAGTCTCACCAGCTTGTCATGAGAAGGGTCTTCATGAGGTTTTCTTCTTCAAGGAATACTTCCACAAACTTGTTGCTGGGCTTCAGAGTCTTCAAGGCCACTTTGGCACTTTTCTTATATGAACCCTAACAAATTTCTCAAACTGTCCAGCAGCCAGCAGTAGAGCTCCAAGGTGATTTGAGTCAAAGTTGGAGGCACAACCAGACAGCCCAGCAGAGTGAGGGGCTGCAACCAGAGAATGCAGGATGCTTGGTCAAGGGGTTACATGTCGGGGGCAACAGCTGCTCTGCCTGCAGTGGGCCAAGAAACACCACCATCAGACAGAAGCAGCATGGAACAGCATGGAGGGAGAGGAATTGGCTGTTGCTGGTGTGGGCCAGGAGGTCGCCTAAGAACTTTATTTCTAAAGCAATTCCTGAAACCTTTCCAAAAGTTTGAGAGGAACACAAACTTCTCAATTAATTTTAAGAGACCAATAAAACCCGAAAATTTAATGCCCTTTGATGAAGTAACTCCACATTACCCTTCTTGGCCCCGGGTAAATTCCATTCTGCTCTTTTATTCCATGAATTTGAATATTTTAGTTAGAGCTTGTAAGTGGAATCATGCATTATTTATCTTTCTGTGACTGTCTTATATTGCTTAGCATAATCTCTTCCAAGTTCATTCATGTTGTCACAAGGCCAAATTTCACCATTTGTTAATGAGAAATTATATTCCATTGTATTGGATGTATATGCCATGTTTTCTTTGTCCATTCATTAATGGGCATTTAAGTTGTTTCCTCATTTTACCTACTATGATTAATCCTGCAATAAACACAGAAATGCTAGTAGCTCTTCAAGATCCTGATTTTGATTTTATTGGAAAAATTCTCAGACATGAGGTTGCTGTATCTTTTGACAGTTCATTTCAATTTTTTTTTTTAGAGGGATCTACATACTGTTTTCTAAAACAGCTGGACTACTTAGTCTTTCAGTTGACAATGAGAAAGAGTTTCAATTTGCTCTAGGTGACTTTGTTTTTGATAGTGCTGGAGATAGAACCCAGGGCTTTGGAATTGCTAAGCAAGCACTCAACCAATAAGCCAGCCCAGATTTTGATTTCTTGTAGCCTGAACAATTTTTTTTATAACAACTACCCTTAAAGGTGTGAAGTGAGATTACATTAAGTTTTCATTTACATCACTTGATATCTAGTGAAATTTAACATTTATTTATACTAACCAGTTTTATGCATTCTGTGGAGAAATGTATATTTAAACCTTTTTGAACACATTTAAAATCAGTGTATTCACTTATTTGGTTTTTGTTACTGATTTTTGTGAGTTCCTGGTTTACTTTGAATCTTGGCTTCTTGTCATATATATTATTTTCTTGTATTTTTTCCTCATATATAGGCTGTTTTCAGTTTGTTTTTTCTTTGACTATACAAAATCATTTAATTTTGATGTAGTCCAACTTGTTTATTTTTTATTATGGTACAATCCAAAAATATACTTCCCAAAACCAATGTCAGTATGTTTTTGCTCATGCTTTGTTCTAGAAGTTTTATGATTTCAGATTTTTGTTTTCTTTTTTCTTTCTATTTTCCAATGCTACATAATAACTATACATAATAATAGGGCTCATTGTGACATATTCATACATACGCAGAGAATAATTTGCTCTAATTTATCCCCACTACCTCTCTTTTCCTTCTCCTCCTCCCTCCCTGATCCCTGTGTTCTTATCTTTTGATCTATCCTTCTATTTGTGTGGGATATTTTGGGGGTTTTTTGATGTTGTTGCTCTTTTTTCCCCTAAAGCTTCAACATATAAGAAAAAATTGATTGTAATTTATTTCATTGAACATGAAGTTCCCCAGTTCCATAAATTTTAAGTCTTTTATCAACTTTCTGTTGACATAATTGTGTGGTGTAATATTTTAATTTAATTCATGCCTATATGTATATCCAATTTTCCCTTCACAATTTATTTAAGATACTACCAACTCTCATTGAGTGTTCTTGGCATTTTTAAAAATTCGTTGGCTACATATGAATAAGTTTATTTCTGGGGTATTCTATTCTGTTCCATAGTTTGTTGTCCACTTTTATCCATGTCATACTGTTTTCATTACTATAATTTTGTAATATAATTGAAATCAAGATTCATGATGCCTGAAACAATTTTATGTCTCTCAAAATCACTTTGACTATTTAGGGTCTTTTGTGATTGCAAACAAATTTTAGAATTATTTTACATTTTTTTGAAAAGTGCCTTTGAAAGTTTATTAGGAATCACATTGATTCTATGAATCAATTTGAGCAGTATAAACATTTTAACAATATTAAGTCTTTCAATGCATGAGGTATTATTTCAGTTACTTATGTGATCAATTTCTTTCATTTTATAGGTTTTTATAGTTCTTTCATCTTCTTTTAAAATGTATTAATAATTATTACTGGGGGCTGGGATTGTGGCTCAGTGGTAGAGTGCTTGCCTATCATGGGCAGGACGTGGGTTCAATCCTCAGCACCATATAAAAAAAAGGCATTGTGTTGTGTCCATCTACACCTAAAGAATAAATGTTTTAAAAAATAAGTATTACTTTTGATGATATAAGTTAGGTTGTTTTCTTGATTTGAGATAATGATTTGAGATAAATCATTTTTACTGTAAAAACTGCAATTGATTTTATAGGATGATTTTATATCTTCAACTCTAATGAATTAATTTACTTGTTTTAACTGTATGTTTTGTGTATGTGTGTGTATTCATGCATGGGTGTGGATACTAGAATTTTCTATCTGTAGTATCATGTCATCTGGAAATAATGATAAGTTCACTTCCTTTGTTTTGTAATTTGTTCTGCAGTACTATCTTTAATAGAAGTGACAATAGTGGTCAACCTTGATTTCTCCTGAATCTCAGAGAAAAGCTTTCAGTTTTCCCATTGTTTATGATAAGAACTAGTCACAAATGGTCTTTATTATATGGACATGTCCTTCTCTATCTAAATTGTAAAGAGGTATTTATTTCTTTGTTTCTTTCTTTTTGAATGGTACTGTAGACTGAACCCAGTAGCACAATACCACTAAGCTACAATCACCTATCCCCTCCCCTTTTTTTGAGATAGAGTCTCACAAAGTTGCTCAGACTGTCCTAAAGCTTATGATACTTCTACCTCAGCCTTTCACGAAGAAAAGTTTACAGGAATATGCTCATGACCAGGCTTTTGACAGTTTTAATCAAGAAAGGATTTTGAACTTTGTTAAATTATTTTTCTCCATGTATTGAGATAATCATATACATTTTCTTTTCTTTTTATTTAACAATACCTTTATTTTGTGTATTTAGTTGTTTTATTTCTTTTTATTTTAATGTGGTGCGGGGATTGAACCCAGTGCTTCATGTGCACTCGACAAGAGCTCTACTTCTGAACCAAAACCCCAACCCAACATTTTTCTATATGTGGTGCTTCACACTGATTGATTTGAATATGTTACACCAACACTTGCATGTCAGAGATATATCCCACTGTTTCATAGCATATAATATTTTGATGTGTTTTTCAATGAGTTTAGTATTGTATTGAGGATTTTTGTATCTATAGTCATTACACATATTTTTTCCCTCTGGTATTAGGATGATGTTGGCCTTATACAATGATTTTGAGAATATTCCCTGTAATTTTTTTTTTAAACAGACTAAGAAGGATTGCTTACTAGTTAGCAGCCTCTTATTTCATTTTTTAATTTTTTAATTTTGTTTTATTTTTTTAGTTGTAGATGGACACAATATCTTTATTTTATTTATTTATTTACTTTTTATGTGCTGCTGCGGATCAAACCCAGTGCTTCATACATGTGAGGCAAGCACTCAACCACTGAGCCACAACCCCAGCTTTCATTTCATCTTAAGTACTCCCTTTATCTTTTCTTTTAAGATAAGTTAAATGCTATCAAACTCCTTCAGCTTTAATTTGTCTAGGAAAACCACTCCTGGCTGCAAAGTTTTCACTGTAGTATACATTGAGTTTTTTAGATGCCCTTGTATATTTTATGCTCCTATGATCGCCTTCAAATTTTTCTTTTTCTTTGATTTTTGAGAGTTTGAATATAATGTGCCCTGGTAAAGTCGTCTGTGGGCCAAAACTTGAGACCTTTGAGTTTTATATACATGGATGACTATGCCTTTAGCAGTTTGGAAAAGTTTTCAGCCATGATTAATTTAAATGAAACTCCTGTCACTTTCTTTCTCTTCTATTATTGCTATTATGTAGGAGTTAGCTCTTTTGATAATGTTCCAAAAATCCTGTAGACTTTCTTCATTCATTTTCACTCTTTTTTCCTTTTTTTTCTTCGCTAAGTATTATTTCAAATGTTCTACCTTTGAACTTGCTTATCCTTTCTTCTACTTTATTTAGCCTGCTATGGAAGTTCCAAATTGCACTTTTTAATTTCAGTTGTTGTGTTCTTCAGCTCTAATATTTCTGTGATTTTTTCATGTATGCTTTCTTTGTCACCTGTTCATTGTATTTTTGTATTTTTTTCTGATTTCTTTAAGTTATTTATTCTTAACTTACATTGCAAATCACTGAAATTTTTGAAAACAATTACTTGGATTTCTTTGTCTGGAAGTTCCTGTATCTATAGTTCTTTGGGTTTTGTAACTGGCAGTTTTACTGTGTTTCTTTGGTGGTGTCATGTTGTTCTGACATTTAGTGACTGTTGAAACCTTGTAAAAGTATAGTCACATTTGAAGCAGTTGCTTCTTCCAGACTTCATGGATTGACTTTAATAAAGAAATAACTTCACTGCCAGTGAGAGAGAACATGCAAGGTTACATTGAGTGACTCAATCCAGTGGCTCAGGTCATCATGTATGGAAGAGTTGTAGCTTCCAGTCCCAGAAGTCATGAATCTCCCATTGGCCTGTGTGGTTGAGTTCACAATGTTGACAACATGCTCCTTGGTGACAAGAGATATGAAAAGTTAAGGCTGAGAAAATCGCTGGGAACCTCAGCTGCAGATCTCTTTGTAGAGGCAATGTTATGTGCCAGACTATATGGGCCATGACCAAAAAACTCCATGTTACCTTAAGACTCCATATCATGTGGGAAATGCCTCTTTCATGGGAAATTCCCCTGCTCTTTACCTATCATCAGTTGCTTAGCATGTCATACATGGCAACATAAAATGGCACTTCTTATAAAATATAAAATTTTTCTCTCTGTTTCCCATTTTTCTTGGATAATTTACTCTAACTGCATAGAATGCCAGTGTTTGTTTAATCGAAAGTAATCATTTTTTAAATTATACTCAACTAGTGTCATTTTGACCCAATTCCCTTCTGATTATGATTTTAGATCTCATGATTATTGTTTATGGTATTAAATCATAGTAACAAACACTTATGATTAATGAACTGATATGTTTTACTTGTGACCCATAAAAGATTTGCTCTGACTCTTAGAGAGTGCAAGTGCAGACTTGCAGTTTGCCTCCCATCCCACCAGCTCATCAAAAAAGGTAGCTTCATTCCTTGCATTAATATCGAATTGGTGATTTATTTTAATCTCGCCATAACAGCAACACATCACAGCAAGAAAGAATTTGGGACAAGGTTTGTGGCAAGGGGCACGGAGCAATTGATAAACATATATATGGTATTTGCAGTTGAATCTGGGGTCACGATGACCATGCTGGCAATAGCTGGACTAGCTGCAAGGAGTAGGGAGAGAGGAGGATATTTCCCTCAGGCTCTTAAAGACTGTGGAAGACTGAAGCACTGTGTTTTTGGGCTGATGTTCCTGTGGCAGTAGCAACTAGGCCAGCTCTGGGGAAATGATAAATGGCAGGGGGTGATGACTCATGAATCTGGGGACTGAAAGCTGCTGTGCTGTATGGCTTTGAGCATGAGGTTGCAACAGCTTAAATGGTTCCCTTAGGAGGGAGTGGGAGTTGTGGTGAGTGGGGGTTGCAGAGATTAAAAACAGAACAAAACAAAAGAAACTAACCAATCAACCAATCAACCAACCAAACAAACAACAACAACAAACTACCTTGGGCTTTAAGTGATAAAGCAGACAGACATTCAACTGTGATCATTCAAGTTTTTGATCATCTTAGTGGCAAAAACTGTTGGAGTCTTCTACAAGGTGATCCACTGGGATCTATGAGAGTGAACACATTGGCAGTAAAAGCAGTTTTGGTTACCTAGTAGCCAGGAGATTTGTTGAGGTAATACACAGAGAATTCTGCTGGCGCTTTAGATAAAGCAGAACACTAGAAAACTTGGTAATTCCTGCTGTGTGGAAGGTATTGACATCCCTCACTGCCACCCCTCACAGTCATTCCCAAGCATCCCCTGATATTTCAGCTGTAGCAATATCCTCAGAAATTTGGGTGAGGTGAAACTGATGTTGATTGTAAAGTACCACCAAAAGCTGAGGAAGATGGTTGTCCACTCCACTCTCATTTCCCTGCAAGGGGAACTTGTGTGTTCCTTGCAGATGAATTTATCAAGTTGAGAAAGTCCTCCTCTATTCCTATTTTTATGAAAGTTTTTAAAATTATAAATGGATATTAAATTCATCAAATATTTTGGTGCATCAGATGATATGTTCATGTGACTATTCTTCTTAAGTCTGCTAATATGATAGGTTACATTCATTAATTTAAAAATTTTAAGTCTGTCTTTTATACTTACAAAAAGTGTACTTGAGGGCTGGGGATGTGGCTCAAGCGGTAGCGCGCTCACCTGGAATGCATGCGGCCCGGGTTCGATCCTCAGCACCACATACAAACAAAGATGTTGTGCCCACCAAAAAAACTAAAAAAAATAAATAAATATTAAAAATTCTCTCTCTCTCTCTACCTCTCTCTGCTTCTCTCTCTCTTTAAAAAAAATGTACTTGATCATGATATTTAATAATTTTTCATTGATTAATACATTCCATTTGCTTATTTTAAAGTATTTTTGTGTATATATTCATGGCATATTGGTTTATAATTTTCTTTTTATATACTCTTTTCTTATTTTGATATCAGAAATAATTATTTCATACATAAATTAGAAAATGTTCTGTTCACTTTCATTTTATGAAACAGATTATAGAGAATTGTTTTTGATTCTTCTTTGAAATTCTCCAATGAAACCCCCTGAGTGTAGAGATTTATTTTGGGAGTCTTTAAAACATATTGAGTGAGTAATGGTAGTTTGTTTTTGGGAAGGGATCCTTTTCATTTGAGTTGTTTAATTTATATGTAGACACTTGTAAAATATTCCTTCTATAATTCTCAAATAATAGTATATTTCTATCATTTCAAAGTCTTCAGAGTGTTTAAAAATATTGTCTCTTACAAAATACTTTAAACAAGTTCCCTTTCATACTTTTAAGTCAATTTTTAGTGAAAAATAAGGCGTAAAACTAACAATGAAATGACAAATTATCTCAACTTTTCTAGGATTAATTAGATAATAGTATTATAGATAATTCTAATGAAAATTTTATTTTATTCTAAAATGCAAACTTGAGACTTTGTTGTTATTGTCTATTTTCATATGCCCATGATTAAACAATTAATAAGTGGCAGAACCTGTATTTGAGCATATAGCAGTATGACTACATAATCTAGCTTTAGTATATATTACTTTGATTTTATTTAGATAGATTTTTTGTAACTTAGTTTCTAGGGAAAATGTATTTTGATTTCCAAATCTTGACTTAAAACTCTTTTATATTATTTTCCAATTACAAATTAAAGAATTATGAAAACACATATATTGAATTTCTAGGTTAATTGGAATATATAATTAATTGTTTTTGATAAGAACAATCCATAAAATATATCAACAATTGTGAACATTTACATAATAAAATTAAACTATAGATATTATGAAAAAGTATGAAGTCAAACACAACTAAATATTAAAGCTTAATAGAAGCTAGAAGATTCCAAATTAAAATATGTTTTACTATATTTAGAATATTTTTAGTCAAAAATATTGTTTAACATCAATTAATATATTTTAACCTTTTTTCTAATGTAAACAAAGTAATAACCAGTGGTATAATTATTATTTTTATTTCAATTACTTACTATTTATGTTTTTTTGTACAAAAATAGATTTTAACTGAGTGTTTTCCATATAGTCTTTGAGCCTTTTAATGACTTCATTTAATTTATATTCTTGTAGTTTTATAGATAAAATTCATTCTTTACTTTAAATATATATATATATATATATATATATATATATATATATATATATACTTTTAGTTGTTGATAAACCTTTATTTTATTTATTAATTTCTATGTGGTGCTGAGGATCAAACCCAGTGCCTCACACATGCTAGGCAAGTGGTGTACCACTGAGACTCCAAAACAGCCCTCATTTTTTAGTTTTAGTCACATAATATTATCCCTGATAATTTTTGTGTTGCTTAATATTCTTTGCAAGTATACTTATAAGTGGTTCATTGTATTTCATCCAACCCAAGTCTCATTATATATGTATGTTCTCTATTGTTGAGTATTCAGGTTTTTTTTTTTTCAATTCTGATTATCAGGGTAATTTTGTGATGAATATATGCATGTGATAATTTCAAGCAATTCTCAAAGATTAATTCTTAAAAGTAAAATGATCATGTCAGGAAAAATAGCTTGAAAATCACATTTTTAGGCTAGATATGGCTACATTAAAATGAAAATAAACTATTTCAAATTAAAAATCTTTATACCATTACAAACAGAGTTTGAATACTAAAAGTTCATACACCAAGACCTAGTTTAAAGTCATCTTATATGTTATTACCAGGTAAATATAATTTTTAAAAATTATTCACTTACATTTTATAAGCATCATCAACTCCCTTTACATTCTATACAGCTAGTTTAGAATGTCTATATAATAGCTGTTACACAAGGAGGAGATTCAAAAAATGTAAGAAAACAAATGTGTAAAAATATGATATACTATCATCATATGCTTTATTTAACTTATTCCCTAAGAAATTAAAGTATTCTTTTATTAATAGCAAACTATGTCATTCTATAAGATTAAGTATACATGTATAATTTAAAAATATACTTTTAGATTTGTATTTTTCTGATATGCTATATATTTGACAGTAATCATAAATAATATGAGAATAAGGGAAATTGCCCATAATGTAACTACTAACTACTAAAGGTTTAATTCTTCTCAAATCATTGCAAGATGATATGAATAATTAGAAAAGAACATAGACTGGGATTGTGGCTTATTGGCAGAAAACTTGCCTCGCACATACAAGGCACTGGGTTCGATCCTCAGCACCACAAAAAATTAATAAATAAACTGAAGGTATGTTTCCATCTACAACTTTAAAAAATATGAAAAAGAACATTTTCAATGAAAGGTGACTATGGTAATTTGTTTTACTATCAATCTGGTTCATTTCAAGCATAGCATTACTGGATAAATAAAATTAAATTTTATGTCTTAATACATTATTTTTCTCATTATGGTAAAGGAAATAATGCAAATTTATTCTGTATTTAATACTCAATAAACTTTAACATGCTCTCTTCCTGGAAATAGCATTTAATGATTACTTTTTGTTGTTGTTGTTAATTTAAATCAGTGTCCAGATTATAGTCCTAAACCATAAACTAAGATGGAGATATATTCTTCATCTGTCTCTCAAACTGAATTTTTTCCCTAACTTAAGTGGTATCATATAAGGAGTCAACATAACTTAGCAATCTTGATTTTTATTTACACATCTTTAATATACATAGATGTTTCAAGGATATATATATATACACACACACACACAACACACACACACACACACACATATATATATATATATATATATATATATATATATATATATATCCTATTTGGAATTTCTAATATTAATTATATATTCAGTAATACTAGTTCTTGCCTCTTGTCTGAGATATCCATCTTTATATAATTTTCTATATATTACTTGGCTCTGAGCTGGGCTATTCTTTAAATTTTGTTCAAAAATATAAAAACCAGAAGAAACCTAACTTTGTGTAAAAGAACTAGATATTATCTCCACCATAAGATTTTAAGTTCTTATAAAATGATTGAAAATTTTTAGCAAAAAAATGTGATCTAAAAACAGAGTTAATATGAACTTTTGACTAAAATGCACAAGTCTACCTTTGAAAATATCTCACAGTGAGCATGAAATTATTTGACAATTGTTTACTACATACATATACATACATAAATACAAATATATATGAGGAAAATTAGAAAATTCTGTCTTGGAACAAAGTATAAGTTGGAATGAGATGGACATCATTATCCTATGTACATATATGATTGCATGAGCATTGTGAGTCTGCATGATGTACAGCTAGAATGAGAAGATGAGAAGTTGTGCTCCATTTCTGAACAATGTGACAAAATGATTCTGCTCTCATGTATAATTAATTAGAACAAGTAAAAATATAAAATGTTGGGGTTTTTAGCCCCTCGTTTTCTCCTGACTTGGGGGAGAGATTCGGGGAGCAGGCCCAACCAGGACGGGCCAAGAAAGGTAAAGGTCGACTGGCCACCCACACCCAGCCCTCCCTCGCCAGAAGACAATCAGAAGCGCCAGGGAGAACAATCAAAGCAGGATCTCATTTATTGAGAAAACACACATAGCTAATAAATGTACAGGAGCCAATCAGGGTAAAGGTCAGCAGGGTGGAGAGAGTTCACGTGTACACTCATCTTACAGGCAGTAATGGGAGACATAAGCTGTCCGTGAGAGCAGAAGGGTTCTGAGCCTATTCTAGAGGTGGTCAGATTCTTCATCACAACCCACTGCAATGCCTTCTGGCTAATCGCTAGGTGCTCTCTTAGCCACATGTGGCCCCAGGACTGAGAAGCGGGTAGCATCCAGCAAGTTAGGTTTTCCTCTTTCCTGATGCAACATGCTCCACGTTACATCACGCCCTACAATAAAATATTAGTATAATCTTCTTCAAATCAAATTTCAAATATAGTCAACACATTGTAGATATGAAATGCCAAACTGAGTCTGCTGTAGATACAATAACATGTTGAGTATTATTAAGTGGGCAATGACATACAACCTTTTCATTGAACACTTTTTAACTCTAATGATAATATGAAAGTTACTTTACTTTAAGAAAGAGTGATATATGCAAGTGGCTTCTAATTATGCAATAATGCACCAGGAGTAACAGTGAGTGAAAAATGGAAGTTTTCATTGAATATAGAAAGAATTAATTTTGAAGTATAGTATACGGGAAACAAATATTTAACCAAAATATTTGATGAAAATAATACTTTTAAAATATAGTTTCTGAGGCCTGTATGTACTTTGAGCAGTTGCTTTGGAATATAGTATTTTCCATAATTGTGCCTAGAAGAATGATAAAAATCTTTTTAAGGAATCAACAAATGGAATTTATAGTGGACCAGAGATAATTTTCTTAGCTAGATTCAAGCTTATGTTCTACTAATTTGTAGCAAAAGACAATTATCAATTTAAAAAGAGGATAATGGGAATGGAAGATGAGAGAGCAGAGCAGATCTATAGAGAAATCCTTGACTCCTCTGCTTCCAGGAATCAAACTAGCAAAAGAATTAGGTAGAAAGGTGGATAACAGAGAGAATACTTTAAAACATATTATTGAATAGCTCAACACTTGGATGAACTTGTAATTTTCTTACTGGAGCAGAAAATAAGAAATAATTTCATAACCTTGAACCCTGATGTGGTGGAGTTAGGGGAAGGTGTAACAAAGGTAGGAAAAAAGGAGTGGTATATTCCATAAGCTTACTTAAGAAGGGCAGATCAAGTTAAAATGAAATAAGAGCAGTATGACAGTGCAGAAGAAGTATGCAATTTAGCCCTAGCAGGAAGTTGTAGAGTCCACACCTAGCCTACCTTTCTAGAAGAAATTAAATCACCTCCCCAACTACAAACAGTAAGAAATGATAACATAGGAAATGATTTTGAAACAAATGACCCAATAATTCATGTAGCATACTCTTATAGAGTTACTGCTGCTAGCTGAAATTTGCTGAAAACCCCTTTCCCCACCAATGAAAAGGGAAATGGTGTGAAGCCTATCTGATAGCAAGTCACTTTCAGGGAGTGCAATGCTGTGAAACCACCCCCAATACAGCAGAATGGCATACCCACAGCACCATGTAGCTAGTGCAGGCAGAGACAGGTTGGCCAAGTAGATAAAATCCTCATGATCTATAACAGCTGAGAAGAGATTCCCATGCTACAACAGTGCCCAGACACCACATCGAGAGCCTGCATATATAGATCTCAGTGCAGACAGCCACAAAGAATTCTGACATGTGTGAATTGGGAGTGCTGTCAACTAGTCCCATCACAAGAAGAGGAGTCAGCACTCCACAGCAGCAAGTAGCAACCAGTAGTAGCCCTATTCACAGTGTACCTGCACTCAAAATAATTTTCTAGCAGTTTCTGAAGCCACTGAGTATGCACAGACATGGTTTTGGGGTCCTGGAGAGTGACTGACAAAGAGAACCAGTGGCTGATATAGGAACCAGTAACCAAGACAGAAGTTCCCATGGCTTGACAGTGCATAGTACCTGTGAGAAAGTTCACAGCTCTGCATCCCACAGCTGCCAATTGCCACAGATCATGCTCAATGCAAAGGTCTTTGGAAGGCATTCCCTGGTGGCCACCAAAAAAAAGCACTTCAGCTCTGAGCAGCAACCCTGACCTTCTCATAGGCCACCTAGCACCCAACAGCCAACAGTGGAAACCTTTCTGTATACACAATGCAGTTCACTACAAAGAAGGATCCTATGAAGTAGTCACACAGAAATCAGGCACTGTCCAATTTGTGTCCAGACACAAGCCCATTAACCTAAGCACTTGAACTCTGAGCAGCAGCCTTGACCTTCTCACAGGCCACCCAGTGCCATTTCACATAGACCACACTATTCCTGCTTTAGACAACCACAATCTGTATACTTTGAAATACACATGGGTAAGAACACACCAGATTTGAATGTTCTGGGCACATGAAGCTTGTCTTCAGAAATGTATACAAGACTGTACTCACCCCCCAAAATGGAGAAACCTTGTTGCTAAGTCACAATTAGGGTTTTTCCCTTTGACCTACCAGAAAGCTAGTAGGTGCTTGAACACATGAAAGAATGGAGCAGGCCTCTGAGAATTGTTATCAGAGGTCTGCTGGTGAAATCACTACATCCATACCCAGATAAACAGAGGTAAAGCTGAGGAGTGGGGAATGTCTTCTAAAATTTTCAAATACAGATGAAATCCAAATCAGTAAAATACAATAAGAAATCTCCTCACCTAAGTTCAGTATTTAATATAATAAATATCTGTAATATGGGTTTTGATCCTATAGATATTTTCTGTATTTAATTGCTAGGTCTTGTCTTTCCTTAATATGTGATATTGTAGCCTCCAACCCAATTGGGTATAATACTTCTACTCTTTTAAAGCATTAATTGGAATCTTATTTTAATCTTCTTTTCTCCAAACTCATATTTATATTTGTTCCTGTATAGTCTCTTTTTTTTTCCTTTTTCCTCACCTTCTCATGTCTCAACCTACCATTTTTTTTCTTTTTCTTTTAATTTAATTATTTCATTATTATTGTCTCTTTCTTTTATTTTTCAATCCTTACTAATTTTCAAGTTTGACTTATTAGAATTTTAGTGATAGCAATAAGAATTTTAATATATTTAATACCCAATTCCTCTATCTTTTTAAAAACATCACTCTCATTTTCCAGAGGACTTTTAGAGAACTTTTTCAATAACATTTACTTCAAAATTTATTAGTATGTAGCTTGGTTTTGAACTGATTTGAGTCATTGCCAATTAGTATCTTCTTTCAAAGTATTGCTAGATACTGAACATAGAACCTGTTGCATGTTGAGTGATACTATTGACACTTTGATATTCACCTAACCTGGGACACATATTAAAGAGAAAGCTGGATATTAAATGTGCTCTCTGTATTAGTAGAAAATATAATCATCCCAGAAAATAGCAGAAATACAGAATATATGAATAAAAAAGAAATAAGAGAAAACATAGGAACTGAAGGAGCATTTTAATAAAGACAAGTTCTAAAATAAGAAAACAAAATTTTGTAAATGACACAATAAGGTGCTTGGGTAGGGGCTCAACAGTAGAGAGCTCACCTAACATGTGTGAGGCCCTGGGTTTAATCCTCAGTACCACATAAAAATAACATAAAGGTACTGACAACTACAACTAAAATAATGAATATTACAAAAGAAATGACTCAATAAATCAAATTAAAAATTCACTTTAAATAATACCAAATAGAATAGACCTCATACAAGAAAGATTTCTTCAAACTTTAAAAGCAAATACTTTAAAAAAAAATAAGAAAATATGATAAAAGTGCATGACCAGAATATTAAAGAAATGTGGGTGAAGATTAAGATACTAAACCTATAATTGCTAGAGATATTGAAATATATATATATAATGTTGAACATTTGCATTTCATCTTTTCTAACATTTCTTTGCCCATTTATTGATTGGGTTATTTTTGTTTTTTTTTTGTTTTGTTTTTTACTGATAAGTTTTTTGAGTTCTTTGCACATCCTGAAGATTAATGCTCTATCTGTGCTGCAGTTGGCAAAGATTGTCTCCCATTCTTTTTTTTTTCCACTTGGCCAATTATTATTTTATTCTTCTATAGTTGCATTGATTTGCTTAGTATTTAAATGTTCCTTCAAGTCTTTTAAGTACTGTCTTCTTTGGGGACCTTGCACTGCTTTGTTTCTATGGCCCAGTTATCATATTCAATGATTATCTTTACCCTGTGTCTCTCCAGTTTTGCAGCATTCCAGGACAGTCATGCACAAGTCTCTTATGTCTACAACTCTTGCCTAGCCCAGAGTCTCCCATTCTTGAGGCTCTTTATTTATGTTCTTGATTGTTTCCTTTGCTGTGAAGAAGTTTTTTAGTTTGATAACATCCCTTTATTGATCCTTGATTTTACTTCTTGCAATTTAGTTTTCATGTTGAGGAAGTCAATTCCTATGCTGCCATGATGGAGAGTTGGGCCTACTTTTTCTTCCAATAGGGACTCTGGTCTAATGCTCAGGTCTTTGATCACTTTGAGTTGACTTTTGTACAGGGTGAGAGATAGGGGTTCAATTTCATTCTACTACATGTGGATTTACAGCAATCCCAGCACCATTTGTTGAAAAGGCTATCTTTTCTCCAATGTATGTTTATGGCGCCTTTGTCTATTTATGTATGTTTATCTCTATGTCTTCTATTATCTTTGTATTATGTATGTTTATCTCTATGTCTTCTATTATTTTCCATTGGTCTTCGTGTCTGTTTTTGTGCCAATACCATGCTGTTTTCCTTACTATAGCTGTGTAATATAATTTAAGGTCTGGTATTGTGATGCCTGATTGCTTAGGTTATTCTGAGCCTCTTGTTTTTCCAAATGAATTTTTATGACTGCTTTTTCTATTTCTATGAAGAATGTCATTGGAATTTTAATAGGAATTGCATTAAATTTATATATAGTGCTTTTGGTAATATGGCTATTTTGACCATATTAATTCTGCTTATCCATGACATGGGATATATTTCTATCTTCTAAGGTCTTCTTCAATTTCTTTCTTTAGTGTTCTGTAGTTTATATTGTAGAGGTTTTTCACCTCTTTTGTGACATTGATTCCTCAGTATTTTATTTGTCTTGAGGGTATTGCGAATTGGATAGTTTTCCTAATTCCTCTTTCAGCTGATACATTATTGCTGTATAGGAAAGCAATTGATTTAGTGATGTTAACTTCAGATCTTCCTACTTTGCTGATGTTTTATGTGTTCAAGAAATTTTATGGTGGAATTTTTTGGAACTTCTAAATATAGAATATTGTGGTCAACAAATAGCATTAGTTTGAGTTTTTGTTTTCTATTTGTATCCCTTTAATTTTTTTTTCTGTCTAATTGTGCTGGCCAGAGTTACAAGGTCTATATTGAATAGAAGTGGTGAAAGAAGGATTCCCACTTACTCCAGTCAGAATATAAATTATCAAGAATACAAGTAATAATAAAATATTGGAAAGAATGAGAGGAAATAGATTCACTCATACACTGCTGGTTGGCATTCAAACTTTTGGAAAACACTAAAGGGATTCCTCAGACTTGCAATTGAACCACCATTTACCAATTATTCCACCCCTCAATATTTACTCAGAGGACTTAAAATAAGCACACTGCAGTGATGCAGTCAAATTCAATTTTATAGCAGCTCAATTCATGGAATCAAAGTAGGTGCCTTTGAACGGATGAGTATATAAAGAAAATAATACACACACACACACACACACACACACACACATATAATGGAATATTACTCAACCATAAAGAAAAATGAATTGGGCTGACTGATCAATGCAGCCCGCCCCACGGCTACAGACGGCGGGGCACCACCAAGAAGCGACCAGCAAGCAGGGAGAAACGTTGCTATGGATTCTGTGGAATCCTGCTGACTGAGTCCACACTGAGCCCTGGGCTGAGTTCAGGATTTCAGAAAGGGAAGGAAGCGGTGCACTTCTATCCCCCACAATGGAAACTCCACCAAGGAAACCAGTGGCCACCATCTTGGAGAGCTGAAGTAACCACCGCCACTCTCCGACAGATTGCAACAATAAAACAGGTGTGTGTTAATCAGTTCATCTCTCATACAGAGGGGAATTTGCATAAAATCTTTCCTAGGCTTTCCGGGGGAGGGATTATCAGATCGAGCCTGCATAAAGATGCGGGGAAAACTAGAGACACCTGACCTTCAACTCCCCCTCCCATCAGTGGCAAAAACAAAACCTGTCTAGCCAGCGCTGGGGGAGGGGCAAGCGGAAAAAATCAAAACAATAGAGTTTCCAATAGCCACCCTCCACACCCAATAAATGGCAGGCCCAGAGTACAGTTTGAACTGCCGAGAGGCATCACTCAGGGGAAATCTGGTCTAGCCAGAGAAACCAGGACTAGCAGGAGAAACCAGGGGACTAGAGGCCAGGCCCTCGCGACTGGGTGGCTGGAGACCGCACGCCCGCCAGCGACCGGGAGCTGAAACCAACCAGAGACAGTCCAGTCCCACCCCCGCATTCGGACACCCCAGCAAGGAGCTTGGGGCCGGCCATAGCAGAGAGGTGACGTCACTGGAGCTCCGCTGTCGGAATTCCTTCCCAGCGGAATCCACTTTAGCAGGCATAGTCTACCAACACAAAGGAGAGACAACAGAGATATACAAAACCAAAACAAATCTATAGAAGAGAGCAGAAACACAGCAATCAAATAGAGCTGGAAAGTAATGTGAACAACATGAAAAAACAAGGGAAAAAGGGAGTACAAACAATGCAGGACAACCTAATTCTACAGGAGGACCTAGAAGCATCAGAAACAGGGATAGGGAAATAACTCAATGCATACCTAACTCAGATGGAAAGGAATAATAGAGAAGACATGAGGCAGCAAGTCCAAGCAATAAAAGTATATTTTGAAAATGAATTAAACAAACAAATTCAAATGGCAAAAAACAAGCTTTACCAGGAGATAGAGATCTTTAAAAAAATCAAACAGTAATCCTAGAAATGCAGGAAACTATAAACCTTAGAGGTGAAAGATTTATATAATGAAAACTACAGAACCCTAAAGAGAGAGATAGAAGAAGATCTTAGAAGATGGAAAAATGTACCCTGTTCATGGATAGGCAGAACTAACATCATCAAAATGGCGATATTACCCAAAGTTCTCTACAGGTTTAATGCGATGCCAATCAAAATGCCAACGGCATTTCTTGTAGAAATAGATAAAGCAATCAGGAAATTCATATGGAAAAACAAAAGACCCAGAATAGCAAAAGCAATTCTAAGCAAGAAGTGTGAATCTGGAGGTATAGCGATACCACAGTTCAAACTGTACTACAAAGCAATAGTAACAAAAACAGCATGGTACTGGTACCAAAACAGGCGGGTGGACCAATGGTACAGAATAGAGGACACAGAAACCAATCCACAAAATTACAACTTTCTTATATTTGCTAAAGTGGCTAAAAACATGCAATGGAGGAAGGATAGCATCTTCAACAAATGGTGCTGGGAAAATTGGAAATCCATATGCAACAAAATGAAACTGAATCCCTTTCTCTCGCCATGCACAAAAGTTAACTCAAAATGGATCAAGGAGCTAGATATCAAATCAGAGACACTGCATCTGATAGAAGAAAAAGTTGGCTACGATCTACATACTGTGGGGTCAGGCTCCAAATTCCTTAATAGGATGCCCATAGCCCAAGAGTTAATAACAAGAATAAACAAATGGGACTTACTTAAACTAAGAAGTTTTTTCTCAGCAAGAGAAACAATAAGAGAGGTAAATAGAGAGCCTATATCCTGGGAACAAATTTTTACTCCTCACACTTCAGATAGAGCCCTAATATCCAGAGTATACAAAGAACTCAAAAAATTAAACAATAAGATAACAAATAACCCAATCAACAAATGGGCCAAGGACCTGAACAGACACTTCACAGAGGAGGACATACAATCAATCAACAAGTACATGAAAAAATGCTCACCATCTCTAGCAGTCAGAGAAATGCCACAATGATACTGATGGATGTTTAAAAGTGGCCCCAGAGATGTGGCTCAGTGGATGAGTGTCCCTGAGTTTAATCCCCAGCATTCCAAAAAAGAAATAAATAAAAAATAAAAACAAATAAAATAAAATAAAGGGGCCCCACAGAAAAAGATAGTATATATGGAGCCATGGGAGCCAATATTGCTGGTCCCTAACAATTAAAAAAATGGGACTCCCCAATGACATAACCATGTTTCCCAGAGAGTATCCACAAATACCTTACTGCCTTAATCATACTATAACAGAATTTTGTGTTGGAATAGCTTTCAGTTGCAGGTAGCAGCTACAAGCAGCTGGGAGTGCTTGAAGAATCCACATTTATTCAGGCCTGAGAGGAACACCTGCAGGATGGGGTGCTCTGCTCTAGCGAGCCATCAGTGAAACCACATCCTCAGCAATTGTGGTTAGCATTGCCAAACTACCAGTCCAGGAAACTGAGAGTGAGGGGCTACAGGGCACGAAACCCCTGACTCAGTAAGCCACCTCCCTTAGGGACAAGGAACCTTCCAGATTGCTTTCCACCATGACAGCAATATTTAGAGTTTCCTCACAATGTAGTTACATTAGACAGAAGATGTTTGGCTTATGAATATTATCTTACTTATGTATAATTGATGGGTATGCCCCACCTGAACCCTATAACAGTTTTATGCATTCCAAAAATAAACTGAGCTACTGGAAATTAGCTAGGTCGCCACCAGCCAGTTCTCACCAGCTCCCGGAGTCTGTGTGTTGATTCCACATCTCTACCCCCCTGCGACTGAGGTAGCTGAGTGACTAATTGACTACACCAGTGACAGGAACGTATGCAATTGTGTGCCTTTCCTAACTGGGTGGTGTGTGCCAATATTTTACTAGTGTGACACAAAATTGCTGGCAGTAGTGAATATATTCTAGACTGGTCTTGTAGAGTGTATAACTCCCCGATGGCTTTTAGTTATATTCTGATCTTCAGTGCTGGTAACATACAGAAAGATCTGTGGCATTTGATAGCTTTCTTAGATTTCATTAATTATACTTGCAGCTCCCAAACTGATCTTGTGTACAAAAGCTATAAAAGTGGCTCTCTGTTATGGCCTGAAGGCATACGTACAAGCTCCTTATGTTTTAATTTCTGGGAATATAAAGGCAAATAAAACCAGAGAACAGTACTATGTAACTTGTCAAAATTACAGTATAATTAATTGCATTACTAGGAATAACAGAGAACAAGGAGTATTTGTGTTACTTCACTGTTCTTTGTTTTAATCCCAGGTAACATTTCAGAGCCCTGGTATTCTGATGCTGGAGTTTAAGTCCCACAAAAGATTCATTTCCAGCTAAATAGAAACTGGCATGCTCTTGGTCTTATAGAATATGCAGTAGTCACTTTAATATCTGTTTTGTTCTCTATCATGACATCTGCCATAGCCCTATCCAAAAGCATTCAAAAAACTAATTTTCTTAATGATTTGGCTCATAATATTTCCAAAGCTCTACAGAATCAGGTAATTCATGACAAGAGAGAAACTAAATTAAATGCCTTGGAATCTATGGTAATAAATATAGGAAATGAGCTTGCCACTCTCAAGGTCAGATAGCAGCTTCGCTTACATGTTGGCTGCTAATTTGTTTCTGTTACAGCATCAAGATATAATGCTTCTCAATGGGATTGGGAAAAAGTTAAAAATCACTTAATGGAAATTTGGCAGAGAAATAATGAGAGTCTTATGAAATTATATCATCTCCTCCAGGATACTCAGGATAGCAGGAATGATCTTGTGGATCCTGCATGGCTTACTGAACAAATAAAGAATTAAATTATATTAATCCTGAAATATGTAAACACATATAATATGCTACATTTTGAAGTTTATGTATTTACTACTAATTATCTTTTGTGTTATAATAATAGGATGCCACATCTTATGCAAAGAAATCCAAAAACTTCAAATAATATCTTATTACTTGTACTTAAAAATAAAACAGGAGGAGATGGTATTAGTGATGATTTGAATTATGGTCCTAGAACTGTCCAGAGACAGGAGTGAGCCTGAGCTGGGAGCTCTTGGTGCAAAGAGACGAGTTGAGACTGCTCAGTTAATATGATGACTCCCTGTTCAAAGGAGGTCCCATGCTTGCTACAGGGCTATCAGTTCTGACCTGAGTTCAGACACCATCTGCTGTGGTAAAGAATTATGAACACAAAGTTGGTAATTATAACTGGGCTTCATATTTCAGCCTATTTGTTTTGAGGAAATTTTCTCACAAAAAAATCCTTTTAATGTTAAAACCTATATAATAAGTGTGCTAATGTGGCTCAGAGTCATTATATCCCTATCAGGATATAATGGTCCACTGGGCCCCATCTTTTTCCCTTTGTGTGTCTGCTTATCTTTTCTTCATCACCCATTGCCCTCCCCAGTTTCTGAATTAATGGCTGATCATGTCATGACAGGTATGTAGTCTGTTATCTATGGACTGAGACATCTGAAACCAAGAACCAAAATAATCTTTTTCTTCTCTACATTGTTCTTGTCTGGTCCTTAGGGCATAGTGATATGAAGCTGACTGAAAGAGCACTTTTATAACATTTTATTTTCAAATTGCAAGCTGAGTGGGGCTTATGTTTTCTTTGACAATTAATAGTAAGTATATGGACTTACTGTTAGGGGCAGGATTTTTATATAGACAGAGGGGGCAGCAGAAGTGACCTGCTATGACTTGATGAAAATTGTGTCAATACATACTTATTTGCTAAGTACATTGTCTGTTTTAATGAAATATTGACATTATCCAGTAACTACTGTTAACAAGTTAAAAGCCTTTAAATTATTTTCTTATTTTAAAATTCAGTTGTTCCATGAAAGTCTAAAAAATTTAGCCCTTAAAAAACAATCATATTTATTTTTAATAAATTGTCAACTTATTCCCTTGCCAGTGTAATCCTGAGTAGTGAAAGAGGATACTATAATTCAGAAAGAAGATATTTTTTCAAAATTCAAGCTTTTCTTTCTGTATAATATTCTATGGGATATCTATGTCATAACTTATAAAGGAAATATAGGGAGTTATATTTCTATATTTTTGAGTTTCAGTGAATAATTTAAAAATTCAGTATATTTGCAAATGTAATAAAATTTATAATCATTTATCAAATTTTGCCCGTATGTTCTTTCTGTTCTTGATTGGGTTAAGTAAGACTCCAAAAATATTGGAGAAGTGATGTTTTACTTGTGTACTAGTGTCTAGAGGCTCTTCATTAATTTCTGAAAGTATGTCTTATCACACTTAGTCCGTGGTGTCACCCTCTGTTCCTTCCTAATCTGCTTTGTTGCTACAGAGCCTGCCAGTGTTTTAGACATGTGTTAAGATCAAATGCTGAAATCTCTGTGTCTTGTTATGACTTCTATTAATTGGGATCACAGATTTTGAACTCTCCTTGTTTTAAGCCCAGGTTCATTTTGGCCATTATTTTTGAATAAGTATTAGAGCATAAAGAAAATACTGTTGTTACCTATGGCCCACTGAAACTGTGTGGTATTGAGAAAGGAATCATCTCAAACATCCTTTTACCTACACAATTAAATACTTCCAATTGTATACTACTACTATCCCTTGTTGGCATGTTACACACTTTCATGATAAGTTTTTGTAGATACACAAATTTTAAAACTTATGTATAAATACAAAGTTTTTCTTTGTTATCTAACTTATAGTATTATTGACTCATATTTTGAATGCCCAGAAGAATTGATCTTGTCTTCTTCAATATTTTCATCTCTTCCTATGCCCATGTAATGTTTTCTATGACTAGTTATGATGGACTCTTCCTTTATATCACTCTTAGGGTTCTTATCTAATCTATAATAAAGATAGCTAGTGAGAGTATAGTAGCAGTTGAAGACAAAAAGTAACCAAACAATGATTTTTAAACACTTTTTATTTTTATTTTTATTTTTTATTTTTTTATTTTAGTTATACATGAAAGTAGAGTCTATTTTGATATATTTATAAAAAACATGAAGTATATTTCATTCTAATTATAATCCCAGAATTGTGTATGTACATAATGAAATTTACTCCAGGATATTCATATATATGCATAGGAAAATTGTGTCAGATTCATTCCACTATATTTTCTATTCCTATCTCCCTCTCTTTCCTTTTTTCCCCTTTGTCTAATCCATTTAACTTACATTCTTTCACTTCCCCACCCCTTTTGTGTGTTAGCATCCACATTTCAGAGACCTTTGGTTTTATGTGATTGCTTAATTCACTTAGCATGATAGTCTCCAGATCCATTCTTTTACTAGCAAATTTCATAAAGTTATTCTTCATTATGGCTGAGCAATATTCCTTTGTGTATATAAATGACATTTTATTTATCCATTCATCTGTTGATGAATATCCAGGTTTGGGTTCATAGATTAGTATAGCTATTGTAAATTGTGCTGCTATAAAAATTGATGTGGCTGCATCATTGTACTAATCTGATTTGAAATCATTTAAATATACGTCGAAGAATGGGATAATAGGATCATAAGGTCATTTCATTTGTAGTTTTTTGAGGAAACACCATAGTGCTTTCCCTAGTGGTTGCAGCAATTTGTGTTCCCATCAGCAATGTATGAGTATTCCCTATTTCTCCACATCTTCACCAACATTTACCCTTACTTGTATTCTAGATAATTTCCATTCTGACTGGAGTGAGATAAAATTTCAGTGTAGTTTAATTTACATTTCTCTAATTGCTAGAGGTGTTGAACATTATTTTTCAAACATTTGTTGACCATATTTCTTCCTTTGAGAGTTCTCTGCTTAGTTCACTTGCCTATGTATTGATTGTATTTTTTTTTTTTTTTTTTGGTGTTAACTTTTTTAAGTTCTTTGTATGTTCTGGAAATTAATGCCTTATCTGAGGTAAGGGTGGCAAACATTTTCTTTTATTATAGGCAGTCATTTATGTTCTTGATTGTTTCCTTTACTGTGAAGAATATTTGTAGTTGATGTCATTTATTGAATTTTTATTTTACTCTTTTTACTTTAAGAGTCTTATTGAGGAAGTGGTTTCCTAAGATGACATGTTAAAATGCTGGGCCTACCATTTCTTTTAGAAGGTTCAGGATGTCTCAGCTAATATCTAGGTCTTGATCCACTTTGAGTTGAATTTCATACAAAGTGAGAGATAAAGGTTAAATTTCATTCTACTACATATGGATTTCCAGTTTCCCCAGTAGCATTTGTTGAAGAGGCTATCTTTTCTCCAGTGTATGCTTTGGACACCTTTGTGTAGTATGAGATAACTATATTTATATGGCTTTGTCTCTGTTTTTTATTGAATTCCATTGGTCTTCATAACTGTTTTAGTGCCAATACCATGCCATTTTTCTTTATTTAGCTCTGTGGTATAATTTATGTTCTGGTATTAGGATGTCTCCTGATTCACTTTTCTTGATAAGGATTTCTTTGACTATTCTGAGCCTCTTATTTTTCAAAATGACTACTTTTTCTATTTCTATAAAGAACATCATTGGAATTTTCATAGGAATTTTATTAAATCTGTGTAGTACTATTGGTAGTATGGTAATTTTGACAATATTAATTATGGTTATCTATGGATATGGAAGCTCTTTCCATCTTATAAGTCTTTTTCAATTTCTTTCTTCAGTGTTCTATACTTTTCATTGAAGAGATCTTTCACCTGTTTTGCAAGATTGATTTGAAATATTTTTTGGAGGCTACTTTGAATGGCAAAGTTTTTCTTCCCTCACCTCAACTGTTTCATGCTGTATCAGAATGCAATTGATTTATGGGTGTTAATTTTGTAACCTGATACTTTGCTGAATTTGTTTATGAGTTCCAGAAGTTTTCTGGTGGAGTTTCTGGGGGCTTCTAAATATAGGATCATGCCATTAACAAAGAGAGATAGTTTGAACTCTTCTTTTCCTATTCATTCCCTTTAATTTCTTTGTTTTTGTCTGATTACTCTGGCCAGAATTTCAAGGACTCTGTTGAATAGAGTGAAAGAGGACTTCCTTCATGTTCTATTTTTCAGGGGGAATGCTTTCAATCTTTCTTCATTTAGAATGATGTTGGTCTTGGGCTTAACATATATATCTCTTATAATGTTATACAAATTTTCTACCCTCTCTAATTTTTTCCAGTGTTTTAAATATAAATTGATACTGTTTTTTGTCAAATGCTTTTTCTGCATTAGTTAATTTACTCATGACTTTCTTGTAATTGATTGTATTGATGTGGTGAGTTATATTTGTTGATTTCTATATTTTGAACCAAACTTGCATCTCTGGAATGGAACCTACTTGGTCATTATGCACTGTCCTTTTAATGTGTTTTTGTATGTCAGTCAGTGTTTATTAAGAATTTTTGCATCTAAGTTTACCAGGGATATTGGTCTTACTTTTTCTTTCCTTGATGTGTCTGTTTGGTTTTGGTATCAGGTTGATACTAGCTTCATAGGGAGGAATTCCTCAGAAGGAATCCCTGCTTTTTCAATTTTGTGGAACAATTTGAGGAGGTTTGGTATTAATTATTCTTTAAAGTCTGGTAGAATGATACTTCATTTGTTTAAATATTTTTATGTTCTCCTGGTTCTATTTGGGTAGGTCATATATCTCTAGAAATTTGTAAGTGCCTTTAAGATTTTCTAATTCATTGGACAATAAATTATCAAAACAGTATCTGATTATCCTATGAATTTCAGTACTGTCTGTGGTAGTATTTCAATTTTCATCATGAATGTTAATTATTCTGAGTCTTTTTCTCTTTTTCGTTTTCTTGTTTACAGGCTTATCAATTTTGCTTACTTTTTCAAGGAACCATGTTTTTGTTTTGCTGATTTTTAAATTACTTTTAATCTTATTTTTTATTGATTTTGGACCTTATTATGATTATTTCCTGTCTTCTACTGATTTTGATATTGATTTGTTCTTTCTCTAGAGTCATGATATGTAATCTTACATTATTCATTTTGTATATTTATATGTTTTCAATGAATGATCTTATAAAGTTTCCTCTTAGAACCTCCTTTTAAGTGTCCAAGAGATTTTGCTATGTTGTTTCACTCTACACATTTATATCTGAGTATTTTTTATTTTATCTCAGCCTAATTTTCTCTGCTATCCATTCATCATTTAATAGCATATTATTTAGTCTCCAACTTTTAGAGTAGCTTCTATTTTTAAACTTATCATTAATTTTTAATTTCTTTCCATTATGGTCTGATAGAATGCATTGGTATTATCTCTATTTTTCATATTTTTTTGAGAGTTACTTTGTAGCTTAAGAATTTTTTTAATGACCCATGTGCTGCTGAAGAGAAAATGTTGTATTCGACATTCAGGCTTTGATGGATAAATTATTTTATATATGTTGGTCAAGTTTAAACTGCTAACTGTATTTTTTTTTTTTTTTTTTTTTTTTAGTTCTATAGCTTCTTTCTTTAGACATTGTATGGAAAAATCTATCCAGTAATGAGGGAGGTGTGTTGAAGTTACCCAGTATTATTAGGTTGTGTTCTATTTAATTATTCATATTAATAAGTATTTGTTTAATGTACATAGATGTTCCATTGTTTGGGGCATAATTATGATTGTCATCATTTATTGTTGAATAATGCCCTTAAGCAATATGAAATTCCCTTCTTTGTCTCTTCTGATCAACTTTGGCTTGAAGTCTACTTAATCTGCTACCAGGAGAGAAGCACTTGTTTATTTATGAGATCCATGAGATTGATATTTTCCCCATCCTTTAACCTTCACACTGTGGATATCTTTGCCTATGAGGTCAGTTTTTTGGAGACAACATATTGTTAGGTCTCTTGTTTTGTAATCCATTCTACAAATCTGTGTCTTCAGATTCATGAATTTAGACCATAAAAAAACTTCTGTGTTTACAAAGGTTATTGATTAATTAAAAACTCTTCAAATCATTCTTTTTGTTTCCTTTATTATATAATTGTGTGAAATTATATAAAAAATTCAAAATTTATAAAAAAAGAATAATTATCCAGTCTATTTTTACTTTTCTTCTTAATGGCATCACAAATGTAAATTGTTACTTTGAAATTTTTAGTTAACATCTTCAATCTTTGTCATATTCTAGGTGATAATTTATTAAGTTAACCTGACCAAAATTATTTTCAGTATAATAAATAAAGTACTTATAAAATCACAATTTTTTGTTACTTAAAATTTATTAATGGTACTGTTAATCAAAACCAGCTTCTTAAGAGGTGGCAATCAATGCTACAAATATCAAAGTAGAGTCCAGACATTTAAAAAAGACTGATTATTAAAATGTTCAAAAAACTAAAAGATCTAAAGAAGAAATTAAGAGAGCAAATGCAGGAGATGAAAAAAAAAACATGTTAATGAAAAATGGAAATATAATAAAGAAACCAGTAAGAACTGGAAATGAATGACATAATGAATAAAATTAAACATTCAATATGAAGCATCATCAACAGATTACATTAAGTACAAAATAGAACTTCAGTCCTTGAAAAAAAGAACCTCCAATTTTGAAAACAAAATACATAAATTATAGTGGTGGAAATAAAATATAGGGAAAACTAATAGAACATTTTCAGAATATACAAGAAATCTTTGGACAAAATTGAGACCAAACCTGAGAATCACTGTGATCAAAGATAACATGTAGATACAAGTTTGAGTCAGTAAGAATATTTTCAATGAGATTGTCACAAAAAATTTTCCCCACTTCAGAAAAGAGATAGACATAACATATAAGAAGGATAGAGGACCCAAAGTAGACCTAAATAAATGAGAAGTTCTTCAAGACACATAATAATCAATATTCTTAACATATAAAATAAGGAAAAATATTAATAGCTGTAAGAGAGAAACATCAGGTCACGAAGAGGTGAATCAATAAGGCTCACTTCTGATTTCTCAACTCAGACACAAAAATAAAGGAGGGCCTGCAATAAGATATCTCAAGGTTTAAAATAAAGCAACTGCCAACAAGTTTGCTATACCCATGAAAATTCTTTCATATTCTATGGGGAAATATACACATTCCATGGCAAAGTTAAATGAATGTATGACAATAAAGCTAGCATTACAAAGAATTCCAGAAAGATAAAATTCATGTGGAGGAATACTAAAACAAAATTAAAAACTCAGAAATAATTAAATATACATAAAAGACTATTCAGCTAAATGCAAATCAAGACAGAATAACTATAACAAAAAATGGCAACATGTCACAAACACATATCTGTAAAAACACTAACATAAGTGGTCTCAAATCCATAATCAAAATGCATAGACTAGCAGAATGTATCAGGAAACAAAATCAAAATTTATTCTGTTTGAAAGAGATTTAGTTCTTAGGCAAAGATGTTCACAACCAGAACACAAAGGCTGAGAAATAGTTTTCATGCAAATGGATTTTGGAAACAATCTTGATTAACTATCCTTATATTTTCAAAAAAGCTAAAATACTTAGAAATAAATTAAAATGAAAGCATAGCATATAAAAATTACTAGTATAGTATGAAAGCAGTACTAAGAGGAAAATTAATTGCATTTAATGCCTACATTAAAAAAATAGATAGATCTCAAATAAAAGAGCTTACACTCTACTTCAAATTGCTATAAAAATAAAAACATACCTGCTAAGCCAGGAGAAGGCAAAAAATAATAAGAATCAAAACCAAAATTAATAAAAATTGAGAATAGAAAAATACCTAATAAACAGGATCAAAAAAGATTTGGTTTTGAGAAAAGATAAATGAGATTGAGAAACACACAAACTAGCCAAAAGGAGAAATAAAACCCAAATCACCAAGATTAGACAATGAAAAGGCAATGTTACCTTAGACTTTTGAAATCTAGAGGATTATTAGAAACTATATTGAAAATTTATACTCCAATAAACTTCAAAAACTAAAAGACATTGAGAGATTTTTAGACACATAGGAATTGCCTAAACTGAATCAGGAAGATATAGGAAAACTAAACAGATCAACAATAAGTAATGAAAGTTAAACATCAATCTAAAACCTACCACCACCACCACCACCATCAAAGCCCAGGAAGAGATCAATTCTCGGAAGAGTTCTACCAGACCTTTAAAAAAGTGTTTCTCAAAATATTACATGAAATTGAAAGATAAGGAAAACTGCTAAATACATTCTATAAAGCCAGTATAAAACTAATACCAAAACTAGAGAAGGACATATCTAGAAAAGAAAAATACAAACCAATATCCCTAACGAACAAAGGTACAAAAACATCAAAGGTTTTTTAGTCAGCTTTTTCACTGCTGTGACTAAGGCACCCAACCAGAACAACTGTAGAGGAAAATTCTGTTTCAGAGCTCATTGTTCCAGAGGTCTCAGTTCATAGACAGCTGACTCTATTCCTCAAGGCTTAAGGCTATGCAGAAAAACATGGCAGAAGAGTATGGAGGATGGAAGTGGCTCACAGGATCTGATCAGAGAGGAGAAAGAGTGACTCCACTAACTACATACAAATGTATACCTCAAAGTTATGCCCCCAATGCCCCACTACCTCTAGCCACACCCCACCTTCCTTGAGTTACCACTCAAATAATACTATTATGTCATTAATTCACTGATTAGGTTAAGGGTTTCATAACCCAATCATTTATTCTCTGAACCTTTTCACATTGTATCGCATGTGAGCTTTTGGGGGACACCTCACATCCAAATAGTAACAAAAGAACATTCAAAAATATATTTTATATATTCCCAATTATATTATATACCCCCAAATACCACAAGAGGACTGCTAGAGCTGATAAATGAACTTTGCAAAGTAGTAGAGTAAAAGATGAACACAGTATAGAAAAGCTCTATACTCCAACAGTGATTCAGCTGAGAAAGAAAACCATCCCCTTCACCATAACCTTAAAAAAAATTCTTGACATTAATCTAACCAAGGAGGTAAAGATTTCTGCTATGAAAATTATATAAGACTGAAGAAAGAAACTCAAGAGTACTTCAGAAGATGGAAAGACATCCCATATTCTTAGATAGGCAGAAATAATATTATAAAAATGAACATACTATCAAAAGCCACATGCACATTCAATGCAATACCAATGAAAATACCAATGACTTTCTTCACAGAACTAGAAAAATATCCCTAAAATTAAGTTAGATGAATAAAAGACTAGAATAGCCAATGCAATTCTGAACAAGAAAATTGATGCAAGAGTTATCACAATATCTGATTTCAAAATATAATAGCTATAATAGCTCAAATGGCATTGTATTGACATGAAAATGGATATGAAGACAGAGACAATAGAAGACATAGAGGCAAATCCAAGTTTTTTACTGCCATTTAGTAATTAGACAAAGGTGCCCAAATGTTGGCAAAAAGACAACCTTTCAATAAATTGTGCTGGGATAACTAGATATCAATATGTGAAAGATGGAATTTAAATCCCTTTATTATATCCTGCAAAAAAATTTTTAAAAAGTGGATCAACTAGATATCAATATGTAAAAGATGGAATTTAAATCCCTTTATTATATCATGCAAAAAACTTGGATCAAAGACTTAGAAATTAGGTCATAAAACTTGCAACTGATAAAAGAAAACAGAATCAACGCACCATTACATAAATACAGGCACTAGCTTCCTCAAGATGACCCCTACACCTCAAGAAATAAAACCAAGAATCAGAAAGTGAAATGCTCTCAAATTAAAAAAAAAAAAAGCTTCTGCACAGCAAAGAAAACAAGATAGTGAAGAATGAGCCTAAGGAATAAAAGAAAATCTTAAGTCAGCTACTACTCTGACAGGGGATTAATTTCCAGAGTATATAAAGAATTAAAAAATCTCAAAGCCCAAATAGCCCAATTAATAAATGGGCAAAAGAATAAACAGCAACTCATCAAAAGAAGAAATACATATGGCCAAGAAACAAATGGAAATAATGTTCAGCATCACTAGTAATTAGCAAATCAGGAGAATTTTATCTTTACTCCAGCCAGAAGGCAATTATCAAGAAGACAAATAATAATGAATACTGGCAAAGATGTGGAGGAAAAAGAAGATGCACTCAGATATTTTGGGTGGTACTGCAAGTTAGCACAACCACTCTGGAAATTCTGTGGAGATTCCTAAAAAAAAATCACACAATATGAATCAGCTAAGCCACTCATTGTAAGATCTAAAATCAGCATTTTATAGCAATACAAAGTCAATGTTTATAACAGCATGATTCACAATGGCCAAATTATGGAATCAACCCAGAATCCTCAGCAACACATTATTGAATCAAGACAATGTGGTATATATACACAACGGAGTTTTACTCAGCCATAACGAAAAATGAAATAATTGTGTTTGCCTGTAAATGGATGGAAATTGAGGAAATTATGCTAAGGGAAATAAGCCAGACTGAGCTGATTTAGAGTTGAGTATTTTCTTTCATTTGTTGAAGCTACAGCACAATAAAGGAAAGAGGATGGTTGGGAAGGAGATCAGATCATACAAAAACACCCAGATCAGTAGAGTAGAAGAATGAGAATGAATGAAGGAGAAATGAATAGAAAGGGGATAATAAATGGAATAATTTAACAAAATTATGCTATATTTATATATAAAGGTAACAAAGGGAATTTCATTTTTATATATATGTAAAAGAAAAGTGTTTAGCAGAGTAAGGAAATTAGGGGAAAGAAGAGGGAAATGGAGACAGATATCAATTTTTTTGTATGCATAATTTTGTCAAAATGAACCTCGTTACTATTTATAATTATGAGGCTCTAATAAAAATTAAAAAAATAAAAATAAAATTAATAATTCCACTAATTAATTAAAATATATAGTATTATTTACTAGTACCAAAATGGTCCTAGATATTCATGTATAATTCTGTGTGTATAAATATGTAATATATATATATATATATATATATATATATATATATATATATATATACACTCATGTATATATGTACACAAATATTTATTTTAAGATGTGAAAAATTATGAGCAAAGATGTATATTTTTTTCTGTCAAAACACAAAATGAAAATAGTTCCATATTTATGACTGCAGATTAGCATAAGAAGCTAATAGATACCTATAAGAGGTTTAGAAATACATCAAAAAATCAAATGATAATAATGTAGCTAAGGAAATATATCATTTATTTAAGTATATCTAAACTAAGTGGCAATCTTAGTTTTGATTTTCAAGAAATATAGGTGATGATATTGCCAAAGATTCTTTCTCTATAAAATCCTTACTCTGCACAGAATGCCAAAAATTTATTTCATATTTTAACACTATAGCTACATTTTTCTTTGCTCTCTTTATAATTACTTGGAGAAAAATTGGTACCATAAAAGTATAGATTTATCATCTTCTGGTGTTCTTCTCATTTTTGATCCTGCAGTTATGAGTTACATTTAGCTGGGAGTTTAATATCATCCATTTATATGCAGCCAACAAAACAAAAATTATGTATTGGAATGCCCTGCTGACTGACATTTTTTAAAGTTTATTTTTCTGTAATAGAAATGTGCTGGAAGCACTCAAGGTCTGAAATCTGATTCCCATTAAATGGTGTGGAGTAGTAATCACCAAGAGTTCTCATTAATATTCCATGGCCTAAGTGTACAGTACTTTGACACTGCCCATCTTGTAACATTTTTTCCTAATTCTAAAGAGCACTTTTTAATTAAATAGGTGTAATATGATAGATGTATTAAGATTGATTATACCTCATTGAATCTTCACAAAGATAATTGTGATATATTAATTAATTTGTGTGTGTGTGTGTTCTGTTTACTCTGTATACACTATCATAGAAAGAACTATGCTTATGACAATTTGGCATTAGTCCTGAAAATTAACCCTATGCTTCTAAAAAATTATTAAGCCAGGTAAATGCATGATAAATTTACTTAGCCTTTTATATAGTATAGGAGAATTCATTTAAAAATGAAGATTCAAAATAACCAGGATAAAATCTGTACGGTGAAGTTAAGTTTGCTGAAACAAGTAGGTATTTGGGGAGAAATATGATTGGACCAAAAGGGTATGATCTTGTGGTAATAAACTGTGAGGAACTTCAGCAAGGCCTGTGCAGATTCTTTACTGTGACTTTGTATGAAGTTCTTTCCTCCAGAAATGGGAAAGGATGGTTCTCACATAAGGATCTCTGGGGAAGAGGAAGGAGAAGGTCAGAGAGTAATCTT
The DNA here is from genome assembly GCF_048772815.1 of Callospermophilus lateralis. Lineage (NCBI taxonomy): Eukaryota > Metazoa > Chordata > Mammalia > Rodentia > Sciuridae > Callospermophilus > Callospermophilus lateralis. The sequence goes on along the minus strand of NC_135325.1, from coordinate 79,886,305 downwards.
CAAAGCAACATATTTATGGTTACTGTTTTCTGAGCCCTAACACAGTTATTCTGCATGTGATTTTCAGAATTATATGTCAAAACGAATAATGATCAAATTTTAATGATGATTTAATGATGATTAGCTTTGACAATAGAAAAATGAATAGCCAAATGCTGCTTACAATACAAACAAAAATGATTTAAGAGAAAAATTATGATATCTTAGAGATGGAATAGTGTTAAATACATGCCAATAAAATTATATCATTTGTATAAATTCAATTCATATTGTTTTTAATTAGATTAAAGGAAGCTAAGAGTAATTTATGTAGTAAATATTAGTTTTTCATAATGCTACTCACTTTAAAACAAAATTGGGAGATCTACAACCAGATAATTTTTTAGAGAGAGAGAGAGAGAGAGAGAGAGAGAGAGAGAGAGAGAGAATTTTTAATATTTATTATTTTTTAGTTTTCGGCGGACACAACATCTCTGTTTGTATGTGATGCTGAGAATCGAACCCAGGCCACACGCATGCCAGGTGAGCGCACTACTGCTTGAGCCACATCCCCAGCCCCAGATAAGTTTTAATTTGATAATACTAAAAGTATTTTTAAATAGTATGCTTTACATTGAGATTCAAAATAATTTTTGAAGGGCATATATCAATCCCAATTTTATATATATATATCATACATATATATCATACATACATACATATATATATATATATATATATATATATATATACTTTATATATAAAATACTTTAAATATACTTTGAAAATATATAAAATTGGGATTGATGTATGCCCTTTAAAAATTATAAAATATATATTATATATGTATACATATATCTATATATATCTATATATATCTATATATATCTATATATATATATATATAATTTATGTATACATACAAAGTAACACCATTGTCTGGCATTAGTGTGAACAAATGAACATGTTACTATTGTTGGTTTGATATGTACTTCAACAATAAAAACAAATTCCAAATTTAGTGTAATCTTATTCACTTCTGGAAGTCTGTATGTCTTTTTAAAAGCTATATTAGGATTATTTGAGGATTTGTAGAATGGCATCAGAGGTGTGCTATGTCAATTAAATAATTTGAGGCTGGTATTACTAATTTAACCTGTGAATTATATATCCCTCATCCTGTAAGGAAAAAAAAGGTTATTCAATAATTTTTCTTAGTAGTTATTATGAATTTTTAGATTAAATTTGATAGAACATAGTCTGGGTACTCTGGTCAACTATTAATATTCATTGTGACAATTATTTCGGATACCTCTGTAACAGAGAAACTAACAACAAAAGAACAATTAGATTCATAATTCAAATTTATATTGTTTTTAAAATAAGTTGCTATTATATTTTATGATTATCAGAATTTTGCATTGAATCTTTACTAATTAGTTAAATTTTTCTTTGTCATTTATTTTAAAACATCAATTAAAACTTACATATACAAATGTCTTAGTGAGTGCAGATATTAATTGGGGCAATTTTATCTTTTTCTCTAAATTAGAACATGAAGAAATGGTAAATTATGATTGCCAGATATTTTGTTTTAGTTGTGGATGGTTGCAATACTTTTATTTTTATGTATTTATTTTTATTTGGTTCTGAGGATCAAACCCAATTCCTTAAATTATCGAGGCAAGCACTCTACCACTGAGCTATATCTCCAGCCCCAGACTATTACTTCTAATGGTATCTTCATAACACAAACTTGTTATTATTTTTCTTCAGTTTCTTAAATTTTCAGGTTTTACATTTCACAAAGTTAAATTGATAATGCAACCTTAAAAACTTGGCACATTTCAATTATTGAACTTAAAAAGCAGAACGATCCTGCATTTGCATATAGGATTGTTGTGAGAGATTTAATGCAAAGAAAGAACAATGTTCAATTAGTATAATTTGTGTGTTATTTTCTGTTTTCTATGGAATGAAAAATTATTTAGTGGAATTTTAATCATTGATTTTGAAGTTCAAACATGTAAGTTGTGAGCAAGTTATATTTTTTAAGAACAATATATCAATATATTTCTACCTGTTATTTCATCTAATTAACAAAATTGTCTTCCTGTATGAAAGAATAGCTGCTTCATAAAAGCACAACTTTTTTTAGCCTTCAATACAACCAGTCAGTGCAAATAATACAGGTTATTCAAAAATTTTAGCTCCTTATATAAATATGAAGTGCTGCTTTAGGAATCAATATAAAATTAATAAATATATTTCTGTACTTAGACTAAGTGTGAGTTAAACTCCCAAAAAATTTTATTAATGTTTTGTTTTTATTAAAAGCTTATTATTTTGTAATTAGAGTGATAAAAATATCTGCTTGTTTTAGTCAGCTTTGTGTTGCTGTGACCAAAACACCTGAACAGCTGGGACTGGTGATGTATGCCTGTAATCCCATGGATGGAGAGCTGGAGTAGGAGAATTAAAGTTCAAAGCCAGCCTCTGAAACTTAGAGGCTGTCTCAGAATTAAAAAAAAAAAATTGAGTAAACAAAAGGACTGGGAACCACCACCACTGTGGCCAAACTAGCAGGTTCTGGCAAGGGGCAATGTTAGATTAGAAAAATAAAGACTCTACATATGCAGATTTTGAAGATAACAGCTGGAATTTAGTGGAACACTACTCTCTGATAGAGAAGTAGGTATAAAGAATTATGCCAGCAATATTTATTATATGTGTCTCATCAATCAGATTAAAGACTATGCAAACATTATTCTTTGTATTCATGAAAGTTACAGAGTTAGCAACATTATGCAGCTTATTCTTCAGTTACTTACTACTGTTGCAATGTGCAATGTTAGGAGCTTTGTGTAGGTCTCAAGAGAATCCATTGTTTAAAGTTACTATTATGTCAACAGGTTCTGGAGCAGTGGAACTTGGTGAAACATTGCCATTGTCTATCTAATTAGTTCCTTTATCCCCAGGAGCTGTGTGCCTGAGATCAAAGTTGAGGCTGATAAGACTCTAACATAGAGCCTCCTCATGCAGGGTATTACCATAGCAACTAGGCATCCTGTACCTTTGTACAGAAACTTTCCCAGGCAACAAGCATGCCACAGCCATGAAGTCTTTGGGGACCCCGATTTCAGATATTGCTCTCCCATTCACTGTCACGACTCTCCACAACTGGGAATGTGAGTCAGTGGTTAAGCAGCCCTAGGTTTAATCTCCAGTAACAAAAATAAATAAATAAATAGTACCTAACCAGAGCAACTTAGTGGAGAGAGTTTCATTTGGCTTTTGGTTTCAGAGGTTTATTTCAGGGTTAGCCAGTTCCATTGCTCTGATCCCTAGGTGTAACAGAATAACATTGCAGAATGTAGATGCTCAGCTCATTACAACTGGGAAGCATAGACAGAGAGGGGAAGGGGTCACAGGATAGATGCCTCTTGCAGGGCATGTCCCCAGTAATTCACTTTTTCTAGCTGCAGCCACCTGACTACAATTGTCACCTAGTTCATCTAAACTATGATGGGTTGATTAAGGTTATAGATCTTAAAATCTGACCATTGATTTTCTTAATATTTCCTAATTAGTACAAGAGCTTTTGGGGGCACCTTATGGTCAAAACATAACATTTTCCCCATGGCCCCCAAAACCTCATGCCCATATCACAATGTAAAATGCATTTAATATAACTACAAGAGTACACATGGTGTTAAGAGTTCCAGCATTACCCAAAAGTCCAAATCCCAAAATGTAATTTGATACTCAAGGCAAACTCTTGACTGAGAGAACCTGTAAAAAACAAGTTATATGCATATGTCCAATATGTCATGACATAGGATAGCCATTCTCATCACAAAAGGAGGAATAATGGTAAAGAAAGAAGGGATGCAACTAAAACAATCTCATAATTCAGCTAAAAAAACATTTTCTATAACTCCATCTCTGGCATCTGGGACACATTGTAGTGAGGTGTAATCACCAAAGGGCTTTGGCTGCCCTACATCTTAGATGTTAATGTTTACAGGCCATGTGAACTCCATTTTAGTTTGGATCTGTCCACAGCTAAAATTTTTCCTGGAAGACATTCCACATTACTGGCATACTTAGTTCTTGGGATCTCTATTCCAGCTTCATTTTCACCTTCATGGCTTCTTGCATTGCCCACTTTGGGGAACTTCACTGAGATTATGACCCTGCTACACTTTGTCTGGTTTCCCAGGACTACCATTTGGAAGCCTATATGACCTCTTACCTCTGGTGTCATGCATTCCTGCAGAACCAGCACCACATGAATGATGCCAAGGTCTTCCACCAGCTTGAGCAGTAGGTGAACCCTGGAGTCATGTTTGCAGTGGCTTCTGATTGACTACCTATGTATCTCAACGAGGTGACATAATTTCCTAGGCATACTTTTGCAAGCAATGTATCCCCATGATTTATTCTCAGAGGAATTTTACTTGTGCACCCTTCAGCCTGTGATGGATATGGTCTTGCCAATTCCTGAAATACCCTCAATTCATCTTTCCTATTGTTTCTGTGTGAAGTACTTAGCATCTCTTTACTGACTATAATTTCTCCAATAATCAATCCTTCCCCAGACTCAGTTTCACACATGCTTTCTGGATAAATCACAGCTTCAAAAATCATTTTGCTCTGCTACCTGCTCTTGATTTTCACAGTAAATCTAATTAAAGACTGTCAGCAAAATTAATACCACAGACTGAATGTAGTGCTGCCTTGAAATTTTTCCCATCAAAATAATTAATCAATTGCCTTTAAATTTGGTCTTACCCAACATCTCAGGACATAGGCAAAATGTGGACAAGCACTTTTTCAGAATGTAACATGTATGTTCTCCAGTACAGTTTCTAATAGAGACCCCAGCAACCTATGAAATGTCATGGGCACAGTTTTTATTGTGTGCACTCCTATTAGTATTCTGGTCTTCTGAGCTCCCACCATAGTCACCATTAAATTTTGCTTACAGAAGTCTAAGATTTCTCCAGTTTTCATCTCCAAACATTTCCAAATGAATTCCACAAACTATTTCCAAAGACAACTTCTGAAATTTCTGATCAGCTTAGTCACAGTAACAACGCCATTTATCAGTACCAGGTTTATTTTTTTAATTTTTATTTTTTTTGCTATTAGTCAGTTTTTTACTGCTATAATGAAAGTACATGAAAAGAAAAAAAAATGTTAGAACAAAAAAAAGTATATTTTGGCTCACAAATTCAGTATTTTAATCCATGGTTGGCCATTTCCATCTCTGTGGGCCCAAGGTGACACAGAACATCATAGCAGATGATAGCTGCTTAGCTCATTACAGTTAGGGAGCAGAGAGAAAGAGAGAAAGGGAAAGGGGAATATGAACTCTTTCAGGACACAGAACCATTGACCCACCAACACCAGGCATGTCCCAGCTTTCTATAATTATCACCTAATTTGCCCATTAAAACTTTGATGGACTGATTAGGTTATTTTCATCTTATACTTGAACCTCTGAATATGTCAACATTAGCGCAGGAGATTTGGGGGGACACCTTATAAACAGTTCAAAATAATATTCCACATCATATACATTCCTAGTATCATGACATTTTAAAATATATAAAGTATTAATAATTCTGCTTTTCTTTTTAGTGGAAAATCATATGTGTTTAAAGACTTCTACTTTAAAAATAAAATAAAGTATTGCACCTTTATTTTTAAGAAATCATATTTTTATTTTAATATTTCTTGTGAGTAGGAATACACTTTTTAAAATTTTCACTGATAGATATAGAAAAGTTGTACATATTGATGTGGTAACATGTGATCTTGGTCCTATGTACACATTTCATAATATTTAAATCATTTTAAAAATATTAATCTTTCAAATTTGATTATTTCATTTTGGTAAAATCTTTCAAAATATTTTTTAGATTTTTGAAATGTACTGTACAATATTGTTGGCTATACTAAATGTACTATGCAATAGTATTAAGCTTCATGCTCCAATCTGACATTAGCATTATACCTGCTTATCCCTGTACATCCTTCCCCATTTCAATTTTCCCTGGACTCTGCCAACCACCATTATGTTTTCAATTTTTGTATAGATTCCACATAGACAGATTATTTAGTACTTTTTATCTTCTATCTTTACATACCATTTTATAGTTTGTAGGTATTAGCATAATTTGGCATCAAAATAATACTGTTTATTCAGAAAACTTTTGTATCTACTTATATGTGAAAAATAAGACCTTGCTATATTCTAGGACTTCCTCATTTTTGCAAGGTAACTTAATAGAGGTAGTCCATAGAATGATTCATCTCAAATTAATTCAAGTTTTATTGAATTTATATCATGGGCCAAACAATATAGTCAAGAATGGAAATAAAAGAATGGACAATAAATTCACTCACTTATTCATACTGTAGATATGAAGTAATTATCGTTTTACTCTTTTTATCTAATGATGTCAGAAAACCTAAGCAGAACACACATGCGAAACTCAGAAATTATATGATAAATCATTTTGTGATTATAACCTCCCAAACTTCAATGGCTTGACACAGTTGACTTTTTTTAGATGTTTGGAAAATAGTTTATGTGCTAAGAAATAAGAGTCTCTTCCACATCCTAAACTTGTGTTTATAAAACACCTTTCCATCCTCCTTCTCAGACATAAAATATGACACTTCAATTACACACCCAAATTTACATCTAGTCAATGAACATCAACATAATAACTTAAATTTTCAAGTGGATAGATATTTCTTATATTTGTCAGGATGATTTTGTTATGGAACAAATATATATCAAAGAAAAGGACAGTTTATTTTACCATTCCCCAAAAATAATATGATGGATTTACAATAGGATTATAATAACAATCTTCCATTCATAAACAAAATATAATGTGAAACACATAGCATCCAACTGACTGTAACAATTACATAATGCTGCTAAGCAGGCAATGTGGAGGCCCTTAAACCTTGTTTTGAAGCAATTTTCTTGTTTATACTGATTAATGAGTAAAAGTCTTTTTTATATATTGTGCATCATGATCCCAGCTCTGTCTTCTGCACAATTCTTTCTTGTCCATTATTCTTCATGACTTCATCATTGGGAAAATACATATTACATTTTTAAATTAATTTAGTAATCCTAGAAGTGGAAATGTTATAATTATAAAGTGATATAATTATAATAGTATGTGAATAAAAAGAGTTTAAATGAATAGCTTCTCCTACATATGGTGGTTTTAAAAATACACATTCCCCTTTTTTTTTGAATCAATAGTAATTTAGTTGCTCTAGGAAGAGCAATCAAATGTCCTCTTGCAACATCTATTTTAAATAACCCTTGAACATAAAATGCTAGTTTTCACACATTAAACTATATGAAACCTCAGTTGTGGAATCATTTCATATATTCAGTGATGAAAAGATTGTATGTGGTTTCTCTTTTTTGAAAATATTTTTTAATTGTCAATGAACCTTTATTTTATTTATTTATATGCAGTGCTGAGAATCAAATCCAGTGCCTCACACATGCGAGGCAAGTGCTCTATCACTGAGCCATAACCCAGCCCTGTATGTGATTTCTTAAAATTTATTTATCTCATTAAATTTTTTATCTGAAAGAAAGTGAGAATGCAGCTTCTTCCATTAGTCTCTGTCAATTTTTGCCTAGAATGTGCTTCATTATGATAAATATATTGAATTATGATCCTGGAGCATTAAATGTGGGATGAATAATTTCTCTTTATCCCAATTACAATAATTTTTTTTAATTTTTACTTTGTTATAAAAAGTATAGTAGTTCTCTCTTAAACATTTGAAGATGACTATGAGAGGTTATATAAATATGCAATGTTTTCTGGATAACACAGACAAAATAGATATATTCTTTCCTTTTATATGATAGACAGATGAATTTTCTTGCATTGCAGTTTGAATGGTGTAGATACAATCTTTTACTCAAATAAAGCTTGAAGTTCACATATTTCCTTTCTATTTTACATTAAAAAACATAAATATAACTTTTTTATGAGATATATAAAAGTGAAGTTGGCAGACAACATGGCATAATGGGGAATAAGAGGCACGGAGAGAAAGCAGTAAGGAATTACATTGGTTTTTCAACAGAAAAAAAAATGCAAGGTTTAGTGAAAGTAAATATATATATATATATATATATATATGCAGGGTACAATCTTAGTAAATCAATCTTTTTAAAGGTACTTAAAAATGTATTTGGCATCTTACTGCTTAGGTTGTTCTTTTTTTTTTTTTTTTTTTTTTTTTTTTAATCCCAATTCCAGGAACTAGTATTGTTTACTAAGCCTGGCTTTCTAATAATTCCAGTAATGTTAGTTTCCCCTACATTGCATTTAATGTAAACATTTCCTCATTTCCCAGGGAATAATTCTCCCTCAACTTATATTTAATTTGTCAAACGCTATTTGAAACATGCTGTCAAAAATAGTGTCAAATTAATGAAAGTTATAAATAAAACTATAAAAAGGAAACTAACCTACCATTTTGTATTTATATATGACGCTGGAATGCATTACAATTCTACTTACACATACACAGCAGAATTTTTTATATCTCTGGTTGTATACAAAGTATATTCACACCAATTTTTGTCTTTGTACATGTATTTTTTTTAAATCATCAACTGCCTCCTTTATTATAAGGTAAACACTGTAAATCTTTTCTATTACTCATTTACAATAAGCCAAATCATTCTTCTGAACACAGAAACTACATCTAGTTGTCATTGATTAGGACATAGAGCATATATGCAATATTAGGTCTAGATATAATTTGGAAGTATCTGGTTTAAGCTAGGACAATGGGACAGGGTAACAAGATGAGTAGAAATAAAATCCCAAAGGTGACAAAAATGAAATAACAAAGACCCAAAATGTGGTTAATGTAGAAAATCTGGAATAAAGAGTGGGAGGGACACATTTGCTGATTCCCATTATTTGTAGAAAACTATACAAAGTTCCGAGCATGGGAAGATAAAACAAACCAAAATTCCCCGTTGATATAGTCTCTACTATAAAAATTTTTTTGTGTTTTTATTTTTAACCTTTTAATATTTATTTATTTATATTTATTTATTTATTTATTTTTTATTATTAGTTGTTCAAAACATTACAAAGCTCTTGATATATCATATTTCATACATTAGGTTCAAGTGGGTTATGAACTCCCATTTTTACCCCAAATACAGATTGCAGAATCACATCGGTTACACATCCACATTTTTACATAATGCCATATTAGTAACTGTTGTATTCTGCTACCTTTCCTATCCTCTACTATCCCCCCTCCCCTCTCCTCCCATCTTCTCTCTCTACCCCTTGTTTTTTCCCATTCCCCTCATGACCTCTTATATGTAATTTTGTATAACAATGAGGGTCTCCTTCCATTTCCATGCAATTTCCCTTTTCTCTCCCTTTCCCTCCCACCTCATGTCTCTGTTTAATGTTAATCTTTTCCTCCTGCTCTTCCTCACTGCTCTGTTCTTAGTTGCTCTCATTATATCAAAGAAGACATTTGACATTTGTTTTTTAGGGATTGGCTAGCCAGCTATTGCCCTTCTTGGACTATTCCCTGAAAACCTTAAAAGAGCATACTACAGGGATACTGCCACATCGATGTTCATAGCAGCACAATTCACAACAGCTAGACTGTGGAACCAACCCAGTTGCCCTTCAGTAGATGAATGGATTAAAAAAATGTGGCATTTATACACAATCGAGTATTATTCTGCACTAAAAAATGACAAAATCATGGAATTTGCAGGGAAATGGATGGCATTAGAGCAGATTATGCTAAGTGTACATGTATTTTGTATAATAATGATCATCAGATTCCGTCATGATTTCTAACCCCATGCCCCTTCCCTTCCCCTCCCACCCCAATGATTTTGATAACAAGAACATTACCAGAAGTGCCTGAAAATTTTATTAATTAATTGATTGACTGATTGATTAATTTTACAGTGCTGGAAATTAAACCCACATCCCTATGTATGCTAAGCAAGGGATCTTCCGCTGATCTACATCCTCAGCCCCTAGACAAAACTTTTGAAAAATTTACTTCTTCTTCTTATTATTTATTATTATTATTATTATTATTATTATTATTATTATAAAACATAATTCATTGATTTGCCATTTTTCTTAAATGTATTTCTAATATTGTTCTACATTGATGTGAAGCTATAATACATTACTTTTATTACTGTATAATAATTCTTCCTTTGTATATACTACAAAGCACTTGTTTATTTTCCTAGTGATAATTAATTGTTTTGTTTTCATATTTTATTTTGGAAATTTTCTCCTTATAATTCATATATATATATCTCTTATTTACAAATATACATTTTTCCAAGTATATACTTAAAAGTTGAAATTCTTGGTTATAGTGTATATTCATGGTAATCTTTAAAAGATAAAGCCAGTTTTCAAACTGTGCAAGTTAAACTTGAAATATAAGAACATAGAAGCCCCTTTGATCCATACATGTTAAAATGCATAAAATCTCAAAACTTATTTTTGGCCTAGATAGTGTATATTTCTCCATATATTTAATTGTATTTAAATATATTTATTCACTTCATTGGTGCATTACAATTTTATATAATATCAGGATTTCTTGTTATAGACTTGTACATTCATACAGCAATTTTGTAATTTTTGTTTCACAGTACCTTCCCTTTTCTGCTCTTCTCCTCTTCCTTTTCCCATTCCTCTACTCTACTTATTTCCTTTATATTTTTATGAGATTGTCACCCCTCTTTTATCCCTCTAGGTTCCCTATATGAGAGAAATACTATATGACACTCTTCTTTCTGATTCTGCTTGATTTTACTCAAGTTCGATTCGTTTTCTTACAAATGACATAATCTCTTCTTTTTATGGCTGAATAAAACTCCACATATATACATAAAATGATGTGAATGTGTGTGTATGTATGTTTGTGTGTGTGTGTGTTTCTTTATATCACTTTTTAAAATTCTATTGATATTTAATTACATTAGACATTAAAAAAAACTTCCTAAAATTCCCAATTGCATAGAAGCAAGGGGAAATTTGGCATATTGTTAGAAAAATCTAATCTTGCCTTTTTTTTCATATTCTCTTTTTAAATTATTTTTTATTTTTAAAAGTTTTTCTTTTCAATTTGTTCTAATACATGATAGTAGAATGTATTTTGACACATTGTACACAAATGGAGCACAGCTTTTCGTTCATGTGACTGTACATGGTTCAGAGACACACTGGTAGGGTAATCATACATGTATACAAGGTAGTAACATGTGTCTCAGTCTATTGTCCTTTCCATTCACACAGCCCCATACCTCTCCCCACTGCCCTCTATATAACTCCAAATCCCTTAATTCTTCCTTATCTGTCCCCCTCATCGATCAGTATCCACTTATCAGAGAAAATATTCTGCCTTTGATTTTTTGGAATTGACTTATTTTATTTCATTATTCTCTATTTTCATCCATTTACTTGCAAGTGGCATTATTTCATTGTTTTTTAAGGCTGAGTAATATTCCATTGTGTATATATACCATATTTTCTCTATTTATTCTGTTGAAGGATATCTAGGTTGGTTTCATAGTTTAGATATTGTGAATTGAACTCCTATAAACATTGATGTGACTGCATCACTGTAGTATGCTGATTTTTAGTCCTTTGGGTTTAAACTAAGGAGTTGGATAGCTGGATCAAATCTGGTTCCATTCCAAATTTTCTGAGGAATCTCCATACTGCTTGCCAAAGTGGTTGCACCATTTTGCAGTGCAATCGGCAGTGTATGAGTGTCATTGTTCACCGCATCCTTGCCAGCACTTATTATGGCTTGTATTCTTGATAATTACCATTCTGACTGGAGTGAGATGAAATCTTAGAGTAGTATTGATTTGCATTTCTCTAATTGATAGAGATGATGAATATTTTTTTCATGTTCATTGATAAATTGTATTTCTTCTTTTGACAAGTGTTTGTTTATTTCCTTAGCCCAATTATTGATTGGATTATTTGGGGTTTTTTTGTGTGTGTGTGTGCGTAAAGTTTTTGAGTTCCTTATATATAATGGAGATTATTTGAGGTACATATGTAAAGGCTTTATGCCTTTCTGTAGTCTCTTTCTTCAAGTTATTGATTGTTTCCTTTGCTGATAAGAAGCTTTTTAGTTTGAATCAATCCCATTCATTGATTCTTAATTTTACTTCTTGTGCTTTAGGAGTGTTGTCAAGGAAGTCAGGTCCTAAGCCCACATGATGAAGATTTGGGCCTACTTTTTTCTTCTATTAGGTGCAGGGTCTCTTTTCTAGTGTGTATGTCTTCGCTCTACTTTGAGCTGATTTTTGTGTAGGGTGAGAGACGGAGGTTTAATTTTATATTACACCGATGTAGTTCTAGTTTTCCCAGAACCATTTGTTGAATGGGCTATATTTTTTTTCCAATGTATGTTTTTGGTGCCTTTGTCTAGTAGGAGATAACTATTTATTTGGGTTTGTCTCTGTATCTTCTATTTTGTATCATTAGTCTACTTGTCTATTTGGGGGCCAGTAACATGCTGGTTTTTGTTACTATAGCTGTACTACAAGTGTAGTTTAAGGTGCAGTATTGTGATGACTCTTGCTTCACTCTTCTTGCTAAGGATCATTTTGGCTATTCTCAGTTTTTTTTTCCAAATAAATTTTATGATTGTTTTTGTAGTTCTATAAAGAATGTCATTGGCATTTTAACTGGATTTGCATTGGATCTGTATAACAGTTTTGGGAGTAGGGCCATTTTACTATATTAATTCTGCCTATCAACATTTTTAACAGGGTAAAATAATTCATTGTGATTTACATTTATATAATTGGTAATTAATAACAAGTTTGAGCACCATTTCAGTAACAGATTTTATGTAACGCCTGTTCCTGACTTTGGTTATTTTTCTTTCCAATGTTTTGTATGTGGTTCCTTTTGATTTTCAGCCCTTATATATACAGATTACCTTTTAAGTAATAGGTATTGCAAATATTATCTTCCATTTTGTGTATTGTCTTCTCTCTCTTTCTCTGATGTTTCTCAAAGAAGAAATGTTTTAATGTCAAACATAGCAACATTTTTATGTCTGACTAAAGAAATCCATGTCTCCCACAAATGTATAAAAATATGCTTTCATTTTAAAATTTTAAAGTGTTTCCTTTATTTTATTTATATTTTCAAAGTTTTAAAATATCTTCTTGTATTTCTCTGACAAGTACACTTTTCAATAGGAATCTCATGACACAATAATTTCAAAGACTCAGATGTAAATTTAAAATATAATATTCAGAACCACAAAAAAAGATGCCTGAGGCAGGCAGAGTGAAGAAATCAGCTGTAGAATCTGTGAAATAGATAATTACTACTTCATATTGTAATTAGAAAATGAGTACAGTGAAATATTAGTCATTTGACATGAAAAAAAATCTTTTATGATTTAGATATGATGGGTCCCTAAAAAGCTTATTTATGAATCAAAGAGAGAAAGTTTAAAGATGAAATGATGGGTTATGACAGTTTTAACATAATCAGTATATTAATGCCCTTATAAAGGTTAAATTGGTGGTAACTGTAAACAGTTAGGCTGTGACTGGAGGAGGTGAGCTGTTAGTGGTATGCCTTTGGGGTTTAAAATTTGTTCCTGGTGAGGCAGAGTCTATCTTTGCTTCCTGATTGCCAAGTCCTGTGCTGACTTCTTCCAGACACACTTCCATGATGATGTTCTGCCTTATCTCAGATGCCAAGTAATGAAGTGAGTCATCTATGGACTGAGATCTCTGAAACTGAGTCCCAAATAAATTTTTACTCCTCTGAAATTGTTCTTATTAAAACTTTGGTCACAGCAGTGAAAAAGCTGATTAAAACATCATTTGGTACTCAGAAGTGAAGTCATTGATGTAAATAAACTGACCTCGTGATTCAAAAGCCCTTGATGCTGTTTTGTACTGGGAAGAATTTTGAAAATTTAGATATACAAGCTAGAAAAATGTTAGAATATTGTAAGTGGAGCTGAATGAGTAATTCTGGTGGGAGTGCAAAAGACCAGAATACAGAAATAACTGTGGACATTTAGTAAAGACTTGATTCATAAGGTTTTAGAAAAGAAGGAATACTCTATTGGAAGTTGGAAAAGAGGCCATTCATTTTACATTCTGGCTATGAAATTGTCCACATTATGCCTGAGTCCTGAGACTTTCTACAAAGTTGAATATAAAGATGTTGCACTAATTAATCTGGTAGAAGAAATTTCAAAAAAGCACAACCTTAAAGGGGTGGCACAAATATTGCTGGTTTTTTTTTATCCAAATTTACCATGATAATCAGGAAGAGAAAGCAAATAATAATAATTAAAAAAAAAACCTGCAGGTTTGCCAGAAAAATATGAGTAAAAGTGGGTGTAAGAAAAGTGTGGTTGTTAAAGAGGATTACAACCACTAAAAAATTTATAAAACATTTAATCAGAGACAATAGAAAAAATAAATTGAGGGCATCTCAGGAATTGGCAATATCACACCTATCTCAGGATCATGAATGTGTAAATAAAAATTCTTTTGAGAAAAGATTAGTGGGGCACCCTGTTTGCATAAGAAAGGGGTATAGAAAGTTGTTTCACCATGCTCAAACACCCAGGCACACAGCAGCCATTGTAGCAATGGTACTAGGAGGTTTAGCTCCTGCTGGATATGGTGGCAGACGTTGGTGGCAACCACATGGTGCTGGTTGTATTGGAATGCAGTGTGCTTGAGTTAGGGGGCCATGGAGGCTTTCACCAAAATGTCAACCCTGAGCTCGGTGGCCAGGTAATTTGCAGTAGGGTCAGAGTTCCTTTGGGCAGCTCCTAAAATGATGATGTGTGGACAAGTGAAAAGAAACCCAAAGATGCAGTGAACATTGCAAGATTAATAAATGCTAGTATCCTGGGATGTCTGCTGAGGAAAAGAGTCAATTAGAGGCAAACCAAGGTAGAGGCCATGTAAGCTACAATCAGCAAAAACATAAGAGTGGAGCTACACATGTCCTTTGGAGAGAAAGCATGATGTCATGTGCCCCAGATTCTGGATATGGAGCTAGAGAACTTATTTGATCAGCTGAATTTCAGTCTTGTTTGGTAGTATCCAATATTTCTATGCCTCTATTTCTGCCACGTAAAGTAGAAATGTTTATTCTGAGCCATTATATAGTGAATGCATGTTACTTGATTTTAATTTGTACAGGAAATCAGCCTGAGAGTGTGTCTTGAGCCTCAGAGAAGACTTCAGACTTGGACTTTTGGGCAATCTTTGAACTATTAAGACTACAAGGACTCTGGGAAATGAATTATATGTTTTACATTGTGAGATGGGCATGAATTTTGAGGGGCATATATTCTGTTTTGTATATGAGGTGTCCCCAAAAAGCTCAAGTGTGAAACAATGCAAGAAAGTTTAAAAGTGAAATGATTGGATTATGAGAGTTTTAACATAAGAATGTATTAATCCCCACATAAGGATTAGCTGGGTGGTTACTATAGGCTGGTAGGGTATGACTGAATGAGGTAAGTGATTGAGGCATGCCTTTGGATATCAGATTTTGTTCCTGGTGAGCCAGAGTTTCTCTCTTCTTTCTGATTGCCAAGTCCTGTAATGATTATGTGCCTCCTTATATGAGAAAAAAAAAACATTCAGCATTTGCTTTTTGGCATTGGTTAACTTCACTTAGTATTATCTTCTCCAATTCCATTAATTTACCTGCTAATGCCATGCTGTCTTTTATTGCTGAGTAACATTCCATTGTTTATATATGTCACATTTTTTTAACCATTCATCTAGGTTTGTTCCACATTTCAGCTACTGTGAATTGTGCTGTTATAAACATTGATGTGTCTGTGTCCCTGTAGTATGCTGTTTTTAAATCCCTTGGGTTTGGACAGAGGAGTGGGATAGCAGGGTCAAATGGTGGTTCCATTCCCAGGTTTCCAAGGAATCTCCATACTGCTTTCCATACTGGCTGCACCAATTTGTAGTTCCACCAGCAATGTATAACATACACATTTATAATTCTGAATTTCTCTTAGAGCACTGGTTAAGGTATATGGTATAAATTTGGGCATGTCCTAGTTTTATTTTTGATCATCTGAAGAGACACAATAGTTTTATTCCTTATTATTTTTGAGCCAATATTTTTCATAAGCAGATTATTCTTTTTTTCTAGTTTGTGAAATTTCTAATATTTATTCTTTTAAAAAATATTTTTAGTTGTGAATGGATCTTTTAATTAATCATTTATTTAATTATTTATCTTATATGCAGTGCTGAGGATTAAACCCAGGGCCTCACACATGCCAAGCAAATGCTCTACCACTGAGCCACAACTCCGCCCCCCTTTAGTTTTTATTCTTTTGTTCATATCTAAATTCAACCCACTGTGATCAAGAAAGACATTGTGGATAAAAAAAGTTTAGTCTGGTTTATGGTTTCACAGGTTTAGGCTATAGTCAGCTGAATCCATTGCCAAAGGTAAGGTAGAACACAGTGGTAGAAAGGCATGATGGAAAAGTGCTTTTCCATTCATAGTGGTGTTAACCCTGTTTACTGGTGAGGAGTCCTTGCTTCCCCAATGCTGAAGTATATAACACCAGAGAAGCACCCAAGGCAAGTTTAGAATGGAAAGTAGAAGCTTTATTAAATGACAGCAGAAAGGACTTCTCCCCAGGGGGAGAAGGAGACCCAAAAGGCAGAATCATGGAAGGGGAAGGTCTTCCCTCTTTTATAGCTAAGGTCTTTTTTTTTTTCAGATTTCCCACATTCCTATCCTTTGTTTTCCCTTATCTTGCCCTAGCAGTGATAGAATGCAGGTGGGAAGGCCCAAAAGGTGGGTGATAGGTGGGATGAAGGAGTAATCTGGGCAGGAAGGGCTTTTGGATTAGCATCTCTGTGTTTAATGAGTTGCTTCATTAACATTTCCTTAGAATGGGCTTCTGGCTTTGGGGACATTAACATTTCAATTTCCCCAAGTACTGCTCTGGTTTCCTGGACTCCATTCTCAATAATGGCCTCCATTATATTTATCTTACTTTATATTAGACCCGATTTACCTAACTACACTAACTACCTATCTTTAAATCTGGCTTCAGTGGCTAGGCAGAAGGGGGACAGGAGGCTCCAAAGGGAAAATGACCCCTTCCAGGTCATTCCCCCAGTGACCCACCTCTGCCAGCCACTTTCAGTCTAAGAGAAGTTATCACCAATTCAGTCTATTTAAAAGAGAATAGACTGATTACATTTGAGCATTTATAATCTATTTCTGCTCTGAATATACCTGCATTAACACTGGAACTTGGGGGGACAACTTGTTATGCTTTAGATATTAGGTGTCCCCAAAAAGCTCATGTTTGAGACAATACAAGAATGTTTACAGTCAAAATGATTGGGTTTTAAGAGTCTTAACCTGATTAGTGCATTAATGCCCCAATAGGAATTAACTGGGTGGAAACTGTAGGCAACTACAGTGTTGCTGGAAGAGGTGGGTCATTAGGAGCATGCCTTTTGGGTTTGCATTTTGTTCTAGTGAGGAGATCTCCCTTTCTGCCCCTACCTCCCTCCCTTTCCCACCTCCTGATCATGTCTGGAAACACTTTCCTTTACTATATTCTTCTGCCATTATGTCCTGCTTCATCTCAGACCTCAAGGTATAGAGTTGGCCATCTATGAACTGACCTATGAATCCATAAGCCCTCAAATAAACTTTTTTTCCTCTAATAGCTCTTCTCACACCTTTTAGTCAGAGCAGCAAAAAAGCTGACTAAAACATACCTATATTTAAACCACAATCTTTGAATGTGATTTTTTAACAATGTTATAGAGTAGTCCTCTTCTTCCTTGATTTTTGTTTTAAAATGTAGGCACAAATATTTTGGAATTCATCAACTAACAATGGTATCTAATTAATATTGAAAGAGGAATTAGTGCCAATCCTTCTTGAGTATTTAAAAAAATTTAAAAGAGGAAACACTTCCATTTTATAAGGTCACCACTTCATAATGCCAAAGTCAAAGAACATAAAACTACAGGAAAATATCCCTGATAAGCATAATTGCAAAAATCATCAAATAGTACTAATAAAGTTAATAGCACTTTAAATGATCAGTCACCTTGACTGTATTAAACAACTGCTATAGTAAAACAAATACTTGAAATGGTAAACTTATTAAGATAATGTTTACTTTGGTTCATGGCTTCTGAGCTTTCAGTCTATGTTGTTCCTCTTTGCTTTGAGGATGTGTCAGCAAATCATAGTAGAAGCATGTGTCAGAAGAAAATTGCTTACTTTGTGTCCAAGAAACAAGACATTGGCAGAGGATTCAGGATTCTACATCTCCTTTACAAACATTTATTCAATTAAAGACCAGAAGATATACAGTAGACCTCATATTTTTTTAAGATTCTACCAATTGTCAATAGCACCACTGTGGGTAATAAGCCTTTAACACATGAGCCTTTGGGGGATATTTAAGATCCAAATTACAGCAATGACCATGTGGGATTTATTGCTGGGATTCAACAATTGCTCAACATAATAACCATCACAATGAACCATGTAAATATTTGTATTTTTAATGTTTTACATATCAGTTAAAGAAAATTTAAATTCAAAATGTATCAATTAATTGGAAACACCACATTAATAATTTGAAGGATTAAAAATCACATGGGTATCTCAATAGATACAGAAATAACACTTGACGAACTGTATAGTTTCATGGTAAATCCTATACAAACCAACTATAAAAATAATTTATCTCAACATAATAGAGATTATATGGAAAAAGTCTATGGCAATACTGAAAAACTTACAGCTTTTCTGTAAGCTCAGCAATGGTGAATAATGCAGTCTCACCATATGTGTTCAACTACATGCTGAATGTCTTAGAAAAACTAATTAAGAAAAAGACATGAAAGCCATACAAATATAAAAATAAATCATTGAAATATTTTGTTTGCAGTGGACATGATAAATAATCTAAACACAGTAAATTACAGTATATAAGAGCAAAAAACAGTTATGTTACGCATTAAAATGATATATCTGAAAAGGAAGTTTAGAAAACAATTTCATTTGCAATAGCCTCAAAAAATAATAAAATAATTAGGAATAAACCAAGAAGTTGAAATACTTATTCAATTTAATCCATAAATCTTTAATGAAAAAAATTAAGAAAACGCAAATAAAAGGAAAGACATTTTACATTCATGGAAGAAATGAAGACAGTTAAAGTATTCATAATTCTCAAAGAGACTTACAGATTCAATGTGATTTTTGTCAAAATATCAATAATATTTTTTAACCAAAATATGTCCATAAATTTCTATGCTCACTATATTTCTTTTGTCCCAGCTATTCTATTTGGGCTGCATACTAGACACAATTAAGTAACTTTACAAGAGGGAAAACAGACAACTGAGTAAAGCAATCGGTATTCAAACACCTTTCTCTTTGAAATTCAACACTATTAAACATCTTGGATGAATTGTGATGCTTGAAATATGGATTTGCTGATAAGAGATATGGTAGTGATGCTAAATATAAACTAAACATATGAAGAAAAATCTGGACTTTTTACCTATGCCTTCCATCAGCACCTCAATTTCTATTAGGGAAAACTATTTCCTATAGTATGTATCTGAGACTAGAAGCTTGATCAGATTCAACCATTCCTGTCCTGTGACCATAGCTTAGAAAGTTTTGTAGTTCATGCAGGTATGAGCTCATAAAGTCTGTTTCTGTAATGATAAAATTATTTGACCTATACAGATATCTGGGCTTGCTGTTATGTTTCCACAACAATGCACAATTGCACATTATATCATAAATGACATTTTTCATAGCAACAGCTTTTTGCAGTAAGAAAAATAACACAAACTGGAAACCATATCTGTTCTGAGAATGTTGAAGCTTTCTAATTTTTTCATGACTTTGGAAAATAGAATTTTATCAATTTAGAACCCATAGCATTAGATATCTTTAGGAAATTTTAAAGTAATAAAGGTTGAAAAGCAGGTTATTGGACTCTCTGAATATGTGTGGGTAGGTTCTTGACTGGTTACAGGGGAAAAAAATGGTTATATTTATACCTTGTGCTAATAAAGTAAGTTGGTCTAGTTGCAAGTGTGATAAATATTAATTATAATTTATAGTTGGTAGAACTTTAGACATTTTTTTGTTTTGTTTTGTTTTGTTTTTGTTTTGCTACTGAGAATTGAATCACATAATGACCATTTCTAATAAGCTAACATCACATTGAATGAGGAAAAGATGAAAGCTTTTTCTCTTAAGATCTGTAACAGAGTAAGTATGTTCAGTTTCACCCCTTTTATTAAACATAGTGCTAGAAAGTCCTACTCAAATCAGTTAGGCGAGATAAATAAATAATGGTCACTCAGACTGGAAAAGGAGCCCTCAATGTGATGTTAGCTGTTGGCTTTTTAGAAATTGTCTTTATGTGTTGGGGTATTTTCTTTTTGTGTCAAATTGGTTTAGAAATTTTATCAGAAAGGGATGTTGAATTTTATTAAATGTTTTTTCTACATCAATCTTCATTCTGTTAACATAGTGTTTCACCTTTATTGATTTTAACATATTCAACCATTCTAGTATTACTGCTATGCATTATTCTTGATCACAGAGAATGATCTTTTTATGTGGTGTTGTATTTGGTGCAGTGAAGTCATCTGGTTTTGGACTTATCTATGGTGAGAGGATTTTTATTACCAATTCAAAATCAGAACATGTTTTTGGTTTATTTGAGGTTTCTATTTCTTCAAATTCATTCTTGGTAAGGTATATTTATATAGGAATTTGTCCATTTTTGTCTAGTTTATTGAGCTTGTTGACATATAACTATTCATAATGATATCTAATGATATTTTGTATTTCTATAGTGTAACTTATAATGTTTCCCTTTTCATCTCTGATTCTATTTATTTGAATTTTCTTTCATCCTAGTTAATCTTGCATGGGGTTTACCTATTGTGTTTATATTTTCAAAAAAAGAATGCTTTATTTTTTTACATTTAGTCTCAATTCATTCTGATCTTTTTTATTTCTTTCCTTCTACCTATTTTGTTCCTGTTTAGATAATTCTTTTTGATGAAGTATAGGTGACCCTTTTTTTAAATCTGAGATCTTTTAATATTTTTGATGTGGACATCATGATTGCAATAAACTTCCCGCTTACTTCTGTTTTTTCTGTATCTCCTCAGTTTTGATTTGCTGTGTCTCCATTTTCATTTGTTTCAAAAAAATCTTTTAACTGCCTTTTTAGTTTGTTCTTTAACCCATTGATTGTTCATCAATGAGTTGGTTAATTTCCATGTATTTTTATAGCTTAGAAAGTTTTTCTTAGTATTTATTTCTAGCTTTATTGCATAGTAGCCTGAAAAAATACTCAATATGATGTCAAATTTGAAAAATTTATTGAAGAATGTTTTGTGTCTTATGATAAGCTCTAATTTGGAGAGTTTTTATCATGCTGGTGATAAAAATGTGTGTACATTAGCATTACATGGAATGTTCCGTAGATATCTGTTAGGTCCACTTGATCTGGGATACAACTTAACTCTGATATTTCTTTGTTGATTTTCTATCTACATGATATATTCATTGCATAAAAGAGGGCTGTTAAAATCCCCAACTATTATTATATTACTGTCTATTTCTCCCTTAGGTCTATTAATACTTATTTTATATATTTGAGTTTTCTGATATTGGGATTGAGTCCAAGTATGTTAAGAATTATTATTTTCTCTGATAAATTGACACTTATATCATTAAATAATGATTTTTTTACTGCCTTTGATTCATTATCTATTAATCTGAGTATGGATATTCTTATTTTATGTTAGCTTCCATTTGCATGTAATATCTTATTTCATTCCTTACTTTCAGTCACTCTATGTGTGTCTTTACAGATAAAGTATGTTTCTTGTAATCAGCATGATTTGGATCAGTCACTTTATGTCTTCTAATTCGAGAATTTAAATCTTTTTAGAGTCAAGGTAACTCTGGATAGGTAATTTCTTCTATAGCTTTTTTTTTTTCTTTTTTAGTTGGGAATGCCTCTCTCTTCCTCTAATTTTTTGTTTGTTCTTTTTATATATACATGAGAGTAGAGTGTATTTTGACATATATACATACATAGAGTATTAACTACACTAATTAGGATACATTTTTGTGGTTGTACATAATGTGGGGTTTCACTGGTGGTGTATTCATGTACAAACATAAAGAAATTGTGTCCAATTCATTCTACTATATTTCTATTTTCATCCCTACTCCCTTCCCTTAATTCCCCTTTGTCTAATACACTAAAATTTTATACCTTTTATACAAATTGTTTTCTAGTTTTCTAAATTATGATCTTCCTTAGTGATTAAATGAATTACTTTAGTAGTGTGTTTTGATTCCTTATTATTTTTGTCTGTTATATATTTTGCTTTTTGATTATCATGTACACAATTTTATTATTTTAAAAAGCATATTTAAAATGATGGCAACTTAGTCAGATCCTAAGAATAAAAAAAGGACTTCAAAAAGAATTATAATACATTACAAAAGAAGACTCTCAAGTTGCATTCTATTCTTTCCTACATTTTGAAATTTGGACAAATCATTTTACATATTTTTATATTGTCTTCCACTTACCACGTACATGTAATTATTATTTCTAATTATTGTGTTTTTAATCTTTGTATTCAGTATGCTATTTTTTTGCATAATTACTGTTATCAGTATGTTTTATATCTTCCTGTTTTCTTCTTACCCATTAACATATATTTATTTTCAGTTTGGCAATCTTTCTTTAGCATTTATTGGAAAACAGTTCTGGTTGAGATCCATTCTCCTACCTTCTGTTTGTCTGGAGAAATCTTTATATTCATTCATTTTGAAAAAACAGTATTTTTGGATACAATATTTTCTATTGGTGGACTTTTTTTTTTTGTTTTTCTTTCAGTTTTATGAAAACCTGGTGTTGCTCTCTTCTGGCCTGGGAGGTTTCGACTCAGAAGGTGGCTGTCAAAAAATAAAAAATGAGGCACACTTATGCATTATTTCTTATCTCTTAAAGACTTGATAACGTTCTCTTTATCTTTCACATTATAAGATGTAGACATGGTTCATCTATATTTGATCTTTTTGTACCTGGCTATTTGTATTCTTCTCTGTGCTTGGGAAGTTTTCTGTTATTATTTCTCTTAGTAATCTTTCTTCCCTTTCAACATTCTCACATCTTTCTTGAACAACAATAACCCAAATACTTGCTCCTTGAATACTATTTTGAGTTTCCCATAAGTGTTCATCATTTCTCTTATTTTTTCCTCCCACTATGTATTTTCAAATATCCTGTCTTTCAGCTCACTGATTCTCTTCCATTTGATCTGACTTGGTATTGATGCCTTCTATCATATTTTTTAATTTCACTATGTATATTTTTCCGAACAAATATTTCAGTTTGAGGGCTGGGGTTTTGTTTCAGCAGTAGAACACTCACCTAGCATATGCAAGACCCTGGGTTCAATCCTCAGCACCACATAAAAACAAATAAAATAAAGAGATTGTGTCCAGCTACAACTAAAAAATAGATAATAATAAAAATTCAGTTTGATTTTTATAAATTTCTTCCATTTCTTTATTAAGTTTCTTTGTTAGAGTTTTAAAGTGTTTTCTGATTTTCTGTGAAAAAGCTATTTTAATTTTTCTATTTCAGTATCCACTTCTACTAATTAAGGACTCATCAGTTTCTGGTACATTCCTTTGAATATTGGGAAAGGTAATTGTTTCTTGGAAGTTCCTGATGCTTGTTGGTGTGCAATTTTGTCTGGGCATTGAACAATCAGGTATTTATTCTAGTCTTTCTAACCTATTTTGTCCCTGACTTTCCAAAATTTTAAGCAGGCCAACTGTTCTCTGCTTTAGTCTATTCTACTATGTCACCAAGGTCCAGATTTGCCACAAATATACTGTTAGGGTGTTGTTACTAGATGTCAATCTAAGCTTAGTTTTGTCTCATTCTGTTGGTAAATTGTTCAGAAAGAAATAGTAAAGTACTTAGAGATAGTAGTTTTTCTCTACAAACCTCTCCCTGGGGCCAGGTTATGTCCAGATGGGCTGATGATAAACTGTTTAAAGCCTGAGTCTGAGAGCTGAAAGGGCCTACACAGTGTCAGGGGTATGGTAAGTACCATGCTATAGCCCTCAGGGATGTAGGCCAAACATAAGATTGTCCTATTAGGTGCAGGTCTCTGCCTATTGCAGGACCACTTCTAGAGTCCCATCTAGGAGCACTGGCCTTGCAATAGCTGTGTAGCCCAAGGTTGGGAAATTGGTGGTGATGACAATTCTTGGCCACCAAGTTTAGTGCTAAGCTGGGTTACACCTGAGTCTCACAAATGTATGGACCTTCATAACCTTGAAATGAGGGTATGTGTTCCCTAAGCTCACCCCAAGGCTGAAATTTATGTGGCTAAAGCAATGTGTCATCCTTCACATGCACAGATCTCCACCCAAGGCTGGAGCCACTCTAGAATCTTTATGAACTCTGGCCTGTGTAATAAAACTTCAGTTTCTATGTGGTGCTTGGTCTTGTTACCGCTGTTTACCATGACGACTCTTTGCTTCCCCAAATGCTGAAGTATAACACCATAGGAGCACACAGAGGCAAGTGCAGAGTGGAAAGTGAAAGGCTTATATAAGGATAGCCAGAAAAGCCTCCCACTCCCCCAGGAAGAAGGGGACCCAAAAATTGGAATCCTGAAATGGGAGGTCTTCCCACTTTTATATCTAGGGAAGGTCCTAGGGTGGTTTTATTAGCATCTCCCTGTTTTGTTGGAAGCTACTTTATTAATAGTTCTTTAGGACAGGCCTGGAGCCTTGGGGACATTAAAATTTCAATTCCCCAGATGTTGTTCTGATTTCCCTGGCTCAGATCCAATGCCATTTCCTTTATGGACTCTATTTTCCATATGGTCTCCATTTTCTTTATTGGACTTGATATTAAACCCGATTTATCTAACTACACTAACTACCTATCTTTTGGCACTGAACTCTTAGGCAAAGCCCCAAGCTAACTTTTATGCCTTACTTTTCAGCAGATGAAGTCCCACTGCCTACTCTAGCACCGTTAGCACCCTTAGATTGGAAGAAAAGTACTGGAAGCAATCTCTGCCTCCTGGACTAATGCAGTTTCAAGAGCTCAGTATGCAAATTTTGATATGGTGTTAATGGCAGGGAATGGTGGCCAGTGCTTAGTTTTGCTTTTGCAGACTGGCAATAGGTTTTATATTTAAGACCTGGACTTAATTTTCTTTCCCTCTCCCAAATGAGAGATGATTCTCTTTGCTGTGCTTCTTGCAACTGAGGTAAAGGTGAAGGAGGACATACTTTACTTCCTGCCTTCTTCAATGCTACCTTTAGTATTGTTATACTAAATTCAGGGACCTTGGTATCTCACATGCTTTCCTTAGCTCCTGTGCTGGTAGTTTGACACACGAATGCTTCTCAACATGTTGTGTCTTTGAAGAAAAAGCATCAGAGGATCTTACTTAGCTGCTAAGTAAGAGATTGTTATCTTAAATAATGATATATGTTCTACCCACATATCATGTTTTCAAGGCTCAAATTACTGAAAACTTAATGAATTTCACTATTTTTTTTCAGGAGGGTACCAGGGATTGAACTCAGGGGCACTTGACCAATGAGCCACATCCCAAGCCCTATTTTGTATTTTATTTAGAGACAGGGTCTCACTGAGTTGTGTAGCACCTCACTTTTGCTGAGACTGGCTTTAAAATGTGATCCTTCTGTCACAGCCTCCCTAACCATTGGGATTATAGGCATGTGCCACGATGCCCTGCCAATATTTTTTGTGTGCATAAAGCATAAAGTGACTAACATAGAAAAACATTGGAGATGATCCTAAATGTCTGTCATTTAAAATGTATCTCCGTTTTTAAACTGCATATAATGCACAAATTCATACCAATTGTTAATCTTTGATTAACATCAGAATGCTTGAATAACCATCATGTGTCAGAATCTTTTAGATATTTTAAAATACAAATTTATTGAGATATAATTACTTGTAATGCAAGGTATCTATTTCAAAGATGCAGTTAGATGATATTTTTTTCAGCACTGGGAAATGAATATATTTTTGCAAATGAATATATCTGTGTAAATATTATACCAATTAAAGATATAGAACACTTCTATCACCCCAATAGCTCTCTCATGTCTCATTGAAGTCAGTGCCTAAGCCTACACTTCAAACACTAACGTGATTGTATTTCTATATATTAGTTTTCTACAAAACTATATTAATGGGACATGTGCAATTAATTAATTGTTCTTTGATTTACTATTTTATGAATAGGATTACATTGCTTGAATATACCACTTATTTTACATTTATTAGTCTGTTCCATTTGTACTTTTTTATTATTTTAAAGGTGCTATTACAATTTTTGCCCCAATAACTAGGGTTTTATGGACATATTTTCATTTCCTTTATTTCATACCTAAAACTCAAACTCCTAAAATATATAGTTTGTTAAGTTAAATGTATAGAAAATAACTACTTCTTTCCAAATTTGGAATACGATTACAATCCATTCCAAGCCAAATATGAAGTTACCATTTTTGCCAATATTTTGTATATTCAGTCCTTATTTCTATTTTCATAAGCCATGAAGTAGTACTACATTTATATAGTTGTTTAAAATTCAATTTTCTGAGTATTAATAGTGTTGACTACCTCATAATATGCTTAATATTATCGAGTGTTATATCTAATAACTTGCCATTAATAATTCAAGGTATCATTTCAACAGATTTATTGAAATGTAATTTGCATGTCATACAATTCAACAATTGTAAATGCAAAATTCAATGAGATTAACTATATTTACCAGATTGTACAACAATGATCACAATGAGTTTTAAAGCATTTTCATAATTCTATCCATCAAAATATCCAATACTCTCAGAGTCACTTCTCATATCCTTCACTAATCTATATTTTGTCTTTATATAGATTTCTTCATTGTAGGCATTTCAAATAAATTGAATCATACAATATTTAGTCTTTTGTGATATGCTGCTTTTACTTAAGCAAATAATTTGGAGAGTTATTAACATTGTAGCATATGCAATTATTTAATTTCTTTTTTATGACTGAATAATACTTAATTTTATGGAAATATTACATTTTTGTCAGTTAATAAGCAATTGAATTGTTTCCAGTCTTTGATTAGTATAAATAATGCAGCTCTGCACAGTAGTGTACAAAATTCTCTATTTTCATAAATTTTTAGTTTTTTAAGTTGTATTTAAGGAGTATAATTATTAAGTCATATGATATTTCTATATATAATTTTTCAAAGGTTGCCAAATGTTATGGTTTGGATATGAAAAGTCCCCCAAATGATCATTCATTGAAGGCTTGGTCCCCAACATAGCAATGTTTGTAGGTGGGGCTTTTGGAAAATAATTCGATCATGACGACTCTGAACTCCTTAGTGTATTAATCCATGGAATGCTGAATGGATTATTGGGGAGTGATGGAAACTGGACATGTTTGGAGTATTACTTTATACTAGGTATATGCCATGGAAGGGTATTTATTGTCCTTGGCCCTTTCTCCTTTCCAGCAGTCATGATCTGAGCAGCTTTCCTCCATCACACATTTTCTCCATAATACTCTGGCTTGCCTCAAGACCAAAGCAATTGAGCTGACAATCATGGACTGAAAACCAGAAACCATGTAACAAAATAAACGTTACCCCTTTAAGTTGTTTACATCAGTTATTTTAGTTATAGCAATGAAAGCCTGCCTAAGACCCCAATAATTTTCCCAAGTAACTTGTATAATTTTACATTCTCAACAGCTATGCACAAGAATTTAAATATCTCTATTTCCTCACCAACAATTGTTAGGTGAATGTGAAGTGTTATCCCATTTTGGTTTTTATTTATTTACATTTCCTTGATAGCTAATGATATAGAGAATTTTAATTTACCTATTGGTTCTTTGCATATATTTTTGAGGTTTGAGGCTCCAGTACCCTTATTCTACTTGAGTTTTTTATTCCAATACATAACCTTTCTACATATATTATAGGTAAAAATCCATGATGGCATTCTTTGCAGCAACAATTGTTTTATGAAGTCCAATTTTCCATGTGTAATTTAAAAATTCCTTTGAGCAAAAATTTACATGACTTAAATTACATATATTTTAAGTAATAGAAAAACAGGTTGGACACTTAATATGCCTTTTTCTGTGAAACCAAACACAGTAAATAAATGATATTACTCTATCAGTAACAAATATTTTATCAGTTTCAGATTAATAAATGATTGTAATATTAAATGAGAATTGATTCTCAGCTGCCATATTTGGACTTATTTTCAAAGTTTTTGTATGTTTTTATATATGTCACTATTTATTTTTATTGCTTATGAATACTCTGTTGTATGGGTATATCACAATGTCTTTTTCCAAGCACAATTCAATGGATATTTATATAATTTCCAGGTCATTATTGTTATGGATAAAGATGTTATAAACATTCATACATAAGAATTTGTAGGTTTTTTTATTATTATCATTAGGTGGAGTGATTTTTTTATATCCCAATAACAAATACTTTTTCATATATATGTATTTCATTTATATGTAACTTTATGACTCAATTGTAACATTGGAAAACCGGCCCTGAGGAAGAGGAAAACTAATATAGAAAGTACTTAAATCTAAGGAAAAGTCTTATTCAGTAAAAGTAAAACCTGAAAGGTGGATGCTTAGGGTTTACAGGAAAACAAAAGTGGAAAGAAATAAGCTCCAGAATGAGATGGAATGCATTTAAAAAGTACTACTGTTGAGAGTCACAGCTGAAGGGGCCCCAGCAAACTTCCAGCTGCCAGCAAACTTCCAGCTGCCAGCTGATGATTGGCTCACAGCGGCCCCAGCAAACTTCTAGCTGCCAACTGATTGGCTCCTCTGCGGTGATGCTCATTGGGCTGTTTCCCTGCCCTTTCAGACCACAGAGCTGCTCATTGGGGGACTTTTTTTTGCCTCTGCCCACGTGACCCAGCCAATCAGCCTCAAGAGCAGGAGGAGTGGGGGAGGTTGAGAGGCTTGTGGGAATCCGGTGGTGGCAGTTGGTCTCTGAAGGTTTTTCCTGAGGAGCTGTGTGGTTTGGTGTGTGTGTTCTAAAAATAAAGTTCATTGCTTTTGACATGTGGCTCCTGAATTGTGCCCAGCCAGACTGTGGCATACTACCACTGTAATATTTTGCCTATGTTTTTCTTCCATAGAAATAAATCTGTACACATTTATTTGAATAAAATGTTTACTGACCTTCTCTCCTTTGCCAGCAAAAGAAAAAAAAATCATAAGACAAAAAATGTTAAGCATTTCTACCACCATAAAGAAATGACATCCTTTTGTCATACCTAGTGCCACTGGAAGAGGATGGCAATACAATGTAGAATCAAAGATACAGATATTGAACTCTGAAATAAACTATTGAAATTTGGTTCTAACTTTTTTAACTTATTTGATGTGTAAGTTTGTACAAGATAATATCTCTGAGCATTTATGATTTCACATGTTGAACGCAAAATGATCATAATTGCTGTTGGGGAGAGTCCCAGGGATCAAAAACGGCCATGAGGTTGTCAGCAATGAGTCCTTGTACTCCCACAAGAAGAATTTCAAGCAGAACACACAGGGTAGCAAGCAGGTGTTTAGTGGAAGGATCAAATGCAAATGCCCACAGCACGGGCACTATGTGGACTATTCCTGAAGAGAACAGTAGCTCTCCCATAGTCTGTTTTTTGTTGTTGTTTTTGTCTTGTTTTGTTCTGAGTTTTTCTTTGTGTGTGTGTGTGTGTGTGTGTGTGTGTGTGTGTGTGTGTTGTTTTGAGGCCTTGGTTTCTTTGTTCTAGTCTCGTTTCATATTTTGCCCAGTGATTGACAAATTATTTATTATATCTCATTTTTTTGGCCAGCAGCAAATTTTCTTTATAAGGGTTATAATGACCAGGTAAGACGATGGTTTACAATGGTTTGAACTGATGGTGCCTCAAGAGGTTATAATTAACTGTTGCTTTGGTATACAAGTTTTCTCCCTTTATTTGGGGGGGGGGTGTTATATGTGTCTAGATGTTTGTCTGTTTTTTAGGGTTTCCTGCTTTTCCCAGTCCTTTAAACTATGGAGTTCATTTATTTTTCTTTTCTTTTTTTTTAAGCAGGAAACAGTTTTATTTGGCTGCAGCTAAGTTCAGATGGCACAGCTTTTGCTGTAATCAATCAATACCCTGAAGCCTGAATTCTGGTAGTTTTAGAGTTTTATACCCAGCATATAAGGGGAGGGGCTCAGAAGTTCATAGTCTGTAGAAGTCACATAAAAGCATTTTTTTTCTTTCATTTTCTGGGCAAGTTAACCCTTCAAGGACAGTACCTGAGAAGAAGAGAGCTTCTTCTCCTCTTTTTTTTTTTTTCTCCCCTGCCAGCTATTACCTGGAGTCCAATTGGTAACTTCTCTTATCTTAGAAATGTAGACATCTGTGTGAAGCCCCAGCTCAAGGCTAGAGGCCAGGCTTACACATTTTTACAAACTACTCTACTGGATACATGTTTGTGAGAAACTAAGAAGGGGGTGTCCAGTATCTGAAAGGTTGATTATTTTCCTGGCTAGTGGCCAAGTAAAACCTGGAAACATGAAAATTAGAAGTTTATCTACATTTCAGTCTTTTGTAGAGACTCTTTTTGCTGACAGTCCTAAAATCAGCCAAGGTGAAGATTTCTGGAGAAGCCCAGTTAAGACTTTTCTGTGGAGAAAGGGGGTGCAACTTCAATGAAACTAAAAATGTGTCTTATCCCATAAAAGCAATTTTTTTAAACTTAAGTATTTATTTTGTTTTGAATGTACCTCCTCTTTGCACCTATTTCCCTGGTTTCAACTGCATGGGCTAACATAGCTGTAACCTTATGCTATCAAGTAACTATATATTATCAGGGTTCAGAAGCACAGTATTTTCTATAGGCTATGATACTGGTTGAGGAATATTATATATATTATTTTTTCTTACATACACATTTGATATCTTCCCTGTATGTTTTTTCCCCTTATTGTTCCTCTTCCTATCTGCTCTTAGGTAATTAACTACCTAACAATAATGGTAACCTAGCTTTCCCAGTCAAATTTATTAGAGAGGGAGAATTAGATTTTGTGTTTTAAAGATCATTAAGGTAACTATAGTCCATATTTCAAAATAACTAAGTCAAAAATTTCCTAGCACATAAAATAATAAATGTTTGAGAAGTAGTAAATGCTATTTATCCTGATTTGTTCAATACATATTGTATACATATATCTGATTATTGCACTATATCCCACCAACATGAATTTAATGTGTCAATTAAACATAAAAAATGTTAAGTAGATACTGAACTGTGAAACAATGCTGTCTCCAATTTAAAAGTGTTCTATGGCAAAGCCTTCTGGACATTCACTTTGAAAAATCAGCTTCTATTTTATCAGTGGGGCAAAGTTTCCCTTTTCTTTGCCCAATGACTTATTTAATTTTTTATCTACATCATAGCTATTTATATTAAAGACACTTAATAATAATGAGAAAATAAAGTGCTCTTTATAGAAAACATCCTGAGCATAATAGTAAGTATTCTGTCACTTAAAACGTGGATTTTTATTCATTGCAAACTCTTACAACCTTTCCCTGAAATGAGCTTCCTGTTGTGATTCCTCCTGTATGCCATAACTTACTGCTCATTAGCAGCTGGTTTATTCTTCACTGAAATTGTTTCTCATAACTGCTGTTCTATGAGTAAATTGGTGAGACAAATAAAGATATGTCAGTTTTCTAAATACATCCTTTTTATTCTCTATGAATAATGTTTATATAGTACACATCAAGCCAACAATCTATGGCTCTAATAAAAGGGTGGTGGTAAATAAATGTTAGTATAAATTAATTAAGCTTCCTTAGTTTCAAGGATAAGTAAGATGCTTTGTCAAAAGACTGGGTGTTACATCAATAAGTGTGCCAGAAATATTCTAGAGATTTTTCACATGAAGAAGTTTTTGGCTCTTTATCTATTTCAAATATAAGAATAAAAGTAT
Organism: Callospermophilus lateralis; assembly: GCF_048772815.1. Classification (NCBI taxonomy): domain Eukaryota; kingdom Metazoa; phylum Chordata; class Mammalia; order Rodentia; family Sciuridae; genus Callospermophilus; species Callospermophilus lateralis. Next base: position 79,854,072 of record NC_135325.1, on the reverse strand, counting down.
CAAATACTTTTTCAACACTCCCATAATTTCCTATATTTTCTTCTTAGAATCACTTAGCCAATTTCTTTTCTCTTTCTTTATTGATGAACAAGAGCTCTTTCTTTTACAAAACAAGCTTGCTTTTTTTGGTTAATTTTATATTTTCTGGTATCTTGATTCTTCACTTATCTTTGTTCCCTCTCTCATACACAAACTATCTTCTTTCTTTTCTTCTACCAACAAATACACAATAATTCATCCTCTGAAAAATAAATGACATATATCATTCCCATCATTCTTCTTAATCCCTTCTTCCTTCTACCAGTACACATATCAAAATAATAAGTAATGACCCACCATTGTGGCACACATACAAGGCTGATATAGGAAGACCACAAATTAAAGAATGGTCTTAGCATCTAGGCCCTAAACAAATTAACAAATCCTGTCTCTAAATTTAAAAAGTAAAATGGCTGGGAATTAGCTCAGTAGTAGAACATCCATGGGTTAATTCCCCAGTATCAAAAAAAAAAAAAAAAGAAAGAAAGATAGAAAATAAGTAATGCATTCATATTTCACTTTCAGATGTAATATTTATCCATAAGATTCTGAATTCCACTTTTATTATCCTCATTGTAATTGATGTTTCATAAATCAAGAACACCATAAATATAAATTTAAAAAACTGTTCTTAGTACTCAATATAATTTGTATGTAGAAAATTTTAATCTGATGATTACCCTCTTTTAAAAATTTTATTCTTCATCTTCAGCAGCAATACCCACTTTTGTTTCTTATTCAACATATAATATTCATTCTTCATTCATTTCTTTTTATTTAATGTTTCATTAAATAAATATATTCCTTAAAATTATGCCACTAGGCCTTTTCTCTGCTACAGATTTAAACCAGGGAACCTTAAACCACCCATGTAATTTAAACCAATATATTTCATTGAACTGGAAACCACACCACACATTTAATCCAGACCTGTCTTATGAGATTTTCTATGAATTTGAAATTTTTTTAATGGTATTCACATATTGTTATTTAGGTTTTAATATATCCAAACATATATATGTACATACATAATTCCTTTCCCAAATTCATTATTTTCATTGTGTTTCTGTCTCAGTGGAATCAAAATATTTCAGAAAAGACTACAATAATATATTTAACAAGTATTTACTATTACACTAATGGTACTTTGATTTTCTCTAGTTAAATTTTTTGTGATATAGATAATGTTCTCCCTTTCAAACGAGAGGTCATATAATTTAAGATATTTAGCAACTTGATTAAAGCAGTATGATATTTGGTGGGAGTTTTAGAATTTGAACTCAAGTGTTCCAAGTTTCACTTTCCATAAGACACATGCAAAGTTCCAGTTACACTAAAAAACTTGAAGTTCTAGTCATTTTTCTTTTTCTTTCAGCCTCATTCCAAAAATAAATATTCAATATACCTTAGAAGTTTTAGCTCTAAGATGTGTTTCATTTTTATTTGCCACTGCTAATGTCTTCATCATTTTCTATCATAAAAGCAGAAAAGACCTGAGACCTGTTAACTGCTTATATTTCTAATCATATTGCATATGATTGTTAACATTGCTTTTTGAAAACAGTCCTTTTAATGTGTCAGTGTACTGCTACAAGTTGCCTGAAGAGAAAACAAAAAGATAGAATTATATCCAAAATCACTCATGATCTTTTATTACTTAACAGCCTATCTGATGTATTTTCATTTGTTCTTATTTGAAATGTATACCTTCCTACTTAAACCACTAAATGAGACTTTTCTTTTTTTTCATCCTGATAATTTTTCCCATAAAATTTCCATACTTTTAATGCCTTTTCCTTTTTAAAAAATCTGAAAAATTTTCTAGAAATAGACTCACATATATATGACCAGCAATTTGATTTTAAACACAGGTACAGATGAATTCAACGGAGAATAATTATTTCATTAAATAACACTGAAAAAAGTGGACATACATGTTTAAAACAAAGAAATAATTTTAAAAAATTTGAATTGTATGCAAAATCTAGTCTGTGATAGTTCATACACCTAAATGTAAAACACAAAATTAGACAACTTCAAGAATAAAACATAACAGAAAGTCTTTGCTACCTTGGGTTAAGAAGAAATTCCTAAATATTTCACCAAAAGTGAATTCATACAAAAAATAGTAGATAAGTTAGGCACAAACATAATTATTTCTGCTTTTCTTAACTGTATTGTTAAAATAATGAAAATAAAATCTATACACTGATAGAAAACATCTACAAATAATGGGGCTTGTAACCAAAATATATAAAGGATGCTTACATCTCAATATCATGTAAACAACAATCCTGTCAAGGGGAGAACAAAACATATGAATGGATACGTGAAAATACATATGGATGGTAAATGAGCATATGAAAGAGAAACTCCTTTTGTTATCAGGGAAATTCTGTTGGAAAACATGATATTACTCTAAATATGTATTTTGAATGGCTGAAATATGTTTCTCATTGCATATAAAGTGTTGAAAATATACAGCAAATGGAGTTTTCATGCATTGTTTGCTGGAAAGAAAAATAATATAGTTACTTGAGAAACTGGTAGCTTCTCATAAAATCAATCAGATACTTATTTTACCAGCTAATAAAATGGCTAGGTATTTTCTAAACTGAAATGAAAATTTAATTTCACAAAAATCCTGTATACAAATGTTTACAACTTCTTTTATTTCGTAATTGCCAGAAAACAGAACGCAAATATTCTTCAGCTTGTTAAGACATAAAGAGACCATAACACATTTATTCAGTGAACACTACTATGTTATTAAAAACAAATGAATCTAACGTATGCTCAACAATATGAATAAATCTCAAATAATTTTTTTAGAAAAAGTAAAACATTCAAGAGGCTGCATTCCATATGATTCTTGTTAATATGACATTCATAAATAGACAAAATGAAATACTAGGTTCAGATAAATGATTGATTGTTGCCAAGGCAAAGAGCAATAATAAAATATTTTAGACAGATGAAATTAATGTAAATCTTCATTCTTGTGATGGTTATATGATTGAACATATTTGACAAAACTCATAGAACTCAATAGTGAAGAGAATGTCTTTTATTGTTTGTAAGTCATAATGCCCTAGGACTGTGTATGTATAGCTCAGTGCAAGAGCACTTGCCTAGCAAGCAGGAGGCCATGAAGTTTGATCTCCAGCACTACACAAACAAAAAAATGTAATCTCTTAAAAAAAAAGAAAAGAAAAAATTACCTAGATCATTAGGAAAAATGAATAGAATCTTCCATTACATTATTTTCCAATGTCTTTAATTTAACTTGAAGTAGTTTCCAATTTCTATCTCCTTAGCAGTTTTTTTTTCATATATTTACAGTTCTCAAAGTGGAGTATATTCAATAAACAATTGCACATTCATTATTGATTAACTTGTTTGTTGAATGCTTACTTTCTCTTAAACTCTATGATAATCTCTAAGCATACAGTGTTAACTCAATAGCAACATGTCCATTTTTTTTCATGGAGCTTATGTTCCAACAACAAATATATCAAATATTTAAACTAGGGAAATTATATAAACAGATAAATGAAGGAACTGAAGGAAACATTATACAAACAAAGCATGAGAATGACAATTATTTAAGCAAAGATAATTTCTGAGAACTTGCATTCTTTTGAAGGGAATATATAAGCTAACATCTGAAGGATGAGATAAAGCTATCCCTACAAAAATGTAGAGTAAGAATTTTCTAGAAAGACAGAAGAAAAAATTCAGGGACATTAAGGCAGGAAAGGGATATGGTTTCATGGTTATATAATTTAAATTTAAATAAAATTAAAAAAAATAATAATTGCTGTGTTTCAACCATCACATTTTATGGTCTCTGTAGTTACATGTGAAAGTAATAATTATATTGAACAGGACAGTTACATATTACTTTCATTATTGTGAATTTTCTATTGAACAATGTTAAGCTACAAATATATATTAATATAGTAATGGTAAAAAATAAAGAATTTTCTAGTGAGTGAAATGTAGGTTTTCAAAAAAATGGAATAAACAAAAATGAATATGTGTCTTTCATTATATTATAAAATTTTAAATCTTCCAATACATTATTTTCCAATGTCTTTAATTTAAGTTGAAGTCCCTGTTTGGCTACCCTATGTTCCTGTGTACACTATGTTTTGGCTACACTCAGTACATGCTCAGTAGATATCATCTAATATGTATTTTTAAGGTCCAAGAGAACTGGTAGAGGAACATACTATATTTGACCAATTGGAAATGCCCACTACCCTTTGGGAAGATTTACTGGCCATTTTCAGAATGTCTATGCATATAATATGAAAAAGCTGCTCTCAACTTCCTCCCAAACTTTTAAAACTGTTTGCTTAATCTAGACATTCTATATATAAGGAGGTTGACAATGTATGAAAGAATAAGAAAATAACACAAATGTCCATTTGTTTTAAAAAATCAGAAATGTCTTCTGGAAGTGACTTTGAAGTGAAGTTGTTAGACCACCTCTTGGAGAAACCTTTTGGCTATGATTGTTCAGTGGATTGGAGGACATAGAGAAGACATTGACAGTGTGAGAAGAAAGAGGTCCTGTGTCAGACTGGTTATATGTAAAAGACATTTTTGTATTATAACTATAGTTTAGTGTGTACATTTTAGTCCTCATTACTGTATATATAGTTGACAATGCTAAGTAATTTTTGTTGAAACATCTAGGCTTTCTATATGTTCTAAAGTGCATGTTATATATTAAAAGTGAAAGTGGGGGCTGGGGATGTGGCTCAAGTTGTAGTGCACTTACCTAGCACATGTGAGGCCCTGGGTTTGATTCTCAGCACCACATAAAAATAAAATAAAGATATTGTGTCCACCTAAAAAACTAAAAAATAAATATTTTTTTTAAAAGTGGAAGTGGTAAAATATAACATTTTTAAAATTTCTTATTGTTAAATTTTTTATGAAAATTTTTTGAGGAAATAGCCACCCCCCCCTTTGAGTAGTACATATTGTGTGCATGGTGTGCATACAATGAGGCAAGAGTAACCATTGTTCCTTATGCTTTTAGGTATTGTTTTACTTTGCTGTATTAATAGTGTGTATAAAATACAAATGAGTTCTTATCTACATCTAGTTTTTCTATATGTTAAGGAGATTGCCAGTGTATGACAAAAGTAGAATTATACTTTTATAAACCAATTTTGTATTAAAAGTGCTAGAAAGGATTGTCTTCTGAAAATTTGAGCATTATAACCTACTAGGTCGATGAAAGAATAGAATACTCATGTTATGAAGAAATCTTCAAATTAGAACTATTGTTACATATGTGAAGTTTATTCAAGACTGTCATGTACATAGTAGAAAAATTGAATCCTTACTTGAAACATCTAGTCTGTCAAGATGTTTAGAAGTGCCCAAGGCATGTTAAATGTAGAGGTAGTAGAATATCAACTTTAAATATATTTTTGCTAAATTTTATATGAAATACTGTCTTTTAGGAATGAAACTGTTAAATCAACTAAGTGAGCAAAATAATACAATCTGTACTGATCAGTGAGGTGGAGGAGGATGAGAGAAGCAAATCAAAAGGTAATATTTTAGTTTGTTCATAACTGGACATTTTCAGACACCAGTTTCCTTTATTTTTGCTGTATATAGTATATATAAGGAAAATTGAGTCCCAATTTTCCATTATCTATTCTCTTGTTATAAATTTATAAAATTATTGGGAAAATGTTTGCCAATGTATAATAAAGTAGGAGTAAAATTAGCACACATCGTACATTTTGTGTTGAAATTCATAAGAAAGCTTGTACTTTATAAATGACTTTTCAGAAATAAATTTGTTGAACTATCTCAAACCATTATATATGCCTATACTTGCCCACTGGACTGAAAGTAAAGAGAAGGAAGTGAGGAGGGAAAGATTCAAGGACAAAATGGTCATATTAGAAGATACATCAGATTATAACTATTGGTACATGTGTAATCTTGTTTACCAGTGCTCTGTGCATAGTGGACAAATTCTTACATGTAATATCTAGTCCTTGTATATATTTAGAAGTGTTTGATATATTTTAAAATAGAAGGAGTAGAATAAAACTTTTTGTAAATAGCTTTTAAAATCTTAAGGGAAAAACTATGTTTGGGATTATTAAACCACCTCTGAACATAACACTGTCTGTACTTTTTTGTTTGGTTGAAAGAGGTGGGAGGGAAGAAGTTCAAAAGGTATTTTATTATAATGTACTGTAAACTTTCAGCTTACCAATTGCCTGTAATAGATACTCCATTTATCATTGCTGTATTGTATGTGTACAGGACAAAGGAGTCGTAATTTTGTTAGATCTATTCTGTAGATATTAAAGAGATTGCCAATGTATGACAAAAGTAGTAAACAAAACCATCTCTTATACTTTATGTTAAAATTCATAAAAAAGTAATCTTCTGAAAACATTTTTTTTGAATTGAAATTATAACATCACTTCTGAGTGATACAAGTGTCTATATCACATGTGACATAGGAAAAAAGAGAGGAAGAAATGAAAGATTTTAGGCCAGAATTATTCTACTGAGAAAACACTTTCAAATATAACCATTGCTACATGTGTGTCGTTTATTCAACACTACTGTGTACATAGTGGACAAACTTAAGTCCATATTTGAAGCATCTAATATTCCTAGATGTTTAGAAGTGCTCAAATTATGTTAAAAGTAGAGGTAGTAAATACAACATTTTGTATACATCATTTTGTAAATATTCACAATAAAATAACAGTATTTTGGAAATGGAATGATCAAAAAACTTCTCTGAGTAGTGTATATTACATTTGTTAAGGTTCAGGAAGGAAGAAGGAAAAGAAAGTTTGAAGGGTTTTAAACCAGTGTATTTTATCTGAAGAAAGAATTATCATTGCCTCCTATGCCTATGGGTTTGTTTCATGATGCTCTGTGAATGCTATATATAAAAGACAAAGGATTCATAATTTGCTTCTATCTAGATGTTAAAGATGTTGGCATATATATGGCAAAAGTAGGGTTAGTAAACTAATACATGGAGTACAATTTGTTTTACCATTCATAGGAATATTGCAAAATTACAACAGACCCACACCAAGGCACATTATTATGAATATGCACAACAGGCAGAGTAAGGAAAGAATTTTATAGTCTGCCAGAGAAAAATATCCAGTAACATATAGAAGAAATCCAATTTGGATCTCAGCTGATTTTTCAACCCAGACACTTAAATCTAGGAGGTTTTGGAATAGCATGTACCAAGCTCTTAAAGAAAATGGATGTCAACCAAGAATACTATCACCCATGTTAGTCTTCTAAGGCCACCATAGAAAAAGTAACAAAAACCAGGTGACATAAGCAACAGATATATATACATATATATGTTTTGTTTTGTTTTGTTTTTCTAGAGACCAAAAATTTAAGATCAAAATGCTATCATGGGTGGTTTCTGGTCTGGTCTTTCTTTTTCATTTTCAAACAGCCACTTTTTAACTGTGTCCTCATGTGAGAATTCCTTTATATCTACACAGATAGACAAGGAGATTTCTGTGTCCTTTCCTCTTCTTATAAGGACAACAGTTCAACTGGATTAGAATTCTATCCTTATGACTGCATTTAATCTTTTTTTAGCCTCTCTTTAATACTTATCAGGTAATTTATTATAAGTCTTGACTGTTAGATTTCATTTTGTTAACTTTTTAAAATTTCTTACATACATGGCAATAGTGGAGTGCATTATAATCATAATTATTCATTCACAACACCATTTTTCATAACTCTGTATATAAAGTATGTTCACTGCAAATTATGCCATTATACATGAGCTCTCCTCCTCCTCCTCCTCCTCCTCCTCCTTCTTCTCCTTCTTCTTCTTCTTCTTCTTCTTCTTCTTCTTCTTCTTCTTCTTCTTATTATTATTATTATTATTATTACATTACAATTCTTAATACAACTTTATACCTCAATTTATCATAATCTTAACTATTTCCTTAAAGTACATGTCTACAGATAGAGTCACATTGAGTTTTAAAGATTCAAATTATAAATTTTGGGGAAGTTCTCAATTCCATTTTTAATACCATCTTTAAGAATTTCCTTTTGTTTGTTGTATCATTTCCAGGATTTTTAGTTCTAAGAATTGGGAGAAATTGGGAAGGAGAATCTATGCCATCTTGCCAAGCCAAAAACCAATCTCAACAATATAAATAACACTAAACAATAAAGAGAATCTTCAAAATACTTAAACAAAACAAAACTTTTTTAATGAAAAGAATTTGACATATATGATCAATGCAAAAATGATGGCTAATAATGAAATTGAATACCTTTCTTTCTGTAAAACTATGGTGTTTTCTAGTATGGCAGATATTATATGAATCTTTGATAAATTTTAAAAATATGGTCTTAAATGCAGTGATTTTTGCAGAATCTGACTAATTTTTTTTCATTGTATAAATGTTCTTGGATTACAGAATTGATGTAATTTCTACAACCACATTGGTATATTTATTATTTATTTCAATCAAGATTGGAATAGTTATATTGTTTTCACCTTCAAAAAAATACAAGGAAGTGATAATTTTTTGAATGTGTGCCTCTGGAAGCCATTCCTAAGGAAAAACAGAATATTGTTGTTCCAGATGTTGAAGATGGGCTGGGGTTGTGGCTCAGCAATATAATGCTCACCTAGTGTATGTGAGGCCCTGGGTGTGATTCTCAGCACATATAAATAAATAAAATAAAGATGTTATGTTAAACTTCAACTAAAAATTAATATTAAAAAGATGTTGAATGTGATATTGTGAGGTAAAAAACATGGGAATGAGATGTGGTGGTTGTTCTCATTTTAAAGAGGTTCTTAAATAGAAATAAATAAAAATAAAAATAATAATAATTTTTATTATTGTTATTATTATTTAAAGCTACTTACAAACTGTATGGAATGGGATGATGAAAGTGGACATCCTTGGCTTGTTCCTGATTTTAGAGTAAATGCTTTCAGCTTTTTGCTATTTTTTGTAATGTTGGCCTTGGGTTTGTCGTGGATAGTCTTTACAATGTTAAGTTTAACCTTAGTTTCTCTATTACTTTGAATATGAATGGGTGCTGGACTTTGTCAAATGCTTTTTCAACATGTATTTGAGAAATATATTGACTGGAGATCATAATGCTAATTTAAATAAGCCAGACCTAGAAAGTGAATTTTCAAGTGATTTCTCTGATATGTGTGAAAGCTATACCAAAAAAGAGGGGAAAAAAAAAGAAAATGGATGAATTCTGTCAAAGTAGAAAAAATGTCAGTGGAGCAGAGGAAGGGGGTTGAAGGGGAGGGAGGAGAGATGAGATGAAGGGAGATTAGCAGAATGAATTTGACCCAATTTCCCTATATACATTATATATGAATACACCACAGTGAATCTCATCTTAATGTATATCCACAAGGTACTAATTAAAAAAAAAAAATATATATATATATATATATATATATATATAGCAAAAAGATCAGTAGAACAGAGGGAAGGGAACAAGGGAAGGGAAAAGAGGAGGAAAAGAAAAAATGCTAGGACCTGAATTAAAGAAAAATACATAACGTGCATTTATAATTATGTCAAAAGGAATCCTAATGTTATGTATAACTAAAATGAAATGAAGAAAACGAGAAAACTTGTACAGATAGTTTTATGAGACAGTAGTATCTGTACTACTGGAACTTTATCTAGAGAGAGTTCAGATGCTTAGTTCTCCAATATATTCTTGTGAGAGTTGAGTTTACAGATCTGTCCTACCAGGACCCATATAGTACTGAGATAGTCTGATCATATTAAAGTACTATTTTGGAGATTAATATTTTGAATTAAAAAATAAAATATTTAAAATTGTGTCCTTTGTGGAATGACTTGCATTGCAGTTATTCTGACAGGCGAAAAACAAGAATGTTTGTATGAAATATGATTTTTTTTTACTTCATGGCAGATCTAACAAATTAATGATTTGATGAAGATAAGCAACATTTCCAAAATGATAAATTTTTGAATCCAAACACAACCAATTTGAAGACTTTTGGTCCTAGGTAATCGAAAAATCATTGTTTACTTAAACATGAGCCATTTTTGTTGTATGATCTGCTATTATTGAATTTTCATCTTTCAATTACAATCAGAAATATTAACAAATTCAAAATATTGAGGATTAAATTAAGATTTTTTTCCCCAATAAGATATGTTATAGTCAGTTTTTTTTTTCCACCTTGCCCCAAATATATGACAGGAACAATTAGAGGAGGAAAAGTTTATGGGCGGGGTAGGTTCATGGATTCAGAGGTCTCAGTCCATAGATAGTCAGCTCCATTTCTTAGGCCTTGAGGTGAGGCAAAAAATCATGGTGGAATAATATGGCAGAGGAAAGCAGGTCGGAGTATTGTCACCAATAAGAGGGGAGAGGGGAGAGGGGAGAAGGGGAGAAAGGGGAGAGGGGAGAGGGGAGAGGAGAGAGGGGGACTAGTGTTTGACTCCACTCAATAAATTCAAAACATATACCCCAAGGCATGCTCTTAGGAATCCACCTCCTACAAGTACCATCCAGTTAATCCCTATTAGTGGATTGACATAATGATTAGGTTAAAACTCTAATAACCCAATCATTTCACCTCTAAGCTTTCATGCATTGTCTCACCCATAACCTTTTGGGGAATAGCAAACAATTAAATCATAACAGGATAAAACTTCAAAAAGAATAAATTACACATCAAGAACGTTAAGATTTCAACACTACTTACATATAGTCCTCCATCTTCCGGCCCACTTAGTCCTTTCAGAACACTTCTTTCCCTGAATCACAAGATAGATTTCAACAAGATTTAGCAATGCAGGCACAGCAAGATTAACAGATGATCACTATATTACAGTATTGATTTTCTAATCAATTTCTTTCAAAACTTACCATATATCAATGTAAATTGCATAGATAAAAGTTAGTATTTATTAAAATATTTTTATAACAAATTTATTTTATATCTATAATAGACCTGGAAAAAATTTTAGTACATTGATGTGATTAATAAGATATTATACATATTGCACTGTGTATATATATATATATATATATATATATATATATATATATATATATAATTTTAAAAAGAAACATATATTATTCCTAACCTGTTTTGGTAGTATAGACATATTTCTGTTTTGATCTAATCTATTAGCTCATACAGTATATTACATGTTTAATCCATGTAAAATTAACAAATTATAATTTTAATATCAAACAATTAAAAGGCAAACAGCCAACAATTCATGTTTGCATGGCATGCTGAATTGTAGCAAAATCATTTCTGAAGTTAAAAAATGCTCTTCAAATGAGTTATCATTCTTCTGAAGAATGTTGTTTGGATTCTTTTGCATATTACATTCTATAAATAAAATGATTTCAGAACAAGGTTACTAATTATATTTTCCACCTAGGTTGGCCATGAACCAATTGGACATAGGATCATCATATATTTGTCCAAGAATTCTAGTATAGATTTTGGTCCTTTGATCAACTTTAGAATGGCATTGCATCTACAATAACACAATTTGTAACCAGAAGTTTCCAGAAGCAGCATAATACACCAGCTAGGTAAACAGTTCTGCCTTCTTCCCTTCATTCTTTGCCTTTTCTCTAACCTGATTCATATCACCATAATAATCATCACTCTACCAGTGTGTGTGTGTATATATGTATATATATATATATATGTATATATATATATATATGTATATGTATGCACATAAACTTACATATAAATTTTTTCATACTTTTCTTATGACTGAGATTTTTTTCTATCAAGATATATAACATCAAGCAAGGCACAGGGGCACACTCCTGTAATCTCAGTTACTTGAGAAGCTGAGGCAAGAGGATCACAAGTTCCATGACAGCCTCAGCCACTTAGTGAGGCCCTAAGCAATTCAGTGGGATTCTGTCTCTAATCAAATATAAAAAATGGCTGGGGATGTGACTCAGTGGTTAAGCCCCCCTTGATTTAATTCCCAGTACCAAAAACAAACAAACAAACAACAACAGCAACAAAGGGTGATATGATCAGGAACATTTATTCTTCTTTAAAAATAAAACATCTCATATTTAATTTCTACCAAATTTGTTATTTTCTACTGATATGCTAACATTTTGTTTCATTTGATTTCTTTTTGTTATTTTTTACTTCAATGATAGCATTTGTTTAATATTTTAAAGTGTTTTCTATTTAACAAACTTTTATAAATCACTAACTATGCATCAAGCAGTGTTGCCTGATGTCCTGGACTATATCAATATCCCTTATTATTTATCACTTATGTTATTTTTATAAGTAATAATAGAAACATAGGAATCACCTACTATTTACACCATAGTCTTGTGTTTTATTTATATAGATAATAACCTCATTAAGTAGGTTAATATTACTATCCCCATTCTCCCAAGAGAAAACTGAGGCAGAGAGGTAAAATAACTTTAATCACAAAGCTAGCAGTAGAAGATCTTGGATTGAATTTGAGGCAATTTGATCACAGAAGTTGTGCTTAGTAAGCTAAAAACATTTTTTTCAGACTGTTTTCACTAATATCAAAATTATAGATATGCACTGTTGGATTATATATTGATAGCATGATTTTTACAATTGGTATCTAATGAAGACAGATTAAGCAAAAAACAGAATATCTTTTTAATATCCACAATAATTGAATAGTTAAGCAGAAAATAGTTCTCACAAGTAAGCCATATTTGAACTGATTTGTAGCTTGTAAACAAGGAACAAATACTTTGTAAACAGGGTATTTACCAGTTTCATTATTTCTCATAATGTGTATACGAAAGGAAACTCACTTCTAGAAAGCTGTTTGAAAGTTCACAAATACAATTCCCTGGTTTTCTAAATATCTGTAAGGCAGTTTTTAATAAGGTCTTCCTGTAGGAGTTTCAACTCTTTGTACTCTGGACCTGGCATATAAAAAATATAAAATACTGAAAAAAAGGGGCTCATTCAGAATGGCCTATGGCCAGTTTGTGTATGATTTATACAAGGAAATAGCACTACAATGAAGTATTCTATTTTTTTTTTTTTCTGATATGTCCCAACAAGTGGGTAAAAGAGATTTTTGGATAGTCATTTATTTGGGTTTTCATACAAGGCTTTTTGGGAAAATGAGTGATGTGTTATAAAGTGTGTCAATTAATTTCACTTATAAATTGGAGCTGTCTTTTGTTTTCGGATCAATTTTATCTTATAGTATATAGGGAAATCATGCATATTGAAGGGTTTAGATTTAAGAATTAGTAATGCTTTAGAAAATACCTATAGGGCAATGAGGTAGTAAGTAGAATTATCACTGCACAATTAATTTTTTTCTCCAGTAGCTTCATTAATAAGGAATTTCTGCCATTTTACCTTCATTAGAAAATTTGTGACTTTAAGACATGGAAGTACAAAAGAGAAATAGCTCATGAAAAGAAGAGCTGATAATAAGTTCATTAAAAAGAATAGAATATAGAAATATAAGCCTATTAACTCTCAAATACTTAGGTACATAGGGATAAAGTGCCTTAAATAGCATTTTTCTTAAGAATAAATTGATTTTACACAAATTTGTTGTCAGTTAAAAAGCTATAGTTGTTAGTTCAAGGTACATTTTTAAATTGTGTTTATTCATGAATAACCCTTTAATTGTCTTGTAAGAAATATTTTATACATCATATAGGATATGAAATGTCCATATTATAAGCAGTGTCATTATGTTAATATGAAGAGTAATGATAAATATATGCTATTAGCATTTGATAGAATAATAATGACATTTTCATGCTAATATCATTAGGGTTATTCTGAATAAAAAGTAAATACACCTTAAATGCATATATTTTTGAACAAGCAATTTGATTTTAATTATAAATTTACCCTAGAATCACCAAAATTCACAAGCTGTAAGTACAAAAGGAAAGAAAGAATAAACAAGGATTCATGGAGGAAGACTAAGGCAGCATCATAGTTAGATGGGAAAAAAATGAAGAGAAAAAAATGATAGACTTTTTTTTTAGAGACATATTTTTAACTAAGATTTCATTTATTATTTCATTTATTATTTTTCCATAATAAAATACATGTCTTACACTTATATTCAAAGTTAAATTCCAATGATAAATGCATTGGTAGAGGAAAATATGGTGGTATTTCTTTTCGGCATTGATTATTTCCCTTATTAGGTGATTAAATCAGCATTTATTACAAATGCTGATCAACATTGAAATCGCTATGAAAAGGGAGTCACAATTTATTAGCGCATATAAATATCTCAAATAATCTTATTATGTTTGACATTTTCAATTTTTAAATAAATAAACAATGTACAGTCTTAAAAGCTTTACTTTTCAATTGTGTCTTTGTTATCATAGTACAGTGTAGTAGTATAAAATCCCTGTCTGCATGGACTTTTTCTAAATTTTGCATGATAATATAAGTAGTTTAGCATTGTTGAAAACTTAGGATTTTAGACTAATGATATGCCTTGAATTCTTGGTTCACCCAAGTATCTACTAAGTGGCGTGGGAAAATTAATCTCTTTGATTCTTATTTTTACTCAGGTAAAGTAAATGATAATATTTCAACATTTCTGAAAACATTAAAGGCAATGATGTAATTTAAGTTTTTACCACTATAACTAGCATTAAGTGCATTTAGCAAATGGTCCACAATTTATTTGCAAAGTGAACAAATATAAAAAAAATCAACATTTTTGTTAGAAAATAAGCCCCAAAATATCTGTATCATGTTTTATTATTTAATTTCATCAATTCATTCTTTTTGTTGTCCTTGTTGTACTAGGAATTGAACCTAGGACATCGCTTTTGCTAAATAAGCACTCTGCTACTGAGATAAATACCCAGTCCTTTTTTAAATTTTATTTTGAGACTAGTTTTCATTAATTTGCTCCAACTAGCTTTGAAATTTTAATCCTCCTGCCTCAGTTTCCCATGTAGCTGAGCTTACCAACATGCATCACCATACCCAGATACCAAGTCATCATTTTTCAGTATTCATAAAAGATGCGATTTACATAATTAACTAAAATTCCCTCTCAATGTAATCTGGTAATATAAATTTATTAGCATAGCATTCACTTTTGTAAAATGATATAATCTATGGAAATTCTGAAAAAATAAATGAAAATCAGGTATAAGAATAAAAATCTTATATTTATGTAAGATACTAATTTGTATACTAAGACAAAATAATTACTATATTTAAAGTAGACAACTCAATGCAATTGGTTTCTGGGCTTAAGAAATTATTAAGTATACCTATCAAGCACTATGATTTATAAATACTGATGTTTCCTATTGGTGTCATATAAAAGAATAGGGTATAAACTCAAAATTACCAAAATCTGACAAGTAATTCCCAAACTTTAAAAATTATCATTAGGAAAATGGAATTCTCAGCATTATACTATAGAAGGTTATTATTTACTGATCTAGTAAGTACTCAGAAGTTTGTTGTGGAAATATCTATGGCATCAATAGGTAGACTTAGAAATATCAAAGTGAGGGATGTATCTAAATTAAAGAATTAGAAAGCATTAAGAAATTGATGGTTTAAGGTACTCATGGCTGTGCTGTGTTCACCTTCATTCATGAAATAACTTAAACCTGAATATAATCCCAAAAGTTTTATATCTGTTTGTAATTTGAGTAAAGAATTGAAGAGATGCCCGCCAAAAGAAATATATGAAAATAAAACCATGAAAGCTAAGTGTAGTATAATATATGGTATTAAAATGGATTTTTAAATCAAGTTTAAGAACAAAATTTGATTTTGATATTGTTGTGTTCACATCATACTTGCATGATATAATGCATTTTGCTAAGAATTGCAAAGAATATGTCCTGTTGGTTATACAAAAAGAAGATATAGTCTATATTACAAGAAAAAAAGTCATTGTTCTACATGGTAAAACGATATTTGGATATAATAAAAATGGTGAAGCTTCTGTTTCAAAATTATTTCCTTTTATTAATATTATAAAAATAATGTATTTTATAAAAAGTTTCACTAAAATATGGCACATTTCTTATCAATGATTACAAAATCTTTCACTCCTTAAAAATTTAACCATTTTCAGATATTAAGCTAATATGTCATTAGAATACATAAGTTACAGCATTTCAAAATACTTCATAAGGCTTAATCTCAAGTAATGTTTTATAATCATAATTGATTATTTATGGTTTATTTAAATAATGTACCTGAGGGATGATATTTTTATTATAATTTATTCAAAATAATGAATAATAAATGATACACAATTGTTCTATTGGATAATACAATTATTTAATTTCATTTTAATTTTTACTGCACTCTCAACAACTTGAAGTGCAGCAATCTTTCATAACTAATTTAACAATGATCTGCATGTGGCATGGAACAATAAATATTTGATAAATCCGACTTCTATATTATAGAAGTTTTGTTTCAATGCATTTTATAAATGGTACTGGTATCCCTACTATGAACTTCAAAAGACATATCTTTCAAAGCGTACCAATTTTAAGACATGTTTAAGTACATGTTGTAAATTAGTGTCTTTAAAACATATGGAAAATTTAAAATATGCAAAACCGTATGATATTTAGAAATATGCCTATTATGGTTTGGATGTGAGGTGTCCCCAAAAAACTCACATGTGAGAAAAAGCAACAAGGTTCAGAGGAGAAATGATTGGGTTATGAGAGTTTTAACACAATCAGTGAATTAATTCCCTGAAAGAGATTAACTGAGTGGTAACCAAAGTGGTAGGGCATAGGTGGAAGAGGAGGGAATTGGGGGCATGACTTTGGGGTGTATATTTATATATAGAAAGTGAAGTATCTCTCTCTGCTTCTTGATCACCATGTGAGCTGCTTCTCTCTTCCAGACTCTTCTGCCATGAAATTCTGTCTTACCTTGAACCAAATCTGTGAACTAAGACCTCTGACACCATGAATCTGCAAATAAATTGTTGTTCCTCTACAATTGTTCTGGCCTGGTCCTTAGTCACATCAATGAAAAAGTTGACTAAAACTATGTCATAAAATTCTACATGTAATCAAGGAAATGGTAAATGAAATAAATGTAAGATTTTTCTTACATCTGTTAGATGCAGAATAAAATACATGTAATAATCAAAGAACAAAGAGAAAAATTAAAACTTAGTTTTTTATTTTTTAGCCTGGGTATCTATTTTTACCATCTTATATTTGCATGATACACTTGTCACAATTAATAGGTATGTCAGTCAGATTTGTTTTGTTGTGACCAAAATACCTGAAAAGAACAACATAGAAGAGGAAGGAAAATTCTACTTTGAGATCACAGTTTAAGAGTTTAACCCCATCGTCAACCACTTCTATTTTTCTGGAAGGAGGTGAGGCAGAAAACATCAAGGCAGAAGGACATAGCAGAGAAAACAGCATAGCTCAGGGCTGTCAGGAAGCAGAAAGAAAGCAAGGGAGTAGGAAAAAAAATAAAAATCTCAAAGGCATATCCCTAGTGACCTACTTCTAGTCACAATGTATCTGCTACAGTCATCACAGAAGTCCTTTCAAATAATTAATGAAATGGATTAATCCACTGACTTGATCACAGCATTGATAATCTAATTGTGTTACCTCTGAAAAGTCTTACACTATCTTAAAAGACTTTTTTGAAGGAACACTTCACATCCAAACCATAATATTCCACTTATAGTCTGCAAAAGTTCATGTATATCTCACAAATTGAAATGCATTTAGTCCATCTCCAAGAGACCCCATAGTCTTCATAGTTACAACACTTTTCAAAAGTCCAAGTCCAAAGTCTCATCCAAGAATTGAGGCAAACAGCTGGCTGTGAGCCCCTGTAAAAACTCAAAGAATGAGTTGCATTTTTCTAATATATAATGGCATAGAATAAACATTGTCATTGTGAAGGGGGGAAATAATGTCATAGAATGAAGGGATAGAACCAAAGAAAAACAGATGCCCAGCTGGACCAATAAGCCCTGTAGCTCCACATATGATCTTTGGGGCAAACATGAGCTCCAAAGAACTCAGGCAATACCACCACTTTGGAACAGCAAGCAATAGCCCACATGGCCTCATTCTTAGGCTGGCTCTATCCATATCAAGCATCTTTCTAGGACAGGTATTCCACATCTCTTAATCCCAGGGGTCTCCACTTCATCTTCAGGTTCCTTCTCACAGTTATATGCATTTATCTTTAGGGGCTGCCCACAAGGATTTCAAACGTTTTACACATTGCAAAGACTCTGATGCCTTCCTTTGAAATCTCAGTTTTAGCCTCTATGACCCCTTGAGTTCAGTATCCAGAATTCCTGAAGAATTCACCAGGTGAACAATACCAAGTCTTTTCTCAGTTTAAGCAGTAACTGGACCCCTTTGGACCATAGCTTCAGTGACCTCTGAGTGCCTGGGTGTTAGAGGATGGTGAAAGGACTCCTGGGAAGCAACTTCCTCTGACTATCCTATGTGAGCAGGGTGCCCAGAGTCTCATCATAGAGGAGTTTCACTTTTACATCTGTGAATCTGCCATGGGTATAGTCTTTCTGATTTTCTGATTCCTGAGTTGCCCTTAAGGGATCTTTCCTATTGCCTCTCTGCAAAGTACTTTGCTTCCCTTTTTAAAATATTTTTATTGACACATTATAATTACACAGATATGTGGGATCTTCTTGGCCATATGAATATATTCACATGACAAAATTTGATCTAATTTCTCAATACCACTCCTACTCCATCCCTCCTTATGCCTGCTGATCCACTTGCCCTATCCTTCTGATCTCACTTCTATTATTACTGTTATTATTATTATCATTAATTTATTGCATTATAATCTTTGATATATATATGTATGTATGTAATACATATATATTAGATGTGGAATTCATTGTAGTATGTTCATACATTAACGTATAATTTGGTAGATTTCAAAACCCACTATTTTTCCATGCATACCTACTTCAGCCCATTTCTCTATTAGTTTCCCTTCTATTTTTGTGAGATCTCCTTTTTAAGTTATTTTCCCCCTCTCTTTAGCTTCCACATATGAGAAAAATCATTCTGTCTTTGACTTTCTGAGTTTGGTTTATTTCATATAGCATAATAATTAATTATAACATTTATAAATACGTTAGATTTTTTATGTGAATATGTATACTTGCCTGTGTGTGTGTGTGTGTGTGTGTGTGTGTGAAGGATATATATATATATATATATATATATATATATATATATATATATATATATATCCTTCTATTTTTGGCGACAATGTGAGGACACATCACTCTCCCCTTCCCCAAATAAGGTACAACCTTGAAAGTTTAGAATATTCCCACCAGATCACCAAAACTGCCAGCAGTGTATTTATCTTGAACTTTCCATTCTCCTGAACTCTGAAAAAAACAAATTTCTGTTCTGTAAAAAATAAGAACTGTGTGTTATTATGTTATAATAGTACAAATGGACTAAGATAATGACCCAGACTTTGAGCACTACTTGCAGGCATTTTGTAGAGTGGTCCTTGATGTTAATCTTGATCACTTGGTTTAAAGTACTGTTTGCCAGATTACTATTAATTTATTCTTATTTCTGCATTTTTATACTGTATGATTTGCAAGAAATTCACTAGGTGCAGCCAACACTTAAAAAGTAGGGAATTGTGTTTACCTTTAGAAGTATGGAAAAATTAAATAAATTATTGAAAGTTTTCCTGTATGGGACATTTATGCATTCTCCTCATTTAATGATTCTGTTTGTTTATATGACACAAACCACAAATATTTGTTATTTGCATAGTACTCAAAATCCATTTTTTTGTTGTTCAAATTGTTCAAACTTTAAAAAAGGGGCTCATTCAGTTGGCTCCTGTGACCCTTCAATATATTTTTAGTATTTTAGTTTAATTTTTTTCTGGCAGTCATTTTGGTACTGAAAAGGCTGCAGGCTTATCTTCTAAAATTTTTGCTTTTGTGTGGTAAGCACCAGTTTTTCTATGAAGTCATAGTCCTTTATACTGGAGAATGGTTGAAATATTAAACTGGGTTAGATATCCTCGTTGCTAAAGAAGGGGTAATTGCTTTCAGTTTTCCTCAGGGGACAGAGCTGGGAAATACATGGATATATCTTAGTCTGCATATACTTGTGTATATCTAGAAATACTTATGTATTTCTATATTAAGTTAGATAGTTCATGCTAATTACTGCAACTTTCATCCACTACTACATAGTTCATTGAATTTACTCTCCTCATTTATCTGAAACTATTCTAGGCAGTTCTTTTTTTTTTTTTTTTTTTTTTTTTTTGCCACTCTGACCAAAGACCTAACAAGAACAATTAAAGGAAGAAAAGATTATATGGGGGCTCATGGGTTCGGAGGTCTCAGTCCAGAGATGTCCAATTCCATTCCTCAAGCAAGGAAGAACATCATGGCACAAGAATGTGATGGAGCAAAGCAGTTCAGAGCATTGTATATTCTGACAAATTTCTATGATCTTCTTCCCTTTTAAATAGGTATAATGTGTGTATTTGGGGTAAATATGGGAGTTCATAACCCAGTTGACTCAAATGTATGAAAGATGATATGTCACGAGCTTTGTAATTTTTTGAACAACCAATTAAAAAAAGAGTATATTCAGCCACAACACAGACTATTTATGTGCAATTTTAGTATGTCATCTTTCATAGCAATAAGAATGAAACTCATAAGAAATGAAGCTGACTTTTCACCATTTCTGTAAGGTAATAAATATATAAAGAAAAAAATAGGTATAATGTGCATACTTAAAGTTTAAGGTCATTCTTTACAGTTTTATAGAATTTGATATCTAAATAGTAGCATGTAATCATAATTATATTAGGTAGTAGTTTCACTGTGTTAAAAACACTCTGTTTAATTGATCATACAGGGCAATCCATTCCAAGCATCTGGAAGAAACTGATCTATTTACCATCATGACATTTTTACTATATTGAGTATACTGTAAATATCATCACATCATATGTGGTGTTTGGAGGTTGGGTTTTTTCACATAGCAGTATGAATTTTAGTGTTCATCCACATCTTAATGTGGCTTGTAACTCATTTCTTTTTATTGAGGTATAGTATTCCATTTTATTAATATATAATAGAATGTTTTTTTCTTAACCTGCTGAAGAACAACTCAGATGTTTTCAATTTTTACCATTAATAAACAAAGTCACCATTAACATCTTTGTTCAGATTCATGGAAAATTTGAGCAAAAATTACAAAGGTTTCTCTTAAACTATATCTTCCTTCTGCCTCTGATTTCCCTTGTAATTAATATATTGCATTAGTATAGTAAATTTATTATAATTTAGAACTTATTATATATTATTTTTCACAAAGTCCATGTTTCACATCAATTTTCATTCTAGATGTGATATATTCTGTGTATTTTGCCAAATATATAATTATACAGGTAATTGAACATAAAGTATCACACAGAATTTTTTCACATCCTTAAAATTCCCTCATGTTAGATTTATAGTGACATCAGGAAAAATGACAAAGGAGAAAACATAGGAACACTACCTCTCCACCTATAAAAAAATTTACAAGTGTTTCCTACTAAGATTATTTATTTTGGAATTTTGATGGTATTAGAATGCCTGCAGTCTTTTTTGAACAGCTTAACTAGTAAATTGCAGCTAAGATTTCTCTACTTTATCTGTTATTTTGGTGACAATTGCCCATCCCCTAACACCCAAGCATATGGTGTATTTATGTATGTTTTTTGCACAACTTGTTAAAGTCAGGGTGGGCAATAAGTTCCTTTTCTTCCAGAAAATGGCTTTCTATGTTTTGTTTATAGTTTTGTGTTTCTGATCTCAAAAGTGTGAACATGAAGATAGACTGCCATTGCATCAAGCCTACTGACAATTAAACTTCAAGATATATAGAAGTCACACCTGCTTTCTGTACATTCATAAACAACCATGTATATTTTTTTGGGGGGAAATATATAAGGAGTCAAGGAAAGACGTAGGCTGAGAAAAAAATGTCCAAAAGCCTCAGGCTGATTCCCAGGATAGATACACGTTATGACCCCCAAACTCTGAAAATTCTGAGATGGGGATTTTTCCTTATTTCTAAAATCACCACATTTTAATATTCAAATTAAAATTTTGAGCACCAAAACCAAAATATCCCATTCACAGGAAGACAATAAAATTTAAAATATACCTGATAAAAGCCCAGATATTAAATTATTTAAAAGATACTTCTTAAAACCGTGCTGCAGATAATCAGGTCACTAAAGAAAAACATGGGCAAATTAACTGAACAAATAGCACATTTTTGCATAAGCAGAAAAAAGGCATTTGTAACAGTTCCATGCTTCATAAAATTTGTTTGGGCAAAGTATTTTTGACTAAGATTCCCACAAAACACAGGGAACTGAAATATATGCAGATAAGATTGTATAAATTTAAAAAATTTCCATGCAGAGAAACAAAACAATCAACAAAGTCAAGAGACAACCAACATGAGATGAAAAGTGTTTGCAAGATATATCCAGTAAAGAATTAATAAAGAGAATATATATGAAACTCGAACAACTGAATGTAAAATAAAATTTCCACTAACCCAATTAGAAGTGGGAAAATGATCTGAAAAAAAATTCTCAAAAGAAGACACATACATGACCATCAAGTATATGAACAAATGCTTCACATCATTAATATCAGGGGAATTTAAATCAAAGCCACAATAAGATATGACCTTATCTCAGTTAGAATGACTATTGTCAACAAGGAAAAAGTTAGGAAATAATGCTGTAGAGAAAAAGGAACTCATACATTGCTAGTAGAAATATAAATTAGTATAATCACTAAGTAAAACAGAATGGAAGTTCATCAAAATATTGATAATATAACTTCTTTGTGACCCAGAAATCCAACTACTGTTTATATGTATGGGAAGCCACCCATGAAATATGTGAGGATATTTCATCATTGAAGCTAGTGAGGGGCTAGATCTGGTATCTGGGGATTTATAGTGGCAATACCTGCTATCAAGATTTCCCTTTTCAAGTGAACTCCTCCTCAGCTCTGCCAAAGGGTTCCTCACAGCACTGGAGATGGGTGTTACCCATTAGGAGCTGAGCAGCCTACCTACCCCCATCTTTATCCTGTTTTGGTGAAGAACTTTCTATAGAAACTCTGTGATGTATTCCAATATAAATAAAGCAAGTGCAGGGTCCCTTCTTTTTAGAAGCTGGACCCATCTGGTCAGCTTGGCCTGTTGCTGCCCCAGCTCTGAATTTCTTTTCTGTGTTCTAGTAGTACTAGGTTATTTCCTAGTACTACTTTTCTTAACTTTTATTTCTCAGCCAGTCCATCCCACTGGAGAAGAACTAAATCCCTTGCCCACATGGGACATGGGCAACATGATCAAAGAAAATAAAATCACCATGTTAAAAACATATCTGAGCCTCTGTGCTTCTTCCATCACTTTTCATAATAATCAAGGTATGGTGTACACTATGGGATACTATTTAACACTCAAAAGGTGAAACACTGTCACTTATGGCAATTTAGATGAACCTGAAGAAGAAAATAAATAAGTCAGGAATAGAAAGATAAACATCATATGAAATACATTATCTTATTCGTATAAGATATCTGAATAAGTTGTTCTCATAAAAGTTGTAAGTAGAAGAGCATTTGCCAGAGACTGTGGAGTGAAATGTGAGGGAACCCACAAGGAGAGATTGGTTAATAGGTACAAAACATTGTTAGTTATGAAGAGTATTTCACAATAGGGAGATTATTCTTAATAATGTTGTACTGAATATTTCCAAATAGAATTTTGAAGATTTTTCCAAAAATATGTATAGAAGATGAAAGATACACTAATTATGTGACTTAATTATTATGCAATATGCATGTATTAACACATCACACTGTACCACATAAATATATAAAATCATTATTTTTCAATTAAAAACAATAAAATATTATTAACAAAAACATGCAAAAAATAAAGAAAATTCTATAGAAACAAAATGAGAATATCAATAAAGAGAAATTATGGAAAAGGAACTAAAAAAATTTCCCAAGCTGAAAAATATACTAACTAGAATGAAAAAAATAACATACAAGGGTTGAAAAGCATACATAAACAACTAGATGAATCAGTGAATATGAAAATCAAACAATTAAAATCATCGTATCTGAGGAAAATAGAGTACAGAGAGAAAGTACAATGAAAGCACAATAAAATGAAAATATATTAACAGAACCTAAAGGATATGTAGGCACCATCAAGCAGTCTTACGAGACTGCCAGAAAGATATTGAGAGAAATAAAGGAACAAAAACATTTGAGGAAATAATGGCTGGCATTTTCCCAAGTTTTATGAGAGGGAAATTTCTATGAATTTGAAAATCTAAGTTATGTCCAAATTTGAAAAACTCAGATTCACAACAGACATATTTTGTTCAAATTCTTGAAAGACAAAGATGGAATGTTGGCCCCACTAAGAGAGAAGTGACTTTTTACTATGCAAGATATTCTCTTGAATATTTTTGCCTGCTACTGTT
Source organism: Callospermophilus lateralis (assembly GCF_048772815.1). Taxonomy (NCBI): domain Eukaryota; kingdom Metazoa; phylum Chordata; class Mammalia; order Rodentia; family Sciuridae; genus Callospermophilus; species Callospermophilus lateralis. The sequence continues at coordinate 79,829,390 of NC_135325.1, read as the reverse complement.
GATACTTTAGCTCTATGGTATGTGGTATATCTGAAATTAGGTATGATGATGCCTCCAGATTTGTTGGTTTTGTTCAGTATTATTTTGGCTATTCTGGGTCTTTTTTGGTTCTATATGAATTATATAATTGTTATTAGAGTGTTGGGATGGATGTTAATTAGTTGAGTCATTAGTAAAAATATTCTTTTTTCGGGCTGGGGATGTGGCTCAGGCGGTGGCGCGCTCGCCTGCCATGCGTGCGGCCCAGGTTCGATCCTCAGCACCACATACAAACGGGGATGTTGTGTCCGCCGATAACTAGAAAGTAAATATTAAAAAAAAAAAAAATTCTCTCTCTCTCCTCTCTCACTCTCTCTTTAAAAAAAAAAAATATTCTTTTTTCTAATTTCCTTAAAAAACAACGACGACAACAAAAAAAAATGAACTACAATGTGGCCCAGCAATTCTTCTACTAGGTATATATCCAAAGGAAGTGAAATCATTCCTTGCCACCACTAACAGTAAAAAAGAAGAATAGAAGAGTATAGAAGCATAGTTTTTATACACTGTCGAATTTGGCACAAATTCAAATTAGGTTTTAAAACTTTAAGATATTAAAGTGATCCCCTGGTAACAAAAATAAAACATATAGACAAGATATATGAAAGAAAATGAGAAGCATATCAACACAATTTACAACAAAATTCATCTAATCCCCAAAGAAGACAGTAGTATTGAGGAACAAAATAATGTGTAATCCCTGTAGAAAACAATAGTGAAATAAATGGCAAAATTTGTGGTCATGAAACAGTTTATTCTGTAATTTCCAATTCTTGTGAAATCTTTATCTGGCTTAAGTATTTTGGCAATACTAGCCTTGTTGAGTTAGGAAATTTTTCATCTGTTTTGATTTTCTGGAAGAGATTAATGTGGTTGGTATTATTTCTTCCTTAAAAGTTTGTCAGGACTCACTAGTATAACCATACAGATCTTGTTTTTAAATATGGAAGTTTATTAATTATTTATTCATTTTTTTAAAAAATGATACAATGTTATAATAGATAGTCTAGTCAGGTCATCTACTTGCATGACAGTTGATAATTTGTGTCTTAGAAGAAATTTTTTTGTTTTCATCCAAGTTATCAAATTTGAAGGCATTCAGTTTATGATCACACAAAGCTTCTAATTTTTCAAAATCTGTGTATTTAGTGATATTGTTCCTTGTTTCATTCTGGATATAGAATGATTTTGCCCTCTATCACTTTTATATAAAAGGACTTCAGATTCATCAATCTTATTGATTTTTCAAGAAACAAAAGTTTGCTTTTGTGCCACTTTTGCTGTCATTCTCATGCTTTCTATATCTTTTTTTTTTTTTTTGCTGTGATTTTCACCAATTAGTGTCTTTTATTTCTTTAGATTTTTATTTCTTTTTTCTTCTTTTTTTTTTGGGGGGGAACCCCTTCCTTCAAGAGAAGGAGAGTAGACCTGTGATATTGAGAAGCATATAATATATTTCATAACTGTATTCTTTATATCACAGTTAAAAAGTCATGAAAATACCTTTTTTTTTCATTTTCCATTGTTAGAACATATTGAGGTTCTTGCTACTATAGCCAACAAAAGTGTAGGAACCTCGCAAACCATATACTACAAGATTATCTCATGCTTACAGTAGAGTACACTTAGCTTTCAGAAACTTAACAAAATTATTATGGGGCTGGAGATGTGGCTCAAGGGGTAGCACACTTGCCTGGCATGTGCATAGCGCTGGATTCAATCCTCAGCATCAAATAAAAATAAAATAAAGATGTTGTGTCAATTGAAAACTAAAAAATAAATATTAAAACACACACTCACTCTCTCTCTTAAAAAAATTATTATGTAAGTGGTCCTACCAGGTTTTGGTTTCAATAGGATTTCTCTAATTATACAGATGTTGCTATGTCTCTCCAGTCTATCCCATCTCTCCAAATTTTGGAGAGATTTTTTTCCTATATTAAAGATTTTTTTTTTTTTTTTTTAGTTTGTGGGATTGAAACAATCTTTTCACATACTAGGCAAATATTCTACCACTGAGATTCACTCCAACCCCTTTTATTTTATTTTCAGACATAGTCCCCCTTAGTTGCTGAGGCTGGCCATAGAGCTTGAGGTCATCTTGCCTCAGCTTTCTAATACCTAGTAATAGAGACATGTGTCTCTATGCTCAGTGGAATTTATTTTTTAAAATATACTGCCAACCCATAAATACTCTCCATAAAAGTAGAAACAATAAAACAGTTCTATTACTGGAAAAGCATAAAGCCAAAACATGGTGCACAGTCAATAATTCCTTAAAGGGAAGACAAGAGGGAAATTTCACAATTTAACATAACCAGGTTGATACAATGCATTACACATATGTTACATATATGTTATATGTTGTCTTTATGCAAAAATATAAAATTTCTTTTAAGTTATAATTTGGAGTAAACATCTAGATTATATTCCCATAACACAGGAAAATGAGAGGGCCATCCTCCTTGATATTCACATTTTAAAGAGATGTCTCCAATGTTACCAAGAAAGATATTACATCTATTCAAATCAATCAAGGGGATCAATTGAAGTTTAAAGAGTGTACATACATCCCAAAGAGACAAACAACTGATTGAAAATTATGCATTTCTTTAAGTTAGTAAGAGGTTGGAAGAGTAGATAATAACAAGCCCAGCTTTGGTTGTTTCTGCTCTCCTACCAAACCCTCAGAGCTCCTTCCGATTCCCTCAGTCTACTAGGCCCCTAGGCTGCTGCCCTCTGACTTGTGCCTGCCTCACTCCAGGCCCTCTAGCTAGAGCTTAGGGAGCTGACCACATCCTTTGCTGTCCTGACCCCTTCTTTTGCTGGTAGTTCAGGGCCACAATTGGGGGTTGACAGAACATCAGCAGTTGTGTCAGTTGGCAGTGTGGAATAGGCTGTTAGTAGCCGCCACCAAGATAGTGCCTGGGGCTGCTTGTTATGCTGATGCCACAGAAGGAGCAGAAGGTGCTGCTGGTTCTTTGAGTTTAACCATTAATGTTGTTCAGTTGCCAATATCAAGCAAGGCAAACATAAGCCGCTTTTAATCTGTTTAGGGAGAGTGGTAGTGCTTTTCACAGTGATTGTTAGAATCATATCAGAGGGTGAGGTGCAAGCTCACGGAGTCAAATCATGATGAAGTTATATGTGTTTATAGTTAATACTGGAACTACTCTAACATTTGACACTAAACATGCAGTACAAACTGTGGCAGACCTTAAACATGATATTCAAAGCAAATAAAGATTGCTGTTAAGTGTCAGTACTTGTAATCAATGGAAGAGAATACATGGCTTCAGATTGAAGAGTGTGTACCTACACCACTGGAGACAGACAAAAATCCTTTTTTTCTTTTTAACAAAGAACTAGTTTTATGTTATCATGCACCTGCTATTCCTAAAACAACCTTTTCAACAATAACAACAAAAATGAAATGGAAATAAAAGTTGAAGAGTCTTTTATGATACCTGCAGTTTTTCACACTGTTGCTTCAAGGGCACAACTTGCAGTGGGAATATATGAATTTGCCAATAAACTTTCTTTTTGTGTGAGAGTCTTAACCATGTTGAAAGTCTTCAGCACCAAGGTTGGGCTGCAATCATGACCAATAGGAAAGACTGTTCAAATTCATACCAAAAGCTATTTTTCAAGTTTGAAAGTATTTATTCAAAGTAACTGTAATCCATAAAAGTCATCAAGGTAAAACTTACTCATTTAGCAACTGTGGTTTCAGTAATGGCCAAGATTCCACTGTTGGAATTTCAAACCAGACATAGAATGTTTGGGAAGTTCGGATTCTTTAAATGAAAATGAAGACTCAGAAAAAGATCCACTGAACTGGTACTTTCTCCTGATATGCCTAGCACAACCTTGTTAACTTCATTTCATGAGTCAGTGGAACATGTAGCTCCAGATGAACCACAAATGATGAAACTGGCAAAGAAATTAGGGAATTTTGTCAAAGTACTCTCCAGTAAGATAAAACTTCAGTAGATGCTAAAGATGGTGAAGTGCCTTTTTTTCCTTAAAATTCTCTTTGTTAGACTGGATAAATATTTAAGACAGACCTAACAATGTAGAATTCTTGGTCAGGAAGTGCTTTGATTCTGTGAGCAGGATTTATAAAAGATTATTTGAACATAGTATGATGCTATCAAACTATTGCCAAACATGATAATCAGAATATGAAAGCCGTTTAAGCGCTTAAAGATCATTTGTATGCTCTGGAACAGATGATTCCTAGATGGTGAATGAACAGAAAGACCTCACTCAGGGATTTTCACTAATCAGATGAGAGCTGAAAACTTGAAAGATGCATTTTATTACCTTATTTGTGCCTGAGTCATGCAAAACATTTGAAGATTATGTTGCAAAATCATAGAAAACTGTAGGTTATTAAGCAGAAGTGTACCACTGCAAAGAAAAAATAGCAAATAATCTACATGTCAGACTAAAGTTGTGTTGCTTTGTGATGCTGCTTGCCGATCAAGATGAAGAGAAATTACAAGCTTTGCTCTGCCTTCTAATACAGCTGTTAAGAGTCAGAAATATTAAAGGTCTTAGTACATTTCCTCAGATGTACTGCTTAGCTGTTGTTGAGGTTGTAAGGAGAAAAATGATCTTTAAACACTACAGGGAGTGGACTGGTGCCTTATTCAAAGATGGGAAGTGATTGTATAAAGGAGAAAAATCTAAAAGTGAATCCTTTGGGAAATTACTTAAGAAGTCTTTTTTAAGAACCATCTGTTTTGGAGCCTGGACTCCTGGTCCCTTTTCTTTTGTACTCAGAAGCCTGAAAAGTTTGACTATGAACTTCCAGATATTTCATTAAAAGATTTACAGTTTCTACACTCATTTTGTCTCTCAGGAGTTCAAACATTCCTCAGGGTCCCTTCACTTTTTTACTTTGAATCTCTGTACCACTATATACTTGTCCTACATAATTTGGTAAAGGCAGCACAGTGTTTGAATGAAATGTCCCAGACCATTACAGTTCTATTGAATGAACAAAAGGCATTGGTGAGTCAGGCATGCCCATAGTCCACTTCTTCCCCATGAATAGAAAGTGCAACAGGAATTGTAACTAAACCTCACCGAAAACTACTCCTCTATTCAGTGTTCAGGACCCCTTATGTTCTGCCATATGTCCCTTGGAAGAATCATCTTGAGAAAGCACTGATGCACATAGACATGATTTTGAAACTATCCCCCCATCCAAATATAGAACAAACTATTCAACAAGTTTCTTTTTTTTTAAGAGAGAGAGAGAGAGAGAGAAAGAGAGAGAGAATTTTTTAAATACTTATTTTTTAGTATTCGGTGGACACAACATCTTTGTTTGTATGTGGTGCTGAGGATCGAACCCGCGAACCCGGGCCCCATGCATGCCAGGCAAGCCCAATACCGCTTGAACCACATCTCCAGCCCCTCAACAAGTTTCTTTAGACTAGGATTCATTAACAAAAAGCCCTGAATCAGATTCTATGTCTGCTGTGAATGAGTTTGTGAATGAAGAAAATTTATTCTCCCTTAATCTTATAAGTAATCCACTAATTCCAAAGGTGATTGTGGAATCACTTTGTTCGTCAATTATCAATGCAATTGATAGTAGATGTATGCAGGTTACAAATATATGTGGTAAAGAGGATTTTGGAGATTATGCTTCTCTGAATGTTCAACTGGAAAAATGTAGAGTTGTTGCCTAAGACTCTCACTTCAGTATGCAAACCACCAAGGAAAACCTTTCCCACTTGAGAACATTTGTACAAAATAACAGAGTGACTTCTCAAATTCTTTAAAATGTACAGCATTGGAAATAAGAAACATTATTGAAAAAGTAAAATGCTCCCTGGATATAACACTAGAAAAATATCAAAAAGAACTATATTCTTTTAAAATTAAAAATGAAGGTGAAATTGAAGCACTAATAAAGGAAAGTGAAGAAAATAAAAACAAAATAAAAAAATTTAAAGGAGAACTAGTATGCCTTGAGGAGGTTTTACAAAATCAAGACAATGAATTTGCTTTGGTTACACATGAAAAAGAAGCTGTCATCTGCCTACAGAATGAAAAGGATTAGAAGTTGTTGGAGATGGAAAATATAATCTACACTCAAAATTGTGAAATTAGAGAGCTGAAGCAGCCACAAGAGTTGGTATTATAAAACTTAAAAAAGCTCCATGTTTTAAAATGATGAGAAGATACAGTTATTTAGGGTAGAACTTTAGTGCTTAGAACAAAGTCACCTGAAAGAATTAAAGGACATGCTGCATGTCAGGCATACACAGGAATTTCAGAAAGTTATGACAGACCACCAAGTTTCTTTGGAGAAACATAAAGAAAAAAGTCAACAAAGAATTGATCTGATACAAGAGTCTCATGTCATGATTATCCAGGAAAAAGAAAAACAACTGCAGGAATTAAAACTCAAGTTTTTGATTTGTCAGACAAAATACAAGTTAGAAGTTGAACTTGCACAGAAAGAAACAGAAACTGATGAGATAAAAATTTTACTGGAAGAAAGCATAACGCAGCAGAAGGAGACTTTGAAATCTCTCCTTGAACAGGAGACAGAAAATTTGAAAACAGAAATAAGTAAACTAAACCAAAACATTCAAGGTAATAATGAAAATTACCAGGTGGGCTTAGAAGAACTAAGAACTTTAATGATAATTGTTAAAGATCAGTGAACTTTAGATTTAATTAGAAGACAGGAAGAAGAACATAATATTCTTAAAGCCAAATTAGCCAAAGTGACATCTTTGCATCACCAAGCATTTGAAATAGAAAAAAGAAAAGAAAAAAAATAACTTAAAAGAACAAATAGTTGAACTATAGAGTAAATTGGACTCAAAATTGAGTACTCTTTTATAATTTTTTTCTTTTATTTGTAGATAGACAGCATTCCTGCATTTTGTTTGTTTATTCTATTTTTTAAATGTGGTGCTAACTATTGAATCCAGTGCCTCATATGGGCTAGGTAAATGTTCTGCCACTGAAATACAGCCCCAGCCCCTTGAGAGGGGTCTGCTACATTGACATTTTTGAAGGCAACACTCAAACCTTCCCAAAACTTTTGACTATTTAGAATAATCACGTGATGAAATAATAATTCATGGTTGAGTTTAAGAAAAAGATATTCATTATACTTTAACCATTTAGAGTGTATTTAAATAACAAAATAATGTATTATAAAAGACCTATAAAAATTTAAAATGATAAAGATTTGAACGTGTAAATGTTTGTGCCTTGTAAAGAACTATACATTTTTAATATATTTGAGTGATTGTTGGAAGTGTGAAAATTTTTTCTTTATCACATTAGAAAGAAACATGTTTATTATGATTTTTTTAAATTATATACTGTGTAACACGGTAAAACAGTGTTATGTAGAATAGAACTGTTTAAAATATACCTTCAGAGTTGTTGCCATTGAGTAAAGGTATTTAAATAAGTTATTTCAGTTTAATGAGAGTTGTTTCAGGTTTGTTGCTAGAGAACAGTAACAACATGATTCTTTTTCAGAAAATATTTAATTTCTAAGTTAAATATTTTAAACATGTCTATCTAATAGTACAAAAAATGGAATAAACACCATAGTGTATAAAAAATTTTACAGCATATTAATGAATAAATGAACAAGTGATTTAAAAGAAAAAACAAGTTTGAAAGAAAAGAGGACCAGGTATTCTCTTTTTTAGACAAAGGTTATTATTTTTTTGGTACCAGGGACAAAAAGAAAATATTCTGTGGCACTTAACCACTGAATTACGTCTCTAGTCATTTTTAATTTTTATCATTTTTATTTTGAGACAATGTCTCAATAAGTTGCTTAGCACCTTGTTAAGTTGCTGAGGCTGGTTGAACCTGAGATTCTCCTGCCTCAGCCTCCTGAGCTTTTTTGGATTACAAATGTGTACCACTGTACCTGCCACAAGGTAGATTTAATTTTTAGATTTACATTTATTAATTTACCCTTATACTCTGAATTCTCAATTCTCTAATAATTTCAAAGAATGACAATAATCTTCAGTTTTCCCAGCTTTTTGTTGTAAGAATATCAACTGTCACTTTCAAATTCTATGTAATTCTAAGCTAAAACCAGAAGTTCTCAATATTATTTCAGCCAATCTGAGTACATCTACATATAAGGTAACACATTTGCACATTTTAAGAAACTTACAATAGTGTTTGTTCACTTCTTCTCTCTTATCTTTGTTGTATTTTTGTCATATTGTTGTGTGTGTATATGTAATTAAAATGTTTATTCAATTTTTCTAAAAAGATTACACAAAGATATTGTTCACATTATTTTGTTATATTTTAAAACAACAAAACTAACAACAGTCAATATTTGCTACTTATCTTTTAGAACAATAAATAATAAAAATGTTAATTTAATTTTTATTTAATCCATTTATAGCTATCTTTACTAATTTATGTAGATTTAAGACTCTGGGGCTGAGGTGGTGTATCAGTGATAGAGTGCTTGCCTAGCATGTATGAGGCACTGGGTTTGATTCTCCTTACCACATATAAATAAGTAAAATATAGGTCCATTGTCAACTAAAAAAATATGTAAAAAAAAAAGACTCTGACCTTTATCATATTCTTTTTGAATATAGTAGACTAGGCTAGAGCTGCTTATCAAAGAAATCCCTCAATTATTTTTCTGCAAAAGCCTTTATTTCTTCTTTATAGTTAATAGATGTTTTCACTGATTAACATTGTGGATTGGGCTGGGGATGTGGCTCAAGCGGTAGCATGCTCGCCTGGCATGCGTGCGGCCAGGGTTCGATCCTCAGCACCACATACAGACAAAGATGTTGTGTCCGCCAAATACTAAAGAATAAATATTAAAAAATTCTCTCTCTCTCTCCCTCTTTCTCACTCTCTCTCACTCTTTCTTTAAAAAAAAAAAAAAACATTGTGGATTGACAGGTTTCATTTTTTGTTCTACTCTATAATCAATTGTTTCCTAACTTAAAATTTTTTATAACAAAGTGCTGAAATTTTTCTTTTTGTCTAAGTTCTGATACACATAATTCTATTTTTTTCTTTAGTTATAATATTTTTAAATATATATGTGTGTATATATACCCAAACACACACATGTTTTGTATTTGTGAATTCATACTGTTGATATACTCTGAACTTTTTCTATCTTCAATTTTGAGGTTTTTCAAAATTGTTTTGTAATCTTAGTCATTAGTAAAGTATTTATTTTCTTATTTGCTACCTTTTCTTTCTCTATCAGTGGACAATTTTACCTATATTAGATTTTTTAAAATCTTTTCCTTATAAAACACTACGAACTCCCCAATCTCCAGCTCACAAACTCTATCTCTATCTCTTTTGTGTTCCAATTTGGACAATTTTGGTAATCTACATTCACATTCACTGATTATTTCTTCATATATGTTTTCATTATCAATGAACTCATTGAAGATGTTCTGATATTTCATGTTATCTATTTCTATATTAAAGATAAATAGTCATTTTTATCTTAAATATTTTATTTGAAATAATGCCAACATTTTATCAATTACTGAATCTTATTTTAATTATTGTCACATGAAAGTGCATTTTTCTTGTTACTCCTAATATATTGTGTGAAAACCAGACATGCTGAAAAGAACAGTAAATAGTTAGAAAATTATGTTTATATTTAAAAATGTGCATACATTTTCTTTATTAGGCCTTTGTTATTAGATTTCATGTTATTTAAGTAAAAAATGAGCTGATATTGTTGCTATGGTTATCTTTAGTGCATCACAGACTTTAAATTTCTCTAGTGATAAGTTATGTTAAAGGGGTAGAATGGTTCACTTGAGGTCATTTTCTCAATGTTGACTCCCATCTTAACTTTGGTGTTGTGCCTTCCTTTTTCTTCCCTTTGTCCTGTGCCTTAAGGATAATTTTTTTGTTGTTGTTCTTCTCCAAGCAGTATTTCCACCACTATTTCTTGTTAACAGCTGCTAGAGGGCTGGGGATGTGGCTCAAGCGGTAGCGCGCTCGCCTGGCATGCATGCGGCCCAGGTTCGATCCTCAGCACCACATACAAACAAAGATGTTGTGTCTGCCGATAACTAAAAAATAAATATCAAAAAAATTCTCTCTCTCTCTCTCTCTCTCTCTCTCCTCTCTCATTCTCTCTTTAAAAAAAACAAAACAAAACAAAAAAAACAGCTGCTAGAATGATGGTGTGAAGGTTAAGAATAATTATCTAATTAGCCTCATTCTTAGGTATGCACTCTGTCACAGGATTTTTGGAAAATGACCTTTGTAAGTGCTACTGTCCACCTACAACTCGTTGTGCTGGGTCTAGTATATAATTCTACCCCTCCACCAGAGGTACAAATACTTTTAAAAAGTATTTTCTATTTGTTCTTTTCAGATACATGACAGTAGAGAGTATTTTGACATATTATACATACAAGGGGTATAACTTATTTTAATGAAGATCTCATTCTTGTGGTTGTACATGATGTGGAGTTTCATTGATATAACTATTTTTTTATCTTTCTCTTTGTTACCACTGAAAAATACAAGGCTAAAGGACTCTAGGAAGTCCTGTGTTTCCAATCCAGGGACTATTGCTCTTGAACCAGCTTGCATTCAGTCTTTTGAAGTTCAATATTATAATTTTTTTAGTTTTATATTATTACTGGCATATACTCTATCTGGGATTATCAGTTCCACTAGGCAGATGTCCATGTCCCCTCTGTGCCTACTAAATAGGACTAAAATACTCATGCAGTTAAGAAAAAAAAAAGGGTTTTAAGTTTATATATTTGTGGTTAATTCTTGTGTTCAACTTTTCGTAACTATGTTTGACACAGATAAATTTTTTAAAGCCTGTATCTCATACAGATTTGTGTAACAAATTGGGGCTTGTGCATAACAGGGGCTTAGTTAATATGTATTAGTTTTATTTTCTTTTTCTATGTTGCTTTTACTCAATATATTTTGCACATTTTTAAAATATATTTTGGTATGTGTATATATATATATATATATATATATATCACTGTGCTTAAGTATATAAAATAATTAAATCTAGAGAAAGAAAAAGGCTATTAAGAGGGTTGATGACACTGCATGGGTACTACCTTACAGTTCTGATTAGGAGAATATAATTGAGTAGAAAATATTTAATTAAGAGAAATATTTTTTTTAACACGTTGGATCAGAACAATGAAGAAAATTATTTTAAAGAAACAAATGTCACAATATTTTGTGGATACAGTGATATAAAAGTTATTTACAAAAAAATTTACTATTTTCAATTATGTGTGATGAGTAATAGCATCTTCATTATGTTGTTCCTTTATTGCTATCAATAATCAGTAATCACCTTTGGCAAAAGGGCAAGGATTTGGACTTAAACATCATTACAAAATCCTGATTATATTTCTCTAGTTTATACAAGTTCTTATGAGATATGTATCTTTGCATTGTATAAGTCACAGATTGGTTAAAAGATGACATATTTTCTCAAATTAAAAAAAAAAAACACTTAATGGTATATCAAGATTTTAATGTTATTTTAATCTAATTTTTGAATGAAAAGCCTTGGTCATAAACTTAGAGAATAGCAAATTCATAATTAAACCAATTATAATAACACATGTTTTCTTCTCAAGTATGTTTTAACTCTAAGATGTAAGCACCTTTTTAAAACTTACATTTTGAGAACCTACATATTCTAGATTATAATTTAATGACAAATCAGTGACTTATACTTAATTTATATTTTTAAATTATAGAGTTTTTCTCCGTGTGTGTGTGTGTGTGTGTAATTATCAGAAAGTATACAAGCAAGAAGAAAATGGAATAAAACAATGAAAGTTATGAAATAAAAGAACATCATTAATCAAATTGGCATTTTAAGAATATAACTGTGTTATTGTTCATTTCATATATTAAGTTGTAGGATGTTAGCATTTCTTTAGAGAATCCTGACTAATATCATATTATCCATCATCAGAACACATCAGCGGGACTAACAACAGTGTGTGTGTGTGTGTGTGTGTGTGTGTGTGTGTGTGTGTGGAGAGAGAGAGAGAGAGAGAGAGAGAGAAATAACTAGAAGAACCTTTGTTATACAACATCAGTAGACGAACAAAAATCTTAAAAGAAACCATAGAACAATAAGAACTTTACCATAAAGAAATAAAAGATAAGAACTACAGTGATTTCTTATCAGAAAGTATACAAGCAAGAAGAAAAGGGAATAAAACATTAAAAGATATGTAATAAAAATTCTACCAGTGTAAAGCTATATTTAATGAAGTTAATATTTCAAAGTGAAGGAGGAATATAAAGTCTCACACAAACAGTCTTAAGTATTCATTACCAACAATTTTTCTTACAAGAAGGTTTAAAAGAAGTCATTTAATCAGAAAGAAAATCATATTTGTAAGAGAATCAGATTTAAATAAAAAAAGAAAGAACATCAGGAAAGGCTATCAATACATGACAAATAAACTTTCAAGTTGCTTATTCTCAGTTGCTCTAAAAATAACCATTTCTTAAGGTAATTATGATAAAAATTCTCTTTAATTATTATAGTATATGAATACATAAAAAGGCTAACAACAATATCATTGGGAGGAAGAATTAGTCCTTCCCACCAATGAAAGACATCCTCCAGAGCTCAAGCTCTGGCACAGGACTACTTTTTCCAACCAGCAGACACCACAGGATCTAAGGCCCAGCCCAGATTCACACACACTGACTTTTGCAGACCCAGATGCACAAAAGGTCTGGGATCATCCTGCCTCTGGCAGACCACCAAAGCCCAGGCCCAGCCATATCTGCTTACAAAGTAATATACATGGGACCCAGACCCAGGGTGGGTACAGTCTGCCACGCCCACCCCTGCCTCCACCTGAGAGCCCAAGCCTAACCCACTTCCATCTTGGAACATGGCAGACATCACTGTAGCCTTCTCCATGCAGTAGCCCTTACCTTTTGAAAATAGACAGGGCCTAGAAGCAGCTACATGTCAGAGCAGGCATCCCAAAGATAATGTAAGTCCCATCCTTTCAGCTCCATATCTGTAAGACCTTGCATTCATTTTGTGGCACCTCCACTATTATCTCTAGTTACCTTGGCTATTGCCACCACCAACGTTAGTTGTAATAGCATACGTTGAGGGACACCACCAGGGGCTGGAAGCCCAAGATCAAGGTGAGGTACAGACAATCAGCATCAGCACTACAAAATATAGGGTAGAATCTGTAATATCTAAGATATTAAAGATCACCTGCAAGAAAGGAAGATACATAGACAACAAGAAAAAAACAAGAAAGGAAAGTGCCCCAAACAAACCAGGTTACTATGATAAAAGAACTCATGAACAGCAAACTTAAAAAAAAAATGTCAGAGAAGAAGTTCAGAAGAAGGCTCATAATTAAAATGATCTCTGAATTAAAGAATGATGTAAATGAGCAAATACAGGCAAAAATTTATCATTCCATCAAAGAGATAAGAGAACAAATACAGGTATCTAAAGATTACTTCAAGAAAGAGATAGAGACTCTGGAAAAAAAAGTCAGGAATTCTTGAAATGAAGGAAACAATAAACCAAATTTAAAAACTCAATAGAAAGCATAACCAAGAGACTAGATCACTTGGAAGAAAGAACATCAGATAATGAAGACAAAGTATACAAACTGGAAAATCAAGTTCACCACACAGTGAAGATAGTAAGTAACCATGAACAGAACATTCAAGAATTATGGGGCAGCATCAGAAGACCAAACCTATGAGTTATTGGGATAGAGGAAGGCACAGAGTTTCAAAACAAAGGAATGCACAATCTCTTCAATGATACAATAGCAGAAAATTTCCCAAGTATGTAGAATAAATTGTAAAACCAAATACAAGTGGCTTACAGGACACCAAGTGTACAAAATTTCAAGAGATCTACACAAAGGCACATTACAATGAAAATGCCTAGCATACAGAATAAGGATAGAATCTTAAAATCCACAAGAGACAGGAATCACATCACATATAGGGGGAGACCAATTTGTATCTCAGCAGATTTTTCAACCCAGACCCTCAAAGCCAGGAGATCATGGAACAACATATACCAAGCTCTGAAAGAAAATGGATGCCAACCAAGAATCTTATGTCCAGTAAAATTAAACTTTAGATTTGATGATAAAATAAAAACCTTGTATGGGAAACAAAAGTTAAAAGAATTTACAACTAGAAAGCCTGCACTACAGAACATCCTTGGCAAAATATTCCATGAAGAAGAAATGAAAAACAATGATGAAAATAAGCAGAGGGTGGTATCACACTAAAGGAAAAACTAATGAGAGGAGAAACCAAGTCAAGTCAAATACTGAAAATAAGCAAAAATGGCTGGAAATACAAATCATGGCTCAATAACAAGCCTGAATGTTAATGCCCTAAACTCACCAATCAAAAGACAGAGACTAGCAGAGTGGAACAACAACAAAAGAAGACTAAACAATATGCTGCATTCAAGAGATTCATCTCATAGGAAAAGACATTCACAGACTGAAGGTGAAAGTTTGGGAAAATTATACCCTCACATATATTGCAGAAGCAAGCATGGGTTTCCATCTCATATCAAATAAAGTAGACTTCAAGCTAAAATTAATCAAAAGTGATAAAGAAGGACACTACATACTGCTCAAGGGAACCCTACATCAACAAGAATTTACAATTACAAATTATATATATATATATATATATATATATATATATATATATATATATATATATATATATTCCCCAAACAAATGAGCATCTACATTTATCAAAAAACTCATCTCAAGTTCAAGAATACAACAGATGAAAACCAACAATTTTGAGTGACTTTGGCACATCTCTTTCACCACTGGATAAACCTTCCAAACAAATGCTGAACAAAGAAACTATAGAACTCAATCATACAATAAATAACTTAGACTTAACTAATATATATAGTATATTCCATCCATCAAAGAGTGAATATAGTTTCTTTTCAGAAGCACATGAATCCTTCTCTCAAATAGACCATATATTATGCCACAAAGCAACTCTTAGCAAATATAACAAAGTAGAGATACTACTCTGCATTCTATCAGTACATAATGGAATGAAATTAGAAATCAATGATAAAATACGAAATAAAATCCACTCCAACACCTGGAAACTAAATAATATACTACTGAAAGAGCAATGGGTGGCTGAAGATATCAAAGAGGAGATTAAAAAAAATCAGAGGTTAGTGAGAACACAGATATAGCATAATGAAATCTCTGGGACACTATGAAAGCAGTTATAAGAGGAAGTTTCAATGCATGGAGTTCATTCCTTAAAAGAAGAAAAAATCAACAAATAAATGACTTAACATTACATCTCAAAGCCTTTGGAAATGAAGAACAAATCTACACTAAAAGCAGTAGAAAGAGCAGAAATAAGTAAAATCAGAGCTGAATTCAATGAAATTAGAACAAAAAAAAACAATTGAAAAAATTGACAAAACAAAAATTGGTTTGTTGAAAAAATAAATAAAATTGACTGACCCTTAGCCATTCTAATGAAGACAAGGACAGAGAAAACTCAAATTACTAACATCTGTGATAAAATAAAAATATCACAACACACACTCCAGAAATATAGAAGATAATTAGAAATTATGTTGAAAACTTGTAATCCAATGAAATAGAAAATACTGAAGGCTTCAACAAATTTCTAGAGTCATATGATTTTTTACTAAATTGAATCAGGATGATATACAAAATTTAAACAGACAAATTTCAAACAATGAAATAGAAGATTCCATCAGAAGCCTAATAACCAAGAAAAGCCCAGGAGCAGATGGATACACAGTCAACTTCTACAAGATCTTTTAAGAAGAACTGACATCAATACTCTTCAATTTATTTCACAAATCAGAAAAAAAGGAAGACTTCCTAACTCATTCTATGAGATCAAAATCACCCTGATTCCAAAACCAGGCATAGACACATCAAAAAAGAAAACTTCCCACCAATATCTCTAATAAACATAGATGCAAATATTCTCAATAAAATTCTGGCAAATCAAATACAAAAACATATCAAAAAGACACCAAAATCAAGTAGGGTTATTTCCATTGATGCAAAATTGTTTCAACATACAGAAATAAAAAATGTAATTCATCACATTAATAGACTTAAAGATAAGAACCGTAAGATTATCTCAATAGATGCAGAAAACACATTGGACAAAATCCTGTACCCTTTCATTTTCAAAACTCTAGAAAAATTAGGGATAACAGAAACATCTTAACATTGTAAAAGCTATGTATGCTAAGCCCCAGGCCAACATCATTCTAAATGGAGGAAAAATTGAAAGCATTCCCTCTAAAAACTGGAATAATACAGGGATGCTCTTTTCACCACTTCTACATAACATAATTCTTGAAAAACTGGCCAGAGAAATTAGGTAAAAGAAATTAAAGCAATACAAAGAGGTAAAGAAGAACTCAAATTAGAACTATTTGCTGACTCTAAGATTCTATTCCTGGAAGACCCAAAAATTTCACCAGAAAACTTTAAGAACTAGTAAATGAATTCAGCAAAGTTGCAGGACACAAAATCAACACCCATAAAATCAAGGGCATTTCTGTATATCAGTGACAAATATTTCGGAAAAGAAACAAGAAAAACTACCCCATTTACAATAGCAAACCAAATAATAATAATAACAACAACAACAACATACTTGGGAATCAACTTAATAAAAGAGGTGGAATACCTCTATGATGAAATCTACAGAAGATTAAAGAAAGAACTTAAAGGAAACCTTAGAAGATGGATAGATCTACCTTGTTCTTGGATATGCAGAATTAATATTGTCAAAATGACCATACTACCAAAAGCACCATGCATGTTTAAAGTAATTACAATAAAAATTCCAATGGCATTCCTCATAGAAATAGAAAAATAAGTCATGAAATTCATCTGGAAAAATAAGAGACCCAGAATATCTAATGCTAATATAATGCTAAGTAAAATTAGCCAATCCACCCCAAAAATGTGGAATAACTTTTCTTTTTTAAGGATGCTGATTCATAATATGCTGCAGTCGGGCCATGGGCAGATTAAATGAACTTTAGATAAGGCAAAGGGGAAAAGGTGAGCAAGGGGAAGGGGGGATTATAGGGATAGGAAAGACTGTGAAATTTGATTGTCATCATTATCCTAGTACATATAAGAAGACACAAAGTATATTACTCTACCTTGTGTACAACCAGAGATATGAAAAATTGTGCTCCATATGTGCAATATGAATTGGAATGCATTCTGTTGTCACATATAACAAATTAAAATTTTTTAAAAAATTTTTAAAAAAGATCAAAAAGGGCCATATAACTCCCCCCAAATTAGTAAATGGGCAAAAACTCTAAACAGACATTGCTCAAAAGAAGAAATACTAATGGCCAAAATATAAATGAAAAAAAGTGTTCAACATCTTTAGCAATCTGGGAATTGCAAATCAAAACTACATTGAGATCGTCTATTCTTATTGTGCCCTTGGTCTTTCCTATACTTCAATAAAACTATTACATTAAAAAAAGAAAGAATGACTATATTAGTGTCACACAAATTCAATTTCAGAGCAATAAAGTTATTCAGTAATAAAACAGCAACCTCACCATGATGAATAGGCAAATTTTCAAAAAAAATTCTAAATGTATAATTAACTAACAACAGTTTATCAAAATAAATAATGGAAAAGTTATATTCTTGAAATGAAAAATAAACTCCCCATTATACTTTGGAATTTCAACATCTTTTTTGAATAAATGATAGATTAAATAAGCAGGAAATTAAAAAGTTGATGGGATTACCAATAAGTCAACCTAAAGAGCATCATCAATCAAACTGACATTTTAAGAATACACCATCTGTTATTGTTCATTCATATATTAACTTGCAGGATGTTAGCAGTTCTCTAGAGAATTCTGACTAATACAATATCATCCATCAGCAGAACACATTCATTTTAAAAACACATGGAATATCAATAAGAAGACAACACTCTGTAACTTCAATCATACCTTCAAAAATTTAAAGTGGCCCAGTGCTGTGGCGTACACCTGTAATCCCAGTAGCTTGGGAGGATGAGGCAGTAGGATCACAAGTTCAAATGCAGTGTCAGCAACTTAGTGAGAAACGGTCTCAAATTAAACTAAACATAAATAAATAAGGCTGGGGATGTGGCTTAGTGGCTAAGTTTCTCTGGGTTCAACACTTGGTATAATAATAATAATGGTAACAACAACAACAAGAATGTAATGGGAATCATATAAAGTATGTTTCAGAGCACAATAGATCCAAAAATCAATAATCTTGGAAATTCACCCCACTTATTTGTAAATTAAACAATGAACTTCTAACAATGCAACAAAGAAGTCTCATGAAAAATTCAACAATATTCTATTCTAAATTAAAACTATATATAACATTAAAGGTGAGAAATGCAATGCAAACTATGCTAAGAGAAAATTGATAATATTAAATTCATATATTAGAGAGGAAGAAAGATATAAAATTAATAATCTGTGATTTACTGTACAAAAGTAGATGAGGAAAATAAATCCAAGCTAAATGCAAGAAAAATTAAAGAAATGATTATACCACACACAAATTATGGAAATTGAAACCATAAAATAATAAGTTCATCAATAGTGAAATTTTATTGTTTGAAAATGTGAATAATTTGATCTTAGATATCATAAACCAATTCCATGCCAAATACATAGTATCAAAATTCATAAAATGAGTAGATTAGATAAATAGTTTTGCATCTATTTTACAAAGTGAAATATCCGAAAGATTTAAAATCAGCACACTATAAGGATACAATGACATCAATATTTATAGTACCACATTAACCAAGCTATGGAACGAAAACAGGTACTCTTCACCAGATGAGTGGATAAAGAAAATGTGGTATATACACAATGGAGTATTACTCAGCCTTAAAGAAGAATGAAACTATGGAATTTGCTGTTAAAGAAATGAAACTGGGGGGCTGGGGATGTGGCTCAAGTGGTAGCATGCTCGCCTGGCATGCATGCGGCCCGGTTTCCATCCTCAGCACCACATACAAAAAAAGATGTTGTGTTCACCGAAAACTAAAAAATAAATATTAAAATTCTCTCTCTCTTTCTCTCTCTCTCTCTCACTCACTCCCTCCCTCTCTCTTTAAAAAAAAAAAATGAAACTGGGTACTATCACGCTAAGTGAAATAAGACAGACTCAGAAAGCCAAAGGTTTGAATGTTTTCTCTGATATGCAGAAGCTAGTCCAAAATAAGGGGAAAGCAGGGGCCACGCCTGGCCCAAGTTCATAACTTTGGTATTCATTACCTTTCTCCACCTAATCTTCACTTTCTATTTATAGGTTTATTTTTGTCATTAGACATGCTGCTACAACTATAATTGTAAACATCAAGTGATATTTATGGATCTCATACATAATAGATAGTGAGTTAAGTATATGCACTTACAGCAGTTCATAAAAAGGCAACAATTTTAGAAGGTTTGTATGAGAACTACACTAATAAAGATCATATCTGTCTTGTCCATTTGCTGTATTTTGGTACATAGAAAAGTGATTCAAATATGGTAGGCATTCAGTAAGTAATCATTAAATAAATGAACTTTAGTATAAAGAAATAAGACTTCAAAAGTTAAGTATCTCATAGAGTATCACACAGCAAGGGATTAATAGACCAGGAAATTAATTTTAGATCTATCTATATATAATATAATTAAAATCACTTCATGATAATGGCCTACTGCACTTTCTTTGCATGTGGTGTTCTCACTCATGTTGCTAAAATATACACTCTGAAAATTATTTTTAATATCATTAATTAAATTTCTATATTTCCTTCATTACTCAGTACAAGATTCAGCTTCTATAAATTTTTTCCATAAATTTAATACAATTCTCTATAATCTTTCCCTTCCTTTTC
Source organism: Callospermophilus lateralis (assembly GCF_048772815.1). NCBI lineage: Eukaryota > Metazoa > Chordata > Mammalia > Rodentia > Sciuridae > Callospermophilus > Callospermophilus lateralis. The sequence goes on along the minus strand of NC_135325.1, from coordinate 79,809,353 downwards.
AATTTTCTCACGTATTTCTGTCTCTTGGAACATATTTACAATGTCCAAATAGATAAGAATTTTACAATCCTTATTGGGGTTTTTTTGAGATTTTTAAAATTACAAGTGTTTTGTGTACTATTATAAATTCAGTGTGTCAGAATGTTCTACTTTGGAGTTTGAGACTCTGAATTTTCTTCACGTTCTCCAGGTATAGTGGTGCTAACAAGTATTTGATAGCTCCCTCTTTGGGATCTAGAAAGTCACCTCCTCAGCTTCCAGGCGAGTGGTCAGTAGTTCATAACTGAGGGCCTCTAAAAAAATTACCCTCTGCCAAAAAGGACCTACATCTTCCAATGTTATATTTCTGAACAGGTGTTAGTTCACTTTTAATGATGAGTCATTGCATGGGTACAAATTCCCCACAATTTTCTTCAATTGGGACAATTCTGAAAGGCCATGCCAGCCTAAGCAAAGACTTGTGATTTTGTTGCTGTTGAATTCTTTCAGTTGTCAATTCCTGATTCCATCGCTGGTGTATTTCCTGGGTTCTCTAACCTGTTATAACAGGAAATTCCAATTAATTAGCAAGAACAAAATTGCTGTGCTATACTATATACTTCTTATGAGAAGAAACTAGGCACTCTATTAGACCTGGTAAAGTCTTTCTAAACCCACAGGAAAAATGTATATTTTTAAAATGGTTGTAAATTTCCATTTTGGAGATAAGCTAGCCTTGTTTAATCTGTGTTTTACTTCATAATGAACCACAATGCCTTGGAAATATTTTTTTAAATCAAAGAATTCTGAAGAATTGAAAGACAAAGTGGAATAGCTAGGTATATCAGAAGTTGAACATGATGATGATGAATTTCCCCTGTTTTTCCTTTTTATTTCCTACATATCCAGAATTAAAAACTGGATAGACCTGGAACCTAGTATGCCACATGATTATCTTTGGTAATAAAAAGAAAAGTAATATCCATGCCTCCTGTAATAAGCAGCCTAATCTTTCTGTGGCTGTCTTTAGAAGAGCTCCAGGAGCCAATGCATCTTATGCATCCCATCAGTGTTCAGCAGTGGTATTACCACAGTGATATTGCCACAGTGATAGCAGAAGAACTTCAATTCAGTGAAAATTACTAATGATAAAGGGGAATGTTACATAATTATAGATTGACCAACCTGTCAAGAAGACATGATGATCATAAAAGAGCCTGAAAATAAATCAAATAAAAACTGATGGAGCTGAATAGAGAAACAGTAACATCCACATTTATAGTTTAGTTTCTTTGGGGGAAGATAAAATGGTCTAAAATTGACTGTGGTGATGGTTGCACCACTTATCTTTGAATATACTAAAAACAATTTAAGTATAAAATGTAAATCTGTAAATTGTATGGTATGTGAACTATGTCTCAGCAAAACAATTCTTCAAAAGCTCCATTGAAAGAAATACTAATTTGACATATTAAATATTAATATAAAATTCTGGGCCCTAACATTTAACCTTAATGAAGGAATGGTGTTCTCTTCCTATTAATTTGTATATCACCTTACCTGTCAATATCATGATCTTACTAAAGATGTGTTATCATTGCAACGAATGCTCTATTCATGATTTAACCATTCAAAGTCCCACAGGATCCGAGGCTTCCTTTCTTCATTGTGCCCCTGTTTTCATCCTCTTAAAAAGTAGATTAAAATTTGGTTGGAAATTTTAGAGAAACCAAGGAAGGAGAAAAGAAGGAAGGAAATCCAGTTGCTTAGATTTTCTAACTCAACAATATATGTATATGTCTTTATAATTACTTTCACAATCAAGTTTGCGGGCATGCAAATTGTAGTTATAACAGATACTATCTGTTGCCACAGGACACATTCCACACATTTTATTTTCTTAACACATGTCCAAATACTCAAATGGTAGATGATGATATGATTCACAAACATTGGCTTCTTTCCAAAGCCAGGGATTAACTGTGATTAGTGTAGCCTAATCATGATATTTTATTTTTATAGTCATAAGGGCTCCACAGAAAAAAAGAATCAATTTGATATGCTTGTGATTGTGTTTGTGTGTGTACATATTTATATGTGTGGAAAGAGAATTTTAATTTAAAAAAGTGTTTTGTCTTATTGGGAAGACTGGCAATTCCAAAATCTACAGAATAGGACAGTTTACTGGAGACCTAGGAAAGAGTTGATGCTGCAGCTAAAGTTCTAAGAGATTGCTGGCAGGATCAACTCTTTCCTAAGGGAAGTTTTTTTTTTTTTTTTTTTTTTTTTTTAAAGCCAGATAATGATTAGATGAAATACACCAACATAATGAAAGGTTTTTTATTCATTCTACTAATTTAAATGATAATCTGATCTTAAGCTACTTTTATAGTACATCTGTATATGTTTCTCTAAATATATCCCAGCCAAGATGACATATTAAATCAATCATCATAAGTCTATTTTTTTTTTCGATCTACACAGCTATATGGATCTCTTTAAACTCTTAACAAATGATGAAATAATAAAAATGACGAAGTTAAAATTCTACCTAACATGATAATTTTTTTTCCTGCATGTTTCCCAAAATTCACTAACACTTACTTCGGAAAAACATGCAAATACCTTGTTTGATACTTGTTTTCTTGATATTGTGTAATTTAATTGCTATAATATAAATCTATAAGGACTTAATTATTATGTTATAAAGTATATATATATATATATATATCCTACATTATATGATTAAAGAATAATGGAGGGGTATAGGAAAAAGAAGATAGAGGAATTAATGTAACATAATTTTTCTATGTACAGTATATATATGCACCACAGTGAATCTCATCATTGTGTACATCCACAAGAATATTGTCCTACTTAAAATAAGATATATCCCAGGCTTGTGTAATTATATCAGAATGGATTCTACTGTCATGTATAACTAAAAATAACCAACAAAAAATCAGATGTAGTCTACAAAAGAATAATGGAAAAAAGATATTTAATCAGTTATTTGTGTGTATAGATATAAACAGGTTCTTAACAAAATAAGGAATGAATACCCATGACAATTACAACCCTCAATTTCTGTAACTGTTCACATAGTCATAGCACATATTTATGTCTACTTTCTTATATTGTTCATTCTATAATCTTTTTGTATGGGTGGGTAGTGCTGGGGGTTGAACCCAGGGCCTTGTGCATGTGGGACAAGCCCTCTACCAACTGAGCTAGATCTCCAGCACCTCCATATTCTTTTTTCCCTCAACAAACATCTTGGTTGATCAGGGCTCTTTGCCTGATGGGGTGACCAAAACTTCATTGTAGAAATGTTATAATCATTATTAGATTTGCTTACATTGTGTTGCTATAATTTTCCATTAACTTTAAACATACAACATGTCAATTCTACAAGATGAGTCAAGGGATTTCTTGAATTTTTTACCTTCATTATCACAAAGATGTTCAATTTCCACCTTATAAATAGAATTAGTCATCCCAGCCAGCATGATGACACTCTTATTTACCTGTTGTCCTACTTAGAATAAGTAGGACAGTGGTTTGAGGAGCCACAATTAACTGGTTGATATTATTGAATTCCAGTTTTTTTTTTTTTTTTTTTTGAAATCATTATTGTGTTTCCTGGTGGAATAATTTTTTCCCCTTTGGAAATAAGACTTTTGAGTCAAAAGAACATAAGGTTATGGGAATATAAAGCTAACATTTTTATTGATGGACATATACATCTTTGCTATGGGAAAAATACTACCATATATTGGATGCTAATTCTAAACACAAACAGCACATTAAGGAATTTTGCACTGGTTATGCAAGGTATTTCCACCTTGCTGATTCTATAAAGTAGTATTCAAATGGCCATTGCATTGTTTTATCATGACAGTTGCTTCAGGGTGCTGGGGCATATAATAAGATAAGTTAATTCCATGAGCCTGGACCTCCCCATTGCTATATTTCATTTGTTGAGATGCCAGTACCTTTACGGAAAGTAATGCTTGTGGAAGACTTTGAAGGTAGATAAAGTATTCTATAAGTGCACAGATAACAGTTTTAGCAGTAGATTTCATACACAGTGGGAAATTAGGAACCCATTGTGTCTATTTAAATAAGAACAAAACATTGCTCATTCCATGATTAAGGTGGCCCAATGAAATCAAATTTCCACCAGTTAATAGGTCTATCATTTCAGTGAATTGTGCCATATTATGGGCTCAGTTTGGTCCTGATGCTTTTAAGTTTGGCACTCAGCATTGGCTATAGCCAGTTTGACCCTGGTAAGTGAATATCTAGGTTGCTGGTCCTTCACAGAACTTCTAATATTATAAGCATGGTTATTTTGTTCATAAGCCTGTTGCATGACACCATCAATGGCTGCAAAAGAGGCTGATTGGTAAGCACAAAAATAGGTCATTATATATAACTATATAACCTTATTAACATATTCCACTGAGGTAATTATTGTTTAAATATTCTTATGGGACACAAATATATTCCCTTTTCCACCCATTTATAGATGACTATCTATATAACTCTTCTCTAGACTTCCATGTCACCAATTTTCTAATCATGTTCCTTAAATTATCTGTCCATCTAGCAAAATCATTGTCATAAAGAGATATAGAATCACAGATGTGGACATGTTTCTATCCAAGAAAACAAAACAAACAAACAAACAAAAAACTATATTTCCTGAAGTCCTGCACTGGGAAGGTTTCCCATCACCACTGTTCTTTCTTTAGAGATCTATCAGAAAGGGTTTCTAGTGCTACAACACTATTTTCTGGTGATGCATGCATATCCAGCAGAATTTTTGTAAACCAGGCCCAACTTTTCTCTATTCCATCAACTGATCACAGGAAACTACCTATTAGGATATAAGTGCCTACTTTGAGATAGTAGTGTTCAAAATAAGGGAACCATGAGCATTTGGATCACTCCTTAATGTAACTTGTGCATTTGGAGTCTGCTGGATCCTTCTCTGAAGTATACCACTTCTGTTTGATGACAGGATGTCGCAAGACTCACCAATTGTATGGCTTCATGGGTCAGCTATTAATAGGCAGCTCAGATTGCATGGTAAATTGATGGCCCATGTTTAATCATTCAGAGTGTCAATAGCATAGCAACAGTTGTTCCTTCAAAGGAGAGATTAGTTGTTTGTGGGGGATGGAAGGATTTCCCCCTAATAGCTAAAGATCATGCACTATGATTTACCTATACAGACCTACTATGATCTCTGAACAATATCTCTATCTGACACTGATATTTCAAGCACCATTGAATCTGCTGAATCATGAGGCTTAATTGAAAGAATAGCTTTCAGAGCAGCCTGGACCCATTTCAGAGTGTTATTTTTAACCCCACTGAAAACTACATCTTTTCAGGTCACCTGGTAAATAGTACACAGTAATGCACAGAAATTAGTATTAGTTGCCTATAAAATACAAAGATGTACACTAAACATTGTGCCACATTTTTGTCTGTGGAAAGATTAAGATGTAGAAATTTATTCTTTACCTTAGAAGGGACATATTAGCATGTCCTAAAACATTGGACTGTAGCAATTTCAGTGATAGAGGATTGACCTTTTTATAACTCCATTCTCTCACATTCAAATTAGAGTAATTGTTTTTTCTTGTTTTATGGGTCTAATCAGCACAATGCCATCAGTGTAATGGACCAATATGATATCAGGTAGAAGAAAAATTCAATCAAGATCTTTGTAAAATAAATTGCCATAGAACTGAATAATATATATATATATATATATATATATATATATATATATATATATATATATATATTTTTTTTTATTTTTCCTAACAGGTTTGAAGAATAAATCATTTCCAATATCATTAGCTGTATTTCAGGTATCAGGATGTATGTGAATTGGTACAAGCAATGAAACCACATCTGGTATAGTAGTTGAAATTGGAGACACCACCAGGTTAAGATTATAACAATCTATTGTAATGATCCAGAATCTGTATTCTGTAGAGGCCAAGTATGCAAGAAGTATGGAGATGTGGTAATTATCACTACCCCCACATCTCTTACAATTTTGATGTTGGCAGTTTGACTGTTTTATTCTTCAATGCACAGTCATCCTGGTGAAAGTTCATAGGTCCCTTTGGAGATAATTGGGAGTAATGTTAACTGCATACATTTTGTCAATAGTAAGGCCCTTCCTCAAATGGAACATTCATTATTCAATCCTTAGTCTGTATATTGATTGCGATTCTGGGAAATGAGATGATTATGACTTTATATCTTTTTATAATGTTTTTGTTCATTTTACCTACAAATTTTATCTTTGTGAAGATCAATGTATAATCAAGTAGTTTTCTATCTATTTTGAACACAATAATTAACCAACTAGCACTAAAGTTCTCTGCAAGTCAAACTTTTCTGATCAGTGTATTGACTCTGCTGTGCATTAAAACAGCTCCACCCACTTTGATTTTGGAAATTAGGTGTGGTCATTTGGCCCCTGCCACTGAGAATCCGATTAACATGTTGCATGTAGGTTTTCTAATTCAGTTTTAACTGTTCCCATTAAGTTCTGACTTAGAATTTTCTTATCAAGAACTTATTAAGATAGATATGGAGCCAACCTAGGTGCCCTGCAACAGATGAATGGATAAAGAATTTTTGGTATATAAATACAATGAAGTATTACTCAGTCATTAAGAAGAATGAATTTATCCCAATTGCAAATAAATAGATGAACCTGGAAACTATCATGATAATTGAAATAAGTCTGTCCTAAAAAGACAAAGATTGAATGTTTTCACTAAAATGTGGAAGCTAATCCAAAATAAAGGTATAAAGGGTAAGAATAAAAATTCAGTAGATTGGACAAAGGGTAATAAAGGGAAGGGAGTGGGAACAGGAAAAGACAGTTGAATGAAGCTGAAATTGTTTTCCTATCTACATATATGAATACACCAGAGTGAATCTCACCATCATTTACATCCACAAGAATGGTGTTTTAATTAGAATAACACATATGCTATGCTTGTATAATTACATAAAAATGAATTCAATATCACACATAGCTAAGAATAAAAATAAAAGAAAAAAAATTTTAAAAAGTTTAAAATAAAAGAGCTTCTTAATGGTTTTGAAGGTCCCCTTGCAATACTTTTTTATCCAAGTCATGGTAGAATTTTTGTCTTCTGGACTTACAGAGGATGGGAAAAGAGATCTTAAATGACAAATCCCGTATAACATTGCAATCTCCCTTATCATTTTAATCCCTATATCCACATCTAAGTAAAAAATAATGAGGTCTGGCATTTCGACTTCATTTGCTTCAGGTCACATTTTTTTTTTTTTTATGTTTCCATCTACCAACAAAATAAACTAAATGATCCTTTTCTAACTCCTTGAATAGGAAAGTAATTCCAGGGCAACTGCTTAATGAACAGATATGAATAAATTATACCTGACCCAACTTTATGTTACTTTCACCATTATTTCATATTTGCAATAATTTGGGGGGAATATGTAGTTCTTTTGGAATGTAGCACATCTCATGGATCACAATTTGTACCTTGATTTTCAGAGTCATCTGTAAAATGAGTATAGCAATAGGTGTATGAGTAAAGAGTTACGTTGAAGATAGAAAATCAAGTGTAACTTGTAAGGCAGCTACCACAAGGGAGGCCATTACAATTTCCTTAGGCAATGTTGGTTAATCTCCTCAAATGGGGTTTTAGAGGCTGCCTTTACACAATAAAACAATTAACAAAACTTAGGGGCTCAATATCCCTAACTTTATTGGGGGAATAAGTTGAGATAGAGACAGAGAGAGAGGGAGAGACGGGGGGGGGGAGAGAGAGAGAGAGAGAGAGAGAGAAGGAGAGAGAGAGATTTCTTAAAGGCATTGGTTCACATTATTTGAATGTGGAGGCTGGCAAGTCTGAAAGATAGTTTGATAGGATGGAGAAGAGTTGATTTTGTGGTTGGAGTTTGAAAGAAAGTTTTCTGGAAGAATTCCCTTTTCCTCATGAAAGTTTATATATATATATATATATATATATATATATATATATATATATAAACACACACACACACACACACACACATATATATATTTATACACACACATAATTATATATTAATATTTATATATAGTTGCACATAAATATCTACTATATCTATCTATCTATCTATTATGATGAAACCTTCCACATTATGGAATTTTATCTGCTTTACATGGTATTTACTGACTTAGATATTTATCTCATTTAAAACTATTCACAGGAACATCCAGAGCTGTTTGGACAAATATCCAGGTACCATGGCCTAGTCAAAGTGGTGCATAAAATTGTCAATCACAATTTCCTTTATGAAAGCTAGAATAGGCTTATGAAAAGACTCTGTTAAGTAATATGTAAGGGGATAATCTGTTGGGGGATTTATAGATTTTTTCATCACCATTTCAATTAAATATTTGTAAACCATGTATCTTCTGTCCTCTTTAAGTTCACTGGAAACATAATCATATGATTTTTGTCCTTTAGTCAAATGAGTAAGTATGAGGACATTAATATGTATTTATAAATAACTTCTCACAAGAAATTAATGTATCTTTTTTTCCTAAGAAATACATTTTTCCAGATGAAAAGCCCAAGTGGAATAAGAAAAAAATAGCACTGTCATGAAATAAATATAAAATATAGGAACAGTTGCCATTACATAAATGTAACATATTTTGTATCTTTCTCTAGTTATTCATTTTTATTATAATTCTAAGCAGGCAATTCCTACTAATTTTGAAGACTTTTTTTTTTCAGGTAGAAATAATACTTTGTAGTAACCAAGAGAGAATTTGCTTGGAGTCCTTGGTTTATGTTATTTTACCAAAATTTTGAATAACATATGTTTTGCCAAATGTGACTTTTTTAAGTTATTGGAATATTTGCTACATTAAACATGTATTGTCAATGAGTGGGTTTGTAGCCTAGTGGTAGAGTGCTTGCCTAGCACGTGTGAGGCACTGGGTTTGATCCTCAGCAGTACATAAAAATAAATAAAAGAAATATTGGTAAAAAACATATTGTCAATAAATAAGCAGCCTTCTTTCATCCACAATAAATATGGCCATTTCAATGGGGAAAGGAGTTGTTCAGAACAAAAATTTTGTTCAGATTGAGAAAGACATGAGTAACAGACACAATCATTTCACATTATATGTTCTCTTACACATTTCAACTTCATTCTGGAGAACATTCAGAGAAATTATTTAGTAAGAAACTAAAATAATAACTGTACTATACAGAATGCAGAAAAAGTATTAAAGTGGCTAGTAGAAGGCATTTTAGTAAAGAAACATTATATTCTTTCATATGAAAAGGACATAGCATCATATTTGTCTTGTGATGTGAAATCAAGAGAATTTTCTTCATGAAATTAGCAAAGTTTGACTTACTATATCCATAAGCATACAAAATAAATTTTTACAATTATCACCATAAAATAAAGTGATAAAATAACATAATGCAATCAATGACTAGAATTGTATGGCCTATTAAATGAACTGTATTTTCATTGTTTGTTAATAGTGGGTGCACATTTTCAGAATTAACATATTTAATGGTATGTTATTTTTGATGATTGACTTAACTATACCAATTTTCTCTCATAATTACCTCTAATATAAAAATAACTTAAAAAAATATAAATCCTTAAGAAAAATAAAATTGGGGGCTGTATTGTTTTGGTAAAGTGGAAATGGCTGCTTAGAACTTTTTAAATATATATATATTTTTTTAGTTGTTGATAGGACTTTATTTATTTTTATGTGGTGCTGAGAATCGAACCCAGTGCCTCACACATGCCAGGCAAGTGCACTACCATTGTGCCATTGCCCCAGCATGCTACTTAGAACTTTAAGGTAAATTCTAGAGGTCAACAATCAAAAATAAAACAAAACAAAACAAAAAAGATACCTTCTCCCCCTCAGTACCTGTGTCTGTCTCTATATGCATATTGTAAGCACTATAAACTCACAAGCCAGAAAAATATGATTTCAAGGTGCCATGTGTACTAGATTGTGAGACTAAAGTCAACATCTTGATAGTAAATATGCCAATTTTAAGAGAGGAGAATAATTTCATCTTAAATTCAGTGGAATAAATAACTTCAGACACCTCTGCCTATCATACTCACTAATATTGTCAGTTTACATCATGTATGACAATTCAGTTTTTACTTTCTTATTTTCATTAAGGAGTGCAGTTTCAAAGTAGCTGGATGCAGTGGTGCATGCCTAAAATCCCAGTGGCTCAAGGAGGCTGAGACAGGAGGTCTACAAGTTTAAACCCAACCTCAGCGACTTAGCAAGGACCTAAGCAACTTAGCAAGATCCTATCTTAAAATAAAATGGGCTGGGGATGTGGCTCAGTGGTTAAGTGCCCTGAGTTCAATCCCTGGTACAAAAAAAATCAGCACATAATTTATAGATAAAACTTAGATAGTTAAAGTATTCTCTAAATCTTGCTATATTTCAGCATACTCACCTGATGAATATATTATAAACACCAGTTTCTTATCTGTACTAAATCAGAATCTTTGGAAGCAGAATTAAAGAAATGAACTATTTTGCTAATATCCTTCATTATTCATGCTCAGTTCCATTTTGTCAAATCATGGTGTTCATACAAAGTTGACAGATCTCAGATTTATAAGTACTTTATTTATATAGGATATAATGAGATAGCTACAAAGGTCTTATTTTTTTCCTTAGGATTCATGTTGAAAGATTTTAACTACATTCAAATAATGAGTTCATGAGCTTGATAGAAAATTACAGTATTGAAAAAAATATCAAAAGTATTGATTAATCTAAGTAAACCTCAGTTGTTTTATTCCTTGTGGCTTCAAATTTTGGCAACATTTTCTTTCAGGCAAATAGAAACAGGAGTCAACTGAGAAGAGTAAGAAGTTCAGAGTAATTATCCTCAATTCCGTTTACACGTTGGAATGAGTCTGGTGGGGGAATGGATTTTAAAGTATATTGTGGGGACATGTGCATAGAGTACTGCATACATGCCATATGTTAAGGGCTTCTGAGTGGCAGGCCACTCCCCTCTTGCTAGGCGCCTGAGCAGCCGGCCACTTACCCTGTAGGCACAGCCCTGGGCATTAGGCCTTGTGTTGCAGTCACTCCCCTTGCTCCACAGCCTGCTCCTTGATTGGTTGCTGCAAGGGCAGTTAGCAAGAAACTGCTTAGCTACTGAGTATATGTACATGGTAAGTGCAATAAAATCAGACCTGTTTCCTGCTTGTTCTCTGGAGGTCTTGATTAGCGACTCTGCAGCCACACTCTTATCTACCCTGTTTCATGGACCCATTCGCTAGAACAGAGAGTGCCCACTCATTATATGAAACTAGATTCTCATGTCTAGATTAAAACAGACTTCCTGGAGATGGAATCTAGGTATTTTGTAAAACCGTCTCTATGATGACTCAATTTGGCAGCTAGAAAGAGAATCATTATTTCACACAAATTGAAACTACTGTCATTCTGTAGAAAATTGTTAAGGATTATTAATAATAATTATGTATGGTAAACTCTTTGTTTGTAGTTTGACAAATTGGAATGATCATCATATATCCTAATGTAAGACTATCATTCTATCCTATATGCTATTACAAAATATATCTTAGAAACTTCAAAAATATATTTAAAAATAACCATTTTTAAAATGTTGCAACACAATCTGTGATTTTCTTTGTTTTGTGATGAGGGTATAATAATGGATCCCTTTTTATTTTTACCAAGCATGTGTACATACTTACAATAATTCAAAGAAATTCCGTTGTAGTATAAATAAAACTATGAAATGCATATGAATTCTAACCCTATTTTCAAAAATAGGAAATACTTTCAAATCAATTTGATATGTTCAAATATATTGCATTATCATTATAAAGATTTAAAATAAAAACAAACTATTAAGCCAAAATAAGACCTAATTAATTAATTAATTTAATAATTAATATTTCTCAAAAATATTTGTATTTCTCTTTTTTCTTAATTTACTTTGTTTTTTAATTTATTCTAATTAGTTATACATGAGAGTAGAATGCATTTTGACATATCGTACACAAATGGAATGCAACTTCTTCCTCTCACTGAACATGATGTAGAGTCACACTGGTAGTTTAATCATGCATGTATATATTATATCCAAATAATAATAACTCCCTTCTGCACAAATCAAAGTTTTTTCATTTTTCCCCACCCATCCCCCATTATAGATTAACATCTGTTTATGAGAGAAAACATTAGTCCTTCACTTGTTCAGTTTGGCTTACTTCTCTTAGAATGATATTCTATAGTTCCATCCATTTACCTAAAAATGCCATATTTTCATTCTTCTTTATGGCTGGGTAATATTCAATTGTGTATATAAATCATATTTTCTTTATCCATTCATCTGTTGAAGGTTACAGTTCTTGATAATTGCCATTCTGACTGAAGTGAGATGAAATCTTAGATTAGTTTTGATTTGTGTTGATTGATTGTATTTCTTCTTCTGTGAAGTGTCTGTTCAGTTCCTTAGCCCATTTATTGAATGGTTTATTTGTTTGGGGGTATTAAGGTTTTTGAGTTATTTATATATCCTGGGGATTAGTGCTCTATCTGAGGTGTGTGTGGTAAAGATTTTCTCTCATTCTGTAGGCTCTTTCTTCATGTTATTGATTGTTTCGTTGCTGAAAAGTAGTGTTTTAGTTTAGATCCATCCCATTTGTTGATTCTTAATTTTATTTCTTGCACTTTAGGAATCTGGTTAAGGAAGTCAATTCCTAAGCCAACTTGGTGAACATGTGAGCCTACTTTTTCTTCTATTAGGTGCAGTGTCTGTGTTCTAGAGCCTAAGTCTTTGATCTACATTGAGTTGATTTTTGTACAGGTTGAGAGATAGTGGTTTAATTTCATTTTGCTGCATATGGACTTCCAGTTTTCCCAGCATCATTTGTTGGAGATGTTATCTTTTCCCCAATGTATATTTTTTGCACCTTTGTCTAGTATGAGATAACCATATTTATGTGGGTAGTCTCTATGTCTTCTATTGTATGTCATTGGTCTACATGTCTATGTTAGTGACAGTACCATGCCATTTTTGTTACTATTCCTCTGTTGTATAGTTTAAAGTGTGGTATTGTGATGCTTCTTGCTTTACTCTTCTCCCTAAAGATCTTTCCATCTTTTAAGGTTTTCTTCAATTTCTTTCTTTAGTGTTCTGTAGTTTTCATCATAGAGGTCTTTCACATCTTTTTTTTTTTTTTTTTTTTTTTTAGTGTGTGTGTGTATGTGGCTATTGTGAACTGGGTAGTTTTCTAAATTTCTCTTTCAGCTGATTAATCCCTGAAATATAGACATGCATTAATTTACTAGCTATACAATTTTGGTAGTATTTTTTGGATCCTCAAAAAAATCATATCATATTTAACTAACTAATAATGAATATTTTCTACACAGATTTGCAGCCAATGTTTTGACATAAAATATTTTATTGTCACTTTTCCTGTATCATTGAGTATTGTTTAGATACAGTTTTCTAGTGGCTACAATTCATTCTAACATGCAGATGTCCTATGATACAGTTTTCTATTTTTATACACGCTACTATAATAAAATGAGTGTTAAAATCATAGCTTAATTTTAAATGTTTTAAATAAAATATTTTCAAAAAATAACTCTTTCAAAGATCTGTAATGTTTTTCAAATCAGATTTCTAATTTTTCCAAGTTATGTTCTCAACTGATATTCCCACAAATATCATTGATAATTTCAGTTTGATGGTCTCTAAGGCAGAAACTGTAACTTTTACATAAAGATCTAAAGACTTATGGGATAAATTAAAGAAGTATCCTAACATAATGATGAATTCTTATTCATTATTTATATTCTTCTATGTTGACAAGCCCAAGCTCTGGCAATATGTCCTGATGCCAGAAAATAGTAGCCAAATCATGAACCATAATTTCCCAAAGGGTGGAGATATCAGGACAATTTGGCAAAATCCTGTTTCAAAATGAGTAAAGAAGAAGGAAAACTTATTAAACATAGGTAATATAGACACTGAAATTTGCCTTCAAAAAGACAAGTTTATCTTCTGTAGCAACAGGTATATGACTAAATCTAAAAAGCTCTTTTTTTGTAGCCACTAAACAAATTTTGTCATGGTAAATCATCTCAATACGTATAGCATCATTGAGAATGGATTTGAACTGTTCTTCACCAAGTTTTGGTGAGCTGTTTGGTGAGCAAGTACATTAGACAAGTCTATCATTGCTGGGAGCCATCAGCCAAGTAGGTATGACAATTTCCTTGCCAGCGTACCCCCATGTTTCTTTAGTGGAAGGACTCATGGAAATAGGACATTTTGTAGGACATTGCATGTAAGCTGACCTTGCTCAAGGACCAGGGCAGGATCCGTGTTTAGGGTGTTCCCCCTTTAGAATAGGGCAGTTTAGCATAATAGGAGATTAGGGTGTTCCCCCTTTAGAATAGGGCGTATCCTGCTGCTGAGTTCCTCTTGAGTGCTTAGGGTCAGACAGTATATTTTGGGAGACAGAAGCCCATGTGGAGTGGATTTGGGCAGAGTAGTGGATTTGGGAGAGAGTGGATTTGGGCAGAGAACGTGGATTCCCCCAGAGCGTGTTTGTAGACGACCGGTGTGAGTTCGGGAATAAAGAATTGCTGTTTGAATCTACAAGCTGTGTGGAGACTCGTGACTTGTGCCCAGCCAGAGACTGCGGCATCTGGTGGCTCGTACGTGGAACGCCTGAAGCTTGGGGGTAAGTGAAATTGCTCGCCCCTGAGGGAAGGGGAGAGAATGGGTGACCATTTCAAAAAACAATGTGTTCTTCTTTTGATTTATTTTTTCTTTCAAGATGCCTATCCCTAGAAATTTCTCAGGCAAACTGGAAAAAAATGGTTGACTAAAGGCTTGAAGTTTGTCGGCCCTGAGGAAGAGAAAATTGATACAACAATTTTTTATTCCGTTTTTGCTTCATTCAGTTTCGGTTTTGTTTTGTGTTATCTTATTGGGTTGTGTTATCTTTATAGTAGATTAAAACAAACTGAAAAGATGTTAAGTAAATTGTTAGAGGTTCAGAACATGGAGAAAGACATTTTAGATCAAGCAAAAGAGAAGGTCTCTCGAGCTAGTCAGACAGAGGAAGAAAATTTAAAGGAAAAGGGGTTGTTAGGAAAAAGGCCACAACAGGAGGCTGTTACTAACTCCGTTTTATCACAAGAGGGTTTAATTCAACCAACATCCCCACCGATAGAGACAGCTGAGTGGCCCTCAAACCCCGTAGTTGATAATTGGGATCCTGAGACAGGACCTCGAAGATTAGCATGTCCTGTACTTGAGCAGGCAGGAGGGCAGCGAATTCACCGTGCTTTAGATTTTAAAACAGTGAAGCAGTTAAAGGAGGCTGTAACAACCTATGGTCCCCAAGCTCCCTTCACGGTAAGCATGGTCGAGTCCATTACTAACTTGGACATGACGCCAGCAGATTGGGCTAGCATGTGTAAATCTGTGCTAAATGGAGAACAATATTTGTTATGGAAGGTTGCCAATGAGGAATTTTGCGCAGAGACAGCTAGGCGAAATGCAGCAGCCGGTTACCCTCAAAGAAATCTAGAAATGTTACTAGGGAAAGGACCTTATGAGGGTCAACGGCAACAAATTGAATATGATCCTGCTATATATGCACAAATTGCTGCAGACGCAGTTAGGGCATGGAAGACTTTACAAGGACATGGAGATTTACAAGGTCAGCTATCTAAGGTAATACAGAAAGCTAATGAACCTTACGCTGACTTTGTAGATAGGCTAATTCAAACGGCTGCCAAAATATTTGGGGATACGGAACAAGCAATGCCATTAATAAAACAACTGGCTTATGACCAAGCAAATCGTTGCTGCAGAGAGGTTATTAGACCATGGAGACATGAAGATTTAAACACATATATTAAATTATGTAGAGATATTAATGAACAAGGGCATGTCTTGGCAGCTGCAGTACAACAGGCTTTAGATGCCAGGCCAAAAACATGCTATGATTGTGAACAAACAGGACATTTTAAAAGGAGTTGCCCCATAGGAGGAGGATTTAACAAAACTAGGTATCAAAGTAATAGAATACCGGGTATTTGCCCACGATGCCGTAGAGGGAGACATTGGGCTAATGAATGCCATTCTCAAACCACCATAGAGGGTACTCCCTTATCAAAAAACGGACAAGGACCAGGTATTTACCCACGATATCGTGGAGAAAGGCATCAGGCTCCATTGCCAAAAAACGGACAGCCGGGCCCAATGCTCCGGGGCCCACAACCACAAATATACGTGGCAGTGGAGGAACCCAGCAACACCATCAGAGTAGTGCCCAGGACACATTGTCCATTAAATCCCTCATCAGACAAACCCGAGGGAGCGCAGGGTTGGACATCTGCGCCTCTGCCAGAGCAGTACTAACTCCAGAGATGGGAGTTCAAATCATTCCTTCAGGAATAAAAGGACCTCTTCCCCAAGGGACAGTAGGCTTATTATTGGGACGTAGTTCATCTACATTAAAAGGACTTATGATAAGTCCTGGGGTAATTGATCCCGATTATGTAGGTGAAATAAAAATTATAGCTAGTTCTCCAAGAGGTATATCAGTAATTTCACCTGGAGATAGAATAGCACAGTTGTTAATAATACCAAGCCTACATAATAAATTTCCTAGTCATAGTGTAAAAAGAGGTTCCAGGGGATTAGGCTCCACAGGTGTAGATTGGGCTATGTTGTCTTTAAATTTAGATTCTCGCCCAATGTTAAAACTAAATATTCAAGGACACGACTTTAATGGGCTACTGGACACAGGTGCAGACCTTAGCATCATATCTAGTAAGGAATGGCCAAAACATTGGCCATTACAACAAGCCACTCAAACGCTTCGAGGCCTAGGAGTGGCTACTAATCCCCATAGAAGTGCAATGATATTAGATTGGAAGGATCCTGAAGGATGTGAGGGAACTATACAGCCATATGTATTGGATCATCTTCCTATAAATTTATGGGGACGAGATGTCCTAGATCAATTAGGTTTGACGTTAACAAATAACATCAATCCTAATGCGCCCACTACTAGGGCTAGACAAGGTTTTAGGAAAGAAAAAAGATTAGGAAAACAAGGACAAGGTATAGCAGCACCAATTCAAATAGATCAAGGAACAGACAGACATGGGTTGGATTTTCAGAAAAGGCCACTGAGACAATAAAAATTACTTGGAAATCAGAAAGACCAGTGTGGGTTCCTCAGTGGCCCCTGACTAAAGAAAAGATACAAGTAGCCCATGATCTGGTCAAACAACAATTAGCGGAAGGACATATACAACCTTCCATATCTCCCCATAATACTCCCATTTTTGTCATTAAAAAGAAATCTGGTAAGTGGAGATTATTGCAAGATTTAAGAGCCATTAGTAATGAAATGGTTATTATGGGACCTGCTCAATCAGGGATTCCTCAATTGTCTGCTTTGCCAAAAACCTGGCATGTTTTAGCCATAGATATTAAAGATTGTTTTTTTTCAATTCCAATTCATCCCGAGGATAGTCCACATTTTGCATTTACTATCCCTGCATTAAATCATGAAGGTCCTGATCAGAGATATGAATGGAAAGTACTCCCTCAAGGGATGGCTAACAGTCCAACTATGTGTCAAATATATGTTAATAAAGCAATCCAGCCACTTAGAAATCAAAATCCTGAACTACAAATATTTCACTATATGGATGATGTATTATTGGCACATAAAGATAAAAACATATTGCTGGAATGTTATGCCACACTTACAAACTTATTAAAAAATTATAATCTAGAGATAGCAATAGATAAAGTACAATTAAATTTTCCAATTAATTATTTAGGAGTTCTATTATCCTCAACCATGGTCCGTCCACCAAAAATTCAAATACGAGTAGATCAACTCAAGTCACTTAACGACTTTCAAAAGTTATTGGGTTACATAAATTGGATAAGGCTTTATCTAGGCATACCAACAGGAGAGTTGGGACCTTTATTTGATATTCTAAAAGGTCCATCAGATCCAAACTCACCTCGCATGTTAACTCCTAAAGCAAGAAAGGCATTGAAATTTATTGAAACATATATGGAAAATATACATTTGGATAGAATTGATATAAGTTTGCCTTTATTATTTATTGTACTACCAACAAAAAAATATTCCTACAGGAGTATTTTGGCAAGAAGGTCCATTATTGTGGATACATTTATCTTATTCTCCTAACACTATTCTTACTAGGTATCCTGAGGCTGTAGGACAATTAATACTCAAAGGAATAAAAGCAGCGAAGGGAGTGTTTGGAATTTCTCCCAATAAAATTATTACTCCATATACTATGGATCAAATTGATGAGTTAGCTAATGAGTTAAATACTTGGGCAATAATCATGTGTAAATCTAATGTTTCATTTGATAATCACTTACCATCTAATCCTTTGTTGTCTTTTTGGTCTAAACATCCTGTAGTTTTTCCAAAAATGACAAGAAAAACCCCTATCATGAATGCTCCAAATATATTCACTGATGGGTCAAATAATGGTACAGCAGCAGTAGTTACCCCTGATCAAACTTTTACATTTTTAGTACCCAAACAATCAGCTCAAAAGGTAGAGCTAAATGCAGTATTACAAGCCTTTTTAATGTTTAAAGATTCTGTATTTAATTTATTTTCTGATAGTCAGTATGTAGTTAATGCTATAGTATCTCTTGAAGATGCTGGTAGGATTTCCCCTTCCTCTACTATTTTCTTTTTGCTTTCCACTATACAAAGTCTAATCTGGGACAGAAAAGATCCATTCTTTATAGGACATATTAGAGCACATACAGGATTGCCTGGAGCCCTTAGTTTGGGCAATGATTTAGCAGATAAAACTACACATGACATACATATTTTCTCTACACTAGAAGAAGCTATGAATTTTCATAAAAAATTCCATGTTAATGCTAATACTTTACAAAAGCATTTTAAAATAACTAAGGAACAAGCCAGGCATATAATAAAACAATGTCAAAATTGTGTGACCTTTTTACCACAAGTTAATCTTGGAGTCAATCCTAGAGGACTGATACCTAACCATATTTGGCAGATGGACGTCACACACTTGCCAGAATTTGGAAAATTAAAATATTTGCATGTTACAGTTGATACTTCTTCCGGATTTTTGATGGGCTCCCTTCATGCCAGAGAAAAAACTAAAGATGTTATAGCTCACTGCTTACAAAATTTTGCCACTGTGGGCGTTCCTAAACAGTTAAAAACTGATAACGGTCCTGGCTATACCTCTACCTCTTTTAAACAATTTTGCTCATCATTTGGTATTACTCATATAACAGGAATTCCATACAATCCACAGGGACAAGGCATAGTTGAAAGAGCTCATCAAACTATTAAAACGTACTTATTAAAGCAAAAAGAGGGAATTGGAAAGGGGTATATATCCCCCAAAGATAAACTTAAAATAACGCTTTTTACTCTAAACTTTTTAAATTTGGATTCATCAGGACTTAGTGCTGCGGAAAGGCATATGTATCCAAAAAATGTGCATAAGCCTAAAGTTCTTTGGAAAGATATTCTAACAGGACAATGGAAAGGTCCTGACCCAGTAATTGTCTGGAGTTGGGGCTCTGTTTGCGTGTTTCCACAGGGAGAACAGCAGCCGATTTGGATTCCAGAAAGACTAACTAAAGCAATTTCTACAGATCGAAAAGAAGATGATTTGACTCAAACCCATAACCGCTGATATCCAGAACTCCAGCTTGGCCATTCTTACATCTGCGACAGTGATTAACAAGGATGCTTTTTTCAATATCTATCTTATTATTGCATTTTTCCACATCATAAGGTTCTATTTTTATTTTTTGAGCTCATACAAACCTAGGTTAATGTTTTTGTTTTTTTTTTTGATAAGTTTTATTTTTTGACTGTGGAGTTTTTAAACATTGCAATGGAGATTTCACCTAGGTAAAGCTACAAGGCCTTTATTATTATCTTATGTGTTGTACGTTTGTTTGCACATTTGTGTTTTGTGTTATATGTCTGTGTGTGCGTATGTCCATATTTCATATATGAGGAGCGCTCATGAGAAAATGGATCCAAATTATTATTTTTTTTTTATTATTCACGTGATTTAAATGGCTTAATTTAAATTAGGTAAACAGCTGTTAAGGATTGTTTTTAAAGGTGGTTAACAGATCTGCTTGTTTACTAATTTAAATCAGGTAAACAGCTGTTAAGGATTGTTTTAAGGAGGTTAACAGATCTGTTTGTTTACTTTCACCTTTCCTTTTCATTATATTTAATAATTCTTTTCAGGATAATGTCTTTTTAGCATCATTGCCAGAATTCCTATCTTCATCCCAATGAATATAACTCAACAAGTATGCTAAATCAAGGAGTCAACTTACTTTGGGAGGAAAACGGACTTTGGGAGGAGACGGACATATTGATAGATTCCTCCACTTTGAACCGCTTGCAGAACTTGCCTGGACTATGTAACTACGTTTAGTTCAGCAAATTGTGGTAATGCTGGCATATATTTGCTGATGGTGTCACCAGTGATGCAATTTTTATTTCCTTGCCAGCGTACCACATGTTAATTGTGGTAATGCTGACATATCTTTGCTGATGGTGTCACCAGTGATGCAATTTTTCCAAAGGAACTGTCAATTGGCTTGGTGTCGTGGCATTTCTGTATCCTCCTCCCTTCTGCTAGTGATGGTCTAAATTTGGGGGCCAATGGCTGTATGCTGGACCGGTAGTCAGTGACGGGTATGATCCAGTTGCAGTGGTATCAACCTAAGACAGGAGGCTGACGCCTAAAGGTCAGTTTTCCAATGACGGGTAAGAACCATATGTTGAACTGGACAACCTACCAGGCACGGTCCTTAAGCCACATTACTTGTTGTTTAATTAATCAGAAGGGGGGAGATGCTGGGAGCCATCAGCCAAGTAGGTATGACAATTTCCTTGCCAGCGTACCCCCATGTTTTTTTAGTGGAAGGACTCATGGAAATAGGACATTTTGCAGGACATTGCATGTAAGGTGACCTTGCTCAAGGACCAGGGCAGGATCCGTGTTTAGGGTGTTCCCCCTTTAGAATAGGGCGGTTTAGCATAATAGGAGATTAGGGTGTTCCCCCTTTAGAATAGGGCAGTTTAGCATAATAGGAGATTAGGGTGTTCCCCCTTTAGAATAGGGCGTATCCTGCTGCTGAGTTCCTCTTGAGTGCTTAGGGTCAGACAGTATATTTTGGGAGACAGAAGCCCATGTGGAGTGGATTTGGGCAGAGTAGTGGATTTGGGAGAGAGTGGATTTGGGCAGAGAACGTGGATTCCCCCAGAGCGTGTTTGTAGACGACCGGTGTGAGTTTGGGAATAAAGAATTGCTGTTTGAATCTACAAGCTGTGTGGAGACTCGTGATTTGTGCCCAGCCAGAGACTGCGGCATATCATTTCCATATAATCATGATGGCATTATAAACGTATGATAGGAGTAATCAAGAATTTCACTCAAATCCCTTTGATTTTGGAGTAATTATTTTTTTTATGAACTCATGTTCAGTGGAATTTTAACAATGAGCATTCTTAAAATGTTTTATTAATTAATTTATAAAATGCCTTTTTAATGTGTGCCATTTCACTGCCTAGGAGATACAAATTTGTCTTCAGTTGAAAAAACTTATTAGACATGTAAAATCATATTGATTCATCCTCATAATAAATCAGTATTTAAGCCATAGCTATGGTTTACCTAGAGAGAATACTGTAATCCTCATCCAAAGCTATCCATAGTTAAAACAAATTCCCTTTTTATCAGATTTTGAGAGGCATAACTTCCTATGGTCCCCCCTTTTCCTGAAATTGATACTTCATATAGGTCATTTGTCATCAATATCTAATATGATTGTTTGTTCTGTGTGGACCCAATGCTTTGTCTTTCACATTACATAGTAGGTTAAAAACCCCCTAGGTTAATTAATCCCAGTTAATACCTATAGGCGCTAATAACTACAGGAGGTAGAAGGCTTTGAGTTCACTTAAATTGCTGAAATCAAGCTCTTATTTTATTTCTGATTTCAGTTCTTAGAGATTTTCCTTTCTTATATGCTTTATGCATACATTTTAATGATTTTGGAGTAAGAGAATTTCATTAAAACTGTTCTTCTCTATCTGATAAATAAATGTCCACTTGCTATTGTTAGTCTTTTTATAAAAAGAATCATACATAATATTCTTTTCTATCTGGATAATTTGCTTAACATCAAGACTTGGGAGCTTCACCTTTTTGTCATTATAAATGCTTTACACTCATTAGTCTATGTTTTTCCATTAGTGTGACTATAACATCATTTTTTTACACTTTGTAATCTTGATACATGCTTGAGTTGTTTCTTTCCTATTTTTTTTTGGGGGGGGGCTGTTAAGTACTATAGCTCTAAATATACTAGCACATGAATTTCAGCATATATATTTCTTCTGGCTTATTTTAATAATGAACTTTTTGAAAATATCTTTTAATAGTGCTTTATTTTTCAGTTTTCAGATTAAAAATTCTGCACATTTTGTTAAATTGTTTTTTAAGTATTTTATTATTTTATGCTATTAACATTGAAATTAGTTTCTTAAATTTTTTCTTTGTATTTTTTCATTGAAAAGATAAAGAAATACAATTTATTCTTTGCAAATTTAAATTTATCCTGGAATTTTGCTGAATTGTTCTATGAGTTGGAAGAGTTTTGTTAGTGGATTTCTTTGGATTTTCTATGTAAAAATATCTCTTATCTGTAAATGTAGATTATTTTATATCTTTTCCAATCTGAATGATTTATTTCTCTCTTGCTTAATTTTCCTGATATAATCTCTAAATTAGGGGAATAATATTCATTATTTCATGAGGAAGTGATACATTAGTTTTGTATTTTTTATAAATACCCTTTCTCAAGTAGTGGAGGTTATCTTCTATTCCCACTTTGTGAGTGTTTTCATCATGAAAGTTCCTGTGGTCAAGTGGCTTATTAGAGTGGGGTCCTTATGGGACACAGCCCTGTGAAAATATGAGAAGTATATCAAAATATGGCATGCTGATGCCAATCATTATCCCCATTCAGCATCAGAAGGTGATTGAACATATACTCTAGTGTGCTTGCTTGAGGTGGCCACCTGTGTCCATGTAATGAGTGGTCAGTGTTGAAGCTGCAGCAATGCAGACAAAGCGAGATATAGCCACATTTCTATTGTACCACCTGAGACACCTAAAGACAATAATAATTTTGCTTTCTGTCAATAAGGTAAATTGATTGTCATTAGAAAGTCTTTTACATAGCTCTTAAATCAAATTGACAGCAGTGTCTTAGGAGTATCCTTTGGAGAGCACAAATGTTTTGCCCTCATGTAGCAGGAGGCAGAAGGGCTAAGAACTGAACATTGTGAAACCTCATTTTATAAATGTCTTAATTCCATTTATGAAGGCTCTTTCCATCACTTACTCATTTGTTAAGACACCACCTGTTAATATTATTGCACTGGAGATTAAGTTTCAACATGAATTTTGGAGGATATATTCATATAATGGCAGTATCTATAAAACTTTTATATTGAACTTATTATTGACACCTGACTCTCTTCATTTTTTCCTGTCAATCTGAGTTACCATCTGTAATCATTTCTTAACTTCAATGCAATTTTATTTGTACACATCTAATTTGTGTTGTTATTGTAAAATTTTGTAAGTCTGTATGTTATAAATCCAATATCAATTCCAAAAAGTTAGGAGAAAAAAGGGTATTTATAGGTTTTATGATTACATTATGACCTTAATTTTTGTCCATTGTTTTTATGATTATTCCAATATTTTCTCAGATTACTTGCTTTCTGTTTTTAAATAGTTTTATTAGTGTATTATTGCAATTATACATAATAGTGGGATTCATTGTGAAATATTCATATATTCATATAATATTATGTGTTTTGGTTCATTCCCCTTACTCCACAATCTTTCCTCTACTCCCTCCCCCTATTCCACTTCCTCTATTGTAATTTTCTAAAAAAACAAATCTGTGTGTGCATGTGTGTTTATATGTATGTGAATATATATATTTAAAACGAATGGAGAAATTTTGAGATTATATATGTATTTATATGCATATATATGTTTGAATATGTATATAATATAAATAAATACATATACATATTTATAATCTCACAATTTCTTTCTCCATTCATTTCTTGATGCACAGATAGATGAGTTACAAAACTTGGCTATTGTGAATTGCTCTTCTATAAATATTGACATGCATATTTTACAATATTATGCTGATTTTAACTCTTTTTGGTAAATACTATGAGGTAGAATAGGAGGGTCACATGGTACTTCCATATCCAGTCTTTTGAGGAATCAGCATAGTGATTTTCATAGTGTTTTCACTAATTTTTAGTCCCAAGAAAATATATAAACATTCCTTTCTCTTTAAAACATTGGTAGCATTTATTATTTAATAATATGGGCACTTTACCACTGAGACATATCCCCAGCCCATTTTTATATTTTATTCAGAGATGAGGTCTCACTGAGTTGTTTAGGGTCTTGCTAAGTTGTTGAGGCTCATTTTGAACTCACAGACCCCCACCCCAGCTAATGAAGCTGCTGGTATTACAGGTGTATGCCACTGCACCCAGCTGTATACTTTCAATGCTTGCCATTCTTAATGGGCAAGATAAAATCTCAGTGAATTTTGATTTGCATTTCTCTGATAATTAATCTTGTTGGAAAAATTTAAGATATTTGTTGGCCAATTTTTTGATAAATGTCTGTTTATTTCATAGTTCATTCATTAATTTGGTTATTTGGGTGTTTTTCGTGTTAAGTATTTTGAGTAATATATATATATATATATATATATATATATATATATTCTGGGTGACAATCCTCTGTGAAAAAAGTGAATGACCAAGATTTTCTACCATTATGTAGGATTTATCTTCACATTCCTGTTTCCCTTGCTTTATAGAAGCTTTTTAAATTGATGTTATCCCACTTATTGATTCTTGATTTAATTCTTGAACAATAGGGGTCTCTTTAAGGATATTGATACCTTTGCCTATATGTTTTCTTTTAGCAGTTGCACAATTTTTGTATTTTGTGTTGACTCTTCTGTAGGGTAATTGTAGGGATCTAATTGTATTTTTCTAAAAATCACTATCTAGTTTTCCAAGCACATTTTGGTAAAATAATTGTTTTCCCTACCTAATATTTTTGGCACCTTTGTCAAAGATATAATGATCATATCTGTGTGAATTTTTCACAGTCTAGCTTTAGATTCCTTTGATATTGATTCTAATGCTTTGTTGTTTTTGTTAACTATGCAGTATTATCTGAAGTTAGATATTGAGATGCATCCAGACTTGTTCTTTCTATTCAGGATTGCTTTGGTTGTTCTGAGTCTTTTATCTTTTCAGATGAATTTTAGGACTCTTTTTGTCTTAGTTCTTTGAAGAATGTCATTGGCATTTCAATGAAAATTGCATTGAATCTTTTGATAATGCAGCCATTTTAACAATGCAAATTGTTCCCATCCAAGAACATGGGACAGGTTTCCTTCCTCTGGAGACTTCTTTAATTTGTTTCTTTAGCATTCTGTAATTTTCATTGTAGATTTGTTATGTACCTCTTTAGATTTATTCTCAATTATTTTATCTTTTTTTCCTATTTATTTATTTATTTGACACTATGGTGAAGAAGTTGTTTTCCTGATTTCTTTCTCACAGTTTCATTATTGGGACTATAGAAAAGCAATTGATTTTTGTATGTTGATCTTTTATCCTTGTAATTTTCTCAATTTGTTTATCAACAGTAGATTTCCTGTGGAGTTTCTTGGATATTCTAATAAAAGCATCATGTCATCATCAAACAGAGATAATTTGGCTTTTCCTTTTCCAATTTGAATTCCTTTCATTTTCTTTTCTTGCCTAATTATTGTGGCTAGATTATGAAGTATAACATTGAATAGGAATTGTGAGCATGAACATCCTTGTCATGTTCCTGATTTTAAAGGGAATAACCTCAGTTTTTCACAGTACAGTATGATGCTGCCTTTGGATTTACCTTAAGCAATATTTATGATATTAAGGTCAACTTTTTTATCCTGAAATTCTTTAGTGTTTTTAACATGGATTGGTAATGGATTTTGTTGCAGGTTTTTCCTGCATCTATTGAGATAATCATGTGATTTTTTTTCTTTATGTCTGCTTAGATAGTGAATTACATTTGTAATTAGATTTGTGTATGCTAAAACAATCTTGCATTTCTTCGATGAAACCAGCTTGCTCATGGTGTACAATTTTCTAAATTTCTAATTTCAATACATTATGCTCTGATAAGTTACAAGAAATTAATCTTCATTTTTTATATTTGTGAATATTTATTTTTATCTTAAAATATTGTCTGTTATAGAGAAGGTTCTTTGAAGAACAGAAAAGAAATTTATTTGTTGATTGTGAAATATGCTATAGATATCTGTCAGGTCAATTTGATTAATAGTATTTTTTCAGGTGTAAAGATTCTTTACTTAATTTAGGTCTTGATGATCTACCTATTGGTGAGAGATATGTATTGAAATTGTCATGTATTAATGTGTTGTAGGAAATTATAGGTCTTGGTATTGAATAGCTCTAACACAGTGAAGTGGGAGGATGTTTTGGAATTCTGGTTGGAAGCTGCTTTGATGGTCTTCTGTAAAAACTAGGTGAATAGATGAAACAGGGAGGGCTGAATGGCATGGCCAATAATTATATACAGAATTGGGAAGGGATAAGGGTCTAGCCAAAGATAACTGGGGGAAGAAAACAACTCATGATCCATGAGGAGGAGTACTGATCAAATTGTGTAGCTTAGTCACTTAATTTTTTTGTGCCATCCCTCACCAGGTCACACTTGTTCATGTAAAAGCAGCAGGTCTCTTGTAGGAAGGAACAGATGCCTCCTTTTATACACTCAGAAGATCTAGTACTCATCTGTTATGGAGAACAACTTCTACCAGTGAAACTTATTTGGTCCTGAAGTATAAGGAGTTTGGTCAATATTTCTCTAAGGCTTTATACCTTTTCTTTGGAAGGTACTCTGTAATGGTGGGTGGAAATTCCTACTACTATAGTTATGCTCGTGCCCACCAGGAGAGGGATAATAGAGATAGCCCATTTTGTTCTGAGTGGGATGTATACTGGAATAAGGATGGGTCCATCCTCAGTGGAATATAGAATGGGTGGTGTAAGAAAGGCCAGAGTGCAAATTCCTGTCCAGTTAGTGGGTAAACAGATATAAATATTATTTCTGCATTAAAAAGAAGATATGCTGATTATTGTCAAGGCAACCAGAAAAGTGATAGAAGAGACAGTTAGCTTTAATTTGAGGCATCCATTAATGATGGGTGTCCCTTAGGTAGTTAAAAATCCCTGTTCATGCCATATCAGGGATCGAGAGTAAAGAATATGAAGGTATGTTTGGAGTCAGTATAGATGTTTACTTTCTGCACTTGAACTTGAGTGAGTGAATTGGTAAGAAATGTTAATTCAAGTCGTTGAGAGGTAGTTTGGGAATGTAGGGCCTCCAATTGTATAATCTGATCATTGCATACTATGACATTTCTCTCCTATAGTGAGGCCATGTGGGGCATCAGGTAAAGGAGTATCTAAGTTATGGGAAAAAGGAAAGGACGTGTTATCCAAAAGTTCAAAGCATGAGTGAGAGGAAAGAGAATCTGTAGAGTTTAGGAGAAGATGTAAGAGGTTCTCTGGATTAAAGGGTTTGCAATGTTAGAAAGATATCTGATGAGTTTCTAAAAGCAGCATGTATTTTTTTCTGATTCTAGAGAGGAGAAAGGACAGGAAAGAGTGATAGCTATTTAGCTCTATTCATTTGGTTGTGGAAGGAAAAAATGGTAATATGTTGATATATAATCAATTTATGGCTAAAGCCACAAAAAGGCTACAGCTCAAAGTACCTTCAGACATGGGGCCGACACTGAAGTACAGTGTTTAATTGTTTTGGTAGTAAGGAACCACACTGGGGAAATCTCCAAAGATATGACATAAGAGACCCAAGGTTATATTTTGGATAGCAGAAACATAGAGAAAAAATGATCATTGTGCATCTTGGAGCCCTAAATCAGGCATCTGTAAGAGTATTAATAGGAAGAAAATAATAGAGGGTTTTAGAATGGTCACCATGAGAAGCAGAGTAAAGGGGCTTTGTAAGGGGACCAAAGTTAGGGACCCAGAGGATGAAATTACACACTAGTCTCAGAAAAGAGAGAAGATCATCTTTGGTAGTGGGGACTTGGAGGTTCTTAATGAATTGTTTATGGATAGTGAGAAGGCTTGGAATTACAGAGTATGAGTGAGTCCTGAATATATAGCTTGGGTTTGAGCCACTTGGACTTTTTGAGGGGAGGCACAATGTACTAACTTATTCAGAAAATTTAAAAGAAGGGTTGCATGTTTGATAAAAGGCTCATAGGAGGGGCTGCAGTGGAGCAGGTTATCCATAAATTGTAGAAGAAGACTAAGGGAGAGATTGAGATTAGCTAAATTATGAGATAGGGCCTGACTGAGCAAATGATGACTTTTGTTCAAGCCCAGAGGAAGAATCATCTAGGTTAGCTGGATGAAAGAAAGTGTCTGTCCATGTGAAGGCAAACAGATTTTGAGAGAAGTGGTCAAATTGGATGCTGAAGAAAGTATCTTTGAAGTCAAAGACTGAGAAGTGAGTTGTATTGGGGCAATATGAGAGAGCAGGGTATAAAAGTTAAGGAATATAGAGTAAATTGAAACAACAGCCTGATTAGTCAGGCAGAGGTCCTGTACTAGGCAAAAATTACCATCATGTTTTTTGAAGGCCAGAATTGTGGTATTATAAGGGGAGTCAGTGGGTCAAAGAATGTTAGCCTTGAAAAGGTGGGAAATGATGGGTTTAAGGTCTCTGAGGACTTGGGAACTGATGGGGTATTGGGATTGTAGAGGGAGGAGGCAGGGTCTTGTAGAAAAATTTTAATGGTAATGTGGTTGGTGACCATGGTGGATTTGAGAGTATCCCACACTGTTGGTGACACCTCAGGGAGGAGAACTGACAGGGATGTTAGAGGGGGAGGAAAGGCATCCTATCACATAAGAGGATAAAGGAGGCAGAGGAGTGTCGGGAGCTATGGTGGGAATTAAAATGAATTAAAACACCGAATTTGGTTAGAGTATCCCCCAAGGATACCAGTTGGGCATTATGGTAAAACTAGGAAGGAATATGAGAAGGGAGTATAAAAATAGGTTGCAGAGCAAAGGACCTGTTTGTAGGGGTATTAGGTTTTCTGTCAACAACAAGAGTAGGGGTTGAAGAGGCTTGAAGGGGTTCAGAAAATTTTTTTAGCAAGAAAACTTTCCCATAAGAAAGAGTTAAGCATACCAGATACTGACAATGTTACCCTGGGCTTGGATGGACTGATGGCAGTGGGGGAGAAGAGTCCAAGGGACCATCAGTCTTCTGTAGACAGGCTATCCATTGTAAGGTCAAGAATGTCTGCCAGGCTGGTGTTTGTGTCAATGGACCTGTGTAAATTGGAAGAGATTCAACTGGAGGGAAATTCTCAGCACATTCTAATTTCCAGTTTCCCCTTTGGTTGCAGAGAGGACATGACCCAGGTGGATGTTTAGGGTTAGGGAAGGCATTTGTCCAGTGTCCCTATTGGCCACATTTGAAGCAGGCACCTGGAGGTGTGAATCATGACACAGAGAATTCCTGTTTGTGGGGTGCATGGAACCCTTGCCCAAGGAAAGTTGCCAGCATCCTGAATTTAGCATGATCTCGTTTGAGTTCTTGTGGTTCTTCCTCTTGAGTTCTTCCTCTCTATGCTGTAGACCTTTCAAGGTCAGTTTAGAGGGAGGGTCCAGAGTTTGGAGGTCTGTTTAATTCTGATATCTGAGACAGATTTGGAGATGAAATGTAAATGAAGATAAAGTCTGCTCTCATCTGACTCAGGGTTAACTTTGGTATATTTAGTGATAGCTTCTGAGAAAGAGGGAAGGATTTTCATCACTTCCTTGGGTGATTTCTTTAATCTTTCATAATTGACTGTCTTTAAGACAATCTTTTCCATTTCTTCCAGGAGGCAGGTAATTATATGGCCTACCTTGGTCCTGTTAGTGGAAGTGGTCTGATAGTTCCAGACTGGGTTAGTAACAGGAACTGATGAGACCAATCAGATTGTAAGCAGACTTTGGCTGTAGAGAGTGTCTAC
This sequence comes from Callospermophilus lateralis, assembly GCF_048772815.1. NCBI lineage: Eukaryota > Metazoa > Chordata > Mammalia > Rodentia > Sciuridae > Callospermophilus > Callospermophilus lateralis. The sequence goes on along the minus strand of NC_135325.1, from coordinate 79,778,976 downwards.
ATGAGCCTTAACTGCCAATCAGATATACTCCCTACCCTCAGTAAATAGATAGGAGGAAAGGATGACATAAATGTCATTCCAGGTAAGGTCATAGGACTGCAGAATGTGTAGGAATTATTTTTGAAATGTAGTGAGTCTGAGGAAAAGAGCCTAAACATTTTTTTTTCCTGTTAGAGGCAGCATAGGGAAAATGGGATATGGACACATACAGTGCCTTCAGCACATGCCACTTTGTGGAGGAGAAGGACCTTGCAGGAAACAGAGAATTGTGTAGGAGAAAGGGTGTGAGAGTGTGGGGTGAGGAAGGAAGGGGTGAAGATGGTTGAAGATGAGCATAAGGAAGAGGTTGATTATAAAGCTGAGAGAGAGGAGGTTCATCCATGGAGTCAAAATTAGAGGCTGAATGGGCAGAATATGGGGATTTGCCAATATCTTGACTGAATTTTTCATTGGGAAAAACAATGTAAATTGTTGAGAAGTTTTGGCAGAGAGAAGGACTGAGGCACAATTACTAGAAGGCCTGAATATATGGAACTTTGGGTCATTTGCCATTATGTTAGAGAAAGTTTTCAAGATCTTGGAGAGTCTAATAATCAAATGTGCAACATTAGGACCAGTGACTGTCATTATCCAGCGTGTATTTGTTTAGGCAGTGTTACAGAAGAAAACCAGTCTTTTAGATTTAACTAGGTCTTGGATACCCAAGGTCTGAATGTGTGTCTCATGTTGGTTTTGAAGGGGCCTGGCCTGTGCTGAACAAAAAGTTTGAAGAAGGCCACCAAGGACCTCAACAGAGAGAAAAGCCAAAATCAAGGTTCATCCAAAAATGATTTTTATTTCTATAAGATCATTCCAGGAACAATCAATGGAATGAAAAGTGATGGGTGAGTGTCCCCAAAGAATGTGTGTCATTGCCACCCAGAGTGGTGGGGTTTCTCTCACTTAGCACTGATATTTGTTAGATGAACAGTAACCAAGGAGACATAAACCAAGACAGGGATTCCAGTAAGCTAGAGGAGTTGGTGGTAGGGTGTCAGTCACCCAATATGTGATGGCTGGTGGTGGATAAAACGTCCAGCAATGTGAATGGTCCTTATTAGAGCCACTGGAGGGAGGGAATAGAAATAAGTTCATGTAGGATAAACCTTCAGTCAAGGGTCCCAGCAGAAACTGGAGTCTATTTCCCACTTAAAGCCTAGGGAAGTTATAGGGTAATGGAGGGGTGGGGGAATTTTGCAGTTTGGTTATTCATTGCTAGGGGATTTTCAAAAAAGGGTTATTATGTTTAGCATTATTATTTGTGATGGTCACTATTCCATATCAAACAGGGTGCTTCTCAAGATTTCAGTCCCAGATAGCAATTCTCATTACAGGGTGTTATCTGGGTTTTAGGTCAGGCTGAACATTGTTCTGGGTCAGACTGATCATGGGGTAATAGTTGTTTTAAAGTAGAGCATGTGTTTTAAAATAGCATTGCCAAAGTCAAGTTATCCCTGACATTTATAATGTATTTGTTTTTCTTTGTCCTTTTAATATCAATTTTCTAAGATTTTGAAACCTGGTATTTACTCCAAGATGGAGTCTATGTCATCAATTTTTTTAAATGTTATTGACTATTATAAATGTTTGATTCCCTTGGTCTTTCATATTGTTTGTATCTCTGCACATTTATTGTTGTGGATTATCTGTCTATTGTTATACAAGGGACATTTAATTAAATGCTTTCTCTTACTAAATTCCCTAATCTGAGCAAATATCTGAGAGTCATTAATATCACTCAACTGGAACCCTCTCCTATGTCCAGTACCCAACATCAATTTAAGTGGAGAGATTAATCCCAGATAATGGAAATCACTTTAGAACATAATATATACTAACACTCCTTAAGAAATCTTATTGAGTATATTATCTGCAAGATTCCAATCCAGGTAAAAAAAGAGGAGTGATATTGTTGAAGAGGTTGAGAAATTAATTATTAAAAAGAGTAATTTTTCTATTAAACTACATAGAGTTTAAAATGGGAAAAGAGAAACATAATAGAAAAAGGGAAGAAAAGAGAAATATAAAAAATGTTGGGGATGAAGATAGGAGCAGGTGATTCAAGGGGAAAAGTAAAGAAGAGAAGTGGATGCAGGAATACCGGACATAGGTTTGTCACTGGCATGGATCTTTGAGTGTCTGCTCACCACTGCATCTTTTTGTTAGTGTCTCATGTCTGAAATCTTAGTGGCTGCCAGTGACTGTAAGACCTGTGTGTACAGGCCTTCTTTGAGATCTGGCCACTGCTGTTGCAGATCACTATGATTTTGATTTTGTTCACAGTTGGCACTGGGTGTCAGCTGACTTAACTCCATCAGTGCTCATCAAATAGTGGACATGGATTTGATGGTGCTGTTGCAGTGATCACTCTGCACCATTGCTGTTGTTCCCCACAGGTTCTTTTAGCACTAGTCCTGGCTCAGTTTGTTTCCTGGAGGGATGGATAGTAGCCAGTAGCTGTAGGGTGTTTTTGTTTGATGTAGGTTTTGAATCATGGGGCCTCTGCTGGCTATTGAACTTGTGGGTTTTGCTTAGCATCTGAGATCATTATCAGCAAACCTGTATTTGAGAGGGGGATCTGGTGGCAATTGGTGAGCCTGCTACTGTTATTCACTGCTGAGGAACTTGCTGCTTTCCTTTTGGTGTACTCCCTGAGAATGAATTTATCTCAAAACAGTCTCATCCCATTCAAGCAGGGGGTTTTGTCAGCCTTCTGCTACCAATGAACCCTCTACAAGAATTACTGGGAGAGAACATTCCAAAGGCATTACCTAAGATATTATATTTTACCGACCAGATGTGAAGAAGCTGCATAAATTTAATTTGTTACAGACAGGCTAGCTTATGTGTGAATTCTATAAGATGTCTTCCCAGAATATTTTTCTGCAACCAATTTGAGATAAACTCTGTATTTCTCCTTCACTAAACATTTTTGCCACTCCTGTACAAATTTAACTCAGTCTGATTTTAATTTTTATTGACATTAAGGAAGTAAGCTTAAGAACTTCAGCTCTCCCTCTTTCTCGCTTTGTTACACTTTGCTCATGACACAACCTGTTTAGGATCCAGGGTTAAGTAACTCTTTCCTGCTTTCATCTCCCACATTCAGTTTCTGAATCCCTCTGAGTCTCAGACTTTCTGATATGTGTTTTATAGTATTATCTCTGTCACACACCTCTCTGGTCAGCTGTTCTCTCACTGCTTCAATTCCAGGCTGTGAAGGAGTGACAGCTTGCTGTATACATCCTCTCTTCCATATTCTTCCTTCAGAGGACTTACTTGCAACCTGAAAACTTTTATTAATTCTGGAGGAAGTCTGCTAGCAGAAAATTATGTGGGTGTATGTGTGTATCTAATTTATTTTATTTTGTTTTAAAATTGAGAGTGTCTCTTTTACTTTCTTTTTTGAGCAATATTTTTTTTGGTATTTAAAATTTTTCATTGCCATTTGATTATTTTTGCTTTTAGCACTTCAACTATGCCATTCTAATGCATTATAGCCTTTTCCCCTCCCTCTTTCCTCTGTGTACACATATGTATATATAATATTTTTCTGAAGAGATGTCAAATTTTAATTTTATCAATATTAACTAGTACATGATTCTTTTTAAATTTTGGCTTTGGCTGAGGCTTTGATCATATCTTCTTTGATGTGTTTCTGTGTGGATTTCTTTTCTTTTATCCTACTTAATGTATGTTGAATTTCTTGGATGTGTAAATTAATATTTTTTCATCAGTTTTGTAGAGTTTTAAGTTATTAATTTTTCAAACTTTTTCGCTCTTTTCTATCTCTCCTATTCTTTTGATACTCCATAAGGCACATTTTGGAGTGTTTAATAAGGTGATTCATATTTATCAGAGGTTCTATGTATTGCTATTCATTGTTTTTCTCTGTATTCTTTGTATTACATAATCAATATCGCTCTATCTTCACATTCACAGACCTTTTCTTATTCTAATTCATATTTAATATTAAGCTCTTTAATATTTTCTTTTCACTTTTACTTTTCAATCTCAAAATTTACATTTTTTCAGTATGTTTTTAATTGATATTCTCTTTGATCAACATGGCTTCCTTTACTTTCTAAAAATATTTATAGTGTATTATTTGAAGTTTTCCAAATATGCTCGCAAGTTCTTCTTACAGGAAGTCACTTTTGCCATCCTTTAAACTTGTTTATTGTTCAAATTCCTTTTTCTTTGACTATCATTCACATTTTTTAAAGAGGATATATATTTTATGTAGTATATTGTAACAACTTTAGATCATGATTCCACCTTCTTCTTGCTGTCTTACGTGTGTGTGTTTGTTATTTGTTTAGAATTTGGATTGCAATATTTTAGTAAACTCTATTTCCTCCTCAGTGTAAAGCCTTCACTGTTGCCATTCAACAGGTGCACAAATAGGTGTATGCACAATTACCTTGGAATCATAGTGGTTTTGAAAACACCTTTTTTTGCTATCCCTTTCCTATATCTGTCTGTTAATCTGTCTACCATTTTTGCTAGCATAAATAATACTTAGAGTTCAGCAATTTATAGCTGATTATTCTGAATTTTTAAATTTATTTTTTGTTGTATTGTTGATTTAACCCAGGACCTCAAGCATGCTAATCAAGTGCTCTACCATTGATATACACCTATAGCTCTGATTGCTCTGTATTTTTGACAATATGTTGAAATATAATTGGCTCCATAGTGTTACTTGATTATATTTGTAGTCATTTGCAGAGGTAGTTTTTGAGGATGTTCTTTGATATTTGTTCTTACCCAAAGAGGACTCTTTAAATTTGTGTTTTTTCCTAGTTCTTTGTTAAACTAGCAGACCAATGGTTTAGGGGGTTTCTTTGCAGGGAAGCAGGTTTTTCTGTAAGGGTAGGTTTTGCTTGTGACTGTAGATAATTTTAACTTGGATTCTTTTTCAGTACTCTACTCAGGATAATTTGTGGGCAAATAAAAAGTGCAAACAAATAAAAAAACAAGGCAATGCATCATTAATACATAATCTGGTAATGGGGCCAATCATTGCCTCAAATAAAACATTTAGTTCAAATTTGAAAAACATTATTGAAAGATATAATAATAGATGGATGATTTCCCCCTATGTTTTATGATTCTTTTTAATATATCCTGGCATCTAATATTTCTGTGAAATAATGGGTCTTGTAGTCTTGTGAAGATGATATTATTGCTCATTTTTAAAATGTACTTTTTCTAGTGTTTTAAAGATTTTCTTGTTTATTTTATTCTTATCATTTAAAATAATTTTAGTTATACATGGACACAATACCTTTATTTTATGTGGTGCTGAGGATCAAACCCAGTGTCTCACATGTAGTAGGCAAGTGATCTACCACTGAGCTACATCTTCAGCCCCAAATTTTCTCTTTTTTTTTCAGTAGTTTTACAATGACATGCATAGGTGTGGTTTTATTTGTGTTTATGCTCTTGAGATTCAACGGAATTTCTTTAATCTCTGGGGTGATATATTTCATCTGGTATAAACACATTCAACTATTTATTGTGATAATTTGAAGCATCTCCATTTAGATTGCCTAGTAATGATTTTAGTATTTTACCTCACAGTAAAAGTGTTCATTCTTCTATTTTTTCTGTTTCTATTTCTATTCTATTTCTCTGATCATTAATATTGTATTGTCCTATTGATTTTTTCCTTCTCATTGATTAATTTTAATTTTATATAAAACTTTATATAATAAAAATTTTTGAATAGAATGTAATATAAAATTGAGCTTCATTATAGTATGTTCATACATAGGCACAGAATAATTCAATAGATTTCATTCCCCAGTTCCTCCCCATGACTTCTCCTTTTCCCCACCTCTTAACCCCTTCTTCTACTCTATTTTTCTTCTTTATATTTTTGCAATTCCTTTATTAAATCAATCTCTCTCTCTCTCTCTCTCTCTCTCTCTCTCTCTCTCTCTCTCTCCTCTCTCTCTCGTTTAAAAGGAGGAAGAAAATTTGATACAATTATTTTCTTAAAATTGCTTTTATTTTGTAAATATATGACAGTGGAATGCTTCACAATTCTTACTACACATATAGAACACAAATTTTCATATCTCTGGTTGTATATAAAGTATGTTCACACCAATTCATGTCTTTCTACATGTACTTTGGATAATGATGCCCATCACATTCCACCATCATTGCTAACCCTCTGCCACCTCCCTTCCGCTCCCACTCCTATGCCTTATCTAGAGTTTATTTATTCCTTCCATGCTCCCTCTCCTTACCCAACTATGAGTCAATCACCTTATATCAGAGAAAATATTCACCATTTGTTTTTAAGGGGATTGGCTGTCTTCATTTAGCATTACCTTCTCCAACTGCAAATGCCACAATTTTATTCTCTTTTATTGCTGAGTAATATTCCACTGTGTATATATGCATCATTTTTATCCATTCATCTACTGAAGGGCATCTAGGTTGGTTCCACAGTTCATCTATTGTGAATTGTGCTGCTATAAACATTGATGTGGCCGTGTCCTTGTAGCATGCTGTTTTTAAGTCCTTTGTGTATAGACCAAGGAGAGGGATAGCTGGGTCAAATGGTGGTTCCAGTTTCCCAAGGAATCTCCATACTGCTTTCCATATTGGCTGCACCAATTTGCAATCCCACCAGCAAAGTATGAGTGTACCTTTTTCCTCACATCCTCGGCAACACTTATTGTTGTTTGTCTTCATAATAGCTGCCATTCTGACAGGAGTGAGATTGTATGTTAGAGTAGTTTTGATTTACATTTCTCTAATTGCTAGAGATGATGAAAATTTTTTTCATATATTTGTTGATGGATTGAATATCATCTTCTGAGAAGTGTCTGTTCATGTCCTTGGCCCAATAATTGAATGGCTTATTTGTTTTTTAGGTGCTTATCTTTTTGAGTTCTTTATAAACCCTAGAGATTAGTGCTCTATCTGATGTGTGAGGGTAAAAATTTGCTTACAAGATATAGACTCTCTATTCACCTCATAGATTGTTTCTTTTCCTGAGAATAAACTTTTTAGTTTAAGTCCATCTCATTTGTTGATTCTTGGTTTCAATTCTTGTGCTATAGGAGTGTTATTAAGGAAGTTGGGGCCTAATCCCCACATGAAGAAGATTAGGGTCTATTTTTATTTCTGTTAGACGGAGAGTTTCTGGTTTAATTCCTAGGTCCTTGTTCCACTTTGAGTTGAGTTTTGGGCATGGTGAGAGATAGGGGTTTAATTTCATTTTGTTGCATATGTATTTAAATTAGCACTATGTGCTGATGATATGATTCTATAACTAGAAGAACCAAAAAGTTCCACCAGAAAACTTGTAGAACTAGTAAATGAATTCAGCAAAGTAGCAGGTTATAACATCAGCACCCATAAATCAAAGGCATTTCTCTATATTAGTGACAAATTCTCTGAGAGGGAAATGAGGAAAACTAACCTATTTACAATAGCCTCAAAAATAAAAATAAAATAAAATACTTGAGAATCAACTTAATGAAAGAGCTGAAAGATCTATACAATGAAAACTACAGTACCCTAAAACAGAAACCAAAGAAATCCTCAAAGATGGAAAGATCTACCTTGCTTTTGGATAGCTAGAACTAATATTATCAAAATGACCACACTACCAGAAGCACTATACTGATTTAATGTGATTCCGATCAAAATCCCAATGGCCTTCCTCATTTTTTAAAATTTTTAAGTATTTTGCTTTTAGTTGTAGTTAGACAGAACACCTTTATTTTATTTATTTATTTATTTTTATGTGGTGCTGAGGATTGGACCCACCACCATGCACATGCTAGATGAGTGGTCTATAGCTGAGCCACAACACCTTACCCTATAGACTTGAATAGTTTATTTTCCTCATTCATCACTGGAACATGTAAATAGAACTGTTCTTAAATGAATTGAACATTTTGAGATGTATCTCAAGAAACCATACCCTGAGCTAAGTATTGTGGTACATGTCTGCAATTCTAGCAGTTGGGCAGACTGAGAAGCAGGATCACCAGTTCAAACAACAATATAACAAGGCCCTAAGCAACCTAGTGAGACCTTGTCTCAAAATAAAAAATGAAAATGACTAGGGATATGACTCAGTAGTTAAGTGAGTCTGTGTTAAATTGCTGGTACCAAAAAAAAAAAAAAAAAGCCATTTCTTTTTATACCTTAGATCTTTCCTTGGTACACTAAAACGTTTTTCTACCTGTTAAAAGCAGAGCAATCAAGAAGTGTGAAATGATTCATTTCCCTGTTGGCTATCATCAATCATCAATATATACACATTATATATATATATATATATATATATATATATATATACACACACACACACACACACACACACACACACACACACACATCCATCACATCCATATAGTCTTCTGTATGTTTTCTGGCACAATTATGAAACATAGAATATAAACATACCCTTCTCTAATGGTATTTCTCTTTGTGTGTTTTATTTCCTCATCTCCTCACAAGTGTGTGTTTGTAGTACCTTCCAAATAAACTACCTTGACTCAGGTTACATTTTGTAATAATACAAACAAAAAGTTCATACTACCAAATGAATCATATTATAAAATATTCACTATCATGAGATTGAGGGTCTACTTAGAAATTAAGGTAAGAGTTTAATTGCAAATTCTTTAATTTTTCTGTTGAACATGGCTGAAACAAAAAAATTCTAGGAAAACTATGAGAGAAACTACAACCATTTCATGTTCATACTAACTTTCCTATCTCCCATTTTAAGGTTTAACACTATGCGTTTTTTTTTTTTGTTTTTTTTTTAATGGTACCAGGGATTGAACCCTAGGATGCTTAAGCACTGAGCTATATCCCCAGTCCTTTTCTTTTCTTTTCTTTTGACAGAGACACATTAAGTTGCTTAGCACTTTGGTAATTTGCTGAAGCTGGCTTTGAACTCCCTATCTTCCTGACTCAGCCTCCTGTGCCACTGGATTATATGCATGCACCACTGAACACAAAAAGCTCTATGCACTTCTTAGCAATACACTACCTTTCTAAATCCAGGTCCACTAAATTTCCTTTCCATACTGCTACCTTTTTCTCTCTTTCTTTTTAAGGCCAAGACACTGTGATATTTTATGTAATATTTGGTCCTTTGTTTAAAATTTATGCCCAGATGGATCATAATTTGCTGGCAATTCTTTCTGTAGTGGACATATATATTTTATTTTGTAATAGTCATTTTTCTGCTTTTGCTACCCACTTCAATAATTACCCAGGCTCCTTAAACAACATAATTCCTGTACTCCACACAAGAAACTGAAGCAAATAATTGAAGTAGTTTTTTTTTATTTTGACTTTATGATAATCTATATAATTTAATTATGATATATATAAGATGTATATGTATACACATACATATATTAATTCATATACATATAAATATTCCTATATGTATCCTATATCTATACATCATATACATCCTATATATACTTCTTATATATAATATATACATATATTTCTGTACATATAAGTTATGGGTTAATAACTTATATGTACAGAAATATATAACTTGCCTGACATGTGTGAGGCCCTAGGTTCAATCCTCAGCACTGCATACAAATAAATAAATAAAATAAAGGTTTACTGACAACTAAAATAATAATTTAAAAAAAGAATATAAATAACATCGAAAATGGAACATGGAAATATGTAAAAATTAAAAATAATTTCATAAACAAATCTATGGAATGCAACATGAGTAAATCTAAAAGGAAAATCAATGACTCTAAATCTTTTCATTTGAAAGGAAAGCAAAACCATAGGAGTTTAGTGCCTTCCTTAAGGAACTAGAAAAATTATATATAAAAATGAGCAAAAAGGATAGGAAGAAGGATTTGGTTAACATTAGAGCAAACATTTAGAAAATGAAAGAGTAAATCAAAATAGTGGATTAAGCATGTAGAAAAATTTCTCGTTTTGAAACACCATTAAAATAAATATTTTATAAGAGAAAGTTAATTGAGCAAGTGATCAGAAATATGAATGAGCAGAGACAATAAACACAATTTTTTTCAGAACTTTTAAGATTTTTATATAAACAATTATAAGGAAACAAATTTGAATATCTACAAGAAAAAGATGATATTTTCTAGAAAAAATACTAATGGCAAAATTTAAATCAAAATAATTTAATTTAAATGAAGTTATCACTAGAGCAGAAATTAGAAAGTTGATTAATTATTTTCTTTGGAAAATAATGCATGCATATTTATTTTATTAATGGATGTTTCAAATGCTAATTGAATTATATGAGATTATAGAACTCATTGAATAATTCTGTAATAGAGCTTATGTGGTCACAGTATCTTTAATGCTAAAAATAGACACAGTATATAAATAAAACGTACAACAGTTTGACTTGTTAGTATCAATTACAGTTTCTAAAGTACACAGTAGTTAGAGACTAGCAGAATATAAAAAGAACAGAAAATGTACTATGACTAAGCAGAATATATTTGAAAAGTCAAGTATTATTCAAGATTAAATAGAAGATTCTGATCAGAAAAACACAGTTTTAAAATTCTAGTATAGACATTTTTTATCAATAATTTGACTTTGGTAACCAAAAGTGCATTGCCCATCATACTATTTCTTCTATCACTGACTTAAAAAAAAAATCTATCATAAAATCACTACTAAGCAATGACTTTTTTCCTTCTGACTCTACCCATATTCTCCTCAAGGTTAATTAATGTCACTGATTTTCTATGGGGAAAAGAGAAAATATACATAGGAAAGAAAAGTCTCAGCTTAAAATCTATAAACTCTATCTTGCTATATAGTCTTATTTCTTGGATAAACCATTAAAGTCTGCCCACTTTTTAATTCGCCTTTCACATGTAAGAAACAGAAAACTTTGGAGTTAAGAATCTACATATCTTTGGATAAGGCCTTCCTAAGGAACTTGTAATTGAAATTAAGTGTAGAATAGGTTTAACATTACATACTTTTTAAATATGAAGCATGCATTTAAATAATAAACACACATAAAGTTTTGTATTTCATCCTTATGGAAACTTTAATAATTCTGACCTTCTAAGTACAGTTTGTGTATGTACACATATGCTTTGTAAATGTGCCTTTTCAGTCCCTATAAAAATAAGAGAATACAAGATTTCCTTAGATTACAAGATTTACTTAAATTTTATAGTATTAAATCCTCAATTGTGGTAAAATCTGAAAAACTTTGTCTTCATTCTTACAATAATATATGTGAAATTAATCAGTTTATAAGATGTTAAAACATTAATCCCAGTGATTCAGGAGGCTGAAGCAGGAGAATCACAAGTTTGAGGCCAGCCTCAGCAACTTAGCATGGCCCTACGTAATTTAAGAAGACCCTGTCTCAAAAAATAAAAACATAAAAAATGGTTGGGGTTATTGTTCTGTGGTTAAGCAACCCTGAGTTCAATTTCTGGTAACCAACAACAACAACAAAACAAATAGTAAAACCATTATACTTTTAAAATATGAACTACCAAAAATTTTAATTTCTTAGGCACTATATGAAACATTTTAAGTATATTCACTGATTTTTATATTTTTCCAAACTTTTAATTTTCTTCTCTCTTAAAAGTTATGAGCCAAGATACAGTTATCTTGCTCAAGGCAAAAAGCAATCAATGAATAATAACAATTAAAAAGCCCAACTTTCTCCATAAATTCTCCAAGCCATATTAAGAAGAAATATTAATAAATATCTGATTAGGATAGGAAGCTCTGGATCTCTTCCAGGAATGATGATTGGCTTTTTCTCCTACATTTTTGACTTGCTCTGTTAGTGACCTTTTGACCTTTTGAGTTGTGAAGGCAGATTGAAAGTGACATTTAATATTATTTCTGATAGATAATGAGATTTAAACTAAGAGCTTCTGATTCCTATTTATGTGGGAGAAATTATTTTTGAGGAATTAGTTTACAGTTGCATAAGAAGGTACTCTGATAAACAAAAAGATGCACTTTTCCATTTTCATTTAAACATTACTTTTTCAAAGTACATAATAATCCTAAATGAGAAGTCAATGGATATAATTCTTGAAACTATCGAAAAATATATCTTTTGAAAGGGGATTCCTTAAAATTATGTTTTTATATCAAATTATTTCAAAACTCTGTGTATAGTTATTATGAAGAACTAAGGTAATTGAAAAACAGACTAATTTGCCAGAAATCTTCAAAATTGTGGGGTAATTAGTTCCTCATTCCTCACTGAGAGAACAGTCTATGTAAACCTGTGTTGTAAATAAACTGCTGGCTATTTTCAAACATCTCTTTGGAATAACCATTGAACTCTTCCTTGGCATAGTGGTTTTTATTGATATCTAAAATATTGAGGTAGTGTGGAATGGCTCAAAGTTATATAGATGCATCTGAATGTCTCACTCTTATTTCCTCCAAAAATTTAAACCTAACCTACAGAGGGATTTCTAAACTTTTGTAAATTAAAAGTGGTTTCAATAGTCAAACTCTATAAAACATTTTAAAATAATCAATCAGTACATCCTATGGAGGTCCTTGGTCCTCTCTGCAGTCAATTGGGTCACCTTGGACTGAGAAGCAGAAAACTGCTTACCTTCAGAATCAGAATTTACTGAAAATAGGATGTGCTATCTTAGATGGACTGAATCCCTCACAAAGAGACAAAGAATCACAGATCACTCCCCTCAGTTATTTACAAAAATTTTGTGTGTGTTAAATTTTTATTTCATCTAGAGTCCCTGCTTGCTGGCACATAGAACTACTTGCTGAAATAATAAAGTCAAAATCAAGCAGCTCACTACTCATGGTTACTTTTAATCATATCTCTGGTTTTGTCTTCCTGAGAACACACAACCTTGTTCATTTTATCTTTTGTTCCCTTTTCCTAAGAATGCCACACCATTGTCCATTCCTCATAATAAAAAAAGGAGCCAGGCAGTCTGATACTTTACTTCATCTTGGGTAAAGTCCCCTTCACCTACTTTGGAACAACTTTGTCTGTGCTTCATTCATTATCTGTGTCCAGGGTTCAGCTGGTTTGGCCCAGCAAGATTCATAAGTCTTCCTTCTCAAGACTGAAAAACATTCAAGATATAATTAAGTTAAGAGAGGCATGACAGACTGGGCTTGTGGCTCAGTCTGTCTTGTAGCATGCTCACCTAGCATGCGTGAGGCTCTGGGTTTGATCCTCAGCACCACATAAAAATAAAGACAATAAAGTCCATCAACAACTAAAAAAATATTTAAAAAAGAGAGATACATGAATAAATTTGGACGCTATTTTTTGCTTGCTTATTTGCTTAAAATCAAAGAACTACTTTAGCAATTTTGCACAAATGCCCCCATTAACATATACTTAGACATAAAGCATCATATATCTCATATATTTATACTAAACTTTGTATGTGACTTTTTTTTTTTTTTGGTACCTGGGATTGAACTCAAGGACACTCGACTACTGAGTTTCATCCCCAGCCTTATTTTTGTATTTTACTTAGAGACAGGGTCTTAGCACCTCACTTTTGCTGAAGCTGGCTTTGAACTTGTGATCCTCCTGCTTCATCTTCCCCAGCTGCTATATTTACAGGTGTTCCCCATAGCATCTGGCTATATGTGACCTTTAATACAAATATTATTATAAAATGTTGTCAGTTTACTTTTAGTTGTTTTCATGATTCACTGTGATGGCATATATATAATTATAGTATAGAAATTAGTTCTAAAGGCCAAATTACTTATATTAATCATAGCAATATATCACCCTAAAATTAATTGATATTAAATGAGAATTTAATCTCACACTTGTTAAAAGAGTAAGAAAGTCTTTATTTAAGACAATTGAAATGTGTCAAGTCTATCACCATAGGAGAGATTGTATTCAATCCTTAACAGAGCAAAAAAAAATTAGGATTTAGAATTATGAGCAGAGTGTGGGGGTCAGTTGACAGAAAATTACAAAGAGGAGACTTCCGAGGTAGAGAAATTTTAACTAAACTGACTTAACATCATTCTTGCTGAAGGCAGTCTAGCATGAGCATACATCAAAGGTGGAAGAATTCTCTCTAAACTAACATAGCCGGATAATTTGACTAAGCAAGCCATATATTTGGCTCAAAATGGGGTCTTATCCAAAAATGGGCTCAGAGGAGCTTGACTAAACTTTAGTCAAGGAGAGATTCCTTGTCATTTGGCCACCTTTTATGACTATAAAATATAAACAAAACGATTTTTGATAAATGGCATGTTTTCTGGATATTTGCTTTTTTGATAAAAAATTGTTTTTTAGTAAAGAAAAACATTCTTATATTTAAGTTAAGTCATTATCCTGTTACTTACAGGGATTTTTCTTTGTTTTGTTTTTTAGATATCAGAGCTTAGAAAAAAAAAGAGTTTTGCATTTTCTTATTATGACTACATTGAGCTGAAGGAAATTGAAAACATCTCTGAAGCAAGATTGCTCTTAGCTTCTGGTCTCCTATCTCAGCATTCTCAACTGAAGTAGGTCATAAAATGTAGAATTATTCTTTCCCAAGGCAAGTGACATAAACTAGAACTCCTCAAAAGCAAGCATCTAAAACTGAAATGGTCATTTTCTATTGGTTCTTCTCCATGGAAGAGCCTCATTTCAGAAGGTCTCTGCCCTCTAACTGGAGGAAAATGCTGTACAGAAAGGCCAAAGAAGAATCTGAACACAGAAGTCTTCCTGAATTCTACCTCTCATTATGTTACTGTAGATCATATATTTTTGTACAATCACATTTATTCAATGCTTTCCATTCTTCACTATATCTAATCATAAAACTAGTTTTCCCCATTGTTATTTGTTTTTTTTTTCATTTTAGACGTCTGCTGTGTCACATAAATCTTGTATTAATTACTTATACTTTTCTCTTGTTAATCTGTTTCTTTTAAAGGGAGTGTGAGCCACAATATTTATGATGGAGGAGAAACACTATGACACCTTTTTACACCTGCATGGACTTTCTATTCTTTTATTCTTTCCAAATGTATAGTAAATAAAGAAAAAGAAGACATCTTAAAGATCATTTTAAAAAATCATTCTTATAATAAAGAAATTACGATTTATTTAGTCCTTAAATATTAAAATTAAGTAGTTATTTTTCACTGAAAGAAACAAATAAATACATGTATCTTTCTTCTAAAGCAACAGTTCTTAGTAATTTGGATCTCAATAAAGTTTCTGATTTCTAACAATTTTTATGTCAATTCTAATGACAATTTAACTTTTCTAAATTTCTGACCAAAGGCAATTCTGTTGTGTAAGTGTACAAATATAAAAGTAATATTCTTGTCTACTGATTTCTGAAAATTGGCAAAATAACATTTCAATTCTTCAAGGAAAAGAAAAAAAATGGCACATTATGTAAGAATTCTACCATGTTTTTACGTTCTTATGGGAAACATTGAATAAAGTGATGATTCTTTTAAAATAACAAAAAGTATTTTGATTGAAAAAAACTTTTTGCATAGGGCTATTGTTTACTTCATCTTGTCAATAGGTGTAAATACACTTCAAAAGAATCAGTGGAGGTGTAAAAAAAGAATGTTTGATTTATAGAATTCATTAATGTCATTTACATCAAGTTAGAATTTACATTAAAGTACACAGATATTAGGGGCACAGCTTAATGACTGGCCAATTTTACATACATACATAAATAAACCATAATCTAATTCAGATATAGACTATTTCATTTATGGTAGAAAATCTTTCATGCTGGTTTGCAGACAGTACTCCTCAACCAATGGTTCCTGGCATCTACAGATCTTTCAGCATTTTTTTTTTTTTTGGCAACTTCTATAACTCCACATGAATAAAATAAAGCAGATGTTCCTTTTATTCCAGCATCTTATGATCTGCATGAAGTTGTTGAAATTCATCTAGGTTGTTGAATATTTCATTCTTTTGTTGAAGAAAATTCCCATTGTGTGAATATACAAATATTTATTTATATTTTCACCCATTGATTTATTTTGTGTTGCTTTACATTTTTCAATTATTATGAAATATTCATTTAAACATTCATTTAAAGATATTTTCATTATGTGTATTTTCATTTATTTTACTAAAAGTAGAATTAATGGGCAATATATTAGATATGTATTTTACTTTATACAAAACTGCCAAACAATTCTACAAATCTAGCATTTTTCACTTCTGGAAGCAATATGTAAAAGCAACAATTGCTCCACATCTTTGTTTTCATTCTTTGTCAAAAATAAAGTGTCCACATTTTATGTATCCAGATATGTTGTACCTTACCATGTTACACTGAAGAGATTGACTATTAACATCAATAAGAGTAAAACGAGGCAGAAAGATTCAGATAGGAAGTGTATCATAAAATAAAGCAGATGGGAAACATAATTCATATCTCCACTGCTTTTTACAAAGGGATTATTTATAGTTCCCTTTGCTGGGTTGTTAGTCTTTCTAGCTTGTAAACCACTAAAAGAGAAAATGCAAAACTGAGGATGCCTAAGAGAGCAAATGAATCATGATAGGGAAAGAACATAAAGGAGATCTTTAAATGCACTATACCTGTGTCTTTATTAAGGCACTAAATATATTTATGTGAAGACTAGACTTAAAAATATAAAAAAAATTAATACAAAGATTTCAAAACACTTGGTGCTGCTGTTCAAGAATAACTATGTGGAACTGTTCAAGGAGAGATAAATAAATAAATAAATCAGGGGAAATCTCAAACTAAAGAAATAATAGTTAGGAGAAAATAATAGAATACAGATTCTCCACAAGTTATCTGTAATATCATAGATAAAATCCATTATAACTGAATGTATGAAGAATAAAGAAAATGGTGAAACTGAGGTTTTGCAATATAACTTGACTACTTGCTTCTACCAATAGATGAGACTAGAGTTTTTTCACTCTGCTAGTGGGTGGGGTCTGCCCAAGTTTGCAGGCCTCTCTATGTGAGATGTATTGCAGCTCTTAATGGTGGGCCAATCTCTCCAGTGTTGAAGCAGATTCCAGCACCTCATCATCAAATTATTCTTCTTTCCAGTTCTTTGTCTTGTGAATTAAAAGAATGAAATCTACAGACTATGATGAGTGAGTGTAAAAGTAGGATATATTGAATAATAGAAAGAGGAACAGATTTCTTGCAGTGCAACAAGGGACCCATAACAAGTTTTCTTCATCTAAGTGTACTATTCTTGGAATTTATACAGCACTTAGTTCACTAGTATCAGTTCAAATTTATGCTAATTAGGATTTGAAAACATATGATCTCTATTGGTCAATTTTTGAGTCCCAACTTTCATTCAAGTCTGCCCCATTTCCATTTGCTCCTTGCAGGTCAGGAAGTAGGAGGTTAAAGTCATCAAATGGGGTTGCAGCGCTGCATGGAGCCCACTTCTGCAGAACACATTCATATCATGACCAAGCCTGACCCCTGAAGGATGAAAGTCAGTGTGTCTTGGCTTGCTCTGTGAGCACCAGTGTCTGTATGGTAGGTTCCACACAGGCGCAGACCATTCTTGCTGCCCACACTATAATCCACTCTGCTGCTCCACTGCTCCACTGCTGCTTCTCCACAGGGACTAGTAGTCAGGCTGTGTGGATTGACAGCAGGAAAGCCATGCCATTTCCCCATCTGAAGAAGTACCCTTAACTGCCAATAGGGAAAGTGGACAATAACCGTTCTGGCTATTTCAGGCTGAAAAGGTGTTGAACAGGGTACAGCAGTTAGGGTCTTTCTACAGAGTCCTATTTAAGAGCCTTGGTACATCAGAGTTTTCAATGGGTTCCAGTTGTATGAGCATTTGTAGTTGGATAGACTCTAGGCAAGAGGAAATAGAATTTATAAGAATGTTAAGCAGATTTAGCCAAACATATTTATTATTATAATAGGAGATAAAAAGGGAAGGGTCCGTGTTTGCATAATATAAAGCAGCATTACAGAAAAGTGGGGAGAGCAATTCCACTCTTTAAGAGGTATATAGTTTGACATTCACCATTGTATGTTTATGAGACTTACAAAGATAAGTAATGATAAAGACATTCTGGTTAGCCCTTATCTGCTGATGATAAGTTTCAGGTCCTCTAGCATTTCAGAGGAACATTGGTTGACATTTTCCTTTTTCTGGAGTGTTGATCTTTAGGTTCTTTTTCTGAGTTTCAAGGCTTAACTACAGAGTTATGAATCCATGGCTCAATTCCAGGTATGTTTACTGTTGTTGATGTGGGTAGAATTACATTATATGGTCTTTCCCATGTCAGACCTACAGTTGGGTAGCAAGAGTAATTTTACCAGCACCAGGTCTCCAGGGTGAAACAGAGAAGGAACAATGTCCCTTGGACAGGCTTCTGACAGTTGTTGTAAGGTTTATTGAAATTTGGCTAAGGCAGGTATATTCCCCACTTTGGTAGATGTTTCCTTATCTACCAATAAATCATTTGTTAAGTATTGTTCACCCATATAACATTTGATAAGGGTTCAGGCCTAGAGTTTATGGGGTATTTCTAAATCATAGCAAAGTTATAGGAAGCAAAGTGTTCCATGGAATGTAAACATTTTGATTAAGCTTTCTAAGGTGTTTTTTTTTTTGAGAATATTATTGGTCTTTTCTACTTTTCCTGATGACTGGGGTTTCCAGTCACAATGTGGGTGACACTGTATTCTCAATGCCTTGGAGACCCCTGGGGTAATACCTACTTTATAGAGGGGCCATTATCACTTTGCAAAGTCCTATTGTAAATCTAGGTATAATTTTGGAGACCAGAATTTTCACTGCTTCAGAGGTCTTTTCAGTTCTCCATGGAAAGTATTCCACCCAGTTAATAAAAGTGTCTACCCATACTAAGAGATATTGGCTATCCCTAGTCTTAGGCATGTGGGTAAAGTCTATTTGTCAGTTTTCTCCCAGTTATATACTGGGTTTCTGGATGCCTGATGGGGAAATTATTCTGTTAAGAGGGTTATTTTTCTTACAAACCTCACAAGTCCTGAAAACTTGTTGGACCATCTTTAGTATGTTCTTTCCTAAAAAGAGGCTTTGATTCACTAGGTATGTTTTTTTTTTTCCCAAATTAAAGGCCTTGTGGAGGATCTTGACAACCTTCTATTGGCTGGCTGCTGGTATGAGTAATTTTCCTTCCTCTATTTGAAACCTGAGGGTTAAGAATATACCCTTGTGTGAGGGAGTGCTTTTTCTATCTGAGTATACTGAAGTCATGTCTTTTTAAGAAACTCATCTCAGATAGTGGTGTTTCTATTCTCTCCTCGGCTTTCTGTATGGTAGTGAAGTCAGCTAACCTATTACCTTCAGAAATGTCATATGTTCCTATTTGGTGTCCTTTACAATGTATTGGCTACTTAAGAAAGAAGAGAGACTGAAGACAAAAGTTGATTACTCACTTTACAGTGTTTGACAGGGGACACATTCACTGTTAAAAATGTCTTTCTCTCCATATGGCAGCATGGGGAACCATGAAAACATACTTAGAGTCTGTATGTATGTTAACTTTTTTGGCTTTGCTGAGCTCCAATGCCCAAGTGAGAGCAATGAGTTCTCTAAAATGAGCACTGGTGCCCAGTGTGATGGGTGAGCTCTCAATGGTTTCCTCTCAGGTAACCACAGCATACCCAGTGTTGCATATCCCAAGTTCATAAGGGAAATTCCATCAGTGAAGGGGGTCATATCAAGGTTCTTTAAATGGGGGTCCTTTAAATCTTCCTTAGCAGCATAGGTCTGAAGCCCTACCTTTTCACAATCATGTTCTATTATCTTTCCTTCTTTAGGAAGAAAGGTTGCAGGATTTAAATATGGGCAAGTCTTTAGTAAGACTGCTGATCCTTCTAGTAATATTGCCTTGATATTTGAGGACATGACTGTCTGAGAGAAATAAACTTCCTTTAAAGGACAGCAGTCCTGCCACATTGTATGGGGTCAATACTGTCAGATCTCTTCCCAAAGTTAGTGTAGTAGCCTCAGGAATCAAGAGTGCTACTGCTACCATAGCTGATAGATAGGCTGGCCATCCTTTTGCTACTATGTCTAATTCTTTACTTAAGTATACTACAGGTTGTTGAGCAGGAACTCCAGCCTGGGTTAAAACTCTTAATGTCATTTATTTTCTTTCGGATACATACAAATTAAAATTCTATTCTACTGGGAGGCTTAAGGCTGAAGCATAAAGGACAACTTCCTTAAGTTGGTAAAATGCTAACTGGGTCTCAGGTTTCCATTCCAGGAGGCAAGTTCCTGCCATTTGAGCTTCCTTTTCTAGTTGACATAGGGGATGAGCTATCTTCCCATATCCTGAGATCCATAATGTACAAAATTATGTTATTCTAAGGAAACCCCTTAATTAAACATTTTGGCTACTGGGTAGGAAGAATTAAGTTTAATTTCATCTTCTCCAAACATCTAGGTTTCCTTGACCAATATTAAGAACATATATCTTACAGAAGTTTGGCAAAGTTGGGTTTTGGATTGTGAAAATCCAAATTAAGTTAAGTATGGGTACAACTTCTGTGAAGTTTCTGCTATTTGGGTAGAAAGAAGGATGCCATCTACATTTTGTATGACCTTAACTTGTGAAAGACTAAATTGAAATAAGTCTTGGGCCAATGTCTAGCCAAACAAAGGGAGACTGTCGCTGAACTCCTGGAGCAGAACAGTCCAGTTTAATTGAGTGGAGTGTCAGAGGACTCTTCAAAAGCAAATATTGAGAATCTGGGTGCAGGGGTATAGAGGAAAACATATCATTTAAGCCTAAACTGTAAACCAATTAATGTCTTTAGTAATCTGGGATAACAAGGTATAAGGATTGGGGACCACTAGATATATGGGAACTACAAACTCATTTATCAATCTGAGGTCCTGTACTAGTTTTCATTCCTCATTGGTCTTTGGTACTCTCAGAACTGGGGTATTGCCGCAGTCTGGCTGGGCACAATTCAGGAGCCACTTGTCAAAAGAAACGAGCTTTATTTTTAGAACCACACATGCCAAACAAAATAGCTCCTCAGGAAAAACCTTCAGAGCCCAACTGCCACCACCGGCTTCCCACAAGCCTCTCCACCTCCCCCACTCCTCCTGCTCTTGAGGCTGATTGGCTGGGTCGCATGGGCAGAGCCAAAAAAAGTCCCCCAATGAGCAGCTCCGTGGTCTGAAAGGTCGGGGAAACAGCCCAATGAGCATCACCGCAGAGGAGCCAATCAGTTGGCAGCTAGAAGTTTGCTGGGGCCGCTGTGAGCCAATCATCAACTGGCAGCTGGAAGCTTGCTGGCAGCTGGAAGTTTGCTGGGGCCCCTTCGACTGTGGCTCTCAACAGGGTATCACATGGGCTATTAAAGGATCTTAAGAGACTGTGTAACTTTATCTATTATAGCTTGTAATCTTTTTCTGGTTTCAGGGAATACTGGTTTTGGTGGGGAAAGAACATTGAAAGATGGATCTGGATGGAAGCAGCTCCTATTGAACATCCTAATTTTCTATGTGTAGCCCAGACTTTTAGGTTAATCTCAGTTTCTACTAAGGGCAAATTACCTCTTCTGGTGTTGTAAGAATTGTGGTGCCTAAGTGGGTTAAAATATCTATTCCCGTAAGGGGAGTGGGACTTTCAGGGATTATGAAAAAAGCACACAAGAAGCAGAGATCACCCCAAGAATATAGTCAAAGGCTTTCTTGAAGTACCTTTATGTTTATACTGTGAGGGGAGAGTATGCCTCTGTTCAAAAGTTTTATGAAAATAAGTTTCCAGTATCAAGGAAGAAATTAATTTCGCCACAGTCAATATAACCTGTGGCTCCTGCACAGTGATGACAGTTTGAATAGTTGGAGCCAAAGAAGGATGACCTGGAATTCATTAGTTTTTTGTTGGACTATTTAAAGTGAGAGATTTGTCAGCTGGGGCCTTCAACTCTGAGGGCAATCCAATAGTCAATGGTACCCTTCACAAATAGGATAGGGTCTTGGTGGATTCTGTTGTTTTTGTGGGCAGTCTTTCTTGTAAGTCAGTCTTGGCCTCAGTTCTAGTAGAGTACGATGGAAACATTACAACTTCAGGAACCTTTTCCTCTGGAATTAGCATCTGTAGAGCTGCCACAAAGGCAGCTGAATTTCTATTGTCTTTTCTCTCTTTCTTTGACCATCTCTGGTTTCAATTAATTTGTAAGGACCTTGCACTACATATAGTTCATCCACACAGGTTTCAGTTGCCTGTAAAACAGTCTGTTTTTCAGTGCTAGTGAGCATTTGGTTTAGTAACAACATCATATCTTTTCAGGTTAAGTCAAAAGTTTGGGTTAGGCCTTGAAATACCTCTATATATTTATTAGGGTCAGTGTCACACACACTTAAGGCCGATCAATAACTCCTAACTTATAGTTGAACCAGATACTAAAACTAACAGCAAATAATTTTAAACTGTTAAAATATTTTCAGTTATGTGAAACAAAAGTATTTTTTGATGCCTAAAATCCTCAGTAAAGAAATAGAAGTCTAAAAAAAGCAGCTCTTTTAAATAAATAAGAAGTGTAACTGATATGCTGCTGCAGGAGAAAAAAATGGAATCCCATAAAATGTTCAATTAAAACAAGAGAAGACAAATTATAAAAGATAAATGAATCAATCTATAAATCCATCAGTAAATAGGCAAGGACAAAAATTTTGTTACCTCAACAGAATTTAATTAGAGGTTAAATATTAGAGAAGGTTCTACATAAAGACAAAAATATCAAAGACAAATTCTCAGGTAAAGAGGAGATAGACTATTATGCAGAAGTCATCAAAGTAAATATGTAATCAATTATCATGCTTTTTTTCAAGATTGGTGACAAGGAAACAAAATGATGGTAGAGGATGGTCATTTAGATTTTAATGTAAATAAACCAATTTTTTTCTTGATATGTTTTACATAAAATGTTATTGTTTTAACTATAAATTAATATTGTTTACAAATTTATGGTTTAATTAAATGAGGATAGAAGATAAGCATAAAGTAGAATATATTGATATTAAATTAGTTGTCCAAACAAGTCTGCTGAAAATGATGCAAATATTTATAAAAGAGGTAAAAAAGGCGTAAATATATTAAAATTTTGGGAACATAACATATAGAAGAATGTAAAATAGTGGCAAAGAAAGAAAGGTTGCCTAATTTACCTGCTTATTTCCTCTCAAAATAAACTGTAACATGTGTCATCTATGACACTATATAGTTAACCCTCAATCAACTTAAATTTTTTACTAATGACAGCTGACAGGATGCATCTTTAATTTTTAATTTTTATTTCCTAAAGTAACTACTTTTAATTTGGCATTTCCATCTCCAAAACACATTTTTTTTACAATAACAATATCAATGTTTATAATTAAACTACAATGCCTTTTATTCAATATAATTTTTGAATATATGTTTGTTCAGTTCAAAAATACTTAAGGAGTTTACAAACTTTAATTATGTGAAAACAGGACCACACCAGCACAAGTGGAACCCAGACTCACAGTAGTCCTGCGTCCACCCCTCCACTGGCAGAGTAGACACCAGTCAGAGCCTAGCCTCTGGCACAGGACCTCCCCTTCCAACAAGCAGACTACCAAGATAGGTGAAAACCTAGGGGCCCAGATCCATCCAGACCAGCCTGTGCGGGGGCCCAGGCTCACAGTAGACCTGGGTCCACCCCTCCACCAGTGCAGGTGCCCACTGGAGTTCAGCCTTCAGCACAGGACCACCTCTTCCAACCATTAGACTACCAAAGAGTCCAGGCCCGGCCCAGATCCATCCACATAGACTTGCACAGGATGCAGGTAAAGATTAGGCTCAAGTTTGCCCCCCCCCCCACACACACACACACTTGGGAACCTAAGATTATCCTACTTTCATCTTGAGACACTGCAGTCATTGCCATAGCCTTCCCCACAGAGTAGCACCTAACTTTTTGACAACAGACAGGGCCTAGAAGCAGCTGTGTCTCAGAGCAGGCATCCCAAAAGGAGTGTGAGGCCCACTCTTTCAAACCCATCTCTGCGAGACATTGCTTCCATCTTGGGGCACCTTAACTGCTATCTCAAGTTACCTCTGCTATTGCCACCACCAGATTTAGATGCATCAGCATACATTGATGGACACCAGCACCTAGAAGCCCAACATCAAGGTGAGGTACAGACAATCTGTATGGGTACTACAAGAATATGGGGAAGAAGCTATAATATCTCAAACTCACACTGTAAGAAAGGAAGACACATAAACAATATAAAGAAACAAGGGATAGAAGTGCCACAAACAAACCAAGATACTATAATAACAGAACCCATGGACAGCAAAGTTGAAAAAATGTCAGAGAAGTAGCTCAAAAGGTTCATAATTAAAATGATCCTTGAATTAAATAATGACCTAAATGAGCAAATACAGGCAAAAATTGATCACTCCAACAAAGAGAGAAAGAAGCAAAATATTACATCAAGGACTAGGGATATAGCTCAGTTGATAGTGTGCTTGCCTCACATGCACAAGGCCCTGGGTTCAATCCCCAGCACACACACACCCACAAAATTACTTCAAGAGAGAGATTCAGAAAAAAATTAACAATTAAAAATAAATAAAAACTCAACAGAAAGCACAACCAACAGACTAAATCACTTGGAAGAAAGAATGTCAGATAATGAAGACAAAGTATAAAATCTGGAAGATAGAGTTGGTCACACACTGAAAATTGTAAGAAACCATGAACTGAACTGTTGAGAGCCACAGCCGAAGGGGCCCCAGCAAACTTTCAGACTGCCAGCTGATGATTGGCTCACAGTGGCCCCAGCAACATCTAGCTGATTGGCTCCTCTGCGGTGATGCTCATTGGGCTGTTTCCCTGCCCATTCAGGCCACGGAGCTGCTCATTGGGGGACTTTTTTGGCTCCGCCCATGCAACCCAGCCAATCGGCCTCAAGAGCAGGAGGATTGGGGGAGGTGGAGAGGCTGGTGGTTGAGGGAGTGGCTTGTGGGAAGCCGGTGGTGGCAGTTGGGCTCTGAGGGTTTTTCCTGAGGAGCTGTTTTGTTTGGCGTGTGTGGTTCTAAAAATAAAGTTTGTTTTTTTTGACAAATGGCTCCTGAATTGTGCCCAGCCAGACTGCAGCATTGAACATCCAAGAATTATGGGACAGTATCAAAAGACCAAACCTACAAGTTATCGGGGTAGAAGAAGGCACAGAGTTTCAAACCAAAGGAATGCACAATCTCTTCAATTAGAAAATGTCAGAAAACTTCCCAAGCATGAAGAATGAATTGGAAAGCCAAATATAAGAGGCTGGAAGGACACTAAATGTAGAGAATTACAACATATCTACACCAAGGCACATTTTCATGAAAATGCCTAGCATACAGAATAAGTATAGAATCTTAAAAAAACACAAGAGAGAGGAATCAAATCACATATAGGCAGAGACCATCTTGTATCTCAGCAGATTTTTCAACCCAGACCCTTAAAGCTAGGAGATCATGGAACAACATATACCCAGCTTGGCAACAAAATGGATGCCAAGCAAGAATTTTGTATCCAGCAAAATTATGTTTTAGATTGGATAATGATGAGAATCTTGCACAAAAAACAAAAGTTAAAAGAATTTACAAGAAGAAAGCCTGCACTACAGAACATCCTCAGCAAAATATTAAATGAAGAGGAAATGAAAAACAATGATGAAAATCAGCAGAGGGAGGTATTACCCTAAATGTAAAACAAATACAAGGAGAAACCAAGTCAGGTTTGCAGCAGTCTGGCTGGGCACAAATCACAGAGTCTCCACAAAACGCTTGTATGTTCAAACAGGAAACTCTATTGCCTGAACTCCACCAGCACTCCACGCACACTCCCCGGGAACTCTCTCCCACTCCACCGGGCTGCACGGGCACTCACTCTGGGAACCCTGTGAGAACTCAACAGGAACTCCAAAGTAGTGGGCGCTGGCGGCAGCAAGAGCCGCCCTATTACCAGACAGTAAAGGTCTAATATACAATTGAATACACAGCTTAACATAAGCATCATCATCTCAATGGCTCTCTGGTGTCACCTCTCAACCACTCCCTTCTGGAATACTGCCATGCTTCATCCCTCCCTGTGACCCTCAACCCAGGTTAAATACCAAAAATAAACAAAGATGGCTGGGAATACAAATCATGTCTCAATAATAACCCTGAATGTTAATGGCCTTAACTCTAAACTCAACAATCAAAAGGAATAGACTGGCAGATTGGATCAACAAATAAAAAAAAAAAAAAGAAAGAAAATAAAACACAGTAACAAGAAAAAAACACCAAACAGTATGCTGCCTCCAAGAGACTCATATCATAGGCAAAGACATCCACAGACTGAAGGTAAAAGGGTGGGAAAAATCATCCCACTCATATGTATTGCAGAAGCAAGCAGGTGTTTCCATCCTTATATCAAATAAAGTAGACTTCAAGATAAAGTTAATCAAAAGTGATAAAGAAGGTCACTACATACTGCTCAAGGGAATCATACACCAATAAGACTTAACAATTATAAATATATATGCCCCAAATAATGGAGCATCTACATTCATTAAACAAAAAGAACACTCTTCTCAAGTTCAAGAATACAATAGATGACAGCCAATAATTTTGAGTGACTTTGATACACACCTCTTTCACCACTAGATAGATTTTTCAAAAAAAAAAAAAAAAGCTAAAGAAAGAAACTATAGAAGTCAATCATACAACCAATAACTTAGACTTAACTGACATATATGGAATATTCCATCCTTCAACAAGCAAATACAGTTTCTTCTCAGCAGCACATGGATCCTCCTTGTAAATAGACCATACATTATGCCACAAAGCAACTCTTAGCAAATATAAAAAAGTAGAGATACTACCCTGCATTCTATCAGATCATACTCAAATGAAATTAGAAATCAATGATGAAATAAGAAATAAAAGCTACTCCAACACTGGGAGACTAAATAATATGCTACAGAATGAACAATGGGTTGCAGAAGACATCAAGGAGGGAATTAATATTTTTTGGAGATGAATGAGAAGACAGATACAACATATCAAAATCTCTGGGACTCTATGAAAGCAGTTCTAAGAGGAAAGTTCATTGCATGGAGTTCATTCCTTAAAAGAAGAAAAAGTCAACAAATAAATGACTTAACATTGCATATCAAAGCCATAGAAAAAGAAGAACAAATCAACACCAAAAGCAGTAGAAGACAGGAAATAATTAAATACAGAGCTGAAATCAATAAATTGAAACAAAAGAAACAATTCAAAAAAATTGACAGTACAAAAAGTTGGTTCTTTGAAAAAATAAATAAAATTGACAGACCTTAGCCATGCTAATGAAGATATCAATTATGAGAGAAAACTCAGATTACTAACATATGGGATGAAAAATGAAATATCAAACAGAAGAAATACAGAAGATAATTAGAAATTATTTTGAAATCTTGCACTCCAATAAAATAGAAAATATCAAAGGCCTTGAAAATTTATAGAGTCATATGATTTGCCCAAACTGAATAGATGATATAAACAATTTAAACAGATCAATTTCAAATGATGAAATAGCAGACACCATGAAAAGTCTACCAACCAAGAAAAGCCCAGTACTGGATGGATACACAGCTGAGTTCTACAAGACCTTTAAAGAAGAACTAATACCAATACTCTTCAATTTATTTAAGGAAATAGAAAAAGCGGCAGCACTCCCAAGCTCATTCTGTGAAGTCAGTATCACCCTGGTTCCAAAACTAGTCCAAGACACATCAAGAAAAGAAAAATTCAGACCAATGTCTCTAATGAATGTAGATGCAAAAATTCTCAATAAAATCCTGGGAAATCAAGTACACAAACGTATCAAAAAGATTGTGCACCATGATCAAGTGGGATTTATCCCAGAGATGCAAGCTTGGTTCAACATACAGAAATCAATAAGTGTAATTCATCCCATCAATAGACTTTAAGATAAGAATCATATGATCATCTCAATAGATGCATAAAAAGCATTTGACAAAATATAGCACCCCTTTATGATCAAAACAATAGAAAAAATAGGGATATTAAGAACATAGCATCATAAAGGCCATCTATGCTAAGCTCTACGCCAACATCAATCTAAATGAGATAAATTGAAGGCATTTCCTCTAAAAACTGGAATAAGACAGGGATGCATTTCACCACTTCTGTTTAACAAAGTTCTTGAAAAACTGGCCAGAGCAATCAGACAGATGAAAAAAAATTAAAGGGATACACATAGGAAAAGAAGAACTCAAATTGGCACTATATGCTGATATGATTCTACACCTAGAAGATCCTAAAAAGTTCCACCAGAAAACTTCTAGAACTAGTAAATGAATTCAGCAAATTAGCACAATCTAAAATCAACACCCATAAATCAAAGGCATTTCTGTACATCAGTGATAAATCCTCAGAAATGGAAATGAGGAAAACTACTCCATTTACAATAGCCTCAAAAATAAATAAATAAGATAAAATTCTTGGGAATCAACTTAATGAAAGAGGTAAGAGATCTATATAACGTAAATTACAGAACCCTAAAGAAAGAAGTCAAAGAAGACCTTAGAAGATGGAAAGATGTACCTTGCTCTTGGATAGGCATAATTCATATTGTCAAAATGACCATACTTCCAAAAGCTATGTACAGATTTAATGCAATTTCAATCAAAATTCCAATGACATTCCTCACAGAAACAGAAAAAGTAGCCATGAAATTCATCTGGAAAATAAGAGACCCAGAATTGCTAAAGTAATTCTTAGCAAGAAGAGTGAAGCAGGAGGCATCACTATGCGAGATCTTAAACTATATTACAAAGCAATAGTAACAAAAACAGCATGGTATTGGCACCAAAACAGACTGGTGACCAATGGTACAGAATAGAGGACACAGGGACTTACCACAAAATTACAATTATCTTATATTAGACAAAGGTGCCAAACCATGCATTGAAGAAAAGATAGCCTCTTCAACAAATGGTGCTGGGAAAACTGGAAATCCATATGCAACAAAATGAAATTAAAACCCCATCTCTCACTATGCTCAAAACTCAACTCTAAATGGATCAAGGATTTAGGAATAAAACCAGAGACCCTGTGTCTAATAGAGAAAAAATTAGGCCCTAAACTCTATCATGTGGAATTAGGCCCCAACTTCTTTAATGAGACTCCTTTGGCATAAGAATTAAAATCAAGAATCAATAAATGGGAAAGAATCAAACTAAAAAATTTCTTCTCAACAAAAGAAACAATCTGTGAGGTGAATAGAGAGCCTCCTTCTTGGAAACAAATCTTTACCCCTCACACATTAGATAGAGCACTAATCTCTAGGGTACAAAAAGAATTCAAAAAATTAAACACCAAAAAAAAAAACCAAAAAAAAAAAAACAAATGCCCCAATCAATAAATGGGCCAAGAACCTGAACAGACACTCCTCAGATGATGATAGACAAGCAATCAACAAATATATAAAAAATGTTCATCATTGCTAGCAATTAGAGAAATGCATATCAAAACCACTCTAAGATTTCATCTCACTACAGTCAGAATGGCAGCTATTTTGAATACAAACAATAAGTGTTAGTGAGGATGTGTGGGAAAATGTACACTCATAGACTGCTGGTGGGACTGCACATTGCTGTAACCAACATGGAAATGGTATGGAGATTTCTTGGAAAATGGGAATGGAACCACCATTTGATGGAGATATTCTTCTCCTTGGCCTATACCCAAAGGACTTAAAAACAGAACACTACAGGGACACAGCCACATCAATGTTTATAGCAGCACAATTCACAGTAGCTGAACTGTGGAACCAACCTAGATGTCCTTCAATAGATGAATGGATAAAAAAATGTGGCATATATACACAATAAAATATTACTCAGCAATAAAAGATAATAAAATCATGGCATTTGCAGGTAAATGGATGGAGTTAGAGAAGATAATGCTAAGTGAAGTTAGTCAATCCCAAAAAACCAAATGCCGGATGTTTTCTCTGATATAAGGAGGCTGATTCATAGTGAGGTAGGCAGGGGGAGCATGGGAGGAATAGACAAATTCTAGATAGGTCAGAGGGGTGAGAGGGGAAGGGAGGGGGCATGGGGTTAGAAATGATGGTGGAATGTGGTGGTTGCTAGTATCCAAAGAACATGTGTGAAAACACAAATTAGTGTGAATATACTTTTTTAAAATAACTTTATTTTATTTGCTTATTTATTTATTTTTAGGTGTTGCTGAGGATTGAACCTAGGGTCTTGCACATGCGAGGCGAGTGCTCTACAACTGAGCCATAACCCCAACCAAAAATATGAAAAGTTGTGCCTTATGTGTGTACTAAGAATTGTAATGCATTCTGCTGTCATATATAAATATAAATAAATAAAAAATAAATAGATAAATCA
Organism: Callospermophilus lateralis; assembly: GCF_048772815.1. Taxonomy (NCBI): domain Eukaryota; kingdom Metazoa; phylum Chordata; class Mammalia; order Rodentia; family Sciuridae; genus Callospermophilus; species Callospermophilus lateralis. The sequence continues at coordinate 79,748,487 of NC_135325.1, read as the reverse complement.
ATAAATAATATTGGATAACTGTTTGTGAAGTGTGGATAATTTAAAAATCTTTAGATATGTGTTTAATAATGTTTAGTAAACATTTGTCTTTTTGTGATATGGTAAATGTAGGATTGTTTTATTACACCAGTGGCTTTCAAGCAACATATGAATCTGGAAAAATTTATTTTAAAATGGGGAACATTATTAAATATAGAGGATGACTGAAATTTATTTAATATTAGTGTTATGGAAAGTTAAGTCTTCATTGAAATATTAACTTCTATATTTTCTTTCTTGCCAGTTTACTCAACACATACTTGAGGGAAACTCTCAGACTCTGAAAAATCTAAATTTAGGGCACTAATGTTGTCTTTAATAATAATACAAAAAAAGTTAAAATAGAAGCATACATACCGAACTATAGTAGTCAACTTTAATATTTTGTATTATTTTGTAATACATGTTATACACAGTGCTTTAATAGATATGTTCATTCTTTTATTAAAACATAGATTGATTATTTATTATGAATAGTGTCACAATAAACATGGTAATGCAAATGTCTCTTCAACATACTTATTTTATTTGCTTTTGGAAAAAAAAAAAAAACCTTTATTTGGATTGCTGGATTACATAGTTTTCCTATTTTTAAATTTTTAAATATCCTCCATACTAATTTCAATAATGGTTATAGTAAATTGCACTCTCCAAAACATTTTTTAAGAGTTTCCTTTTCTTCACCTATTTGCCAACAATTGTTATCTTTTGTCTACTGGAGTGAAGTATTATTTCATTCTGTTTGCATTTTCCTGATGATTGGAGATATTAAATATTTTTTTAAAATACCTGTTTATAGTTTAGCATGGTGGTGCACATATGTAATTCCAGCAGCTCAGGAGGCTAAGTCAGGTGAATCATGAGTTCAAAGCCAGCCTCAGCAACTTTAGCAAGGCCCAAGAGAGTAGCTCAGTGTTGAAGTGCCCAATACCAAAATAAACAAAAAATCTGTTTAACATTTTTATGTATTCTTTTGAGAAATATCTATTTAGCTTTATTGCCTATTTTTAGTAAGTTTCTTTATTTACCTACTGAGTTTTTTTATACACAGAGGAATACCATTCAGCCATAGGAAATAATGAACTCCTGTCATTTTAAACAATATATGTGATCTCATTATGTTAAATGAAATAAACCAGGCACAGAAAGAACAGTACTAGATGATCTCACTCATATGTGTAATATAAAAACAGTGATATCATAGAAGTTGTGTATAGAATGGTGGTGAACAGAGACTTGGGAAAGAAAAAATGAGGGAGATGGTAAAGGACTGGTCAATAGATACTATACTACAGTTAGATAGGAAGTAAGAAATTCTGATGTGCTACTGTACAGAGGGGGAGTATAGGAAATAATAATGTACTGTATGATTTGAAAAGTTAGAATAAAGGAGTTTTAGTATTTTCAACATAAAATAATGACAAGTACTTGAAAAGATAGATATGTTTAACCTGATATAATATCACTGTATGAATGTATTGCTTTTTATGTAGTTCCCCATAAAAACAAGTATTTTCTATGTCTTTATGTATAAGTTAAAATACAGTTTATTTAAAAACTAAATGAACTTTAATGAGTTTAATGGGTTTCTATGAAAACTCAGGTATACTAAGTGTGAATTCTAGAACAGTAAAGTTCATTTTTGGTAATTATATTAAAATTTAAAAATTCGAAGGTCTTTATCCAGGAGAAATAAAGAGTTTATTCTGTCCAATTCTAACAAAACTAGAAAAATAATTAAAAATTTTATTTGATGAAAATTTATATTTACAACTTTTTTTTATCAATATGAAGATCCCTGTCTATTCAAAAAATGCACAGACATAGGTAAAGCAATACACACACACACACACACACACACACACACACACACATACACATACATACAGATTAATGACCTTATTTCCTCAGTATAAATTATTTTTTCTAAAGTACTTTATCATATTAACATACACATTCATGTATTCATTTATAACCCAGACACTTATGCAATTTGCATAGGCACACTAATCCTAATCTTCAAATGAATTGAGAACAATCGCACGAGAGAACCTATCTCAGAAAAATGTTTTATCAATGAATTTATCAATGAAATACTTCTATGACGCTAAAAAAGATAATTTATTCAGAGACAAAATCCTTAATGTTTTCTGAATAATTATCTATAGTATCCCTTTGAAATCTTCTATGTCATATAAGAAGTAATCATTCATTCATATTTAATATAATCCACTATTTCAGGTTATTTTAAATTATATATGCATAGAAACAGACATCACATTGTGCAATTTTTCTTTCTTTTATTATTAAATTGTGTTGTTCCTTACAAACTGGAATCACATTCTGATTACTTTATATTAAGAATGCATTAACAGGCTGGGATTGTGGCTCAGCGGTTGAGTGTTTGCCTCGCATGTGTGGAGTCCTGAGTTTGATCCTCAGCACCACATAAAAATAAGTAAATAAAATAAAAATATTGTGCCCAACTACAACTAAAAATAAATAAATACTAAAAAAATGAATGCATTATCAAGGGTCTAGTGATGTTATATGCCAAAATCATCAGACAAGTAATCTAAACACCTAATTTACATATAAAATTAATCTATATACCTATTTTCTGTTTTCTTAATATGTCAGATTTCACCCTTTAGCATAGGACTTTTGTCAATAAATTATTTACCTAAATTTGAATAAATATACACTACAATTAAATATTTTATTTAAACTCTCTGTAGATAAAGTAGTTTTCATCTCATCATATTCATCCTGAGTTTTTACCCTCTGAGATCCATGGCTAAAATATACTACCATCTATTATTGCTTTTTTTCCTTCAATTCAGACTTACTCTCAGTACATTCTGAGTGAAGAATATATTATCCATGATGAAAGAAAGTTTATCTGCCTTGCCCTTTATCAAATTATATAGATTTGAAAAAATTTCCAAAACTTTATACACCCAAAAACAAACAAATAAAACATTTGTGGTTCGTTGAACTGGAAAATATCAAGTAAATAACTAACCAGATTTTTGTCTAAATAACAAAACTTGAAATGGATGGCAATAACATTAGATTTCAACAATGGTGTTAGAGATATAGTCTAGGACATGGGGGCAGAGATGAGGGAGGATTACATTTGGCACTGTGTGCCAAAGGAAAAGAAGTTGAAAACAAGGTCACCACAGGTTTTTAAGGTTAATTTTTTAAATCTTAAAGTACATAAATTTGACTACAATCTTTGTTGGTAAAGTGGGCATATAAGGTGGAAACTCTTAATTGGATAAAAGTAATTTCATTGCATATATATAGGTTAGTATATCATAATAACAAATATGTTATTTTAAAACATAGAAAAGGAAAAACAAAAATCATAAAATAAGCTAGATTCAGTAAAATAGAAAAAAATGAGAGACTTACAATATAAATGACATTGATGAGACAAGAGGAAGTGATATCCAGAATTCAAGCATTCATGCAAATAAATCATCTTTAGTACCAGCATATGTTGTTCTTATGTACTTAAAAATTATATATATATATATATATATATATATATATATATATATATATATATATATATATATATATTAGTTGTTAATGGACCTTTATTTTATTCATTTGTTTATATGCAATGCTGAGAATCAAACCCAGTGCCTCATATGTGCTAGGCAAGTGCTCCACCTATAAGCCACAACCCCAGCACGCCTTATATACTTTTCATAAACAAGGTAATAATCGATGGTTATGGAAGATGATAGGTCAGGGTAGAACCTGTGGAAGTTCTCTTTTAATAACTATAATTTTATCAGTAAATTAGAAAACCATTTATCTGTGTAGTGTATGTGTCAAATATTTGAGAAGAAAAATTGACATGGTCAAATGTCTCAAAATAGTGAGAAAATTCATTTATTAGGACATAATGTGTTGAGAGCCAAAGACAAAGGGGCCCCAGCAAACTTCTAGCTGCCAACTGATTGGCTCCTCTGCGGTGATGCTCATTGGGCTGTTTCCCCGCCCTTTCAGACCATGGAGCTGCTCATTGGGGTACTTTTTTTGGCTCCGCCCATTCGACCCAGCCAATCGGCCTCAAGAGCAAGAGGAGTGGGGGAGGTGGAGAGGCTTGTGGGAAGCCGGTGGTGGCAGTTGGGCTCTGAAGGTTTTCCTGAGGAGCTTTTTTGTTTGGCGTGTGTGGTTCTAAAAATAAAGTTCGTTTCTTTTGACAAGTGGCTCCTGAATTGTGCCCAGCCAGACTGTGGCATTTGGTGGGCCACACAGGGAACCACTGAGGGTAAGTGATAAGGTAAACTGCTTGCCCATGAGGGCAGGGCGAGAGGATGGGTAGTCATTTTAAGATTCTTTTGTTTTGCTTCACTTTTTTTTTTAAGTTGCCTGTCCCTGGAAATGTGTAAGATGGAATAAAACCCGCTCACATCTGAGGAACAGATAGGGAGAAAGGACGGATGGACATTTCAGGAGGATAGAAAGGCTATAGTGATTTTCTGTTGTTCCAATTTTGTTTCACTCTGTTTGAGTTTTGTTTGGTGTTATCTTCTTGGGTTGTATTATAGTTATAGTAGAAATATTCAAGTAAAAGAGAAGGCCTCTCAAGCTAGTCAGACAGAGAAAGAAAGTGTAAAGCAGAAAAAGCCATCAGGGGGAAAGTTACAACAGGAGACTGCTACAAACACTTTCTATCACCAGAGGGTGTAAGTGTCCAACCAACAGCACCACCTCTACAGGAGACTGCTACTAACACCTTACTATCACCAGAGGGTGTAAGTGTCCAACTAACAAGGCCACCTCCATATGCTGGGAGGCCCCCAAACCCTGCAGTTGATAGTTGGGATCCTGAGACAGGATCTCAAATATTAACATGCCCTGTATTTGAGGCAGGAGGGCAGCAAATTCACCATGCTTTAAATTTCAAAACAGTGAAGCAGCTAAAAGAGGCTGCAACAACCTATGGTCCTCAAGCACCCTTCACTGTAAGCTTGGTTGAGTCCATTAACAACTTGAACATGACGCCAGCAGATTGGGCTAATATGTGTAAAGCTGGGCTAAATGGAGGAAAATATCTGTTATGGAAGGTTGCCAATGAGGAATTTTGCAAGGAAATGGCTAGGCGAAATGCAGCAGCTGGTTATCCTCAGAGAAATCTAGATATGTTGTTAGGAAAGGGACCTTATGAGGATCAGCAGCAACAAATTGCATATGATCCTGGTGTATATTCACAAATTGCTGTAGATGCAGTTAAGGCATGGAAGACTTTACAAGGACATGGAGGTTTACAAGGTCAATTATCTAAGGTAATACAAGGAGCTAATGAACCTTATGCTGAATTTGTAGATAGGCTTATTCAAACAGCTACCAGAGTTTTTGGGAATACAGAACAAGCAATGCCATTACTAAAACAACTGGCTTATGAGCAAGCAAATCGTTGGTGCAGAGAAGTCATTAGACCATGGAAACATGAAGATTTAAACATATATTAAATTATGTAGAGACATTCATGAACAAGAGCAAGTTGTGGCAGCTGCAGTAAAACAGGCTTTGGAACAAGGGCAAATCGTGGCAGCTGCAGTAAAATAGGCTTTAGATGCCAGGCCAAGAACATGCTACAATTGTGAACAAACAGGACATTTTAGAAGGAATTGCCCCATAGGAGGAGGGTTTAACAAAACTAGGTATCAAAGGAGTAGGATACCGGGTATTTGCCCACGATGCCGTAGAGGGAGACATTGAATTAATGAATACCGTCCTTAAACCACCATAGAGGGTACTCCATTATCAAAAAATGAACAAGGACCAGGTGTTTATCCACGATATCGTGGAGAAAGGCATCGGGTTCCATTGCCAAAAAATGGACAGGGGGGCCCAATGCTCCGGGGCCCAAAACCACAAATATACAGAGCACTGAAGGAACCCAGGAACCCCATCAGGGTAGTACCCAGGACACATTGTCCATCAGATCCCTCATCAGACAAACTAGAGGGAGCGCATGGTTGGACATCTGCGCCCCCGCCAGAGCAGTACTAACTCCAGAGATTGGAGTTCAAATCATTCCCACAGGGGTAAAAGGACCTTTTCCCAAAGGAACAGTAGGCTTATTATTGGGACAAAGCTCTTCTACTCTAAAAGGACTTATGATAAGTCCTGGGGTAATTGATCCCAGTTATGAAGGTGAAATAAAAATTATAGCCAGTTCTCCAAAGGGGATATCAGTAATTTCACCAGGAGATAGAATAGCACAGTTACTAATAATACCCAGCCTACAGGATAAATTTTCCAGTCGTACTGTAGAAAGAGGTTCGAGGCATTAGGCTCCACAGGTGTAGATTGGGCTATGCTTTCTTTAAATTTAGATTCTCGCCCCATGCTAAAACTAAATATTCAAGGTTATGAATTTAATGGGCTACTGGATACAGGTGCATACCTTAGCATCATCTCTCATCAAGAATGGCCAAAACATTGGCCATTACAACAAGCCACTCAAACGATTTGAGGCCTAGGAGTGGCGACTAATCCCCATAGAAGTGCAATGGTATTAGATTTGAAGGATCCTGAAAGATGTGAAGGAACTATTATAGCCATATGTATTGGATCATCTTCCCATAAATTTATGGGGACGAGATGTCCTAGATCAATTAGGTTTGACATTAACAAATAACATCAACCAAAATGCACCCACTATTATGACTAGACAAGGTTTTAGGAAAGGAAAAAGTTTAAAAAAACAAGGACAAGGTATAGCAGCACCAATACAAATAGATCAAGAAATGGATAGCTATGGGTTGGATTTTCAGAAAGGGCCACTGAGACAATAAAAATTACTTGGAAGTCAGAAAGACCAGTATGGTTTCCTCAGTGGCCCCTGACTAAAGAAAAGATAGAAGCAGCCCATGACCTGGTCAAACAACAATTAGCGGGAGGACATATACAACCTTCTGTATCTCCCCATAATACTCCCATTTTTGTCATCAAAAAGAAATATGGAAAATGGAGATTATTGCAAGATTTAAGAGCCATTAATAATGAGATGGTTATTATGGGACCTGCTCAATTGGGGATTCCTCAATTGTTGGCTTTGCCAAAAACCTTGTATGTTTTAGTTATAGATATTAAAGATTGTTGTTTTCAATTCCAATTCATCCTGAAGATAGTCCAAGTTTTGCATTTACTATACCTGCACTGAATCATGAAGGTCCTGATCAGAGATATGAATGGAAAGTACTCCCTCAAGGGATGGCTAACAGCCCAACTATGTGTCAAATTTATGTTAACAAAGTAATCCAGCCACTTAGAAATCAAAATCCTTAACTACAAATATTTCACTATATGGATGATGTATTATTAGCACACAAAGATAAAAACACATTACTAGAATGTTATGCCATACTTACAAACTTATTAAAAAAATTATAATCTAGAGATAGCAATAGAGAAAGTACAATTAAATTTTCCAATTAATTATTTAGGAGTTGTATTATCCTCAACCATGGTCCATCCACCAAAAATTCAAATACGAGTAGATCAACTCAAATCACTTAATGACTTTCAAAAGTTATTAGGAGATATAAATTGAATAAGGCCTTATCTAGGTATACCAACAGGAGAGTTGGGACCTTTATTTGATATCCTAAAACGTCCATCAGATCCAAATTCACCCCGAATGTTAACGCCTGAAGCAAGAGGCATTAAAAATCATTGAAACATATTTGGAAAATATGCATTTGGATAGAATTGATATAAGTTTGCCTTTATTATTTATTGTACTGCCAACAAAAAATATTCCTACAGGAGTATTTTGGCAAGAAGGTCCATTATTATGGATACATTTATCTTATTCTCCTAACACTATTCTTACTAGGTATCCTGAGGCTGTAGGACAATTAATACTCAAAGGAATAAAAGCAGCAAAGGGAGTGTTTGGAATTTCTCCCAATAAAATTATTACTCCATATACTATGAATCAAATTGATGAATTAGCTAATGAGTTAAATACTTGGGCAATAATCATGTTCAAATCTAATGTTTCATTTGATCACCACTTACCATCTAATCCTTTATTGTCTTTTTGGTCATCGCATCCTGTAATTTTTCCAAAAATGACAAGAAAAACACCTATCGGGAATGCTCCAAATATATTCACTGATGGATCAAACAATGGTACAGCAGCAATAGTTACACCTGATCAAACTTTTACATTTTTAGTACCCAAATAATCAGCTCAAAGGTAGAGCTTAAGGCCGTATCACAGGCTTTTGTGATGTTTAAAGATTCTGTATTTAATTTATTTTTCGATACTCAGTATGTAGTTAATGCTATAGTATTCCTTGAAGATGCTGGTAGGATTTCCCCTTCCTCTACTCTTTCTCTTTGCTTTCCACTATACAAAGTTTAATCTGGGACAGAAAAGACCCTTTCTTTATAGGACATATCAGGGCACATACAGGTTTGGCTGGAGCCCTTAGTTTTGGCAATGATTTAGCAGATAAAACTACACATGACATACATATTTTCTCTACACTAGAAGAAGCAACAAATTTTCATAAAAAGTTCCATGTCAATGCTAATACTTTGCAAAAGCATTTTAAAATAACTAAAGAACAAGCTAGACAAATAATTAAACAATGAGAAAATTGTGTGACCTTTTTACCACAAGTTAATCTTGGAGTCAATCCTAGAGGGTTGATACCTAACCATATTTGGCAGATGGACGTCACACACTTGCCAGAATTTGGAAAATTAAAATATTTGCATGTTACAGTTGATACTTCTTCTGGAATTTTGATGGGCTCCCTTCATGCCAGAGAAAAAACTAAAGATGTTATAGCTCATTGCTTACAAAATTTTGCCACTGTGGGTGTTCCAAAACAATTAAAAACAGATAATGCCCCTGGTTATACTTCTACCTCTTTTAAACAATTTTGCTCAACATTTGGCATTACTCATATAACACGATCCCATACAATCCACAGGGACAAGGCATAGTTGAAAGAGTTCATCAAACTATTAAAATGTACTTATTAAAGCAAAAAGAAGGAATTGGGAAGGGGTATATATTCCCCAAAGATAAACTTAAAATAACCCTTTTTACTCTAAACTTTTAAAATTTGAATTCATCAGGGCTTAGTGCTGCAGAAAGGCATATGTGTCCAAAAAATATACATAAGCCCAAGGTACTTTGGAAGGATATTCTAACAGGACAGTGGAAAGGTTCTGACCCAGTAATTGTCTGGAGTCGGGGGTCTGTTTGTGTGTTTCCACAGGGAGAACAGCAGCCAAGTTGGATTCCAGAGAGATTAACTAAGGTCCTGACCCAGTGATTGTCTGGAGTCGGGGGGTCTGTTTATGTGTTTCCACAAGGAGAACAGCAGCTGATTTTGATTCCAGAAAGATTAACTAAAGCGATTTCTACAGACCAAAAAAAGACGATTTGGCTCAAATCCATAACAACTGATATCCAAAACTCCAGTTTGGCTATTCTTACATCTGCGACAGAACCAGGATGCTTTTTTCAATATCTATTTTATTATTGCCCTTTCCTATATCATGAAGTTCTATTTTGTTTTTTGAGCTCATACAGACCTAGGTTAATGTTTTGCTGATCAGTTCTATTTTTTTGACTATAGAGTTTATAAATATTGCAATGGAGATTTCACCTGTAAAAAGTTATAAGGCCTTTAATTATGTTATGTGCTGTACGTATTATATTATGTGTGCACACTTGTGTTTTGTGTTATATGTTTGAATGTACCTATGTACATATATCATATATGATGAGCGCTCATGAAAAAATGGATCCAAATTTTTTTTTTCAAGTGATTTAAATGGTTTAATTTAAATTGGGTAAACAGCTGTTGAGGATTGCTTTAATATGTGAACAAAAAAGGAAGTTAACAGATCTGTTTGTTTACTTTCACCTTTCCTTTTCTTTATATTTAATAATTCTGTTAAAGATAAGGTACATTATTAAGAAAATTGTTTTCTAAAAAAAAAGAGGGAGAAAAAAGAAAATTGTTTTCTTTTAGTGACTTCTGGAATGTTATATAATTTTTTCTTTAGCCATTATTGCCAGAATTCCTATCTACATCCCAGTGCCAGTGAAGACAAAAATAAAACCAATCTACAGCTTCTGCAATAGCCATCACTGAACTGCTTGCAAAACTTGCCTGGGCTATGTATCACTTGTATGCATTGTGAACTCACTTGTATGCATTGTGAACTATCTGTTGGTGCAGCGACTTGTGGTAGTGTTGAGGTATTTATGCTAATGGTGTCATCGGTGATACAATTTTTCCAAAAGGAGCCATCACTGAACTGCTTGCAGAACTTGCCTGGACTATGACTCTCTTGTATGCATTGTGAACTCACCTGTATGCATTGTGAACTATCTGTTGGTGCAGGGACTTGTGGTAGTGTTGGGGTATTTTTGCTGATGATGTCATCGGTGGTACAATTTTTCCAAAAGGAGCCGTCAATTGGCTTGGTGTATCTTCCTCCCTTCTGCTTGTCATGGTTGTTCATCTATAGTTTGGGGACCAACAGAGGTGAGGCAAAGAACCTCACCCCCCGCCACCCACTGATACAAAGACCTATCCACAGGTGTGGCTGTATACTGGACCCGTAGTCAGTGACTTGTAAGATCCAATTGAAATGGTACCAACCTAAGACAGGAGGCTGATGCCTTGAGGTCAGCTCATCCGATATCAGGTAAGGACCATATGTACTATTGGACAACCTAAGGCAGGCACGGTCCCTAAGCCACAAGCTTGTTGTTTAAACAGAGAAGGGGAGATGTTGAGAGCCACAGCCGAAGGGGCCCCAGAAAACTTCCAGCTGCCAGCTGATGAGTGACTCACAGGGGCCCCAGCAACTTCTAGCTGCCAACTGATTGGCTCCTCTGCGGTGATGCTCATTGGGCTGGTTCCCCGCCCTTTCAGACCATGGAGCTGCTCATTGGGTTACTTTTTTTGGCTCTGCCCATGCAACCCAGCCAATCGGCCTCAAGAGCAGGAGGAGTGGGGGAGGTTGAGAGACTTGTGGGAAGCTGGTGGTGGCAGTTGGGCTCTGAAGGTTTTCCTGAGGAGCTGTGTGGTGTGGTGTGTGTGGTTCTAAAAATAAAGTTCGTTTCTTTTGACAAGTGGCTTCTGAATTGTGCCCAGCCAGACTGCGGCAATAATGTATAAAGGATTATCTGGAAACATCAAATCCACTGAAGTTTTATGTTTGTTAAGTATGACTGATCAGCATTGATGTTTTTCGCTCTAACCACAGGTGAAGTAAGTAGAGTTGGATTAAACAAAATTATATTTTTACAAATGTGAATATAGAAGAAAGAAAATATAAAGTCAAGGAAATGAAAGTAAGTAATTGTGAATACTGATTTTAGGGGATTAAATCAAGGGAAAGGAGGCATAAAAGGGGTGAATCAAAGTGAAATATTAAGATTAATATGGTTTTTCAATGTGGTTGAAAATTTGATAAATTTGAGATAATGCATGAGGTTGTCAAAAAAGAAAATTATTTTTAGCATGTTTTAAGCGTGAAACTGAGATTACGGGAAGATTTCATTGATTGCTTAAAAAAAAAGAGTTTTAGGCTGGGTATGATCCCTCATACCTGTAATCTCAGTAGTTTGAGAGCATGAGGCAGGAGGATCACAAGTTTAAAGTCAGGCACAGCAACTTAGTGAGACCCTGTCTCTAAATAACATATTTTAAAAAATGCGGGGGATATTCCTTAGTGGTTAATTACCTCTGGGTTCAATCCCCACTATCAAACAAGAAAAAAAAAGGTTTTAGATTAAAATTCCAGGGTAGAAAAAGATTAAAATTGTCTTAAGAAAGTGACACTGATTCTGGAGCTAAAATGTATGACAAAGAATTTTAAATGACTGACCAGAGGGTAGGTATATGACAGCACTAAAAAAAAAAATATTGGGTGATGTAAAGTTTTTACATGAGAGAAGAAAGTTAAAAAACTAGGTTGAGAACTACAATGAGAAGCAAGAGAACACACATCAAGTCTTTTAGCTCAATAACATGATGATTTCTAGAGAAATAAAATCCAAAAATATTTGAAAAATTTCATGGGATTATATGTCCTCAGAGGAGAAAAAAAATTAATAGTACCTTTTTATTATGCTTTGAATATTCATGTGACTTATATTTATATATTTTTTTTATTTTTTAGAGTATGGGAAAGAAGGGATATAAAAAGAGATTATAAATAAAGGGATTTAGGGATATTGTAATTTGGAACTCAAAACACACAAAGAAAGTGACTTTAGAAGTAAGAATGTGTATGAAAAATGACATAATCGGGGTCACACACAATCTCATTTGATCAAGGTGTGGAAGATGTGCAGAGACTGGGAAACTGTGGCCTTTTACAGTGACTGGAATTAACAGAATTCAAGGACATGGAGATCACCAGTCAGGAATTCCAGGCAGAAGCTGTGGATATGGAAGTAGAAAGTGATTTCTCATTAATGACTTGTTTTAGAAGGCCTAGAGGTGTTATTATTAAGAAGGAACTAAATGTTTCCATTACTTTAGAAGATAAGAATATTCCATTACCATTTACAGATTCAATATTAACCAGTCAGCTCCTTTCAATTTGTTTATAAAATACTATTGGCAAAGGCATGGAATAAGTATTTTTTTTTTCAATTATTGCCTTCAAGCTTAATCCCTTTAATTATGTGGCAGCTATTTTTTTCAGATTGTGTACTAATAAGGGCTGGAGATATAGCTCAGCAGTAGAGCATGTTCCTAGTTTGTGTGAAGTCCTAGGTTCAATCCCTAGCACCATAACAACAACAACAACCACAATGAAAATCAAATATTATATATTATTAAGCTTTTTCCATTCTCTTTTTATTATTATAATCCCAAGATTCTAAACAGATAAGTAAGTCAAGTAAAACATATTGAACCTTAAATAAACATTCATCATGGCATGCAAATGTTCCCTCCATGTATTCAAGTTATTATTTGCTTACCCTACACCTTTTTAGTTCTTCCTTGAATTGATAAAATTTATTTATTTTCTTGTGAATTAAATCGTGGTACCTAAACATTCAAATATGTCAGCAAGTTACTCCTCCTTATACCTTTAAAAACCAAGTGTTATATTGTCCCACTAAACTTTCAATAACAGGTTGACCCAAAATAAAACAGCAATATCATAAAACAACAAATGTATTATTTAAGCTTTCTAAATACATTTCAGTTTCTGTAAGTTCAGGAAGTCTGTGTTTTTACAAAGTTGCTGAAGCAGAATTTAATATTGTAAATAAAATCATACACAATGTTATTTCCTTTCTTTAGAAGGATTGGAAAGGTGAGACTAGAGGGTAAACATGTTTTTTTTTTAAACACTTCATTGCTCTTACACAGAATATTCTACTGTTTCAGAATGAACTGGACATTTAGTTTAGTTTTTGGTTTTCCTTCTTTTTTTATTATGAATATATTGAGAGATAGTTATGAGCAAATTAACCTGAAAGCCAATGAAGAAAATTTAACATTCAGATATTTCAGTGTTTTCTATGATGACAAACTTTAAATTATTTTTCCTGATGTCCAGAAGAGCAAGTATTTTATTTACATTTTAATTGCACTTCAATTGTAGAATTGCTTCTCATTTTTGTTCACTATGCACATTGACAGAGATTTTAAATAAATCTGTCTCTAGATATATGTGAAGGAAAATAGCAGGTGAGTATCTTTTATACAAAAACTTTTATGATATACATTTCTAAACCTTATTATTGGATCTAAAATTAAGAGGTAATTATAATGTCATGAGGCATACTGATCACTTTCTAATCAAATAATATCTATTTTAAGGGTTGTCATGTATGAATATTTCTATTTCCAATATACAATGAGTTTGTTTATTTTACTACAGACTTTTTAACTGCTATAAAGTTTTATCTGTGTAGAAATTCAATTTTAGAATACCTAAATTATTTTGTATTAGATGTCATAGAAATATATACGTCTGATATTTTATAACGTCTATAATCTGAAGTACAGGCTCTTTTATGCTTAACTACCTATATTAATAGCATAGAAAAATTCATATTTTTAAAGAAGGTAAAACAGAACCAACTTATATTAGGACCCCATTTTGGTAGTGATATCCTAACAAAGATCCACTTCTTTCACATTTGAAAATTAAATATTATAAATGTACACCTAAGTTTTCCATAATTTTTTCACAGTTTGTACTTAAGCTTCAGTTGTAACTTCTAATATTGTGTATTAGTACCCTCTTTAATTTTATCATAATTAAAATTATTAAAGGTTAGCTATAAAATATGTACATGTGTGTAAGTATAGGTATATACATATATATGTACATGTTGCATTACATATTGATTTATTGCTTTTAGCTTTACTTTTCACCGCATTTTTTCAGTGAGGTCTTGCTTTCATAAATTTTGTTTTTACTCTCTCTGAATTCTCCTTCCCCTCCATGAATATGTGAACGTTATCAAACTTATTTTTATAGATTCCTGGGTTTAAAATTTAGCTCAATTATTTTAAATATTCCTCATCCACTACTTAACTTATTAAAGGATATGCATGACTTTCTGGTTGCTTTTTTTCATACCCTCTATATACTTATTTATATTACTGTTAATATTCTGTGTCATCTTGACTAGGATATAAACCACACAGATATTTGTTTAAATATTCTGTGTGTTTCTATTAAGAGAATCTGCATGAAATAAACATTCAAATAAGTAGAATGTGTTAAGCAGATCGACCTCCCTACTGTGAATGACTTTCATCCAATGATTTGAAGGACTGAATGGAATACCTAATAATATAGCAAGTATACCAATAAGAATATAACATGACAGAAAGGAGAATTCTTCTTGGCTGAATATTTTGAAATGAGTGATATCACCTATTTTCCTGTCTTTCTGTACAAAGTGAAACATCAGATCTCTTTTGTCGTAACCTTATGTATGAGACCTAAATCACAATGCTGATTTCACAATGCTAATTAAACATGCAAATCTGGGAATTGTCAGGCTCAATAATCATGGGAGCCAATTCCTTATAATTAATTTATCTATTCTCTCTCTCTCTCTCTCTCTCTCTCTCTCTCTCTCCCCCCCCCCCGTCTCTTTACACATGTACACAGAGACTCACCCACTATTGTTTCAATTTTTCAGGATAACCCTGGCTGTTACAATATATAATGCTCTCAGTGTAGTTTATTATTAAATATATTATAACTCTTGTTTTACATTCATTTAAACCAAAGAGAAAGAAACATTAAAAGAAGCTTTAGGTAAATGGATGGGACTGGAAACTATCATGGTAAGGGAAATAAGCCAGACCCAGAAAATTAAAGGTTGAATGTTTTGTCTTATATGCTAGCCCAAAATAAGTAATGAACAAATAAAGAAGGAAAATAGGGAGAGATTCCATCAAAATAAAATAAGGATCAGTGGATTAGAGTAAGGGGAATGTGGAGGAGGGAGAAGGGATGGGATAAGGGAAGAATAATAGAATGAATCTGATCTAAATTTCCTATATACATATATGAATAAACAACAGTGAATATCATGGATATCCATGAGACACTAATTAAAAAAAAAAACACTAAATAAATAGCAGAAAAATCAGTAAAGAGAAGGGATCCAAAGGAGAGAGGAAGGGAAGGAAAGGGGAAGCCCTGGGGTCTGAATAAGAGCAAATTAAATTTTTATAACTATGTAGAAATGTATTCTAATGTTACACATTACTAAAAAGACCATTAGAAAAACATATGTTAGACTTTTGAAGAAATTTCAAGCATAAGGATATTTGTTATCATTATTTACTCTTCTCATTTAGATACTTTAATTTTCTTCTTCTAGTTTTCAGGATTTTTTTTTATACTAGGGATTAAATCCAGGTCCTTACAAATGCTAAGCATAATTCCACCACTGAGGTATGTCCCTTTCCCAATATTTAATTTTTTAGTATGATTTACAATGTGGCTTAAATAAATTTCAAATTTAGAATTTTGTGCAGATTGTCTTTACTGCTGAATATTCTTCAGATTTTCATTAACTTCATTGGGTGTTCTTGAACTTGTTTGAGACTTCCAGACCTGGGAATATTTTAAAGAATAATATTCTCTATCATGATAATTTTTTTCAATGTCCTGTATTAATATTATCTTTAAGTTTTGTATTTCAAAGTTATATAGCTGTTACATTTTCTTATATCTATGTTATTTTTTGAAATTTAAAGATTCTCTACTTAAATTTTATTTTTTCCAATAGTAATAAAATGGTTTCAACATTCTTCATATATTATTTTATACTATGTGTATGTATGTGTTATTGTGTAGATATCTAAAAAGGGTGAACATTTTATCACACAGAATTCAATAAAAATATTAATTTTGAACTTAACAAATGTTTTGATGAGATGAATCCAAAGATACTAAGACACTTTGTTCAATTATTTGTTCTTTGTCAAGTCATTGCTGAAAGCTTGTCAATAATTTTAATTAAAATTATCTGCCTCAGTTTCTTCCCAACACACACATCTATCTGTCCCCTATCATTACCAGACTGTAATTTGAAATACTATATTTTTCCTTCTGTGTCTTGTCCTTTCACTTCTCAATCTTATAAGCTGAAAGATAATTTCCTACATTATCAACTAAGAAAATACATAGGAGGATTCAAATAAAAATGGAATCTTGGAGCTACTTCCAATGTGCACTCTCGTGATCCAAATAAACACATTGCCAATAAGTAATTAAATAAGATATTGTGCAAATAATTTCATACATCTGTACAAACTATTCCATATGGTATATCTTATAATATCTAGAAAATTGTTATGAAGCTGTCATTAAGTAATGTAATATTACAAATATATTAGAAGAGTGTCTATCACATATTAAGTGTCATGGTAGTAATATTAATTATATCATCAATATTAATATTGCCCTTCCTTTGTTAACTGAAAGAAACCTGTGATCTTGGATGATGAATTATTAGTAAAATAGATAAATGATCAAAGAAAAACTGAGACCCCCCAAATATCAATATTCTTTATTGCCTGATCTCCTGGAGAGCAGTTAGGGTAAGGGCTAAGTTTTCTTTTGTACATTTTAGTAATTATGTTTTTTAAAAAGAGTTTTACAGAATGAAGGCTCATGAAACAAGTTTGTAAGCTGTCATTGAAAATAACTTTCTGTTTCTGGCATGCCTAAAGTGTGTGTATGCTGGCAAAGACAAATAAATGTGAATCTGTAATATTGATCTTATTTTTCTAGTCTTTTCTCTTATGATTTAATCCTGAATAACATATTTGTGTATTTATGCAAACTTACCTCATTCTTTTACACTCTTGCATGCTTAGGGGGCAAAATAAATATTTTTTTCAAATCCATATATTTTCACACAATAAGACATTATTTTTGAAATAAAGTATATTTTAAATGTTTAAATATATATATATATAGATAGATAGATAGATAGATAGATAGATGCATTTAAACATTTTTTATGTGGGTATATATAACATTTAAATATGTATGTGTAATATTTACAAATTCTCAGTTTTCTTTGGTCACTTATCTATTTTATTAATAATCCAACATCCAAGATTACAGGGTTTTTCAGTTAACAAAGGAATGGCAATATTAATATTGATGATGTAATTAATATTACTACCATGAAACTTACTGTGGTAGATACTCTTTTAATAGATTTGTGTGGCTTATCTATCATAATTGTTAACATACTGCTACATTTATTATTATTTTTATTGCTATATTTATTAACATTTCTATATTTATTCTTATTTTCTCCTATATATAAACAATATATTATATAACTAAGGATTAAGTTTGTATACCATTTTATATTAACTTTGTCAATTTTTGTCATTTTAACTCCTTAATTTTAATACATTTCACATAACTAAAAACTACCCAATTGAACTGTATACTTAGCATATGCAGAGTTATGTGACCATTACAATGAGTAATGTCAGAAAATTTCCATTATCAAAAGTCATTAGACATTTCTGTTTCCTGTTCAGTTCCAGTTACCCAGTGATCTACTGTCTCTGGATTTGACTATTCTGATCTTTTCATAAAAATGAAATCATACAATGTGTGACCTTTTGTGACAGTATTCTTTCATTTAATATTTTCAAGATTGTTATATATGATGGCATGTATTAGTACCTCATTTCCCTTTGTTGTAAAAATATTCCATTTTATAGATATGCACCATTGGATTTATCTATTCATCAGTTAGAAAACATTTGTATTATTTCCAGTTGTTAGCTATTAAATTGCTATGAATATTTGAGTCCAAGTTTTTGTTTGGAAATATGTATTCTTTTCACTTGGATATAAACCTAAGATTATTTCTAGGTATGCACAACCTCTGTGTTTAGGTTTTTTTATTGCATGTGTATTAGTCTCAAAAGTTGTAATGAGAGATATTTTATCCACCATGTTTCTTCCTTTCTTATTACTAAATGATTTGTATATGTTTTTAAAATTATTTGCCTCACAAATGCTGCCTAGAATGGTTTGGGCAAAACCATTACACCTGGTGTTACTTCTCACTTTTTTTTTTAATTTGGGAGACATTTTTATAATAATTGCTGAATAACTAATGCTTTATATTTCATATTTTTTGTCATTCAGATATTTGTTGTTTTCTAGTTATTTGCCAATTGTGTCAACATTTCATATTTATTAAAAGCTATACATTATGTTTACTTTTGAAAGATCTCTGTCACACTAGAAATCATGTTTACTTTTTTATTCCTTATATTTATTATTTAGACTTTCTTTTTTTTTTTAAATTTGCCATTGGTTTTTCAGTTCTATTATTATTGTGAAGCTACTCTGTGTGTTGTTGACAACTGTTATATTCCACTGAAATTTCATTAATTAAATGATTTATATAATTCTCTTTTTTTCATTTCACTACTATTGGAAATACTGGTTTTGTCATACTGAGGGAGACATAGAAAGATTTAGGCAGCCAGGGCAAGATGGTGAATGAGGAGATTGTGGGTAGAGCCAGAAAAAAGGAGCATGGAGAGGGTCTTCTGTTGAAGTCAAATTCCTGTTTGACAAAAGTGCTCATGGACATAAGCAAGCAGGAATCAAATCGCAAACTTCTATACTTATGCTCCTAAGTGGGAGATACAATAGAAAAATTATAACAAAAATGTGGACGGTGTGGGGGGGCACTAATCAATAACAATGAATAGAAAATGGAGAGGGCAGGAGATAAGAAAAGGAAGAAATTCCAGAGACCATATAAAGAACAAGCCAAAACTCCCCCATCAGACTCACAACTCTGAGGACCCTTCTCTTCAGAGAATTCTTTCTCTGCTCCTTTTGCAAAAACCTGCTGCTTGCCTGCAATCTCTATGTCCTGTTCTTCAATATTTTGCTGAAAGGAGAAAATGGACCCTGCCTTCTAGAAAGTTACAGAATTGGGGTCTCATCTGGGATAGAAACCATTGACTCAAAGGTTAGAAACAGTCATGTGAAATAGTTCCTGAGACCTGAATCAAGTGACCATTGATTGTTCAGCACTTCTGTGACTCTCTGAGGCTGAGTAAGCCCCAGTCATGACTAGCATGGCTGAATTCCCAGACCAACTGGTGATTTTCTCCTTCTCTCTTCTAGGGCAACAACATGAATAATAGGTCCCATACACTATGACAAAAACACTTTGTCTCCTCCTTATGCGAACATAGTTTGTCAGTTGAGAATAGAGCACTCCTAATTCATCTTTCCCTTATGCAGAAGTGTTGCCCCTTTGGTTAGGATAGTTACCCCTGATGAAAAGGCCCTATAATAGAGGAAATCTTTGTCATTTTGAGATATTTTATAAACTACTTATCTCCCTCCCTCCAAATTTAAGAACCCTCCAAAATTTAATTTAAGAACCCTCCAAAAGAAAGGAAAAAGAAAATGGGGATATTATTATGGCCCTCTTCTTGGGTTGATTTATAGCAGCTGTTGGGAACTTCCTTGCAAAGGAATATGACCCATGAATGTGAGCTGAGAGATCATGTTACTAGTTCAAAGACATCAACCTAAATCTTTTCATAGGCAGCTGCCTCCCCTCCAGAATTCTTGATTTAACAATAATAAGGTGAGAATTTACATGCTCTCTGGGAATGAAAGTATCAGAGATATCTGGGTTATAAAAAGAAATATTAGGGACCTGGATCCTGGGGCATGAGTAAGCTTGGCTAATCCCTACATGAACATGGTCCCCCTCATATAGATTCTGGGGCAAGTCAGTCCACCCAATTTGCAGGCTGGAGCTGACCTCTCTGGATTTTTAAAAGAGGGGAATGGGGATTGGACAACCACCATCAAGACTGCTTCTTTCTGTCTCCATATGGGATCTGATTCTTCCAAAATATCATGAGGCTCACTTCTCTCCTGTCTGCTCAAAAACTAGGAAAATTTGCACTTCCAATTAAAGAAAAAAAAATCTTTGATCTTCTTTTACTCTCAGGCCTGTACTCAGTATCCATTAGGAGATGGAGATTCTGAATTACATTACCATTTAGCAATGAGACTTTTTTCAGTAAAAAGGATCATAAATGGAGTAAAATTCCTTATGTACAATTTATCTTTTGTCTGAGAGATCTTCCTGAACTAACAAAGGATTGTAAGCTTGATACTCAGACTCTAGCAGCACTCTGCTGTTTTAAGTCCGGCAGTAAATCCTCAGAAAAGAAAAACTTATTGATTGAAGAAAGGTCATCTTATGCAATTAAACAGAAAATTTCCTCAGCCCTATCTGAAGGAAAATTAGGTTCTAAGACTGCTTCCCAATTATATCCAATTTAAAAGGATTGGAGTCCAGGCCTCTTTATCCAGGGACAAATTTCACGTATGATCCCAGAGGTGCTAGAAAATTTGCTGGTCAGGACATATTTCTTCTCAGGGCAATGTCAGGGTGTGTGTGATTTGAACCTGAGATGGTATATGTCCCTTTTTCACTAACTAAATTAAAGCACATTAAGAAAGACCTAGAGAACTACATAGAGTATGCAGAGCAATATTTTAAAATCTTCTTACAGTTATCAAGTTTGTATGACTAACATGGATGGATGTTATGTTTTTTTTTTGAGTCAAATTTTAAATTCCTTGGAAAAACAAAGGGTCTTATAGAAGGAGATAACTACTATAAAGCAGGGTTAGGGAAAGTACCCATAGATGACAAGAATGTGAATATCCCCATGGGAAGTCAGTCAGTTCCCATCACAGAACAAAACTGGAATTTTAACAGACATAAAGGTGAATGGGGGGATCCAACATGGCCGCGGGCAGAGAGGCTGCGCTTTTAAGGCACACCCAGTGATGGAAACATAAAATCGCAAGGATAACTCTTAGAAGATATGAGACAGCAAATCCAAGCATTGAAAGTATATTTTGAAGAGGAACTAACCACACAAATTCAATCCGCAAAGAATGAGATTTATCAGGAGATAGAGGTGTTAAAAAAAAATCAGGCTGCAATCATAGAAATGCAAGATACCGTAAATCAGATTAAAAGCGCTAATGAGAATATTACAAACAGACTGGATCAAGTAGAAGTCAGAACATCAGATAATGAAGACAAAGTTTATCAAATTGAAAAGAATATAGTCAAGACAGAAAAGATGCTGAAATCTCACGAGCAATCTATCCAAGAGATATGGGACCTCATCAAAAGACCACATATGAGAGTCATTGGGATAGAAGAAGGCACAGAGAATCAATAAAAAGGAATGGAAAGCTTATTAAATGAAATAATACTAGAAAACTTCCCAGAGATGAAAGATGGAATGGATTGCCAAATCTTGGAAGCTTACAGAACCCCAAACATCCAAAACCATAATAGACCAACTCCAAGACACATAATTATGAAGATACCTAACATACAGGACAAGGAGAGAATACTAAAAGCTACGAGAGAAAGGAGGCAGATTACATTTAGGGGTAAACCAATTAGGTTAACGACTGATTTTTCATCACAGACTTTGAAAGCGAGAAGATCCTGGAACAACGTATTTCAAACACTGAAAAATAATGGATTCCAACCAAGAATCCTGTATCCAGCAAAACTAAGCTTCAGATTTGACAATGAAATTAAAATATTTCACGATAAACAAAAGCTAAAAGAATTCGCAGCTAGAAAACCAGCACTGCAAAGTATGTTGAGCAAAATATGACAAGAAGAGGAATTGAAAAATAGTGCCCAAAATTAACAGTGGGAGGTATCTCAGTAAAGGGGGAGAAAAATAACCAAAGAGGGAAAACTAACCAATCTAAAATAAATAAATAAATAAACATGACTGGAAGTACAAACCATATTTCAATTGTAACCTTAAATGTTAATGGCTTAAATTCACCAATCAAGAGACATAGGCTAGTAACCTGGATTAAAAAAACAAATCCAACAATATGCTGCCTTCAGGAGACCCACATGATAGGAAAAGACATACACAGACTGAAGGTGAAAGGGTGGGAAAAATCATACCACTCACATGGCCCTCGGAAGCAAGCAGGAGTGGCCATTCTCATATCGAATAAAGTCAACTTCAAACCTAAGGTAATCAAAAGGGATAAAGAAGGACACTATATACTGTTAAAAGGAACCATCCACCATCAAGACATAACAATTATCAATTTGTATGCACCAAACAATGGTGCTGCAACGTTCATAAAACAAACTCTCCTCAAGTTCAAGAGTCAAATAGACCACAACACAATTATTATGGGGGACTTCAACACACCACTCTCACCATTGGATAGATCCTCTAGACAAAAGCTGAACAAAGAAGCTATAAAACTCAATAACACAATCAATAACCTAGACTTAACCGACATATATAGAATTTACCAACCATCATCAAGTGGATACACATTCTTCTCAGCAGCACATGGATCCTACTCAAAGATAGACCATATATTATGCCATAGGGCGACTCTCAGTAAATATAAAGGTGTGGAGATAATACCATGCACCATATCTGACCATAATGGAATGAAACTGGAAATCAATGATAAAAGAAGGAAGGAAAAATCCTGCATCACATGGAAAATGAACAATATGTTACTGAATGATCAATGGGTTACAGAAGATATAAAGGAGGAAATCAAAAAATTCTTAGAGATAAACGACAATACAGACACAACATACTGGAATCTATGGGACACAATGAAAGCAGTTTTAAGAGGGAAATTCATTTCCTGGAGTTCATTCCTCAAAAAAAAGAAAAAAACCAACAAATAAATGAACTCACACTACATCTTAAAACCTTAGAAAAGGAAGAACAAAACAACAGGAAATATAGCAGAAGACAAGAAATAATTAAAATCAGAGCCTAAATCAATGAAATTGAAACAAAAAAAAACCATTGAAAAAATTGATAAAACTAAGAGTTGGTTCTTTGAAAAAAGAAATAAGATCGACAGACCCTTAGCCATGCTAACGAAGAGAAGAAGAGAGAGAACGCAAATTACTAACATACGGGATGAAAAAGGCAATGTCACAACAGACACTACAGAAATACAGAAGATAATTAAAAAATATTTTGAAACCCTATATTCCAATAAAATAGAAGATAGTGAAGATATCGATAAATTTCTTAAGTCATATGATCTGCCCAGATTGAGTCAGAAAGACACTCACAATTTAAACAGACCAATAACAAAAGAAGAAATTGAAGAGGCCATCAAAAGACTACCAACTAAGAAAAGCCCGGGACTGGATGGGTATACAGCAGAGTTCTACAAAACCTTCAAAGAAGAATTAATTCCAATACTCTTCAAGCTATTTCAAGAAATAGAAAAAGAAGGAGATCTTCCAAATTCATTCTATGAGGCCAACATAACCCTGATCCCAAAACCAGACAAAGACACTTCAAAGAAAGAAAACTATAGACCAATATCTCTAATGAACTTAGATGGAAAAATTCTCAATAAAATCCTGGCGAATCGAATGCAAAAGCACATCAAAAAAATTGTACACCATGATCAAGTAGGATTCATCCCTGGGATGCAAGGCTGGTTCAATATACGGAAATCAATAAATGTTATTCACCACATCAATAGACTTAAGGATAAGAACCATATGATCATCTCAATAGATGCAGAAAAAGCATTTGACAAAGTACAGCATCCCTTTATGTTCAAAACACTAGACAAAATAGGGATAACAGGAACTTACCTCAACATTGTAAAAGCTATATATGCTAAGCCTCAGGCTAACATTATTCTAAATGGAGAAAAACTGAAGGCATTCCCTCTAAAATCTGGAACTAGACAGGCATGCCCTCTCTCACCACTTCTATTCAATTTAGTTCTTGAAATGCTAGCCAGAGCAATCAGACAGACAAAAGAAATTAAAGGCATAAAAATAGGAAAAGAAGAACTTAAATTATCGCTATTTGCGGATGACATGATAATATACTTAACAGACCCAAAAGGGTCTACAAAGAAACTGCTAGAGTTAATAAATGAATTCAGCAAAGTGGCAGGATATAAAATCAACGTGCATAAATCAAAGGCATTCCTGTATATCAGCAACAAAACTTCTGAAATGGAAATGAGGAAAACCATTCCATTCACAATAGCCTCAAAAAAAATAAAATACTTGGGAATCAACCTAACAAAAGAGGTGAAATATTTATACAATGAAAACTATAGAACCCTAAAGAGAGAGATAGAAGAAGATCTTAGAAGATGGAAAAATGTACCCTGTTCATGGATAGGCAGAACTAACATTATCAAAATGGCGATATTACCCAAAGTTCTCTACAGGTTTAATGCGATGCCAATCAAAATCCCAACGGCATTTCTTGTAGAAATAGATAAAACAATCATGAAATTCATATGGAATAACAAAAGACCAATCAACGGTACAGAATACAGGACACAGAAACCAATCTATAAAATTACAACTTTCTTATATTTGATAAAGGGGCTAAAATCATGCAATGGAGGAAAGATAGCATCTTCAACAAATGGTGCTGGGAAAATTGGAAATCCATATGCAACAAAATGAAACTGAATCCCTTTCTCTCGCCATGCACAAAAGTTAAATCAAAATGGATCAAGGAGCTTGATATCAAAGCAGAGACCCTGCACCTGATAGAAGAAAAAGTTGGCTCCGATCTACATATTGTGGGGTCAGGCTCCAAATTCCTTAATAGGATGCCCATAGCCCAAGAGTTAATAACAAGAATAAACAAATGGGACTTACTTAAACTAAAAAGTTTTTTCTCAGCAAGAGAAACAATAAGAGAAGTAAATAGGGAGCCTACATCCTGGGAACAAATCTTTACTCCCCACACTTCAGATAGAGCCCTAATTTCCAGAATATACAAAGAACTCAAAAAATTAAACAATAAGATAACAAATAACCCAATCAACAAATGGGCCAAGGACCTGAACAGACACTTTTCAGAAGAGAACATCAATCAATCAATAAGTGCACGAAAAAATGCTCACCATCTCTAGCAGTCAGAGAAATGCAAATCAAAACCAACCTAAGATACCATCTCACTCCAGTAAGACTGGCAGCCATTAGGAAGTCAAATAACAATAAGTGCTGGCGAGGATGTGGGGAAAAGGGTACTCTTATACATTGCTGGTGGAACTGCAAATTGGTGCGGCCAGTATGGAAAGCAGTATGGAGACTCCTGGGAAAGCTGGGAATGGAACCACCATTCGACCCAGCTATTGCCCTCCTCGGACTATTCCCTGACGACCTTAAAAGAGCATACTATAGGGATACTGTCACATCAATGATCATAGCAGCACAATTCACAATAGCTAGATTGTGGAACCAACATAGATGCCCTTCAATAGATGAATGGATAAAAAAAATGTGGCATCTATACACAATGGAGTATTATGCAGCACTAAAAATGACAAAATCATGGAATTTGCAGGGAAATGGATGGCATTAGAGCAGATTATGCTAAGTGAAGCTAGCCAATCCTTAAAAAACAAATGCCAAATGTCTTCTTTGATTTAAGGAGAGCAACTAAGAACTGAACAGGGGGAAAGAGCATGAGAAAAAGATTAACATTAAACTGAGACGCATGAAGGGAGGGAAAGGGAGAGGGAAGGGAAATTGCATGGAAATGGAAGGAAAACCACATCGTTATACGAAATCACATATATGAGGTTGTGAGGGGAAAGGGGGGGGAGGGAGAGAATGGAACAACAACAGATGAGGTAGAGAGGGAAGATGGGAGGGGAGAGGAGGGGGGATAGTAGGGGATAGGAAAGACAGCAGAATACAACAGTCACTAATATGGCATTATGTAAACATTGTGAATGTATAACTGATGTGATTCTGCAATTTGTATTTGGGGTAAAAATGGAAAAGCATAACTCACATGAATCAAATGTATGAAAGATGAAAAAAAAAAAAAAGACATGTTTCTGGGGCTGAGGATGTGGCTCAAGCAGTAGCACGCTCACCTGGCATGCGTGTGGCCCAGGTTTGAACCTCAGCACCACATACAAACAAATATGTTGTGTCTGCTGAAAACTAAAAAATAAATATTAAAAAATTAAAAAAAAAAAAAGGTGAATGGGACAGATCAATTTATATGTGTGTGTGTGTGTGTGTGTGTGTGTATATATATATATATAATTTCAGTGTTAGAAAAATTGAGGCGGTCCCAAGTTATGTTAAGCTTTTCAATGATGTTCAGCTGGCCACTGATTCAAGGGGAAAAGGAACCACAAATAATTATTCTACAGACGCTCCAGGAGGCAATTACCAAACACATTCATATTGAGCCAGGGACACAGATAGAGAAAATCATTCTTAAAGATATGTTATTGACCAAATATCCCCCCACCAGACATACAGAGGGAGCTCCAAAAACTGGCAGCAGAATGGGACAAAACCTTGAACCAATTAGTCCAGACTGCTACAATAGTCTTACAGGAAAGAAGGCCATTAAAAAGAAGGTCCCCAGAGACATCAACCACATTTTGGACTGACTCTAAGACACTCTCCTCTTTCTCAGCAGAACCTGAGGGGATCAAGGCCATCAGTTATCAGTTCCCAATAATGGTTCCCAGGGGCTTCTTTTTTTTATTGGTTGTTCAAAACCTTACAAAGCTCTTGACATATCATATTTCATACATTAGCTTCAAGTGAGTTATGAACTCCCATTTTTACCCCAAATACAGATTGCAGAATCACATCGGTTACACATCCACATTTTTACATAATGCCATACTAGTAAGTGTTGTATTCTGCTACCTTTCCTATCCTCTACTATCCCCCCTCCCCTCCCCTCCCATCTTCTCTCTCTACCCCATCTACTGAAATTCATTTCTCACCTTGTTTATTTTCCCATTCCACTCACAACCTCTTATATGTAATTTAGTATAACAATGAGGGTCTCCCTCCGTTTCCATGCAATTTCCCTTTTCTCTCCCTTTTCCTCCCACCTCATGTCTCTGTTTAATGTTAATCTTTTCTTCCTGCTTTTTCTCCCTGCTCTATTCTTAGTTGCTCTCATTATATCAAAGAAGACATTTGGTATTTGTTTTTTAGGGATTGACTAACTTCACTAAGCATAATCTGCTCTAGTGCCATCCATTTCCCTGCAAATTCCATGATTTTCTCATTTTTTAGTGCTGCGTAATACTCCATAGTGTATAGATGCCACATTTTTTTTAATCCATTCATCCATTGAAGGGCATCTGGGTTGGTTCCACAGTCTAGCTATTGTGAATTGTGCTGCTATGAACATCGATGTGGCAGTATCCCTGTAATACGCTCTTTTAAAACTAAGCAAGGTTCTGAGCAACTTAGTGAGACTTTATCTCAAAAAGAAAATAAAAAAATATAGGCTGGAGATGTGACTTTGTGGTAAAGTGCCCCTGGGTTCAATCCCTGGTAACTAACTAAATCAATCAATCAATAAATAAAACCAGTCTTAAAAACATATGTCTTCTTTATAATACTTCAAATCAATTCTTTTAAAGCATAATGAAACATAAATGTTAATTTAGAATATTTTTAGATATTTGATAGCCATTAAATTATAGTTTTTTTTTAATAATTTTCCAAGTTTAGTCAGTTTTTTTTTTGTTTATTTGTTTATTTGTTTCTGTGACCAAAAAGGTCCATCAAAATCAATTAGAGCATGAAAGGTTTATTTTGGGGCTTATGGTTTCAGAGATATTAGTCCATAGACTGCCACCTCTATTCTTTTGGGCCTGAGGGAAGGCAGAACATCATGGTGGAAGAGTGTGAGGAAGGAAAGCAGCTTCAGACATTACCACAACAAAGCAGAATAAAAGCTCCATTTATTGAGGAGAAAATATATACCCCAAAGGCAAATCCCTAGGGACTTACTTCCTTCCTTCAGCCATACCCTACCTTTCTACAGTCATCACTCAGTTTATCCCTACCTGGGAATTAATTCACTGATTGGATTAAGGCTGTCAGAAGCCAATTATTTCACCTCTAAACTGTCTTGCATTGTCTCACACATACGTTTTTTAGGAACACCACATATCTAAATATAACATATCTTTTCAAATGGTAGGAAAGAAAAATTCATTTTTTTTTTTACCCTTTGTACTTCTTAGTTTAGATGAATCTTCGTATTAAAAGGCAGGTTAACACAAAATAAAAAATAAATACATAATTTTACATGGGAGATGATGCAAAGAAATGAGTAAACTATCTAAGGCAAATTTCAAAGCATGGACTTCCTTTACAGGTTTAAATATTATTGTCTAAAGCAAAGAAAGAAGGGTGTGAGAAAGTTCCACTTGAAACTAGATGGCCAGAAACACCTCCATAAAATAATAACAATGTTTGTTCTGTAGATTTAAGTGAATGGATTTTTATTGATTAAGACTCCATAGTGATGTAGTCATCATTTCCTTGCAGATACAGAGAGGAAGAAACTTTAACAAATGGAGATTTCCTTGATACATGCAATTTATCATGCAAAATGTTAATTTCTCAGAAATTTCTTTGCATGTATATACTCACAAAATAGCAAATAATAATTCAAAATAATCCTTTTGAAAAATATTTTATATGGTATATTCTGCATTGCTAACTCACATTTTTAGTTGATGTGTCCTAAATTAGATCAATATATTGTTTGCAGTATTAAAATTTTATTTTAGTGGAGGGGCTAACTCTGAACAAGATTTATTGATCTGAATAAACTGCTTATATTTAAAATTAACCAATTTATGTAATTTAAAATATGGCTAGTTTATAATCGCCATTTGACTTTGTTTATTGTTGTTTGCTACTTTCAGTGGTACTAGCACCTCAGAACAGAGGAACTTCTTGTGTTCTGGTAGAATGGATAAAATTTTCTACCCATGTCAGAAAAATAAAAAAATAAAGTGATACAAAAATGAAAAATTAACTTGATCTCTATTTGGCCAAATATGAGAAGGCAGAGTTAATCTGCCAGTCATTTTATAGAAACATGACAAGTTATATTGTTATGGGCCAGGCTATATGGGCAATGACCAAACAGACTCCATTTTTGCCCTGAGACTCCATGTCATATAAGAAATGCTTCTCCCATGGAAAGGCCCACCTCTGTACCCACCAATGGTTGCTTAGCATAGCATGTTTGGCAACACAAAATAGTAATTCTTATACAATGTAAAAGTGTTCTCTCTTTGGTTCCCATTTTTCTTGGACAATGTACCCTATCAAAGATTGATTGTCTGGATATTTGTAACTATTCTTTAACTGGTACTCAACTAGGGACATTTTGGCCCATTTGCTTTTTTGCTTATGAATTTAGATTTCATGATGTTTAATTATGTTTTTGGATCATAGCAAAAGCCACTTATACTTGGTGGTTTTGGACTATAAAATTTTTACTCAAACCCCAGGAGTGAGTTGAAGGTTGTATGTCGCGAGCCATTCATGGGCTGTATGTATGGGATATGCGCATATGAGCATATGAGCGGAGTGGTCTGGCATTGTGCACTCATTGGGCTGTGCAACACAAGTGTGCCATTCATCATGCTCTGCCTGTGATCCCTCACAGCACCTGAGATGGGTGTGGCTTGCCAAGATGTCAATCAATCTGTTGACCACAAGACATCACCAAGCAAGACTCCACCCTTCACAACCCTACCTCTTCCCTTATTTGGGTGGAATATTCTATTGGATGGTTTTTCCCCAATAAATATGGGCATTCTGGGTGTGTTCTCTCTCTTGCTCCTTCCAGTGATAAGCTGACCCTTGGGGTTGCTGAGCAGTCCCACCCTGGAAACTCATGCTGTGTTTTACATGGTGTCTTTGCCCTTTTCTCAGTTTGTTGCTGCAGTCAGCTCCCTTGAACCCAGCTCATCTCATCAGCCTGGCCAGCTGGTGACAAATGGAGACTTGCAGCCTACCTCTGGACTGCCAACTGGTGAATAAATTTTTCATCTCCTGCTTTAAGATTGACTTCATGATTTATTGCAATCTCACCTTAACATTTTGAAGGCCCCAGCGAGATGATCACTGGAGTCAAGGCTATGGTTCTGCTGTGAATGAGAATCCAGGATCCTCTAAAGAAGAGAGAGAGATGCCCTAGTTTTAGTAGCTTTCTGCATTACTAAGGTCTCAACTTCCTATAGTGACCGATTTGAGCCTACAAAAGAAAGCTCTGGGGTGATGCACATCTATAAATCCAGAGGCATTTAAGGAGGATGAAACTATGTGTGTTGGGAGGTAAATCATTTGTTCTCTCCATTTGACTTTATTATAAAGACTTAGAGATTCTTAGTGCCTCATATATAAAATTTTCAAAGTGTATCAAGGGCTGTTCTCTGAGGGTGTATCAAGCACTTGATTGTAAATCTTTTGAAGTGCTTCAAAAAGTGTTATAAACCCCAAACGTGTATCAAGTGACTTTGAACCTGATGTGGCCTTGGTCAAGACCCAGAAAATCTCTGGAGGACTATCTGGAGTCTGAGATTATGTGGAGGACAGAGTGTCTATCTTGTATTTTTTTCTTGTCCTGTTTGTTTTTTGTTATTGTTTGTTCCCCTCTTGATTGTTTATTTTAATCTCCATTTCAGTTTGCTTCTAAAGTTGTTTTCAACTGTTTGTCCTAGAGAAACCAGACAGGGACTGGCAGACCCACCACCTTTGGACTCAAGTCACACACAATGCCTTGTTACATTCTTGTCTCTTGCCTTTCTTTTATTTCTGCCTATTGTTTTAATTGTTAGCCTTGTCATGGGATACCTAATCAAATCTGGCCCAATTACCTACCTGGAAAAAAATGGTTAAAAAGGTTTTTAACTGTGCTGAATAAAGTTTGCATTGAAATGTAGACAGCTGCCAACAGGTGTTAAAAGTAAAAGCTAAAGGTAGTAAAGGCATTCTAGAGATTGCCTTCATTTAGGAACTTGGCAAGTGACTAGCAGAGTAGGAAATGTCAGTTCCTATAGAGGACAGATTAGAACAAGAGAGTTTTATAGGATTATCATTTCTAAGATATATAAAAGTATCATTTTGTCTAGGAAATTTGGCTTTTTGTCTCTCAGCCCCAGATAGTCACACACCCACCCACACACACACACAAAAAAAAAAAAAAAAACTTAAAAGGATTTGCAGAATAACTTACAATTATTGGAGGTGGCCCAAAAGTTTTTTTTTTAAACCATGACAGTCCAGCTGATCAATGTTTCTCAAAACACCAGGCCAAGATTTTGGTGGCCTCTAACCAAGAGTCAAGAAAAAACAGTTTAGAAGGGGACCCCAACTGGGGTAACTCTCCAAAGGAGACCAATGGAACTTTTCTTTCAGAGTGTTCCTTCAGGAAGAAATAAGGCCCAAGGTTTTGTCTATGTTTTCTTAACTCTGTTCACATCTAATAAGTGGGACCATATCAGAAAGGAAGGCAGAAAAGCTTTTAAAATTCTATATTTTTTGATTTTATTGATTGGATCAGGAATGCCTAGGTGAATATGTTTTTCTGATCAGACCCATTTTATCCAAATATAAAGGTTTCTTTACACTCTGCTTCATTCAATGAACAATTGACAGTGGACATCTCTCAATTTTATAGGTTTGAAAATAAGCTACAAGATCTTTGTTTGTCTATTTGTTTTGTGTACACCATTGTATTGTCAGTTTATGTGTTTTGTCATGACTACATGTTTGGTACCAAAATTGGTATATGAGCTAATAAATTAAAATTTTAAGAAATTGGATCCAAATACCTTTTGCTCACATGATTTATTTATTTATTTATTTATTATTTTCATTATTGATTTTTTTTATTATTAGTTGTTCAAAACATTACAAAGCTCTTGACATATCATATTTCGTACATTTGATTCACGTGGATTATGAACTCCCATTTTTACCCTGTATACAAATTGCAGATTCACATCGGTTACACATCCACTTTTTTACATACTGCCATACTAGTGTATGTTGTATTCTGCTGCCTTTCCTATCCTCTACTATCCCCCCTCCCCTCCCCTCCCCTCCCATCTTCTCTCTCTACCCCATCTACTGTAATTCATTTCTCTCTCTTGTTTTTTCCCTTTTCCCCTCACTTCCTCTTATATGTAATTTTGTATAACAATGAGGGTCTCCTTAGTTTACCATGCAATTTCCCTTCTCTCTCCCTTTCCCTCCCCCCTCTCATCCCTGTTTAATGGTGATCTTCTTCTCATGCTCTTCCTCCCTGCTCTGTTCTTAGTTGCTCTCCTTATACCAAAGATGATATTTGGCATTTGTTCTTTAGGGATTGGCTAGCTTCACTTAGCATAATCTGCTCTAGTGCCAACCATTTCCCTGTAAATGCCATAATTTTGTCATTTTTTAGTGCTGAGTAGTACTCCATTATGTATAAATGCCACATTTTCTTTATCCATTCATCTATTGAAGGGCATCTAGATTGGTTCCACAGTCTACCTATTGTGAATTGTGTGGCTATGAACATCGATGTAGCAGTATCACTATAGTACGCTCTTTTAAGGTCTTTAGGGAAAAGTCCAAGAAGGGGAATAGCTGGGTCAAATTGTGGTTCCATTCCCAGCTTTCCCAGGAATCTCCATACTGCTTTCCAAATTGGCCACACCAATTTGCAGTCCCACAGG
Organism: Callospermophilus lateralis; assembly: GCF_048772815.1. NCBI lineage: Eukaryota > Metazoa > Chordata > Mammalia > Rodentia > Sciuridae > Callospermophilus > Callospermophilus lateralis. The sequence continues at coordinate 79,715,304 of NC_135325.1, read as the reverse complement.
CAATGTACAAGTGTACCCCTTTCCCCACATCCTCGCCAGCACTTGTTGTTTGACTTCATAATGGCTGCCAATCTTACTGGAGTGAGATGGTATCTTAGGGTGGTTTTGATTTGCATTTCTCTGACTGCTAGAGATGGTGAGCATTTTTTCATGTACTTGTTGATTGATTGTATGTCCTCCTCTGAGAAGTGTCTGTTCAGGTCCTTGGCCCATTTGTTGATTGGGTTATTTGCTATCTTATTGTTTAAATTTTTGAGTTCTTTGTATACTCAGGATATTAGGGCTCTATCTGAAGTGTGAGGAGTAAAAATTGTTCCCAGGATGTAGGCTCCCTATTTACCTCTCTTATTGTTTCTCTTGCTGAGAGAAAACTTTTTAGTTTAAGTAAGTACCATTTGTTGATTCTTCTTATAAACTCTTGTGCTATGGGTATCCTATTAAGGAATTTGGAGCCCGACCCCACAATATGTAGATCAGAGCCAACTTTTTCTTCTATCAGATGCAGAGTCTCTGATTTGATATCAAGCTCCTTGATCCATTTTGAGCTAACTTTTGTGCATGGCAAGAGAAAGGGATTCAGTTTCATTTTGTTGCATATAGATTTCCAGTTTTCCCAGCACCATTTGTTGAAGATGCTATCCTTCCTCCATTGCATGCTTTTAGCCCCTTTATCAAATATAAGATAGTTGTAACTTTGTGGATTGGTCTCTGTGTCCTCTATTTTGTATCTTTGGTCCACCCGCCTGTTTTGGTACCAGTACCATGCTGTTTTTGTTACTATTGCTCTGTAGAATAGTTTGAAATCTGGTATCACTATACCGCCTGATTCACACTTCCTGCTTATAATTGCTTTTGCTATTCTGGGTCTTCTATTTTTCCATATGAATTTCATGATTGCTTTATCTATTTCTACAAGAAATGCCATTGGGATTTTGATTGGCATTGCATTAAACCTATAGAGAACTTTTGGTAATATCGCCATTTTGATGATGTTAGTTCTGCCTATCCATGAACAGGGTATATTCTTCCATCTTCTTCTATCTCTCTCTTTAGGGTTCTGTAGTTTTCATTGTATAAATCTTTCACATCTTTTGTTAGGTTGATTCCCAAGTATTTTTTTTTTTTTTGAGGATATTGTGAATGGGGTGTTTTTCCTCATTTTCATTTCAGAAGTTTTGTCACTGATATACAGGAATGCCTTTGATTTATGCGTGTTGATTTTATATCCTGCCACTGCTGAATTCATTTATTAGTTCTAGTAGTTTCTTTGTAGACCCTTTTGGGTCTTCTAGGTATAGAATCATGTCGTCTGCAAATAGTGATAATTTAAGTTCTTCTTTTCCTATTTTTATGCCTTTAATTTCTTTCGTCTGTCTAATTGCATTGGCCAGTATTTCGAGAACTATATTTAATGGAAGTGGTGATAGAGGGCATCCCTGTCTTGTTCCAGATTTTAGAGGGAATGCCTTCAATTTTTCTCCATTCAGAATGATGCTAACCTGAGGCTTAGCATAGATAGCTTTTACAATATTGAGGTATGTTCCTGTTATCCCTAGTTTTTCTAGTGTTTTGAACATAAAGGAATGCTGTACTTTGTTGAATGCTTTTTCTGCATCTATCAAGATGATCATATGGTTCATTTTAAAATGGGTAAACAAACAGAATAAGTAAAAATTCTTTAAAGTTAGTAATGCACAGTTTTGTTTCTAGATGGTCAAACAGGTGTTGATAAAATGTTAATGTCTATAAAATGTCTAATGTCCATTGATTCCAGGATTTCTCTTCAACAGAAAAAAAAAAATTATTGATTGATGCTGTTCAATGCATTTGTCTAATAACTTGGTTTTTAAAATTACGTAAGTTGGATTTAACATTTATGGGATTAATCATAAATGTGTTTGATGGAGACATCTAATTGGTATACAAAGTTAAAATGAAACTGTTAAATATAATATCAAGTTCACTTAAGTCCTTAAATTTCATAGGGTAATAAACTTAAACATTAAATAGTGTTTTCATAAAGAGGTAAATTAAAAAGAACTTAAAATTACTTTGTGTAATCCCTAAAAACAAGGTTACTAAGATTTAAAATTCCAAAAAAGTATAATTCTATATACAAGGTGTCCAAAGTTTCAACTCATTTCAGTTAAAGTAGTATAAATAACATAAAACATTTTATCTTATTAAAATGGAGTAATTTATCTAAATTCAAAAAATTATAAGTGTTTATTTCAGGTTATGAAAAAGAAGAGTCAACAGATGAAAAAATTAAAAGTTTATAAATATAAAAATATATTTAGTAAAAGGGAAAGAAAAACACTTCTAGGTTAAAAAAAAGTATATATGCCGTAAAGTAAAATTGTAATACATCTATGTAAACAACAAGAGGACCTAATTGAGTAATAAAAATGTCTATGTAAATTAAGGGTAAATTTTAAAAGGTTTGTGTAACTAATTTGATTATATATAAGTAACACAAACAATTAAAACTATTCAAGTTTTTTTCCTAAGGTAAAATATTAATGATATAAACCAAAGTTTGATCTATATGTTAAAATGACAAGGATTTCTTCAAATGAGAATTTACTCTTTACATTGTGTCTGTTAAGTTTTATTCTCTAGAGCAACTAGTCATAAAAAAATTAAGTTTTTTTTTATAACTATGGTTAAAGAGCAACTGTATTTTAGAGTATTACAGAATCTACAATTTTCTTTAAAAGCTAGACCTAGTTAATATAACAAAAAACCAATGTAATTGTGGTATTATTACTCTTTTTTACATATTAAATATATTTCTAATTTTAAGATACACAAATCTTTAAAGTAAAAGGTTTAAATGAACATTTTATCAAGCTAGTGTTCTTCAAAACTAAAGTTGTCTGTAACTATAATTTTAGATTTATAAAGAAGGTAAATTTTCTTTGGAATTTATTTTATATGATATTTTGTAACCAAACCTTGTGTTACCTTTTACACTGGAATATAAAAATTTAAAGGTATTTTTAAAATATAATGAGAACCTGATCTATTTAACATTTACTATTGTAAAACATTTTACCACTTTTCCACACAAAAGGGAAATTTAAAGCTCTCAGCCTTTTCTTGATTCATGTTTTAGATATAATGTCATATTGTGTTATGACATTATATGTCATAACACAATAATGTCATAACACAATATGACATTATATCTAAATCATTGTGTTAGCTAACATCCATATGTACTCAGGAAACTATATGTAAACTTTATAAATGATATGTAAAAAAGGATGCAAAGATCAACTTCAGAAATAGAACCCTTTACCTAAGACTTGTGAAGAGCCACATCTTACCTGAGATAAGGCTCTGTTTCCCATCTTACTACATATTAAAATGGCTCAAAATTAGGCCATATATCAGTTCATTTAAAGTTGTATTCAAAAGATTGATATTTGTTGTAAAGATTACTGTGATCTTTAACATGGCATATAAATGTATAATTCAACCAAAATTCAAGATTATATACAAACAAAATATGCTTTTACTTTTGTAATTTCATTTTAAATTTTTCTTGTAAATTTTAACTACTGCTGTTAATGCCTTATAATGAGCTAAGTCATTTTGAGATATGAAGCCATCATCCATAGATGGATAGTAATTAAAAGAAATAAAATTAACTTTAAAGTTATAAGCATTAAAGTTAAAGCCTAGTACTCTTACTTTAAGACTGACTTGCTGGATATTTCAGGCCCAGGCTTAAAGATTAAGGTTAAAATAAAGGGGCCAAGAAAACGAATATTTGGCTTTTGCCCTCTGAGTCAGCTGAAGCCATGGAAAAGGTGAAGATATTTGCCACTCTGGGCCATGTATCTTCCAATCAGGGAGATTAATGAGACCACTGGAGAACAGAAAGCCAATCAGTGTGCATGCTGCAAAAGAGGAAGGTCATTGATAAGGGGAGACATGCCTGATGCTTCCAAGGGAAGCCTCATGGTCAGCAAAACCTCAACCCATCCTAGAGAAAACTGGACTAGTGGAGCTAAAAGGCTGCCCACAAGTTCCCCAAGAGTGTCCCCCAAGGGAACTCAGCTGACTTTTAACAATAGATAGGAGCAAGGTCAGTTTGAACAGCTTGATCTTAAACAACTAGAAAAAACAGGTAAAACCAAAACACAACCATTCCTGGGCATTTAAAAAACGAAAGAGTAATTATTTCAATTTAACTTAAGATGTGCATTTGTGTTAGCCTCCAGTGATAAGTAAGACTGGAAACTATAAAAGAGAGATTTTTAGGCAGAAATGCTTAATAACTATAAAGAAAAACTGCCAGAGTCAAAAGTTTTTAGTGAGTTTAAGACCACAAGCTCTTCCTAACCTCTTACACAGGTAGGCTTAATCATCATTTGCTAGTATAATGATCTAGCCCTAAGTAAAATAGATAAAGGGATCTCTACTGAATACAGAGGTCATGCCAATAGAAAGATATTTTATGAAAATCAGATGACATTAATTAACTAAATGTTATGTTTACATTCCTGATATCTTTCACAATGTTAAAGATTTACATTCCCCAAAAAGGGCCATATTAGGCTTTGTTAGGCCTTGTTACAGGGACAATTTCTCAATTCTTCCACCTCCTGGTAAGCAATTTTTGATTTCTATTATCTTCATGATATTTATTGACAGGTTCTAGATGCTACAACTGCTGTTTTGTTTTAATCTTATTTCAGTACTCATGTCTTTTTTTTCTCTCATAGAAGCACCCACCCCCAGGTGAACTTACAACCTGGACTTCCTGAACCAGATTTTTTTACCATGAGCCTTTTATAAAAGGGACTCCAAACTGCTTGCCCCACTGCATATCACTCCATCTCAGCTCAAGGCAGCAAGAGCAATCATCATCCTTTTTCTTACAACAGTAGGTGGGTCCCTAACATTAGATAGGAAAATTAAAGTCAGTATAAATAAATAATTGAGTTAAATTTAAAAAAAAAATGGAGGCAAATTCCTGTCCAAAAGATAGTTAATATTTTTTCTCTTGCTTGAACTGTTTTAAGTCTGAGCTGCTAAACAAAACAAAACAAAACAAAAAACATATTTCATCAGTCCACTTACACTCCCTTGTCCAGTCTGGCAGGACACATCAATGTGGGCAGCGAACCTAGATGGGGAGGAATGAAGGGACAAGAGACATGAAAGGTGACAGCAAGACAGGAGTTCTGATCAAGCTGCAAATTTTTATTGTTCACACAGGGGTGTTTATATGCTGGGGATCTGGAAGCTCTCTAATCAGCAATTGCTGGATGTGGGTGGTAAAACTGCCTGCTGCAAGATGTCTGATGATCCTGATAACTGCAGGATGTTCCAGGGACATAGGTAGCTGCAGGGTGTCTCCCAGGCAGGATGTCTCCCAGGGGGCTGTCAGGCTATTCTTTGAAGGAGAATTTCCTTCTAGTCCCTGACACTCCCTTACCTAATTTAAAAGATAAATCAAAGGTTTAATTGTTTCTAGAAAACTGGGGGGATGTTATGGGCCATGCTACATGTGCAATGACCAAACAGACTCAATTTTGCCCTGAGACTCCATCTCATGTAAGAAATGCTTCTCTCATGGAAACGTCCACCTCTATACCTATCAACAGTTGCTTAGCATAGCATGTTTGGCAACACAAAATGGCAATTCTTATACAATGTAAAAATGTTTTCTCTTTGGTTCCCATTTTTCTTGGACAATGTACCCTGTCAGAGATTGATTGTCTAGATGTTTGTAACCATTCTTTAACTTGTACTCAACTAGGGACGTTTTGGCCCATTCCTTTTTTCACTTATGATTTTAGATCTCATGATGATGTTTAATTATCATTTTGAATCATACAATTTAAAAACTTATGTTTTAATATGGTTTTGGACTATAAAAGTTGTACTCAAACCCCATGAGGAGGTCAAAGAGTGTAGACTTGCAGCGTACCCCCAACTGGTGAATAAAGTTTCTATCTCCTGCTTTAAGATCAACTCAATGATTTATTGCAATTTCACCTTAACAATACATGCAAAACCCAGGAATTATACATATGTAGATTTAGCCAGGCTATGTGAGGCATAGATATTTTATATTCATGGTTTCATTGTTGCCTGCCTGAAATAGGGTAGGCATAGCTTTGTTACAGGGCTGGGGTCTTCTGGGATGCCGCAGTCTGGCTGGGCACAAATCATGAGCCACTCAAGCCAGAACAAACTTTATTTCCAAACTCCCCCAAACACCACCCACGTGGCCCTTTCAGGAACACCACACACCAACCAACCTCACCAACCAACACAAACTCCCCAGGAATCCCAGTGAGAACTCCAAAGTAGTGGGCGCCAGAGTCGGACAGCAGAGGACTATATACAACTGAATTCACAGCTTAACTAACCATCATCATCTCAATGGCTTGCTGGCATCACCACTCAACCACTCCCATGATGCCATGCGTCATTCCAACTCGGCTCTCAGCACTGGGAAACTGAGGCAGCCTGGAGGTATATATTCAAACCCTAATTCTTATGATCAAGTCCTAAAGAATTTAGACATGTTGCTTAGGGTAACAGGCATAAGTTTTTTAGAAGGGGTAGGAAAGCAGAAGAGTGACACTGTCACAAAATAGAGGAGTTTCTCTAAGAGAGGAAAGGAACAGTGTGCTATTTCTGCACTTTAGTTTTATTGGTGGGTCCCAGAGAAGTTTCCAGTGTCCCACAAAAATTCACATCTTGTCATTTGACTAACAGCAAAATTATGTCATATTTTCAAGTCCTCACTGCCATGGTCTAAGTCACTTTGGCCCATGCTGAGCAGTTATAATTGTAACATATTTTTATAGATATTATGATTAAGGAGAATTTTACTTATCTCCCTGAGTTTTAGAACATGGTCTATGTAAGGGTCACAAGAATCCCTCCCGATTCAGGGTAATGTTTGTTCTTCAATTAGTATTTCAAGGCCTGCATGTCTTCTGCAGATAATAGGTAGTGTGCTGAAGAACATAACATATCCTGTCAACTTGGACTAGGCATGACTGTAAGTAAATTGCTTTCTTTTGGGGGGACTCGGGAGAGAACCCAGGAATACCTAACAACTGAGCCTCATACCTGGCTCATGTTTTTTCTTGTTGTTGTTCTTGTTTGTTTGTTTGTTTGCTTTTAATTTTGAGACAGGATCTAGATAAGTTGTTCAGGACCTCACTAAGTTGCAGAGGCGGGCTTTAAACTTCTGATTTTTCTGCCTCAGTTTCCTGAGGTAAATTTCTTTTTGAAAGTGAAATCATGTGGGGGAAAGCATGGTGGGCCCATTTTATATAATTATTTCCATAACCTCATGTTCCCTCCCCTCATATTTGTCTGACCCCTATAATTCCCCTCAAGTACTTTGGATCTTGAAATTATTTTAGGGTAATGGAAAATAACTTATTCTAGCTACTTTCTGCTGAAACAGGGTGAATTTTGGGGGAAATGACCTTAAGTCCTTTCCTATATCATGTGGGTCATGGACAAATAAGGGCATTTACCATCAGGGAAATCCAGAGGTCAATTATAATAATTTACAGGTTACAGAATGAGGCATACATAGGGCAGGGATCATACTGGGACAACAATAAACAAGATAGCAAAGCATTACTTTACTGTAATCAATTACCACAAAAGTCATTAGTATTTCATTAATGTCATGAAGACAGTAGCTCATTAAAGCTTAAGGATAGATCCAACATGCCATTTATTTGTTAGTAGATGCCAGTTAAGGCTTTAGAAACATTAGCAGAGTTGTTAGAAATATATACAGAATGGGTAGTCTTTATAATGACATAATTATCCTCTTGAGTTGTAGTCAAGATTATATAATCCCATCTGATTTCTATAAAGTAGATTTTTTATTAGAATCACCTTTATGTTAATTAGAGGGATTCCTTTACCAATGTCACTTAGGGCTCTAATGATAAAGTTAGATGAGGGCTGCCATGTGCCAAATTATGTCTTTTAGGCAAATATAAGAGATAAATATTGGGGTAGGGAAATTTATCAGAAAAAAAAGGCAGGTCAAGTTTACCTATGTAGAAGGTTAGGATGACTTATATGTCTGTGAAATTGGGTTTAAATTGAGTCAGAACATACCTATAACTCTATGAGAGTCTTCTGTGATAATTATTAGTGCTACCACACAAGAACCCTTCCTTTATAACCTCCAGTTTTACTTAATTTTAGGAGGGTTGACACAAGTGTACACCCAAAGTTATATTAAAATAATTATTGACTTTTATTTTAAATATCCATGTGTATATGTGCTTTGGTTGTACTCTCCTGGCAGGTATTTAAAACCAAGTTGATAAAACTGATTTGACATCTGGGCATGGTGGCCTACGCCTGTTATTCTCTGTCAAGAGGCTGAGGCAGGAGGATCACAAGTTCAAAGCCAGCCAGAGCAAAAAGGAGTCACTAGTCAAATGAGTGATATCCTGTCTCTAAATAAAATACAAAATGGGGCTGGGGATGTGACTCAGTGGCCGAGTGCTCCTGAGTACAATCCCTGGTATGCTTACCCCCCCACACACACACACACACAAAAAAAAAAACTAAAAAGAAAAGAAAAGAAATAATCTTGCTCAGATCTATTGTTACAGTCAGACAAGATTCCTCAGATATCACTGATGGAAATGTAAGAGAAGCCTCTTGAGTCTTTTAGCTTTTCCTCTACCAGTCATTTCATTAGCCAGAATAAGTCAGAGTCTTGCTGATCACACATGGCATTCCTGGAAATCACCTGGGTCCTTCTCCTCTTCAATGACATTCTTTTGGCAGATTGTGAACTAGTTGGCTTTTTGTTCTTTAAGGGCTTTTTTGTTGTTGTTGTTGTTGTTTATTTTTTTTATCACTCTGATCAGGGGGTTGGGTAATTCACCAGTGTTAAAAGGCCTTTACAGGGGTCCCATCATTCACTGGGATCTGACTAAGGAAAAGAATCAAAATATTATCTGCTTTATTTTTTGCCCTTCTACTTCCTTGATTTTGGCCTCCAAGTTTTGGGTCTAAACACCCAGCAGACCATGTTCATCAATCTTGAATTGGGAGTAATTAATTTAATTTTAATATCTATAATTTTATAATTACTCCTTCCTTTTAATTAGGGTTGGTATTAGTACTGAAAATTAGCACTGCATCCTATCTGTTCTGTAGGTATCTTTTTGTCTTATATTAACTCAGGTGATTCTGTTAGAAGTAATATTTGGGGGCTGGGTGCAGTGGAGCATGCTTGTAATTATAGCAAGTTGGAAGGATAAGGTGGGAGAATCTCAAGTTTGAGACCAACCTCAACAACTTAGCCACACACTTAGTAACATAACAAGACCCTGTCTCAAAATAAAATATGTTAAAAAGGCTAGGTTTATGTGGCTCAGATGTAAAGCACCTCTGGGTTAAATCCTCAGTACAAAAAAAAAAAAGTATTTCTGCAAACTTCTGCAAAGCACTAACAGATAAAAGTTATAAAGCTATTATAACATGTAATCAAAAATACAAAATTAAATTAGCATAAGAAAAATATATTCAGTTTTTATAATGACTTTGAAATAAGAGACACCTTTTCTATAAAAATGCTAATGTATCTTTAATATCTATTTAGCCTCCACAATGAACCAGAAATTTATCAACTCAATTACAGATGAAATCTTTTGGAAATTTCACTTTCTTTTAAAACTCTTTTTCAACTTTAAATACCTTTTCCACTTCACCCCAAACCTTTAATTATTTACATATCATATCCCATGTTTATTTTGGGGTCACCATGATTTCTACAGTAAAAATCTATCTTTTGAACATAACTTTAAATGAGCTTAATTGTAGCCTACTTTGGAGCCATCCTAACATGTGGCAAGGTAAGAGGCAGGATCTTAACTCAAGTGAGGCTAGCCTCAAGACAAACCTTTGGAAAAGTGTTTTATTTTAAGCTCTGTTTAAATATCATTCTACAAAGTTATAATATATTGTTTCCTGAGCATATGTAAATATCAGTTAACTAATACTACATTGTATCTGAAACATGAATAAAAAATAAAGACTATGAGAGCTCTTAACTTCCTTTTTGTGGAAAAGTGGTAAGATATTTTCATGTTCCACTTTGTCAAACTTCAAACAAATCAGGTTCTAACTTATTACATTCCAAATTTTTTTAATTCCCAACTTTACATATCAATTATTTTATTACATAAAATCTTTACATATCACTTATTGATTGCAGGTTGTTTTTATCCATTTACTATACACTAAATAGCATAAATAAATTCTCAATAAAATGTGTTATTTTTATATAAGTCTGAAAGAGATTATTGTTACTGACAGTGTCATTAAAGTCTTCACCTAAGTTTTATAACTTAAAAAACTTTTTTGGAGAACATGAATAAATCTAATATAGACAAAAATCTAATAATAATTAGCTTAATAATTACACAGAAGTTTTTATATTAACTTAGTTTTAATTTTTAAGAAAAATTAGAATCCATAGTGTAGGGTAACTATAATCATAGGTCTGCATAGGGTAGCAGAACTGACAAAAACAAAAGAATAACTTTAAATCTCTTATAAGTTTAGGAAACTGAATGATCAGAAAAAGACTGATATATAAGATATTTATACAGTCAAAGCAAACAGTTCTTAATCGTGGTTTAAAATGGCAATGTGGCCCTTTTTTGTCAGATACAATGTATAAAAGAGAGCTCTTGTTGTTTACCTTTCCTGTATTAAACCTACATAGCTTTAGTTTTACAAACTTTTACCTAATATTTAAACAAAGCTTTCACATAAGCATATTTAGTTCTCTGATATCTATCTCTAGTTACATATATAGGTTTCAGCTATATTTTAATAATATACCAGTTGTTTATTGAATCAGTTATCACATAATCATATTAAAAAAACTGCAAAGCTGGCACACACTGTAATTATTTTAACTATTACCCTAAATAATAAAATTTAGTACAAGAATTTAATTTAACAAAGCAGACCAATATAATAAGAAAACCTTATCATTTTTAAACAAAGAATTAGACTTTGCTTTATATCAGTACAATAAAATTTGACCTTAGAAAAACCCTTATATAATTTGGTGCTAATTATAACCAACTAATCACATACAACACTTTTTAAAGTTTATCTTCCACAAATCTGCAACTTACTTAGACACTCTATAACTCATTACATCCTTATTTTTGTCTTCTCTTTCATCTTGGACTTTAGGACAAAATTATTATTTTACCACCCAAAATTCTTTCTCATCTAGAACTATTTCTATTCCTTTTAATATTTCTTACTAAAAGATATTACCAGCTTTATACTTTCATAATTCCTTTTTCAATGCATATTCTTTTAATTTATATTCTGAAATGATCCTTGTGAAATTTCTGAATTTATACAAATTGCTCCTTTTTAATAATATTAAATATTAAAATATTTTTGCAATATTTTAATTGAAATATAGCTGAAACTTTTTATGTTCTTTGCATATAGAATTGCATATTAGAATTTTAACACTTAGTAACCTTGCTTTTAGTTTAGGTCCAGAAGCAAAGCAATCTTAAACTATTTTTCCATTTTACCAATTTGTATAAACACAATTAATGGACCCAAGTATATGTTGTCTTACAAGATTCAAGAAGTCAAGATGACCACAGTTTGTATTTAGCAGTTGATGTTTTACTCTCTTAACACATAAATTTCAAATGTGTCCTCTAAAATATATATGAATGAAACAAGGAAGAAAAGGTCAAATAAAATAAAATTTTTGAATTAAAATATTGATGTGTTTTCAAAAAGCAAATTATAAACTTTCAGAACTCAATATCTATATTTACTGTATAATCTCATGAATTCTCAAATACTTCTTGAACTATCAATATTTACCCATATCCATATTCCAAACAGACTATGACTGTGATATACATATATTTGGTTGTGAAAATCCAAATAAATATGCCTATGAATTTATAAGTTTTTTCTATGAAGATAAATACTTTTAGAGACATTTATTCGTGCATGCCTATAATCCTGGCTGCTTGGGAGGCTAAGACGAGACAATTAGAAGTTCAAAGCCAGCTTCAGCAATTTAGTGAAACCCTAAGCAACTTAGCAAGACCCTGTCTCAAAATTTAAAAAAATGAAAAAAAAAAATTAAAAAAGGTCTGTGGATGTGGCTCAGTGGGTAAGCATCCTGGGTTCAATTCATGATATTAAAAATAAATAAATAAAATAAATAAGAATAAAAATTCAATCTCAGTAATAAGTAGGAAAAGAGCATCAACTTACTTTCTACAAAGAAACAAATATTAACATCAGGCTGAATACAAAATATATTTGTTAGCCATCAATTTATCAATTCATAAATTCAGCATTTATTAATGGGCCTTTGCAACAAACAATTTTTTTGGTAAAATCTGGTTGAATATTTACAAATTGTTTTCATTTACATTTATTTATTTAATAGGATTATTTTTTAAAAAAAATATTTGTCATTTTAAAGACCTAAGAAATTTTCTCATTTTTATTTTATTTTTATGTATTGCTGAGACTCAAACCCAGAGCCTCACATATGCTAGGCGAGCACTCTACCACTGAGCCACAACCCCTGCTCCTTAATAGGATTATTTTAATAGATATTTTCAGGTTACACATAGATATCAAGCATTGTTGAAATTTTAAGATATTTCATTGTCAAAACCAAAAAAAAATGTCACTACATAGAAAATATTGGATATCATACCTTCAGTATCAAATATTCCAATTGGTTAGCAAGGCAGCAACCTAGGCAAAAATGTGTGTTAGCAATTTTAAAGACATCTTTATTACCAACAAGTTCAAAATAAATTACTTTTACATATTTACATGTGAAGCAAAAGGCATTTGGGCTAATTTAACAGGTTAAAAATTAGGGCTTACTTGTTTGCAAGTCAATTTAATAACAAGCAAACTAGCACAATATATACATATAAGAAAAAGACAAAGTTTTATTTAGATTTATAATTTGTAACCCTGAGGCAACATCCACAGCCCTTTTTAATATTTTATTTAGAGACAGATTCCTGCTGAGTTGCTCAGAGCCTCACTGAATTACTGAGTCTGGCTTTGAACTGGCAATCCTCCTGCCTCAGCCTCCTGAGCTGCTGGATTACAGTCATGTACCACCATACCGAGTTAATCAGTTTATAAACTCTAAAATATATATAGCCTTAAGCAATCCTTAATCTGTACTTCCAAAGGTGTGACTTACAATTGAAGAAAGGGATTGAACAACTAGTTTTCTTAGCAGGAGGAGATGGGGGTAAATATCCCAGAGTCCCAGTTAGTGGGAAAATAAAAATCCTTTAATCAGACAAGACCAAAGTATATTTTCAGTGGGCAAAACCAAAAGAAAAGTGAATTAATCAGAGGAAAAACACAACATTTCTTCAAAAAACAAATGATCATAGATATTTCAGACAGTTATTTCTACAAATCTTGTGGTGGTCTGCCTTGGTGGGATTTAATTAAATAATTTTTCTTTCTTTTTTTTTTTTGTTGTTGTTGTTTGAGAAACTCACCAAATGACTGAATCAGATGTCATGCTTGAGTAGTGCTTTGGGTCAAAATATTTGCTGCTTATAAGAATCTCTTCCTGGTGTGCAACCAACATGCAAGAGAGCCCTTTCTCTGTGTTTTCAGAATGTTCTGCACACCAGTGGGTCTGAATGACTCAAGGTGCAGAGTGACCATGACATTAATGTGTGCCTCCTAGATAAACTTCTTTGAGTTCCTTTTAAATCATAAATAGGGTATGTGTTTCTAAAATATAATTGCCTGAGACTTTTATGTATCTTAGACCAGTTGCATTGATAACAGTGCTAGAACTCTAGTCCCTTAGAGTCACCCAAGTATACTAGAGGGATCATCTGTCTCTTAATTTTGAAGTCCAGAGAACTTTCGTACAGATCTCTCTCTTTCTTCAGCTATAATGTTTTTAGCCTCTGATAAACCAATAGACAAATTAACAAAGAACACATAAAACAGTTGCATTAAATCAGACTGAAGGCCAAATATGGTGGTGCATGCCTATAATCCCAGCTACTCCAGAAACTAAGGCATAAGGATCACACTCTAAGTCTAGTCTAAACAACTTAACAAGATCATGTCTTAAAATGAAAATTGCAAAGACTGTAACCAAGAGCTAGAATGCTCCTGATTTCAGTCCTCAATATTGCAAAAGGAAAACAAAAAGAAAAACGAATCAGTGCATTTTGAGATAAAGAGGTCATGTTATATTAAAATAATAAAATATTTCAACTAGGATTTTTCTAAGCAGATCTCAGTTAAAATTTAGCATGCAAAACCACAATAGAGATCTTGAAATGCCCTACTACACTATGCTTCCTTTTGTTTTTCCCAAATACATGAAATGGCACCAACAATTCCTGTTGCAGGCAGGGCAAAATTTTCCTCTTAGATTAATGGTTTAAGTAAAGAATCTCAGATTGTCTCAGAGTTGAGCCCCAAATTGACAGAAGTCCCAGATAACAGGAAAAGGAAAAGCAAGGGTCCATTTGCACTGCTGGTGAAATCAGGAGGCAACCAAACTTTGGGCCAATAGATTTAAAAAAAAATCCATTTTAATATTTTATCAAAAATAGTAAATGGAAGTCGATTATGGCTTCAAGAAAGAATTCTGAAATAAAACTAATTTTCACAGTTTCAGGGACATTTCTTACCTGTTTCTTTCCTTAAGGGTTGAGTAGCCACAGGCAAAGACCTTGAAGAATAGTCCCAGCACAGGGTGACAAATTCCATTACCAGAATCCCAGACCAGATGCCCTGATGGGGTACCATTAATTGGATTTTTTTCAACTTCCCCACATCAGAAATAAAAGAAAATGATAAAAAATAATGAATTTAACTAAGGTTTGAACAAATCTGGGAAGGCAGTCCATCTGCTACTGCCATTCTACAGAAAGGCTAGAATTTACAGGAATAAAAATCAGGAAATATACATTTGCAGATTTAGCCAGTTTGTGCTAGTTATAGATATGTTACCATGCTGGAATCACTAGTAAAATGCTTGAACCAAGGAAAATAGCTTCTCATTTTCCAATATCAACATGAGAATTTTGGGATGGGTAAATACAGGTTACCAGAAAATGAAAGAAAAAAAATGCTATTTTGGACTTTTAATTCCAAAGGATCTCCATTACATCAAAGCTAATTTACATTTTATGTAATCAAATTTATAACTTTCATTTATGTAATCTGTATTAGTTTCATGGTTAAATTGATTATCCGCAGAATGACACATGACACAAATCCACCCACATTTTAAAGTATTTTTGTTTGCTATAGTGTCAAAAATAAAATCAGATCAAATTAGAATTTTAAGAATTCATTCTATATACAAAAGAACACTTTGCAAACTAGAAGAACTTAACCACAGTTATAAAAAAAATTTACTATATTCATGGCACTTTTATTGTAGAGCCAACAAGAAATAATTTGACAAGTTTTATGATCAGTTTCTATGTTTTTTTTTCTAAAGAAAACTATTAATCTGATTTACCTGTAAATAATGGGCTTAATTTCAAGAACCATTCTTATTTATAAGGGCAAAAGTGGATATTTGCATTTTGTTTGTATTTTAGGGTTTGCATTTCAGGGAAATCAGCATTTGGCTACATACTTATGGGTAGTTGCACATGTATGTAAACTATGGCTTTTGTCTTCAATTCATTAATTGTAATAGTGTTTACTTTCTAAAATGTATACTATATTTGTATCTACATTTTTATGATGTGATATATAATCATCATAGTTTTCTAAATGGTAGTCATTTCCCCAGCTTTTACGGAATGAGATATCTTTCTCATTCCAACTTGAAATAATGTTAAAGTACATTTTAGAACAAGGCAAATATGGGTTTATAGCTTTTTTTTAAATTCAAGTTTAATATTAGAATATTTTAACATTTTGTATTTTATGCTTATATTTATTTTTTATTCCACTGAAATATAAATAACAAATACTTATTTCTTCATTTTATATATTATGTAGCTTTCCATAATAATATCATTAGTCTTTACAATTAGACTATGGAATGAATTTAGAGCTCTTTTATTGAGTTATTAATATATAAAATATTAGTACATATAACACATATACATATGTGTATTTGGATATGTACACATACATATGGATTTTTCTACCTATTTTTAAAAATTTATGAAAATACTATGTATTTCTTTGATGTACTATAGTTTCCATATAGTGAAATACATTGGATTTAATTATACAGTTAAATATGTTTTGAAGAAATGTACTTGCCAAGTAATATACTAATAAAGCCTAGATAGAGAATATTTCTATCATCCTATACATCTCTCTTCAGTTAATCTGTCCTGCAATCTCTGCTCAACCTGAAAACATCAGTATTTTGATTTCTATCACCATAGATTAATTTTATTTGTTTTTTTTAATAATGACATATATGTACATTGTATGCTGAGTTATAGTGAATTAAAAGAAAGTCTATTTTGTTCATTTAGTTTGTTATTTATGGTACTTGGGTTATTTACAGAGCTTGGCTGCCATGAATAAGGCTGATGTGATAATCTTCATCCAGATTTTTTGTATATATTTCATTTTTATAGAAAAATACCTAAGAGAGAAATTGCTAACAACAGAAGCTTTAATTAGTTTTATAAAACTTTCTTTTGTAGTAGTTGCACCATTTTAATTCCCATTTGCACTGTATGCAAAATCTACTTTGTGCACATTTTTAACTACAGTTAATAATTTCAAGCCTTCCTGGCTGAACACACAACATGCTTTTTATGTGTTTGTGTATATGTGTATGTCTATGTGTGTATGTGTGTGTGTTACAAGATATAGAGCCCTGGGACACTTTAACATTGAGCTACAACCTCAGCACATTTTAACCTTTATTTTGAAATCTTGTTAAACTGCCAATCCTGAACTTAAAATCCTCTGTCTGCCTCCCAAGTTGCTGAGGTGCAGATCTGTACCTCCACACACAGCTATTGCATGCATTTTATTTTTTATTTTTCCTTGTATTGAAATTGAATTGAGGGTCGCTTTAACCCTGAGATACATTCACAGCCTCTTTTTAATTTAATTTAATCTTATTTTTAAGACAGGATTTTGCTATTACAGGTGTATTCAACCATGCTTGGCGACATGTAGTTTTAATTCATATTTCCATGAGTATTTATGAAATTGAAAACCTTTTGACACTATCAATAACCATTCTTATATTTTATTTTTAAGTTTTTGTACAAGTATACCCCATTTTAACTTTTGTTTTCCATTATTCTTTGTTAAGTTTTATTCATATTCTGGAAACAATCTTGTTGTCACATAACTTTGTTGACAATATTATATGTCTTTCATTTTACTGTTTATTGGGTTTTCAATAGGTGATAAAATATGGATGAAGGATAAGTTTTATTTTATTTTATATTTAGGATTATTTTTCACTCACAAAACTGAGATATATGTCATACAACATAAATATCATCTTATTAACTTATTCAAAATGTACAGATCAATGTTTTTTTAAGATACTCATATTTTGTGAAACCATGACCATAGCTAATTTTAAAACAGTGTCATCATCTTTTTTATAGCTTTATTTATTTATTTTTATATGGTGCTGAGGATCAAACCCAGGGTCTCCCATGTTGCTAGGCAAGCGCTCTTCCACTGATCCACAGCCCCAGCCTCCAATGTCATCACCTTCAAAAGAAAAAAATACCAAACCTCTTTTTTCAATCACTCCCTACCTTTCCTAACCCTTTCTTAGTCTTAAGGAAACACTAATCCACTTACTGTATCTGTATAATTCTTAATTTCTAGAGATATCAAATGAATCATGTAATGAGAAATATTTTATGAATTTTTTTTTTTTGCTTAGCATAATGCTTTTATATTCATCTATTATGTTGTGGTTTGTATATGAGCTGTCTTGCAAAGGCTCATGTCTGGGAGCTAGGGCTCATGTCTGGGAGCTGGGGCTTATGTCTGGGAGCTTGAAGAACTTGACAAGCCTGTGTGAGGCACTGGGTTCCATCCTTAGCACAAAATATTGGTACTGAGAAGTGGAGTCATTGCTGTGATGAACCTCATCGTGTGGTTTTGAACCACTTGGAACTGGTTTGTAGGAGTAGGTTCTAAAAGTTTGGAGATTCAGGCTAGAGAAGTCATAGAAATGTAAGCAGACTTTAATGGGTGATTGTGGTGGGAGCTCCCAAGACCAGAATGTCAGTAGGATTGCATAGAGAAAACACTGAGCTTGTGAAGTTCCAGAGGGGAAGGGAGGATTCTATTGAAAACTGGAATAAAGGACATTCATTTTACATTCGGGCAAAGAAATTGTCTACATTTTGCCCTGATATCCTGAGACTTTCCATGAGACTGAATTTAAAGGTGATGGAATGATAATTCTGGCAGAGAAAATTTTAGGGCAGAACAATGTTCCAGTGGTGGCATTGGTATTTCTGGCATTTTTAGCAAGTTTACTGCAATAATCAGGGGAAAAAAAGGAGAGGGATCAGCATTCTCATATCAGAGAAAACATTCACCATTTGTTTTTTGGGAGGATTGGCTTACTTCACTTAGCATAATATTCTCCAACTCCATCCATTTACCTGCAAAAAACATGATTTTATTCTCCTTTAATACTGAATAATACTCCATCGTGTATATATACCACAGTTTCTTTATCCATTCATCTACTGAAAGGCATCTAAGTTGGTTCCACAATTTTGCTACTGTGAATTGTGTTGCTATAAGCATTGATGTGGCTGTGTCCCTGTAGTATGCTGTTTTTAAGTCATTTAGATACAAACTGAGCAAAGGGGATGGAGAGGAAGGGAGGGGGCATGGAAGAAGGACAGATGGTTGAATGACATGGACACCTAAGTATATGTATGAAGACACGGATGTTGTGACTCTACTTTGTATACAATGAGAGACATGAAAAATTGTATTCTACATATGAAATATGAATTGAAATAGATTTTGCTGTCAAATATAACAATTTAGAATCTCAAAAATATTGAAAGTAAGGTGTGCAAACCAGTAACTATATTTCTCTTTAACATGCAGAATTCCTATGCTCTTGAGCACAGCAATGTTGACCTTGTCTGTTCTTTCTTTCTGATACTTGGAACATGGAAATAAAGGCTGAAGCAACAGGAGAGAGAGAGAGAGAGAGAGAGAGAGAGAGAGAGAGAGAGAGAGAGAGAGAGAGAGAGAGAGAATTTGTAAAAATTTATTCTTGCCAGAATAGTGTATGTGTAAAAATGAGGTGAAGGAATTTGAGGATGTAGACAAAATTATAGCCACAAAATAGATGCTAAATTCTTTATATCAAGATAATACTTGAGGGTGTCTCAGCAATTGGTAAAACTACATCCATCAGAGGCTCAAAGGTGTAAAAGCAAAAGTTTATTTGGTAAGAAACCATGTGGGAGGGGATACCTTGCTTCTACATGGAATCTAGGAAGTTGTTTTACCATACTCAACTACTCAGGCACTCAGACACCATAGTAGCCATGGTTTCAGGAGGCCAGGCTACTTTCCTAGATGGTGGTACTAGTTTTGCCTAAATGTAGGATACTGAAGACAGGATATCATGGCATCT
This sequence comes from Callospermophilus lateralis, assembly GCF_048772815.1. Classification (NCBI taxonomy): domain Eukaryota; kingdom Metazoa; phylum Chordata; class Mammalia; order Rodentia; family Sciuridae; genus Callospermophilus; species Callospermophilus lateralis. Next base: position 79,695,632 of record NC_135325.1, on the reverse strand, counting down.
TCCACTGATATTTCAAAGGAAGTTCTATTACCCCATGCAAAATAAAGCATGGGTTGGAAATCTTGGAGGGAGCTCTTAAGAGAGCAATATGTGAAAATGAGAGAAGTAAAATGATACTGCATCGGAGAACACAAGATTAAGAGACATCAGTAATGTCAGATGTCTGCTGAGGAAAGTTGCAGGAATTGAATGGAAACAAGTCAAGAAAGAGGCCACATGGTCTGCAAGTGACAAGGCCATAGGATCAGAGCTTTACAAGCCCTTTTGGGGAGATCCCCATGATGCCATGAATCCCAGATGTTGTATATGGAGCTACAGGATTTGCTTTCCAAGATGGATTTTAGTCTTACTTTAGATTCATCACTTCTTTCTATGATCATGATTCTCCTTTTTGGAATAGAAAAAGTTTATTCTGTGCCAATATATATTGAATATGAGTAACTTGCTTTTAAATATTTACAGGAACTAACAGTCAGAAGCTTGCCTTGAGTCTGTTATGATTTATATATGGGTTGTTCTCCACAAGGACATTTATGAGACAATGCAAGATTGTTAAGAGGATGAATGATTAGATTATACAAGCTGTAACCTTATCCACTTGAATGGATAAACTGGTTGATAACCATAGGAAGGTAGGTGTAAATGGAAGAAATAGGTCACTGGAGCCATGATTTTGACTTATTTTGTCCTTATCATGGCCTCTTTCTTGGGTTTCATGTTCCAAGCAGCTTCCATTTACCATGCCCTTCTCCCATGATGTTCTCTCTCACTTCAGCTGAGAGCTATGGAGTCAGCCATAGACTGATCCACTGAAAATAGAAAGAAAAGAAACAAAAGAAAAAAACAAAACAAAACAAAACAAAAAAAAACCAATTTCCTCCTCTAAATTATTCTTGTTGTATCTTTTGGTCACAGGGATGCAAAGCTGACTAACACACATATTGTAACATATATTAGTATTTTATTAAATATTAAGGTCAAATAATATTGTTCATTTATCCATTTTGTCAAATGATTGATGGTAGAGTTGTTTTTACTAGTATTTCAAAAAGCAAACAAATAAATAAATATTAGGGAAAGAAAAATAACAAAAAAATAATACCTTGACACAAATGAAATGGAAGCATAATATTCGAGATTATGAGGCACAGTAAAAGCAGTTATAAGAAAGATTATAGTGGGCGCAATGGTGCAGACATGTAATCCCAGTAGCTCAGGAGGCTGAGGTAGGAGGATTGCAAGTTCAAAGCCAGCTCAGCAAAATAGCAAAAGCAAAGTGCTAAGCAACTCGGTTCTACCCTGTCTCTATATAAAATATAAAAATAGGGTTGGAGATGTGTCTAAGTGGTTGAGTGCCCTTAAGTTCAATACGTAATACCCAGAGAGAGAGAGAGAGAGAGAGAGAGAGAGAGAGAGAGAGAGATGAGTTGGGAAAAACAATACAAATTAATGAAAGCAAAAAGTTATTTTCAAATAAACAAATTCTAGAAATTTATTGATGTTATTGATGATATTAGTTAGGAACCACTGTTGCATACATATTAGTAGTAGTTCTTGGACCATTTATTGAAAGAACATTTTTCCCGATGAATTTAATTAATTAGTGTTGCCCTTGATAATCATCTGAATATTATGTATGGGTCCATTCCTGAGATTTGTACTAATGTAATTGGGTTATATTTGTCAATACTTGGTCCTGAATCACAATGTCCTGAACTCTAATTTTGTTATGCTTCTGAATTTATGTTGAGGAAATATGATTAAAAACAAAATATCCTATCAGCACAGAGATATTCTCCACTAAAGTGATAGAGAAAAAATACATTTATGTTTGACTTAGTATCAAACCAGAATGTGATATACATTAAAACAAGTTGTCTAAGCGAACACAAAGACAGATAAGAACCATACCTATTACATATGTTTTCAATATTAAAAAAAGAAAAAAATAACTACTCCTAAAGTAAGAGGACCTGACAGTACTTTTGTCACATGTAGTTGTTTCTAAACTTCTCATGGTAATGGCAGTACCAACTTTGTATTATCTATAGGAGCTGGGGGATAGGAGATCAATGTTTCTTGACATTTCTAGTTCAAAAATATGGCATCCAGTCAGTTCTCAAAGGACAGAAACTTCTGCATTTTTCCCTTTCTGGGACTGCAGAGAAATTTCACTGCATTGGAGTGGGTAGCTGCCTTGTAAACCCAAATTAAACCAAAAGAGTGACGAGGAACCCTGTGTAATAGATAGCTTACATCATAGAAGATAGCTGTTGTGACATGAAAAAAAATGAGGAAACTGCTCCAAAGAACCACTTTGGAGCACCACTCTAATATGCCTTACAAAAAGTGCTTAAGGCCAGGTACTGTGGGGTACCTGAACTATCCCAGCTACTCAGGAGGATGAGGCAGGAGAATTACAAGTTTGAGGCTAGCATTAGTGAGACTGTGTCTCAAGTTAAAAATAAATAAGTGAATAAAAAGGGAGCTGGAAATATAGCTCCATTTTTTCATTATGCCCCTAAGTTCAACGCCTAGCACCACCAAAAAGAAACATTACTGCCATCATGAAAATATGTGAAAGTATAAATTCAAATAGAAGAGCAGATACATGAAAGGAAGATAAGAGAACATCATTGATATACTAAGCCATGAAACCACAAAGATAAGCAAAAGAGAAGAAAAGACCAAAGAGTATTAAAAACAACTAGATGAAAACAAACAACCAATAAATAAATAAATAAATAAATAATCAGCAGGAGTAAGCTCCTGCTTATCAATAATAATCTTGAATGTAAAACTGAGTGAATTACCCTGTTAAAAGTCATGTATTAACTGAATAGATAAAAATAGGACACTTCAATATGCTTCATAAAAGAAATTTTCTTCACCAGTGAAGACACACAAAGAACAAAAGTAAAAGAATGACAAATGACACTCTTATCAAATGCAAACATTTAATAAGAAGGAGTACCTATATGTCTGAAAATATATAAACTATAAGAATAATAAAGGAAGAATAAAGGAATACCACTATCTAATGATCAAGATATAAATTTCAAATATATTATGATGATATATTTATATGTTCATAATGTCAAAACATTCAATTTTATATAACAAAAGCCATTAGACCTAAAGGGTAAAATAGGCTAAAAACAATAATAATGGGACTTCAATCCCTCACTCTTATCAATGAATTGATCATCCAGACAGAATATTTTTTATAAAGAAATATACTATAGATCAAATAAACTTTACAGACATTTATGGAATATTCTTTCCAATATATACTAAACATTCATTTGTTCCTTCAGGGCAGGGAACTTTCTGTAGAACAGACCACATATTAGGGCAAAAAATGAGCCTTAAATGTTCTGAAAAACTGAAGTAATAACTTAAATCTTATCTGATAACAATGAAATTAAACTATTGGTGAGCAGAAAAAAATTGAAATTATATAACTATACAGATAATAAAAATCTACTTCTCAACAAGCAATGGGTAACTGAAAAAATAATAAGGCAAATAAAAACTTCCATGAAGCATGAAAATGGAAACACAATATACCAAAATGCAGAATGCCCTAATATCAGGCCCATGAGGGAAGCTTATAGAAATAAGAACCTAAATCAAAAATAATATAAGGATTTAAAATAGGGGCTGTAACATTCAACTAGCTCTGGGGGAAAAAAAAAGGAAAATATTGTCTGACATTTCTAGATTAAATCAATGATAAGATTTCACACAATAATTTAGATTCTCTGGTCAAAGCTTTCTTTTTATTTTATTTTATTTTTTTTTATTTTTCCAACACAGCAGATAGAAATTAAATATCAAACTCTTTATCCCAGTTTCTTGAATGACAGTGAAATTTATAAAGTAGGTAAGAATTAAACTTATATTAAGGTACGGATTTGGGGGTGATTGTCATCAAAGTATTACCTAATTTATATGAGAGATATGAACACTATCATATTTGGTTTTATTTTGTTCCTCTACTATAAGTTTATATTCAGAACAAACCAATCACTACAAAAACAATAAAACATCATGCAATCAAAGGACAAAATGCAGTTTCTAAATTGAATAATCACTAACCTAATTGAAAAGCGATTTAATAAATCCAGGATAATCTCATAACTAAACTTTTTTATGATGGAATAATAGGCAAAATTTGAGTGATAAGAACACATTGCTCTGGGATTTTTTTTCACTATTTCCAATAATTTATATTCAAAAGCAATTTTATATTCTGTATTATATTTCTATTTAGAATGCCAGACATTTCACATAACTATGAGAAATTTCCCATATTCATAACAAAATCCTTTTGGCACATATTGTACAGTATTTCTTGTTATTTCTCTGATTGTGAGTAAACATGAAGTAAAACAGAGTTATAAAACATATTCCCTCATAATGACAGCTCTTTTATCACATCATGTATGAATAATAATTCTGGCCAAAGAGAAAAGCCTCTTAAAAAATGAGAGTTACAACTCAGGTGTGACTATTCCGACATATTTTTACTTCAGTGTAAATAAAAATGTTTCTTAATTATCTTTTTAAGAATCTTATATCCTGAAGATGTTATTATAGAAATATATTACAAATGGTTTTGCTCTAAGTTCTACTTTAATTGATATATTTATTACACATTGGCAGATTATTTGTAGAGTTATTTGATTATGATTTTAACTGCTTTCAGTGAATTCAAGCAGAGTAGATATAGTGAGATAGAACCAAGATAAATAAGAATATATTATAGTATTAACATGTTTCTCTCCACAAATGGAAATGAGATATTTAGACGATACTAGTGGGAAGATAAAACCATTGAATTTTCTCAATGCTTAAATTTTCTATGTTTTTTCTTAAGTACAACTAGAAAAGCAGAGTTGCCTAAATTGTAAGAGCTCATCTCATACTTTCCTACAGATTGTAACTTATAGCAAAGGTGGAATATATGGGATAAATATAGCAATAAAGTTATATATATAAATGTAAGCAGGCAAAGAGTTAAATTTTAAAGAAACATCATGATATTTCAAAATATTTTATGGGGATTAGTTAATTCGAATATGGAAGATTGACTCATCCTTCATTTACATACTATGTGTGTGTGTGTGTGTGTGTGTGTATGTGTCATGAAATACTAGTAACTGATTACAAGGTAATGTATTTACTCCACAAAACTATTTTTATGTATTTTTTTATTTTTAGTTTTTGCTTTTGGTGCATTCAGATTTCAGAAAACTTAAGTTTTATAAACAGCCCAGTTGTGCTGAATGCAGTGACACATGCCTGTATTTCTGGTAGCTGTATGAGGCTAAGGCAGAAAGATTGCAAGTTCAAAACCATCCTCATCAACTTAAGAGAGGCACTTAGCTACTTAGCAAGACCCTGATTCTAAAAAAAATATAAAAAGGGAAGGTGGCTCAGTGGTTAAGTGCTGCTGGGTTCAATCTTCAGTACCAAAACCACAAAAACAACAACAAACATAGCTAAGTTGTGACCTTCCAAATCAAAACAATAAATAAATAAATAAATAAATAAATAAATAAATAAATAAATAAATAAATAAATAAATAAATAAATAAAAGCAAAGAAAGGAGGAGTAGAAGAAGACATAAAATCAACAAAAAAACCAGCCAAGTTTAAATTCTTTTATCTCCCCTATTTCTATTGCTTTATTATGATTTCATTATTCTGTATTTGTATAGCTCAGAGGATTAGAACTTAAACTTGCTTATAAAAAAAGTAAAATAAATTTTTGATAGTAAAGTGAATGCTTACTCTATATTTGGTCATTCTTCTTGAGTAAACAGGAGTGACTTTAACATTGTTCTAAAAATACTATAATGGAAAGGAACAACAAAACAATAAAATACCACATTAAATTAAGCATATCAGAATATCAATCAGATATATTAGTGAAATGTTCAGATAATAATTTGAATACTTATATAAAGAAAACTAAAATTATAATAATGTAAATCCAACTACTTTAATCAACCATGTGTAGAATTGTTGATATTCTCTGTAGTTTTATTTGTGCTATCTTTCAATGTCGTAGAAGTTCTGTGTGGATACTTTGCTGTGTATTGGTTAATTAATAAACAATATTCATATATTATGCATTAATTACTATTTATAAAATATTAAATCTAATGATTTATTTTAATTGGTATTCTATGAAAGTATTCATTTTCAAATACAATTTAAATAAATGTGGAAGTTTGTTTTTATGTAAAGCTTCATCTCATGTTGAATGGGATAAAGATTTTTTGTTTTTTTCCATGTGCAAATTAATATTTTTTCATAACCATAAAAATATTGCAGTGAATCAAAGACTTTCTGTGATGATATAGTTTCATTTTAAGCACTAACAATTCTTTTTATATGTCAGTATATCATGTTAGTGTTTTCTGATTTTTAGGAAAATTTAAACTATTAGCTCATTGAACAACATGAAAGGTAACCAAAAGTACTTGCTTTGAATTTTAAACAAGTATTTTTTTTGAATGTCAGAAACCATATATCTTAGATCCTGAAAAAGCATTATAGCATCATGAATAAATTTTATAGCATAAGTATTGTGGAACTACAGCAGATATTGTGAATAATGAAAGGAAAATATTTTCGCCTTTCAGGTGACAATACCCAAAATACTAAATCATTATTGGTTTCTATTTTCTCACTTTAATTCACATGCACCATAAACTGAGATGACTAGAAACACTTTTCTCTTTAGACTCCAAAAGAATTATGTCATGTATCTTAAGACTGATTGCTTGTATTTATTTAAAAGTGTTTGTCTCAAATTTTAACTCAAATTTGAAGGTGCATATTGGTACCTTCAAATGTGTTTTAATGTTTAACCGGTTTTTTTTGTTGTTGTTGTTATTGTTGTTGTCATTATGATCATAATGTCTGAGACTGTGACCAACATATGAAAAGTATGAATATATATAATGAAGTGTCTCTAGGAGCATAAAACTATTATAATTTTCTTCATCATTCAAAATAAGTACTGGTTTTTCACTTACAGTTAGATAGTATTTTAGTTACTTGGACTGTCAATTCCTTGAACGGTCACTGCGGTTGCTGCAGTCTGGCTGGGCACAATTCACAAGCCACTTAAAAAGCAGAAACAAACTTTATTTTTAGAACACCCACGCAGCACCACATGAGCTCTTATGGACTTCCCTCAGAGCCCAACTGCCACCACCACCGGCTTCCCACAAGCCTCTCAACCCCCACCACTCCTGCTCTTGAGGCCTATTGGCTGGGTCGCATGGGCAGAGCCAAAAGAATCCCCCAATGAGCAGCTCCATGGTCTGAAAGGGCAGGGAAATAGCCCAATGAGCATTACTGCAGAGGAGCCAATCAGCTGGCAGCTGGAAGTTTGCTGGGGCCACGGTGAGCCAATCAGCTGAAAGTTTGCTGGGGCCCCTTCAGCTGTGGCTCTCAACATCTCCCCCTCTCTGTTTAAACAACAAGCATGTGGCTTAGGGACCGTGCCTGCCTTAGGTTGTCCAATACTACATATGGTACTTACCCATCATCAGATGAGCTGACCTCAAGGTGTCAGCCTCCTGTGTTAGGTTGGTACCATTGCAATTGGATCTTCCCCGTCATTGACTACTGGTCCAGCATACAGCCCCACCTGTGGATAGGTCTTTGTACCAGCGGGGGGGGGGGGTGAGGTTCTTTGCCTCACCTCTGTTGGCCCCCAAATTTTAGCTGAACGACCATCACAAGCAGAAGGGAGGAAGATACAACAAGTCAATTGACGGCTCCTTTTGGAAAAATTGTACCACCGATGACACCATCACCAAAAATACCCCAACACTACCACAAGTCGATGCACTAACAGATAGTTCACAATGCATACAAGTGATACATAGTCCAGGCAAGTTCTGCAAGCAGTTCAGTGATAGCTATTACAGAAGCTGTAGATTGGTTTTATCTTTGTCTTCACCAGCACTGGGATGAAGATAAGAATTCTGGCAATAATGGCTAAAAAAAATTATGTAACATTCCAGAAGGCACTAAAAGAAAACAATTTTCTGAACAATTTACATTATCCTGAATAGAATTATTAAATGTAATGAAAAGGAAAGGTGAAAGTAAACAAACAGATCTGTTAACCTCCTTTTTTGTTCACATATTAAAACAATCCTCAACATCTGTTTACCCAATTTAAATTAAACCAGTTAAATCACGTGACTAAAAAAAAACATTTGGATCCATTTTTTTCATGAGCGCTCTCATATATGATATATGGACATACGTACATACAAACATACAACACAAAACACAAGTGTGCACACATAATACATACAACACAACATAATAGTAAAGGCCTTAAAACTTTTTACAGTGAAATCTCCATTGCAATGTTTAAAAAGTCTATAGTCAAAAAATAGAACTGATCAGCAAAACATTAACCTAGGTCTGTATGAGCTCAAAAAACAAAATAGAACTTCATGATGTGGGAAAGGGCAATAATAAAATAGATATTGAAAAAAGCATCCTGGTTCTGTTGCAGATGTAAGGATAGCCAAACTGGAGTTCTAGATATCAGCTGTTATAAATTTGAGCCAAAGCATCTTATTTTTGGTCTGTAGAAATCACTTTAGTTAATCTCTCAGGAATCCAAATCAGCTGCTGTTCTCCCTGTGGAAACAAACAAACAGACCCCCGACTCCAGACAATCACTGGGTCAGGACCTTTCCATTGTCCTGTTAGAATATCCTTCCAAAGTACCTTGGGCTTATGTACATTTTTGGACACATATGCCTTTCCACAGCACTAAGCCCTGATGAATTCAAATTTTAAAAGTTTAGAGTAAAAAGGGTTATTTTAAGTTTATCTTTGGGGAATATATACCCCTTCCCAATTCCCTCTTTTGGCTTTAATAAGTACATTTTAATAGTTTCATGAGCTCTTTCAACTATGCCTTGTCCCTGTGGATTGTATGGGATTCCTGTTATATGAGTAATGCCAAATGTTGAGCAAAATTGTTTAAAAGAAGTAGAAGTATAACCAGGGGCATTATCTGTTTTTAACTGTTTTGGAACACCCACAGTGGCAAAGTGTTGTAAGCAAGGAGCTATAATATCTTTAGTTTTTTCTCTGGCATGAAGGGAGCCCATCAAATATCTGGAAGAAGTATCAACTGTAACATGTAAATATTTTAATTTTCCAAATTCTGGCAAGTGTTTGATGTCCATCTGCCAAATATGGTTAGTTATCAGTCCTCTAGGATTGACTTCAAGATTAACTTGTGGTAAAAAGGTCACACAATTTTGACATTGTTTTATTATTTGTCTAGCTTGTTCCTTAGTTATTTTAAAATGCTTTTGTAAAGTATTAGCATTGACATGGAACTTTTTATGAAAATGTGTAGCTTCTTCTAGTGTAGAGAAAATATGTATGTGATGTGTAGCTTTATCTGCTAAATCATTGCCCAAACTAAGGGCTCCAGGCAATCCTGTATGTGCTCTGATATGTTCTATAAAGAATGGATCTTTTCTGTCCCAGATTAGACTTTGTATAGTGGAAAACAAAGAGAAAACAGTAGAGAAAGGAGAAATCCTACCAGCATCTTCAAGAGATAGTATAGCATTAACTATATACAGACTATCAGAAAATAAATTAAATACAGAATCTTTAAACATCACAAAAGATTGTAATACTGCATTAAGCTCTAACTTTTGAGCTGATTCTTTGGGTACTAAAAATGTAAAAGTTTGATCAGGTGTATATATTGATGCTGTACCATTATTTGACCCATCAGTGAATATATTTGGAGCATTCATGATAGGTGTTTTTCTTGTCATTTTTGGAAAAATTACAGGATGCGATGACCAAAAAGACAACAAAGGATTAGATGGTAAGTGGTTATCAAATGAAACATTAGATTTGCACGTGTTTATTGTCCAAGTATTTAACTCATTAGCTAACTCATCAATTTGATTCATAGTATATGGAGTAATAATTTTATTGGGAGAAATTCCAAACACTCCCTTTACTGCTTTTATTCCTTTGAGTATTAATTGTCCTTTAGCCTCAGGATATCTAGTAAGAATAGTGTTAGGAGAATAAGATAAATGTATCCATAATAATGAACCTTCTTGCCAAAATACTCCTGTAGGTATATTTTTTGTTGGTAGTACAATAAATAATAAAGGCAAACTTATATCAATTCTATCCAAATGCATATTTCCGTGTATGTTTCAATGATTTTTAATGCCTTTCTTGCTTCAGGTTTTAACATTCGGGGTGAATTTGGATCTGATGGACCTTTTAGGATATCAAATAAAGGTCCCAACTCTCCTGTTGGTATGCCTGGATAAGACCTTATCCAATTTATGTTTCCTAATAACTTTTCAAAGTTCTTAAGTGATTTGAGTTGATCTACTCATATTTGAATTTTTGGTGGACGGACCATGGTTGAGGATAATAGAACTCCTAAATAATTAATTGGAAAATTTAATTGTACCTTATCTATTGCTATTTCTAGATTATAATTTTTAAATATGTTTGTAAGTGTGGTATAACATTCTAGCAATGTGTTTTTATCTTTGTGTGCTAATAATACATCATTCATATAGTGAAATATTTGTAGTTCAGGATTTTGATTTCTAAGTGTCTGGATGACTTTGTTAACATAAATTTGACACATAGTTGGGCTGTTAGCCATCCCTTGAGGGAGTACTTTCCATTCATATCTCTGATAAGGACCTTCATGATTCAGTGCAGGGATAGTAAATGCAAAACCTGGACTATCCTCAGGATGAATTGGAATTGAGAAAAAAAAAAAAAACCTTTAATATCTATAACTAAAACATACCAGGTTTTTGGCAAAGCAGACAATTGACGAATCCCCAATTTAGCAGGTCCCATAATAACCATCTCATTATTAATGGCTCTTAAGTCTTGCAATAAACTCCATTTACCAGATTTCTTTTTTGATGACAAAAATGGGAGTATTATGGGGAGATACAGAAGGTTGTATATGTCCTTCCACTAATTGTTGTTTGACCAGGTCATGGGCTGCTTGTATCTTTTCTTTATTCAGGGGTCACTGAGAAACCCATAATGGTCTTTCTGATTTCCAAGTAATTTTTATTGTCTCAGTGACCCCTCCTGAAAATCCAATCCATGTCTGTCTGTTCCTTCATCTATTTGTATTGGTGCTGCTGTACCTTGCTCTTGTTCTCCTAATCTTTTTCCTTTCCTAAAACTTTATCTAGCCATAATAGTGGACACATTTGAATTGATGTTATTTGTTAATGTTAGTCCTAATTGATCTAGGACATCTCGTCCCCATAAATTTTATGGGAAGATGATCCAATACATATGGTTGTATAGTTCCTTCATATCCTTCAGGATCCTTCCAATCTAATACCATTGCATTTCTATGGGGATTAGTCACCACTCCTAGGTCTCCAGGTGTTTGAGTGGCTTTTTGTAATGTCCAATGTTTTGGCCATTCTTGAGGAGAGATGATGCTAAGGTATGCACCTGTATCCAGTAGCCCATTAAATTCATGTCCTTGAATATTTCATTTTAGCATGGGGCGAGAATCTAAATTTAAAGAAAGCATAGCCCAATCTACACCTGTGGAGCCTAATCCCCTGGAACCTCTTTCTACAGTACGACTGGAAAATTTATCCTGTAGGCTGGGTATTATTAGTAACTGTGCTATTCTATCTCCTGGTGAACTTACTGATATACCCTTTGGAGAACTGGCTATAATTTTTATTTCACCTTCATAATCGGGATCAATTACCCCAGGACTTATCATAAGTCCTTTTAGAGTAGAAGAACTGCATCCCAATAATAAGCCTACTGTTCCTTTGGGAAGAGGTCCTTTTACCCCTGTGGGAATTATGTGAACTCTCATCTCTGGAGTTAGTACTGTTCTGGCAGAGGCACAGATGTCCAATCCTGCACTTCCTCTGGTTTGTCTAGTGAGGGATCTAATGCACAATGTGTCCTGGGCACTACCCTGAGGGGGTTGCTGGGTTCCTCCAGTGCCCTGTATATTTGTGGTCTTGGGCCTCGGAGCATTGGGCCCCCCTCTCTGTTTTTTGGCAATGGAGCCCGATGCCTTTCTCCTCGATATCATGGATAGACACCTGGTCCTTGTTCATTTTTTGATAACAGAGTACCCTCTATGATGGTTTGAAAACAGCATTCATTAGCCCAATGTCTCCCTCTATGGCATCCTGGGCAAATATCCGGTATTCTACTCCTTTGATACCTACTTTTGTTAAGCCCTCCTCCTATGGGGCAATTCCTTTTAAGATGTCCTGTTTGCTCACAATTGTAGCATGTTTTTGGCCTGGCATCCCAAACCTGTTGTACTGCAGCTGCAAAGATTTTCCCTTGTTCATTAATGTCTCTACATAATTTAATATATGTGTTTAAATCTTCATGTTTCCCTGGTCTAATGACCTCTCTGCACCAACGATTTGCTTGCTCATAAGCCAATTGTTTTATTAATGGCATTGCTTGTTCTGTATTCCCAAAAACTGGCAGCTGGAAGTTTACTGGGGCCACTGTGAGCCAATCATCAGCTGGCAGCTGGAAGTTTGCTGGAGCTGCTGTGAGCCAGTCATCAGCTGGCAGCTGGAAGTTTGCTGGGGCTATGGTGAGCCAATCAACTGGAAGTTTGCTGCGGCCCCTTCGGCTATCAAATCCTTGAATCCACTGTGGTATTTATTCCATTTAGGCAAATCATATTATAAACAAGTGGTTGAAGTACTGGTGTTGTGACTCAGTGGTAGAGTGCTCACCTCGCATATATAAAGCACTGGGTTTGATCCTCAGCACCATATGAAAATAAATCAAATAAAATAAAATGTTGTGTCCATCTAATTAAAAAAATAAACTTGGGTAAAATTTATTTCCTCCTACCTTTCTTTCCTTCTTTCTCTCTGCCCACCTGGTTTCTTTCTTTCTTTCTTTCTTTCTTTCTTTCATTTTGGGAACCAAACCAAGGCTCTTGCACATGCTAGTTATGTGGTCTATACTGACCTATATCAATAGCCTTGCTTGTGTTTCTTAAATAGTGAGAATTGGTAATTAAATACTGAGAATATACTAGGTTTCCTTGCATGGGTAGAAAACATGCAATCAAATATACACTATCAAAAATTAAGTAACTATTTCTATATACATAATTTATAACATAGTTTAGAGTAGACTGAACTAATTTAGAACAAGTTAAATAAGATTTATGGAATACTTCATATGTGGCTACAGACTATTATTTAATCATTAATCTGTTTAATCTTCATGATAACACCATGAATTTATATCCTAACTATTTTGAAAAGTGAAGAGAATAAGACACAAGTTTATTTGACAAGGACATAATTTGGATTAATAGAAGACACATGATTTGAACACAAGCAATGTAGATTCAGAACTCAAGCTTCTATTTTTAAAATTGTTTAAAATTAACCTATAAAATTGTGTTTATTTGTTGTAGAAAATATAATGTTTTGAAATATAGATATACTGTGTAATTCTTACATGTAGTTTTTTTAAAGAGAGAGAGAGAATTTTTATTATTTATTTTTCAGTTTTCAGTGAATACAACATCTTTATTTTATTTTTATGTGGTGCTGAGCATCAAACCCAGCGCCCCGCGCATGCCAGGTGAGCGCATTACTGCTTGAGCCACATCCCCAGCCCTACATGTAGCTGTTTTAAAAACACATTACCAGTTGGTTTTTTAGTCAGCTCAGGTAGCTATAACAAAATACCAGGAAAGGGAAGATGGCCGCGAAGGGAGTGCAGTAACTCCGAGTACTGCATCACTGTGAGGGAAAATGATGAGTTAGAACGGCTAAAAGCTATCTGGTTAGGAATTTCCAGCAAAACTGGGGTGCTCCAAAACCTAGTGGAAGGATTTTCATCGCACGAGGATCAGCTTCAGGGGCTCAAAAGCGAGCGATTTGTCCGTACGGAGCGCTTATTGTTCGGCAGATCGCCCTGCGGCTGGAGTCTGCGGAGCGCACTGGGAAACGACGGGCTGGTGGCGCAGAGATACAGCGATGCTGATTCTGCGGGCTCCTGCCAGCTAGGCATTTGCTGAGCTCGGAGCTGAATTCTGGGTTGGAGACGGGGAAGGAAACGGTCCAGTTCGGTTCTCCACACCGGTCAGACCACGGAGGAAGCCAGCGGCCACCATCTTGGAGAGCTGACGTCACCATCCTTGTTTTTGACTGATTGCAGCTCTTTCAGCTATAGAACAGGTAATTTCAGGCTGACAATTGTCTGCGTCTCGCAGACAAATTGCTCAGACTTAGTGCTAAATAACACGCGGAAACTGCTTCTTGGAGCCTGCTCCTATCAGAACACGCACCGAGCCCGGAGCGGCGGAGCTCCGGCTACCGGAGCTGCTCTGGCCCAGGGCTATAGAACCCGCGGAAACTGCTTCTTGGAGCCTGCTCCTGTCGGAGCATGCACCAAGTCCGGAGAGGCCGAATTCTGGCTCCCGGAACTGCTCTGGCCCAGGGATAAAGAACCCGCGGAAACTGTCTCTCGGTCCAGGTCCTGCTGAATATTGTGAAGGCCAGAGGGGCGGAGCAGAGCCGCCGCCAGAGCCCGGAACAGGCCTAGCGACCTGCCGGCGTGGTGTCGCGTCGCCCCGGCTAGAGCAGGGGCCGAACAGAGCCGCCGCCAGAGCCCGGAACAGGCACAGCGACCCGCCGGCGTGGTGTCGCGTCGCTCCGGCTAGAGCAGGGGCCGAACAGAGCCGCCGCCAGAGCCCGGAACAGGCACAGCGACCCGCCGGCGTGGTGTCGCGTCGCTCCGGCTAGAGCAGGGGCCGAACAGAGCCGCCGCCAGAGCCCGGAACAGGCACAGCGACCCGCCGGCGTGGTGTCGCGTCGCTCCGGCTAGAGCAGGGGCCGAACAGAGCCGCCGCCAGAGCCCGGAACAGGCACAGCGACCCGCCGGCGTGGTGTCGCGTCGCTCCGGCTAGAGCAGGGGCCGAACAGAGCCGCCGCCAGAGCCCGGAACAGGCACAGCGACCCGCCGGCGTGGTGTCGCGTCACTCTGGCTAGAGCAGGGGCCAAACAGAGCCGCCGCCGGGGCCCGGAGCAGGCCCAGCGACCCGCCGGCGTGGTGTCACGTCGCTCCGGCTAGAGCGGGGGCCGAACAGAGCCGCTGCCAGAGCCCGGAATAGGCCCAGCGACCCGCCGGCGTGGTTGTCAAGAATCCCCAATTGGAGTAGGGGGAAAGCAGATCCTCCACCCGCGTCCGCAAGGTAGGCAGGCCTGTGACAGTCTGGCAGAACAGCCCCAGCGGCCTGCCGGCGTGGTAGACACGTCACACCACTTGGGGGAGGGGCAGAGCAGAGCCGTTCCCCGAGCCTGGATCAGGCCCAGCGGCCCGCCAGCGTGGCAGTCACATCACTCCATTTAGAGTAGGGGCAGAGCAGAGCAGCAGCCCGCGCCCAGAACAGGCACAGCGACCTGCCGGGGTGGTAGTCACGACAACCCAATTGGAGAAGGGGCAGAGCAGAGCCGCCGCCCACGCCTACAAGGTAGTCAGATCCGCGACTAACTGGTGGAACAGGCCCAGGGGTTCACGGACGTGGTGACGTGGTAGACACGTCACACCAATAGGAGGAAGGGCAGAGCAGAGCCGCTGCCCGCGCCTCCAAGGTAGGCAGACCTGCGACCGACCGGCAGAACAGTCCCAGCGGCCCACCAGCGTGGTAGACAGATCACCCCAATTGGAGGAGGAGCAGAGCTGCCGCCCGCCCCTGCAAGGGAGACTTTTCAACTATACAAGAGCAATATAAATATATAGGGGGAAAAATTTCAAAAACACAATAGTTTCACTAAGCAGAAAGAAACACGAGCAATATGAAAAGACAAGGAAAGAAAGGACCACAAGCAATGCAGGTCAACTCAACTTTAGAAGAGGTTATAGCTGCAGCAGATGGAATGTCAGATAAAGAATTCAGGATATACATGCTGCAAATGATCTGGAGTCTCAAGGAAGACATTAGACAGCAAAATCAGACAATGAAAGATCATTTCGACCACTTCGACAATGTATTACATAAACAAATCCAAGAAGCAAAAGATCAACTATACAGGGAGATAGAGGTAATAAAAAACAAACAAACAGAAATCCTAGAAATGCAGGAAGCAATAAACCAACTTAAAAACTCAATTGAGAATACTACCAGCAGAGTAGAACACTTAGAAGATAGAACATCAGACAATGAAGACAAAGTATTTCAACTTGAAAAGAACATAGATAGCTCAGCAAAACTGTTAAGAAACCATGAGCAGAACATCCAAGAAATATGGGATAATATAAAGAGACCAAACTTAAGAGTCATTGGGATACAGGAAGGTATAGAGGTCCAAACCAAAGGAATGAACCACCTATTCAATGAAATAATACGAGAAAACTTCCCAGACTTGAAGAATGAGACAGAATCCCAAATCCTAGAAGCATACAGGACGCCGAATGTGCAAAATCATAAGAGATCCACACCTAGACACATTATAATGAAGATGCCCAACATACAGAATAAGGAGAGAATTTTAAAAGCTACAAGAGAAAGGAAGCAGATTACATTTAGGGGTAAACCAATCAGGATAACAGCTGATCTTTCAACACAGACTCTGAAAGCTAGAAGATCCTGGAATCACATATTTCAAAAACTGAAAGAAAATGGGTTCCAACCAAGAATCATGTATCCAGCGAAATTAAGCTTCAGGATGGAAGATGAAATTAAAACCTTCCACGATAAACAAAAGTTAAAAGAATTTGCAGCTAGAAAACCATGTCTTCAAAACATCCTCGGCAAAACATTACAGGAAGAGGAAATGGAAAATAACAATGAATACCAACAGTGGGAGGTAGGACAGTAAAGGGGGGGAAAATAATCAAAAAAGGAAAACAAACCATGTTTAGTAACATAAATAAACAATTATGGCTGGAAGAACAACCCATATCTCAATAATAACCCTAAATGTTAATGGCTTAAACTCACCAATCAAGAGACACAGACTAGTAGAATGGATCACAAAACAAGACCCAACAATATGCTGCCTACAGGAGACGCATTTGATAGGAAAAGACATACATAGACTGAAGGTGAAAGGTTGGGAAAAATCATATCACTCATATGGACTTAGGAAACAAGCAGGAGTGTCCATACTCATATCAAATAAAATACATTTCAAGCCAAAGTTAATCAAAAGGGATAAAGAGGGACACTACATACTGCTCAAGGGAACCATACACCAACAAGACATAACTATCATAAATATATATGCCCCAAACAATGGTGCAGCTATGTTCATCAAACAAACTCTTCTTAAGTTTAAGAGTCTAATAGACCAACATACAATAATCATGGGAGACTTCAACACACCTCTCTCACCACTAGACAGATCTTCCAAACAAAAGTTGAATAAGGAAACTATAGAACTCAATAACACAATTAATAACCTAGACTTAATTGATATATATAGAATATACCACCCAACATCAAGCAGTTACACTTTTTTCTCAGCAGCACATGGATCCTTCTCAAAAATAGATCATATATTATGTCACAGGGCAACTCTTAGACAATATAAAGGAGTGGAGATAATACCATGCATCTTATCTGATCATAATGGAATGAAACTGAAAATCAACGATAAAAGAAGGAAGGAAAAAACATGCATCACTTGGAGAATGAACAATTGGTTACTAAATGATCAATGGGTTATAGAAGACATCAAGGAGGAAATTAAAAAATTCTTAGAGATAAATGAAAGCACAGACACAACATATCGGAATCTATGGGACACATTAAAAGCAGTTCTAAGAGGAAAATTCATTGCTTGGAGTTCATTCCTTAAAAAAAGAAAAAACCAACAAATAAATGATCTCATACTCCATCTCAAAATCCTAGAAAAAGAAGAGCAAAACAACAGCAAAAGAAGTAGAAGGCAAGAAATTATTAAAATCAGAGCTGAAATTAATGAAATCGAAACAAAAGAAACAATTGAAAAGATTGACAAAACTAAAAGTTGGTTCTTTGAAAAAATAAATAAAATCGACAGACCCTTAGCCATGCTAACGAAGAGAAGAAGAGAGAGAAATCAAATTACTAGCATACGGGATGAAAAAGGCAATATCACAACAGACACTTCAGAAATACAGAAGATAATCAGAAACTATTTTGAATCCTTATACTCCAATAAAATAGAAGATAGTGAAGGCATCGATAAATTTCTTAAGTCATATGATCTGCCCAGATTAAGGCAGGAGGATATAGACAACCTAAACAGACCAATATCAATTGAGGAAATAGAAGAAACCATCAAAAGACTACCAACTAAGAAAAGCCCAGGACCGGATGGGTATACAGCAGAGTTTTACAAAACCTTTAAAGAGGAACTAACACCAATACTTTTCAAGCTATTTCAGGAAATAGAAAAAGAGGGAGAACTTCCAAATTCTTTCTATGAGGCCAACATCACCCTGATTCCTAAACCAGACAAAGACACTTCAAAGAAAGAAAACTACAGACCAATATCTCTAATGAACCTAGATGCAAAAATCCTCAATAAAATTTTGGCAAATTGGATTCAAAAACATATCAAAAAAATTGTGCACCATGATCAAGTAGGATTCATCCCTGGGATGCAAGGCTGGTTCAATATACGGAAATCAATTAATGTTATTCACCACATCAATAGACTTAAAAATAAGAACCATATGATCATCTCGATAGATGCAGAAAAAGCATTCGACAAAGTACAGCATCCCTTTATGTTCAAAACGCTAGAAAAACTAGGGATAACAGGAACTTACCTCAACACTGTAAAAGCAATCTATGCTAAACCTCAGGCTAGCATCATTCTGAATGGAGAAAAATTGAAGGCATTCCCTCTAAAATCTGGAACAAGACAGGGATGCCCTCTCTCACCACTTCTGTTCAACATAGTTATCGAATCACTGGCCAGAGCAATTAGACAGACGAAAGAAATTAAAGGCATAAAAATAGGAAAAGAAGAACTTAAATTATCACTATTTGCAGATGACATGATTCTATACCTAGCAGACCCAAAAGGGTCTACAAAGAAACTATTAGAGCTAATAAATGAATTCAGTAAAGTGGCAGGATATAAAATCAACACACATAAATCAAAGGCATTCCTGTATATCAGCGACAAATCCTCTGAAATGGAAATGAGGACAACCACTCCATTCACAATATCCCCCCAAAAAATAAAATACTTAGGAATCAACCTAACAAAAGAGGTGAAAGACTTATACAATGAAAACTACAGAACCCTAAAGAGAGAAATAGAAGAGGATCTTAGAAGATGGAAAAATATACCCTGTTCATGGATAGGCAGAACTAACATCATCAAAATGACAATATTACCAAAAGTTCTCTATAGGTTTAATGCAATACCAATCAAAATCCCAATGGCATTTCTTATAGAAATAGAGAAAGTAATCATGAAATTCATATGGAAAAATAAAAGACCCAGAATAGCAAAAACAATGCTAAGCAGGAAGGGTGAATCAGGCGGTATAGCGATACCAGACTTCAAACTATACTACAGAGCAATAGTAACAAAAACAGCATGGTACTGGTACCAAAACAGGCGGGTGGACCAATGGTACAGAATAGAGGACACAGAAACCAACCCACAAAACTACAACTATCTTATATTTGATAAAGGGGCTAAAAGCATGCAATGGAGGAAGGATAGCATCTTCAACAAATGGTGCTGGGAAAACTGGAAATCCATATGCAACAAAATGAAACTGAATCCCTTTCTCTCGCCATGCACTAAAGTTAACTCAAAATGGATCAAGGAGCTTGATATCAAATCAGAGACACGGCGTCTGATAGAAGAAAAAGTCGGCTACGATCTACATACTGTGGGGTCGGGCTCCAAATTCCTCAATAGGACACCCATAGCACAACAGTTAATAACTAGAATCAACGAATGGGACTTACTCAAACTAAAAAGTTTTTTCTCAGCAAAAGAAACAACAAGAGAGGTAAATAGGGAGCCTACATCCTGGGAACAAATCTTTACTCCTCACACTTCAGATAGAGCCCTAATATCCAGAGTATACAAAGAACTCAAAAAATTAGACAACAAGATAACAAATAACCCAATCAACAAATGGGCCAAAGACATGAACAGACACTTCTCAGAGGAGGACATACAATCAATCAACAAGTACATGAAAAAATGCTCACCATCCCTAGCAGTCAGAGAAATGCAAATCAAAACCACCCTAAGATACCATCTCACTCCAGTAAGATTGGCAGCCATTAGGAAGTCAAACAACAACAAGTGCTGGCGAGGATGTGGGGAAAAGGGTACACTTGTTCATTGTTGGTGGGACTGCAAATTGGTGCAGCCAATCTGGAAAGCAGTATGGAGATTTCTTGGAAAGTTGGGAATGGAACCACCATTTGACCCAACTATTCCCCTTCTCGGTCTATTCCCTAAAGACCTAAATAGAGCATGCTACAGGGACACTGCTACATCGATGTTCATAGCAGCACAGTTCACAATAGCAAGACTGTGGAACCAACCTAGATGCCCTTCAATAGACGAATGGATAAAAAAAATGTGGCATTTATACACAATGGAATATTACTCTGCATTAAGAAATGACAAAATCATAGAATTTGGAGGGAAATGGATGGCATTAGAGCAGATTATGCTAAGTGAAGCCAGCCAATCCCTAAAAAACAAATGCCAAATGTCTTCTTTGATATAAGGAGAGTAACTAAGAACAGAGTAGGGACAAAGAGCATGAGAAGAAGATTAACATTAAACAGGGACGAGAGGTGGGAGGGAAAGGGAGGGAGAAGGGAAATTGCATGGAAATGGAAGGAGACCCTCAGGGTTATACAAAATTACATACAAGAGGTAACGAGGGGAAAGGGAAAAATAATACAAGGGGGAGATATGAACTGCAGTAGAGTGGGTAGAGAGAGAAGAGGGGAGGGGAGGGGAGGGGAGGGGGGTAGTAACGGATAGGAAAGGCAGCAGAATACAACAGACCCTAGTATGGCAATATATAAATCAATGGAAGTGTAACTGATGTGATTCTGCAATTTGTAAACGGAGTAAAAATGGGAGTTCATAACCCACTTGAATCAAAGTGTGAAATATGATATATCAAGAACTATGTAATGTTTTGAACAACCAACAATAAAAAAAATATAAAAAAAAAAAAAAAAAAAAAAAAAAAAACACATTACCTTGGGCTGAGGTTCTGGCTCAGTGGTAGTGCAATCACCAAGCACATGCAAGGCCCTGGGTTCGATCCTCAGTACCACAGAAAAATAAATAAATAAAAGAAAGGTATTGTATCCAACTGTAAAGAAAAAAAATAAATATCAAAAAAATCAATGAAGCATTCCTTTTAAAAAATACATTTACCTCGCATAGTTGTCATTTTTATGTGTGGTTAGAACATAATGTCTAGTATGTAAGTTTTGAACTTTTCAATAATAATTATGTTATCCTTAACTGTAGTCACCATGCGCTACAATAGATATGTTGAAATCATTTGTCCTAATTGTAATAATGTATCCTTTGACTAATATTTTCTCAACTTATCCTACCACAAATCATATTAGCCTCTGATAACCACCATTCTGCTCTAAAATTCTGAGATTAACTTCTTTCGATTCTACATCAGTAAAATTATATGCTATTTGCCTGTCATGTTTGTTTATTTCATTTAACATAATGTACTCAGGGTTTATATATGTTGTTGAAAATGACAGGATTTCCTTGTTTTTATGTCTCAATAGCATTCTATTATCTATACATACAACATTTTTGCATTTATATACGAATGGATACTTAGGTTGATTCCATATATTGGCTATTGTGAACAACTATGAAATAAATAGCAGAGTGCAGATATCTCTTTAGTATACTGATTTTCTTTTCTTTGACACATACTCAGTACTGAGATTACTAGATTACATGGTAGCTATATTTTTAATTTTTAAAGGGTCCTCTATACTTTTTTCATGATGGCTGTATTGATTTACAACCCAATAACAGCATCCCTTTTCTTCACTACCTCTCCAACTCTAATTATCCTTGTGTTTTTGTTAATAAGCAATGTAGCATGAGTGAAGAGATATCTCGTTGTGGTTTTGAGTTGTATTTTCCTGATAATAAGTAATTTGAGCTGTTTTTCAAATGTTTTTTGTTTATTTCTATATATTCTTTGGAGAAATGTCTATCCAGGTCCTGAACCCATATTTAATAGAGTTATTAATTTTCTTTCTATTAAGATGACTGACTTCTTTGATTATCTTGGTTATTAACTCCTTATCAGATGTATAGAAGCAAGTATTGTTTCCCATTCTGTACATAGACTCTTCACTCTGTTGATTGTTTATTTCTCTGTTTTCACACTGGACATTAAATCCAAAGGTGCTTAACCACTGAGCCACATCCCCAGCTTCCCCAACTGCCCTTATTTGTGTGTGTATGTTTTATTTTGAGACAGTCTTGCTAAGTTGCTTTGGGTCTTGCTAAATTATTGAGGCTGACTTTCAGCTTTTGATCCTCCTGCCTAAGTCTTCCAAGCTATTGGCATGGTGTTAAATTTGAGTTCTTTATATATTCTGGAGATTAATCCTCTTTTGGAAGAGTAGTTGGCAAATATTTTCTCCAATTCTGTGATCCTTATTTACACTCTTAATCATATCTTTAGTTATTTTTTTCTTTCTGTTTTGGGGAGCTTTTTGATTTAATATTATCCAACTAATTGATACTTAATTCAATTTCTTGAGGTTTTGGACTCTTAGTAAGGAAGCCTATGCCACTAATATGTTAGAGTGTTGACCATATGTTTTACTCTAGCAGTTGCAGTGTTTCTGGTCTAATTACTAGATCTTTGATTGGCTTTGAATTAATTTTGTGCAGAGTGAGAAATACACATCTAATTTCATTCTTCTGCATAAGGATATCCAGTTTTCCCAGCAATATTTGTCACAATGGCTACCTTTTCTCCAACATACAATTGGGACATCAGTCTAAAGTCAAATGACTGTATGTTGTGGATATTTTTTATGACTTCTGTTTAGTTGGTACTCATGTTTGTTTGATGATAATATCATTATTTATTTGTTACTAAAACTTTGTAGTATATTTTAAGATCAGGTATTGTGATGTCTGTACCATTGCTCTTCATATTGTTTTAGCATATCCTATTCTTCTGTATGAATTTTAGTTTAGTACTGTCTTTTCTAGCTCTCTGATAAATGTCTTTGGAGTTTTGATAGGGATTGCATTAAATATATATCACATTTTTTGTAACAAATCCATTTTGAAAAACATGATTCTGTTTGTCCAAGAGCATGGAAGTTATTTCCATCTTCTAAGGTCTTTTTAAATTTATTTCATCTGTCTTCTGTAATTTTTATTGTAGAGGTCTTTCATTATTTAGTTAGATTTATTCCCAAGTATTTTTGAGGCTATTGTGAATGGAATTGTTTTCCTGCTTTCCTTCTCTGTGCATTAATTAATGGAGTATACAAAAACTAATGACTTTTATATGTTGAACTTGCATCCTTCTACTTTGCTGAATTTGTTCATCAGCTCTAGAAATCTTCTGGTGGAGTATTTTATATTTTCCAAGTATAATATCATTCCAACAGCAAACAGATTTATTTTCACTTCTTTTTCTATTTGCATCTGCTTAATTTTCTTGCGTTGCCTAGTTGCTCTGGATAGAGTTTCCAGAATGCATAAGAGTGTTTAAAGTGGAAATTCTGGCCCTATTTCAGGTATTACAGGAAATACTTTCAGTTTTTTTCCCATTCACTATGATGTTGTCTTTATTTTTGTTGTATGTAGTCTTTATGATGTTAAAGTAAGTTCCTTCTATTTCTAGTTTCTTAAGTGATTTTAATATGAATGGGTTTTTGATTTTTTGAAGTATTTTTCTTCATCTATGGAAAGTATAGTGTGATTTTTTACCTTATTTCTATTTATGTAATGAATTACATTTATTGATTTGCATACATCAAACTTGCAGCTCTGAAATGAATTCAAATTAATAATGTGTACAATCTTCTTAATGTGTTTTTGAATGTGGATTGCTAATATTTTAGTAAGAATTTTTGCATCTGAGTTCATCAGGCATTTTAGTTTCCAGTTTTCTTGATGTGCCTTTTCTTATTTTGGTATCCATGTGATACTAGTTTCCTAGTATGTATTTGGGAGTGTTCCCTCACTTTTTATTTTATGGAATAATTGGAGGAAAGTTAGCACTTATTCTTTAAAGGTCTGGTAGAACTGGGATAAGAATACATATGGTTCCTGATTTTTGCTGAAATGATTTGATTGTTGTTTCAATCTCATTAGTTTTTATTGATGTGTTTATGTTTCTATATTTTCTTGGTTCAGTTTAGGTGTATTACATGTGTCTATAAATTTGTAAATTTTCACAGCACCATTTATAGAAAAGATTATGTTCAAGTCATGAGAAACTATCTGCTGTTCCCTATTCTGTACATGTTTTTATTATTATTATTATTATTATTATTATTAGTAGTAGTAGTAGTAGTAGTAGTAATAGTAGTAGTAGTAGTAGTAGTAGTAGTAGTATATAGGTGGTATTGTAATCTTTCACCAGCTTTCCTTAGTTTTCTTGAAGTTTTTTAATGCATAAATATTAATTCAAATGGATGTTTCTGTAAGGGGATGATCTCCAGAGAGTCCTACTCTATCATCTTTCTTCATATTTCTCTTTCAGTTTTCTTATCTATGTATTATATTTCCTAATCTAAAATCAAATTATTGATGAAAAGCTTTAAAACAAATAGTATTTTCCTATGAATAGTTACTGTTAAGATCTTTATAACTTGGCCATTTGCATTTTTTTTAAACTCTATTGCTTGTTCCCTTTTCAGAATGGAAAATAATATATATATTTTTTTGTGTCACTAGCAAAAATTTTAGATACAACTTCTAGGAAAGACTTTCATTTTTCCAGCTGGTAAATCTTAGCAATTGTGTTTTTAATAAGTTTGATGTATGAAAAAATACCTCTTACCAGTGATAAATAAATAGTAGTATTTTGAAATATTTTCCCAAAATACTTGTTTTTGTTTTATTTGCAAACCTCCACTGTAACTAATCTGAATAAGAATTGAATTAAAATTGTACTATCTCATTTTCCACAAAATTGAGCAATTATCTTATTTGCTAGATGTGAGTTTATCCAGTAAAATATACAAACTACTAAATGGAATGTGTTATGTTTTAGATATGGTGTCCCCCAGAACTCACATGTGAAACAATGCAAGAAGGTTTGGAGGAGAAATGATAGTATCATAGCCATAACCTAGTCAGTGAATTAATCTCTCATGGGATTAATTGAGTGGTAAATGGAGGCAGGTCAAGTGTAGCTGGAGCAAGAAGTTTATTGGGGGGTGACTATGAGTTGTATATTTGTATCTGGTGAGTGGTGTCGCTCTTTCTCTCTGTTTTCTGATCATCATGTAAGCTGCATACCTCTGCCACACTCTTGCACTGTGATGTTCTGCCTCATCTCCAGCCTGAGGAATGGGGCTGGACTTCTATGGACTAAGACCTCTAAAGTGGTGAGCCCTCAAATAAACCTTTCCTCCTCTACAATTGTTCTGATTTGGTCTTTTAGTTGCACCAGTGAAAAAGCTTACTAAAACAATATGCTATCTGTATTATTGAAGAAAATGCTTTACATTTCCTGCTTCAGATAAACATTTCTTAATAAACTGGAATTGTTTTTCTTCATGTAAAGTATACTTTTGAATCCATATAGTTATTTAATATAGTGCAAGCCAAAATAGTTATTTAATAATATAGTTATTTAATAGCATAGTGCAAGCCAAAATAGTCTTGCAAGTATTCAGGATGTTAAATGATAACAAACTAATTTCCCCATGCCTTCTTCATAGATTTGCTAATAACAGAAATCAATAACCTGATCTCCCTGTCTCATGTCAGGAAGCTGTCTTATGGAAATACAAAGGGTAATTAAAATCACTTATGATTTCCTTTTATTCTATTAATTTTCAAGTTTATGTCTGATCAGATTAATCAAATAATCTCAGTTCTTCTATATTTAAATTTCTTCTCTTATGGCCATTTGAATCCCAGTACACAATCAAGAAAGGTACCAGTGATTCCATATTTTAGAAATTGCTATATTTAACAAGATAGCTTGTTGCATGCCATAATAAATAAATGACCCTGGTGGTTCCATTAAAGTAGAAAGCCTATATCAGTTGGTGTTCCTTGAATAGATTCTACAGAATTGCCTACTTTTACCTCTTTCCAAAGTTTGACAGATGACTTCAAACTTCCAGATTTTTTTTTTTACCATTTTTAAATGTATGTCAGGAATTAGATTGTGAGTTTTATTATTAGGGTCAACCAAAGGCCACCGGATGCTAAGAACACCTTTATAGGCCCTTAATGCCTATTACCTCAAATAAAAATTTCCTAAACCTACTTTACTTATTATGCAATTATATAGTGATTTTGAGATACATTCTTTCAATCATTTAGGCTTTTACTTTAAATTATTTCTGAAAAATCAACAGATTGAAACAAAGTATTGGAGAATTTTACTACATTAATGAAAACTATAATTGAATATGGCTTGAAATAAAAATGAAGTGAATAAAATACAAATGCAGGAGAGAAAAGAAACTAGTTATACCTACTTTAAGTCCTCTAGAAGTTACATACTAGGCAATGTCAGTCTTTGTTATGCTTTTAAAAACTGAATGGGTCTTAAATACAAGTCCTTCTCTCTGCTTTTTGGAAGTATATAAAGTTTGATACTCTGCATACATTTGGATATTTAACAAATATACAAAATAGAAGTAATTATATGCTACATGGTACAGGATATATATTTGTCAAACAAAAAGACAGACACTCTTCAGATTTAATTACTATAAATGCCAAGGAAGAGTTCAAATTCAGTGGTTCTAGAACTTTGAAACCCAAATTATTTGATAAAAGAATTTTTGTAAGGCATGTGTAGAAGAGACATTAAGGAAAGTCTTGAGTTCATGTCTGTGTCCCAATTTTTATTAATTTAGGTTCATGGCTTCTCTCCTGAGATTGGTATATGTTGACTTTTGAAGACACTTTTGATGTTTAAATGTTTCCATTTTGTAATTAATTGAAAATAAAAACAAGTTTCATGAATTGAAGACACTTTTGATGTTTAAATGTTTCCATTTTGTAATTAATTGAAAATAAAAACAAGTTTCATGAATTTTCCTTTGAATTGACCTTAATGACTTTTCATTCAATAAGACTGTTAGTCTCCCTTCCTTTCTTTTCTCCCCAACAATTTTCTTGTATTTAATAATAAAATAGGTGAGTTTGCACTTTTCAATGAGTTTACAGTATGTTTTTCAAATGTAGCTTAGGCTTTTCTGAGAAAGAATTGAGTTTGACAGTCTGTTGTTGCTTATAATTTGTGAAAGCCCAGAACTGGTATCTTTTCTTAAGAACATGATGTCAGAACATTCTGGGAAAATGATATAATTCAATTTTCAGTGAATGATGGTGGCTTTAGAATAAAAGTATAATTATTCTACTTTCCAATTCACCACTTACCTTATAGTCAAGGTATGACTAAGACATGATCTCATAAAAACTAAATAATGGAATAAAAGTAGCAGCAAAAAAACAAAAAACAAAAAACAGAAGATAAATTAGGCAGATGAGAAGTCACTAAGCTAGCACAAAAATCTAAGAAAATTAACAATATGGAAGTGAATTTCACGCTGATGACAGGAAAAACTAGAAAACAACAAAAAATATATTATAGAATACCTAACAATATCACTAATTATCAGTACCATGCACCTTTGGAAGAATTGGTTTGAAATATCAATGAGAAAAATAGATAATTTATATATAGATTCCCTCCACTTATCCATACAAATAAATAATTTGTTTCTCACAATCACTTCAGAACACAGTATTGTTCTATAAGGAAAGCAAAATAGGTGTTTTATATACTAGGATAAAATAAAAAATGTAATTTATGTAATTTATTTTAGTGAGAGAATACTCTGGATAGGCTTACTTCACAGAATAAGTACTCAATATTGAGATTCTTTATAACTTTGGGAGATAGCATAATAATCTCCATGATGAAGACTTATAAAAGTCTTCTCTGGAGAACTTAGCTAGTACAAATACACACAAATATACATATATAAAAATGTAAATGTATATATACATTCTTTTTCACTATGTATGTATATGAAATACATTCATTATATGTATATATATATATATATATATATATATATATACACACACACACACACACACACATATGAAAATGAATGACATTACAGGTTTTGCAGCTAAACTGTTCAGCTAAATTACTATATTTTGTACAGCACACTTAACTTAATAAGCCCCAGTTTCATATTGTTCAATTTTCTTTTATTTTCCCCTTCTAATTATGCACAAACAAGTGTCCAGGTGTTTTTAGACAAGTGTTTAATATGAAATAGCATGATCTAAACAAATCAACAACAGAAATCAATCTGGAGAGAAAAAAATGCCCAGGGTAAATTAAATGCTAATAAATTTCTGTTAACAGCACTAAATACAAAAAATAAATAAATAATATAAGCAAAAAAGCAGAAAATGATATAATGAAAAGTTAAAAAGTCCACATATTAAAAATAAGAATATAAAAATGGAATGAGACACCCAATATAATCACAGTATGAAATTGAGAAAATCTCCTATAAACAAAAATGAAAAACTTTAATATGAGTGTATCATACTGAGGGTAAGACTTAGGCCCAAGAAACAAGGGTTGGGGATCTAGCAGTTGAAAGTGGTTTGAAAGAGGTGGAGAGGCATGATGAAAACATTGGACAACCTTTATTTGGAGTCAGCAATAGCCCCAAACTATTTCCACAGGTTTTTGTTATAAATGAAGAAGGCACACTGCCAACAGGTTACATAAGTGGGCACATGCTCACAAACAAATGTTTATGACCTTGAGTACGTGAATTGAATCAGTGTTTCTGACCATAACATATCTGATTCATGGCCTTGTTTGCATACTAAAAACACAGCGTAGCTGACCAGAATCCTCAGCAAGGGAAATCTATCTATAGCCATTTTATATCTGCCCCAGTGATCTATGGTGTTATGATTTCTCCCCATACAATCTATGTATCTAAAGTATTTTACAATGATCCTTTAGTGAGGGAGGGGGGCAGAGCCCTGTGTCCATATATCACAAAATAATATAAGCAGTAGCAACATACAACCAGGAAAAAAGCACCATTACCTAGTATTACCAGAAGCCACTTCCAGGCGGTGCCAAATTCAGCTCACCATTCCTGCAAAAGATCATCAGTCAGCTGCTATATGGCTGTTGCTTCAAAAGTCATATATGCTAAAAGTATATTAATATTCTCTGATGATCCTGAATGCATATAGTACATGTGGTATCAAGAATAATATATACCCCTCCCTGTGCTGCTGTCAAATAAACAAATGATATGCAATTTTGCAGCATAACTTTATATATTTGATAAGTCTTTTCATGTACCAGAAATGGAGTCTGCTTTATATGATTTAAATTTTGGGCTTTATGCTCAACCAAGGCAGTTATCTGCACTTCAGTAACTAGGGACGCCCCTTGTGGAAAAAAAAACAAAACAGGAGCATAATACCACAAAGGTATCCAGCACACTTTGTAATAGGCTGTCACAGACTCCTGATTAGCAGGTCTCTAAAGCAGTGTTTGGCATATTGTTGCTGGAACATAGGGGCGACCCCAAGTTCAATGCTCTGTTCAGTTCCAAAGAGGTACAGCATCTGTGAGTGCCACAAACCCTCAGGGTTCCGTGGGGCACTGGAATGACAGTCGTACTTTTTCTATTGACATCTGGTTGGATAATCTTACCGAACCTCTAGGGAACCAACCCACAGGTTCTGTACCTTCCATTTTCTCCAAACATATGGCTACCTGAACTCTAGCTCTATGTGTGTAGCTAGGAGCCAGATCATTGCATTCAAAATAGAGTACTCCATCCATGAGCAAGAGGCATTAAATCATGCATGAACCATAGTCACAATGGTTGCCTTAGTTTCATCCCACATTGATGTAGCACCAAAAGTGTTTCCCAGCCATGTCCTTCCAGGGACATAGTTTAAATTTTCCTGGGAAGTTCAGCAGCAGAACATGGGCAATTCTGTGCATATTCAGCAAGCAGAAGTGTTTACTTATCTGGCATGCCCAGTCCACAATGGTGAGAGTGAGGACCCACCTATGGACAAAAGGACAAAGCAGTTACAGACACTAGCGCAGAAAAATTATGTCCATTCAGGAGAATGCATGCCAACTTTAAATCCTGAGAAAGCACAGTGGCTGCCTCTGGTGACTTCCCTGGGCGGTGATACCACACTCATACAGTTTGGTTCTCAACTTCAGCAGACTCAGTGTGTACCAACACAGGGGAACTCACAAAAGTTAATAACTAAAGTTGACAACAAAACAAATGTGTTCTTTAAAATCTTTGTCCCATCTACAGGACCTGGCAAAGTCACATGTATGGGAGTGGGGAGTTTCACTATTTTCTCAAGGCATCACAAGAAAATCACACTCTAAACCTTTTCCCTGGGGCTACCCAACCAAGGTGGAAAACCATTATCATCCAGGGCATGTCCACTCTATAGTCTGCTCAGTATTCAATACAGTTGGAGCAGGCAAAAAAAAAAAATATTCTCTTGCTCTCCAAACCCAGTCTTAAATACAACATCCTCTGTTGTCACCTGGATTTATATTGGTGTTGTTGTGCAGTGCAGCAAAGCCTTCACAGGACCTGGTCCCCCTCACTGCTGAGGCTCATTTAAAGCTTTCACAACTGCCCACAGACACTGTGCCCACCCTTTCATAGAAGATGGGTTGACTGCAGTCCTAAATCCCTCCTTGAGCAGGTCACTATATATTTTAATCTGCTTGCAACCTGTAGTCAATAGGATACATGCAGCTTCCATTGAATCTGTAATTGAGTTGCCCATCAATACAAATCCTGACCTGTAAAATGATTACCTTGATCATTATCTATTATAATGGGCTGGCTGTACAAGGCCATCAACATTGTTATACAAATCATAATAAGCTGTTTTTTTTTTTTTTTTGATCTTTGGGCTAGACAAACAAGGCTGAAGCTGTATTCATTGTCATCATGGCAAACATGGTCCATTTTGACTTTGTTAAAGGTCCAACGTAGTCAACCTGACATCAGGTCAAAGGGATTTTTCCATGTATTGTTTGGCTATTCATAACTCCAAAGTGTTGGGGTGTGAATATTCCTCAGTACAAACCATGCATGCATTGTAAGCCTCTACCAGTGTTTTCCATGTTAAAGGCAGGCCCCACTGTTTAATTACATTTCACATAGTTTTCCAACCTGCATGTTGTAAGCAGTGGTACAACCAAACTTCCAGCTTGGTAGGAGACACCTCCTCTAATCACCACACCCTAGCCAAAGCATCTCTTCATAATTCCTTAAGCTAATCAGGGGACCATGGCCAGTAACATGTATTATAGTTATTTCCATTTCATGGCCCATGGCCCGAAGGTCCTTCCACATAGCTTAACACTACAAAGGTTGATGCCCCACCATCCAGTTGTCTACTTTCCATGTAGTGATCCACAAAATTAACCCCTTAAAAACAGCTCAGTTATCTGTACAGATAATCAGGGGTCCTGGTTCATGCATTGCCACCACCCATATGGCATGTAACTCAACCCACTGGCTGCTTGGCCCCATTAAAGAAGTCTAGTGGCCCAAGAACTCTACTGGGTCCATCAGTTTACCAATCACTTCCATTCACTGTAACTGCTTTATCCTTAAAAGACAATGGCTCTATTGATTCACATATATTAGCATAATGTGGTATTTCCTCAGGTGCATATTGCAAAAGGCCTAGAATCTGTTGAAGTTTATGGGACAGGGTATTAGTAGAAAAAACACTCCTTTGTTTCCAATACACCCTTTATTTTGCTAGGATAGGTGTCTTGGTTATACCTGTCCTCAGGGTAATTGCCCAATTATGCACCCATCTTGCCATATGATACTTGATATGCACTAAAACTTCAGCAGCACCTGATGGCCTCTAAGACCACCATGGCTACATGCACATATGCAAGCTGTTTCTCTACCAAGGTGTAGTGAGCCTCTACATTCTTTCATAACTGACTAGAAACCTGCTGGTCTTAATAGGCTCATGCCATTGCCATAGGACCCACCTAATACCCTTGTGGATTACATGAATATCCAGCTATTAATATTAGCATATGGACCTGGGAATTCATCTGATTTGCCAAACACCAAGTTACATTCAGCTCCAGTATCCACCAATACCCTCTGCATATTGTTCAGGGACCCTTGGAGAGCAAGCTCCAAATGTGATCTTCAGTCTCCACCTATCCCTGCAAGGTGGGACACCTTAGCAAGTTTCCTAGACATACTGGAACAAAGTCCCTTCACACTCCATGGAAGCATTCAAATAGTCTTTCAATTGCACAGGTCAGGCTTCCTGGCATGCCTGTTTATCTCTGTCTATTTTCAGGTATTATTGTGGGCACAGCTGCTTCCACAACTCAAGAAGGTCTATATCAGGCTGGAGGTCTACCTTCTCTTTATATACCCCTGTTGCCAGATCAGCCCACATCTACATATGAATGATTCTTTATTTTATTTTATTTTTTAGTTGTCGATGGACCTTTATTTATTTATATGTGGTGCTGAGAATCAAACCTCATGCCTCACACATGCAAGGCATGTGTTCTACCACTGAGCTACAATCCCAGTTCCCATAAGAGTGATTCTAATGTGACCTTTTTCCTTTGTTTCTAGTTTCTAGGCCTCTGTTGCTCTGTGTACATTTTTTGACTGCCATTTGCTCTTTTATTCTTCTGGGCTAGCCATTTTGGTAGTAACTTCATTAATGCAGCACCCAACATATGGGGCTAAAACAGCCATCAAGCATCCAAAAGTGGTGGATGGGGCATGCTGAAAACCAGATCTCTTGTGCCACTAGTAAATCTTTCATCATCTGACCCCTGTGTCTTCAAATTAAATGTTGCATGATGCATGCCAAACTCTTGTAGAATCTAAACCAAATCAGCATAGGATTGCCATTTACTCACAGTTTCTGGTAGCTCACCAGCATTTGTTCACTGTCCATAAACCCAATTTATAGAAAGTGATTATTGTTTTCATGCATGCAATTGTTCTGTAATCGCTGTCTCAGCAAGGGGTGGCTGGTGATAGATGTCACACACTCCATATCAGGAGAGGAAATTATGCTGTCCACCCCTACATCCCATAGTTGAAAGACCCATGCAGCTAAGGGCTCCCCAGGAAGCTGGTGAAATTGCTTACCCAAGTCCCCTAATTCTGCCTGGGTGTATGGCAGTATGTAGTATACTCTATAACATTCAGCTACCCTACTGCCTGATCTCCAAGGCCCTGGGGCTGCTAATATTTCATCTTCTGATGCACCATGAGGTGGGCTCACAGTGGGGGCTTCTCCATAGGCTCTTCTTCAGATTTCATCATACCCTGGAGATTGTGGACCAGCCTGCTTCAGATACCTCAGCTTCCAAAGTGAAATATACTGCTCCAAGGCTTCTTGCTTCTCTTGGAGGGTGCAGAGGTGGGTGGAGTACCACAGAGACTGGTCCATTTAGCTTTCAAAGTAGTGAAAAAATCCACCCCACTTGTTCCACTGCTTCCCAGTCAGCACTATTGTTTAAGTGGGAACTCACTGTTTGCAAAGCCTCTATACTCACAACTTTCCACAGGAGCCTATGTCAATAGGACTGTGTCCACCAAGTGCTTCATGTTAGCTGTGGGTCACGGCCAGTCCACTGTGTTTGATGCACCTCTCAGTTATGTAGAATATGATCAACTATGCCAACTGTCACAATGAGGGCAAAAACTCAGGCCTGAAAAGCAAGGTTTGGGGAGTCAGCAGTTGAAAGAAGATGGAGGCACATGGAAATATTGGTCATCTGGTCATCCTTTATTTGGAGGTGGCAGCAATATCTCCTAGCCAGCTCCACCATCAGATATTTCCATAAGCATTTTTTAATATACAGGCCAAAACAAAGAACATACAGTGCATAGATTAAATAAGTGGGTGCATGTTCATAAGCAGATGTTTATGACCTTGAGTACATACACTGAATCAAAGTGTTTCTAACCTTGACTACACACTGACATAACATAGTTGATTCATGGCCTTGGTCATATACTAAAATCATAAAATAACTCACCAGAAGCCTCAGTGGGGGAGCCTAACTATAGACACAGTGAAAAACAAGAGAAAATTATATTAGCACAGAATTAATAAAAAGATTCAACATCTGAATAATATGATTCATAGAAATAAATAACAGTTACAAATTTGAGAAAAAAATTCAAAACCTAAACTCATGTAAGTAATTTATCAATTAACTCTTAGGGTAAATTAAAGATGCATTTAATCACAAAGGGTCATTTAATAGTATGTCTCATGTACTCCAATTAAAAAAAAGTTAAAAAATAAGCTTCAGAAAATTAATTGATATGTGATGCAAGATTTAAGGGATCATACACAAGAGGGGGAAAGGAGTGATGGTGAAAATTGATCCCAACATGAAAGCTGTGCAAAAATCCTAGAGAACAAGTATTTCAAACTGTAGTGGAACAGAAGATCCCAGGAGGATTTATTTAAGGGCATGAAGTATAAGATAATTCACATGTGTACATATTAGGAGGATATTTGCAATATTCTTGGAGATTATAACAATGAGATCTGAATGTTTATGTAAACATAAGTAATCAAATTCAAACAAAGAAACATATTAAACAAGGTAGGATAATCTCAAGATGAAAGAATATTATTTCCCAGTGCTCTCCCCCTTGAAAAAGCATGAGGATCAATTTGAACAATTATCAACACATGGAAACATCTTCAGAAGAGTTAACGAATATAAGTGAGAGATTTTATCACCCGGATATAGTATAGGAATAAGAAAAAAAAATACATTGAAGAAAGCAGGAAGGCTAGTTGCAAATTATCTCAATCACTCCTCCTTAAGGCTCAGCAAACACAGTTCAGACAGAAAACTTCTTCATGGGAAAAAGAGTGAGATAGAAACTCAGCCTTGTTGTGGACCCAGTGCGATGCTTAAACCTCTGAAACCAGCACCAGTCCTGCCCTCTTACAGCTCTATGGTCCAAGATAGAATTCTTTATTAAGCTCTAGAGCTTCTTCAATGCTGATGTGATACCTGCAGATCCAGCCTTCAGCTCAGCCTCACCGCTAGACTGACTCACACAGCCCAGAGACGAGGCTAGCAAGTGTGTGATCCAACTCCCAAGATTGCTTAATGCAAGAATGGCCTTTATAACCTCAAATCTGACCCCCTACTTCATTCCAGCCCCCACAGACCCCAGAACCAGGTTGGCCTATGGACCAAAGTTTTAGGTTCTCTCCAGTATCATGCTAGTTGTTATCATTTAGATAATAGGAGTCCCCCAAATAAACTTTTTCTTCTCTACACTGTTCTTGTTAGGTCCTTTGGTCACAGAGAAGAAAAAACTGACTAAAACAGAAATTGATACCAGAGGTGGGAACATTTGCTGTGGCTAACCTGAACTTGTAGTTCAGATGCCTTTGAAGCTGATTTGCCAGAAGAGGAATTTTGAAAAGTTTAAGAGTTACAAGCTGGAAAAGCTTTAGAACATTGTAAGAGTAATTTAATGTGTGATTCTGGATGGGTCTTATAAAACCAGAATGCTGATCAGACTGTGGACAGTGAATTATGGGCTCATAATGTTTCAGAAGAGGAGGATTCCATTGAAATTAGACTAGAATCCATTCATGTTACATTCTGCCAAAAAAAATTGTCTACATTTTGCACATGTCCTGGACAATTCATGAATCTAAATTTAAAAGTGATAGACTAATTACTCTGGCAGAGAAATTTTCAAGGCAGCACAGCATTTGGACTATGCCATGGATAGTGCTGGAAGCTTTTAGTCAAGTTTACAGTGATAACAAGAAATATAAAGCAAAGCAGAAAGATATAAAAAAACTCACATTTTGACCAGAAAAGTGTTAATAAGACTGGGGGTAAGGAAATTTTGGTTGTTTATGAGATTACTCTCACTAAGGAAAAGCTCATTGCTTAACACACAAACAATAGGAAAGATATCTTCAGGGTATCCCAGGAATTAGCAAGACCTCACCTCATGCTAAAGGGTGTAAAACTAAAAATTCCACTAAGAGGAGATCATGGGGGCATGCTTATATGAGTAGGGGGTGTAAGAAGTTGTTTCACTGTGCTCAAACAGTAACTCAGGGGCTGCTGCAGCTGTGGTACTAAAAGACTTAACTACTCCCCTATATGTTGGAAGAGCTTGGCATCAACCACATGGTGCTGTTTCTGAAAGATTGTAGGATGCTAAAGTTGGGGGTCATGAAGATTTCCTCCAAGATTTCAAAAGAAAGCCTGGGAGGCTAGGAACTCTGTAGCAGAATCACAGTCCCTGTGGGCTATTCCTAAGAGGTTTAAGAATGAAAAAGAGAGAAGGAAACGGAAGTATCAATAGAAACCCTTGAGATTAAGAGATGTCATTAATGTGAGATGTCTCCTGAGGAAATCTACAGAAATTGATAAGGTAGAAACCAAGAGGGAGGCCATGTATGTAGCAAGCAGCAAGGCCATAGGTGTGGAATTACACAAGCCCTTTGGAGAAAACATCACAAAATTATCAGTCCCAGATGTTGAAAATGGAGCAATAGTAATTGTTTGCCTAGCTGGATTTTGGCTTTTCTTTAGTCTAATCTCTTCTTTCTATGCCCTTATTTCTCCCTTTGTAATGAAAATATTTACCCTGTGCCATTACATATTGGATATGTAATATTCATTTGGTTTTGTAGCTGTTCATGCTAAAACTTTGACTTGGGTTTCAGGGCAGACTTTGGACTTGGACTTTTGGGGAATGATGACACTGTCAGATCATGGAGATCTTGAAAATGAACACGATTTGGTGGTACTGGGAGGAGAATATCATGATTTAGATATGAGGTATCCCCCAAAAGGTCATGTGTATAAAAAAAGTAAGAAGCTGCACAGGTAAAATGGTTAAATTGTGAGAATTTTAATTTAATCAGTGTGACTAGAGGAGATGGATCACTATAGGCATGTTTCTGCTTCTTCTCTGTCATGTCCTGAGCTGCTTTATTCCACCACACACTTCCACCATGATATTCTGACTTACCTTGAGCCCAGAGGAATAGTTGGCCACCTATGTACTGAGATGCATGAGACTATGATCTCCAAATAATCTTTTACTCCTCTATGCTGTTCTTATCTGGTCTTTCATCACAAAGATGAGAAAGCTAACTAAAACACTAGCCTTTGAAGCCCAAAGTACCAGGCTTGGTCCCATGGATTTAAGCTTGAGGAGACTCAGGCTCTATCTTCACCTCAGTTCCAGCCAAGTCTTCATGGACTGAGGCTCTGAACATATAATTGAGGACTTGTGTACCATTCCCAATCAAGTATTAAGCCAGCTCCTCCAGTCTCAATCTCAATGGCCTACTTTCCCACCAGGTCAACATCCATGGAACTACAAGTAATAACACAGATTCCAGGCCCATCCTTGTATACTCAGGGTCTAAACTATTTCTTATAAACCCTGTCAACTGATCTATGACAGCAGATGCCAGTTCCAGTTCTACATCCATGGGCTCATGGGCTTTTTGAGTCATAAATTCTGATTTGACTCCATGGACAAAGTCTGCAAATTTAACCTCATTAGCCAATTTCTAGGCCACCATCCATAGACCACAGTTAAGCCAGCTACTTTGCTAGAACTTGATGAAGTGAGGCATTCTGAAAAGTCCTTCCTGATTACTGCTTTCCCTTCAGATAGCCTTTCCAGAATCTTTGGACATATTGTTTGGCAAAAAAGCATTTCTTGCAAGTCAGCCTGTAGGGAATAGAATACATGCATCCTTCAAACATGTAAACACAATCACAAAAAAATAAAAAGGATCACAAAAAAATCAAGAAAACATGACATCCATAAGGGGCATAAAAAAGCACCAGTAACCAAATATAAAGAAATATTAATTCCAAAGGATTAATAAAAATTATGGAAAAGAAACTCAGAGCCATAAAAGAACATGTATGGACAACTAATAAACTTAAATAAAATTAGAAAACCAATACATTATAAAAAATAGAAGTTCAACAAAGAGATTAAAAACCCCAAAAACTAACCAAACAGAAATTCTGTGGCTAAAATTACAATGAGAGAAATCAAAAATATCATAAACTTTTAAGAGGGATTTGATTAGCAGAAGAATCAATAAGCTCAAAGACTGTAATTTACAATTACTTCATCAGATCAAACAGAAGAATAAAAAGAAAAAGATGAAAAACAGAGTGAAAAAACTTTATCAGATTCAACTAAATTCAATATTGTAATTGTGATGTATAAATGACTTTTAACTCTACTATCAAAGTGAACAGGTAAAATTTTAAAATAACCATAATTTTTAGTTAAAATGACTGTATCTATATTAATTTGTTAATGCATACATAGTGCCTAATGCATGTAAATTTTGACATCAATGACATAATATAAAGAAAAGAAGGTAATATGTAGAATGTTATGTACAGGTAAAATAAGTGACTATCAGCTTAAAATAGACTTTATAATATTTATAACATGGTTTATGTAAGCCTTATGATAACCACAAAGATAAAATCAGGCCAAACCCAACCACACTGGCCTATGTGGGTCCCAGGCTCACAGCAGGCCTGGTCAACCCCTCTCCCTGCAGAACAGACACCAGCCAGAGCCTAGCCACTGGTGCAGGACCACCTCTTCTGACCAGCAGACAACTGTGGAAGCCAAGTTCCAACCCAAACCTCCCACACCAGCCCACAAAGGACCCAGGCTCTCAGTAGGCCAGCTACACCCCTCCCTGGATGGAGCACATACCCATTA
Source organism: Callospermophilus lateralis (assembly GCF_048772815.1). Lineage (NCBI taxonomy): Eukaryota > Metazoa > Chordata > Mammalia > Rodentia > Sciuridae > Callospermophilus > Callospermophilus lateralis. The sequence goes on along the minus strand of NC_135325.1, from coordinate 79,656,499 downwards.
GAGTCTAGTTTATGGCTCAGGACTGCACCTTCTGACCAGCAGTCTACCAAGGGCGGTCAAGCCCAGAGGCCCAGTTCCACCCACAACAATTTCCACAGGACCCAGGTCCAGGATGCAATAGCATTAATTGAGAGACACCAGCAGGGTCTGGAAGCTCAATATCAAAGTGAGGTACAGACATTCTGCATGGATACTACAAGAATATAGGGAAGAAACTGCAATATGTCAGATCCATACTGCAAGAAAGGAAAACACATAGACAACATGAAAAAAAAAAAGAAGAAGAATAAAAGTGCCCCAAACAAACCAGGACACTATAATAACAGAACCCATGGAGAGCGAAGTTGGTGAAATGTGAGAGAAAGAGTTCAGAAGGTTCATAATTAAAATAATCTGTGAATTAAAGAATGACCTAAATGAGCAAATACATGCAAAAATTCATGACTCCAACAATGAGATAAAACAGCAATACAAGTAGCACAAGATTTCTTCAAGAGAGAGATAGAGACTGAAAAAACAAAACAAAACAAAAAAACCCAAACAAACAAAAACATCAGAAATCCTTGAAATAATGAATACAATAAACCAAATAAAAAACTCAATAGAAAGCATAACCAACAGACTAGTTCACGTGGAAGAAAAAAATTAAATAATGAAGACAAAGTATACAATCTGGAAAATAAAGTGGATCACATAGTGAAGATTGTTAGAAACCATAAACAGAACGTCCAAGAATTACGGAACAGCATCAAAAGACCAAATCTAAGAGTTATTGGGATAGAGGAAGATACAGAGTTTCAAACCAAAGGAATGAACAAATCTCTTCAATGAGATAATATCAGAAAATTTCCCAAGTATAAAGAATGAGTTTGAAAACCAAATACAAGAGGCTCACAGGACACCATATGTTCAAAATTACAATAGATCTATACCAAGGAATATTATAATGAAACTGCCTAGCATACATAATAAGGATAGAATCATAAAAACCACAAGAGAGAGGAATCAGATCACATATAGTGGGAGACCAATTTGTATCTCAACAGATTTTTCAACCCAGACCCTCAAAGCCAGGAGATCATAGAACAACATATACCAAGCTCTGAAAGAAAATGGATGCCAACCAAGAATCTTATGTCCAGCAAAAGTAAGCTTTAGATTTGTGGATGAAATAAAAATGTTCCATGATAAACAAAAGTTAATAGAATTTACAACTAGAAATCCTTCACTATAAAACATCCTCCGCAAAATATTTCAAGAAGAGGAAATGAAAACAATGATGTAAATCAGCAGAGGGAAAGATTATATTGTGGAAAATCTAATCAGAGAAGAAAGCTAGTCAAGTTAAATAACAAAAATAAACAAAATACCTGGGGATACAAATGATGTCTTAATAATAACCAACAATGTTAATAGCCTAAAGTCACCAATCAAAAGACATAGACTAGCAGATTAGATAAAAAAAATACCCAACAATATGCTGCCTCCAAGAGACACATCTCATAGAAAGACATCCACAGACTGAAGGTGAAGGGTTGGAAAAAATCAAACCACTCACACAGACTGCAGAAGCAAGCAGGTGTTTCCATCCTCATATCAAGTAAAGTAGACTTCAAACTAAAGTCAATCAAAAAGGATAAAGAAGGACACTACATACTGCTAAGGAAACCATACACCAACAAGACTTAACAATCATATATATACATCTCAAACAATATAGAATCTACATTAATCAAACAAACTGTTCTCAAGTTCAAGAGTCAAGTAGACCACAACACAGTAATTTTGGGTGACCTTTAACACACTTCTTTCACCACTAGATATATCTTCCAAACAAAAGCTGAACAAGGAAATTATAGAACTCAATAATACAATCAATAACTTAGACTTAACTGATACATAAAGAATATTCCATCCTTCAATGAGAGAATATACTTTCTTCTCAGCAGCACATGTATCATTCTCTAAAATACACCATATACTATGCCACAAAGGAACTCTTAGCAAATATAAAAAAAGTAGAGATACTACCCTGCATTCTGTCTGATAATGATGGAATGGAATTAGAAGTCAATGATAAAATAAGAAATAAAATCCACTCCAACACCTGGAGACCAAATAGTATGCTACTGAATGAACAATGGGTTGCAGAAGATACCAAGGAGGAGATTAAAAATTTTAAAGGTGACTGAGAACACAGATACAACATATTGAAATATCTGGGCACTATGAATGCAGTTCTAAGAGGAAAGTTCATTGTATGGAGTTCATTCCTTAAAAGATGAAAATTTCAACAAATAAATGACTTAACATGCATATCAAAGTCCCAGAAAAAGAACAAATCTACAACAAAATCAGCAGAAGACAGGAAATAATTAAAATCAGAGCTAAAATCAATGACATTGTAACAAAAAAAAAAGAATTGAAAAAATTAACAGAACAAAAAGTTGGTTATTTGAAAAAATATATAAAATTGTCAGACCCTTAGCCATGCTAATGAAAAGAAGGTGAGGGAAAACTCAAATCACTACAAATGTGATGAAAAAGGAAATATCGCAACAGATATACAGAAATACAAAAGATAATTAGAAATTATTTTGAAAACTTGTACTCCAAAAAATATAAAATATCAAAGGCAGCAAGAAATTTTCTAGAGACATATAGATGCCCAAATTGAATCAGGATAATGTACACAATTTAAACAGATCAATGTCAAGTGATGAAGTAGCAGGCACCATCAAAAGCTCCTCAACAAAGAAAAGCCCGGGACTGGATGGATACACAGCTTAGGTCTACAATACCTTTAAAGAAGAACTGATACCAATACTCTTCAACTTATTTAACAAAATAGAAAAAGAGGCAGCACTTTCAAACTCATTCTATGAGGCCAATATAACCCTGATTCCAAAATCAGGCAAAGGAACAAAAGAAGAAAAAAGAAAATAAATCTTCAGACCAATAACTCTAATGAATGTAGATGCAAAAACTTTCAATAAAATTTTAGCAAATCAAATATTAAAACACATCAAAAAGACTATGCACCACGATCAAGTGGGATTTATCCCAGGGATGCAAGGTTGGTTCAATATACAGAAATCAATACATGTAATTCATCACAATAGACTTAAAGGTAAGAATCATATGATCATCTCAATAAATGCAGAAAAATAATTTGACAAAATATAGCACCCCTTTATGTTTAAAACACTAGAAAAATAGGGATATGAGGAACATATCTCAACATAATAAAGGCCATCTATCTATGCTAAGCCCCAGGTCAAAATCATTCTAAATGAGGAAAATTGAAGGCATCCACTCTAAAAACTGGAATAAGACAGGGATGCCCTCTTTCACCAATTCTATTTCACATAGTTCTTGAACACTGGCCAGAGCACTCAAACAGAAGAAAGAAATTAAAGGGATACACATAGGAGAAGAATAACTCAAATTGGAACTATTTGCTGATGATATGATTCTATACCTAGAAGACCCTAAAAGTTCCAAAAGAAAATTTCTAAAACTAGTCAATTAATTCAGCAAAGTAGCAGGATATAAAATTAACACCTATAAATCAAAGGCATTTCTGTACATCAGTGATAAATCCTCAGAAATGGAAATGAGAAAAACTACCCCATTTACAATAGCCTCAAACAAATAAAATAAAATAAAATAAAATAAAATAAAAAATACTTGGGAATCAACTTAACAAAAGAGGTGAAAGAACTATATAATGGAAATTACAAAACTTTAAAGAAAGAAGTCATAGTGACCTTAGAAGATGGAAAGAAATACCTTGCTCTTGAATAGGCAGAATTAATATTACCAAAATGACCATACTTCCAAAAGCAATATATAGATATAATGCAATTCTGATCAAAATCCCAATGACATCCTTCATAAAAATAGTAAAAGCAATTATGAAATTTACATGGAAAAATAAGAGACTCAGAATAGCTAAAGGAATCCTTATTAGAAAGAGTATAGCAGGAGGTATCAATATATCAGACCTTAAACTATAGTACAGAGCAATAGTAACAAAAATAGTATGGTATTGGCTCCAGAACAGACTGGTAGACCAATGGTACAGAATAGAGGACACAGAGACTAACCCACAAAATTAAAATTATCTTATATTAGACAAAGTTGCCAAAAACCTGTATTGCAGAAAAGATAACCTCTTCAACAAATGGTGCTGGGAAAACTGGAAATTCATATGCAATAAAATGAAATTAAACCCCTATCTCTCACCATGCCCAAAACTCAACTTAAAATGCATCAAGGACTTAGGAATAAAACAAGAGACCCTGTGTCTAATAAAATAAAAAGCAGGCCCTAATTTCCATATTGTGAGATTAGGCCCCAACTTCCTTAATAAGAATCCTATAGCACAAGAATTAAAATCAAGAATCAATAAGTGGAATGGATTCAAACTAAAAAAGCTTCTTCTCAGCAAAAGAAACAATCTGTGAGGTGAATAGAGAGCGTACAACTTGGGAGTAAATCTTTACTCCTCACACATCAGATAGAGCCATAACCAGTAGGGTATACAAATAACTCAATAAGCTAAGCGTCAAAAAACCCAAATAGCCCAATCAATAAATGTGCCAAGAACCTGAACAGACACTTCTCAGAGTATGATATACAATCAATCAACAAATATATGAACAATGTTCATTATCTCTAGCAATTAGATAAATGCAAATCTATGCTACTGTAAAATTTCATCTCACTTCAGTCAGAATGGTGGCTATCAAGAATAGAAATAACAATAAGTGTTGGTGAGGATGTGGGGAAAAAGGCACACTCATACATTGCTCATGGGACTGCAAATTTGTGCAGCCAATCTGGAAAGCTGTATTCCTTGGAAACCTCGGAATGAAACCACCATTTGACCCAAGTATCCCACTCCTCAGTTTATACCCAAAGGACTTAAAAACAGCATACTGCAGGGACAAGGCCACATCAATGTTTGTGGCAGCAGAATTCACAATAGCTAAACTGTGGAACCAACCTCAATGCCCTTTAATAGATGAATGAACAAAAAATGTGGCATATATACACAATGCAATATTACTCAGCAATAACAGAGCATAAAATCATGGCATTTGCAGATAAATGGATAGAGTTAGAGAAGATAATTCTAAGTGAAGTTAGTCAATTCCAATAAACCAAATGCTTATTTTCTTTGATAATGAGGCTGATTCATAATGGGATAGGGAGAGGGAGCATGAGAGGAATAGTCGATCTCTAGATAGGGCAGAGGGGTTGGAGGGGAAGAGAGGGGGCATGGTATTATAAATGATTGTGGAATGTGATAGTCATCATTTTCCAAAGTACATGACAATACAAATTAGTGTGAATATACTTTGTATACAACCAGAGATATGAAATATTGTACTATATATTTTTAAAAAGAATTGTAATGCATTTGCTGTCATATATAAATAAAAAAGATAAAATCAGTAATTGATACATAAAAGATAAAACATATCAAAACTACCACTACATAAAGAAAAAAAAATCATCAAATCTTGAAGGATAAACAAATGGGAGGACATATGGAACAATGAAGTACAAGCTAAGAGGATGGATATGATCAAGGTTCAATGTTTGCATATACGAAAATGTCAAAATGAAGCTCATTCTTTGTATAATTAATATGATTCAAAATAATTTTTAAAATAAAAGAAAAAGAAAACAAAAAATAAATAGTAAATTTATTGAAAATGTCTTTTGGGAGATGCAAATCAGAGTGTTTTTTCACCAAGTCTTACAAAGATTTTTGATTTGTTAAATTATGCACATATTAAATTTTAAGAGATAAAAATACACGTTAAAATTAATAACACATTATGGTTCCAGAATTGTTTCTCCTCAATCCTCTGGTGCTAGGTGTCAAAAGATTTGTCTTTAATTTAGGGGTAAAAGGAAGATATTCTGTTATTTCTGGCATGCTTCTTAATATATCTTTAGTAATCATGGATAGCTCCTAAAAAGTTTATATTTTTCATTTTAATATTTAGTGTCATAACTCTAAAAAGTCAATAGGGTTGAGTGGAAAATAGTAAGATTGGTAGTCTGGCAAACTATGTTATAGTCCCAGTTCTGTAAACATGCTATAACTATGACTCACTTATAACTTTTGGTATTGGAAAAGTAAAATAGAAATAGATTAAGTAATTTTGAAGTCCTCTAAGGTATTTATTGTCATTTCCTGGTAGTAACATTAATAAAGTAGTCAGATGTTGCTTGGAATTAGTAGGTCAATAAGCAATTATTATAAAGTAATTACAAAGTATTATTCTCTTGAATGAGTATTAAAAAAAAAAACCTCTATCCTGAAAATCAAATACAAATGAAGGAAAATACCTTGTTCAGTGCATTATCTCAAATCTGTGACAGTGTCAGATGTTTCCACATTCAAGGTTTCTTCAGTATTTTTTTTTCTTTCATGTAGGCATGTTTCCCAAAGCATATATTCAGCAGATCAGATAAATAGCCAGACCATTTATTTCATTCACTTTTATTCATGAGTTTGCCTATTGAAATTGAATGGTACTTAAGTGATATTTAGTCAACAAACAAAACACCATATACTAACTTAGCTCTGACATAATTTCTTTTGGGATTTCTGAGAGAAATAAATGCATAGAAAGGCAAAGAAAGACAAAGAAATACTTTATTGATTTCTAGGGTTTAGATCCTAAAACTAAATTTTGAACTTAAGTAATTTAGTCTAAACTGAATGGAAAACTCAGCTTTGCTGTTATATACATAGAAGATCTGAATCAAAACCAAGCCACAGGGCTGGGGTTGTAATTCAGTGGTAGAGCACTTGCCTGGCACATGTGAGAAACTGAGTTCAATCCTCAGCACCACATAAAAAAATGAATAAATAAGATAAAGATATTGTGTCCATTTACAACTAAAAAAATATTAAAAATAAAAATAAACAAGTTTCAGACCTTGAGATGTAGCTCAATGTTACAGCATTTGCCTAGCATATGTAAGTCCCTGGGTTTGGTTCCCAGCATAGCCAAATTGAAAACAAAAACAAAGAAAAAAATAAATAAAACAATAACTAAAACCAATCAGTTTCATAACTCATTATGATATAAGGAAATATAAACAAATATCTATCTTACAGTATAATTAAATATTCTGAAGAGAGTCAAAGATTAAAAAATAAAATATTCAATCTAATGTTTAATACCAGGTTGTGACAAAGAGGATTTGTCGGTCAGGTTGTTAGACAAAAGAAAGTCGTTCATAGATATAAAAGAAATGTTTTCAATCTTTTTAAAACATCTTACAGGAGATGTAACTGGAACAAGCCTACACACGTCAGAGATTTTAGTTCCACTGAGCATTTCACTCATCATGTCCCATGTTTTCATAGAAATTGCCTTAATTTAATTTTCTGTATTTTCTTAGCTAGGCTTTTATGTTTCCACATTGGAAGGAATTTATGTTTGTTTTTCAACTATATGCGTAAAACTGCCCAATAACCAAAACCTCACAAGCTACATGAAAATTTCCTATACTTTAATTAGTCACTTACTCACTTTTTCTGTCACATTGAAATATCAGTTTCTCTCTTTTGCTGTGGTCAAACTACTTATCCAATTGTTTTATGTTCATATTTTCATATTAACAGCAAATACAATGTCATCTATTAATTAAATCTCAAAAACAAATGTGAAAGAAAATTATATTTTTTATAATTTTTTAAAAAATTTATGAGTCATGAGGGAATAAAATGACATTAGCATTTATCAAACAAATTGATGTATCTGATTTATTGTGTCTTAATAGCCTAAACTATTTTATGTTAAGAATCTCAGTTCTGATTTCCTTACAATGAATTGAGAATTAGTACTAAAAACATAAGATTTTATTGAGTGTAACTTAATATGGTTCTGCCATTATTTCAAGAGTTTGTGTAGCTCAAATCTGTTGAGAAAACATAATTGTTCATATTTCATAAAAAGAAAGGAATGAAAAAAATTCCAGGATTTTTAAAACAATGAAAATACCTTAAATTTTTAATTTGAAATTAGTTTTCTTTTCATGTTTCAGACATCCCAGTGAACCTCTCTAGAAGATGAATATCTGTGGATTCTGACAGTCTATATCCACAAAATTAATAATACAAGGCAGCATATAAACAAGTGACTTTCTCCACATAATTAAAATTAGCTTCTAAACTTAAATAAGTTTATAGAACTGCCATGAGTACAGAGGAATCATAATATGCATTAAATATACAAACCATTTTAGGCAGTCTTTTCACTGCTGTGACCAAAAGACCTGTTAAAAACAATTTTTGAGAAGGAAAAGTTTATTTGGGAGCTCACAATTTCAGAGATGTTAGTTCATCATGGTGGAGGAGTGTGGTGGAGGAAAGCAGCATAAGACATGACAATCAGAAAGCAGACAGAGAACTCCACTCAACAAAGACAAATATAAGCCTCAAAGACATGCCCCCAATGACCTACTCCCTCCAGCCACACCCTAGCTGCCTAGGGTTAACAACCAGTTACTTCACTCAGCTAGATTATTGTAATGATTAGGTTATGGATCTCATAACCCAATCATTTCATCTCTAAATTTTCTTGCATTGTCTAAACATGAGCTTTTGGGGACACACCACATGTCTGAAGAATACCAACCTATCAAGAAACAAATCATATATATATATATATATATGATTATACATATATATATATGATTATACATATATATATATGATTATACATATATATATATATATATATATATATATATATATATATATATATTCCTTACACAATCATCTGCTAGTAGAGCTATGTTTAAGATTTACTATCACTTGTTGATATTTGTCTTCATAATAGCTGTCATTTTGACAGGAGTGAGATTATATCTTAGAGGGTTTTTTTTATTTGCATTTCTCTAATTGCTAGAGGTGATGAAATTTTTTCATATATTTGTTGATTGATTGTATATCCTCTTCTGAGAAGTGTCTGTTCAGGTACTTGGCCCATTTGTTGATTGGGTTATTTGTTCTTTTGATGCTTAGCTTTTTGAGTTCTTTATATACCCTAGAGATTAGTGCTGTATCTGATATGTGAGGGATAAAAATTTGCTCCCAGTATGTAGGCTCTCTGTTCACCTCACAGATTGTTTCTGTTGCTGAGAAGCAACTTTTAAGTTTGATTCCCTCCCATTTATTGATTCTTGGTTTTAATTTAAATATTTTGTATTTTATTTAGAGACAGGGTCTCATTGAGTTGCTTAATACCTTGCTTTGGCTAAAGCTGGCTTTGAACTCACAATTCTCCTGTCTCAGCCTCCTGAGCTGCTGGAATTACAGGCATGCAACACCCCACCCTGCTAAGATCTAATTTTTAATAGCATATTTCTCTTTTCCTTCACAGTTTGCCTATTTTGTTTTCACGGTAGAACAACAGGGCATGTTCTACTGGAATGTTATGTTTATACCCTAAAGTCATTCAGAAAGTTTGCATCAGAAAGTGGTCTGTCTGCTAATTCCCTGGATAAATAGTTGCCCAGTGTGAGGAGTACAGCTTCCCTGTTTCAATCTTGTTGAACCAAGTGCTCCTATTTCTAATCCAAATGAATGTAACTGTAAGGGATTTTATGAACCATTAAACTCTACTCATAATTTTTTTTTTAAAAGTATTCACAATAAAGGCAGTAGTGATTTATCCAAAGAGTTCAAAATCTAATGTGCTTTGTTTAACCTCCTGAGTGTGTAATACAGAGTTGTAAACATTGGCTTCTGATTCTTGAAATTTGCAGTTGGGGAAGCATAATTGTATACAATGGGGAATTTTGCAAAGTGAATAAAAATGAAAAACACCATATATATATGTATATATATATACATATATATATATATATATATATATATATATATATACATATATATATTTTTTTGAGAGAGAGAGAGAGAGAGAGAGAGAGAGAGAGAGAGAATTTTAATATTTATTTTTTAGTTTTCGGTGGACACAACATCTTTGTTTGTATGTGGTGCTGAGGGTCGAACTCGGGGCCGCACGCATGCCAGGCAAGCACGCTACTGCTTGAGCCACATCCCCAGCCCAAATATATTTATTATCACATAAAATAGGTGCTCTATTAGAACAAATTATTTGTTTCAGCTTGGAAAACAATGCTATATGTTCATGTTTGTTCTTGTTCTGCTATCAAATATTTCTTGTTAAACATATAGTCAATACTCTGAATTGACAATTTGTGGAATAGATAGATGTCTTTACCTTAAGAAGCTTATAAAGTAGTGAGTAAATTTGTGTCTGTGACAGCTAGAAAATAACAATGATTAATTTGACCAAATTTTATTAAATCATAATAGTTATAATCTATTTCTGCCTCTTTGAAAAAAATAATGATAACATTGTTCATTCTATATACAAGAAAGGCTTCATTATTTGAAAAATCTTTAATTCCTTTAATTATAGAAATGCTGACTAATATTTATTCATTTTTATATGTTATGCAATGATTCAACTATTTTTAACACTCTTTATTTTTAGAATGGTTTTACATTTATAGAAACTGTGAGAGTATAGGAGATCATCATATATTTTGCTTATTAAAAACTTATATTAGAAAGATATATGTATTACAAGTAGTGAACAATATTGATATACTCATATTAACAAAAATTGTATAATTTATTTCACATTCCTTAGTTTTTATCTGATTTATTTTATTCTGATCCAGTACCTCATCTAGGTAAATCTAAGTGTAGTTTTTTCCTTTGTTTCTTTTTTTTTGAAGTGTGATATTTATTCATCTTGGTGTCCTATGATATTTTTGAACATTTGGTTTGTTATCTCATACAAGATTGAAAAAAAATGGCCATTTTTGCATCAAACAATTCTTCTGCTCGCTCTTGTTTTTTATTCTGGTATTCTACTGATGTATGAGCATGTTACATATTTTTGTGTTCACACTCCTACTTTATTCTTTTTGTTTTTCAGAGAAATATTTTACATTTTATTTATAACTTATAACTTGGTATTTCAAGGTCGTATTCTCACCCATATTTTAGTCTACATCAAAGGTACTGTATTTCTGTTACATCATTTTTCCTTTTAAATTAAAAATATATTTCACATTTTAATTATGTATTAGAATATTTATTTTTATGCTTATATTATACACCTGATATTGGACGTTTTCTACATTTTTAATTAAACTATTAAGTATATATTTGTTTACATTGTTTGTCTAAAAGTTACAACATCATTGTCATATCTGGGTCTCTTTGTTAATAATTTGCCTCTTAAAATTGTTTTTATTTTAAATTTTTACCCTTTACTATGCCCAGTTAATTTTTTACCCTTTAATACACCCTATTATTATGATTTATTTTATTATGTCGGAGCACGATATGCAGGAATAAAGTTACTGTGGTACCTTGATATCTGTGAAATTAAGGTGTGGGAAGAGAGGAAGCAGTCTTGTATTAAGTACATAGATTTCAGTATTTTATGTGAGACTCTGTATGTTATTGTTTGCACGTTAAGTGTCTTCCACATACTGCTATATAAAAGTGTGCTGATATTAAGACAGTGTAACCTTTGAGAGATGGCCCCTGGTAGGAAGTAAGATCATCATGGGTGTGTCATCAAAGGAAATTCTGGGACTCCTGATTCTGCCTCTCTATCTTTTACTTCTTGACCATGAGTTGGGCAGTTTTACTTTGACACATGTTCCCTTCTATGGTCATGTGACACTACATGCAGAAGACTGAAAATTATGGATTTTCCTGACCATGTATTAGAACCTCTAAAACAATGAGACAAAATACAAATTTTCTTTTTATAAGTCTATTATCTCAAATATTTGTTATAAAAATGGAAAAAAAAATATTACTATTAACTTTGCATTACTGTGATGAAATGACTGGGATAAAAATATTATGAGGAGGAAAAGCTCATTTTGGTTTGCAATTTCACTCAATGGTCATTTGGTCCTGTTTTTTAGTCCTGTGTTGACATGGTAAATCATTGTGGGTACATGAAAACATGTGGTAGAAGATGTTGCTTATCTTACCATCTTTCAATGCACACCCTCAACAATTTAACTTCCACTTGAACTCATATCCCAAAGTTTCTAAGACTTCCCAATAAAGCCACCAGCTTAAGACCATTTCTTCAACACATGGGAATTTGGAGGATATTCAAGATACAAACTTTGGCACAGACTGATAAGAAAATTGGTTTCAAGAATAGACATTTGTTGCTATAACTGAAATTATGTGAGAAGACTTTTCAACTGGTATACTGGAGAAATTTGGAAATTTTTTGAGGAGCAAACTGGAGAAAGCTTGAAATGATTTAAATAGAGCTTAATGGGCAATTCTGGTGGGTGATCAGAAGACCAAAATTCTGATAGAAATGTGGGCAGTTAAGACTATGTTGATGAGGATTCAAATGAAAAATACTTTGAGAACTGGACTATAAATTACCCTTGTTACAGCAAAAATATATGTAAATAAATTTTTTCAATGCCAAGAAACATTGAGGAATGCAGAGCTTAAAGGTGATGGGTTAATTTATCTGGTGGAAGAAAATGCAAAGCAGTATTGCTGAAGCATTGATATTATCTTAATCTGCTTTTACAAACTTACAGAACTGGGAGCAAAGAAGAACAGAGTGAAAAGATTTGAAATATTACAACCTTTAAATAAAAATTCATAAAATGTTTAATAGGCTTTGTAGAATAGAAGTGGAAGGTAGGGGTGGTTATACAGGTAGATATTAACATTGATAAAGTAAAACAGTACTTTTATTGGAAATATAGGAAGAATGTCCTCATAGCAACTCAAAAATATGCAAGGCCACCCTATTACAATATTCAGTTATAAAACTGTAAATTAATTTCAAAGGCTTTTGTTTAAAAAAACAGCACTCTTCCTAGGGTGACTTGTTTTTACAGGTCTCCCTAGGGAATCATTTCCCTTGGAATTTTTTCCCCTGAATTCAAATTATAAGGCATTCATACATTGCTGTTGCCAGGATTCAAGCCTGTTCAGTTATAGCTCTTGCAAGTGGCAAGTACATGGCACAATATATATATATATATATATATATATATATATATATATATATATATATATATATATATATATATCTGTGACCTATTGAAAGTGATGCTACTTTGGCAGCCATGTAGGACAAAAAACATAGGTGGGTCATGGAGGCTTCCAAGATTTAAAAGAAAGCCTTGGAGAGCAGGCACTGTGCATCAGAGTCATAATGAAGACTTTGATAGTGCAATGCATGGAACTGTGAGAGTGAAGCTGAAGGTACATGGGATACATAAGGAAGATAGAGGTGCTCACAATGTGGAATACCTGCCAAGTGAAATTTGACGTATGTCAAACCGTCTTGAGTGAATGCCATTGTGATAGGTAACAGACATGAATGGAAGGAAACTCTAAGGAGATACAGTGCTGGCCCCTACTATATTTCCTCTTCACACATGCAAGCACACTTTCTTTAAAATGAAATCAATTTGACTGAGTTCACCTGGCCCTATTATGACTTAAATTGACAAAATATACTATATTCTTCACTAGACAATCTATTGTCTTTAGAAATATTTCTAGATCCTCCATCCTTATAAGAAGAACACAAGTTATCCTGGATATGGGATTTTAATGACTTTCATACACACAAAAGATTTCAAATTCAGCAAGTCAGGATAACTAAAATCAAAGACACTGATAATAAAACAACAGTAGGAACTTAAAAATGTGATACAATCTTACTGTCACTCAAGAGTTGAGATGTGGGGCTGGGGTTGTAGTTCAGCATCAGAGTGCTTGCCTAGCATGTGTGAGACCCTGGGTTCAATCCTCAGCACTACATATAAATAAATAAAATAAAGGTTTTGTATCCAACTACAACTAAAAAATAAGTATGAAAAAACAAAAGTTGAGATGATGTACCTGGACAGAATTCTTTCTCTAGAAACTTTCCTAAAACACTCAATAAAAATGGGAAACCAAGAGGCCATATTGTCACTCTTTGGGATGACCTCTCTTTCTTGATAGTGTCTTTTTCCCCCTCTTCTCCTCTCCTTTCCCTTCTTATAAACTTTGATATCCTTTGAGAGAGAGAGAGAGAGAGAGAGAGAGAGAGAGAGAGAGAGAGAGAGAATGAATATGAATTTTTTTTGTAGATAGACAAAACACAATGCCTTTATTTTTATGTGGTGCTGAGAATCGAACCTTGGTCCCGCCCATGCTAGGTGAGCGCTCTATTGCTGAGCCACAATCCCAGCCCAATATACTTTTATTAATTCTCTTGGGTTTGCTGAAATTTTTTCATGCAAGAGCATAAGAGCCAAAAACACAATGCAACCTCCTGTAATATATGTGGGTTTTAACCAGCAAGGCCACATGGCAAGAGTACACAAGCACTTGGTAGCCCATATTCAACAACATTGTACCCAGAATACTGAAAAGCAGCTATAAGATGTAATATTTGCCCTTCTGGGTTTTGATGTTTATTTGTTCCAAGCCCTTCTATTTCCCTGTCTCTCCCCTTTAGAAAAGGAACATTTTCCCTGTGCTTGTTCTACCATTATATCTTTTAACTACTTTATATTTTTACAAGCACACACAAATGAATTTGGTTTACCTATTTGAGGAAACTTTTGAGTTGTACTTTTGAGCAATACTGGACCAATTAAGACTTTGGGACTCTGGGAATTGAATTAATGCATTTTTCATTCAGAGATGGACATGAACCTTTGATTGACAAGGGCAGAAACTATAGTTTGTATTTTAAATGTCCCACAAAACTCCATGTGTTAGCGGATTAACCCCCAGGTTTGAACTATTGGGAAGTGGTGAAACCTTGGAGTGGTGGGGCCTAGTGGGAAACACTTAAAACCCTGAGAACATGCTCCATTGGGGATTTTAGGTCTTTTCTCTGGCTCTCTTTCTTTTGTATTCTGGCCTTACATAAGCAGTTTACTTTGACACATGGTCCCAACTGTAGACACCAAACACCTCCACAAGAGCCCTAAAGTGCATGGGTCCACCTGAACATGAATGAGAACATCTAAAACCATGAAGGAAACTAAACCTTTTATAAGTTACTTATCTCAGGTATTTTTTTATAAATAAAAAAATAGACTGACATATTGTTCTTGGACTGGGAATTTCAATATTGTTTCTCAGTTCCTGTTACCCTTATTTATGTGGTTCAAGATGTCTACACTGTGCCATGTTTCCTTTCTCCTCATGAACATCTGTGGAGGATTACATTGGATGTCTTCCATCCCCAGATCAGTTAGGCTTTGATGAAGCTCCAATAGGTTAAGACACATTTTTTCCCCTTTGATTAAGGCCTTGGTAAAAAGAAAAACATTATCTGGCATGTTTTAAAATGCTTCCTTTTTCTTGCCCCTGCTGGGAACACTAGAAGCTTTTCTCTTTGTTATGAGAATTTTTATTGGAGGGAAAACTCAAAAAAAAAATGGGCCCTTCTTTATAATTATCACTTTCTTAGTTTTAAAAAATTAACTCTCATTTTTGTCCACACTGAACCTTCAGTATTTTTTTTTTTTGAATTATAGTTTAAAGTTTTCTACTCTGGTATAATTTTTATGTTGAGTTTTAGTCATAGGGATTTGTGTGTGTGTGTGTGTGTGTGTGTGTGTGTTTATTGTGATTCTTTCTGTCTAACTTTAAGAACATTGATTTGCTCTGTGACCTTTTTGTGATGGATCTGACAGAGTAGTAGAGTTTCATTTTATTGAACTTTTTACTTATTATGATGAAGCAATGATTTCTAAAATCCTTATATGCTGTACAAAAGAATCAAAATTTATTTTGATTTATTTTGACCCTAAATTCTCCAGTTGTCAACTTTGAGTTGGTAGTCTCATATAATTCTAGCATAAGAATTTAAGTATCTACAATGTGAATCTTCAGAAAGAAATTTTCACTGAATTTCCTTTGAAGAATTAGTATTATAAGTAAAAATTCCATCATTCTGTGTATAGGATCTCTCACTTATAATTTCACTAAGGTCTTCACTTATAATTTCATCAATTACAGTGCCAAGTACAATGTTTTTCATTATTTACATAAAATAATATATAATAAGATTGAATACATGAAGATATTTTTTATGTCAGGCACCACGGCACATTCCTGTAATCTCCACTTCTTAGGAGGCTGTGGTGGAAGGATGTCCAGTTCAGTGCCAGCTTAGGCAACTGAACAAGACCCTGTCTCTAAATTCACACAAAAACGGAAAAAGATGGAGATGTAACTTAGTGGTTGAACATCCTGAGTTAAGCACCAGTTTCACACCAAAAAACAAAACAAAACAAATAAACAAAATGTGAATATTTTTTTTGTGACAGTCAATTTTTTAAAATTTAGTTTGCAGGATGATAAATAAATACAATATTGGGGCTGGGTTGTGGCTCAGCGATAGAGTGCTTGATAGCACGTGTGAAGCACTGGGTTCGATCCCAGTACCACATAAAAATAAATTAAAAAATAAAGGTACAATATCTTTATGTCAAACTACAAAGAAAAAATCAATATTTAAACATAATTAATAAATACATTAAAAAACACCTTAAGATCTTGACCCATGTTGTGACAATTTTGTATTTCTGATATCAAAAACTTAGGTTAATACATGCTCCATAGTTATTTCTTGTTCTCCAAATATTTAACATATTTTCACTTAAAAAGGATGTAACTATTACTACAAACTATCAGGAAATCAATACAATGTATTATACTAACAGAAGATAGATCTTTTGGTAAAATTATTCATACTATTGAGAGATAAAGGTATTTTCCAAAAGTTTTTGCATGACTTAGATTTTAGACCATGAGTCAAACTCTCAGGTTAGTTTCATCTGTGTTCTAAAGGGAAAATATACAGCATTTTACTTTTCTTTAGACTTTATAACTTAGTCTACTTTAATGTCAACTGTTATCATCTTTAAACTAAAATCATTTCATGAAGAAAAATTGGATTGCTCTAGCTGAATTATTTGAATATTTCTAATAGTTTCCATATTTGCTTAGCAAGTCAGATTTTGACATAAACTATTATAAAACAGTTTACATTTATCCTATATTATCAAATTTTATTCTATGTTCTTATGCTTACACTAAAGGAATTTTTGATGAAAACTTCAGTGTCAAGTGTCTGTTGATTTAATCATGATACACTCCATTATCTAGGACACTAAAGTACAGTTTTTCTTTTCTTAAGATGGAAAATCCAACAAGCATGATTATAAATGCCTACTTATAGGATTTATATTCCTAAGGAGAGGTAATTTATAATGACTACTTAACCATTTCATATGTATTACTTAATAGAGGAAATATTCAGTCGCATGAACCCAAAGACATGTAGATTGATGGTAATTCTGTTTTATTCTCAGTACTATAATTGATGTTCTGTCTCACTGAATTAAAAGGCTCTGGATATGGAATTTACAACAGGTATATCTGTAGTTAAATTTTCAATTCCAAAGTAATTTAATAGTAAAATTGAAATGAAGTGAATGTTTTATTGTTTGAGCCACTATCTTTATATGGTATATCCATTTTATTTTAAATAAGGTACTTGGGCTAAAGATGGATTAGAAATGATTAATAAATTAAAAAGGAGAATTTTCCTATTGAAATGACTGTGAATATCATCATTTCTCAGATCAGCAACCACCACAATTATTACTGAGTGTGTGACTGTGACCCATAACAAATATTACTGATGATCAGGTAGAAACAATACTAAATTAGTCATATTGCCTCTCTGACACTACTTCAGATAGTATCTGCACAGATATGTCTAGTGGTCTAAGGTTCACGTGAGGCTGATTGACCTCAAGTCAATCATGTAAGCCAAAAAGAATCTTCAATCAATTCATGATTTAGGATTGCATTTTCTCTAGTTTGTGCCTATTGACATATTAAATTTTTCAGATTATAGACTTATTTTTTATTTTCTTTCATTAGCACTCCAGTAGCATGTGGTAGTGAGAATCTTAATGCACAAAAGAAAAAATTTGAATTGTAGAAATTGAAGTGATGTTAATTATTTTTCTGATTACATATAGAAATTTTAAATACAGATAGGTGTCTCTGAAGTTTGGGTTTCCAGCCAGCAGCTGGATTACAATATCCCATTGCTAAAACAGTAAATAAGATAACTGCTGATTCAAAAAAAATTTTTAAAAATTTAAAAAAGATAAACAGGAAGACTAACAAGAGGCTTTCAGTATTGTAATGGCTGCTCTCCAAAATCAAGTCAAATCAACATTGATATGGCCGCATTTTTTTTGGGGGGGGGAGGGGGATGCATAGAAGGTATTGGAGTGCAGCTTTGATGGAAGCAGTGATCAGATGAAACCTACAAATACTGGTTTTTGAAATTCTAAGAAAATTAATAAAATAATTAAATGCACCAATGTCATATAGATAGTGGTTTGGTAAGAGAGGGAATACTCTCTTCCAGTTGGTTAAAAGATTCTTTATGATCTCAAGAAATGCAAGGTCTGCTATCAGGCAAATATGCAGTCTGAGCAGATAGGAAACTTGGAATCTACGTAGCAGACCAACACAGGAGTAGGGTTGTCCTGTACTTCCTTGCAGATTCAGAAGGTGATGTGAAAACAAACAATCATAAATTAGGATCCATTGTCTAGGATTTCTGTGAGGGTGATTAAAAAAAATCCTTGCATTTTTATATCTCTAAGACCCAATGACCAGTATTCTTCACTGGATCACCAGTCACCAATTATGAGAATAAACTGTTCCCAGAAGAATGACAGTAACAAGAATATGCATATACTGGGAGTTCAAGGCTATAAGAGAAGTGGTCTAATGGTACTCCATTATGCCTTTTGCAGGGAGGCAAGTCATGCTCCAACTTGAAATCTGTGGTTTGAGCTTTTTAACAGGAGACAATACTGGTTGTATAGAATCAGGTGGGAGCTGGATCCAGGATTGCAACACATGGAACTGATGGAAAACTTTATACATATATCTTCTCACCTTACTATGGATACACTGGCCAGGCCACCTCATCCATGCTCATTTGCATTAGGAGGATTCACTGCCATGATTTGCGCACATACCATGCCTCCAAGCACATGGACTCAGGCCCTTAGGACGCAGGGTGCAGCAGAGTCTAGATCAGTCCACAGTCTGATATTGAGAGTTGGAAAGCTGCTTCTACAATAGCTACACCCTCCAGGTGCAAAACACAATTATTGATGGAGAATTGAGTTCTTTTTTACACAATTGTCCCTCAACACTCATTGTCAGGAAAGAGGCAAAGAACTCAAGAGTAAAGAATCCCCTAACAGATTTGATTTCTTTGGACTGAATCTGAGGAGAAACAATTGAACTGCATTTGTGTCCCACAAATTCCCACATAATTGAGAGTTTCTAAAATTTTACATCCTGGAAAGAAGTGACTTAATTTTAATGACCTCAGAAAGGAGAAATCTTATAGCTCTTTTGTTATTGTTGTTTCCTTTCACATTTGTTATAAATTGCTTTGTTTTGATTTTTTTTCTTATTTTTATGTTTGTATATACTTAATTCTTAAAGTATTCTTAAAGTATTTAATTTGATTTTTCTTGATCCTTTTTCCTCTTGCATATTTTTATTCCCTTCCATTCACTTTTTTCCTGTCTCCTCATTATTTTTTTTTCTTTTCAGTACTTTCTATTAAATTTTTTCTATTTCAGTATATTTTTTAATGATTAATGCCTATTAGTTCAGCCTTTTCTGTTTTTATTCTTACTTCTCTTCAATTAGTAGAGTTGGAGACATCATTTATAATAAGTTTTCATTAAAAGGAGTAAGCATGAGAAAGAATCAATCTTATTGGAGGAGGAATTAACCAAATAAGAACTATCAATCATTTGATGAAGAAGAAAATGAAAGGAATTAGTAAATGCCTTTCCACAACAATCCTGAATGAAATAGCATTAATTGACCAATCAATCAAAAAACACAGGCACAAGTGTATCAGATTTAAAAAAATGACATATTGCTGTTGCCTACAAGAAACAAAACTCATAAGCAAAGACATACATAGTCTGAAAGTGAAATAATGGAAAATTATAAATAGTCCTCGCCAATAGAGCATAAAAGCTAGTAGGAGTACTTAAACTAACACACACACACACACACACACACACACACACACAAATATTTTAAACCAAAATTAGGCTGAACAGAAAAAGAAAAACCCTGCATATTGGTGCAGTCTACTAAGATGATATTTAAATGAATATAAAATATAAATATATTGTAATACATATTCCACAGGTGCTGGTTCACTGAATTTCATTAAAAAAATGAGACACTACATAGCATAAAAAGATATATAGGCACCAATACAATAATAATGGGTGAATTTCTTATCCCACTCTCATTTACAGGTCATACAGATTGAAAAATCACTTAAAAAGCAACAGAGTGAAATTACACTTTAGATGCAAATCCCTACTGTATCTTCTACCCATGAGCAGTAGAATACTGTTTTTAGCAACTGATGGCACTTTCTCCAAAATAGAGTATAATTGAGGCCATAAAGCATGTCTTAGCAAGTACAAAAAAAGTTAGAATTTTTTTAATCTTATTAGAACAAAATGAAATAAAATATTGAATCAATAGCAAGAGAATCTACAGAATATATATACATATACATGGAGACTGAACAAGTCACTTTTTAATGTTCAGTGGATTTTTAAAGAAATTTGGAGGTCAATTTAAAAATTTCTAAAATCAAATGACAAAGGAAACACATCTGACTAGAATCTGTGGGATGTGACCAGGCAGGTCTAAATGGACAACTTATAGCTATGAGTCTCTTCATTAAAAAATTGGGTCTCAAATAAATAACTTAATGATAAATCTCTAGGTCTTAGAATAAGAGCCAACCATGCTTAAAATCCATAGAGCAGAAAAAACAATAAAATCAGAAGCAACATTAATAAAAAGAGGATAAAATATACAAAGGATCAAAGAATCAAGAAGTTTCTTATTTGAAAAGAAACAAGTTTGCTAATCTTTTAATTAAACTAAACAAACAAAAAAAACCAGAATAAACCTCAGTTACTAAAACTAGAAAAAAATGAATACTACAGCATATATGAATGAATTAGAAAATAGCTAATGACAACTTTGAAATTTTTAAATTTGAATAACTTTTAAAACTTAAAAGAAATGGATACATTTCTAGGCACCTAAAATTTTGAACCAAGAATATATAAAATACATAAAATGTCCAATAAACAGCAATGAGATTGAAACAGTAATATAAAATTATTGAAAAGTGTCCAATAAAATGACAATGATTGATTTTTTTCAGAAATTTAAGGAAGAATTAGCATAAATGCTCCTCAAAGTATTCCCTGAAATATAAAAGAAAAGAGTGAATCTAAACTAATTCTACAAAGCCTGTATCACACTGATATCAAAATCAGAAAAGAGAACAAGGAATACACAGACCAATATTCTTGATCAACATAGATATAGAAATTTCCAAGAAAATATTTGCAAACTAAATTAACAATCCATTAAATAGATCACACACCATGACCAAGGTTGCTTCATTTGAGGAAATCAAGGATGGTTCAATTTTCAAAATCAATATAGGTAATACAGAATATAAATAGAATTAAAGATAAAAATTACATGATCAGCTCAAGAGAAGTTCAAAAGTATTTGATCCTCCCCCCCCAAAAAAAAACCCCTTCATTATAAAAACCCTGAAGTAAGTAACTTGGTATAGGTGTGTAGGTGTTCTGACCATGAAAATAGACAGGGAAGCATTCCCCAGTAAACAAACTTCAGGGGGTAACTGGTGCCCTGATTCCCATAATTGGAATGTCCAGCAATTCCCTGCTGAGGCTATTAAGATAACTATGCTGATGCACTACCTGGTTTACATAGTGACATCCTTTGAAGGAAAGAGGCTCTGTGTTTTCATTAACGTGGACCATATGTCAGTTAGGTAGCACTCAGGATTAAAAGGAATACTGGCAAAAGTGTAGTCATTGGTGGTGGGTAATATGTAACTTTTGGGATTATTAAAGATGATGGCAGAGAGTGATAGAGAGACCTCATTTTGTCTGTCATCCTTCTGTCTGTCTACATGTTCCCTGTGTGTCTGTGTATGTCCTTTGTGTGCCTCCTCCACAAGTCTCCCTGCACAGGTGTTCCTTTACATAGGTGTATCTTGCCTCAACATAAAAATGTCTGTATATGATATACCGAGATCAAACGTCATAGTGAATAGAGAAAATGATAAATCATTCTTTCTAAAATCAGGAAGATTTCAAGTACTCTTATTAAGTACAGTACTTGAAAGTTTGGACAGAAAAATTAGAAAATAAATTGTTTTGAGAAAGGGGAAATAATTGAGAAAGAATTGAGAAAGGGGAAATGATATGAAAGAAAAAGTCAAATTATCAATATTGGAAAATAATATGATCCTATACTTAGAAGACAGAAAGATGCACACAGACAGAAAAAAAGAACAAAACCAAACCAAAAAAACTCCACCAGAAGTCTTTTTTAAAATTTATTATTTTAAAAAATTTTTTAGTTGTTGATGGATCTTTGTTTTATTTATTTACATGTGGTACTGAGACTTGAACTCAGTGCCTCACATATGCTAGGCAAGCACTCTGTCACTAAGTCACAACAACAGCCCCCACCAGAATTCTTTTGCATGTGATAAATTCAGGAAATCAACATTGTTATTCAGCTTTTCATTACTGTGACCAAAGTATCAGACAGTATCTTAAAGGAGAAAAAGTTTATCTTCAATCATGGTTTCAGTGGTCTCAACCCATGGTTAGCCAACTATGCAGTGTTCCAGGTCTCAGGTGAGGCAGAATACCCTAGCAGAAGAGTGTGGCAGAGGAAAACAGCTTAGCTCATGATAGCCAGGAAGTGGGGAAAGAGTGAAGAGCCAGAGATAAAACATAAACCCTAAGGGATGCCTCCAGTTACTTATTTTCTCTAGTCACATTCTAGCTGCCTATATTTATCACCCAGTTTGCCCATTCAAATTATTAACCCATCAAATGTAATAATCCACTAATTAGTATATAACTCTCATAATCTAATTATATCACCTATGAACATTCCTACATTAACACAGGGGCTGTTGGGGAACAACTAATAACCAATGCATAATAAGCAGAATACAAAGTTAATACACACACAAAAAGAAAATCAATAGTTTTTCTATACACCAGTAATAATCACCCTGAGAAAGGAATCTGGAAAATGATCACACATACTTTCAAAATTAAAATAATAATAATAATAATACAAATAAATGCAACCAAGAAAGTAAAAGAGTAGAAAGCATAGAACACTGAAGAAATTTAAGAATACACTTGAAGAGTAAAAAACTTCCTATTCTCATGAATCAGCAGAATTAATATCATTAAAATGGCCATATTACCAAATATCATCTATATATTCAATGCAATCTCCTTTAAAATAACAATGACATTTTCACAGAACTAGAAAGAAAAATTCTAAAATTAAGATAGAAAAACAAGAAACCCAAAAGGCTGAGAATAATCATGAGCAAAAATAGCAATATA
Source organism: Callospermophilus lateralis (assembly GCF_048772815.1). Lineage (NCBI taxonomy): Eukaryota > Metazoa > Chordata > Mammalia > Rodentia > Sciuridae > Callospermophilus > Callospermophilus lateralis. Next base: position 79,632,832 of record NC_135325.1, on the reverse strand, counting down.
GGATGTTTCACAATACAGAATTTCAAAATATAAGCTATAGTAACAAAATCAGCACACTATTGATATAAAAATAGATGAACAGACCAGTGTAATTAAATAGAGAACACAGTAATAAAGCCATGTATCTAAAGGCATCTGATACTTTTCTCTGGTTTTTCTCTTTTTTTTGGGGGGGGTTAGTTTTTGTTTTAGTACTGGAGATTGAACTCAGGGGCACTGAGCCACATTCACAGCCCTATTTTATATTTTATTTAGACATAGGGTAAGGCATCTGAATTTTTATATAGGTTTCAAAAACCTATGTTGTATAGCCTCTTTATCAAATGTTTCTGGGGAAACTGGATATTCGTATGTAAAAAACTGAATCTCAATTCCCTATCATTCACCCTGTACAAAAGTGAATTAAAAATGGATCAGGATATAGGCATAGAAAATGGTTTCCTCAATAGGACTCCCATAGATCAAAAATTATAGTAAGAATTGACAAATGGGATGACATCAAATCACAAATGTTCTGTACAGTAAAGGAAATAATCAACAGAATAAAGAGTAGCATATAGAATAGGAGAAAGTGTTTGCCAGCTACCCCTCTGACAGAGAATTCATATCCAGAATGTACAAAAACTAAAAACAATGCCAAAAAAGCATCACAAAAACCCAGTGAATGCATGACAAATGAATTTAAGAACTATTTCAAAAACAGAAAATCAAAAAGAAAGAGCACATAGGAAATAATTATATCAAAAAACTCCAACAACTTTGGCCATCAGGGAACTGCAAATCAAAAATACATTTAGATTTCATCTCAATCCAGACAGAATGGACATAATCAAGAATATAAATGACAGTTAAGCAAAAGTTAGTGGTGTGTGCTTGTAAAAATCTAAAGTAAAAGATATAATGGTAGAACAAGCACAGGGAAAGTGTTCCTATTCCAAAGGGGAGAAAGAGGGAAATGGAAAGAAGGGTTTGAAACAAAGAAAGACCAAAACCCAGCATGGCAAATATTAAATCTTGTAGCTGCTGGTGAGAATGTGGGGAAGAATGACCATTAGTATAGTAAATATGGAAATCAGATGGAGACTCATCATATCATCTAGCTACACCATTTCTAAATATTTATTGAAGAAAATAAATTCAGAATCATTCTTGGTGCCTGTCAATAATTAAACGGATAAATAAAATTCAGCATGTATACACAGTGAAGTATTATTAAACAATGAAGTAGAATGAAATTATGTTATTTGTAGGAAAACAAATTGAACTATACATACATAATCATACTAAGTGAGATAAGTAAGATTCAGAAAATATCTTTTGTACACTCCACATACAAGAGAAAACATGATGACTATACATGTGTGGTTTTATTTCTCTGCTCTCTATTCCATTGGTCTACTTATCTGTTTTTAATGCCAGTACCATGCTGTTTTGTTACTATGGCTATGTAGTATAATCTAAAATTGGGTATTGTGATACATCCTGTACTGCTATTTTGCTTATTATTTTTTGGTCATTTGTTTTCTGTGTGTAGAAAGGAGACTATTAGCAAGAAATCTAGAAATAAAAATCAAGAACAACTTTTCACCAATTCTAAAGGAACTAGAAACCAAGACTAAAAAACAAAACATAATGTTAAGAAGGAAAGAAATAAGTGACAGAACAGAAATAAATGGACACTAAAAATAAAAAAAAAATTTTTTTGAAGATAAGAGTTTATTTTAGAACTCATGGTTTCAGAGGTCTTAGTCCACATACAACAGGCTACAGTACTCAGGGTTCAAGGTGAGGCAGGACATGGAGGAACTGTGAGCCTGAGGGAAGCTGCTTGCATCATACATGATCAGAAAGCACAGTCACTCCACTCTTCTGTACAAATATATACACCAAAGCGACCCCCTAATCCCACCTCCTCCAGACACACCCTATCACTTCAGTTACCACTCAGTTAATCCATATCAGAAGATTAAATAACTGACTGGGTTAAGACTCTTACAACCCAATTAAAAATGCAAAAATTAACATACAAAAAAGAGCTGTTTTTTTTTAAACATGAACAAAATAGATTAAACATTAGCTATACTAACTATGTAAGGAGAAGTAAGACTCAAATATAATCAGAAATAAAAGTGAGATACTATAAAAGACACGGACAGGATGGCAGAACTCCCATAGTCAGATAGGATAAGAACCTTGGAGAAAGAAAAGAAGCAATAGGACCATGTCATCCTAGAGAAGGAGACATTATGCCTGGGTAACATCTTTTCATTGTCTCTGGCATCTTCAACTATAATGTCTCCTCCCTAATTATAACAGTCTGTCACTGCTGCCGGCATTTCAATGAAAATGGCTCTTTCTTAGTTACTCCTATCCCTACCCCTAGCAATGACTGACCACCAAATCTAATCTGAAGTTCTTCCTCTCCCCAACAGACATGACAAACCACAGGTTGATCTGTCCTCTAAATTTTGTAACTAAAGAATTAAATTTATGTACTTCTGATTGATTTATTAATATCAGAGCTTAAAGAGCTTGGTAGGTCCATGCTAACATTTCCTACCCCACCAGTAACTTGTCTGGGCCATCAGATACACCTTTAAAAATCCCTAGAAAACACATCAGTTGTCATCACCCTTGGAATCCCTTCCTCTTTGGGGGCTCTGCTTTCTTTACATTGCTATAATAAATCCTGTTAGTTTTCTTTCACCCTTGTGTTTGTGGATTTCATTCTTCAAATTGGTGAAACAAAAACCAAACTGACTTTCATGCTCCATGTTACAATATCACAGAAATACAAAAAATCATTAGAAATTATTATGAGTAACCATATGCCAACAAATTTGATTACCTAGAAAACATAGACATATTTGTAAATATATTCACCTTACCAAGATTTAATCATGAAGAAATAGAAAACCTACATATGTAACAAAAAGAATAACAAGGGCAGATTTAGAATGTTTCCCATCAAAGAAAAGCCCAAGATCTATGGGTTTGCTAATGAGTTGTATCAAACTTTTTTAAAAATAACTATCACCAACTCTCCCTAACTTACTAAGAAATTAGAACAGGGGATTCTTCCTTAACAAATTCTAGGTGAACAGCATTACACTGTCACTTGTTTTATATTTATTTTTCTTTGATGACATGAAACTTTTATCCTATTATTTTGGACTGGGTATATAAAGGATACCACTGTTCTTTGACCTGATCTTCCAGAACATAATTTCTATAACAAAACATTAAAAAACATTGAAAAGGCCAACAACTCATTCTTTCTAGAATAAAACTATGTCCCAGAATGGGAACTTAGTTAAGAAGGAACCCCTGTCTTCTTAAATGCCCACCCTATTTGCAGAGCTTCCTAACACCAAATTGGGAGACAGGTAATAGAAAGGCCCATGGCTCCACTGCCACCAACTCATTTGCTCTGATGGATATTTATGTTTCTTGAATTAATATTTCTCTGTTTGTTCTATACATTTATAAAAATTTTCAGATAATTTTTAAAAATTTAGAATATTTTTTAGTGCTTTGTTGTTGTTTGTATTAGTAGTGTTTTCAGAGATCCCTACTTGGTTAATACAGGATTTTCATATGATAATTCTTCAAAAGGTATTGACAAGAGAATTTTGAACTTCAAAAGTCACCAAACAGGGTAAATTTTAAATAGTCCTTTGTATATGAATCATAGTAATAAACATGATTTTCTTATATTGAATTTCTCAAAGAAAAATGCTGTATTTTAAAAATTTGGGTTCCATTTTGAGCTTTTTTTGTCAGAACTGGATAATAGAAATTGCCTTTCCCATACTAGATTCTCCATCCAATCTACTCACCTTTATTTGTATATAACTAAGACTTACTCCATTCTAAATAGTGATTAAACATGTCTAATATAAAATACTCTTAATTTTAAAATTGGGAATTTTAAGACCATCATAAGGGGAGAGCATTTATTGTATTAGATTCTTGCCAACTTTTTAAAAATGTTGCTCCTCCTAGTATAATACAATATAATAAGTTGTATATAAAATTTCTACTTTCCAGGAAGTGAGTATACGTCAGAAAACAATGAAATATGCAAACTTTTATGCTATCAATTTAAAGATGTATTTTTTTCTTTTTATTTATTTCTTATTAAAATTCAGTGCTTCCCAAAGAAACCTTTTATAAAATCAGTGATTCATCATTACAATATTGTAACCATGGTTATCCTTACCTTTGGGTGCTCTGGGAAAGATAAAAGGAACGTTCAGACAAATGGATATGCAAACAAGTGAAAATCTGTGTCACACAGAAGGTTCATCAAAGAAATAAACTGTTTAAAACTTGTGGGGAAAGAATGTTTTGTATATTTTCAGTGAATCTTAATCTGCAGATATTAATATTAAAATGGAAATATATATTGTTATATAAACAGCTATAGTTGTCTAAAACAGATTACTAATTATGACTATTTTGAATTATTTGTTTTAGAGGAACTGAGGAATATATTGCCAAGGCAATTGATGTTTTTGCCTTACTCCTGATTACTCCTGATTATTATTATTTAATCTTTCCCTCACTTTTTACTGTAAAATAAATATGATATTTTGTCCTATATCTGCCTTGACTTACTGGTGCATACAATTAACAGGGATTTCTAAAGTCAGAAGCAGATAATTAAATTAGTTTGGTGATTTATACATGAATAAGTACTTAGATATGAGAATTGGAGGGAAGAGGGAAGGACAAATTTTCCAAGGAAATGAAGGATCCAAGCACAGATACTCTTAAAAGGATAAGATAAAATTTTGTTTTTAGTTAACGGTTTATTAATGTTTAGTTTTAAATCACCAGAACCACTCTTGGGAAATAAGTATCTCACTAATACAATGTACACAATGCCAAACTCTGATATTCCTTCCATAATAGGGGTTGCATAGATCAAAAACAAGAGTAAATAGTTTGCAGTGTGCTTAAAAAAATGGAAATATATGTCTTAAGTTATAGGGAGGCAATCAAATGTTTGGTGGTGCTTCTCTTTACACTGAGAAAAAAATTGGATAAAGTCTTTGGCCTACTTTTACAAAATGGCATTTTAGCTAGTGATGTTCTCAGTGTAGGCACGATTACATCATCTCCCCATTATTAGTAAACTAAGAGAGTATTTAAAGGATAAATGTTTCTCATTCTTTTGAGAGTAAAATAAAATGAGTTCACATGCTTTCTTGAGAAAAGCCTAAGAATAAATGCATTCAGGAAAATACATCTAGTGACAGAAGAAATGTTCCATGTTGATATTATTAACTTGATGAGGAAATAAAAAAGTAAAGGACAAACTCAGTTTACTTTTAATGCTTCATATCTAGGTAAGTAGAAAAGTCTATTCTAGTTGTCTGGATCTTCACCCTTCTCTAAACATATTCTCTTGTTTCATATCTCCAGATCTTTGTGCTATCTTTTTTATCATATATTAAATATTTTTCAACATTATTGTGCATTCATTCAGTCATTTATATATAAATATGTTAATTTTGCACATATTAATTTTTTATATTATAGGCTGGAATAAAATTCTGTAGTTATAGAATATACCAATTTTTTGAAAATCCCTCCCCTTTCATAAAGTCAATTCAAATTAAGGAACTTCTCACACACTGAAAAAACTAATAATTGATATCACATTGGCTTGTTCATATTAATCTCTATGAAGCCTATGGGAAGGTCAAATTGCATCTGTTTCATCATTTATCCTGTAGTATATATTGAAGTTATTTGTTCTAATAGGTACTTAAAAGATATACATCTTAAATAGAATTGCAGACTCAAAAATATCAGATACATCTGGGTATATCATGTGTGTCATGTTTGACCTTAGAACTCTGTAACTGTCTCTTATCCTTAATTGAAGAATCAAGTACTGGTAATTTAAAGGGTGCAAATTAGATTAGAGGCATTTAGGAACATATCAAAATTAACCTCACTGCTATGTGTAATAAAACATTTAAAAAATAAAGACTTATAACATTATTAGAATTGCAGTAATGCTAATGGTATTTTATGTATCATATTGGAGACTACATTTCTGTAAAAGTCTGAATTCATCAAAGTAAATTTTGTCAACTGCATACTTCAGGCCCTTCTGTCACCTGCTAAAAAGTTAATCTTTAACCTCAGGATATAAACACAGTTCCTTATTTGTTGAAGTGGTAACTTCTTCATCAAAGATAGTTTTTGCATTGCAACTAATTAATTTACTGAGAAAAAATATGGCTTTTACTAATTTATTTATTTTTGAAAATTTTATGGGTGAATAACTATATTACTGGTTCCCAATGTTTACCTTAAATTAGAGTAGTTAAAGGAAATTTTTATTTTAAAATGGGCTATCTAATCTCCATTGAAAATATGAATCTATATTACCATTTTCAGGTCATTTATTTGAGGCACAGCAATCAAAAGTTGATAGGTAGATATAGAAGATGTAGTGAGTATTAATGAGCATTGTTTTTGGCCTATCCAACATTTATTTCCTTCTCTTGGTAATTGCACCTGCATTTTATTTTCAGGATCTTCCATTCTAAGTCAATGCATTTAGTTATTCCTGACTTCTTCCTGATTTATATGCATCCTAAGCATGATTTAACAGCTGCATTTGTGGTAGGCATAGTGATTCATTCAGAATCAGATTATACCTAAGAACTCAGCATAGTCAAAGTCCTCTGTGAGATGTTTTTGTAGCCCCTTGAGAAAAGCACTCTGGATCTAGTGATTGGTAAATTATAATTGAATAAAATTCTTTGACACTACGTTGTGGGGGGATATTCTTGAAGATGATGAGAAAAACCCAAAAGACTGAAAAGTTTATATTGCTGACAACCTTTGAGCTCTTGTATCATGGCATGCAAAAAGTTAGACATGTTGTGTAAGAAATCCTCAATTGTTCCCTTTAGATGCAATACCCTCCTTTTTTCCAGTCTATTTTATACCCTGAAAGAGTGACAGTATAGACAATATTAAAGTGATTCCTTGCTTTTTGGATTTACTATGTGCTCAGCTACTGAAATTAAAAACAGGAAATTGAAAGAAGATAAAATTGAAATAAATCTTCCAAGTTTATTAATTACTAGGTTACTATTTGTTCTTTGAACTAATTCTTCTACCAAAGTTTACAGTTTGACAAAATATCCCTGCAAACAGGTATCCAAAGTATCTATTAGTAATTCTTAACTCCCATACATCCACCATGAAGTCTAATGATAATAATTGCTTTCTGCTATTGATTTCCTATAAGTATTACTCTGTACTCTATGGGTTTCCTTAAACTCTAATCTACCTAAACAATCTTTGAAAGTAGACTTCATGAAGCTACCCTTAAAATAAAATAAATACTTAAAACAAAAACAGTTGTTTCTTTGGAAGCACTGGACTCTGGAGCATTAGTCTAACATAAAGGTAGTAGTTTTTACTTGTATTAATATTCCTGGAGAAAATATCATATTAAATGGCAAATGTCTTTTCTGAATGTATCTTGAGACATTCTGTATAAAGATTTTTAATAGCCAAAGAAAATAAGCCAATATTTACTAAGAAAAACAAATTAACTATCATTACTAAAAATACATTAATATATATTAATCCAGTGGTTTGTTTCATGTTTAAAGGGAAAAAAATGAAAGAATACTTATTCCTATATTTCCTACCTCCAAGATAGGACCTTGGTCTGAAAAGAATGATATAAATCCATTTTGGTGAATCCTTTGCCAAAAACATGCAAACTAATGTTTTCATAGTAAGTCCTGCAAATAATTGTCAGCTTTATTAAGACATGCTATGTCTGCTAGTGGAAGTGTTTTCCCCTTCAGTGAGACTAGGTTTCCCACTGAAAGTTAAATGTATTTTCACAGGATACTATTACCTTATAAATTTTGGATAATATGCTAAGAATTAACTGCAGTTTGCTTGTTTATGAAAGGAACAAGTTTTACTAACCAGCTACTTGAAAAATGTAAGACTATAGAATTGACTTAAATATAATTTAAATGTTATCTCCCAATTTTAAACTTTTATAAATTAATATTCAACAAATTTCAATTGATTGCTTATGAATAAAAGGGACTGACAAAATTTCACAATGCATTGTATTACCATAAAGATAGCAAGAGAATTTTCAGTCATTATTTACAAATATATATTTTCAGAAGGTATTAATGTACTCATAATATCATGACATGTTTAGATATCTGTTTAGGTAATGCTACAGTTTGGATGTGTTTTTTCCCCCAGTGGTTTGTGTTTTGGAAGAGTGGTCCCCAATGTGGTGGTATTAGGTGATATAATCTTTAAAAGAAATGAAGTGACTGGGTTATTGTCATCAGTGCTCTCATGAAGGATAAAGTAGTCTTTCTGAGACTTCAGGTAATTCCAACCAAAGTGGGTTTTACAAAACAGTAAGACTAGCCCATAGTCTGTCTTAAGCTTTCTATCTTGTCCTATAATTTCTCTGTCTTTGTCTCTCTTTTATCTCTCTCTGCACTTTCATCATAATGCCATACATTATAATGTTATATAGCCAAGAGAGGCCCTCACTAGAAGCCAAACTGATAAGGCTTTTTGATCTTGGACTTCCAGCCACCAAGAGTGTGAGTGAAATAAATTTTAAATATCTAGTTCTGATTCCCATCCCTGTTCTTCTTTACTGCCCCCCCCAAATAGCAGATGACCCACTACTACAGGTCCTGGAGGACTTCTGTCCCTCATCTCAGCCTCTTACCCAACCCCCAAATCCCTGCTACCCATATTCCATATTTTTACCTCCTGCCATACAATCTAAAACTCTTCCTCTGAAACACGTTTCCCCTTCAGGAGGTGGCAGGGCCTGAAGAAATAGTCTGAGTCCATGTTTGCTTTTCTATGACAGATATGTCCCAAATTGAGGACAGATTAAGTTCATTCTCTGGGAACCCCACTAAATTTGAAAAGGAATTCTTATGTCTAACTCAGGGCTAACATCTCACCTGGGTGGGCATTTACTAAATCCTCACTTCCACCCTAACCCTTGATGATTATGCCTGCATTTGGCAAGTAGCAACGGAATATGCCTACCTTCTCCATAAATAAAACCCTCACGCCAATCCCATGGCATCTACTGCTCTCCCCACAGCTGAACCCAATTGGACATACCAGGCCCAAAACCCAGGAATTACTCAACTCCAAAACATGCCTCCTTTAAGGCATGACAAAAAGTTATCATACTCAAGTTAATTATGACAAAATCAAGAAAATCACTCAAGGCCCTGATGAAAATCCCACCTTGTTTTTTGCTCAACTTACTGAGGCCATCACCAAATATACTACTCTGGATTCCAATACTCCCACCAGTAGTCTCTTCCTCCATGTTCAGTTTACTAGTGGTTCTGCTCCCAATATCTGTAAAAAACTTAGGTAGCTAGAGAAAGGTCCTGAAACCCCTCAGTAGCAACTTCTGGATGCTGCATTCAATGCTTTTAATAACTGGGAGGATGAAGCCAAAAAGGAAAAAAAAAAAAAAAACACCTCAAAGCAAAATATCAGCTTCAGCCCTTCATCAATCTAAACATCCTCAATCTTCCTGGACTCACCTAAATAACAGAACTATGCATAAAAAATGCCCTTCCTGGAGTTGACTTTTTGTGTGACCAAAATGGCCATTGGGCAAAAGTTTGCTGAAAAGTGAGACCCCTTCTAAGCCTTGTCTTAACCCCTAGACAATGGGGAACTGGAAGATGGAAACTGTCCCCAGGGGAGATCACACCTTCCCTCTTTCCAGCCCAATTCTCCTCAAATGTTGGAATAACTTTCAGTTGCATCTAACAGCTATGAGCAGCTTGGAGTGCTTGAAGAATCTACACTTGTTCAGGCCTGACAGGAATACCTGCAAGATAGGATGCTCTGCTCTAGCGAGCTGTTAGTGAAACCACATCCTTAGCACTTTTGCTTAGCATTGCCAAGCTGGCAGGCCAGGAAACTGATAGCCAGGAGCTTCAGGGCATGGAAACCCTAACTTAGAAAGCCCCCTCCCCTAAGGACAAAGACCCTTCCTGATGATAGCAATATTTAGAGCGTCCACATAGGCATAAAATTATTGTCTTGTGGTATTATCTTGCTTATGTATGATTGACGGACACTCCCCCCACCCTATAACAACTGTAGGCATTCTAAAAATAAACTGAGCTACTGGATGTTGACTGAGGTGTGTCACCAGCCAGTTTTCTCACAAGCTCCCTGTGTCTGTGTGTTGACTCCGCGTCTCTACCTCCCATGACTGAGATAGCCGAGTGACTAATTGACCACATCAGTGACCAGAACGACAGCACTCAAACCCACTTCACTCAATTTCTAAAATGAAGGGGCCCCAAATCCCTTGTTCCTATCATTTCAAATGATATATCTGAGGATCCCAGTGTTAATGGGATGGTGAAAGGCCATCCTATTGCTTTTGTGTTAGACACTAGAGCAACCCTTTCCTCTCTAAATGTATGGAATGGACCTATTTTAAAACAAGTACTCCTATTATGGTAGTCTCTGGGACCCTTGTATATCCCATAAGGACACATTTCAACCTTTGTACATTTGTACACCTCTCATTACCTCACTCTTTTATTATCATGTCAAATTAACAGCCTCCATAATCATTCCCACTTTACAATCTGCTACCATATTTTTAGTGCATTCCAGTCCTGACCTAGTCCCCACATACTCTAATCCTTCTGATCATACCTTAGTAGCTGGAGTCAACCTTATAATTTGGAATACCTCTTAACCCCAAATCACTAAACACCACTCCCCTATCCAAATCCAGTTGAAAAATTCCACTCATTGCTTTACCCTTTCTCAATACCCTTTAGCTTCCTTTACTCTCAAATGTCTATGGCCCATTATTTCTCATTTAGTACAGAACCATTTCCTCACAACAAATCACAACCTTCCTCCACAATTCACCCATTCTCAGCATCAAGAAATCTAATAGTCAATCTCACCTAGTACTTTGATCTGAAAAATCAATGAAAAAATTATCCCAACTTACCCTGAAGTACTCGATCCCTACACTCTTCTTTCTCATATAACATCATCTACTAGCCATTTTTTCAGTATTGTACCTAAAGGATGCTTTATTTATCATTCCTCTCCATCCCACCTCATGTTTTCTTTTTTGCCTTTACCTGAACTGACCCTGACACCAATTTTTCTCAGGACCTGGACTATCCTCCCATAAGGCTTCCAAAATAACCACCATTACTTTGGCCAAGCTCTTCAACAGAATCTGGCCACCCTGAATTTGTCCCTGAGTCACCCCATGCAATATGTAGATTATGTAGATGATCTCCTGCTCTCTAGCCCCTCACCAGAGCTTTCACAACATCATACTACAATTCTTCTCGATTCCTTAGCCTCCTGGGTATACTGTGTTTCTCAGTCTGAAGCCGAACTTTGCTCACCCCAGGTGCAATACCTGGGTTTCCTTCTAACTCCATAACCCATACAATACCTCCAGATAGACTTCATGCATTGAAGAGTATCCCATTCCCATCCTCTAAGAGAGACCTGGTTTCCCTTCTAGGTCTTTTAAAATGCATTCATATTTGGATCCCTAATTTGGGGATATTCATATTTGGATCCCTAATTTTTCTCTTATAGCTAATCCCCTATATGAAGCTTCTAAAGGGATCCTGATTGAGCCCCTATGCTCACCCATCTCCAACTCTTCCACCGTATCAACTCTTCAAAAATCACTCCTTAACACCTCTGTTCTCCATTTACCCAATCACTCAAAACCTTTTACTCTCTCTCTACAACTCAGAACACAGCCAAGACCTAGAGGGTTCTCTATCAAAAGGCCAGAGATACTCCCCAGCCCTCTGCCTTTCTATACAAACAATAAGACCCTGTATATCAGGGCTGGCCCCATTGCTTGAAGATTCTGGCCACTGCAGCCCTTCTAATTCTGGGAGCCCACATATTTGCCCTTTACCAACCCCTAACTGTTTTAACCACTCACTCCCTCTCTGACCTCCTTAGTCACTGCTCATTCCTCCCTCTTTCCCCAGAGAGAATTCAACTCTTGTAGGCACACCTTCTAGATCCCCTCATGACCCTCTGTCAGGACTTCAATTAACTCAGCCAGCCTCCTCCCCAGGTCAAATTCCTTATCAACTTGTACTTGTATCTTCCACTTGTATTCTGAGATCCTGGACCTTCTTAGTAGTCCTTTCCTGCACATCACTGACCAGGCTCTTCCCAACACTCCAGATTTGTTCATAGATGTTTTCAAAAACAACCTCCCTACCTGGTAGGATATGCCATAGTTCAAGGCACACTAGCAGAAAATTTTCTTTTCATTTCAACAAAATTATTGAGATCTCCTCTTTGCCATCTTGTACCACCTCCCAGTAATCTGAACCCATAGCCCTCACCTTAGCTATTCTGCTGGTCAAGAACAAATCAGTAAATATATTCACTGATTCTAAATATTTTTATAACATCGTATGTTCTAACATCCTGATATGGAGGGTATGAGGTTTCCTCACCAAAAAAGAGACCCCAGTTCTTAATGCTGAATTTATAAAACACTTGATATAAATGACCCTTTTACCTTCCAGGGCGGTCATTATACATTGCAAAGGAGATCAAATCAACAAACTATACCTCTTCTTAGATAATAATTAGGCCAACCAAATGGCAAAGCAAGCCATTCTCACTGTACAAAGAGACATCCCCTATAAAACCTGCTGATCCTATTGTTAGCAAGATATGATCAAGCTGTGTGCAAACTTCACAGATGAGCAGAACCTTTATTCTATGGTGGAGTAATGCCTCTGGTGAACCCACTTTCCTAGTGAAAAATGAGCCAATGGCCAAAGGAGGAGTCCATGCTTATACATGTTACACTGAGAGGTAACTTAATTATTGGCAGGGCATATAAGTTTGGGTACTCAGGAAAGAAGTTTGTAAGCATTTGAAATTTGATTTTACTAGGCAATATTTTTACTTGTGGAAGAATGGAAAGTCTGGTGTCAGGAATCCTTGATTATCTATTTCCCTTCAGGGTCTGATTGTACTGTCACTGGGAAAGGATATGTTTGGCTTCTTCCCAGAGACTGCTATTTTAGGACTGTTGGATATCTCCTTCCAGGGATTGTCTTGTCATTGGGTAATGTTGTTTTTTTATTTCTCCCCCACTCAGGGATTATCCTGTCACTGGAAAAGGATGTATTGAGAAAGGATCAATGTTAACAATGTGTTCTTCTTCCTCACTTCTTCTTCCTAGGTCACACTATTTGGGGGTTTGTCATTTTCCATATCTTACACCTATACCTTTTTCTACCAGAATTCAGCTCCAACTCTCCCCCAAGGAAATCCAATCCCTCCTGTCCTAGTTATATAATCTTTTACACCCTGATCTCAGAGCACTCCAAGCATTTATAAAGACCTCCCTATAATTATCTTCATCTGACCTTCAATTCCTCCAAACATCTCCCAGTCATACTCTATTTGCCTCACAGTTAATCACAATTCTAACATTAGACACCCCCTTTTCCTATCAGGCTAATGGGGCCATCCTGGCCATGGATTGGCAGACTGATTTTACTCAAATCCCTCCTATAAGAAAAATCAAATACCTCTTTGTCTAAGTAGACATCTTTACTTGTTGGGTGGAGGCTGTCCCAACAATTATTAAAAGAGTCTCCAACTTCACCAACCTCATCTTCCAGAAAATCATTCAACATTTTGACTTAACCTCTTCCTTCTAGTCAGACAATGGACCTGAATTCACTTCTTTCATAATCCAGGAATTGGCAAAATATTTACAAATTAAATTGAATTTTCACATCCCTTATGATCCCCAATCATCTGGAAAGGTAGGAAAAACTAATAAGATCTTAAAAGCGATCCTAGCCAAGTTATCCATAGAAACTCATTTACACTGGATCAAATTACTCCCTCTAGCTCTCCTCTGAATCCATGCTTTCCATGCAAAACTCCTTGTAATCAGCCCCTTTGAGCTCTTTATGGAGGACCTTTACTTCCTCCCACTGTCCATCGAGCACCTCTAATTATTCCCCTCTCCTTACAAACATCTCTTCTTGACCATCTAAGGGCCACCCTATGAAAATATGCTCACTCTACCCTGTCCCAAACCCAACTTTAAAAATACATTAGCCTCATCACCACCATGACCTTAGTATATAATCTCCCCACTTTTCCTTCTGTTCCTCTACAAGAAAAATTGAAATGTCCTTTTAAGGTCATTTGAACACTCCTACTACTGACAAACTGGAAGATCAACCCTCTTGGGTTCACCTAAGCAATTTAAAACTCTTATCAATCTGTTCCCACAGGTCCCACCTCATTACTGGTCACCTGCTCTCTGGCAATTCCTGAAGAAAAACCTGACTCTTATACCTAGTTTTCCCAATATCACTTTTCCATGCTCCTTTTCAGAACTTCTTTGAAACACTGAGGGACAAACTGCATATATCATATTTTTTAACCTCTTAGTTTTTTTTTCTCCTCCAAAATATTAGAACTTATATGGGAACTCTGACTCCCAGGAACTTTCATTGAGAAAACCCTCAACCAATTTTTTTTTCTGTGTCTCATATGTACTATCTTTGACACCTCCAACAGCTACACTGGATGTCAACAAAATCTACATGTCAAAATATAATGGCTAAGATCTAGCTCCTCCTGCTAGGGTTCCTACTCAATTTCCCCTTCATCCTACCAGGGGATACACCTTGAATCCATTGTATTTCCAGACGAAAAAACACATATACCTATCAACAACAACACCAAAAAACTGTTATGTAGGTACGTACAACTGCACTCTCTGTTCCCATAAAAATAAGCAATACTGTGGGTCAGAATAAAGAAAATAATCCAGGATATATATGTAAGGGTCACCCAGTACAATGGATTTGTTGGACCAATTGCACTAATGTTGTTATGTCTGGGGGGGGGGTGTCCAAGACTAGGCTCTACAGACAGTTCTCAAATCCCAGATACCACAGATAATACAAAATCCTTTCTGCCATACCAGAGCTCCCTCGTGCCTCCTCATTCAGATAAGACCATATACCTTGGACCTTCAACTTAGTCTACTATTTAACTTAACAGAGCAACTCCTAAATCACACCAATCCACACTTATCCCAAGACTACTGGCTCTGCCTCCAACCAGGCCACCTTCAATATCTCACCAATCATATAAATATGTTGGGACTACACTACCAAGGATCCAATTCCTCCAACACTGGGCTCAAATTTGAATGAATTCAATTGTTTCAAAAAGCCCCCTATTGAATTAAAAAAAAAAAAAAGGCAGGCTCAATCTCAGTCAGCTACCACAAGAGAATGAATGCCGCAGTCTGGCTGGGCACAATTCAGGAGCCACTTGTCAAAAGAAACAAACTTTATTTTTAGAACACACACACCAAACCACACAGCTCCTCAGGAAAAACCCTCAGAGCCCAACTGCCACCACCAGCTTCCCACAAGCCTCTCCACCTCCCCCACTCCTCCTGCTCTTGAGGCTGATTGGCTGGGTCGCATGGGTGGAGCCAAAAAAGTCCCCCAATGAGCAGCTCCATAATCTGAAAGGGCGGGGAAACAGCCCAATGAGCATCACTACAGAGGAGCCAATCAGTTGGCAGCTAGAAGTTTGCTGGGGCCGCTGTGAGCCAATCATCAGCTGGCAGCTGGAAGTTTTCTGGCAGCTGGAAGTTTTCTGGCAGCTGGAAGTTTGCTGGGGCCCCTTTCACCTGTGGCTCTCAACAAATGAACATGCAAATATTCAACAAATTCATTCCGCCCCACAGTCTTCATGCCACCACCCACAATTATGAGGCATTATTCCTTTGCAGGGTCCACATTTACTCTTGTCTACTTAAAAATAGGACTGGTCTCTGTTCTATGGTCTTCCTTATTCCTCAAATTAACAATGTTTAACCTAATAAACAAAGCTTGCCTATCTTGATATAGATACACAAGACATAGGACAGCCCACCAGTTTATTCCTTTAATAATGAGGCGAGGGAGGCTGGGGTTGTAGTTCTTTGGTAGAGCGCTTGACTCACATGAGTGAGGCCCCAGGTTCGATTCTCAGCACCACATAAAAATAAATAAACTAAAATTAAGATATTGTTAAAAAAAAATGGGGCTAGGAATATCTTCTGGGATTGGCACAGGAGCAGCAGGATTAGAAACCTTTACTCACTAGTAGAAGAATTAGTCAGGCCACATGTGGTGGCACCCGCCTATAATTCCAGTGACTCAGGAGGCTGAGACAGGAAGATTGTGGGTTCAAAACCAGCCTCAGGGCTGAGGATGTGGCTCAAGCGGTAGCGCAGTCGCCTGGCATGCATGCGGCCCGGGTTCGATCCTTAGCACCACATACAAAACAAAGATGTTGTATCCGCCCATAACTAAAAAATAAATATTAAAATTCTCTCTCTCTCTCTCTCTCCTCTCTCACTCTCTCTTTAAAAAAAAAAAAAAAAAGCCTCAGCAAAAGCAAGGTGCTAAGCAACTCAGTGAGGCCCTGACTCTAAATAAAATATAAAACAGGTCTGTGGCTGTAGCTCAGTGGTTGAGTGCCCCTGAGTTCAATCCTTGGTACCCTGCCCCCCCCCAAAAAAGTAGTCAGAACCATTTATTGAAGATATCCAATAGTTTGCCAATTCAGCATTGACTTTATAAAATAAACTGGATTCCCTGGCACCTGTTGTCCTGCAAAATCAAATCCTTGAAACCTAGAACTCCTTACTGCTGAATGAGGTGGCCTCTGCATCTTCCTCAGGGAAGAATGTTACCTTTATGTAAATCAGTCAGTACTGGCAAGGGATAAGGTTAAACAACTAGAGAATCCTAGTCAAATCCTGATGGGCCTCCATGAGAGATGTAAAATGATGGACTTCCTGACTGCTCCCTCTTTAATCCCTGTAATACTCATTTTTTTCTGGTAATAACCTTTTTTCCCTACTTTATTAACTTTATTCAGAAGCACCTTCTTGAGTAGGTGACCTGTCTAGCCCAGACCACCTCCCACAAACATGCAAAGGCCCTTCTCCTCCTTTACTCACAATGGGACTCTTCAGTGCCCCAGGAGGATGAAGTCATCCACAATGACAATGAAGTTTCTTTTTCTACACCCTAGTCAAACCACAACCATCAGGACTGTATAAGAATTTAATATACCCCTCACTTCCTTATCTTCTTCCCTATCTCTGACAGGGGATCCCCTACTCTGCCCCATTTCAGCAAGAAATAACCAAATATAATGATGTCACTCCAACTCTTTATACCCATTTAGAGTCTGGAATGAAGGACATGATACTTAGAACTCTTCAGAGAAAAAAGAAACTAAGGACTCTGACCTTTTGCAATTCCATTACCCACCAAAATTCCTCTGTCTGCCAAAAGTAAGCATTCCAAAAAGTAACTGACAAACTCCTTCCATGACGTGGCCCTGCTAACCATATAAAAGTCAGACCCTCATAGCAGTCATTTGCTATTTTGCTTTTGAAAATGTGCCACTCCACTGCCTAATAAAGCATTGCTCTTTTGTTGAGGTCTGTTTCCATTTATTTGTCTTTTTGTATTCTCTTTCATACCCCAGCTAATATAGTGAGTCAGAAAAAAGAAGAAAACTCCTCTTTATTTCATCTTTTATTTGATCCAGATTCTCAGTGGTTAAGATGATAGCTACCTTCTATGGAGAGTTCAATGTTTTACTGAGTCCATCAAATTAAATGTTGATCTTCAAGAATAGACACACACACACACACACACACACACACACATACATACACAGAAATAATGAGTAATTTGGGCACCCCATGACACAGTTCAGTTGATTCATGGAATTAATGATCACAAGCCTATACCTTACAAATTTAGCATCCATCTCTTTAGACCATTCTTAATATACAAATAAAGACCAAAACAAGCTCATAGTTCTACTTACCATGATGTAAATAGCCAATGCACAATGCAAAACATACCAACTCTTTCCTCAGAAGAGAAATTAACATACTTGAGTGATGTCAACTTTTCTCTTATTGAAGACTTAGATAATACACTAATATTTTCTGGGTTTTGAATACTTTTGTTCTGTATCAATTATTTTAACATAGTTTCTTTAGATTTTTGATAGCTGTTATAATTGCTGAATATATTTTCATTAAGTAAGTAAAAAAAAAAAATTAGTCCCTACCCCCAGGCCATTTTATATTGGCTATTTTTTTCTACATATAATGTGACATAATTTTTTCAAATATTTTACATTTTTTGTTGTTGAGAAGTTGAAATTTTAATAACTTTAATATCATATTTCTACAACTTTAAATACTTACAGTCATTGATCATATTACATTTGTAATTACTGGCTCTTGTTTTTGCTTGTTTAGCATTTTTCTATACTAATTCTACAAATTATGTACTCCATGAAATTCTTTAAATTATGGTCTCTAGGTTCTTTGCTTTTTTGTTTATTTTTTACATTAAATCTCAGCTTCATAAATGTTACCTTGGCCATTATTATATATTGGTCAGCCGATATTTGTTTTGTTTTGTTTTGTTTTGTTTTTTAAAGAGAGAGTGAGAGAGGGAGAGAGAGAGAAAGAATTTTAATATTTATTTATTTTAGTTATAGGCGGACACAACATCTTTGTTTGTATGTGGTGCTGAGGATCGAACCCCGGGCCGAACGCATGCCAGGCAAGCGCGCTACCGCTTGAGCCACATCCCCAGCCCCGATATTTGGTTTTAATAGTTCTTTACATGTTTTGCCTGCAAAAATTATACCCTTTTTCTGTGATGGAGAAACCAGACCTGATTATAAATTAAAATTATAGGACTTTATAACCAAGAACCAATGCCTGGGAAAAGAATTAATTCACCCATCCTCAACCTTTCTTCAGAAAACTTAATTAACCATGCTTCCCTATCTATTGGATTGTAAATAGCTGTATCAAGGATTCTACTCCCTCTTAAAATGTAAACACCCCTGTGCCAGGCTTTCAAGGGTCATAGATTCAGCAGATGCCTGTGAAAAGAGTAATTTTATCTTAGACATCGTAACTTTCTGAACTCTGTAGGAATGTATCTACATAACTCAATTGTTAGAATAAACTATAGTTTACTATGCCAATTCACTACGGTCTAAACTATAACCTCATAGGCTTTGTTCTTAGAAATACAGCTCTTGGGGTTGGGGTTATGGCTCAGTGGTAGAGTGCTTCTCTCACACATACAAGGCGCTGGGTTCGATCTTCAGAACCACATATAAATAAGTAAAATAAAGTTATTGTGTTCAACTATAACTACAAACATAAATATATAAAAAAAGAAATACAGCTCTTAGGGAGATGAACTTAAGTCATTTTAAGTTATTGCTGCCTGTAGAAAAGGCCACTTCATGATAACACTCGCAAGCATTTTACTCTTTGTTCTGCCCTTGAGTTTCTTGTAAAATGTCTGTACGTGATCCTTGGTCACAAAAGTTAAGAATTCTAACCTCATAATGTTATAATGGCTAAGGAATGATGTCAAATTTTCTGTAAATATACCCCTGTAACCTCAGCTCAGGGCCCAGAACTTCAAAGCACTAACTCATCTGGGTTCACCAGAGGGTTTAAATAAGCATGAGTTCTCTAACCCTCCTAGTGGAGCTTGGTCTCTTGCTGAACACAATTTTCCATATCATTCCTAGCTATGTGTGTGAAAATGCGCAACTTCAAAGTTCATGCACTTTACAATAAATCTTTGGCCTTTTTTTCCTTGTTGCACAATGATACAAGGTTAGCCAAAGGTTAGCCAATGTCTTTTGTGTAATCTTTCCTGGTCATATATACAACCTTGTGTAACAGTGGTCCACCCCATTCTTTGAATATAGCCCTTGCTGTTCTGCCACTGAAGCTTATTTTTAAATGGACATGTTTTTTTTTTTTTCCTCATCTCCCTCTCCTCCCTAACCTGAGGGCAGGGAACAAGATTACATGTTTTCCCATCCTATACCCAGTTATCTCAATAACCAAGTAATTCACACTTGGGGATGGTGACAGAAATCTGAGGGATGGCTATCTCTGAAATTAACAAGTGAATAATAATCCCCTTATAGGAAAGGGATGGAAGGGAATCTTTGAATTAAAAAACAAAAACAAACAAACAAACAAAAAAACCTGTTTTCCTGGATGGGTAGAATGGCAGCCTCTGGAACAGGAATCCCCTTTGCTAGAAATGAAATAAAACACTTTTCTTTGTTCAAAGCCATGTATATTTATTAACTGGGCATGGGGAGAAAGACTGATCTTTCAGTAACATTTGTGCTTTTGAATAAATCTTTAGATGCCCGGGCATATGGGAACTTTACTAAGTTCTAAGAGGCACCTAGTTTTCTAGAATTTACTTTTAAATTATTTTCTAGACCGTTATCTTTTTTCTTTTTTTAATCCAAAAATGCATTAGGTAGGTAGGTAGGTAGCTGAAATATTTATTTTTTTTTTTATTAGGACTTTTTTATTTTTAGGAATGCCCTTAGGGTAGGCTTACTTTTTCTATTGAGCCAAACTTCAAATCCAATCAAAAAAAAAATAGGCACAACATACTGAAAACATATTTCTAAGGAACTACAAGTAAAAACTATTAACTTTTTTCTGGAGATGGTATTATAACATATTTAAAAAACAAAGGAACACATTTTTCACTTGCTGATAGGATTCTGTTATTGTTTGTTTGTTTTTGTGATTTTGCTATTGTTCCACTAAATTGTGGAAAGAAACTGAATATGAATAGCCATAAGTTAAAGTGTCACAGATCCTATAGTCTTGGTCAGATTCAAGTTTCTCTTATACAGATTACATTCAAGTTCTTGTGTTAATAATTGTCATATTTATTAAATGGTAGACCATTGATTTTTTTCCATATTTACATTGTTTTATGTGAGCAATTTTAACAAGTTACTCATTCACCCATGTCAGAATTTGAAACTTCTCCCATTCTATTATTTTTTAATTTATTTCTTATGTGTATTGTCCTTCTTTTCTTTTTGTCTTACCTTTTTATTAGTTGTTTTATCAATTTTAGAATTATACTTTAAATTATTTATAGTGAGAAACTGATGTGACTCCTTTTTTGAGAAACCAGCTTCTACCTCAAGGTCTGTTCAGAGGGAGGGGGCATGACCCTTGTCCTTGGAAAAACCCACAGAGCATTCCTAGGCACATAGCCACTCTGTTGAGTTGTTTGTCTGTAAATAACAGGAGAGATCTGCAGAGCCATGGTCCCTGACTCAGTTATGTTAGTTCCTGGAAAGACCAAAGAATATTTGAGGGCCTAAAGTCTGACCCTGAAGACCCATAGCAACTCCCTAGCAACCACCAGTCAGTGTGAGACGGAGAAAATACCTGAAATGCCAGGTGACCCTCCCAGTAGTTTTGGTGATTAATAACATGTTAGGAAACCTTGTAGTGTAGCATGTACAGCTTTGCGGCTTACACCAATCAGTTCAAATGTATTCACCTCTTGAACTAACCAATCACCCTTACCCAACTTATTCCCACCAGTGAATGTGCTAATCAATGTTAAGAGTTGTTCTTTGATTTTTCTGCAGTATGAAATGATTTGCTGTGTGATGTTGTGATGCATAGAGTATCCCCCCAAAAAACTATAAATCCTCACTGAACTAAGGATAGGGACTCACTCTCCAGGACTGCTGCATCAGAAACAGTTGTGAGTCCAGGCTCGAGCTTGCAATAAAGACTCTTGTGTGATTGCATAGGATTTGGATCCTGGAGGTCTATTGGGGTCCCAGGAATCTGACATTTCAATAGTGATTTTGAGAATATTGTTTCATTTACTGTCTTATTGGCCTTAGCCATTACAAAATATTTATGCTTATTATGTTGTTATCAATTCTTCACAATTTGAGTGAGTATGGAAACCTTTATTTTATTTAGGCTCTTTTATCTTAAAAACCTTTTAAATAATCATCTTAAATTTCTCATCAAAATTAATTGAGCACTGAGTCAATGCTTCAGCTTTCTACAGATTCACATACCCATGAGAATTGCCAGGAAAATTTAACTTATTTAATACTATATACATTCCATTGTTCCATCTTCCTTCTGAAATTTTAGACTTTTTTCCATTAAAATATCCTTAACTGGAGAAAGTGTTTTGCTGTTTGATAGAGTATGTCCCACAGAAACTTTTTTTTGGGGGGTGGGGTTTACCAAGGATTAAACTCAGGGACACTCAAACAGGACACATCCCCAGCCTAATTTTTGTAGACCCTGTCTCAACAAGTTGCTTAGTGCCTAGCTTTTGCTGAGGCTGACTTTGAACTTACAATCCCCCTATCTCAACTTCCCTAGCTGCTGGGATTATAGGCTTGCGCCATTTCCCCAGGGTAGAAACTCTTAAAATTTTATATAATTTATAAAATATTATCTGTTATTCCTAAATATTTTCTTTTTAATTTAGAGTAATTAATTGTTTATATTTCTTTCTTTTAACACTTAAAAAAATTCAGGCCACTGCCTTCTGAACTTTTTTGTTTTCCTCACTGTGTTGCTAAGTACCTCGCCATTGCTGAGGCTGGCTTTGAACTCAAGATTGTCCTACCTCAGCCTCTTGAGCAACTGGGATTACAAGTGTGTGCCAACATGAGACACTCCTTCTGAACTTCATAGATTCACATGGAGAATCTGCTGTCCTTGAATACCAGTACTACTCTATCTTATTTCTCCATATATATGTGTAACTGCTAAGAAGAATTATTTCTTCTCAATGAATTATATTATGGTATATTTTGGTAAGAGTTTCTTTGGAATTATCTTGCTTGGAGTTCACTGAGATTCTTAAAATTTCAGAATGATGTATTTAATCCTTTCAATTATTTTTTCATCCCCACAATCTTTTTTTTCTTCCCTGGATCTTTGATGATGAGAACATTACATATTCTATTACTGTTTTATAGATTTTGAGAATTTGTACTTTAATTTTTAAGTCCTACTTCTTGCTTTTCAAAGGGAATAAATTTAATTTATTTTATCAGGTTGTGGAGGTGGTTGAGGAACAAAGCACCAAGCAACCTGTGGGCTCCAGAGAAACACCAATCAGGCACTGAGAGAACCACCTGTCAATCAGCGGGTCTCCGGGCCAATCCTGGATTTCAGTCAGCTCCTCAACCTGGACCAAACCCAGCAGGACAAGAGACTCTAAAAACCCCTTTTAATGTCCCAACTCCTCCCTTCTAGCCCTAAGCCTAATAAAAATTCGGGTCTCTTCAGCCCTGGTGCACTTTTCCTCAGACCCACCCTGTTGGTCTAAGGGTCTCCCCAGGAGCGAAATCTCAATAAAGCCTCATTCAGCAGCCTTTTAAAATCTGCCTTATTTTGATCAACTTGTTCACTGTCTCTGTTCTCCACAATCTAATGTAAAATTTCATTCAGTGAGTCTTTTTTTATTTCAATGAACATATTAAAATAATTATAAGTATTTCAATAATTTCCACTTTCTATACATTGCATCTTTAATTTTTGCCAATATTTAATATATTTTCAAACTTCAAAAATATAATTGCTTTTTATAATATTTTTATGATTTAAAATATTTGACAGATGAGTCCTACATCAGAATCATCATCATATTGACCTTTGTTTTTTCACCCTAGTTATGATTTTTCTGTTTTTTATGATTTTTTTAAATTGTGTGCTAGAAATTTTGGGTGGTATTTAAAAATTATAGATTTCATCCAAAACTTCTATTTCATCAGGACTTTACCCAATTTAATTTTATGATGAAAGAGATCTGATGTTGGAAGAAGGGTCAAAATAAGATATTAGGCTGCTGACTTTCAATATGTTTTCTTATGGATTCCAAGTTTTGTACTTATTAGTGAAGTTGCTATAATTACTTGTATGCAAGTATTTTCTTTAGTATAAGATTTCATCTCTCTCTGGTAATTACCAAGGAGTGTGATTGCTGGATTGCATGTTTACATAATGTTGGATTCACAAAGAAACATCCCAATCAGTCATCCAAAGTGGCTGTTCTCCTGGGCACTCTCACCAGCAATGAAATGGATTTCTTGTTATTCTTGTGTTCTGCAACATTTGAAAATGCTAAGAGTTTCATGTTAGTATTTCAGGTTTGGTACATTCACATAGTGTGTAATAATATCTCATTGCTATATTCATTTACAAATCTGTAGTAACTTATGATGCAAATAATCTTTGCATATGTTTAATTCCATGTCTATATATCTTCTTTGTTGTAATATATATGCAGATTTTTGCCCATTAAAAAATGGACTATATTTTTACTTATAATTGGGATTTAAAATTATTCATGTAAAATGAGATGTACATTTTGTTAACATATTTTTGCTACTCATATCTTGTCTTTTTACCCTGTAAAGAGTGGCTTTTTCAGAATAAAATATTTTAATCCTAATGAGTATCTAATGATTCACTTTTTCTCTTTCAGAAATCATGCTTTTGGTGTTATATGTAAAAAGTTACCACTGAGACAAAGTATGCCTAATTTTCTCATGTATTATTTTCTGCAAATTTTATAGTTTACATTTCACACATGGGTCTATGATTTATTTTGAGTTGATTTTTGTGAAAAGTCTAATGTCTATATCTACATTTTTTTATATGTGACTATCTGTCTAATTTTCCACCACTATTTGTCCAAAAGAGTATTTTTCTTCATTGAATTGCCTTCAGTCCTTTATTATACCACACTGTCATAATTACTGTAACTTTTCAGTAAGTATAAAATTTATATGAATTTTAGAATCACTTTTTTGAGGGGGAGAGTACAGGCTAAGGGTTTAGTCCAGGATCAAATAACCACTGACCTACATCTCTAACTATTTTTATTTTTTATTTTAAAACAAGGTATCACTAGGTTACTTTTGTTCTTATTAAGTTTCTGAGTCTGGCCTTGAACTTGTGATCCTCTTGCCTCAGCTTCCTGAGCTGCTGGGATTACAGACATGAGCTACTGCATCTGACTTAAATTTACTTTTTGATGTCTATAATATAACTGGACTATTATTGATTATGATTTTATCAAAGTTATAGATAATTTGGAAATAAATATTACATTGACAATTTGGACTGTTACGTTCCATGAACGTGATTCTTTCCACTTATTTAGCTCCTCTTTGATTTCACTCACAGGTTTGTAATTTTCCTCACATAAATCTTATATACATTCTGTAATAATTATACTAAAATATTTTATTTGGGGAATTAATATAAGTAGTTTTGGGTTTGGAAATTAAAATGTAATTTTTTTGAATTGTTGGCTAAAGGAGAGCAATTGACTTTTGCTTATTTTACTCATATAATGATACAAGGTGAAATTAAGAAAAAAAAATGACATTTAACTTTCTTGTTAACTACTATTAATGCCTTGTTTTAAATTTCATTGATTTTTGGTCTGGTGTCTCCTACTGCCGCAGTCTGGCTGGGCACAAAATCACGAGCCACTCAAACAGGAACAAACTTTATTTCTGAAACTCCAGCCAATGCCCTGTATGCTCCCGGGAAATATGCCGACCTACACACGCAGCGTTCTCCCGGACACACACACCAACAGGAAATCCCTCCTCTGGAATTCCCTTCTACCACACTTCCCCAATCAACAGGAACTCTCCAGGAGTCCCCTAGCAGGCCGAGGTGGACAGCAGGGGTCTAATATCCAATTGAATGCAGATCTTAACATAATCATATCAACTCAATGGCTTGCTGGCCTTACCTTACAACCAAAAATGCCATGCATCATTTTTACTTGGCTATGGCTCTCAGCATCCTATTTATTTTCTTATCTTGACTTTAGATTTATTCTTCTTTAAATTTTCTAGGATAGAAGCTTAGATTAGTGATTTTAGGAATTCATTGTTTTGAATATATACACTGAATATTATAAATTATCCTTTATGCACTACGTTTTCTGTATTAGACATATTTGATAAGTTGTATTTTCATTTATGTTTAAACTTATTTTGAAAATATTCATGAGATTTATTCTTTGTTTCCTGTTGTTTAAATGAATGTTATTTGATATCCAAGTATATTAAGATAGTTCTCCAAACTTTTTTATATTGATTTTAAAGTTTAATTCTATTGTCATCATCAAGCATGTGCCCTTTAACTTCTACTATTTCAAATTTATTGAGGTGTAATATATGACCCAGAATGGTGTCTATCTCACTGATGCTCCATATTAATTTATGAAAAGGCTTATTATACTCTTTCTAGGTGAAATGGTCTATTCATTTTAACTAGGTCCATTTGATTGATGGTGCAACTTAGCTAAATTATTTTTAATAATTTTGTCTGCTAGATGTGTCAATTAAAAATAAACGTATTGAACTCTACAATGACACTACTGTCTATGTTTATTTATATTGAATATTATGTCAAATTTGTCTTGTGTATTTTGATTCTCTCTTGCTAGATAAAATGCATTAATAATGTTGGGTGGTCTGAAAGAACTGATCTCTTTATCATCATGCAATCCCCCCTCTTAATCTCCAATAATTTTACTTACTCTAAAGTCTGTTCATCTTAAATTATTATAACTACCTCAGCTTATTCTTAATTGATGTTATCATGGTATCTTATTTCTAATTACTTCTTTTGATTGAGTATTGTAATCATATGTAATAGTGGTAATATTATTTTATATGCATGTATGGATATGGAATAATGAATATGATGAATATTATATAATGAATAAATATTACATATCATGTAATATATAATATAATGTAATATAATATAATATATGGTATATAATATATTATATACCATGGTATATAATATATTATATACCATATATTATATAATTAATATTATATAACAAATATTATATAGTGAATATAAAGAATATTATGTCATATTTATACATGCATTTAAAATATTATGATCTATCTCATTCTCCAGTACCTTCCTTTTCCTTCCCTCCACCCTCCTCATGATAATAATCTTGTTCTACTCTATTTATTACTATTCTATTATTATTATTTTATTTTAATTAATGAATTATCATTATGTATAAAAATGAGCTTCATTGTGGTTCATTCCTACATGGAAATAGCATAATTTGGTACATTTTGTTCCCCAATACTTTCTCACGTCCTTACATTTTCTCTTTCTCTAGATGCGCTGTCTCTATTCTATTGGTTTCTTTCATACTTTTGTGTATCTATTTTATCCATATATATATTTATGTGTAAAGTTAATTTGTACTAAATATAATGAAGTTAGTGTTGATATTTGATCCTTTGGGTCTCTATTATTTAATTGGGATATTAGGCTATTTGTAAAGTTTAAATACTATTAACATTTCTACTCCTTTTTTATTACTTTTTTGCTCTTTTTTCTTGTACATTTTTCTGCACTCCCTATTTTTGAATATTTTGCATGATTTGTTTTACTTTCCTCATCCCATAGTAATTTAATTCTTCTTTTTGAACACTTTTAGTGATTTCCTTTTAGATTCCAAAATATATCTCTATTTCTGATTCCTCTTTTAATACCTTCTATAATATACTTAATTCTTCTCTTCAGTTCTTTATAACATTGTTGTCATTAATTTTACTTACCCATATCCTATAATCATCGGATACAACATTGCATTTTTAACACTGTGAACAAATAATATTTTTAAAGTCAATGAAGAAATTTTTAAAGGATTACATTACACTTCCATCCATACTTTCTCTAGTCTTCTTTCTTTCCATTTGTAGATCAGATTCTGAACTACTATTTCCCACTAAAGAATTTATTTTAACATTTATTGCAAAGCAAACTTACTGATAACATATTATCTATATTTTTGTTTCTCTGAGAATATTTAATTCTCATTCACTTTTAAATAATACTTTCACTGTATTCACAATTATAGGATGCTGTTTCTTTAAAACACTCAGTACTTCATCCAAATTCCTTCTTTTTTTTTTAATTGGTTGTTCAAAACATTACAAAGCTCATGATATATCTTCTTTCATACATTTGACTCAATTGGGTTATGAACTCCTATTTTTACCCCAAATACAAATTGCAGAATCACATCGGTTACACACTCACATTTTTACATAATGACATATTAGTGACTGTTGTATTCTTCTACCTTTCCTATCCCCTACTATCCCCCCTCCCCTCCCCTCCCATCTTCCCTCTCTACCTCATCTGCTGTTGTTCAATTCTCTCCCTTGTTCCCCTCCCCTTTCTCCTCACAACCTCTTCTATGTAATTTTGTGTAACATTGAGGGTCTCCTACCACTTCCATATGCTTTCCCTTCTCTCTCCCTTTCTCTCCCCCCACTCGTCTTTGTCTTTGTTTAATGTTAATCTTTTCCTCATGCTCTTCCTCCCTGTTCTGTTCTTAGTTGCTCTCTTTATATCAAAGAAGACATTTGGCATTTGTTTTTTTAAGGATTGGCTAGCTTCGCTTAGCATAATCTGCTCTAATGCCATCCATTTCCCTGCAAATTCTATGATTTTGTCATTATATATATATATATATATATATATATATATATATACACACACACAATAAATGCAAAACTTGTGATTTGTGAAGTCTTGTGATCTCAAACACTAAAAAAAAAAAAATTGAAACAAAACAAAAAGATATCCAAGTCAAAGGAGCTTAAGTAAAAAGTATCAATGGGTAGTTTATCTGAATTTTTTAAAGTATCCATTTAAAAAGTCAAAATAAAACTGTCAATTATAACAGTTTCATTTTGACATTTTATCAGTACCAGTGGTGGTATAAAATTTATCAGATGTGTTCTACACTCAAACAGCCATTAAACTCAGCAAAACTGTCAGAATCTATTCTATGGGAATTCTGAAATCAAATTGAAACCCCACAACAAACAAGAGAGTGCTAAATAATGACCAAAGGTGATATACATTTCAGTAAAGAATGATTGTGCCACCTTTATTATGCACCATTCTTTAGTCAACCATTATTTACCTTTGTAGAAGCTATAGGGACAACATCTTCCATTACTGATACAGATTGCTGGTAGTATAAGGAACAATATTGATGTTTTACTCAAAGAATTGATTTGCATTTTACGTCTAATATTTACTTGATATTTGCTTCAAATGATAGCCTATATTTTGCCAGCATGTCGCCCACAACACTTTCTGATAATTTTTTTTAAAACACATGAAGACATTCATTGTACACAGCTACATGGGGCAAGGGATGTCAGATGGAACAAGCATAAGATGGACAAAAAATTTTGGAAAGGGGGTGTTAGAGAATATATACAACTAATTATAGGGGTTTTGATTACTCCCATGTAATTGGGAAATCTAGAAGATAACAAACACTGACAAAGCTCAATTCATGCTTAAAGAAGAATATGGGCATATCATAGACTAGGATCTCTGGCTGATTTCAGGGCTTTGCATAGGAAGGAAATGAAGAATAAGGGCATGCATTTAAGGAATGCATACTTCAGAGTTAAATTGTACATGCCAGGAAGAAATATTTCTTTTCTATTTTTGCCTTCAGTCATTTAAGGATTATCTGTCAACTAACAGAATAAGAGACTACTGAATAGTGAATCAAGTCATCACACAAGACAAGACAAAACATAATGTAAGTGGAATAAAGAACAATAAGCCATGAATGTGGGGGTCATTACACTTTTCAGAAATACATGATATAATATTGACAATGTCTACCAAGTAAAAAATTAAAATGGACAGTAAAGTATGGGCAATTCACAAAAAAAAATTGACAGAAACTAATTTACAGAAATTCCAGTTATTTGAATAAATGGTGTCAAATATGCAAAGTATTAAAATATGTAAACAATTAAGGAAACGAGTATAAAAAGCCTCAGTAGAGTGTATCAATACATTGATAAGAATTATTAAAAAATGAAGTAAAATATTTTGTAGCAAAAAAGTATACTCATTGAAATGAAATCTTCACTCTAAGTGTTCAATGGCATATTTGAGTGGAAGAATAAAACCAATGAATTAGAAAATATGTTAGATGAAATCATTCACACTAAAACTCAGAAAGATACAAGGACAAGTAAATATAAACAGAAACAAAAGATACTTTGAGGTATCATAAAGCAGAATATCAATCATATAATGAGGGACTCATATGGAGAAAACAGATAATGAGAAGAAAATTAATACTTGAAACATTACAGGAACTACCAGATCTGATAAAGTATATTTATCTACACAACAAAGGAATTTAAATGACTTCAACTAAATATTTTTACTGTTGTGAATAGTGCTGGTAAGAATATTCATGGAGAAATTTTTGTTGAACAACTCTCCTGTTTTCATACACACAAAAATTAAAAAGAATCTTACATACTTCCAAGATACAATAGTGGGTCAAGCATAGGATACACTCCAAAAAGGAAGGAATAGTTAGTTAGTAAGGACTGACAATATGAAGCAAGACCAAAACTCATCAGGGCAGTCATTCAAACCTAAAATTTTATATCCAGACTATAAGCCACTTTGGTGGTGGAATGTAGATTCCTAAAGGTTTAGACATCCCCATCTCTTTGTCCTTGCTGGTTGAAGCCTACTTAGCCATTTACTCAAAGCAACTCTTTTCACTTCCTGATCTTTTACTAACCAGTGTTGCATGTGCCTAGTACCTTACTGGGCTCTCCATTGGATCTTTGACTTTACTTTCACATCTTCACACATGGAACAGTTGGGAGCTATTTGCAAGGAGTTTAAACCTGATGCACATTTTCTGGCCATCGGGCATTACTCTGAAATCATAGTTGAAGCCTCCCTGGTCCTACAACTCTCCCATTCTTTATGCCAGCAAAACCATTGTGTTGATAATGCAAAGGTTTGTTTCTGTACTGGTTTTTCATGAACCATGGCTGTAATGAACCTTGAGTGTTTTGCTAATTGAATATGGAGAAAAATCCCAATAAATAATTTTCTAGGATGGAGAGGGTACACAAAGGATAATTTCTCAAATGATACTTCTCTAGAAAGTCAAACAAATTTACATTTCTGCACCTTCAGTCTTTGATGGGTAAGTTGGTCTTTCAGATTTCTGAACTGTCCTTGAAGGCATATTTCTTATTTTTCTTATGCAAAACCTTTGGCTCTTTTAATCAGGGCTTATTAATGCACTTTCATTAGCCTATATGTTTACACATACCTTCACTGGACATACAGCAAATTTTCTAAATCTTTCCACTCTGGCTCTTTATACCCCTGATTTTCAATTAAAATATAGTGAATATCATCCAGTAATACCAACTTTGAATCTTGAGTACTGTGGTGCTTGAAATTTCATCCCTCAAATAAATGGATCACTCTCCTTTAAGTATGACCCCTCACAAAGTATAGGAAGTGGAAAAAAAAGCTTAAATCTTTTCATAGTCTAACAATTATATTCTCTAATACAATTACCAACTTAATTATTATTTTCATGTGATATCTCATCAGCATGTCCTTTGTTTTCTAATGTCTGTAAATACTATGATATTCTCAGTCCTCTCCAAAATTATAATATTACCCAGTAATTTCACTCATGAGTATTGCTATACTAAATTTTGCTTCCCCCATATTTATATGATGAATCTCTAATTCAGGGTGTGAGTGTTTTTGGAGGTAGGACTTTTAAAGAATTAATTAAGTTAAAATGAGGTTATAAGGTTGGGGTTCAAATTCAATATTATCAATATCATTATAAGAAAAAGTAGTGTCATGAGTGCACATGTAGAGGTAAAAGGCCATGTGATAATACAACAGGATGACAGATTTCTGCATGCCAAGAAGATATACTTTAAGGTAATTCACCTTGGTCTTGTAATTTCAGTTTCCAGAACTCTGAGAAAAATAATTTATCTTCTTTAAGCCACTAATTCTGAAATACTTTGTTAGGAAAGCCCTATAAAACTAAAACATCTATGTATGCATGTGCATGTGTGCACATACACATGTGTGTGTGTATGAAAACAGGAGAGTTGTTCAAATAAAAATTTCTCCATGAATATTCTTAGCAGCACTATTCACAACAGTCAAAATATTTAAATAACTTAAATGTCATCAACAGATGAATGGATAAAATAAAAATAAGATATATCCATATAATTGAGCATTATTAAACCATAAAAAAGAATGAGATATTGGTATATTCTATTACATGAATAGACATTGAAAGAACTATGCCAAGTGAAAGAAAACAGACACAAAGATCCCATACTGTATGATTCTATTTACGTGAAATATCCAGAATATGCAATTTTGAAGAAATAGAACACAGATTATTGATCACTTTGGGCTGGGAAGAAAAAAAATACAGAATAACGTTTTAACGCTTACAAGGTTTTATTTTGGTGTGATAAAACGTTCTGTAAATAGTGATGGTAGCACCACATTTTCAATGTACCAAGAGTAATAAACAATAAACTGATAACATGCATAGATTAAGAAATACCTATTTACTGCATTAATCTAATAAGAATAGTCCTATTTCTTATCATTATTTTATCTTTCATCCCTCTTATGCTCTTGATGAGCCTGAATCATCCTAGTGAATAGGATAATAACAGTAAAAGAACAAAAAGCCAAATAGATAAAAAGCACCTTTCTCCTTTTTACCTTCAATTGAGAAATGCATATGTGGGGTTGAGGTTATACCTCAGTGGCAGAGTGCTTGCCTAGCATGTGTGAAGAACTGGGTTCAATCCTCAGCACCACATAAAAATAAATTAATAAAATAAAGGTATTGTGTCCATATACAACTTAAAATAAGAAAAAGAGAAAACATTTTTTAAAGTGTGTATGACCTTAAAGAGATTAGAAGCTTTGAATACAAGTAATAAGTAATTTTCTATATTATACAGAATAAGAAAATTCTATATAATATAAATTTAAAATATTCTGAGTTATATGAAGTGTCATTTGGTGTTTTTTAGCAATAAAAAACTTTAAAAGTACATTTGTGGATAGAATTAATGGTTTATATTGACACTGCCCTGCATATGCATTCAAAATAAAGAAAAATCTTGTCTTTTGCAATCAAGGAGCTAATTAGTGAAATAAGAAAATGCAATACACAATTGTAGTATTTTAAGCTATTATATAAAAATGAAACATGCCAATAAAGACAAACTACATCATAGAAATCATGTATGGAATGAACACAAGAGACAGCTATTACAGTGGGGAAGACATTGCAAAGTTTGACATGGTAAGGTGTTTTGTGAGTTAAATTAATAAGATATGTGCATTTGCCTTCTGAATCTATAAAATGCCATCATCATTATCATTATCACTTATTGAGTACAATCACTGAGCTGTATATTTTCTCAAATATTCAAACCAACATACAACCTAAAAAATAGGCAACATAATATTCTATTTTTTATGAAAAGAAATTGATGCTCAAAAGATCTGAGAAAAAGTACTTCAAGGTCCTTTCAATAATAAATCTCTTATTTAAAATCATAGCAATCTATGAACTCATACATAATGCCTAAAAACTTTATTACCTATTTATTTAATGTAATTTCTATGGACTAGACACATTGTTGTAAGACTACATAAGAGATTGTATGAATCTTAGTTTATTATTCCATGTGTTGCTTTATTTTCTAATGATTATACATATGTACACACATGTTCTCTTAGATAATAAACAGACATATATTTACTCACATATTCTCCAGCTCAATAAATTACCTGTAATATGACAGATCATCAAGAATTTCAATATTGAGCATTCTGTGTTTCAATTCTCTCTTTTTTGGGTGGGGGGGTCAGTGAAAGAGATACTGGGAATTTACCTCAGGGGCCCTCGACCACCAAGAATCATCCCAAGCCCTATTCTGTATTTTATTTCACACTGACTGGCTTACTGCCTTGCTTTTGTTGAAGATGGCTTTGAACTCACTATCCTCCTGCCTCAGCCTCCCAAGCTGCTGGGATTACAGGCATGTGCCACCATGCTGGGTTTGTGTTTCGTTTTTTTTTTTTAAATATTTTATTTTTTAGTTGTATTTGGACACAACACCTTTGTTTTATATATTTATTTTTATGTGGTGCTGAGGATTGAACCCTGGGCCTCACATGTGCTAGGCAAGCTCTCTACTGCTGAGCCACAACCCCATCTCCTGTGTTTCAATTCTTTAGACATGAAAGAATCTGATTTTATGGTTACTCCTTGTGGAGATTCACATACTGAGCTACATCAGCTTGAAATTCCATAGTGCATATATAACATGAATGAAATTCCACATTACAAATCCACATTTTCTATAAGGGTACTTTATTCTTGAAAACTTCCCTAATATATTTATTCAAGAGTTAAAAAGTTACTGAAAGACATTGTAGGAAGATATTTTATTATTTCCCTCCTTTCTGTCCTGTATGTCTCCCTTGGTAAAATTATTAAAGACATATATTTTATAATATAAATATATATTTCCTTAATTAAAACCACTGGGTAGTTTTGTTGACCTCATTTTGTTAAGGTTATTGTGCTACAATATAAGCTTTTGGAAACTGACTATATTGTCAATACTGTTGTGAAATAGGAAAAGAAAAGACTTCTAAAAAAAGTGCACATGAATTATTTGTATC
Source organism: Callospermophilus lateralis (assembly GCF_048772815.1). Classification (NCBI taxonomy): domain Eukaryota; kingdom Metazoa; phylum Chordata; class Mammalia; order Rodentia; family Sciuridae; genus Callospermophilus; species Callospermophilus lateralis. The sequence goes on along the minus strand of NC_135325.1, from coordinate 79,598,181 downwards.
TGCAATTAAGAAATTTACTTTAAAAATAAAATACACTTTAGTTATTTAGCAATAATTTCCAATGGAAATGACTGTACACTGATGAATTGTTAAAAATGACACGTTAACAAAAAGTTCTTTATTAGGAGTAATTTTTTTTCTGTATCTGCCTTTGCCTTTTATCTTCTCCACAGTATCTATGTCATATGAAATATGTGAAAAATTGGTTTTATTTGTTCAAATAATTATTAAAGTATTATTTTAGTTTTGAGTAATTATCTGAACTTATATATACATATATGTACATATATGTATACACTTTCATATTCATATACATGTATACACACACACATATATAAATATACATATACATATACATACATATATAAAATCTATGCTTTCAGGGATATTATACATACACATAGGACACTGATATACCTATTTATTGACTTAAAACTTGTAAATACATGTCTGTAATATGTAATTCACTATGCAAAAGAAGAAATTAAATGTTTGTTGAAGAAAAAATTTGATGTTTGTTGAAAGAGAAAACATAAATTTTGTAAGAGGTTATTTTTTTTAAGGCAGTTGAAGTCAGTGTAGAGGCATAGATTTAATTCAATTAAATATTCAAAACTAATATCACGGAATACGTGTTGCCTTTTGTAGCCTTCCAAAAAATGATGTTATGTTCATGACTAGTATTTAGATCTATATGACTTTATATCTTTATTTGACCACTTTGTGTATTTTTGAATTTTATATGATATTATGTTTATTCTAGGTTTTTACTTGCAATGTAAACATGTCTATATTTTATTTAATATCCATAATTATTTCAATGTATCCTCATCATATACTAAGCCTCTCTAGAGAAGCCCTATGCATTTATTCACCATGTATATTTGAATTAATGTCCATCCGTGAGAATAATACTTAAGGGCATCTACTATTTTTTACTTCAATTATTTTGAATGAATTTCTTATATATACATTTTTATACATCAAAATATGCTGTATATTTCATGATGATCAAAATTGTTTAAAAGTGTAGCTTACAACTTTGTCTGATTTTACTACCTACATATTGTTACATCCATATATCCTCATTAAAATAAGTGTCCAGGTACTTTCCATTCTGAAATTTGTTAAGACCTTCAGCTCATATATTCCCGCAAACTCTTCCTATTTTTCTCCTTGAAGAAACCTTACAATTTTACTAAAGTATGAAGGGTCAAAATTCTTTTCACTTGTCCTTCTTATCAAAACTGAAGTTCAGATACATGTCTCTTGAGACCTAAAACTTTCATAATTTGATAAGAAATGTTTTTAATAGTTTATTATGCATTTATTCTGTCAGAAAAAGTATTCCAATTGTTGAGTGAATGTTGTATGTACTCTCCAAATATTCTTTTTCTCCACTTGCAGAATAAAACATATTAAGAACACATAATTTAAAAATTGCTATAGAATGGTGTTCCTACTCTTACAGCTCATATTAGTGTTCAACATAGATTTGGAATTAGAGAAACATCACCCCTCATGATGTTAACACAAAAGACTTCTGGCTGAGATTAAAAGTCATTTATAAATTATAGTGACATAATTTAATACATAAAACACACCTATTGTTTTTAAATTTATGAGTCCTTTTATTTACATTCACATTTATCATCTTTGTTTCCAGTGCATTACTCAATGCTTCTTGTGTCTATGATAGTGCCAGTTCAGGCTCTTTAAAGAAGATATTTGTAAATGAAGTGCATAAGTTATAAATTCTTCAATATAATAATTTATTGCTCAGAAATCTATTTCATGTTTCTTTATCTTGTTATGTTTATCTGATGCTTTCAGACTCTCATTTCTGTTCCAGTTATGTAACTTTTACAAATAGGTGAGCCCTGGATATTGACATAGTACTTTACATAAGAATTTATTCTAAATATTTACATTGAAGCATATATTTAAGATAATGTGTTTGCATGTGTGTGTTTGTGCATTCATAAAATTGGAGAAAATTTTAAAAAATTATAACTGTTCTAATTCTTCAAAATGACAGAAACTTCTGTTAGAGGATGGAATTGGAATATTTTTCTTGTTATTGTCACTCTAGTAGCTAACAAGGTATTTTTTTTAAAAAAATTGTACAATTCTGATATATATAAATTTCAGTCATTTAAAATACAGCATAACCTTATATATCTCAAGGTTAGATTTTTTTATATACCAAGTTTAGAAAAATGGCATAGGACAAAGATTTGAGTAGGAGAGAAAGCAAAAACATTAATCCTAAATGACAAGATTAGTATCTGCTATGGACTGAATATTTTTATTCTCCAAAATTTATATTTTGAAATTATAATTTCAATGATTGATGATATTAGGAGGCAGGCCCTTAGGAGGTAACTAAGTTATGAAGATGGAGAACCTTTTTTAAGAGTAAATATGAAAACATATGATTTATTTTTTGGCTCTGTAGAGATTCAATGAGAAGACTGCTTTCTGCAGATCAGAAAGATTGTCATCACAAGACAACAGATATGATTTCAATTCCTTAAGAGACCTTAGAGTTCCCATTCTCTAAAAATAAGTGTACAATATCTTTATTAAATGAGTTACACAGTCAATTGTATTTTTATAACTTTTTAAACTGATTAAAGCAGAAAGGAGCAAAGTTCTACTGTAACAAATACTTAAAATGGTGGGAGTGGTTTTGGCTAGGCTAATGGGTACAGTCTGGAAGAATTTTGTGGTGCATGACAAAAAAGCTCACAATGCTGTGAAGGGACTTTAAAAAAATGGTGAGGATTTAGAAACAAAAGATTAAAGTTCTAGAGAAAGCTTCCATCTTCTAAATAAGTACGTAAATAATAATTGGAGGATATATTGGTAGAAATATGAATAGCAAAAAATATACTGAGGATGTCTTAGTTGGAAAAAATAAAAATAATTTTGGACAACACTTTTTGTATAATTAGAATGGACTAATTAATATAATGATAATAGAAGGGAGCTTAGTAGAGCAAGTATATCATGGACAATGAAGGAGAGGAGGAAAAAAGAAATGAACTTGATTAAATGATGCTATGTGCATGTATGAATATGACATATTGAATCTATTATGTATAATTATAATCCACCAAAAAAATGGTTAAAATACATGTGTTGCCAAAAGCTTTGTCTTTTCCCCCAATGCCAATCCAATAACAAGGACGAGGTTTTCCAGAGAAAGGAAAAAGAAGGTTTATTGCTTTGTTAAAGAAGGAGAAACATAATGGACTCCTGTCCCACAGGCTATGATTTTGCTCATCAACATAAACATGGGGCTTTTAAAGAGGTGATTCAAAGGCTACATTTCACATGTTCTTTGTTGGATTTGTAACTCACTTGTTAATTTTGGAGATGGACTTTTCTGAGATCTTCTGGTACCATTCCCCAATTCTTAACTACTTTGTTCCTATTGTGGGTGTGTACCCAGGGACAGATAACTCTGCCTAGGCTGGGAAAAAAACATAATTCTATTTCCCTTGAGATTAGGAAGGGGAAGAGATTAGGGAGGATCAAGGAGAGACAAAGGGAAAGAAACATGTCCATTTTAACAATAAGTTGCAGTGGCAGAGCAGCAATGGTTATATTCAAAGTATAAAGTGGACCACTGTTATAGTTATCCACTATTAATTTCTACATTCCATTTCTATGTAAAAAATGGGCAATGACATCTCCAAACTACTTCCTGCTGAAGGGGGGAAACGTTGGGGTAACTAAGCCAAAGTTCTTGTTCTTATCATGTGGACTGTGAACAGTTAGGGGCATTCAGCACCAGAGCTGTCTAGAGATCCACAGTCACAGATGAAAGGTGACTGGAGAAGGCATACATAGGGCAAGGTTCATTCTAAGACAATAACAAAGACAGCAAAGCATTACTTTTTGTTAATAATTAGAATAACAAAAAAATCAGTATTTTATCAAGTCTCTGAATATCATGAGAACAAGTAACTTATAAACTTATCAGTGAAAAACAAGTCAAGTTCATCAATGTAAGTGGTTAGAAAAATTTGTAGATCCATGAAATCAGACTCAAATTAACTCAAGACAAGTTTGTCACTCTTGTGATCATTATTATTAGTCAGTCTCATACAAGAACCCTTCCTTCATAGCATCCAGGTTTACTTATTTTGGTAGGGCTGATACAGGTATACATTTTAAGTTACATTAAAAAATGTTTTTTTCTTTTAAATGTCAATGTAGAACTGTGCTTTAGGTTATACGCTCCTGTCAGTTGTTTAAGACCAAGTTGGTCAAATATGACCTTGTTCCTATCTACACTTAGGAGTCAGCTGAAATTCCTCAGAGATCACACTTGAGCATGTATGTGAACCTCTTGGCTCTTTTAGTATCCCTCTATCAGTGGTATCAAATGCCAGGGATGGATCAAGGTCTGGCTGACCATATGTGGCTTCTCTTGGAAGCATTAGGAACATTTTCATCTCCAAAGATTGTCTCCTTTGAAGAATGTGCACTGGTTAACTTCCTGTTCTCTAGGGTCCTCTCTATGTCCCTGATCAGCAGATAGGTTGTTTCACCAGAGTTGCAGGGCTAAGAGATGGGTCCCATAATTCTCTTAGTACTGGCTGACCTTAAAGTGCAAGGGACAAAATGTGGGATATTTTTGCTTTGGCTCTTTTACTTCCTTGACTTTGGTCTTCAAGTTTTTGGTTTTAAACCCTCATCAAGACAATTTCTCCTGACTTTAAAATTGAGTAACAAATTATAACTTTCAATATCTAAAATTTCTGTTATCCCTTTTATTTAATTGGGGTCAGTATTAGTACTAGAAGTCAGCATTATATACTATCTGTTCTGTAGATAATTGCTTATTATCTCAAATTAACCCAGGTTGTTTTGTTTTAGAAGCAGAACCTCTGAAAAACACTAACAGGGGATAGTTGTAAACTTTATAAAGATAATACAAAATAAAATTATCAGAGAGAAATATATTCAGTGGGTGTAATAGCTATGAACCAAGAAAAATATTTTTTATAATATTGAAGCTTTACTTAGTTATATATTATATTCCATGTTTGTGATCACTGTAATCTTTACAACAAAAATTAATCATTTGAACACACCTTTAAATAAGCTTAAGTTTAGCCTCTTTTGAAGCTATTTTGACATAAAGTAAGGTGGGAGGCAGAGCCTTATTTCAGGTAATGGTGGGCTCTTTATAACTAATACAATACAATACTACACCTGAAACATGGCTCAAAGACAGGCTAACAGAGATTTTAGCTTTCTTTTTGTGGAAAAAGTGGCAGATGCTTTCATGTTTTACAATATCACCTTTTAACAGATCTGGCTTTTCTTATTATCTCTCAAAAATGCACTTAAATTCCAATTCCAGTGTAAAGAGTAACATAGAATTGTATATAGAACTTATTGACAACAGGTTAATTTATCCAGCTAAAAAGCATCAAATGACATGAATAAATACCAACCAAATTTGTTATTTTTATACAAATCTGAGACTTTCACTACACATAATTTTAATTTGGAGAACACCAACTTGGCAAAGTGCTGTACATTTAACTAAGTTGAACTTTTAAGGTACAATTTAGAATCCATAATGTAATGGTGACAATAATCACAGGTCTGCTTGGGTTAACAAAAATCAAAGGATAGTCTTAAATCTCTTAAACATTTAGTAAACAGTGTTAATCATCAGAAATTCACTTAGTCAAAGCAAACAGGTATAAGACAGGACTTCAAATAGCAGTGTGGCCCTTCTATGTCAGATACAATGTATAAAAGAGAGCAATTATTGGTTATCTTGCCAGTAAACTTACATAAATTTTTACATAGCACATAGACAAGGCTGGGATAATTCTCAGATGCATACATATACCTAGTCACATACATTTTGGGTATCAACAATATTGTTATAACCTAAATAAAAGTTGTTTGTCTAACCAGTTACAAAGTAATCATTTAAGTCTTTAAAACAAGTACAAACCCCAATTCCTTTAAGACTTAGTTTCCCCAAGTAATAAAAACTAACAAGTACAAGAAAATTATTCATAAGAAGGATCACCTCAGTGTTTCAGACTTTGCTTCATATAAGTACATTAAAGTTCAAATAACTTTGACTCTGTTAAGTATAACCAATTTAAGCAAAAGTAAACTTTTTGACATTTATCTTCTGTAAAACTTCTGTAACTTACTTAGACATTCATAATTAGTTTTGCCGACTTTCATCTTGGACTTTAGCCCAAGAATATTACTTTACCAGACAAATACTTAATCATCTAGAAACATTTATTTTATCTTCTAATTTTACATACTAAATATATTTCCATACCTTTTTATGCTTTCTAGTTCAAAATTTTTCAGTCTTAAATTCATATTCTGAAACAGTCCTTATGGATGTTAGCTATGCATTTACTTACGCTACAAATTTCATCCCAGGAGAGGGTTGGACAATAAGGCATATACCAAAAAAAGTGCCTTAATTTTTTTCTCCTATGTTTCATTCAATGGATTGGTACCCAGGATAATTTTGAGCCTGATCTCTGTCATCATTATCACAATACCATCAACTTTAAGTGAGTTCACCACTTTCAATTGTACCCAGAGGCTCCTTTGGGGCCATTTTCTTATAGTAGGCATATTAATATTCAATATAGGTGGTCCTTTCCATCCTTTTCTTTAGGCTTCCTTGAAGATATCTTTGCAAAGCTTTCTACAAAACACAGGTTGGCATTTGTTTCTGTCTCTTTTTTTTTTTCTGGGTGCAGTTATGTATTCTGCCAGTCTCTCCAGGCATTTAGTTTGATGGGATACTATTATAGCAAAAATTTCTTTGTCCCATTGATGAATAGCCCTGTCCAAATGGGGTGCCCTGTCAGAGCTTAAAAAGGGAAGACTATTATTGTCCGCACCTACTACACATTCTTTGTGGCCAGCAGCCTCCAACCCCCAGGGCAAATGGAGCTGGAAATCAAGGCAGCGGCCAGGTTTGCTTTGGCCATTTTTTTACAACCCAGGCAGCTTTTTTGTGATTTTGTTTCCAGTTTAGGGCTGGTATCCTTGACCCACAATGAGATGATCTGTGGCTCCCTGGAGTCAGGCTGAGAAATAGTACTGGGAATGCCAGTAGTGGGTTAAAATCTTTAAATCTTTTTAATCCTTTCTTCTGGTGTGCTGCTATTCTTGCACCTCAGAGGCAGTGCCTTTTGGCACATTCAATTTAGTTCCTGATTGTTCAGACCCCTTATCATGCAACTGTATCAATGACTGCACTTACAAAACCTTTTTCTTTTTTTTTTTTTTTAAGAGAGAGAGAGGTAGAGAGAGAGAGAGAGAGAAAGAGAGAATTTTAATATTTATTTTTTAGTTATCAGCAGGCACAACATCTTTGTTTGTATGTGGTGCTGAGGATCGAACCCGGGCCGCACGCACGCCAGGCGAGCGCGCTACCGCTTGAGCCACATCCCCAGCCCTACAAAACCTTTTTCATATACTTTACTCCTGATAGACCAACCTCAAACTTGTATAATAATACAGAAAAACCACTTAAAGGCCAGATTGTGTTACAGTAAACCATCTTTTTCTTACACATGATTATCCCTGTAGGTGGCCCATGCAGCCAAGATGTCTCTGCTTAAGAAACAACCTGTAAGATCAATGCAACATGATGTATGTTTTAAAGGCCTAGTAGCAGGAAAAAAAAAACAGAAAAAAAGGATCACTGAAAGCAGAAATGACAGATTGGAAATATTAAAACTGACAGATGTGCACATACAAATTTATTCCACTTACTTTCACTTTGATGGACCAACTCCAACTGCAAGACTGTACAATAAACTATAAATCTATTTAAAAGCCATATTATTAGAGTAAAATATTATTTTATACAGACTTATAGATGACCCTTTCTTTATCTCAATTTGTCTCTGACAGACCATCTTCAATTGTAAGATTGTACAATAAAGAAACACAGAGAAAGATTACTAGAGAGGAGCCACAAAACCATGTCCAACAGATAGGAACCTTTAAATATAGCAGCCAAGATATTTCCCAAGAGTCTACCTATAGAATCAATGCAGTACTGGTCATGTATTAAAAGGGGCAGTAGCCAATAAAAACAAAACTAAAAACTGGAGGGAATTCCCAATCCCAAGGCCAACAAACAGATGAGAACCCAGAACAGATCAGAAGTTAGTACATATCCCTAGGTTCTAGAATTCTGCTTAACTTTTACCCCTACCTCAGAGGTGCCACAGATGTCCCCAAGAAGGACCAGGCCAGGTATGTGGAAGCAAGGGTCTAGTTGTGCATACTCAGAGACTTACCAACTGGCCAAATTTGTCACAGCTTTCCATGATGGAGCAAACTGTACTGTTCAGGGAGAGAAGGTGAGAGTTCCTCAGAGCAAATGGAGCTTCAACAGCTGCTGGAATGATCTCTCAGTCCCTCCCTTGACTCACGAGAACACCTCCTCTGGTTCTACTGGAGGCAAACTCACCATCTCCTAAGTCCTGCTGTTGGCTCCTAACAAGTTTGCCAGCACTGTGAATCATCAGCATGGAAGTGGAGTTCCTGAGAGATCCAGGCCTGTCCAAAAATTCTAGAACAGGGGCTCCTCTCAGGTCCCATCTGTGGTGCCAAATTTATTGCTGAAAGCTCAGTCCTTGTCCCTGATGCCAATACAATAACAAGGACATGGTTTTGAAAAAAAAAAAAAGAAAAAGGAGAAAAAAGCTTTATTGCTCTGCTATCAAAGAACAAACAGGGTATTACTGTCCCACAGGCTATAATTCTACCCATCAGTAGGAACAGGGGTCTTTTAAAGAGGTGATTAAAAGGCTATGTTTGTAATTCATTTGTTAATTTGGGAGGTGCTATTTTCTGAGATCCTGTGATATTCCAAAAGTCTGGTTTACTTTATTCCTATGGTGGGTGTGTACTCAGGAACAGATAACTCTCCCTAGATGGGGAAGAAAGGTAATCCTGTTTCCCCTGAGATTAGTGAGAAGGAGAGATTATCAAGAAGCAGGGAGAGACAAAGTAAAAAAAAAAAAAAAAAAAGTGTCCATTTAAAAAAATAAATTGCAGTAGCAGAACAGCAATGGTTGTATTCAAAGCATAAAGGGGACCACTGTTGCATAAATGTATCAGAGACCTAAATAAACCACGGGAAACATTGAAATCACCAGAAGAAAACACAGGGGAAATGCTTTAAGGAATAAGCAAAGGCAATGACTTCTTAAATTGGACTCCAATATCTCAGAAAATAATAGCACGAATTGACAAATGGTATTATATCAAATAAAAAATCTGTAGAGCAAAGGAAACAGTTAAAAGTGAAGAGACAGCCTACATCCAGTTACTCTTCTGACAGAGTTAATATCCAGAATATACCAAGGACTAAAAAAATAAAAATAAAATAAAAAAATATAAAAAATAACACAATGACATACACAATCAATTAATTCAATGAATAGACAATGAATTGCACAGGCACTTTGCAAAAAAGAAGCACAAATTTTTATTGTCATGTAAAATTATGTTCAAAAACTTTAGCTATTCAGGGTTATGCATATAAAAACTACACTGAGATTCAATTTATCCCATAAATAATGAAAATCATCAAGAATAAAATGCAGTCCATTCTCATGGATTCAAGGGAAAAAAGGAACTTTATTCACTTTTGGTAGGAATTTATATTAGTAATGTTACCGAAAGCTTCATCCTTTCCCTGATGCCATTTCAATAATTATGACTTTATTTTTTGAAAAAAGTAAAAAGAAGTTTTATTGCTTTGCTAACAAAGAAGAAAGAACACAAGGGACTCCTATATTAGAGGTTATGATTCTCTCTATCAGAGAGAACAGAGGGTTTTTTAAAAAATGATTCAAAGCCTACATTTCAAATGTTCCTTGTAGGGGGGTTTTGATTAACTTGTTAATTTGGGAAAGAGAGAAGAGGGAAACCATGTCTATTTTAAGATAAGCCTCAATGGCAGAGTAAAAAGGGCCATATTCAAAGCATGAGGTAGATCACTGTCAGAGTAAGAACACTATTGAAATCAGTATGTAGATTCCTCAAAAAAAACTAAAGTTAGAACTACATTATGATCCAGCTACAGCATTCCTTGGTATATATTAGAAGGAATTAAGGTAAGCATACTGCAGAGATATCTGCATGTTCATGTTTGTTGTCTCACAACGTGCAATAGTGAAGTTACAAAATCATCCTATGTGCCTGAATATAGACATATGTATAAAGAAAATGTTGTACATAGCCACAATGGAACATTGTTCAGTCTCAAAGAAGAATAAAATCTTGTCATTAATATTAAAAAGGATGGAACTAGAGATTATCATGTCAAGCAGAACAAGCCAGAAATAGTCAAGTATCACATGTTTCTCTCATATATGTAATCTAGAAAAACAATTTTTAATCATATAAAAGAGAATAGAGTAAGAGGATACATATTAGGGGGGTGAAGAATGGATGATCAGAGATTTGGGGTGTTGAAATGAACAAAATATATATGCATGCATAAGTATGCCATAATGAAATGCATCATTTAGTATAAGTTACATGCCATAATAAAAATTTTAAAAAGCCCTCTGGAAACAAGTAAACAGAAAATGTGGGACATAATGTTTGAAGTTTAAAAATCTATGCATTCCTTTAAGAAAAAGAAAAAAAGACCTCAAAGATTATTCAGTGATGCGTATAACACCACTTTCGACCCAGAGTAGAGGGAAGGTTGTTTGACTATGAAGGATAGTGTTCTGCTTCTGTAGGTGCAAGGTTTTTTATCTATTTTCTCTGAGGAGATAAAGGTGTGCCACATCTTGAGCTTAATGACTGGAGCAGATCAATCTGTGGGAGATGATATTACCATCAGGAAGGAAAAAGATAAATAAATAACTTATTCTAGTAAACCACCCAGTTAATGGTGTTTTTTTTTTTTTTCTTATAACCACTTAAACTAAGGACAATATTTATTCTAGGCTTCTCTCTATAGGGGTTCAAGGAGCTCATAGGAAGAATACTTGTTTACAATGCTGTACATTATTGTGTCCTGTTTAACCATCGATCTTGATCTGAAGACCTTATGGGATAAGAATGATTTGTAAGTCAGAGTTTAAAATAGAGACTTTTATTCTATTGCAATTTTCTTAAAATTACATGTGAAATTTCACATATTTGTTGAATATTACACAAAGTTTCGAGGAATGTATGCTTTGCATAGTATTAACATAAGGATAAATATACTTATCATCTCAAATGTTTGTCATTTTTTAGTTGTGGAAAAATTCAAAATCCTTTCTTTTAGCTGTTTTGAAATATTCAATACATATTTTAGTCAACTTCTTTTGCCACTGTGAATAAAAGACCCAACCATCACAATTGTAGAGGAGGAGAAATTTATTTAGGGGCTCACAGTTTCAGAGATCTCGTTTCACAGACAACGAGCTCTATTTCTCAGGACTCAAGGTGAGACTGAACATCATGGCAAAAGATTGCGGTAGAAGAAAGCAGCTCATGTGATGATCAGAAAGCAGAGACAGAAAGACTCTACTCTCCAGCTACAAAATATATATCATATTCACAACCCCAATGAACCACTTCTTTCAGCCATACCACACCTGATGCCAGTTACCACTCAATTAATTCCATCAGTGATTAATTCATTAATAAGTTTAAGATTATAAACCAATAATTTCTCCTTCAAATTGTCTTGTGTTGTCTCTCATGTGAGCTTTTGAGGATTCCAGATATAAATCATAATAATACATTATTATATCTCATCTGTAGTCACCTGACTATTCATTGTAATTGGAAGATTTTTTAAATAGATAATTATTTAAATAAATTTAAAAACAGTCTGTTCAAAGGAATACTACTGTGCTTGTAAAACACAACCTGACCTGAGATTTACACTCACCTTTATAATCAAAACTTTGACTTTATGACAATTTTTTAGAGTAAAAATATTTCCTTAGAAATACTTTAAATAAATACAGAATCCCGAGTGAAGTCTGTATGGGATTGACTGTAAGAGAAACAATGAAAGAAAAAAAATTCCCTGATAAAACATGCTGTGGTTTTATTAAAATACTTTATCTCCACAGTCCCTATTTAATAAAATAAATGTTTAGAAACATAAAATATATATTAGTGTACGGAGGCCATGTGTTGAGACAATATTAATATCATAACAATAGTCTTCAGAATGGAAGAAAAGTAATAAAACAATTTTCTACAGAGGAAATAAAGCAGTATATGTATACTTTGCACACATACTCTTGATGCAAATCTGAATAAGATTTATACACACAGAGACCTAAATACTAATTTATTATAGATATTCATCCCATATGTTAAAAGAAAAAATAAATAAATATTGAATACATTTTATGCACTGCCTCATTATAATAAATATGATACACACAGATTTTCCCACCACATACAAGATAATGATACTCAAAAAAACACTGATAAGATCTCCTACTGTTGTAATAGTGATAATGAAATAATTTTCTACCAATTGCATGTTTTTGCCTCAATAGATATCTTGGAGTTGAATTTCAGTTTGGCATATTCATGACCTATATCAAAATTACAATTTAATTTGGTCCCAAACTAAAATTCTATCCAATCATCTTTGTGTGTGTGTGTGTGTGTGTGTGTGTGTGTGTGTGTGTGTTGTCTATGTGAGTGAATAGGTTTCTGTTGGGTTGATGTTTTGGCTTCAGATAACTGTATACAACCAGTAGAAATAACCCAATTTTAACATCCTTACTTTAATTACTTTCATGACACAGCAGGTGTAGCATAACTACCAGATGTAAATAATTATATAGTTTATTTCTAGACATTCCTCATCTACATATGTTAAACTGATCAGTAAACTATCCACTTCCCACACTAATGACACATTAGGAAATTTTCTGAAAAACAGTAAGAAAAATAAACTAGATTCTAGATTTTTTAAAAAATGTGGTTTATAATTTGTACATAATAATAATAATAAACATAATAAAAGAAGAATATAATCTATAGATACTGAATACATATGACAATATAAGAGATCAAGCTAATTATAGCACATAATCCTGAAAATGATCCCTTTGGAGAAGAGAATGTTACTGTGTTTTAGAATTCAAGAAACCTAGACATACAATGGCTAAAAAGTTGTTTCCAAGAGCCAAAATTATTAAGTGGTACGCACAGAATTTAAACTGAGATGTATAGTTTCTCAAAATTCCCATTTATTTGTATAGAAAAAAATATTTAAGTCAATCAATAAAAATGCAAAGTTAATAATAACTGGAAGAATGCCCTCTGAAGATCAAAAATTGGGGAAATTTTTAGAAGTTAGAAGGGAAATGTTATTAATTAAGCCAAAAGTATTAGATATAATGGTGATTATATTTAAATAAATGCTAAAGAACCTGCGTACTCAGAACAACAAATAAAATATTAAGACTGTGAAATAGAGCAATAATCAAAATAATTATTTAAAAATCCATTTTAGAACAACTGACCACTTTGGGTATATATCCTTTCCCAGACTGTGGATGGTAGTCATGGTTTTCCTGCCCAAGTAAGCAGTCGAAATCTGTTCCTTTGTGGGGACAAGTGCAATAAAATCAGACCTGTTTCCTGCTTGGTGGCTGGAGATCTTAATTAGCAACTCTGCAGCCACACTCTCCTCTACCCAGCTCTGTGGACCTCTTCACTGGATGAGAGAGAGCCCACGCAGCTGGCACCAGAGCAAGGGTCTGAGGTAAGCCTATAAGACAGGGTGTGGCCTGTCTTATAGGTGAGGAAAGAGAAATGGGGAACGTACAGAGGTCCACCACAGACTCGTAGCTGCAAGTGCTGCACACTTTCTTGGATACTAGAGGTTTAATCCTGAATAAGAGAGAAGCCCAGAAGTTCTGGGATATAAACAATAAGCCTTGGGTTGATGCTGCTGATGTTTCTGATCCTACTATACGGACAAGACAATGGCATATGTGTGGTAAGCTGAAGTGAGTCAGGGGTATACTTTACCACTACATTGTTTTCTTGTTGGAACAGACATTCAGCAAATTTTAGGGGGCCCTGCAACAGACCCTTGTCATATAATGATGACCCTGAAGGAAGATGAGGCTGTGAAAGACAGGGGGAAAAATGTGAGGGCAACAATCTACCTCAAAGCAAGCTGCAGCAGGCATAGGAAAACATGGATGAGAATCTACTTCAAAACAAGCAACCACAACAGGTGTAGGAGGAAGACAGACAGGAAACAGTACCTCTAGGCTTCATAGTGCAGGATGAGGTGACCATAAATGGTGCAGGTTCACCTTATACTTACAGGCAAAGATTATATTCTTCACTGAGTCAATGGCAACTCCTCCTTATGAGGCAAAACCAAAGCCAGCAAAGGATTATGATAGCTTAGAAATGACCAGGCCACAGAACAGGCCCAAGCCATGGTCTTTCAGAAACCCATTTCAGGAGGCCAGAGATTTTTTTAAGATCTATAAAAGATAAGAGATGAGAAGTGGGGGTAAGGGAATGCAAGCCTTCCTACTCAACATGACCCCCACACCACAGCACCCTGCCACTTGGTACCCACACACATTGGGTACCCTGAAGAAGTTAAAGAAGGCAGTAAAAGAGGATGGGCCCTGGGAACCATTTGCAGAGAAAATGCTGAAATCACTCAGTATTAAACTTAATTGCCCTCAAGACTGGAAAGACCTAGCCAGAGCAGCTATGGAGCCAACAACATTTTTAAAGTAGAAGGCATTCTTCTATGATGAATGTGAACAACAGGGGGATAACAACCACACCACAAATGTTAATCTCCCAGTTGAATGCTTGCAGGGAGAGGGAATCTACAGTTCCCCTGAAGTACAGGCTACAGGTCCACCAAATTATTTCAATCAGATGTGGCTCTGTGCTCTGAGAGCCTGGAGAAAGTTACCAGCTGGGGAAGGTACAGTTTCTGTACAGGGCTTAAGGCAGAGAGTCACTGAGGGTATGCCACAGTTTATTGACAGAGTAAACAAGATGGTAGAAGGGAAGATGTCTCATGAAGGAGCTAGGGCAGCCTTAGCCAAGGAATTGACAGGGAACAGAGTAAATAAGGAACAGAGCAGCAGTGATGCCAGTACAAAATGGCACACTGGATGACTGGATTTTGGCCATTCAGGATATAGGGACACAAGCAGTTCAAGCCTGTCTGCAGCCCTCAGCATTGGTAGCTGCATAAAAGCAGGACTAAAGATGCTTACAAGCAGCTATTCAGAGACTGCAAAAAATGTGAACCTTTTCTCCCCATTGGCCCTTTAAAACCCACTGGAGTGAATCCCCAAGAATTAAGACCTAATACTTTGTGACAAATTGATGTCATTCATTTGGCTCCTTTTGAAAATGTAATATATATTCATGTAATTATTGATGTCTACTCAGGCTGTGTAATGACCACAGACTCCATAGGAGAAACCACAAAAAAAGGTCTTCTCCAATTTACCTAAATGTTTTGAAATTATGGATATTCCCATGTCTATTAAAACTGACAATGGGCCACCCTATACTAGCAAGATATTTTAAGCAGATTGCAATGATTGGTATATACAGCACTTAACTTGGATCCCCTACAACCCTTAGACTCAAGGCATCATAGAAAAAAAAACACAAAAGGAGTTAAAGACCATGTTACAAAACTGAGGGAGGGAAACTATACCAAGTCCCCTTGTAATGCCTTGAAAAGAATCTTATTTGCCTTCAATTTTCTTTCAATTTCAAAATTGTCTATGAAAATAGCAGTACATAATCATTGGCCCACCCTCATGGGACCATCCCATCTACCTATGGTCTCATGAAAGGATTCCATAGCAAACATATGGGATGGTGTGAGGCCCCTTCTAACTATGTGCCAAGGGCTTGCATATATTAACAGGAGGCTCATCCCATCTGGGTGCCTGCCAGAAAGTCAAGCTCTGGATGCCCAGAACCATCAACCAAGAAGATGAAGGAACTAACTCTGGAGGAGAAACCTCACAAAGGACTCAACAACACAAATGGACCTCACATAAAGTAACCTGCGATGATATTAAAGGGTTTGTTGAACAAGCCATCAGATTGACCCTTTGCCTTGTGGCAACCCCATAACTAAGCCTATGACTATGGTCCTAGTGTGTGCAATGCTAGCAATGAAGCCTCCCATGAGACAAATTGAGCTTTGGTTACTAGGCCACCGCCTTTAGCAGTGGCTAATTGGGAAGGGGCTTTACCTAAGCTCTTTTCCAATAATTTCAACCTTATTGATCCTGAGTTATCCATCCAGGAGGTAACTGTACCACGGAACACCAGCATTTCTATGCCTACTCTGCTCATTTGTTTCTCCATAGTAGATAATAAAACCTATAATCTGGGCAGTTTCTCTGTTTTTCTCTTACCAAGAAACTATTGTAAATAATTATAATAAGTCATATGTTTGGCTATATCTCACTGACCTTAGAGTTATAGTTAATGCTACCTATAGCCATAGACGCCCCCCGCCCCGCATGGCAAATGCAAGAAACCCTTGCTGCCAAAATGCCCAACAATGATTTTTGGAAATCCCCTCTCAGATAAAGATAGCATCCCATGGAACCAATGAGTCACTGCCATACCTTATCTCCTTTATAAGAGGAATTTCTCTGGGGAAGAACAACATCTATGTGCCTGGGCAGGTGTAGCTCCCTGGAATTTAACTGATGTGCCCACACATGGGCTACTGCAGTACCTGCTACACAGGACAAGCTGTTACCAACCAGTATGCAGGAAATCAGTATGGCATCATGGATATCATGCCAATATTACTAGTTGCCTCAGCAGCTGGGCAGCAGCTGGCTGAATGAATGGGTCTATATTGAGTCCAGACCCTAACCATGGATTTGCCTTTGTGTCAAATTATACCAATACTCACTGTGCACAAGCTTTTGTTATGCCACCCTTTACCATGCTAATAATCAATGATTCTGATGGCATACATATCATTCATACAGAGATCCCTTGTATAGTCAATACATCCTGCTGGCTCACAAATTGTCTAGCCCTTTCTTTGAAAGGTAAACATATATTATCCTCAGAGTACCCCCAGCAATCTGGCCTCCAGTGAACTTGTCCAGAGAGTTCAAGGAGGAGTCCAAGGGACATGGAGATGAAGAATCTTCTGAAGGAGATCCTACACCAGACAAGGTCTGCAATTAGCCTCATTGTCCCTGGAATTATTGCCCTGGTAGCTATCATTGCCACCACAGCCACTGATGCTGCTTCACTCACTCAGAGTATCCAGAATGCTCAGACTGTAAGCAATTTGTCTACTGCCATGGCAGAAGGTTTTGCCTTTCAAAATGACTTGAATAAACTGTCCCAAGCTACTATTTTAGTCATTTAGCAAAAACTAGACCTCCACCAGGAACAGCTAGATATTCTGTTTATGTTGCAGAGGCTCACTTGTGGCCCTGAATTTCATAGTATTTGTGTCACTGTATATACTATATCTGACAATGTAACCTTATACTTCTCCAATTTTTCTCAGTATAATAGGGGTGTGTGGGATGCAAACTATGTTATGACTATGCATAACCTTACCAAGGCAATTGTCAAAATCAGTGAAACTAAGGTGTCTATCTTGACAAACTCTTCCTTTTTCCAGGGGTTGACTGAACATTGAAAAAGCCTGATAGCCAAATTAATCCTTGTAATGCAATTACCATGGCCTTATTGTTTATAATAGTAATAATTTTTTCTTGTGTTGTGTGATGCTTATGTAACCATGTAAAGGCCACCGAATATAAAACAGCAATGCTGGCTGAACTCCTTGCAGCATAGTCAGAGGGGGCAGATGTGGAGATAAGTGCATGGTGTACTGCATACATGGTATGCTTTAAGGGCATCTGAGTGGCAAACCACTCCTCCATGCTAGGTGTGTGAGTGGCAAAATGCTTACTCCTTAGGCGTAGCCCTTGACATAAGGCTGGGTGTTGCAGTCCCTGTGCTTGCTCCAAGGCCCACTCCTTGATTGGTTGCTGCAAGGGCAGTTAGCAGACATTGCATTGGTGGCTGCCTGTAATATGCTTAGCTACTGCCTAAATATATATCCATGATAACTGTGCAATAAAATCAGACCTGCTTCCTGCTTGGTTGCTGGAGGTCTTGATTAGTGACTCCACAGCCACACTCTTTCTAACCTATTCTGTGGACCTCTTCACTGGACGAGACACAGCCCACACATTCCCTAACAAAACCAAATCATCCTGCTGGTATAGAATCTTAATATGAGTGAAAGCAAAAGTATATAAATATTGAACACATTCTATGCACTGTCTTATTATAATAAATTTGATACACACAGAGACTGAAAGGAGAATGAAGTCTGAAAAAAATCAAGTCTGAGAGTGAAATAATCTGAGACCTCCACAAAACCTACAAGGAGATAATAAAGAAGCATATTCTTCTCAGCTTCAGGGAAAATATTTTGATTCTCCCCTTCCTACCCCTACCTTAGACTCTTTGGATGGTTTATTTTGGTTTAACTGAGATGCACAAAGAGCAATTAAATTAGCATATTTGCATCATTTTAATAGCCCATATAACTTTTTACTGTAATTTTATAAAAACCAAGGGATTGAGCTGATCCACAGATACTTTTCAAATGATGGGAATAGGTGAGAGTATAGGTATAAATTAATATCATGATTTATTGTTATCATTTTTATCATAGATTTAAAATAGATTTGATTTCCAAGAGAATTCTAAACTCTAAAGTTTGTTTTTTTTTTTTTTTTTTTTTTTAATATAACACTCATCTTACTCCAAGTTTCTATCCACAGTTTGGATCTGGAATATCTACCAAAAAGCTCATATATTGAAAACTCTGTCCCCATTGGGCAAGGTCTGGAGGTGGGTTTTTAAGAAAATAGTTGGATCCTGAGGGTTCTAGGGAATCTAACATCATCAGTAATTTAATATATTTGCTAGATTTTTAGTACATTTGGTAGTTTGAATGGACATCTGTGTCATAATTACAGAAAGGTGTGGTATGGTTGGAAGAAATAAGTCATTGGAGGTATGACGTTGGAGATTGTATCTATCTATGGCTCTTCCATGCAACCTCCACCTTGCTGGTTATGCACTGTCATGAACTGAGTAGCTTTTTTCTGCTGCATCTTTGTACCAAGATGTTTCTGCCTTGGAATTCGGTAGACATGGACTAAATCCCCTGAAACCATGGAGCAAAATAAATATTTCTTTCTTTAGTTGTTTTTGTCACATATTTACATCACAGTGACACATTGCTGACTCATAGGGTTTCTTTAATCAGAACCCTAAGAATCATGTCTATACCTCACCTATCCAATGTCAAACAATTTCAAATATAGACTACACTCACTCAATATGTATATTTTTTTCATTTTTTTTGCATTGGGGATTGAACCAAGAGATGTTTTACTAATGAGCTACATCTCCAGTTCTTTTTATTTTTATTTATTTTTTAAAAATTTTTGGACAGGTTCTCACTAAGTTGCTTAGAACCTTGCAAAACTGCTGAGGCAGGCCTCAAACTTGTGATCCTCCTGCCTTCGCCTCCTGGGGTTACAAGTGTGTGCTACCATGCCTAGCCATTCTTCATTTCTGTATTAGTCTGTCCTCTGTCCTTATAACAAAATACCCCTTATACCTGACTGAGTGCTTTATAAAGAAAAAAAAGATTTGTTTAGGAGGTTTGGAGGACAAAATTCCAAAATTGGGTGATCTCGTGTGGTTGGCCTCTGGAGAGATAACATCACAGTAGTGAAAGCAAAAGTGAAAAAAGTCATATGGAACGACTGAAGAAAGAAGAATTAAAATATTAGTCTTACTTTTATGACAATTTGCTCTTGTAAAAAGTAAATTTTGTCCTATTAAAACTATATTAACTCTTTGTAAAGCATCACTTAATGCCCTATTAACCTTTATTAGGTCCTACTTCTTAAATGTTTCATCATGTTAACAGCACCAAACTTCATACAATTTCAGCACATAAAACTTTTTGAGACACATGCAAACCATGTACAAGGCATAGAAATTTTAATGAAGTATATTCATTGGAGGAGGTTTCATTTATGACAAATAGCAATCACAATTATATCACTTATTCTTTATCAAAACTTATTGAGATCCCATCCATCAGTGGTTTATCTGATATTTCTTATCACATGAATGCAATATCTTCTGACCTTTCTGATCTGATCTCACTTATTTTTTATCATGAATCTCACATTTCTTTCTTTATCATATGCAGTACTGAAGTATCAGAAATATATTTGTCATTGACTTACATGGCAGAGAATGCTATATGTGTACCAGAATGTACACATATTTCATACTTCATAGTAATAAAATTATTGCTGGCACCATGTTTGTTCAGACTTTCTTGTAGTTAAACTTTGATGTATAAGGTTATATTATGACAGTTACTGACCTTTGATCATTTCAGTACTTTAAAATAGTGTTACAGGGAAACTGAGTTCTTTAAATGCTTTGAAAAGTAAGGATGACTTGCAAAACTGGATCATGTGATGTCTTTTCTCAAAACACTTCATTGTATCCCAAATCTTGGAATAAAAACCAAAGTCTTTTTGATAAAAATAATAATAATAATAATATATTAATATATCTCCACAGATCAATATGACTCACTCATTCACTTTTCAGGTCTTAATTCATATGATATCTAAATACAAGTACAAGAACAACCCAGCCAATATTATGGAAACATGAACACTAAAATAATAAGTTATTCGTTTAAATTCTCTGAATTAAGACTTAAGTTCACGGTTAATGGGTTAGTATATTCGTTTCCATAATGTCTTAAACAGGATAGTAGAAATTTAAAAATGCAGAAGTGGTAATTGTTAGTATTTCTGAAAGCTTAGCCCACAAACAGGAACAGCATCATTTGAACCACATAATGTTGATCAAACCAGGGCAATGTAATGATCATTTAAAAATATGTAGGGTAGAGATCAATAAAATATCAATTTAATGAAAAACATAAAATAAAATGCAAAGTTGAAAGAGTTTACTGGTCCTACAATTTTATTTAAACTTTGCAAAATTACTATTTGAAGCTGAAAGTGTGTCTTTAATATATTTATTTTTGTTTATTTTCTCTGTATATGCAAATATAAAATATTTGACTCCAATATTTAAAAATATAGTATTATGCTATATTTATGATTTTACACTGTGTTTTTTCAGTGCATGTTGTATTTCACTATTTAAGACAAGTTTACTGGATCAGCTCATAATTTATATAGAATAAAATTCAACGCCTTTATGTGTATAATTCTATAAATTTTTACAAACACAGTCATGTAACTCTTGCTAAAATTGGCCTAGAGATAGTTCTATAACAACTACAATTATGAGATATAACTAAAAACCCATTATGGTTTAGATGTGGTATTCCCTGAAAGGTCACATGTAAGACAATGAAGACAATGCAAGAAGGTTTGGAGGAGAAATGATTGGATTATAGCCTTAAACTAATCAGTGAATAAATCTCTGATGGGATGAAGTGGTATGGTATGGCTGGAGGAGATGGGGATTGAGGCGTGGCTTTGGGATATATATATATATATATATATATATACATATATATATATATATATATATATATATATATTTTAATTGATTTTTTTAAATACATGAGAGCAGAATGCATTACAATTCTTATTACACATATAGAGCACATTTTTTCATATCTTTGTATATAAAGTATGTTCACACCAATTAATGTCTTTATACATGTACTTTTTTTGCATTACAATTCTTATTACACATATATACCACAATTTTTCATATCTCTGTTTGTATATAAATGGTTGACACACAATTTGTGTCTTCATATTGTACTTTGGATAATGATGTCCATCACATTCCTCCATCTTTGCTAATCCGCTGACTCCTCCCTTTCCCTCCCAGCCCTCTTCCCTAACTAGAACTCATCTATTTTTCCCATGCTTCCATTCCCTACCCCACTATGAGTCAGCCTCCTTATATCAGAGAAAACATTCGGCATTTGTTTTTTGGAATTGGCTAACTTCACTTAGCATTATCTTCTCCAACGCCATCCATTTACCTGCAAATGCCATGATTTTAGTCTCTTTTTTTGCTGAGTAAAATTCCATTGTGTATATGTGCCACATTTTTTCTATCCATTCATCCACTGAAGGGCATCTAGGTTGGCTCCACAGTTTAGCTATTGTAAATTGTGCTGCTATAAACATTGATGTGGCTGTGTCCTTTAGTATGCTATTTTTAAGTCCTTTAGCTATAGTCCAAGGAGAGGAATAGCTGGGTCAAATGGTGGTTCCATTCCCAGATTTCCAAGGAATCTTCTTACTGTTTACCATATTGGCTGCACCAATTTGCAGTCCCACCAGCAATTTATAAGTGTACCTTTTCCCCCACATCCTCGCCAACATTTATTGTTGTTTATCTTTATTGGTATCTGGTGAGTGGAGTCTTTCTCTGTTTCCTGATTATGTGAGCTGTTTCCCTCCATCATACTCTCCTGCCATGTTTACCCTCACCTCAAGCCCCTTGACTAAGACCTCTGAAACCATGAGCCTTCAAATAAATTTTCCTCCTCTATTATTGTGTTGCTTGGGACCAACCTTGAGTCACAGAACAGAAAAAGCTGACTGAAACAAAACCATCAAACAACTATACATGTAAATACAAAGAAGTATTACATGAAAAAATTTTGAAAATCAATATAATTTATGAAGCTCTAAAAGAAAGAATTTCAGTCTTCAATCATAAGAAAATTATAAGGAGATGGTAATGCTAATTACCCTGATTTTATCATTAAACATTGTATGCATGTGTTGAAATATCAATACATCATTTAATATGTACATTTAATGTTAGTCAAAAATTTCAAAAAATAAACTATAAACACTATATAATACATACAGATATTTCTGATTTTGAAATAATAGATTAGTTTATAGCAAACCAAATTCCAGATGAGACTGACCAAAATATGGGCATCATAAAGGTTATTGAAGGAATTAGAAAGATTCCAATTTTCATTTCTATTTTATTTGTGAAGATATCAAAGTATAGTTAAGAATAAAGCACTACCTGACACTCAGCACTAATCTCTCACCTTAGACTTGTGTTACTTTCAAAATGAAAGTAATAAAGCTGAGTTAGGGATCTATGTAACAATGGCAATAACAAAAAATTAGTATGAAGTTCATCAACTAGAAAAATTGGTAAATACCTCAGATATTCAGTTGAAATTCCCAACTTTCATTCCAAATTTGGAAAGAAACAGAATAGCTCTTAAGAAGATTAAAATCCAATATTGCATCATTTCAATTCCTTATATATGTGATCTGTTTAGACCTGTTGATCTGCAACAAACAAAAGCAAAACATCTGGAGGAAAATTAAACTATATAGAATCTCAAATTATAACTATAATTCATTCATAACCAGAATTTAAGACAAAATAACAAAAACCAATGAACAATCAGATAATCGGGAACCACCATAGGGACAAAGGGCAAATTCAATGCTGGGCAGTACCTAGTAAATTGTTAGCTATTAAAAGCATGTTGTATGTTTTTCTCTGCTCTACCACATTAACTCATGACTTTTTATCTATTAAGAGGATGATATGTGCCTTTTTCTATCCTCTCGTTCACTACTTTTCAAACAGCTTTTTCAGTCTCAGACACCAGGTGTATCATTGAAACCAGGATATACTTGCCAAGCCTCTTCAAGCACCAACAACATAAATGATAAAAGCCTTGGGTATCTACTGAAACAGCACATTCCCAAGGCATTAACTGTTACTTGCTATGATTCGAGTTTTCTTCCATGCTCTACCCATATGCTCTCTTACAATTATAACAACTCATCCTTATCTCAAGACATAAATATTTATACAGGATGCAGTATAAGTGTGAGAGATATAATATTTGGTGCCAGGATGACTGGAGACCTACCCCTCCATTAAGGTTAAAGTTCCTGCCCAGGAAAAGAAAAACACCCTTTCACTGTTTTATTTTAAATTACTGAAATATAGCTATACATAATATTAGGTTCATTTTGACATAATCATACATGAATGAAATATAATCTGCTCCATTTCAGTCACAATACTTCCTCTTTCCCTTCTCTCCTCCCTCCCCCTGTTTTCCTTCCATTATTCTACTGGTTTTCCTGTATTTACTAAGAGATTGTTTAAATTAGTGTATATATATGTATATAAATAAAAGTGTACATATGTATATAAATAAAGATGGAATTCATGTAGTATATTCATGTATGCACACAGCATAATGTGGTCAAATTCATTCCATTGTTCCTGTTTTCATGCTCTTTCTTCCTCACCCTATCCCTTTCCTCTATCCCACTTCTATTTTCATGGTATCCTCCTTCCCCTGTTTTGCTTTTTTTTTTTTTAACTTTATTTTGGCCTAGCTTCTGCATATGAGAGAAAACATTTGAATTTTGACTTTCTGAATGGCTTATTTCATGGATGGAAATGGAAAACATCATGCTAAGTGGAAAAACACCCTTTGGAGTATGCCAATTTACATTTGTAACTGAACTTCAGTCCACCCATACCACTCTTTTCATATAAATAAAAACAAACTCCTTTGTGCTAAGAGCCAGGCTAAAATTCTCCAGGTCAATGCTATTTCTCCCTTTTGCTTGAGCATGAAGTCACAACAGTCTTGTTCCCATTGGATTTGTGCCTTTAATTTTTATGATGGAAAACTCAAGAGCTCACTGAGTCAGTAACCATACAAAATCTAAATATTGATGTTATCAAAAAATTGCCTTTCTTCACAGAAAATTGCCCCCAAATGACTACTGTATCACATTATTTTGTTGGCATAGCAATTATAGAGTAGGTAAATTGGCAGTCTTGCACAAGGTTTTTTGAGACTTCATTAAAGTTTCTCATGAAAACTTAACCATAAGGTTTCTCTTGTAGTCAAGATGTCAGTCAGGGTTGAATTCATGTGAAGACTTGTTTTGACTAGGACCTATGAATCTGTTTATAAGGAGGCTCATATGACTGGCAAGTTAGTGCTGGTATTGATTTCTTTCTTTTCTTTTTTCTTTTCTTTTCTTTTTTGTTTGATAGGAGATCATAGTTCCTCACCACATGGGCTTGTCTATATGATTACTTAATTATATTTATAAGGTGAAAGTAAAGCAAAAATAACATAAAATAATTGTTCTTTCTTTTCTTTCTTTGACTTCTTATTGATGTATATAATTCCACATAATACCTATATTAATCATGATACATTTGTATATGAACATAACATGGTTTTATCAATCTCATTCTCCTTTAACTTCCCTTTCTCTCCACTCTTTCTTCACCCTGATCTGCTTGTTGTAGTCTACTGATCTATTATTATTAGTAGTAGTACTAGTAGTGTATTATAATCATATGTCAAAGCGAGATTCACTGTGGTAATTTAGTACATGAACATAACATAATTTGGTAGATTTTATATCTCAGAACATCAACATGACTTCCATTTCACCCTCCCTCTTGATCTTCTTCCTTTCCTCTATTGAACTTTCTTCTATTTTTATGAGATCCTCTTTTTATTCCTTTTTTTTCTCTCAAGCTTCCACATATGAGAGAAAACATTGGACCCTTGACTTTCTGAGTCTGGTTATTTCACTTAGAATCATGTTCTGTATTTCATTCATTTACCAGCAAATGCCATAATTACATTCTTCATTATGAGTAAGTAAAACCTCATTTTGTGTATAAATATATAAGTATATATGCATATATATATATATATGTATATGTGCATATATATACTATATATACATATACCATATATATACTACACAGATATATATGTATATACAAATATACATATTTGATTTATTTCATCCAAAAGAAGAAAATACTAAAAATACAATAATTAAAATTAATAAATATATATGTAAGAGTTCTGACTGTGGAAAAGTACAAGACAGTTAGTTTCTCAGGTGAGCAAACTCCAGGAGAATAATAGGCATCTTGTTTTCCACAGGGGAAACATTCTGAAATTTTTCCCAGGAGCTATTAAGAAAACTAATACATTCTTGGCTAGAACACATATTTAATCATAAGCAAGAACTTCTTACACTATAACCTAATGTATCCTGATTAATGATATAACAAACAATAAAGTACTAATGGTACCAGTGACCTAATGTAACCTAATGGTATAAATAAAGATTGCAGCTTAGATGAGCAGCCATTTTTGCCTTTGTATTTTGCTTCTCTCTCCCTTTGTTTCAGTACATATATATATAGCAGAGAAAAACATACAACATGCTTTTCTTTTGAAAAAGATGGAGTAACAAGGAACAGACTTACCTTTATATTCAATCAACAATATGTGAAAGAGTGACTTTTAGTACACAAGTTTTTTATTACCTGATAAAATACAATAATTCCTCAGACACAGGCAATAAAAAAAGTAAACTCTGTAAAATTTCCCTACCTAATTGCTCATAGAGTCTCCAGGACACAATATGGATATCTGGAAGTTAGTCAGAGACCATTAATTTCACTGAGTCAAAGAAGAGGGGCTGAAAATATGAGAAATAATAATATGTAAAATAGAGGACAAAGAAAGAGTCACACCCAGAGTTCCATAAATATTCCAAGGATCACCTGTGAATATTCATAAGATAATTAATTAGTAGACTGATGTAATAAAAACTATCCAAGGGCAGGAAAAAATCTTCTGAACGAATTAAAGACTCAAGTTCCCAGTGTTCACATAACACAGAAATTGTGTTTCCATCAGTCAGTCTGGGAAATCATATAATTGTGTGATATTCATTAATGAAAATGATCCTGTTGATCTACTTTATAATGCTATGTTAGAGAGTTGGGTCATTCCAAGAAATGGAGACAGCCTGAAGACTTACCCTTTGAACTCCAATTCTTGTGATAATGTTAGAAAGATTCAGATATGTTTCTCAGTGTAATAGGTGTGAGTTTATTGAATGGATAGGAAGAGGGAAAGGGATACTCTCAAGGGAGAGAGTGGGTACTTTCAGGGAGGAGAGGGAGAATGTGCACCTCCTGCACTCCAGTTTTATTGGGTATCCCAAAGAAGTTTCGAGAGAGTCACGACCAAGTCCACCTCTTGACATTTGACTGAGAGTAGGATGACATCAAATTTTAGGTATTCACTATCATAGCAAATGTAGGTAACCTTGGCCCATGCTCACAATTTCTAATTGTATTGTTAGCCTTACATTCATACAGATTTTAAGATTAGCAGAAATTATTCTTATCTCCCTGAGTTTCAAGATCTAGTCACAAAAGTCTCCCCTTTCAGGGTTACTTGGGTTCCTCTTATAAACATTATTTGGGGCCTTAATTTGTCCTTCAGTTAACAGTTTGCTGAGGAAAGTGACATATCCTGTCCACTTAGGCCAAGTTGGGCTGCAGGTAAATTGCTTCTTGGAAAAAAAGCATGTGGGGGTCAGCACAGTGGGCATTCACATCTGTCTGTTTCCTAACACTTATCAGTAGACTACATGCTTCTCTGATTAAGAAAGAAAAAAAAAAAAACTTCAAAATGAGATACTAAAGAATCAAACTGTTTTCAAATAACTTCATTGTGCTGCAAAATAATGCTTAAGGATATTTAAAAGCATATAAAAATACATCATACCTGAGAAAGCAAAACTCACACTATCTGTTATCAAATCAATAAAAAAAATTACCAGGCATGCAAATCTAAATAAAAAAATAAAAAATATGACTCAAAATGTGGATAAATTAAAATTAATCAAAACCTGACAACATGGTAGAAGTAGCAGACAACCATTGAAACAGTTATTATAACTATTTTTCATATGATGTAAAACATTGCTTATATCATGAGAAAACATTTACAAGATGCGAATTGAGTTTAGAAAGATGAACCCAGATTTGAACTAAAAAAATTAAAAGAATTTTATTAATGGGATTAATGGCATATGAGACATTGCAGAGAGTAAGATTAGTGTACTTTAAGCAGAAATAAAATGAAACCCAGAACAAAAATAATCAACTACAATGAAAACAGCAGAAGTGAGGTATGAGACAACTTCATATGTAGTAAATACATGTTTAGAATTCTGAAGAGGCAAAGAGAGAGACAAAACACATATTTGAGAAAATAATTGCTGACAACAACTCAAGTTTGGTGACAAATATAAAACTGTAAAGAAATGCAATGAACTGCAAAGAACAAACATGAGGAAACCTACATGAAGTTACGTAATAATTTAATTTCTAAAAGACAGGGACAAAGACTTTTAAAATCAGCAAAAGAAAATAACACATTAGAGGCAGAAGATAAAGGTAGTGAAAGCAGAAGATTTCTCAGCAGAAGCAATGCAAGTGAGAATGCAGTGAAGCAACATCTTTAAGGCAGTGAGGAATAATAATTGAAAAGCAACCAATTAGTTTTAGAATCTATAGAGAGCAAAAGTATTCTTTGAAAATGCATGTGATACAGTGATTTTCAGCTTTAACATACAAACTGTTTGGAATAAGCACTTATTTACTTAGAACAAGAATAAGCACTTATTTCCTTAGAAAAAGAAAAAATTTAAAAAAAATCTAAAAAACTAAAAATAAGTGACACCTTGGATTCATTATAGAACTATGTAGGACTAACTGACCTCCTGTAATCTGGAGAGCCAATTAGTTCTGAGTTACATATATTTTTACCTGTAGTTGGAACTTGAAAAGACATAAACTGAAAGAAAAATTTAAATAGCAATTTGAGAAAATTGCTAAATGATCAATGTGGTCTAGAGTGAGAATGAGAAACTCCCAAGGGCGTCTGCATTAGAGATGCCTTCACACATTTGCAGAATTCACCTCTGAGAACCCCATCACATTTTCTTAGGGAAGATCTGAAAACTATCTCTTCATGGCTCTTTCACAGGGAAGGAAACAGTCATTCTTTGTAATCCATGGTCAGTATCTTCTCATAATAAATGTTTATCCTCCATGGGGCAAATATCTCATTATAGCTTTGCCTACAACCCAGAGGAAATGTTATTTTGCTCATTCCATCTCCATATGGTTTCCCTGTTCCACATAAGGAGAAAAGTAGGAGCTTCAAAATCGAAAACCTGAAGGTAACAGGCCAGTGACTCATGACCATTCCACACTTATATTTGATTGGAAGATTGTAAAACAATCCTATTCCAAAATGCTTTATCAACACACCAATAGGGCTCTATTATAAAAGAAGCACACATAAAAAAAGAAAGCAGCTGCAAAATAGAAATTTTCCCTGAAGTCAGGGAAGTGACCATAAGTCAAGAAGGGAAACAGAAACAGGGAAACTAGTGGAGTATGAAGTACTTCTACCTATATTTACAACAAACATTTAAAATAGATAATCTTACAGAAAGACTAACATCAATCTTTCCACCAGAGACTTAATTACTCAAAATGATACATCCAGCTTTCAACAAACATAGGACATTACAAAAAATAAGAATATAAGCATTTGAATGGACAAACCAAGAATTAGAAACAGATTCAGATAGGACAGATACTAGAAAATATTGCTTATAAGAAATAATCATAAAAATTAAAATGGACTATAATTCAAAAAGTATCCATTAAGAAGGGAGTTGAATAACATATTAATGTTCACAATAAACATACGGTTCTATAGAAGAAAGGTGTGTCAGAGGGAAACTGTTCAGCTCATAGCAGTCAGGAAGCACAGAGAAACAGACAGTCCTGGAGAGAAATAAACCCTTCCAGAGCACATCCCCAATGAACTACTAACTCCAACTAGGTCCCACCTCTTTTAGTTCAACTAGGTCCTACCTCTTGTAGTCCTTCCATCCATCAGTGTATCAATCCACTGATAAGGTCTGAAGACCCATGGTCCAACTCTTTTCCCAAAATACCACCTCTGAATATGTGAGACTTTCGGTAACATTCCAGAACCAAATCATAACTCATGCCATCCTACAGTTTTATGTATCACAAAAACTAAGGACAACCGGGTACCATGGCACATGTTTGTAATCCCAGCAGCTCAGGAGGCTGAGGCAGGAGGATCGCAAGTTCTAAAACAGCCTCAGCAATGGCAATGCACTAAGCAACTCAATGAGACCCTGTCTCTAAATAGAACACAAAATATGGCTGGGGATATGACTCAATGTTTGAGTGTCCCTGAGTTCAATCCCTGGTACATGATATGACTCAATGTTTGAGTGTCCCAGGGTACAATTCCTGGTTTTTGCTCTTGAATATAAAGAATTTGGAAACTGTCAGTAGGAAATTATAAAAAAAAAAAGGAAAACCAAAAATTTGCTTTAAATAAGTCAAATAATTGATAGCATCTTATTAATAACTGTAGATGCCAAAAAATACAAAAAAAAGAAAAAGACAGTTTAGTGGGAACACCAGCTGCTGAGATATGAAACTAACAGCTAATTGAATGATAATTAAGGAATTAGAAGATGTTGGTTGTGGATTCAATTTAAAATTTAAATTTAAATTTAAATTTTTTTTTAAACTTTTGAATTCTTGGAGGTCCACTTTTAAACTCCTCTCCCTTTTTTTTTTTAGTTTGACCACCAGAATATGCATCAGCTTTTCATGTGAGGATGAGAGAAAAAAATATCTTCATGACTTAGTGAAGTGAAAGAAACGAACATTTTGAATTAAACCAGTACATTAAGTTCCATTAAAATGCCCTTCCCTCAATAGAAACAACTTTACCGCAGCCTTATCTGACATACATGAAGGGAAATTAGACAATTCTAGTTCACCCTATTTGTAGTGAAAAAATAAAAAAAATAAAAGTAAAAGAAACTCTTAATGATACAGCAGGGAATAATATCATCTCAAAAAGCCCTCCTCCATACCAAGACACCATATCAGGAAGGATCAGATATAATAATAGTCAATTATACCTGAAATAACTGCAAAGTAAAAACTTTATTTAACAAATTTCTAAGGAAATTCAAAAAGAGAGATGAGAAAAATGAGGACTGTTGAGAAAACTGAGAAATCTCACACATATTATTATGCATATATTAAAAAATAGTCTAGGAAAGTAGAATATGACTTTCCATGTCTCCTTTAACCACAGAAGTATTAATTTGAACATTAATGCATGTACAAAAATACCTTCACAATACTTAAGCAAACCAGGTGAGAAATTATGGTACATGAGTATAGCACAGAAGTAAAGTATATATTTAAAAGGGTAGAAAGGACAAATTAACAGCATGTGTATATCACCCCTAACTTCATCCCAGAGAGTACAGCATGGAAGAGATATTCTCTGCTTGATAGAAGAGGAAAAAATCACTACTGGGTCATGCCTTGGATTGAAATGCTGGGTCTACCTAGGAAACCAATTATGGGACAAGTTTGTTTGGTCTCAGAATCCAAGCTGGTGTCCACAGACTGTACCTCCATACTCACCCTTGTATCCAGACAAGGTGTACAGTTTCAAACTCTAAGACTGAGTGGAAAACTCAGCATTTGCAACTGAATGTCTCCAGTATACTGGGGTTTGATATGCCTTAAAACCATGCTTTCCCAGAGAATTGAGCTCAAATCATGCCCTGGGTCCGTCTTAGATCTAGTGGTAGTGAGCCCTGAATTTTCAATTGTACCAGGCTGGCCCACATGGCCTTAGTGATCAGAATGGCTTTCCCCTGTGGATAGAAGCTCCAGACCTCCCAATTTCCAGGATAGCTTTTGTGTTGTTAGCATCCATGCCCACCCCAGATTCCAGATCAACTCAGAGCTAGGATAGTCCAATAGCTGTAAGCTTCAGGTCTATGATGGCAACAGGTTGATAACTCTAGCCCCAGTCATCATAACACACTTGAGGAAACAGAATTCAGGCCTTACCAGTACCAGGTTCATCTCTAGTAGACCACTCCAACAGATTCAGGGTTCTGATCTGCCCCAGGAGACCCAAGTTCCAGGTTTATCACAGAGGACCTGAGGTTTGGATTGGTCTCATGGACCAAGTATGTATAATATCAAGGAATAAAATAAAAATAGAGTGGCATGGGGTTGAAGCACTTAAAATAGGATTAGTAGACCAGTGTTGAATCTGGTCTATTTGAAAAAAAGAAATTAATAATAAAGAAAACAATCCCACATGCTGACTAAATGTTCAAGATCATATATCCTGATGGGCATGAAGGTGCACACCTATAATCCCAGTGACTTAGGAGACTGAGGAAGGAGAATCACAAGTTTGAGGCCAGTCTGGGAAACTTAGTGAGACCCTTTCTCAAAATAAAAAGTAAAAGTTGGCTGAGGATATAGCTCTGTGGTACAGTATAGCTGTGTGCAATCTCCAGGACCCCTAAATTCAAGGTCTGAAAATTTGTCTTTTACATGGTCTAATCTACTCATGATACATTCAACAGAATTATTTATTTTATTTATTGAATCTTGCATTTGTAGAATTTTTGCTTGCAATATCTACCAACATAAATAAATGAAACACTTAGCAACAAATTTAAATCAAGTGGATCGAAGACCCATATACTAAAACTCACAAAATTTGATTAAATTAGTAGAAGACATAAATAAGTTGAAAGATGTCCTATGTTAATGGAATGGAATAATTTATATTGATAAAGTGACCATTACAACCCCAAAGGATCTGTAGATCTCAATGCATTCCCTATCAAAATTTTAATGATATTTTTGAAGTAAATCAGAAAAAAAGTTCTAAAATTCTCATGAAGCTACAAAAGTTAGCCTAAGCAATCTTGACCAAATACAACAAATCTGGACGCATCACACTATTGACTTCAAATTTTACTAGAAAGATACAGTAATTAAATTGTGATCAAATTGACATAAAATCCAACACAGAGAAAACTGGAAAAGAATACCAAACTCAGAAATAAAGCCTTGAATATACACTTAATTACTTTTTGACACAATAGCTAAAAATCCACAATGGAGGAAAGGATAATCTCTTCAAAAAGTGAAACAAGGTAAAATGAATATCCACATGGATATCAATGAAATGAGTTCCTTACACTATACACACAAATAAACTCAAAATAAATTAAGGACTCAAATTTAAGAACCAAAATTTTAAGTCCACTAGAAAACAACTTTGTAGAAAAACTTCCATTTCATTCTTCATTGCAAAAATATTTGGATATAATAGTAAAAGTACAGGCAACAAAAGAAAAAATATTGGTATTATATCCAACAAATAAATACTTCTTTGTATAGAAAGAAATAACCAATATAATCAAGAGACTGCTATGTAATGGAGAAAATATTTGCAAACCATGCATCTTCTAAGTGATTCATATCCAAAAATATAAATAAATTAACAAATAATAGCAAGGAAACAAAAAATTAAATGGGCCAAAAAATATATATATATATAAAGAGCTGGGAATGTGGCTCAGTGGATAACTGCCCAGGGATTCAATCCTCAGTAACAACAACAACAACAACAACAAAAAGAGATTTATAATACAAGTCAAAGCTAAGTGAATTTGTCATCAATTTGTCATCAATGTATTTTAGTTCTTTTTTTTTTTCAAGAGAGAGTGAGGGGGAGAGAGAGAGAGAGAGAGAGAGAGAGAGAGAATTTTTTAATATTTCTTTTTTTTTTTTTTATCAACGGACACAACATATTTGTTTGTATGTGGTGCTGAGGATCGAATCCGGGCTGCACGCATGCCAGATGGGCATGCTACTGCTTGAGCCATATCCCCAGCCCCTATTTTTAGTTCTTGCCTTGATTGTTAGATGTACATTTACAAGTAGTCTAAGACAACACTGTTCTGAGATCACATTATACTGCATTACAAATAGTATAGACTCCTTCTATCAGTGATTAAATTTCTTTCATGTTCTTATAATATTGATTATATCCTCTTAACTTATCTGTATGGTGAAATCACCAAATGTATTTCAAACTCTCTTTGATCGATTAATAGTAATAAAACACATGTTTTATTTGCTTTCATTTAGTTCTCTACTTGTCTTCCTTTCTTTATCTATCTCAAACTATCTGAAATATGTAATTTTCCACTTCTCCAAAAAATAATTTTAACTATTTGGTGCAATTTAGATACATTGATGACAAATTGACAAATTGCCATTTGGCCTTTGGTTTTCTGAGATTGGCTTATTTCACTTAGCATAATATTCTCCAGTTCCATCCATTTACTGTCACATGCTATATTTTCATTCTTCTTTATGGCTGAGTGACATTCTACTATGTATATACACTACATTTTCTTTATCCATTCATCCATTGAAGTAGGCTGGTTCCATAGCTTGGCTATTGTGAGTTGAATAGCTATAAACATTGATGTGGCTGGATCACTGTAATATGCTGATTTTAAATCCTTTGATTATAAACTGAGGAGTGGGATAGCTTGATCAAATGGTGGTTCTATTCCAAGTTTTCTGAGGAATTTCCATATTGCTCTCCAGAGTGCTTGCTCCAATTTGCAGTGCCACCAGCAATGTTATGAGTGAACCTCTTTCCCCACATCCTCACCAACATTTATTGTTATTTGTATTCTTTACAATTGCCATTCTGACTGAAGTGAGATGGAATCTCAGCTTAGTTTTAGTTTGAATTTCTCTAATTATTAGAGAGGCTGAACATTTTTAAACATATTTTTTGAACATTTATATTTCTTCTTCTGAGAATTGCATGTTCATTTCCTTTGCCCATTTATTGGTTGGGTTATTTATTTTTTTGGGGGGATTAAGTTTTCTGAGTTCTTTATATGACCTGAAAATTAATGCTCTATCTGAGGTAAAATTGTAAATATTTTCTCCCATTCTGTAGACTCTGTCCACATTTTTGATTGTTTCCTTTGCTTTGAAGAAGCTTTTCAATTTGATAACCATCCCATTTATAAATTATTGATTTTTTTTCTTGCACTTTAAGAGTCTTGTTGAGTAAGATGTTTTCTAAGTTGACATGATGAAGAATTGGGCCTACATTTTTTCTTCTATAAAGCACAGGGTTTCTGGTATAATGCCTAGCTCCTTGCTACAGTTTGAGTTTTATTGGAGAAACAGTGACCTAAAGCTAGCACAGCACATTTATTTTATAGGTTTTACCATCAAAAGTTTATTTGTGGAAAAATTTCTGCAAAGCGGGTAGGCTTGAAGGTTACATATTTTACAAGATATTATGGTTATCTTGTTTTGCTCAGAATTCCCTACCCCTAGCAACTGGTGTCTGAACTCAAAATAAGACTGTTATTGTTCCATATCTTTGTATAGAACTTCCTCAGGCAAAGCATTACCATAGTCTTGGGCAATCTCATTCTGCACGTTTGCACAGAAAGTTCCCAGGGCAAAGTGCAGCCATAGTTCCAAGGCATTCAAATACCATGGTCTAAGTCATAGTTCTTCGCAAGCATCACTTGACAACACTTGCCAATAAATAATTTTAAAGTCAAAAATTAGTTATCTTTCTGTTATATTTTCTTAGTAGTGATCTCACATACTTTTAGATGCTCAAATGGGAATTGAGCGGTATGATGTCCCATCAGTGGTGTGGCAATACCATTTGACTGTGTATAAAAATGTATACAAAGTTTGTTAAAAATGAGATTTTCTGGACCCATTTCCAGAAATTCTGATTGAGCACTTATTACTATAAATGAGGCCCAAGTATCTAAAATCAAAAAAACTTTCTGAAAATTCTAATATAAGTAAACTTTGGAACTTATGTTGTGCAATTAATTTACATTAGGGTATAGTTTGCATGAAATGTAGAAATCTAATAAAAAGTTTCATCCCTCAGAGTGAGGTATACCATAATTTCTGTATTGTCTCAAATTTTCCTTTTTTTTTTTTTTTTTTTTTACTGGGTATTGAACCCAGGGATGTTTCACCACTGAGCAACATCGCCAGCCCTTTTTATTTTTATTTTGACACATAGTCTCTCTAAGTTGCTTGGGGCCTTGTTAAATTGATGAGACTGGCTTTGAACTTCTGATCCTCCTGCCTCAGCCTCTTGAGGAACAGAGAAAACAGGAATGTGCCAGCAGGTATGAAAATAAAATTTCCTATTTAAATCCCCCATATATCAATTATTCCAAAATGTAACACTGTAATTTTTATTTTGTTATTTCAATCCGTTGAGAAATTGCTGTATTCTTTTTTTCATATCCACCTTAAAATTATTTATTTATTCATTTGTTTGTTTGATAACCTTTCAAATTCCCTTTTATTCTTTAAATGGTTTAAGAGAATGGACTTAAGAGCCTGTCTTAGTTTGAATTTGATCTCTATTAGCTAGTTGTGCAACCATGGGCATTTTTTTTAACCTTTCTATGCTTGCATTTTATCATTTTAAACTGAAGATAATAACAGTACCTAACTTATACTTTTCTTTTGACATTAATTTATATAATATTTTTTCAATTAAAATTTCCAGTAAATATTATCTTTCACATGGTACCTATGAATATCATCATCCTCATGATCACAGTATGATTCCCTACTATTGCTATGACCAGCACGGTGAGAGCACATTTCTCTGAGTGCAGGCAGTGGGTGGAAAATAAGAAATTACTTGAAATAAAGACAAAAACTTAATTACAGGTGAAAAACAGGACTTGGTGGGTATATCAGTCCTGATGGGGTCTGATCCAATAATGAGTAATTTTTAAACATCAAAGGGATTCACTGTGAAAAGGTTTTTGAGGTATACAGGAGAAGTTTTGAGCAAAACAGCTTAGTTGGGGGCTTATCAGTTTTCACCAGTCTCTTCTACCTCAGGACAGTTGGAATTTGAATTCAAGGCTTTTGAAGTAATAAATTCCATGACAAGCATGGAATTCTCCCTATTAAGAAGAGTTACCTGCAAATGGGTGTTTACCTTGGTGCCCTTGAACCTAAGGATTCCCTGGAGAGGGTCTCATAATTACATAATTCAAAGTAATGATTTATTTGCAGCTATTGACACCCTACAGATCTGCTTCTTGTCTATTCTTTCTAAGGTATCTCATTCCTGTTTCTAAAATTCAAATCAATAAATATGGAGGTAAAAGAGTCTGATAGTCAAGCTCAATACATTGTCCATTAAGATTTTATATAAAAGAGTATGAAATATTTTTGTGGCTTAACAAATAAATATTATAGATTAGACACTCATGTAGCAACAACCTGTATAGTTCTTATTGAGTGTTTCCTGATATGAGTATTAATTCCATGAATGTGCTTGGTAAGATTCCTGTTTATACATTCAAGAGTTATCTCTACTGTATATAATCAGTGAAACTGCTGAGTAATAAGTTGCAAAGATATTTTGATTCAATATGTATCAACATTTCTAATGAAAATCATCATATTTTATATGAATTTTACTAAGTTTAATCTTCTACCAGCAGAATATTAATGTCTTGTTGTTCCAAATCCCTACCATTATTTAGTTGTCTCCTTGTTCAAAATATTAGCTATGTACTGTTTCTTGATAATAGTTTCCTTTAACCTGCCCTCATTACTAATGAGGTTTTGTATCTTCTTATATGTTACTTGTTATTTAGATAGGACCATTTTAATGTATCTGTACCAGAAATCATTCTTTTTTAAGAAGAAAGTACCTATCCTTATTTAAGAAGGAGGATATGTATGTGTGTGCTTTAATATGCCATGCACAAATGTTATTTAGCAAATCTTTCCTTAGAATAAAGTTACAAAAATATTTTCCTATATTATCTTCTAAAGCATTATAATTTACCTTTTTCTCTATAATTGTCAAACATACTTTAGTTCAGTTTTTGTACAATGTGAAGAAAGGGTCTAATTTTCTCCCCCTACCTCCTTATGGATAACTAATTGTGCACACAAATTTCATAAAAAAAAATCCTCCTCCTCTCTGATCTTTAATGCCACATTATTGAACCAAGCATTTGAAAAAATACATGTCTGTTTTATTAGTCCTGAAATCTATTGTATTGATCCATATTCTACCCCTATATAATTTTCTTAGTAATTCTAGATTTTAAATATATTTCCAATAAATTTAGACTTGTTTAAATTTTATCAAATAATCTGTTCTATGATAACAATAAATGAATTTAATTCATTGTTGAGAATAGAAACACAATTCTTGATATTATAAAGCAATGTAATTTATATGTAGAGATGAGATTGTTATCTAAAAATTATAATGTTTAATTAATTCCATACTTTTCAGTTGATTATTACTAACGTCTATGTAAACTATATTATTTTAATAAATTGTAATATTTACCACCTTTTATTTCTTAACTGTATTTATTTTTGCTCTCTTTTTATACTGGGCTAGGATAAATTTAGGGTAATTTATAGATAATAGGTGTGGAAGTAATGGATAAGTTATTCTATGCCCTTATCTCATAGTAAATCATCAATATTCACTATTAATACATCTTTATACAATTCTAGATTCCTAAACTATTATTATTATATGTTGAAATTTATAAAAACAGTTTCTATATCTAGTGAAATGACTAGATTTTTCTCCTTTAATCTTTTAATGCTATGAGAATACTATGAAAATTTCTGATGCTACAGCAGCACATTCCATTGTTGATATGAGCCAGATGTGGTGATGATGTAAAACCTTCTTTTTTATTTGAATTACTGAATTTTGTTTAATAATTTTTTAAACATTTTGCATTACACTCAGAAATAATAATATTATATATTAATTGTCCATTTTCTTAATGTCCTTGCTAGCTTTTCGTATTAAAGAAACATTAACTTCATGAAAGTAAGTTGATAAATATTTTTTTTAATTCCATGTTTGAATCACTGCATGATTTTCTTGAATATTGTAAGAATCAATTTAAGATTAGAATTGTTCATTTATCACAAGTAGAAATCTATGACTTTTAAGATTTTTTAAGACTTTTTTTTTTTTTTTTTGTAATTGTTATGTTATGCTAAGGATTGAAGCCAGTGCCTCACACGTGCTAGGCAAGTGCTCTGCTGCTGTGCCTCATCCCCAGGCCTGACTTTTATGATTTTTTTTAATTTGGAATATTGTTTTGGTGCTTTTGTCTCTATTGGCAGTTTGATGACTTCTAATTTATTCTTAAACAAGTTTTAGTAACTCATAATTCTAGTCATTTTGTTTTCATTTTTATATGAGTTTTTAAATAAATTAATCTATGTGATAATTTGTTATGCATACCAAGTCAGAGACATCTGCTATAACTCACTGTTTTATAAAGTTGTGACTATTAGGGGACACTACCTAATGTATAATACATGTATATGTTTTACAATGTTGAAATCAAATCAAACATTTTCATCTCTTCAAGCATTTATCATTTTATTATGATAAAAATTTTCAAAATTATTTTTTTTTACCTTTCTCAAATGTTTTGTCCTTTAATATTTATGGTAACCATACTATGCAATGATACCCCAGAGCTTCTTGGTCTCTATCTAATTATAACTTACCCCACATTGATTGACTTTTTAAATATATTTTACTTTTTATTGTTTTTTCATAGTTACACATGATAGTAGAATACTTTTTGATAAAATTATACTAGCTTGGGATATATCTTGTTTAAATTAGGACCCCATTCTTGTGGGTGGGCATGATGGTGGGATTCACTTAGGTATTTGCATAAGTGTACGTAGAAAAATTATGTTTGATTTATTTTAACATATTTTCCATTTCTATCCCTCCTCCCTTCCTTTCATTCTCCTTGATCCAATTTTTGCCATCTCTTCCATCCCTTCTTGGTCCCTGGTCTCTGTTAAATATCATTCTATTCACACGTTCTAAGAGATCAGCTTTTTTAAGTTTCAGGCTTCATATACTAGTGCAATCACATGGTACTTGTATTTCTGTGCCTGAGTTATTTAAGGTAACATAAGTATCTCTAGTTTAATTTTCATATTGCATATGGGATGTTTTACACTCTTTTTGTTGGCTGCATAATATTCAAATATATATATGTACTACATTTTCTTTTTGTTCTTTTATTTATTTATTTTTGGTACCCAGGATTGAAACCAGGGGCACTTTCGCACTGATACACATCCCCAGCCCTTTTTAAAAATATATTTTATGGAAAGACAGAGTCTTGCTGAGTTGCTTAGTGCCTTGTTAGAATATCTTTAATTTAAATTTAATTTAATATACATTTTTTTGCCTTGTATTAAGATAGTTACACTAGATTAATTTTTATTTGCATTATTTGGCTTAATAACATTATTTTGCTTTCAATTTACCTGAGATCTCATATTTTAAATGTCATTTCTTTGAAAAGCATATAGTCATATTTTGTTTTACTGTTTCTAGATGACAAATTTACCTTGACTAGTGTACTTGTTGTTTTTCTGTTTGATACAATTCGCATTTTTATGTTCAGACACTATCATATGCTTTGTTTATCCAACAATCAGTGTGTACATTTTCCTCAACTTCTGCTTATTTTGAGTACAATATATTTTCTTTTTCAATTCAATTTCTACTGATTTTTATATTAAAAACAATATTTGAATTCATTGGTTACCATAAACATTACAGTATTAAGGCATGCATAATATATGGCATTGATTTACCAATGATTTAAATTGAATAAGTTTTTTTTTCTCTCAAATATTTGTATTTGGGCCAACTTGAGTTGGCCCTGGAATTTTTGTTTTACACTTTACTCTGAAATATTGTGTAAACATAAGCAAGATATAAGCAGCACAGCTAGATGCCTATCATAGATAACAGTTTAATATATCTCTTTCTTTGTAAGTTCTTTTTTCCATATCTTATTTAACATTTTATTTATTTTAGAATGATGGTGATATTGGCAAAATTTGTCTTACACATTACTGAAAATGAAAGTCCTATAACAATATTTCATCTGCTCTTTTTAATGTCTAATATTAAAAGTCACAGTTTTCCTCTAACAAATGGCCTCTGTAATAGCCTTAATTTGAAAGGTGCTTTAGCATCCTGCAGTACATAAAAAAGTACATTATGCACTATATATTTTTATTTGTGCCCACATAGACCTAAATGTTTCTTTTATGTAAACAAACAAAAAATGTTTCAGCTCACATTCAATAATATACTATTTAACAATGTGTCCTCTGATGCCAAAGACACAATCCAAAGGCATTGCACTTACTAATCAGAAGACAGATTGTTTTATTTATTTGTCAGATAAATTAATTATCAGCTTAAGAATGGATGAATTGCTGGATTTGATTTATCCTTTATTTGAATTTTAGGTAAAAAGGAAATATTAGCAATATTGATTACATGATCTTGAAGGAGATATAAGTGAAAGAAAAATAATCACTAGTCATTACTTCGCTGATGAAATCAATTAGGAAAACAAAAGTTTTGAGTGGCAAACTATCAAAAGAACACTAACATGATATACAGAGACTCAAAGATAAAAAGCAAATGAATTAATATGTTTTAAAGAGAAATGATAG
Organism: Callospermophilus lateralis; assembly: GCF_048772815.1. Taxonomy (NCBI): domain Eukaryota; kingdom Metazoa; phylum Chordata; class Mammalia; order Rodentia; family Sciuridae; genus Callospermophilus; species Callospermophilus lateralis. Next base: position 79,556,655 of record NC_135325.1, on the reverse strand, counting down.
AGTTTGAATACTGCTCTCTTCCATTTTTAACTACTCAGCAGTTCATTGATAATTTGTTTAAAGCTTGATGTTTCCTAAGAACAATATATCTTTAAAGTTATTTTTAATGAAAACATCACAGAGGCTTTGAATATTAATCAAACTTCCAAGTTTTATTTTTATATATATTATATACTTTTCTAAGTTCACACATTTGGGGAATTTTGTGCTCCTTTTTATTTATTTCAAAATATTTTATTCTTTTGATATTTCATCTTTGATGTATGTTTTGTAGAAGTGTTTGTTTGACCTTCAGGTTTTTGTGGATTTACTATCCATAATTCTATTATTGATTTCTACTTTAATTTCATTGTGGTCTAAGAGCATTCTTTGTATGATTTTTATTCTTTTAAATTAATTATGTTGTGTTTTCTTGCTCAGAATTTGTTTGTTTTAATGAATATTCCACATGCTCTGGAGAAGAAATATGTCCTTTATAAATACTAAGTCAAATTAGCTTTAGATAACATTCAGTTACTCTATGACTTTACTGATTTTGTGCCTACTGGTTCTTTAAATTAGTAGAAGAGAGGTACTGATGTATCTAATTAAAATAATGAATTTATCTATTTTCATTTGTAGTTCAGTCTCATTTGCCTCACATATTTTCAAACTCTATTGTCTACTGCATTCATGCTAAGAAATATTGTGTGCTTGGAAAATTGATGATTTAACCAATTTTAACCTTAATATAGTACCCATAATTATCTACGAATATTTCACTTACTCTGAATGAATTCAGAATTTTCTGAAATTAATACCACAGCACTCTTTCTATTAGTATCAGTTTGGTGTTTCTTCTTCCTCCCTTTACATGATATATGTATGTATATATATATATATATATATATATATATATATATATATATATATATATATACATACACACACACACACACACACACATACACACACACATACACACATATATTTTTGCACCATTTTTAGCACCACTGTGAAAGAAGATATCAAACCTTAACTGCAAAACAAAAACACGTTGAGAATATTCTCCACAGTTCTTCAAAACTAAATATAAAACTGTGGCAATGTTCTAGAATAGGCTGAGAAATTATCTATTTAAAATATAAAATTACTATTGCATTACATACAGGCTTAAAGAAGAGGAGAGAGAAATTGGGCAAGGGAAAAAAAAGAGTAAAGAAAAAAGAATAATACAAACCAATATAAAAAAGAAGGAAGAGATGGAAAGCATTATTTATGGCAATAGCAGTTAATTCCAGAGGGAAAAATGTGCAAGCCTTAGCTAGGAAAACAAAGATAGAGAATGATTTCTGTTAATGTTTAAAAAAATTAGAAGGAATAAAATCAGATAGATTGAGGACACAAATGGACTGTGGGAAACAACTCATGTTTAAAAATAAAAAGAAATATATTTAAGATCAAAATTAACATTAGATCTATTTAAATAATTTATGCCAAATTGTAGAAATTTCTTATCAAGTCTTCCTGGTTTATATTTCTTCAGATTTTGGAACCTTTACAAGATGCCTACAATCTTTTAGCCTTATCTTTATGTTTCCTTGGATGCTGAGACAGTGATCATACCAGCTCACCTCTAATGAAATTCTTGGAGGCCCCCTCCAATCTTTGGTGTGTCTAAGTACCAATTAGTTATCTGTTGCATCAGAGGATATGGTTACTAATAGTCTGACTTTGCAAACTGTTTATTCCCTGTTATTTATAGTCTTAAATGCCCTCCTGCATAAAAGCTTTGTGTATCTGGCACCACCAAATCCAGTATGGACTCCCCTATGAATATTTCTGAGTGTGTGATGTATGGACATCTAAGGTAGATGCATTGTAGTCTGCTTGATGTGGTATTGGGTGGCCCATGACAGGTGTGGGGCTGCTGCCCTCTCTGAAGTGTACAGGTCACAGGTCAGTGGGCTTGCACCTGAGTACACTAAGTGGTGGTTTGTCTCTTTTGTAAGCCCACTTGTGGGGTGTAATAAAATTGTGTATGATTTTGTATTTGGATGGTTCTCCACTGGTTTCTTGCTCTTATCTCCAGGAATTGTTTTGTGTTTATACATGCATCGGAGTGAGAATTGAGTTAACTAACAACTCTGGCATTTGCAGCTGTGGATCCACCTGAAGTTGCTACTTCCTTGGTTGCTATAGTTTTCTCACCACACTGTTCTTGTTCATCAGTCCAGAGGTCTGAACCTGCACTCTTAGAGGGTGCTGTTCTGAATCTCCTGGCTATTTCTGTTGGGTATGGAAATACTGGATACAGGACTCAGAAATGTTGTGCTGACTGCTGAGGGATGCTATGCTCCTGTTCCCCTCCATAGAGTCTTTCTTAAGGTGGCATAGATCCTGGTGTCTCTCTGCTAGTGTGTGATCTGTGGTTGTGGAGTCTCTGTGGGGATTCTATGGTACAAATACTTCTCTCTGACTGAAGAAGATCACCATAGTACTATCCCTATAACTGGAATAGAGAGTTGGTTGTCCCACTTTTGTTATCTCTTATTCCCTACAGTTGTGAATTGTGAGTGCCCTCTCTCTTCTGCCCACACTTCTTTAGGCCACACTAAGCACTTTGCAGTTGTCTGCAACTGTGTACCATCTGTGGCTCAGATGTAGCTTATCATGGATTTATTCATCACCATGAGGATCATAGAATGACAATTGACCTGCCTTTTTTATGAGCACCTGTGGAGGCTGTCTTGAGTGCTGGATTAGGGTTAGAATTCCATAGAAGTGGTAAGCTCTTGGGTCAGCTCCTCTACACCCTCTTTGTGATGAGGGGAAGAAGGTCTCTGTAACTTTCAGCAAGCTGTGGTCCTTCTACAAGTTCCTTCTAGACAGATTATTGGGACATTCCATGTCAGAGGTATTCCCACTGGTTTTATTTGTTACTATCTGAAGGTAGGGAGCAGCTATGTTGATTATTTTCTTCTAGGAAGGTTAACTATCTGTGGGATCTAAAAAACGACTGTCTTGCCTACACAGCTTTCAGTCTACAATTTGGGTTACATTGCGTGATCTTCTTCACTCTCTTTACTATTCCTGTTCCATTTTAACTTTGTGTCTTGTTTCAACTGTTATTAAGAAATTAAGCTTATAAACATTTTCTCTACTTATTTCTCCATTTGTTACCTCCGCCCCAATCCTACCTTGATCAGGGTTCAGAGACAAGTAATTCTGTCTTTATTTTTTGCTTCAGTAACTAAACTCCAAGTCTCTTCAAGGTTCAATCTGTCCAGTTTTGAATTTTAGTGTATTTACTCTGTCACCCACCTCTCTGGTCAGCTGTTCTTTTAGTGAATCATTTCTGTACTGTGGAAGAGTCAAGGGATGCTTCCTTGATCTGCTCCACCATCTTCTTTCTAATTCCCTTTTTAAAATACAAATTCAAATTTATAACCCAAGTAATTTTCCCTCTTTTAAAGAAAAAAAATTAAACATTTCTTTTAACACAGGTATTTTGTAGGCAAATTTTCTTAATTTTGAGAACATGTTTTTCTTCAATTTTGAAGTATTTAGAATAGCATTTTTCCTGGATACACAATTGTAGGTTATCGTGATTTTTCTAATACCTTACATATTCCACTGTACTCTTTGTTTCCATGTCTTCTAAAGGAAGTCTAATTTAATTCTTTCATTCAACCACCAGGTTAGATGTCATTTTCCTCTCTTTCAAGATTAATTCTTTGTACTTGATTTTCTCTGGTTGGAAAATGGTGTGCCTAGGTGTATTTTCTTTTTGTTATTTATTCTACTTAGTGTTCTCTAAGCTTCCTGCCTCTCTGATTTGGTGTCTGATATTAATTCTGCAAATTCTCACTTGTCATTGCTTCAAACTTTTCTTCTCTTCCTTTCTTTCTTTTACCTCTATCATTGTCATTGTATATTATAACTTTAATGTATGTCCCACATTTCTTAGATATTCTGTTCAAAGGTTTTCAACCTTGGACCTTGCATTTAATTTTGGAAGTTTCTATTGACATCCTCAAGCTCACCAATTATATCCTCATCTATGTTCAATTTCCTAATGAACACACCAAACATCTAGACCACAGTAATGTTCTTTATCCCTGAATGTTTTCTTTGATATGAACTAGAATTTCTCTGAAAATATAACCATATCAACATGATTTTTATTGGTGTTAGAATGGCAAGTAAAAGAAAGAAATACAAAGGGATGTTAGAAATAAAATGTACTGTAGATCTGGGGCAGGGGTTGTGACTCAGTGAAAAAATGCTTGCCTGGCATGTGTGAGGCACTGGGTTTTATCCTCAGCACCACATTAAAAATAAATAAATAAGCAAAATAAAAGTATACAAAGACTGTAGATCTTCCTTTTAAATTTTAAAATATTACTCTTCATTCTTTTCTTGAATGTAACCTGTTTGAAGAAAAGTCTAATATAATTAGTATCTTATTCCTTCATGTGTAAATTATCATTATCTTCTAGGCTTTTTTCAAATTTTTCTTTGTCTCTTATTTTTGCACTAATTAGTGCTTTCTGAACTTCTTGATAGTTAAAAAAAATAGTCATTATTTCTTCCAATATTTCTTCTATTACTTATTTTCTTCTCCTTTGTAGTCTCATTGTGAATAAATTTCACCTAGCATGATTGTTGACAGTTTTTGGATAATCAGTCCAAATTTTTTCATTCTTTTTTCACATTTTTTTTCAGTTTGGAGGAGTTTCTATTGGTATGCTTTAAATTCCACTGATTCTTTCCTAGGTTGAGTCCAGTTTACTATGGTGTCCATCAAATATTTGTTCCCCTCCCCACAACTGGCACAATATTTTGATTCCTAGTCATTTCCTTTGATTATTTCTTAGTGTTTATATCACTCCATTTTCAATACCAATCTGTTTTTCCATTTTCACTTTTTATATTATACCCTTAGCATATTAGTCATATATGTTCGGTATTTTCTTTCTGACAATTTCCAAAAGTGCTGCATCTGGGTCTAGTTCTAGCACATTTGTCTATCGGGTGTTTTTGTTGTTGTTGTTGTTTTGTTTTGTTTTGTTTCATTTTAGTATGTCTTGACATTTTAGTTGAAAATTAGTGATGATAATGTCAAGTTAAAGGAACAAAAGTAAATGTGATAATTTTAAACACACACACACTTAATAAATTGATTGAAATTCCATAGTTGTGTGCAAAGTGACTACCAAGAAATGACTATTCACACAAGTATGTGAAACTATATTATGTTTTATTATGTTGATACGTGAAAAGTTTTGTTTATCTGTTAAAAAGGTTATGTTTATTGGTTCATCAAGCTCTAAGAGTCAGAGGATAAATTTTCCTTTAGTATCTTTATTTTTGTTTTCCTTGATTCATCTGTTTTACCCTAAAGGTTATTTCTTCACAAGTTTCTGAGTCTTGCAGTTTTATTAAATATTGTCTCCTATAATTATTAGTATGGTGATAAGATGTGTTGTGGTAGAGAAGCATTCTATAATGCCATGACAAGTTCTCATTCTTTGTGAGCCTTGGCTTTGACATTCAAAAGTTTCTCTCAATTTGCCCTTTAATTGAGAAAGATAAGATGGAAACAGGTACCATTGAATAGTTTCCTTCCCATGGGTTATTGAAACTTTAGTAATAGCCAAGTCAGTAAGGCTCTGGTAAAAGAGTTTCCCTTGAGGGTAGACTTTTGTTAAAGACAGCATGATAGCTTGGATATATTTTTAAATATTTTCTTTTGTCTTCTATTTGGAAGTACAAGAGGATATTTCTCTCACTCGCACCATAAAAATATTTTGATTCATCTGTATGGAACCTCATGAGCAATTGTCCCCCTTCTCAAAGTGGATTCCCAGGAGTTTATATATCTGAAACTATTTTTTGCTAATCACAATAATATTATTTTCTTGTTATTTATAAGTTCTTTGAAATTGCTGGCTCTCATCATTACTGTAGTCCCTAGTAAACTGTGATGCTCTGTATTCACATGTCTGTCCAGCATTGAGGTCAGTGGTTTCCTCAGTGATCTCAATTATTTGCTAGATCTAAGAAAATTTGTTGATATTCAGGACTTTTTAAAATTTTATTTTTGTTTCTTGTTTTGAGGATGGGAGTGAAGACATTCAAGCTTTTTATATGTTAGACTAGGAACTAGAATTCTTCTCATACATTTTTAATGCTGCTTGTATAATAAAGACAAATAAACATTTTGAAAACTTCAATGTGAATTCTAAATAAATGTTCTGTTTTATGTTTGTGTCTCTATTTCCTTTGACCAAGAAGTTTTTAGAAAGATCTTATTTTACACTTTTTAAGATACTCTTTTTTCCCAACATGTTCTTGTCACAGAAATCTAAATATGATTTATAATCCACTGCATCTTTTATTTTTTTCAGCCTATGCATGTGTGAACTTTCAAGTTTGTTCATATTGCTACCAATTCAATTGAATTATATTCATTGTTGATGTTACACATCTTGAGCTTATCTGTCATTTTGATATTTTAAAAATGTTACTTTTTGAAAGGCATGGAAACAAAAAGTATACATCAAAAGGTTTGAGTAAATTTGTTGAGTTTTATAATTTTAAACACACACACTCAATAAATTGACTGAAATTCCATGGTTGGTGCAAAGTGACTACCAAGAAATGACTATTCCCACCAGTATGTGAAGTTTTATTATGTTTTACTACATAGATATCTGCAGAAAATAAAACATCATCATGTATACCCTTATGTTGAGGAATACAATGTGTTGCAAGATGGGAATCTTAAAATTAATTTAATCAATTATTTGTAAACTTCATAGAATAATGTTAGATGTAAGAAATTATAATATTGTTAGAGATTAACTGGCTCTCTTTAATAGTTTTGAATAACATTTGTCTTTTAAAATAATTAATTCCATGTGTACCAGAATATTTTTGCACTACCAGGGATTGAACTCAGGGGTCTTTACTACTGAGCTACATACTTTGCCTTTTAAAATTTTTATAAATTATTATTTCTTTTTCGAAATTGTTTTTTGAGGCAGGATTTCACTAAGTTGCTTAGGCTACACTTGAACTTGTGATCCTCCTACCTCAGTCTTCAGAGTAGCTGAGATTTTAGGTGTTCACCACTGTGCCTGGTTGGGTAGCAGAATATTTTAATTACAACAGAAAAGAGACTGATTTTACTTAGGAAACAATGTATTTAGTTTATCTTCTGTATATAATTCCATGTATTGAAATTATAATTGAAATATTTTCAATTGATTATTATTTTTATATGTGCAAAATATTATTTCTGTAATTATGATAATCTGTTAAAAGATACGTTCCACTGTTTAATAAATACATCTTAATGGTGAGTTAAGTTAATATTAATGGTGAGTTAACTTTGCCACATCAAACTAAAGACACTCTTTGAATATTCATTTTATAGCACACTAAGGAGTTGGTTGAAATGCTTTCTCAATATTGATGGAAAAGAACAAATAATATCTTCATTTGTTTTCATCTAAAGAATAATAATTATGTCTTTTATGAATAAATGGTGACATAAAACTCTAGTAAGGATACTTCCAAAAAAACAAGTCCAAAGAAGTAACACTAGATTGTATACTTTAAAACAGAACTGGATTCATATTCCAGCTTATTGAATGTGTCTCCCTAGGTAGCTGATAATTTAGCTCTTTGAATGTTAACAGTAATGTGTTGCCTCAGTACTGCTGAATAATAAGTTATCCCACAACTTTAGTTGTATAAAATAATAAGCAAAAATCTTTCTCATCAGTTTATAGAATTTGGATAAACGAGGTTGGGCTTGGATAATATAGTTAGTGCTTGCTCTAAAGCCTGCATTCAGGTGCTGGTTTTCTCTGAGATTCTGCTGATATTGACTGAGCTTGTCCACATGCCTAGATTCCAGATGAATTTAGTTCATCAAGGATGACTTCAAATGAAATGTCTATGGTGTCTAATGTTTATGTCATATGGCTCTAATACTCTATTGAGTTAGTTTGGGCATGTGTTTATGCTAATAAGAGAGAAAAAAGTGAGAAAGACCAATTATATACATATTTTTCAAATCTCTACTTATACATCATAAGCAGATTTCCTAAGACATGTCCAATGATGATGTTCAGAATCACAGTGACATGCTACTTGGCAATGTTGTATGGCCAGGAACATGAACACAAGGAAAGAGGGGAAAATTTAGGCCATTATTTCAATAAATCTATCACCAAATTTATTTCTCTCAATAAAATAAGATGTTTTGACTATCTTAATTTATTCAATGACTTGAAAAAACTGTGCATGTGGTTCTGCATGGGTTATGTGCATGTATATGTGTGTAAAATAGGAAGAGTATTTAATACACAGTAAATATTTTTTTAATTATTTATTTATTCTAATTTGTTATATATGATGGCAGAATGCAATTAATTTCATATTACACATAAAGAGTATAATTTTTCGCTGGTTGTACACAAAGTATTTTCACGTCATTCGTGTCTTCATATATGTACTTAGGGTAATGATGTCTAACTCATTCCACTGTCGTTCTTACCCCCATACCTTTTCCCTTTCCCTCCCTCCTCTTGGCCCGATCTAAATTTTCTCCATTCTTCCCGTGCTCCTTCACATCACCATTATCAGTCAGCATCCTCATATCAGGGAAAACATACGGCATTTGTTTTTGGGGGGGGATTAGCTAACTTCACTTAGCATTATATTCTCCAACTCCATCAATTTACCTGCAAATGCCATGATTTTATTCTCTTTTAATGCTGATTAATATTCCATTTTGTATATATACCACATTTTCTGTATACATTCATCTATTGAAGGGCATCTGGGTTGGTTTCACAATTTAGCCATTGTGAATTGTTCTGCTATAAATATTGATGTGGCTGTGTCCCTGTAGTATGCTGTTTTTAGTCCTTTGGTTATAGACTGAGAAGTGGGATAGCTGGGTCAAATGGTGATTCCATTCCAAGTTTTCCAAAGAATCTCCATACTGCTTTCCATATTGGCTGCACCAATTTGCAGTCCCACCAGCAATGTACGAGTGTGACTTTTCCCCCACATCCTTTTCAACAATTATTGTTAATTCTATTCTTGATAGATGCCATTCTGACTGGAATGAGATGAAATTTTACAGTAGTTTAGATTTGCATTTCTCTAATTGCTAGTTATGATGAACATTTTTTCATATATTTGTTGATTCATTGTATATCCTTTTCCGAGAAGTGTCTATTCAGTTCCTTGGTCCATTTATTGAGTTCTTTAAGTTTTTTTGGTGTGAAGGTTTTTGAGTGCTATATATATCCTAGAGATTAGTGCTTTATCTGATGTGCTTGTGGTAAACATTTGCTCCCATTCTGTAGGCACTCTATTCACCTCATTGATTGTTTCTTTTGCTGAGAAGAAGCTATTTTGTTTGAATCCATCCCATTTATTGATTCTTGGCTTTAATTCTTGTGCTATAGGAGTCTTATTAAGAAAGTTGGACCTAATCCAACATGATGGAGATTTGGGCCTACTTTTTTTTCCATTTGGCACAAGGTCTTTGGTGTAATTCCTAGGTCCTTGATCAACTTTGAGTTGAGTTTTGTACATGGTGAGAGATAGAGGTTTAATTTCATTTTGTTACATGTGGAATTTTAGTTTTCCCAGCACCATTTGTTGAAGAGGCTATCTTTTCTCCAATGCATGTTTTTGGCACCTTTGTCTCATATGACATAACTGCAATTATGTGGGTTTTTCTGTGTCTCTATTCTATATTATTAGTCTGGAGGTCTATTTTTGTGCAAATAGAATGCTGGTTTTTTTTTTGTTTGTTTTTTTTGTTTTGTTTTGTTTTACTATTGCTATGTACTATAGTTTAAGGTCTGGAATAGTGATGCCACCAGCTTCACTCTTCTTGTTAAGGAATGTTTTGGCTATTCTGGGTCTCTTATTTTTCCAGATGAATTTCATGATTACTTTTTCTATTTCTATGAGTAATGTCATTAGGATTTTGATTGGGATTGCATTTAATCTGCATAGTGGTTTTGGTAGTATGGTCATTTTGATGGTATTAATTCTGCTTATCCAAGAACAAGGTAGATCTTTTCATCTTCTAAGTTCTTCTTTAATTTCTTTCTTTAGCATTCTGTAGTTTTCTTTGTAGAGGTCTTTTAATTCTTTCTAATACACAGTAAATATTAAACGAGAATTATCACTTTATTATCATTTGGGCACTAATTAATGATCCTCATAATGCTGATTCAATATTCAACTTTATTAAGACTAATTTTTCTTTGTTGCGATAGAAAACACACTGATTTTATTGTGAAAGAGTGGCAATAGAACTGCACTATTTATACAGAGGCCAAAGGAATAGTTAGCTTTTATTATCAAGAGTAATTTTAACACTAAAATGATAAGTATCACTCTTACTTCATGTGGAAAATAAAACAATGAGTCTATATTAGGAGAGTTAATAAGCATTAGCTCATTTATGAATTAAGTAACTCCATCAGGTAGATGTCATTGCTTATCATACTACAATAAAAAACCAGTAGAAATAATGCTTTGATTCCAGAATACATGCTTTATAAGCACAAAACATTGCTTACAAAGAAGAAATATTGTTCAAGGGAAATAAAAAATCTTTTTTGGTCATTATGACTGGGATTGTGCACACCAGGTATGCTATGCCTAGCATAGGAGTATAGTACACATTGAAGAAAGCACTTTTGTATATGTCATTCAATTAGCAAATGTTAAATACTTCATTGAGTACTTCAGTCATTATTCAACATGCTAAGCATGCATTCATTGATTTATTTTCTCACAATGCTCTCTGAGGTATATGCTATTATTATTCTATTTATGCAGGTAAGAAAACTGAGGCATACCTAATCAATGACACATTTAGGATTCAAATCCAGACAATCAGGCTCAATACTCTTGGTTACTACACTGTCTTTCATGGAAGAAATATTTCTTTGTGGCATTAGAACTATTTTTTTTTCCTTAATATCGAGTCTGATAAAAGATTGTCATATGCTCATTATCAGATAACTGACAGTACTGTTATTGTGATTTCTCTTGACTTCATTGAAACTACAAAAATAAAAAAAGTAAAAAAGATCTTGTAAGATGCAGACCATTTAAAATTTTAGCATTTTTGTAATACATATTAAATAAGCAATAATTTATCTTCTGAAAGAGCTGAAGATCTGTTATGAAATAAAAAGAAGTCTATTCTACCTATAGTTTTTGATGTGTTATTAATTAATATTTTCATCAACCTTAATTCACAAAGGCCTACAGAAGAAGCACATATGAATATATTTTATAATTCACAAAGCTGATCTGAGTGTCATACTCATAATTGATATAATTATTGGGAACTAATTAGGTATTAATGAGCATGAACTATCTACCAAAACATTTTCTCTTCAAAATTATTCATAATATATCTTAACATCTACTTTAGGATTTATAACCAATTCTATAAAATACATGTGGGTATAGATGCACTCATCTATAATTCCCATCATGTATTATTATCATTTGCCTGTAGTTGCAATTTTGTTTTCTAAAGCAAAATATTTTTCTCATGTAAATTTTAGCTGTTGTCTTTTATATCTATAATAGTTCAAATAAGAATAATTAGCTTTAAGTAAGACATATTTTTCCATGTCTATAATGCTCAACATCATAAAAATTGTTTATGGGTGTGCATATGTCCATGCTTGCAATTTTTCAGTTGTGGGCAATATACTGTCAATGTATTCCTTTGGTTACTTTAAATCTATTAGTTTCTCACACTGATTCAACATAAAGAAAGAAGAATCCTCTATTATTGGAGAGAAAACTAAAGAAAGAGGAATGAAATGCATATATGGGTGATATACTACATAAAATTGGACCTAATTGTTATGGATACTTAATATATTATTATTCTTTGTATTTATCTTCATTAAATATAGGATTTTAAGGGATGATCTAGATAATGAACAATGGTGAGTTCAAGGACTTTGATAAAGAAAAACAATGATTTTTTTACTCCACCTCACTTTTTTATATATGTATATATATGAATATATCATAGTGACTCTCACAATCATGTATATCCACAAGACCCTAACTAAAAAAATAAATCAATAGAAATCAAAGAAAAAAAACCAAAGATTATGTTTAAAAATAATACCCATAAATATTGTTATATAGCTGCTATGGTCTGAAAGATTTTGTCTCCACCATATTTATGCGTTGAAACTTATTTCACAATGTGAAAATTTTAGGATGTGAGGATTTTAAAAGGTGATTAGATGATAAGTGCTTCACCTTCATGAATAAAAGTGGTCTTATGAAAAAAATGTAAGGAAGCTTTTAAAACCCTACCATCATGTGAAAATTTAGCAAAAAACACCACCCTTGAAGTAGATAATAGACCTCATCAGGCACCAATTCTACTGGCATCTATGTTTTGAATTTCCCAGTATCCTGAACTGTAAGCAATAAAATTATGTTGTATACAAGCTATCAAGTCAATTGTATTTTTTATAATAGTCATAATGGACCAAGATAATAGTACAGTTAGGTGTTAGGAACCCTTATTTTTCAATGAAGTCAGGAAGATGTTACATAGAATAAGCACCAGTTTCTTTTCCACCAAAGTATCAGAATTTTTTTATGTTACTGCTAACTGTTTAAAATTCAATATTAGTATACAATTTTTTATTTGGGATATGTCATTTAAAATATGTAGTTCTGGAACTACATAAAATCTTTCACATGAACATAAAGATGGAAAAAAATCCTAATTTTCTACCATGCCTATGAACAACAGTATTTATGTTCTCACTGGTTCAGGCACTAATAAATGTATTTACTCCACAAATGTAAAATTTTTTCACTCTGTTGATGTTTTCCTTTGTTATGCAGAAATTTTTACTTTGGTATAATCCCAGTTGTTTATTTGCTTATTTATTTATTTATTTTGGTACCTGGGATTGAATTCAGGGGCGCTCAACCTCTAAGTCACATCCCCAGCCCTATTTTGTATTTTACTTAAAGACAAGGTCTCACTGAGTTGCTTAAGGCCTCACTTTTGCTGAGGTTAGGTTTGAACTCAAGATCCTCCTGCCTGAACCTCTTAAACACTTGTATTACGGGTGTGTGCCACCGCATCTGCCTCCAAACTGCACCCCACTGCCTTTGCCTATCTTTTTCTTATTTCTTTAACTTTGGGGAAGTTGAACAAAAATTATTGCCTATACCAATATCTAGAAGTATTTTCCCTATGTTATTTTCTAGTAATTTTGTAGTCTTAGGAGTTACATTTAAGTACTTGTTCAATTTGAGTTTATATTTTACAGGATAAAGGACTGGGTATAATTTTCAATGTTTGCATGTGAATGTGCAGTTTTCCAAGCACAATATGTTGAAGAGGCTGTACTGTCTACGTTTGTATGTTTTGGCACATTGTGTATGTTTAGCACATTTGCCAAGGACATGATTGTATATAGAAAGAATTTTAAAGACTTTCATCTTTAAAAGAAGCTGTACTGTCACAATGGAGTATTAATGAAACATGAAGAAGAATAAAATTATGGCATTTTCTGGTTAATGGATAGAACTGGATACTCTCATGCTAAGTAAAATAAGCCAGACTCAGAAAGTCGAAAGTAAAATGTTCTCTGATATGTGGAAAAATGAACAAAATGAAGGGGGAAAAGAGAAAAATAAAGGGAAATTGCAGAGGGGGTCCATCAAAATACAAGAAAGATTAGTGTGCTAAATGAAAGAGATTTACAGAGAGAGAATGGATGTGGAAAGGGGAAAACAGTTGAATGAATCTCCTATGATCATATATGAATATACTAGAGTGAAACTCAACATCATAGATCCACGAAACACTAAATAAAACAAAGTAAAAAAATCTAAAATAATTAGCAGAAAGATCAGTAAAATAGTGCAAAGGGAAGAGGCAGAGGTAGGAGGGGGAGGGAAAAGGGAAATACTGGGAAATGAATTACTGCAAATTATATTCCATGCTTTTATAATTATGTCAAAATGAATTATAACGTTATGTAAAGTGAGAAGAACCAATAAAAAGAAAAAATAAAAAGAGAACAGGGTACCTTCATGAACAAAATCCAAATGACCTTTTCAACAATTGTGTAATAAAAGATAAATATATAAAAAAATGAAAAGAACAAATGTCTTCTTTATATTTAAAAATGGTTATGTGTTAGAAAAAAAACAAATATTTGATATTTATAAAACATTCTTACTAAAAAAGGGATAATAAAGATAATACAGACAAAAAAGAATGTTTTCCAGATCCACAATGCAAAGCTTGCCAAGAAAGTTATTATTACTGTTATCACCATTGTTTACTTAAGATCCATGATGATTGTTAAGGTAAGAAAGATTAAGTCTGAAATTAAATGTAATCACCTTTCAGCACCAACATATGTAGTGATATTGCAAACACATATTTTTCTGGAAGAAGAAAAAAACTATATATATATATATAAAATGATCCTGTGAGATTTACTTCATATTTCTTTCCCTTTACCTTTCTTCCTCCCTCTCATTCTCCTACTTCTAAACCGCTGATCTTTCCTATGTCTCTATATATCTGATAACTTTTCTCACTGCCTTCTTTCCCTTATTGTACTTTAAACTCACATATGAGAGAAAACAGTTGTCCCTTAAGTTTCGGAGTTGTTTCTTTATTCTTTTTCTTTTTTCCTTTTTTTAATATGGTTTTCTACATTTCTTTCGATTTACAGGCAAATGCTATTATTTCATTAATCTTTATGTCTGAGTGAAACTACATTGTGTGTATATACCACGTTTTATTTTTACTCATTCATCTGTGGATGGGCATCTGAGTTGATTCTACAATTTGGCTGTTGTGAATTGTGCTGCTATAAATTTTGTAGTGGATATATCACTATGGTATACTGATTTTAGTTTTTTTTTTTTTTTTTTTTGCATATACACCAAGGACTTCGGGAGCCGGTTATTATGGTGGTTTCATTCCTGGTGTTTTGAAGAATTTTCACACTGCTTTCCAAAATGATTGTACTAATATTTATAGTCCCACCAACAATGTAAGAGTGTGCCTTGACCTCCAGATCCTTGACAACATTTATTGTTATTTGTTTCCTTGATAATTGCTATTGTCACTGAAATGAGATGAAATCTTAGTGTAATTTTGATTTGTATATCCCTTATTACTTGACATTTTGAACATTTATTAATTCCTCTTTCAACATAACGATGGAGCCATCTACTTGGTTATATGTAGAAAATATACAACTGGTCAGTGGATGAAAAATCCAGTGTTTTTTTTTTTTTAATTTCTGTGATTTATTTTATTGGAAGATATCTAGGAAAAAATGGTACAATTTTGTGTGGAAATCTGCATTTTCTATATAAAGGCTATATGAACAATTCTACATATTTTTACCATCTTGGATATTGTCCTTTATTATGGGATTCTATAGTCTCCTATAAGTTTATAATTGGCAAAAACAGATAAATAGAACAAAAATTAATATCTGCTCTTTTTCTAGACATGAATACAAGCTCATTGAAACTGATTTCATTATAAGCTAAACATGAACATTGATGGTTAAAATATTAACGTTTCTTTTTGATGATACTTTATAACTTTTTGCTACTTAATGCTTGGGTAAAAGTTGGGTTGTTTATTAGGTTCACCGAGATCTACTGGTAGTAGAAAATAAGCAGAACTCTACTATTGTCAAAATGACCATACTACCAAAAACATTATACAGATTTAATGCAATTTCTATTATAATTCCAATGACATTCTTCATAGTAATAGAAAAAAACATTTATGAAATTCATCTGAAAATATGAGAGACCCAGAATAACCATATCATTCCATACAAAAAAAAAGTGAAGCAGGAGGCATCACAACACCAGACCTTGAATTATCCTAAAGATTCATATTAATAAAATTGGTATGGTATTGGCACCATTGATCTACACCAATGGCACAGAATAGAAAACAGAGAGACAAACCCACATAAATATAGTAATTTCATACTAAACAAAGGCACCAAAATCATACGTTGGAGAAAAGAGCCTATTCAACAAATGGTACTGAGAAATTGGAAATCCATATTTTGCAAAATGAAATTAAGCCCCCATCTCTCAACCTGCAGAAACTCAAAGTGAATGAAAGACATGGGTATTATAAAAGAGACTCTTTGCCTAATATAAGAAAAAGTAGGCCAAAATCTTTATCATGTGGGTTTATGAACTGACTTCCTTAATAAGACTCCTGGAGTGCATGAAGTAAAATCAAGAATCAATAAATGGGATGGATTCAAACTAAAAAGTTTCCTCTCAGCAAAGGAAATAATCAATAACATAAAGAGAGAGCCTACAGAATGGGGAAAAAAATCTTTACCACATGCACCTAACATAGAGCATTAATCTCTAGTATATCTAAAAGAACTCAAGAAAAACTCAATACCAAAGACAAAACAAATGTGATGGTCATCATTTTACAAAATATATGTATGAAGATTTGAATTTCATGTCAACATACCTTGTGTACTAACAGAGATATGAAAAACTGTAGGATATATGTGTATTAAGAATTGTAATGCAAAAAAGAGTACATGTATAATGGCATAATTTTGGCGTGAACATACTTTATATACAGAGTTGTGAAAAATTGTGCTGTAAACGGGTAATAATGAGTGTAAGGCATGGCATTTTTTTACATGTAAGTAAAAAATAAATAAATAAACAAATAAATAAATAAAACAAATCCAAATAACCCAATCAATAAATGGGCTAAGGAACTGAACAGATACTTGATAGAAGAAGCAGTACAGTTGATCAAAAAATATATGAAAAAAATATTCAACATCTCTAGCAATTAGAAAAATGCAAATTAAAACTACTCTACGATTTCATCTCACTACAGTCAGAATGGCAATTATCAATGATACAAGCAACAACAAATATTGGCGAGCATGTGGGGAAAAATGTACACTCTTACATTGTTGTGGGTATTGCAAATTGGTGCAACCACTCTGAAAAACAGTATGGAGATCCCTCAGAAAACTTCCAATGGAACCACCATGTGGTCCACTTATTCCACTCCTGAACTTATACCCAAAGGATTTAAAGTCAGCATACTAGAGTGATGCAGCCATATCAATGTTTATAGCAGCTCAATTCACAATAGCCAATGTATGGAACCAAAATAGATGTCCTTCAACTGATGAATGGAAAAAAATATTGTGTACATACATAATGGAATATTACCCATCCTTAAAGAAGAAAAAAATGATGACATTTGGCAGTAAATGGATGAAGCTGGAGAATATGCTGTTAAGTGAAATCAGCCAATCCCCAAAAACCAAAGTCCAGATGTTTTCTCTGATATAAAGATGATAATCCACAATGAGGAATGGCAGCTAGGGAATTACAAAGGTACTTTAGTTTAAAGAGAAGGGAGTGAAGCGAGGGAGGAAGTGTGAGTGTAGGAAGGATAGTAGAATGAATCAAACATTATTACCCAATATGCATAAATGACTACACAATCTGTGTAAGTCCATATCATGTTCAACTGAAAAATGAGAAGTTATCAACCATTTATGAATGATGTGTCAAAATGCACTTTAGTGTCATGTATAACTAGAACAAATGAAAAAATATGATTTGCAGTATGAGGACTACACACACAAAATCTTGATTTTCTTGATTTTGATGAAAGAATATTTGCCTTCAAACTTATTCTTTTTATTATTCCTATTGGCATCATCTCCATCACAGTTTTCCTTATTTTTAAAAATGTTTTTTAGATGTAGATGGACAGAATGCTTTTATCTTATTTTATTTATATGTGGTGCTGAGGATCGAACCCAGTGCCTCATGCCTGCTAGGCAAGCACTCTGCCACTGAGCTACAGCCACAGTCTTCCATCACAACTTTTTGATAGAGGAATAACCACAAATACACCACAGCTCAGTTGCACATTATTACTAATATTAAGTTGATACTCTGGATCCATGAATTCCACATCAGAGGATTCATTCAATGTGAATTAGAATGGTATTTGAAAAAAAAGTATGTATCTGTGCTGAGCATGTATGTACTTCTTCTTGTCATTATTCTCTGAACAATATAACAACTATTAACATAGGCTTTAATTTATAGTAGGTGTTATATAAAATCTAAAAAAATTATTTAAAATATATAGAATGGCATTATGGGTTATATGTAAACACTATTCTATTATAATAAAGAACTT
Source organism: Callospermophilus lateralis (assembly GCF_048772815.1). Taxonomy (NCBI): domain Eukaryota; kingdom Metazoa; phylum Chordata; class Mammalia; order Rodentia; family Sciuridae; genus Callospermophilus; species Callospermophilus lateralis. Next base: position 79,538,363 of record NC_135325.1, on the reverse strand, counting down.
GAATATCAACGGACTTTGGTATTCCCAGGAATTGTATCCTGAGACAAATAAAGATTCTAAAAGATGATTTTACTTTTCTCCATATAAATTTGAACTATTACCCATATGAACAGATTCTTTTTAATTACAAGTGTAACTTCCCTATCATTTTACAAATGCAGACATGACGTAAAAGCTATTATGTTTGACCTCTGTTATCATAAAAATGTAATCCCTGGGGTTGCTTAACTAATACGATTCAAATACTTGTGTTTTAATCAGTGCTTGATATCCACTCTTATATATTTTATATTGTTTCCTTTCCCACCATTTACCATGAGAGAATGAATATAAGTCCTTTGGGTATAAGTCCAGGAGTGGAATAACTGGACCAAATGGTGGTTCCACTGGAAGTTGTCTGAGAAATCTCCATGCTGTTTTCCAGAGTGGTTGCATCAATTTTAATTCATTCTCTCTCTCTCTCTCTCTCTCTCTCTCTCTATATATATATATATATATATATATATATATATATATATATATATCCAGTCTGAATGGCAGTCATCAGTGTAATTACTGTACAAATAACTAAATACTGGTTAGGATGCAGAAAAAAATAACCACTTTAGATTTTGGAAAGAATAAATTATTACAGCTCCCATAAAAATCAATATAGAGGTTCCTCAAAAAACTGAAAATGGACCTTCCATGTGATATAGCTATAGCATTTTTCAGTATTTATCCAAAATAAATAAAGAGAGCATACATATTCACATGTTTATAGCAGCACAATTCATAGGATCCAAGTTATGGAAACAACCTAGCTCTCTGAGAACAGATGAAAGGATAATACCAATATGGTATATATACAAAATGAATCTTTATGGGCCATAAGAACAAAATTGACATTTGGGAGAAAAAGAATTGAACTGGAGACCACTGTACTAACAAAATAAGTCAGACTCCGAAAGATAAATGTCCTATGTTTTTGCTTATATGTGGAAGTTAGACAGCAAAAATGATATAAAGGGATATAATGAAGATAGAAATTAGATTATTAGTGTGCAAAAAGTAAATCAGTATGTAAATAAATTACATGAATTACTTCTGTTGTGTTTTAACTAGTTTACCAGGACATATTGGTTTAAAGCAACCTATTTTTAAAAAATGTTCATTTTTTTAGGTGTAGATGGACACAACACAGTGCCTTTATTTTTATGTGGTGCTGAGGATCGAACCTGGGTCCCTCCTATGCTAGGCGAGGGCTCTACCCCTGAGCCACAATCCCAGCTCTATTTTTTTAAAATCCATATTAAATCTCTATGGATTTTAAAATCCATAGAGAACTGAAACTATAGCCTAGATATATAACAAAGAAACAAAAAAAATTAATGCAACATTCATAATTGTAAAGAAGTGGAGAAAAACTAAATATTATAACCATTAGAATATGTAAATAATATTTGGTATGGTCATACAACAGATTATTGATCAGCCATAAACCCAAAGCACAAGTACATGGTACACAGATGAACCTTGGAAACATTAGGGTAAGTGAAATTATTCAGTCATCAAAAAGTGCACATTATATAAATCCATGTATATAAAATGCACAGAATAACTAATCTATCAAATAGAATATCAGAGATACCTATGGATGGGTGGTATAGTAAAGATGAATGGAGCATGGACTTATTGGGCACAGGCTTTCATCTTGATTAATCCTTTGTTGGTGTCAAGATATCTGATGATCTGACCTATTTCAAGTATATAGAGAGTGGCCTGAGAAAATATATGGTAACAAGAGGATTAGGGAAGGGCTTATACATTCACAATAAACAAAGTGAATTTTTTTCTTGAAATAAGTGGGATTGGAATGCTCTCTGACACACAGCATTGCCTCAATTATTAAAATTCCACAAGGGGTAGTTTGGTAAAATGCTCAGTGGAAGTGAAATTTAAGAAAAATATAGCAATGCAGAAACTTGAATAACATAGAGAAAGAACTACCTAAAGAGATAGATTTGTCTGGTTACTGCTAAGTTATATTGTCAAACTATAAAAGTATAATGAGAGATGATAGGTTTTTAAGAAGCAATTAATGGCATAGTGAAGAGTTCTTAAATAATAATGAAGAAATAAACGTTTATTGCTGCCAATTAATTGACCAGTAGACTGAAGACCTACCTGTAAAAGTTGAAGAACTCAAGAGATATTAGAATGCTAACACCACAGCTCTTTGGCTTTTCAACTAAGGCATTAAATTAAGCCCTTATCCCTTATATTGTCTTTATACTTGTACTTGTTGCATTATGTGGATGGAGATCAGGGCCCTAAAGGGGAAAACTCATGATCACAAAAGCTGAGACAAAGACATCTGGTTTATGTTGACTTTATAACACGTCTTTCTCTGAATATATTGGAGAATAAATTATAGAAATAGCTATCCAATTCTTAGTATAAATTAGCATGTACAGTGTGTTAGAAGGTACAACCGAGTTTTTTCTCCCAGAAAGCCATAAACACCTTCATATCTTCACCTGGCTGGTAGCTAATGTTCAATATCAACATAATGTGACTGTGGATATGCTGAGCCTGCAAGTAGAGGAAAGAGGAACTAAAACTAAATAATTGTTGAAACTAGCCAGCATGCATTGGTATAAACCTGGGCAATATTCCAGGAACTTCATTTTCACACCATTTGATTAAGTAGAGTGGAACATAAGGCTATATATATAAGCAAGACTCACAACATGGGATATAACATCCCAGCTAAAGATGTTAGAGAATGCTTCTTGCTGAGATGGCTCCTTCAATCTTGAAGAAATACAGGCAAAGTTTCAGTGATATAAAAATTCCTGATTTGCCATGAAAGATTATATAGGAAGAAATAAAGAAATTGAGGATATACATATGCTGGATTGGATATATAATGTTCCATTAGAAGGTCAAGAAAACTCACTATTTGCTAATACCATTAGGAATATATTGGTGAGAGGGGCAACTGAATTTCTAAGGTCAACAGCAGCTTTCCTCTGTAAACCTGTAATGATAATGAGGTAGGCTAATTATCATTCATGGAAATGGTTTGAAATTTTAAAAAAAGGCCAGGTAGTGTCACATTAAGTGCTAAAAGACAGGAGACCATGATTACCATAATGATCTGGAAGGCCAGAAGGGCAACAAAGGAGCTTTAAATCTCCTTGAAGTGGTGAAGGTGTTCATTAGAGCATGTAGTACTTTGGGGCAAAGTGTATGGTTCAATAGCAAGGGTTTTGCTGCAGTGTGTGTTTCTCACACATAGAGAGAAAGCGGGGGAGAGACAGAGAGAGAACAAGAAAGGGTTGGGGATGTAGTTCAGTTGTATAGCACTTTCCTATCATATTTAAAGCCCTAGGTTAGATCTCCAGCATCACAAAAAAGGAGGGGAATTGTAAGTGTGAAAGAGTTGAAAGTCAAGAGCAATCACCTTAATAAAATCATATGACATTCCAAATGTTCCACTTTTGAGCGTATGTTCAAAATTAGCAGAGGATCTTACCTATATAAAGGAAAAAGGAGAGTGGATCCATGACTGTTGATACCTGTTTCACAGTGCAATAAGTAGGTTTTAGTTCACATCATGGGGCTCCAATTAAAAGCCTAATGGACCAGGACTCTTAGTTTCTTTTTCTGAAATCTATCACAAGCCCATGCTTCCTAATGATTTCTAACAAACAGTGATAAGTATAGAATGGACAGTAACAAAGGCCTGTCTCTTGGAGAAATAGGACTGTTTTTACATCTAATGTTTGTGCAAGGACTATGTGTTGTCTTTTAGAACCTTCCTTAGAATACGTGAGAGTCTAAAATGTTCCCAATTTTCTCATCTTCTTTTAGTATCAGTGTTTCATTAAGATCTTTTAGCCATTATACATTACTTTGTCTCATATAAGCAATCTTTCCTACAAAATATTTTTATAAAACTATTTAAAGGATAGTCCTATTTAGTATATTTTTTTCTCACAGACTTGGACTCAGTGTGAGTACATGTGTGTGTGTGTGTGTGTGTGTGTGTGTGTGTGTGTGTCTATACATGCATGTGTTTTGGGGAGAAATGACAAAGAGACAAAATATATACCCCACCAACTTTAGCCACATCTTACATGCCTAGAGTTACCACCCAGTTAATCCCTATCAGGGGCTTGAGACACTGATTATATTTAAGTTCTCCTAACCCAGTCATTTCATATCTAAACTTTCTTACATTCTCTTACAAATGAGTGTCTGAAGGGTATGTAATGTATAAACCTTGACAGGTTTCAAGAAACACAAATTGATTTAGATGTATTTAAAATCTTGAATTTTCTGACTAGAGGCAGAAATACTAGTATATATGTTTCTTTTTGTTACATAATGGATACATGTTAATATTTCTAGAGTATTTAATAAAAATACTACATATTATACGTTTTTAAAATATAGAATCATCAGTGTAGCAGAGGAAAAAATAAATGCACTAAATCAATCGAAAGCCAAAAAAAAAAAAAAATAGAATGAGATTTTTTGTAACATGCCAGGAGATATAATTTTTTTTTTATCTTAAGGATGATGCAGTCTTTCATAACTACTATATCATGCCAAAGTAGAAAAAAAATAAGACAGTACAAACAAAATGTGTGTTGCTATGTGCCAACAAAACTATTCATAAATAGGAAGATAGTTGATTTAAATTCAGAGTAATAATATTACATTTAAGTAGTTTTTCTTCATTTTCAAAAATAAATATTGGAATATTTCACATAAGAAAAAGAATCAAAATATTTGTCAATAAAGATTGAAAGAGAGTATGAATAAAAGCAAAGAATAATTATTTATATATATATATATTAACATTTTATATATATTATATATATTGTAATATGTATGTTATATATGCATATTATATATGCATTGTAATATATATACATTGTATATACTTTGTAATATATACACACACACACACACACACACACACATTGTACACACACACCCACACACACATATTTAGATTGGCAACATAGACACTTCAGGCAAAAAACAAAACAAAAAGGTCCCTAAAACCATAATAATTAAAAAACCAGTAAGTTGAAGAAATAGATTTTACAATAATAAAATTATTCAGTGTACTTGGGATGTATAAAACCTTAAACTGCATTTATCTATTTAATATGGCCAAGGAAGCCCAGGCATGGTGGGACATGTCTGTAATTCCAGGTGCTCTGCAAGCTGAGGCAGGAGGAATGTGAGTTCAACCCAGCCTCAGCAAAAGCAAAGTGCTAAGGAGCTCAGTGAGACACTGTCTAAATAAAATAGAAAATAGAGCTGGGGATGTGGATCGGTGGTTAAGTGCCCCTGACTTAAATCCCCAGTATACCCCCTCAAAAAAAGTGGCAAAAAAACAGTAATATTATAATAAACTTTAGTAAATTTTCATAGAGTTAAAAATAGTAATTATTAATAAATTAAATTTATTAAAAATAAATGTATGCGTGTATGTATATATATATATATATATATATATATATATATATATATACACACACACACACTTACACAGTCTAAACCAAAGATCAAAGCATGTATGAGGTCCTAGGTTCAATCCTCAGCACCACATAAAGACAAATAAATATCAAAGTGGTTAAATTATTATACAGAGCATTACTCATGTGAAGTATCACTAAATGCAAAATTGTTACAACATGAGGGAAAACTTATAAACTTTGATAATATACTTTGTCATACAGCATATCTTAATATCCTGGAATAAATCCTTATAGCATATATTTACCACACCTGAGTCCAACAATAAATGAAGAAAAAAAACCCATATTTCAAACATTAAGCTGCATCAATTAAATAACCAATTATACCATAAAATAATTTTATTAGAGCTACAATGCCCATATCACATATCAACCATATATGGAAGTAACAAGTCATGTTCAAAAGTGATATATGTAATACATTGTCTATTATATATGTATGTATAAAAACTATTGAACATAAAGTAATTGACAATTCACCAATATAAATTTTAAAGGAACAAAAATTTACATCCTAATAAAGTTAAAAAAAAGGTAATTTGCAAACAAATAGTAGAAAATATTGAAAAAGATGATAATTGACAAAGATAATAATTACTCAAAAAAAAGAGATTTAAACAAAACCAATGATTGGCTGTTTAAAAAATAATTAAACTGATGATCTGATTAGTTTGACAAACAATAAGTAGAGAATTTTGTAATACAAGAATAAAAAGTGAATATCATTTCAGGCCTATAATCAAAATAAGATAACAAAAATGCTTTTGGTTTGACCATTTTGATATTAGTTCTGCTTATCCAAGAATGTGAGAGGCCTTTCCATCTTCTAAGGTCTTCTTCAATATCTTTCTTTAGTGTTGCACAGTTTTTATTGTAAAGGTTTTTAAGCATCCTGGTTAGAGTAGTTTTTTTTTTTTTTTTTTTTTTTTTTTTTTTTTTTTTTTTTTTTTTTTTTACTTTTAGCATGGATGGGGTAGGTCTTGACCTTTTTTTTTCTTCAGCAGAATCTTATTGCAGTATAGGAAAGCTATTAATTTTTGAATGTTGATCTTGGATCCTGATACTTTGTTGAATTTATCAATTCTAGAAGACTTATGGTAGAGTTTTGTTTGTTTGGGGTCTTTTAGATGTAGAGACACAACATCAGCAAGCAGATAATTTTACTTTTTTTCCTGTTTATATCTTTTAATTTCCTTCTCTTGCCTGATTGCTGTGGATAGACTTTTGAGAATTGTATTGATGTCAAATGGTGAGATGGGATATCCTTGCCTTTTTCCTGATTTTAGAGGAAATTATTTCAGTATGATGTTGGTTTAGGGTTTATCATATAGATTCTTTATAATTTGAGTTAAATTCCTTCTATCCCTAGTTTCCCCAGTTTATTTTTTAACATGAATTAGGCTTGATTCTATAAAAGACCTTTTCTACATGTATTGAGATAATTATGTAATGTTTGTCCTTAATTCTGTTTATGTAGTAAACTACATTTATCAATTTGCATATGTTGAATCAACTTTGCATCCCTGTAATGAAACTCACCTGATCATGGTGTACTGTTTTTGATGTTTTTTTTTTTAATTAATTTTTTTTTTTTAGTTGTAGACAGACACAATACCTTTATTTTATTTATTTGTCTTTATGTGGTGCTGAGGATCGAACCCAGGGCTTCAGGCATGCACTACCAAATGAGCTACAACCCCAGCCCTTGAAGTGTTTTTAAATTGGGTATGTCAATATTTTATTAAGAATATTTGCATCTATGTTCATCAGAATTATTGATCTGTAGTGTAGTTTTATTTCCCTAATGTGTCTTTCTCTACTTTAAAATCAGGGCTATATTGACTTCATAGAATGTATTTGGGAGGGTTCCCTCCTTTTCAGTTTCATAGAATAATTTGAGGAAGACTAGTATTAGTCCATCTTTAACAGTTTAGTAGAACTTAACTGATAATTCATCTGGTCTTGTTTTTTGTTGTTGTTGTTGTTGTTTTGCTGGAGGCCTATTAATAGCTATTTTGATTTCATTGCCTGATATTGTTTGTGTAGGTTTTCTTTATCATCCTAGTTCAATTTTGGCAGGTCATATATGTCTAGGATTTTGACAATGTCTTCTAGATTTTCCATTTTATTGTAGTATACATTTTCAAAATAGTTTCTATTGATCTTGATTTCAGAAGCATCTGTGGTGATATGTATTTTTTAATCTCAAATTTTGTTAATATGGGTTTTCTTTCTTACTTTTGGTTAGATGGGCTAAAGATTTATTATTCTTGATTATATTTTCAATAAAACAAATCTTTGTTGCATTGCTCTTTGTAATTAATTAATTTTAATTTAATTAATTACAGTCTGATCTCAATTATTTCCTGTCTTCTAATGATTTTTGAATTGATTTTTCTCCCTTTTCTAAAAACTTAAGATGTGGGGCTGGGGTTGTGGCTCAAAAGGCAGAGTGCTCGCCTAGATGTGTGAGGCACTGGATTCAATCCTCATCACCACATAAAAATAAAATAAAAATTTTAAAAATAAAATAAAGTTAGAAAAATTTGAGATATAGTATTAGTTTATTTAATTGAAATATTCCTCTTTTTAATGTAGACACTAAATGGTATCAATTATTCTCTCAAAGCTGCCTTCATATCGTTCCAGAGACTCTGAAATGTTGTATCTCTGTTCTCATTGTTTCTAAGAATTTCTTAATTATTTATTTAATTTCTTCTATTATCCATTCTTCATTTAAAAGAGTGTGGTTCAATTTCCATTTTTTATGTGCTTTATATTATTTTCCTTGCTGTTGATTTCTAATTTAGTTCCAAATTATCTGTTAGGATGCATGGGATTTTTTGTTTGTTTGTTTGTTTGTTTGCTAAGACTTAAATTGTGACCTAGAATATGGTCTTTTTGAAAAAAGAATTCATGTATTTCTGTTTTGTGGTGAAATAGTCTGCAGATGTCTATTAGGTTCTTTAATTTATAGTATTACTAAGTTCAGAAACATCTTTTTTGATTTTATGTTTTGATGACCTGTGATAAAAGTGAATTTTTATTGCCCAGTTTTATCATATTGGTGTCTATCTGGAATTTAAAGTCAAGAAGTGTTAAACATTTACTATTATTATAACTACTTGCTGGATTTTTTTTTTCTTTATCAATATGTAGTGCCCTTGTGCTTCTGATTAATTTTTGCTTGAAATTGGCTTTGTAAGATTTGAAAATAGTCAATGCTGATTGTTATGAACTTCATTTGTCTGGGATATTTTTCCATCATTTTATTTTGAGCTAATGAGTGTCTTTTTTAAATGAGACTAGTCTTACAAACATCATATATTTGGATTTTTTTGTAAAACATTCTTCCAATCAATGTCTTTTTTATTGGGGAATTGAGACCATTACATTCAGTGTTATTTTGGATAGATGTTTGACATTTATTGCCATTTTGATTTGTTTGCCATTTTTAATTCAGTCTTAATTTTCATTTGGTTAATTGCTCTTCTAGAAAGCTTCATCTATTTGGGAACCTTGAAATTTTGGCTTAATGATTAAGAACTCCTTTATTTAATCCTTATCATACAAAGTTTTTACTTTGAATCAATTCTGAAAGAGAGTTTTGCTGGATAAAGCAATCTTGCCTGGAAATCATCTTCTTTTAGAGCTAGAAATATCTCATTCCAACTCACCCTTCACCTTAGGGTCTGATTTGAAAAGTCAGAAGTGAGACTTATTGCTTTGCATCTAAATATGACCTCGCATTTGTTTCTGGCATATTTTAATATTATTTCCTTATTCTTGGTATTAGGCATATTTTGTTTATGATGTGTCTTGGAGAGGTTCTTCATTGATCTTGTCTATGTGCAGTTCTATCAGTTCTATACAGTTTTATATAATTCCTGTTTGTAGTCGTCTCAGTTATAAGGTGAGGAAAGTTTTCTGCTATTATTTTGCTTAAGAGATTCTTAATGTCTTTAGCCTAGATCACTATGTTCTCTTGTATCCCAATGACACTCTGCTTTGGTCTCTTAATGTAGTCCCAGACTTCTTGTATTTTCTGACAATGGTCTTTTATATATATTTATTTATTTATTTTTTACTTCATTGCATATGAATGTTCAAATTCATATACCCTGTCTTCAAGGCTTGAATTTTGGTCTTCAATACCTAAAGTTATATATTTTTTTCTTTTTTGTGGTAATGGGGACTGGACTTAGGTGTCCTTGCATGGTAGGTGTTTTAGTCAGCACTTTTGCTGCTATGACTAAAATATCTTACTACAATTTTAGGAAAGAAAAATTTATTTGAGGAATCGTGGTTTCAGAAATCTCAGTTCATAAGTGGCTGGCTCCATTCCTCAGGGCTCAAGGTGAGGCAGAATATCATGGTGGAAGCTTGTGGCAATGGAAAGCAGCTCACATGAGGATCAGATAGCAGAGAGAGAGAGGCTCCACTCTCCAGATACAAGGTATATACCCCATAACTATGCCTCCAATGAATACTTCCTCCTGCCATATCACACTTGCCTCCAGTTACCACCCAGCTAATCCCATCAGGGATTAGTTGACTAATTAGATTGAGGCTATAGCCCAATTATTTCTCCTCCAAACCTTGCATTTTCTCACAAATGAGCTTTGGGAAGACACCATATCTAAACATAGCAGTAGGTAAACACTCGACCTCTGAACTGCATCCCCATCCTTGAAGTTATATTTTGTTTTTAATCTAGTCTGTTGAAGATGCTTTCGAGTGACTTTTTAATTTGATTGTGTAGTGTATTTTTCCCCCAGAAGTTCTAATTAATTTCTTTTCAATATCTCTTGTCTTTTACTTTATTGTTCTCTAAATTTGTTTGATCTTCTTTTAGCTCATTGTTTCAATAATAATTTTTATAGTTGTTCTCTGCAATTCTATCCACTTCCATATTTGAATTTGGAAGGAAGGCTTATTTGTTCTACCCTCACGTTTTAGAGACTTTGAACTCGAACATCTGTTTAAATTGATTTCTCTCACTCTTTATACATATCTCCTTTGATGCACAGAGTTTTGTTGTTGTTGTTGTTCTAGGAACTTTTTCTGTTTTAGCTCTATAAGAATATGTTCATGCATGAAACATAAGGTCCCACTTTACTCATTCCTACTTGGCTTGGTTGTTAGTTTGGTGTGTTTATTTTCCCTATTCTGTGCAATGAAATATCAACTGAGGCTTGTGCTGAGAGCCATAGCCAAGTCCGAATGACGCATGGCATTTTTGCCAGAATGGAGTGGTTGAGAGGTGATGGCAGCAAGCCATTGAGATGATAATGGTTATGTTAAACTGTGTATATTAGACCTCTGTTGTTTGCCTTGACTAGCTGCTTTGGAGTTCTCATGGGGATTCCCGGAGAGTTCCCATTGGTTGGGGGAAGTGCCTGAGGCTGGATTTCTGGTGTGTGTGGTGTGTCCTGAGAGAAGGCTGCATGCATGGCTTTCACGGGAGTTCGGAGAATAAAGGAGTCCCTGTTTTCAACCTACAAGGCTGTGTGGCGGCTCGGTTACTTTGTGCCCTGCCAGACTGTGGCAGCTTGAGTGAGGCTAGTTGAGGTACAGAGTGAGTTTAAATGTTACAGTGCTGAATTATGACTATTATTTAGCATCATGAACTCTACTATGTGAAATAGAAGTGTACCAATCACTTTCAGTCCCTCTTAGAGAAAGAGGATCAGGAATAGCAATAATGTTAGCAACATATGCACAACGTTAAAATAGATATCTATTGTTTACTTTGGCATCTATATCATTAATTACCACCTATATAGGTATTATGAGGCCAGAATTTAACATCAGCAACAACAATAAACATCAGTGAACTAGATAGACTATTTAATAGCAAGTATCGATTACATTGTTCACTGTATTAATAATCACAGAGCACATATGGGGTAGGAGTTACATAAACTATATAATTCTATCAGACAGTACAATTACAATTTATTACGAGAAAAATGTTAGGATAGCAAGATAAATTTGAAATATTTAAAAAGTGAACAGAGGATAAGCAAGGGTGAGGTAGCAGATAATGTCTATAAAGAATGTATAAATATAATTAAAAACAAAAATTAGAGGATGATGGAGGAGACAAATTGGCTATTCCCTGGGAAACAGAATAAATATGGGATAAGAGAATTGAAAACAAAAGTACAAAGAAACATATATAAGTTTAATATAAATTTAATACTAAGATCAAAAAAGTTAAACCTACACAAAATTTTATCTCACCAAAATTAATTAAAGACTAAATAATAAGTGAGTGAAGAAGAAAGCACAACAAAACACATGTATACAAATAGACATGCAAAATGGGGAAAATGTTAGAAAAAAAAGCTAAGATAAATGAGGGAAATAAGAATACAAAAGCGAATAGTGGGCTGGGGATATAGCTCAGTTGGTAGAGTGCTTGCCTTGCATGCACAAGGTCCTGATTTTGATCCCCAGCACCACACACACACACACACACAGAGTAGAATATCTAACATAATTTTCCTATGTACACATACAAAAATAGCTAAGTAAATCCTACCATAGTGCCCACCCACAGGAATGGAGTCTTAATTAGAATAAGATACATCCCATGCTTGTATAATGCTATGAAGATGGATTATATTGTCATGTATAACTAAGAACTAATAAAATGAAAAAATAATACAGAAATAAAATCAAAATTAAAAAATGTGGAATAGAAAAAAATGTCCTTAATGAGAAGTATGAAGAGCTTGGTGAAAACTGTTGGCAAGAATGGATGTTAATTTCTTTTGCTTTTGTGCCAATCTTTGTATTTATCTGTGGGATCTGTAAATCTTTGGTCAAGAGATGTGTATTGTTAAGTCCAACTTCCTTAAGTCTCTCAGCAAGTTGTCAGCCATTTTGTCCTGGAGTCAAAAGTATTTGTAATAGTTGTCAGCTTCCCATCTCACAGTATAGGATGAGATAAACTTCAGGGTGCTGACAAATGATATATTCCCATAGTAGGACTGGTGCAGAGTTAGAAAGGGAAATTTCCAGTACCTAGGATTTGGTATTGTTGTCCTTTGGAAATATGTTTGTATTTGAGATTTTAACCACAAGCCCTGTTGTTGGGCAGAAGCTTATATCTGCTGGATGTTTGGGTCTTTTGGGCTTCCTGAAAATTCTACTTTTAGAGGGAAAAGTTTAAACTTTTATAGGCTTCGCATATTTCACTGCCATGGATGTGAATTACTCAGGATCAGACTTGCAGTGCAGATATGCTTGACTTATGGGGTTACTGATGTCTTCCCAGTTGCTCATATATGACAATGGCAACAAAGAGAGTTTTCTCTTCTTTGTATTCCCCAGCATAGTTCACTCCAGGCACAATTCTTTCTGTGTCTATTTCTATGACACTGGTCTAGGAAAACTCTAGAGCCCACAAAATTAACTTCTTTTATTAATTCCCAATCTCCCTTCTTTGCTCACTAACCTGTGGCTATTAAGAAATGGTTATCACCACCGCAACTTTCTGGTTTCTGCCTGACATTTCACCTGTGGGCCAAACAATTCTAATTACATTTAACTCATCACATTCCCCCACCATTCCATTTATTAACTCTTGGCCTTATTTCTTGAGTTTTAGGGGTTCTATTGAGAAAGTTGTTGCCTATGTCTATATATTAAAGTATTGACCCTCTGTTTTCCCCTAGGGATTGCATATATCTGATCTAATTTCTCTCTTCAGTGTTCTATAGTTTCCATCATAAAGGTCCTTTAAGTATTTTGTTAGATTAATTCACAAATATTGATTTTTTTCAAGGCTATTGTGAATAGCATAGTTTTCCCAAGTTCTTTTTCAGCAAATTAATTATTGGCATATAAGAAAGTCACTGATTTATGAATATTGTTCGTGTATCCTTCTACTTCACTTGATTTGTTTATCAACTCTAGAAGTCTTCTGGTGGAATTTTCAGATCTTCTCAATATAGGATCATGTCATCAGCAAACAGATAATTTGAACTCTTCTTTCCCTATTTGTATGTGTTTAACTTCCTTCTCTTGCCTGATTGCTCTGGCTGGAGTTTCAAGGACTATGTTGAATAGGAGTGATAAGAGTGTTCTTCCTTCCCTTGTTCCTGTTTTTGGATAAAATGCTTTCAGTTTTTCTTTGTTCATTATGCTGCTGATCTTGGGATTGTCATATATATACCATTTATAATGCTGAGGTAAGTTCCTTCTATTCCTAGTTTTTCCAGTGTTTTAAATATAAATGGGTGTTTGATTTGTCAAAAATTTTTCTTGCATCTACTGAGATAATCACATGATTCTTGTCATGTGCTCTATTTATGTGATGAATTACATTTATTGATTTGTATACACTGAACTGAACTTGGTTCCATGGAATGAAACCAAATTGATCATGGTACAATATTTTTAGTGCATTTTTATGCCACATTCCAGTATTTTATTAAGAATTTTTGTATCAATGTTCATTGAAGATATTGGCTTGAAGTTTTCTTTCCTTGATGTCTTTCTCTGGTTTTGGTATTAGGGTAATACTAGTTTCAGAGAAATAATTTGGCAGTATTTTTTTCTTTTTCTATTTCTATAGAGTAATTGGAGAATGATGGGCACTGGTTTTTCTTTAAAGTCACGCAGAACTCAGATAAAGGTCCTTCTGTTCCTGGGTTTTCTTCTTTTCTGGAAGTCTTTCATTAGCTGTTTCAATTTCATTACTTGATATTGATCTCTTTAGGTTTTCCATGTCCTCATGTTTCAATTTGATAGTTCATATGTCTCTAGGAATTTGTAACTTCAAGATTTTCTAGCTTATTGGAGTATAGTTATCAAAAAGTTTCTGATGTTCTCTTGTATTTCAGTAGTGTCTATGATGATATTTCCTTTTTCACCTCTAATTTTATTTATTTGGTCCTTCTGTGTATTTATTTTGTTTAGCTTGGCTAAGGTTTTATAAATATTGTTTATTCTTTCAGAAAAATAACAATTATGTTTCACTGATCCTTTTAAATTTTTAATTCTCAATTTCATTGATTTCAATTCTGATTTTAACTATTTTCTGTCTTCTACCAAATTTGATTTTTTTCATCTTTTTCTGGGGCCTTGAGGAGTAATGTTCGATTATTTACTTGGTATATTTCTAAGTCTTTAAATATGAAACTCAATGTTATAAACTTTCCTTTGTAGTTGGGCACAATACCTTTATTTTTATTTATTTATCTTTATGTGGTGCTGAGGATCAAACCCAGGGTCTCGCACGTGCTAGGTGAGTGCTCCACCACTGAGCCAGAGCCCCAGCACCAAACTGAGATTTTATTTTTTTTAATGTGTTTGTAGATGTAAGTGGATAGAATGCCTTTATTTCATTTGTTTATTTTTGTATGCTGCTATGGATTGAGCTGAGTGCCTCACTCATTCTAGGCAAGCACTCTGCCATTGAGCTACAGCCCTAGCCCATGTTCCAGAGATTTTGATACATTATATCACACCCTAAAAAGTGTACCTGTTAAAAACCAGAGGTAACCATTCTTATATTAGACAAAATGGATTTTGGTCATAATTAATCATAAGAGACAAAGAAGTTCACTTTATATTGGTTAAGAGAGTCATTCAACAAGAAAAATGATTATAAATATTTATTCCCTACAAAACCTGCTCTTCTCAATATTAAGAATAAAATAGATCACAGTACAATAACACTGGGTGACTTCAACACACCTCTTTCATCACTAGATATATCACCCAGATATAAACTAATAAAAAAGAATCTTCAAATAAAAAAAATATTATTTTCCAAATGGACTTAACAGACATCTCTAGAATATTTCAACCATCAATTACTGGGTTTACCTTCTTCTCATAATCACATGGAACATTTTCTAAAGTATATTATATTTTAAGTCACAAAACAAATCTTAGTAAATACAAAAATGGGATAATTCCTTGTATTCTACCAGATCATAATGGAGTGAAATTAGAAATCAATGACAAGATAAAAAAAAATTCTAACAAATGGTGCTTAAATACTACTCTAGTATTTTAAAATTTAGTCTAATTTATCTTTCTAATTGAATAAATAATGTATTTATATTAAGGTACAAAGACTTCATTTTGAATATTTGTGTCCTTTGATTTCTTTATATTATATTTTAATAATTTTCAGAATCTAGGCAAAGTATATTACAGGAAAGAATTTATCTCTGCCTTTCTCAACCATATATCACCCCCAAATAAAACACAAATACTGATTATCAGTATACTTTCTTGGGATACAATGATGCAATAGTCCTCAAGTATTAAGTTCATTATCATTATCCACAGATAGCCTCAATTGTTTATGTACAGTAAAAACAAAGGAAGTAAACACAATACAATCTCTTGATCTGCCAGAAAACAAACTAAATCTTTTTATATTAATACTATATCCTTCAGTATTTTAAAAATACAGGAATATCCTTTCCCTTTAACCACATTCTTTACCAGTACTTGTTATATTTAGTATTTTTTAAATATTAGCTATTTATATTAGGGTGAAATGATATCTTGATTATGATTTATTTTGCATTTCCATGATGATTGATGATGTTGAGCACATTTTTTATGTGCCTGGTAACCATTTACATGACTTTTGTGGAAATATTTATTTCGAGCTATTGCTTATATAAAAATAAGCTATTGGCTTATCTAAAAATTCTTTTTTGCTATTTGGTCTTTGGGGTTTCTTTTGTAATCTGAAGATCAACTTATTGCCAGATAAATGAATTGCAATGATCAATTCCAACTTTATGATTGTCTTTTCACTCTGTTGATTGCTTCATTTGATGTGCAGAAAATATGTTGAATTTTA
Organism: Callospermophilus lateralis; assembly: GCF_048772815.1. NCBI lineage: Eukaryota > Metazoa > Chordata > Mammalia > Rodentia > Sciuridae > Callospermophilus > Callospermophilus lateralis. Next base: position 79,521,980 of record NC_135325.1, on the reverse strand, counting down.
ATTGGGGAGTAACTGAATCATCTGCAGTCTATATTAATTCCGTTTTATTCTTTTAAATGCCTATTCTGTTTCACTTTATTTTTATTTGTGGTTACCACTGAATATCAATTAAAGTTTTTACATATGATTTTGAAAGTTATTTAATCATACAGTCATGGTAAGTTCAGCTTTGCTTCAGCCTACCACAAACATAGTGTGTTATATAGATTTTCAATAAAAGAACTTTATTTGAATTGTTAGTTTTGCTCTGAAAAAAAAAGAGATGGCAAAATAATGATTTTCCTTTCTGCAAAATATACAAATACATTTTATTTAGATATAAGCATGGATTTCATGTGAATAAAATTTAATTTCTACTTTCCCAAATTAAAGGAAAATGTATTATGGATTATGTATTTGAAATACCAAAGTATTGTGGTTTGCAAAACCAAAATAGTCACATTAATTTGTGAACCAAAAATGCATATTCATAAAATTGGAGATCAAATATGATTGCAAAGCTATGTGTGCACATGCAACACATATCCATCATCTGAATAAAATTTCTGTTTTCCAAACTGACTGGAATTTATCTACTAAATTTTAGATGAAACATCATTTGTGTAAGTGAAAGTTCAGTAATACGGTAGCTTAGAACACCACCAAACAGTTTGCCACAAAGGAATGCACAGAAGGGTGCAATGGATTTAACAGTCAAAAACCTCAAAGGAGAAAGTTAAAAACAATTTAATGTAATGGTATAAACAATCAATTCATGTTTGTCTAATTCATCTTCTACACAAGCATCTCATGGTGACATTTTACTTCCTAGCACATGTAATAATTCCCGTGAATATTTAACATATCTTAGGATTTTTGTTTTCAAATTCCTGTCCTTATGTGAAAATGAATAAGAAAGATGCTTGTTTTGCTTTTACTTTTTTTTCTTTTTTTTATATCAGGGATTGAATCTAGGGGTGCTTAATCACTGAGCAACTTCCCAGTTCTTTTTTTTTTTTTAATACATTTTATTTTGAGACAGGGTCTTGCTAAATTTCTTAGGGCCTTGCTAAGTTGCTGAGGTTGTCTTTGAACTTTGATCCTCCTCCCTCAGCCTCCCAAGCTTCTGAGAATACAGGCATGCACCATCACGTCCTGCCCTTGCTTTCTTTTTTAATAAATCCTTTTATACCATTGAGTTATGCCATTTTTTATAAAATCCTGAAACATTTTTAAGGTTCTACTAGCACTAATATTGTGCTAAATGAAACAAATTGGAGCAAGGAAACTTCTGATGTTTTCCCATTTAAGGCACACAAACTTCTACTGAGTTCATTTGAATATGCTTGTTCCCATCAATGAATGTGAGTGCTCTTTAATTTTATTGTTTAGAATCCATATTCAAAATTATTGGGTATCAATGTGTTTAATTGCCACAAAATTGAGATTTCATATATTATGACTTTTTAAAATGTTTATTTGTAAATCTTCACAATTAAAATATTGGAGAACCAAAACTCTCTATTTTGTAAGTATTCACCTAAATGACATTCATAGATATCTATTTTGTTTAAATTAATTATCTACCAACTCATAACAATCAAAAAATATGGAGCTTCAAGTAATTCTAACTCCTTGGATACAAAAAAAATGAAATAGTGTAAATTTCCTACAAGTAGACATTCTGTCACTACCTCCTATTAAGAAGAGTCTCAGGGATTCCACAGATTTCCCTGGCCACTTCAGAAAGAAAACAAAAGAGTGTGATGCTATTCTTATGATAAATAAATTCACAGTTGAATTCTTCCAGTATGATAATAAGAATACAAGAACATATTATTTTGTGAAATACCCTACAGCAGAAATAACATAATTAGAGAAATTGAAAAACATATGTAAAAGCTGTTGTACTCTGACCTTGTTTCTCTGAGGAATGCTTTTCCTTTTGATTAAGAATTGTTTCTTATAGCCTATGAAAATAATGAAAAAGGAAACATGTCCATGAGGAAATTTCAGAAAATATATGTAAATGTAAATATAGTAACAAATGAAAATTATATATATATATATATATATATATATATATATATATATATAATAGAATAATTTCAAATATTTTATAAGAGGATGAAAACTTAGTAGAATATTATACTACTTTAGTACATCAGAAGGAAAGATTATTGTTTCAGACAAATATAACAAAGTTGGTGAAAGACAGAAAATAAATCAAATAATGAAAATAATGATAACAGTAATTTTAAATCAAATAATATGTTTGTTCTTTATCCAGTGAAGCAGAAGACAATGTCTAATAATTTCATTTTTTTCTTTTTTAATGGAATATTTATATTTAGTGGTAATATTTTAAAAACTTGTGTCCTGTATTCAGGCTATCTAGCTTTTTAAGTGTTCTCATATACAGAATATATAATTGGTAAATTTACAAAATGTATGTATCATTTTCACTCATAAAATGGAAACAATAATAATAATTTGTTTCATACTGGGATGCTTTGAGGACTACATGAGTTCACATGTATAGTATACTTAACTCCACAACATGTGAAAAATAGGAAATAAATATAAGCTTAAAATATAAATATAAAGAGGAAGTGAGGGGAAAGGGAAAAAAACAAGGGAGAGAAATGAATTACAGTAGATGAGGTAGAGAGAGAAGATGGGAGGGGAGGGGAGGGGAGGGGAGGGTGAATAGTAGAGGACAGGAAAGGCAACAGAACACAACAGACACTAGTACGGCAGTATGTAAAAACGTGGATGTGTAAAAGATGTGATTCTGCAATCTGTATATGGGGTAAAAATGGGAGTTCATAACCCACTTGAATCAAATGTATGAAATATGATATGTCAAGAACTATGTAATGTTTTGAACAACTAATAATAAAAATTAAAAAAAGAAAAAATATATAAATTTTTCAATTGACTGTACTTATCTAGTAAATGAAAAAGATTACAAAAGATCAGAAAAATATTTATCCATTTGGTCTCAGTGTTTCTTATATTTTTTCTTTTGTTCTCCTGTATAATGTCCCTAAGGTGAGTGATCAATGTATTGAGAAGAATACATTTTATTGTCACAATACCTAGAATAGTGCCTGATGTCAACTTGTTTGAAGAATATACAATGAATCAAAGTTGTAAGTGTGTAGTTTTTATTGAGTAGTAGTATGTGATGGGTTTTGATAGAATAGGACTATGTAAGGGAAATTATCAGGTGATGAATGCAGATCTTTGAAAAAATTTTTCTGCCAGATGTTCAGATAACTTAAGAGCAAATATTCTTCATTAGTAGTGTCCCACATTGGATAAAAATTGTGGGTATTTCTAAAAGTGCCTTGCTCTGTCATTAGCAGAGACCATTGAAAAAGAGCAAGAGGTCAGCTTGAAGGCTAATGTAGACTGTAGTAGCTAATGGGGCAGATTGCCAGCTAAGCACATTTCTCACATCAGGCTATCAAGAAATTTTTTGAATAGAAATTTTCTTATTTTTTTAAAGGGAATCCTTTTTGCTTGGCAGATAGAACCTATTATATATATAATACATGTGTATTGAAAAATTAAATAAAATTCTAACTGATGAGGAAGGTAGTTTTTATAAGGACATATATAGAGTCTTGAGTGGAAGAAAAAGTTGAACTTGTGTTTAACTCCAGTGTTTCTGCTTTTAACTATTATTCTTTAATACCATATGAGTTTGATTTCTGTTACTACAACAAAATACCTGACAAAGGGTAACTTTTTAAAGAGGTTTATTTAGGCCACAGATCTGGGAATTCAAGAACACAGCACCAGCTCAAGTTCAGCTCCCATGAGGACCACATGGCATATAGCACAAGCACAAGCAAGAGGGAGAGGTCAAATCTTCAAACAGGAAGGAAGAGAGAAACTCACTCTTGTGAAATTTTACTATTGCAAGAACTGCATTTCCATTCTATAAGAAGCATCCTCATTGACCTAAGACTCTCTCACTAGCCTCCACCTCTTAATGATCCATACAACACCCCTTTGTCACCATAGTAAGGACCAAGCCTCAAACTCATGGATACTTGGAGAACACACTCAAACCATAGTATTCTACCCTAGATCTCCTAAGTTTCTTATCAGTTTCACAATGCAAAATGCATTCATTCTATCCTCAAGAACACCAAAATCCTAACTGCTTTACCACCACTAAAAAATTACGTTCATGGTCTCCCCTAATACTGAAGATAAACTCTTTAATCTGTCTTTTTAAAACATTCTAGTTGTATATTTCCAAGGTAAACTTGAGAAAAAGAGATAAAACAGTCCTATTCCAAAAGACAGAACTAGTGAAGCAGAAGGGAGCACATGGGCCCAAAGGAATTCAAAAATGCAGCAGGGCAGACATCAAATCCTATATTTCCAAGTTCATCATCTTCCATACACTGCATCATGGTCTGGGTGTACCAGAAAAGGGATGGGCCCAGAAGACCTTCAGTAGGCATACACATATGACTTTGCTGGTCCACATACTTATTCTTTTGGGAAGCACACTGCTGTCTTCAGTTTTTCTGGGTGGAAGATTCACACTATTGGCAGCTCTATCTTTGTCTGGTCCATGCTGAAACTTTACTCCTATATCAAGGGCTAATTACAAGGGGTCTGACCCTGTATCACATTTGTGCCTGACTTCCCAGGTATTGTTTATTAATTGATTAGATTTGTCATGATTCCATAACTTTCATTCTGCATGTTTTAATCATTTTAGTGTTTATAGCCAAAAGTTAAATTGTTGAATCATAATGATAATTTTGTTTAATTATTTGAGGAGCAGCACCAAACTATGTTCCACAGTTCTTACAGCATTTACATTTTTACACTAAACAAACAAGTGTTCCAATATCTCCTTATTCTTGTCAACTTTAGTCATTTAGTGTTTTACATTTTTTATTGCTTTTCTTTTTAAATTTATTTTTTTATAAAATCCATCCTTATGGGCTCTGGTTGTAGCTCAGTGATAGATCGCTCACCTAGCATGTGTGAGGCACTGAGTTTGAGACTGAGCACCACATATAAATAAATAAATAAAATAAAAGTATTGTGTCCATCTACAACTAAAAAAAAATTAAAAATCCATCCTTATTAGTGTAAAGTAATCATTATTATTGAAAGTAAAGTAGTGAAGGCTTAAATTCTGCCAAGCTTTCTTCAGATATTTGCATGCCAATAATACACACATAAATATTTATTTTATACTTACACTTTCTCACACACACAAGGAATGAATTACAGGACCATATGTTAAGTCTGATTTTGATATTTAAATAATTTCCAGACTGTTTTCCACTGCACTGCACTATTTTATTTTCTTAATAACAGTTCCAGTCTCCTTATGACTTCATAAATATAACTGTTTTAATTATTTTTTTCACTACTGTGACCAAAAGACCTGACAGAACAATTAGAAAAGGAAGTTTATTTGGGGGCTCATGTTTTGAGAAGTTTCAGTCCATAGATGGCCAACGCCATTGCTCTGGTCTTGAGATGAGTCATAACATCATGGTGGAAGGTTGTGATATGGTAAACAGCTCTGGACATGGCACCACAAGGAAGCAGAGGGAGCTCTTCTCACCATGACAAAATATAAACCCCAAAGGTACACCCCCAATGGCTCACCTCCTCCAATCATACTATAACTATCTATAGTTACCACCCAGTTAATCCTTATCATTGAATTAATGCATTGATTAGATTAAGGTTCTCATAACCCTATCAATTCACATATAAACTTTGCACATTGTCTCACACCTGAGCTTTTGAGAGATATCTCATATATAAAGTATAACACCAGTTTGTTTAGTCCTCCAAGTGGATATGTAGGAATATTTCACTATGGTTTTGATTTTAATTTCCCTGATAGCTAAAGATGCTGAGCAAATTTTCATATGCTTTGGCTCACTTTTTAAAAAGAGTATATATTTTATTTTTGAATTGTAATAGTTCTTAGATATTTCAGCTATAAGTCTTTTATCAACTATGTAGTCTTCAAATGTTTTCTCCTACTATGTATGTTGTGTATTCATTTTCTTGGTGATTTAAAAAATATTTTTTCATGTTTACAAAAAATCATCTATTTTATTATTTATCTATTTTAAATTTATAAAAATTTAATTATTTTCGTAATTTTTGCATTCTACTTTTTGTATCAAATTTTAGAAAACTTTGCCTAAATAAAAGGTATAGAAGTAAGAATTATTCATAAAAATATGTTTGTTTTTATATCATATATGTCATGTATATGTCACTTTATTTAAGTATAGGTATCTATATGTTATTTCTCTATATATATTTGGAGAAAGAGGTCTATTTATGTATCTATATATAATACACAATATGTGTGTATGTAATTCTACATATAAAATAGAAAGAGAGAGATTTATTAAAGGAATTATTTCATATGCTGGCATTTCACATGAAGTTCCATGTTCTGCTGTCTGCAATCTCAAGAACCAGGAAAACCAGGGTTATAACTCCATTCCTGTTTGCAATCTTAATAACCATGAAGACCAGTGCCTGAAGACAAGAAAACATAAATGCTTAAGCTGTATAGTAATCAAATTAATCTTTTGTCCACCTCTTCATCCTACTTAGACTCTCAGTGGATTGAATGATGCCAGTGTGCATACCCTGGGAATATTCATCTTGTTTACTCATACTACAATTCAGTTGGTAATGTCTTTGAGAAACACATACACAGACACATTCTGAAATAATATTGTTCCAGACATTTTGACATTTCCTAACACAGTTAAGTTGATATAACATTTATCAACACATAAGATAGCAATGATTTATGCTTAAGATTTCTTCTGAGTTTGTTTCAAGACTTCTATTTAGATATTTGATCCATTTTTAGTGAATTCATTGTATATATTGTGAGTTAGGAGTCTGAATTTATTTTTATATATATGGACTTCCACTTTAAACAGCACCAATTTGCCTCCATTTAATTGCTTTGGCATAATTTTCAAAATTCAATTAAATATAAATATGACAATGTATTTCTGGACTCAATTCTACCTCATTTGTGTATACACTTATCCATATTTGAGTACCATATGATATTCATCTCTGTATCTTTATATTTCCTTTTTAAATTAAGAAGTGTGATGCCTGGTGCGATGGTGCACAACTGTGATCCCAGAAGCTCAGGTGTCCCAAGCAGAAGGATTGTAAGTTCAAAGCCCATCTCAGGAATTTAGCCAGGACCTAAGCAACTTGACGAGACATCGTCTCCAAAAGTAAAATGGGTCGGATACGTGATGTGGCTCATGATTGAGTAACCCTGGGTTTAATCCCTGGTTAAAAATAAATAAATTATATATATATGTTTTTTCAATCATTATCTTCTTTTCCTTGATTGGTTAGGTTAATGTTGGTGACTTTCATACCCAAATAATAAGATTATTTGGCATTTTCTATAAAGAGTCAACAGAGATTTGGATAGTATAATACCCAATTAAAATATTGAACTTTAAAATTGATATGAATTTATGTATCTTTGTATAGAAATAAATTGTATATATATATGGCTTGGTACAATTCATGGTTTCAGATATCCACCAACAGTCTTGAAATGTGTTCTCTATGGTTAAAAAAGGAATGATGTACCAGTTATCTGAAAATAATGTAGCCTAGATAAGTTCACACACACACACACAAAAAAAAAAAAAAAAAAAAAAAAAAACTATCACAAAGTGCTGTGCAATAAATGCCTGACAAATTTATTTGGTTTATAGTGTTATTTGAATAGTTTCTTCATCAATCTACTAGTTGTAGATAAACTGCTTATTCTATCCACTATGCCATTGAGGTACTAAAATGAGAAATTAATATGATTGACTCTTCTATTACTCCCTTCATTCTACCAGTCTTTTAAAATATATTTTTGGATGCTTTTCTTAGATATATGTGTTATAATTGTTACTGTGATGGGTTAACACTTTTATTAGTGTAATATACTGTTCCCTGTTTCTAAAAGTATCTTATTTAAAATCTGATATAGCCATTTTAGCTTTCTGGTTGTTGTTTTATTTGTGTGTGTGATATTTCTTTTTCTTTCATTTTACTCTAAATCTCTCTCACATGTGAGTCTAAATTGTGTCTCTTGTTAAAAATATATAGTAGAAAGCTGTTTTACACCCAATTAGTAAATCTATTACTATGATTGGATTGATTAATCCATTTACATTTAATATCTATATTTATATATTTGAAATATCCTGCCTTATAATAGTCCTGACATACTTTTGTTTTGCATATATTTCAATTTATTTTGTGCTCCTATTCCTCCTTTAATCCAGTTATATTATAATAAAAGTATTTAATACTGCATTAATCCTTTTACTGATTTTTCACTGACTTTTGATTTAGTTTTTCAGTAGTTATACAGAATACAAATATATCCTAACTTATCAATATATGCTTCAAAATTAGACTGAATTTCAGTGAGTGATAGAAACAACACTTCTGTATAACTTTATCTCCATCCTACCTTTCATGCTATTACTTATTTATATTGTAAGAAGCTCATCTTTGTAAGAGAGAGAGAACTAAGTTTCTGGGTTTTACAGTAGCTAATTAGAGTAAATACCATCAGTTATGGTTTAGATATTTATCTTCTAAAAACTCATGTTTAAAATAATTCATGAGGGGCTGGGGCTGTAGCTCAGTAGTAGAGTGCTTGCCTCGCATGTGGGTGGCACCACAAAAAATTAAATAAAGATACTGTTTGTTCATTTACAACTAAAATGAAAATAATAAAAAAAAATTCAAGAATATTTAGAGGAGAAATTATTGGATTATGAGAGCCTTAACCCAATCAGTGTATTAATTATCTGAGTGATAACTGCCAAAAGTAGGGTGTGACGGGAGTAGGTGGGTCACTGGGGCATGTCATTAGGTTATATTTTGTGAGCTGAGTGTATTCTCTCTCTGCTTCCTCATTATATCATGAGCCACTTTCCTCTACCACACTCTTTTGCCATGATGTTCTGCCTCATCTTGAGCCCTGTAGATTGGAGTTTGCGGTCTCCAGACTGAAACCTCTGAAACCATGATCCCCAGAATAAACTTTTCCTCCTCTAATATTGTTCTTGTTCAGCCTTTTAGTTACAGCAGTGGAAAAGCTAACTAAAACACAATCTATAATAAAAGTAGCATTGAAACATTTAATCATTTACTGAGATAGTAAGCAAGAGAGAAATAAGCATAATAACCACAGGCTCCTCAGTTTCTTTGTTTCTTGTGCAACAGTGCAACAAAGATCAGGTGAATCTTAACAGACACCATCATCTCATTATTTATGGAGCCATAAGTAGAAGGCTAGAGCAGATTTATAAACCCTAAATAGGGGTACAGTGCTGGGGTAGAGATAAGAGTAGAAAAATATTGGGTCAGATTATAGAAAAAAGTGTCTTTAGAATGTGTTCCTGTTTCTTCCATGAAGAAGTTTTTAAGAAGTACTTTCAGCAAAAGCCTAGAAATAAACATGACTGGATTGAAGACACCTAGTAATGAAAATGCCTGACATAATAATGAAAAAAATATATATTCATGAGAATATGTTACTGACCAAGGTGCTTGAGTCACAGATTATACTTCCCTTAAGAGACTGCAATGCAGTCTGTGCAACATGTCTGTAGTGGGAAAGGTGGATTTCCAACATGAAATCTTCTACGTAAAATCTTTGTAATTTTTTATGATTGAGCCTGAAAATTATATAAATGTTACTCAACTCTACCCCTTTGATATTTTTTTCAAGACCTGAGTAAGAAACATAGATCCTGCATCAAGAAACCTAATAGGTTTGACTTTGATGGGCTGTGACAAGAACAGTAATTAGTCTGGAACAACAATGGACCATGGTCATGATCAAGTTCAATCAAGGCTAAATTATCAGGTCTTCCTAGAGGACTCAATGCAATAACTATTAAGGTCTATTCTAGATATCCTGATGACTTTTAAGTTTTTCATTTTTTATGTAGTTCAAGGCATTGATTCAAGTACAACACAATTTTTGCTACTATGTTGAGGTTGATTTGAATGCCCTCCAAATCTGAGGCTGTATTTTGAGAGTTAAGGTACAGATATAAGAAATACAATCTTTGGGGCTGGGGTTGTGGCTCAGCGGCAGAGCACGTGCCTAGCACATGTGAGGCTCTGGGTTCGATCCTCAGCACCACATATAAATAAGTAAAATAATGGTATTGTGTCCACCTCCAACCAAAAAAAAAAAAAAGAAACACATTTTCTTCGTTGGAAAAAAAATAATTTACAATGTTGAGACCACTGAACAGGTAATGCATTAATAAGGCAATTAGGTTAACAATCTCAATGTAGAATGTATCATTAACACTCCTGATCCAATTATCCAGTACACTGAATAAAATTCCAGATAGTTCATGGTTTCAGATGGTTAGATTGAGGCAGTCCACTCCAGTTTTTTTTTCTTATGTATTATTTCAATTTATCAGTCACACAAATATGGACAAAATGTTAAAGGGTTGCCATGCTCTACTGTCTTATATTTATCACTATCAGGTTTGATCATAAAATCAGCAATGAAACTGAAGCCTAAGCACTCATAGTAGTTTGCAATTTTTTATAGTGAGCTTATCTTCAGGGGAAGAGAAAAGTTTTAAGAGCATTTATGAAAAATAAAAATCATTTGCATCTTCACCATTCTCTGTACTTCCTTAAATAATAGATTTCTGTTTTTCTTTTTTGTTGTATGTGTTTATGTATTATTTTTGCTTTTGTTAATCAGTGTGTAATTAAATTAGTAATTAAATTTTTACTTTTAATAAAAATTGTCTTTTGTTTTTACTTACACTGTTTGAAAAAGCTCTGTGCATGAGGAATAAAAGTTTTTTCATAGAAAAAAAGTATTTTCATAGAAATCATGTTTAAGAATTAGAATAAACCCAAAATTTTAAAAAGTTTTTGAATGCATTGCATAACTTTCTGCTTTTTTGTCTAATCATCACCTTTGCTTTAATCTATTCAAATATTTATTTATTCACTTATTTTATTTGTTATAATTGGTTATATATGACCGCAGAATATATTTTGACATGTTGTACTTAAATAGAGCACAACTACTCATTCCTTTGTCTATACATGATGCAGAATTACAACAATTGTGCAATCATACATGTGCATAGGGCAATAATGTCCAATTCATTCTACCATCCTTCCCCATGCTCCTCCCTCCCTCCCCTTCTCTCACACCCCTCTGCCCAATCCAAAGTTCCTCCATTCTTTCTTATTCCTACCCCATTTATGGATCAGGTGTTGAATTTCTTTTAAAAATGTTCAAGATCTCTGAAAATTAGAGAAGTGTAAATTAAACTACACTGATATTTCATCTCACTCCTGTCAGAATGGCAATCATCAAGAATACAGGCATAAACAAATATTGTTGAGGATGTGGGGAAAAAGGTACACTCACAAATTGTTCGTGGAACTGCAAATTGTTACAACCACTATGGAAAGCATTATGGAGATTCCTCAGAAAATTTGGAGTGGAAGCACTATTTGACCCAGTTATCCCACTCCTGGGCTTATACCCAAAGGACTTAAAATCAGTATACTAGAGTTATTCAGCCACTACAATATTTATAGCAGCACAATTCACAGTAGATAAACTGTGGAACAAATCTAGATGTCCTTCAACAGATTAATGGATAAAGAAAATGTGTAAATATATATAATTATGGCATCTGCTGTAAAAGGATGGAATTAGAGAATATCATGCTAAGCAAACTAAGCCAGTCCCCTAATCCAAAGGCTGAATGTGTTCTCTGATATGCTGATGCTGATCCATAATCTATTCATATCTTAAGAAAGGTATTAGAGAAGACAGAGGGTCTGTCCTATACAGAACAAGTTATTAAGAACCATAAAAGAAGGATGTTCAATTGAAGAAAGAATATACCATATGATTAAAAATACACTACAAATAAAAAGTGACATTTTGGAGAATTACTAGACTATTTTCTTGAGAAGTCTAGTCCAGACTGAATTTATCTGGTGTCCGCCCATCAGTGGGTTATTTCCATGTTTTGCTCCTGTAAACTAGGTGTCCCATGGTTTAGCTTTTTGCACCATAATGCTGCTATCTTCTTTGTTGTTTGCCTTCAAAATTTCCATTGTTTTCAAGAGAACTCTTAATCCCGCTAATTCTCACATAATTTACAAGATAAAATTATTTTTGGGGTATACTTTGAAATTCTATGTTCATATGGATAGCCTTTCCCACTGGGAGTCTATGAGCCATGCCTTCAGACTTGGGGTGGTTATGCCACCCCTGTTTGAATATTAACAGGGCATGGAGAGAGGTGGTATCTTCCAATGTTCTTTATTTCCTTTCTTTTGTTTGAACCTTTGTCATATATCATGTTTGAGTGACAATGGTGATGGTATCATTATTTTAAGGCTGATGCCCTTGTGGTAGAGAATATTTCTGTGAATGGGCTTGGTGTAGAAAAGGATATACTAATTTCTCAACCAGAGTTGCCATATATTTAGTCTCTGGAACACAAGGAGATGTAATTAGGTCTTAATTAGAACATTATATATTCCATGCTTGTATAATTATGTCAAATAAATTCTAGTATAATTTATGACTAAAAAGAACCAATAAAAGCAAACAGAGGATTTTATAAAAATTGATAATGAAGAGAAACTTATTTTCTTAAGTGAATAAAAAAGAGAAGATGGAATTCTGATGTATTGTCCTGTTAGGTACAAGATCATACCCCTAGTCATGTGACTAAGAACTGAGGAAAGATAGTAGGAACTGAGGAAAGATAAAGCTGTGTGTTTTTGGCTACTCCCACCTGGAACAAAACTTCCATCATGGTGATCTAGGATAGAAGGTGAAAAAGTTTGTAATGGTTCAAATGCTTCACAATTTTACTGTTCTTTACAAAATATACTCTACTTTCATGGATATCTAAAAAGAACAAATGAAAAAAATTTAAAATTGGTAGGCTTTATTGAATATATATTTCCTCTTTGTTCCACTGTCTTAGAAAAAAATTCAGGTACTGTAAATGTTTTACTTTATAATTTTCTCAAGTTGTAGTTAATTTAAGAATGGATTACTGAGATTCTCATGCTACCATTTCAATAGTAGATATCTAGAGTTTAGTTTTGAGTCTGTAAACTTTATTCTAGTTTTGAGTTCTCTATGGGATATGTACATTGGAACTATATTTTCTCAATAGCTGTAAGTAAAAATATAAAGAGACAGAGACAAGATGCAGAGGCTGGAAAGATGGCAGAATGGCCAAATGGCCAAGCTGCCACTTTATTTATATTAATATATTACATTAGGACACTGGCCTCAGTAGTCCATTATTGTTCACTCTGTCATTAGGCAGGTTACAGAGTTAGCAACATTATGCTGCTTGTTCCTCAGTTACATACAATAGTTGCAATGTGCAATTATTAGGAGTTTGTGTAGCTCTTAAGAAATTCCATTGTTTAAAGTTATTTTTATGTGGACAGGTCTAGATGCAGTGGAGCTTGGTGAAACATTGTGGTTGTTTAACAAGAGATGTTCTTTATTCCCAGGCACTGTGTGCCTGAGATCAAGGTCGAGTCTGATAAGACTCTAATACACAGCCTCCTCATGCACGGAATTGCTAAAATAGCCAGGCATTTCCTAGCAGCCAGACATTCTGTGCTTTACACAGAAACTTCCTAGCAGCCAGGTATTTTGTGCCTCTGCACAGAAACTTCCTTAGCTACCAAGTATGCCATAGCCATGAAGATCTCAGAGACTCCAATCACAAAAACAGAACCCTTACAAATAGCTTGACTGTTTATATTTTTATATGATCTTTTGAATAGTATTTTTCCTTCATTCTGTGAGGTCCCATTGCTCAATTTAATCTTTTATAAATTATACTTTTGATTTTAACCCAAACAATTCTCTGCATTGCCCTAAATCACAATGGTTTTTTAGATATTTCTGTTTTACTTTTATAGTTTTGTTTTCATTTTACATTTTGTCTGTGAGGTGGATAATTTTATGTGTACATTTTTCTGGTTCAAAGCTTTGCTATATCTGGTAGAACTTTATTTTGGTGTGTTTTTAAAGTCTTTTCTGAGAGAAATTAGCACTGAGTGAGTAGACTAACATAGTATGTGTAAATCACCAAAGTGTGCAGGCATCATTCAATATCTTGAGAATAAAAAGATAAAGAGAAAAAGAAAAAAAACAATGGAAAATTGACATGTACTAACCTTTTATTGATGTGATAAAATTCCTGACATACATAAAACAAATAAATATTTATTTTGGATTATGGTTTCAGATGTTTCAGCTTATGGTCACTTAGCCCTATCATTTTGCACTGGTTGTGAGGTAGAACATCATGGCATGGTGAGAGTTGTGGAGAAAGATAATTACAACATTGCCTGGGAAAGAAATAGACAGAGTAAGAAACCAGGTCCAAACTTTCCTTTAAGTTTCTTCTAGTGAATTAACTTTCTTCCAGTAGGTCTCGCATCCTAAATGCTTTACTACCTCCCAATAGGAAAACAGACTAGTGAATAAACTTTCAAAATAAGGCTTTTTCGAGGCATTTAAAATTCATCCTTAACAGAAATTCTCCCTTTTCTATGGCTAATAAATCCTTCTTCTCCTGTTCTTGGATATCACAGCTCTTGATTCTTGGTCTTGAATTTCTGGGACTTCTACATTTCATTCCCCTTGTTCTTAGGTTTTTCATTTTCTTGTTATCAATAAACCTCTCACATGCACAGATTCTATTGCTTATTTATACCTTTAGAACTCTTGACTAATACAGTCTGCCATCCTCTTGTGTTAATTTTTGCATAAGATATGAAGATTACTTCGATGTTCTTACCTACAGATATCAATTTGTTTCAGTGGTGTTTATTGATGTATCAGTTTCCTCCATCAAACTTCTTGTTTTCACATTACTATGATGTTAATTAAGCATATCTGTGTACATATTTCTGGGATCTTTATTCAACTCTATTAATTTTTGCTTCTATCCCTTCACTAGTTCCCTACTATCTTGATTATTTTATCATGTTTTAATATTGAGAAGACTGGTTGCTCCTATGTCATTTTTTCACTTCACAATTTGTAACTATTCTAGAGCTTGCATAATTTTGCATAAAATTTAAAATAAAATTGTCTTTGCCTAAATATAGGATATATACTAAATTTACAGACCTTTTAGATTAGGGACATGTGATATCTTTACTATGTTGAGTCTTCAAATCATGGACACTTCATATCCCTCTATTTAACTTTGATTTTTTTTATAGTAAATACTGAATCCAAGGGTGCTTAAACACTGAGCCACATCCTCAGACTTTTTTTTTGTATTTTATTTAGAGACAGGGTTTCACTCATTTAGCTGAGGCTGTATTTGAACTTATAGTCCTAGCACCTCAGCTTCTCAAGGTGCTGAGATTAGAGGTATGCATCACCATGTCTGATTTCTCTGCTATTTTGATTAAGGTTTTGTAATTTTCACAAATGAACTATGAATATATTTTGTTACACTTATATGTATGTGCTTCAACTTTAGGGGAGCAATAGCTAATAAAATTGTGTTTACTTGTAGTTTTATTTCCATTATTTTTATAAATATATAAAATTTCAATACATTTTTGCATGCTAATCTTATGTTATGTGTCCTTTCTGAACTCATTTAGTCCTTACAGAAACAAACTTATAAAAGTTTTACATCTCGATAATTTTTAACATTATGTTGTAGCAATTTTAACTTTCTCAAGTAATAAACTTATGTCGTCTTAGGGGAAATATTAGAATAAAATAACATCTATTACAGTAAAACAAAATTTATAATAGCCTTTTTACCCAAAGATTTACCTTCATATGTAAACTTCAATTCTTAAAAGTAATTCTGATTAATTTCTATACAACTTTTATTTATTTCAGCATGCTTAAAATATTAGATTTTCAAACTTCCTTATTCTTTTGAAATTTATATATATATAATATATATATGTATATATACACATATATATATATATATATTTGTAAAAACTTAGTCTTCTCTAAAATAATTCTAAGAGTATTTTTTTAAATCTGAGACATTTTAGTCAAATTCATTAGTATTATCTAAATATTAGAGAGAATATTTGAACCAGGTATGGTGGCACATGTCTGTAATCCCAGCAACTGTGGAGGCTGGGGCAAGAAGATTTTAAATTTGAGACCAGTCTCTTTGTGAGGCCCTAAGTAACCAAGGAAGACCCTATCTCACAATAACATATATAACAAAAAATAAATAACTGGGCATGTAGATCAGTGATAAAGCATCCCTGGGTTAAATATCCAGTAACAATCATCATCATCATCATCATCATCATCATCATCATCACACTATTACAAGTAATGGTGATATTTCTGAATTACATAACCATTAGTATAGAAATACTTGGATGTATTTCTATATAATTGTTATGAACAGGTATTTATGATATACTTCTCATTGGATCAGTGGGTAGTTATGATGACAGCCAATCTGAGTATATAAGAGATACTGGATTCCTGCTGGGACTCAGAAGAGTAGAGGAGAGCAAAGGGCACTATCTTTTGAAATTGACAGTCTATTTTGAAAGATAAAGGTGTGGCTGACAAGAACATGTGTCAGGGACTAATCAGAAGTTGATGAAAAATCCCACCTCCCTCAACCACAGAAGTGGATGAAAGATAGGGTAGTTCTTCCACACATGTCTCCATAGCACACACATAGGTACTCTTAGAACGAGAGGTGCAATTCAGGCCAGATTAATCTATAGAATAAGAAGGTAAGGAATCTGGCCAATTGCCCCATAAAACTTAATTCTCACCTATTGATACTCTAAAAAAGGCATTCTGAGGGTGAAAAGTAGTATATGCTAATCGCTCCCCTCAATAGAGGTGGCCATGTAAGAAGGGGATCATATTTATATTCTGCGTACATATTTACCTAACATGTTTGGCCGGTATTTGTCAGAGCTAAATTGAAAGGGTATCAGAATTTGTTTTAGTGGCTTCTTCATAGGTGGCAGTTTCTAAATATTGAAACACCAGACACAGACTCCATTTTAAAAAAAAGAAAAAGAAAAGAAAAAACAAAACAAAACAAGTGCTTGCTTCAGCAGCACATAAACTAAAATTGGAATGATAGAGAAGATTAGCAAGGACCCTGTGCAAGGATAATACACAAATTTGTAAAATGTTCCATATTAAAAAAAAAGAAACAAAACAAAACAAGAAAGTAATCTGGACCTTTGTATGATGTGATGTTCTAACTGATTGATATTAACTAATACCTAGTGTCTCCTATAAACAACTATTCCATGTCACCCTTTTCTTTAGCACTCATCTTATTCTTCCCTTTTTAAATAGTCTTTCCTCTGATCCCACTCTCTTACATCTTTTCTTTTTTATTTACCATATTTCAGTCTTATTAATTTTCATTGCATTTTCAAATTCAATTTATTATGCAATTATTAATTTGTAACCATTTCAGCCAATTCTGTATTACACCTCACACATTACTCTTATGTGAAGAAAGTTGTAGAGATCATTCATAATTATATTTATATTATTTATATTGACAAATTATTTACTTTTAATCTATAAGTTACTTTTGGCATTCTATTCTTCCACAGGGTCACTGAAGATTGAAATTAGCACTTGTATTAGACTGAGCGTATGTTTTGAACCTAAGATGTACTGTCAGCACAGGACAGGTTCTAAAGAAACAACTACTCATCCCAGTGAAACTGGAGTTCTTCACAAAACCAAATTTTCCACTCTGCAGTGTGTGGCGTAGGGGAGTTCTAACTTAAGGCCTCTGCAGACAAGAAAACCTATTCTAGTGTTAGCAGCTAATCACAGCAGAGAAACGTGTGCTGTTCTCAGCTCCGTGGGTTAAAAACAATGAAGTCAGATTTTTCTCTGCTGCTACAGCAATAGGCATGTTGCACTTCTCAGTGCTGAGGAGTACCCTTCTCCATATAGTAGCAGACCCAAGGAGCTCACCACCAGTTTCGCTTCAGTTTCTTTTCTTGTGAACTTAAATAATGAAATCCATGAAAAATGAAGGGTGAATGTAAAAGAGTAGGATTTATTCCAGAGAGAAGAAAATTAGCCGTGCTTTCTTAAAATGAGAAGGGGGGGGGGGTCAGAGAGCAGTCTTTTTCCTTCCCAGTGTGTCAGCCTAGGGGTTAATATAATTACCATATAGGGTCAGTGGTCAAAATCTTTGTTAAACAAGTATTTGAAAGTGTTGAGTCTTTTGATTCAGCTGGTGACCTTCTGATTGACCACAAATTTTTTGCAACTTTCCTAACCTCTATCCAGATCTGTCCCCACCAGTTTTCCTGCTTTTCTGGGACAAAGGCTTGGCTAAAATGATCAAAATATGGCCTTTACATTTTTTTTTAAAAGTCTTAATTGGGGTCTATTAACCTGACTACATACCCAGTTTATTATCTATCTTATCTTAGAAGGGTCCCCACATAAAAGAGAAAGAATATATCTCAAGGGATGGACAAATCTGGGACCTCAGAAAACATGAGGAAACAATAATATAATCCAACCCTCATAGTTACAACTCACCAATAAAGGAACCAACAGACACTAACTGGAAGAAATTCCAGAGAATCACAGCATCTGGGACAGGGGTACCTTGTGTTTTGTTTGTTCTTTGCTAACAAAGCATTAAACTTCCTTTTTTTTTTTTTTTTTTTTTTTTTTTTTTTGCAAAACCATGTCCTCATTATTAGATTTGCATTGGGGACAAGGACTAAATTTTAGCAACAAATTTCACACCCCTGATGGTAACCAAGAGCAGCACCCACTCCATCTTTCTTTGGCAGGCCTGGCTCCAAGGAAACCCACATCCATACCAAGGTGCTGGCTAACTTGTTGAGAGCCAACAGCAAAAGAGTTAGGAGACAGGTGATTTGGCCTGGGGTCAAAGAAGAGGATCTATTCCTGTCAGTAAAGGGAGGGACCAATGGAGCATCCCAGCAGCTTCTAAACCTCCTTTTGGTTTAGGGTTCTGCCGTCTCTCTCTGAACAGTATAGGTTGCTCCATCATGGTCCACTTTGAGAGAAAGGAAACTGAACTCAGTAAAATGGTGACAACTTTGGCCAAAGTCCCCTAGTGTGTGTGCCAAAACCCTTCATCCTACACATTGGGTTCCTCTTTGTGGGAACACCTGATCCTTCTTTTTGGGGACACCTGTAACACCACTGGTATAGGAGTCATGGTAAAGCAGGACTTGAGAACATAGGGATATGAGGGATATGAACTTCCTTCTGATCTGTTCTAGGTTCTCATCTGTTTGTTGACCTTGGGATTGGTAATTCCCTCTAGTTGTCTGTTTTGATTGTATCTGATACAGCCCCTATTAAGACGTGGCCAATATTGCATTGATTCTAGAGGTAAACTCTTGAGAATGATCTTGGCTGGTCTATTCAAAGGTTCCCATCTGCCAGCCATGGTTTTGGGGCTTCTCTCTGGTTGTCTCTTGTCTCTCTGTTTTTTTCCCCAATCTTGCAATTGGAGTTGGCATATCAGAGATAAAACAGTTGAAGAAGGTGCTGCCTAATGGTATAAGTCTCAGATAGTGTTTTACTGTAATGACCTGACTTTTAAATAGCTTTCTGGATTATTGTATAATCTTGCAGTTGAAGTAAGTCTGTCAAAGGTAAAAAGAGTAGAATAAATTTTCATGGGAGGATCTGTCTGTTTTAAATGTTCCCATCTGTCTGCCTGGTTTTGGTGATCCTTTCTTGTCTGTTTTTTCCTCTGGTACTGGCCCTTTAAAACATGGGCCAGGCTGCATTGATCTTACTGGTAGTCTCTTGAGCAGAGAGATCTTGGTCACATCAGCCAAATATGGCTATAAAACTGTCTAAGAGAAAGATGGTTTAGTGTAACACAATCTGGACTTTAATATTTTTTCTGGATTATTATATAATCTTGAAGTTGAAGTTTGTCAGGAGTAAAGTATATGAAAAAGATTCTGTATGTATAAGCATTTGTGCAGTTGCATGACAAGGGGTATGAACAGTCAAAAACTAATTCAAAGGAGCCAAAAGGCACTGCCTCTGGTGTGCAAGGATAGCAGAATACCAGAAGAAAGAGTTTTTTTTTTTTTAAAAAATCAATATTTTAAATTCAGTGTTGGCACTCCCAGCATTATTTCTCAGCCTGGCCCCTGGCAGCCACAGATCATCTTATTGTGGGCCAAGGACACAAGCCCTATACTGTATAAAAAAAGAAAAAATAATCCCAGAAAACCTGCCTGGGCTACAGAAAAATGGCTAAAGATAACCTGACTTCTGTCATGCCTTCAAACTCTTTTTGCATTGGGGGGCAATGTTGGAGGCTACTGGCTACAAACAATGTGGTAATAGTTTCTAGCACAGTCAGTTTATGACTGGAGAAAGGAATAGTCTTCCCTTTTAAGCTCTGACAGGGCACCTCATTTGGCTGGGGCATATTAATCACTAGGGCAAAGCAATTCTTGCTATAGTAGTATCCCATCAAACCAAATGCCTGGAGAAACTGACAGAATAAATAACTGTACCCAGAAAAGAAAAAATAGACAGAAATTAAAGCCAACCTATGTTTTGTAGGAAGCCTCTGCAAATGGGTCCTCAAGGAAGCCTAAAAAAAAGAATGGAAAGGGCCTCTTTCATTGTATGACAATATGCCTAGCATAAGAAAATGGCCAAAGGAAAAAAAAGCCTCCAGGTAAAATGACAGTGGGAAACTCACTTAAAGTTGAGGGCATGTGATAATAATAAGAAAGCCAGGTCAGGATCAAAAATATCCTGTGTTCCAACCCCTTGAATGCACCTTGGAGGAAAAAAAAGTAAGGCAAAGTTTTTGTATATGCTGAATTTTCCAACCCTCTTCTGGGATGAAATTTGTTGTCTAAACTAAATTCACAGGGGCTTGGATTGTTATTTAGTGGTAGAGCACTCACCTAGCATGGGGAAGACACTGAGTTCGATCCTCAGCACCACATAAAAATAAATTAAAAAAAAAATGCACAGATATCATTCATAAGGTCTGCTTCAAAAAAAGGGTCCAAAAGTAGAAAAGAAAGGCATAGGTATGGAAATATATTTTCATACAGAAAATTAGAAGGTAAAATAAATGTTTTTAGATGAGGAAGTATTTGGTCTGGTAAAGTAATATTCTCTGGCTAAAGTCCAAAATGAAAATGGACCAAGTAAGAATGCAAAATTGTGAATGTAAGTAAGTCACAGAAGGTCTGTGGAAGATAAATCTCAAAAAGTTTGTGTTTGTGATTAAATTGGCTATAATTTATAACAAAGTTCTTAGAACTTTAATGTTCTGATACACAGCAAACTATGAAACATTGTTCTGCTCTTATCTATCAAAATAGTTTTATTGTATTTGTTAGGTTTTATTACTTGGGGGAAACTAAAGTCTTAAAGGAATTAGTTTTTTTCCTGTTTAAAGTCTTAAATGATTACTTTGCAACTGGTTAAACAACTGTTATTTGTAGCAATATAGTCAACACCCAAATTATATGAGACTAGTTATACATATGCATCTGAGAACTAGATCTGCCTAAGCCTTGTTTAAGTGTTATGAAAAAATTTATAAGAAATCCTGGGAATGAAAAACCCAATAATCAAATTAAAAATTCAGATAAAATTCTCACTGAGAGATCAGATTATATAAAATACAGATTTCTAGGCCATGAAGACAAGTGACATGAACTTGAACATTCAGTATACAATAACAAAAATGTAAGTAACCATGATCAAAATATACATCAGTTCTAATTCAAAACTAAGAGATAAAATTTAAGAATTATTGAAATCAGCAAGGTCTGGTGGTGCATGCTGGTAATTCTAGGGGCTCAGGAGCCTGAGGCAGGAGGATCTGCATTTCAAAGCCTGCCTCAACAAAACAAGGTGCTAAGCAAATCAATGAGACCTTGTCTCTAAATTAATTACAAAATAAGACTGGGGATGTGGCTAAGTGGTTGAGTGCCCCTGACATCAATCTCTGGTACCCGGCCCCTCACACACAGCCAAAAAAAAAAGAAAAAAAAAAAAATATATATATATATATATAAATTGAAAGTTTATGTAAATTTCCTGGTAAGATAACCAATAACTGTTCTCTTTTATACATTGTATCTGACATAGAAGGGCCACACTCTCATTTGAACACCTGTCTTATAGCATTTGTTTTGACTAAGTCAATTTATAATGATTAACACTGTTTGCTAAATGTATAGGAGATTTAAGGCTATCCTTTGATTTTTATTAACCCATGCAGGCTTGTGATTATTGTTACCATTACATTCTAGATTCTAAATTGTACTTTAAAATTTCAACTTAGTGAAATGTAAAGATTAAGAGAGTAACTTTTTCAAGTTGGTGTTCTCCAATCTAAAATTATATGTAGCAAAATCTCAAATTTTCTATTGAAACTTGCTATTGAAAAGAAAATTGAAAATCTTTAAAACAGGTACACTTTCCCCGCTCCTACCAAGTCTAGGAGGGGAATTTTCCACAGATTCTTTGCATTACAACCTTTTGGATTTCCTGGAATGAATATTCATTTTTTAAAAAAAGGGATTTCTACTAATGTCTCCAAGTACTTTTTCAGTCTCATGTTCCCACTCACCCTAAAGAAATTCATTAAAATTATTATTTAAGTGTTCCTACAGTTTACACAGTCCAGTGGTTTTTCATCCAGGTAAGCATATCTTAATTGCTTTGTCTCTGTATGAGTCTACCTTTTCAGATTTTATAGAATTTATTTGGCTACATTGTTATTACTTTGATGGGTTCAAGAACCATCATTTATTTTTAGTTGGGCTTGTTTTTGCTGAAAAGTGAGACCAAAACTTCCTAAGTTATATATATGTGTCATGGGCTCTCTCTTCCAGCAACAAGGTTCAAGGAACATGGTAGAGGAGAGTGTGGCTGCAGAGTAGCTAATCAAGACCTCCAGTGACCAAGCTGGAAGCAGGTCTGATTTTATTGCGCAGTTACCATGTTTAAATACTCAGGCAGAAGCTAAGCAGATTTCAGGAAACCACCAATACAATTATTGGCCAACTGTCCCTTCAGTGACCAATGGACTAGCAGGCCATGGAGCAAGTGCAAGAACTGTAACACACAGCCTAAGGCCCAGGACTGTGCCTAAGGTGTAAGCAGTTTGCCGCTCACATGTTCACAAGCCTAGCATTGGGGAATGGTTTGCCACTCAGATGCCCTTAATGTATGCCATGTATGCAGTACTCCATGCACTTGTCCCCACATATGTGGGATTTGAATTAAATACATATGTTATATATATATATATATATATATATATATATATATATATATATATATAATTATAGATCATATATAATTATAATATAAATTTATAAATTCAAATGAAATTATATATAAATAAGTTTTTGTGGGTAAAATTCAAATTTAATAGTAACTATAAAATGTATATGGGAAAATAATGGTTGAACACTAAATAACAGTAGTTTTAAAATTCAGCTCCATAGTCTTTATAAGAATCACAACAAAAATTAGAAAATTTTTAAAATGTAAATGAAAAAAAAAGCATAAAATCACAGCAAAGTAATACAGAATATAAGTTGAAAGTTTACTCTAATTAACCCTAGCCATCTATATAACATTCCAAAGTTAGTAAGCACAATAGTCAGAAACATGTTCTTATGGTTGAGAAAAATATATATGTGAAAGAGGTATCAATTATTGCATCTCTTTTTAAATTATCTAGTTAAACATAATGCATTTAAGGAAAGTATCTGTACAGGAGGTGAGTTACTTATTATAACACATTAATGATTATTGATTAGATGTTCATAAACATATAAAACATGTTATAAATATTTTAATAGATATTTAAAATAAATTCAAAATATGCTCATCCAGTTCTTAGGAGATTACTTTATACTGGATTTATATTAGTATATATGAAATTTAGTAGATAGTATTAATGAAAATAAATAGTGTTAATTCAAGTGTGTGTGTTTATATATGTGTATATCTGTGAAGGGGTTTGTTTTTCTTGGAGACATGCCTAGAAACTTTTCTATGAATTATATATTGCATAATGTTGGATTTTCAAAAAAAGACATTTTCTGATTTTATACTAAAATAACATAGTTACACATCTTGATTTTTTTCCTAAAACAGACCAGACAATGATTACAGACTAAGCAATTAATCTTTTTGACTGTCATAATTGTATCTGTCTGTTTATACAATATTCTGTATCTGTTGATTATAAAAGAGCTACAGCAAAAGGAGAAAAATTTTAACCAGCTTCTTCTTTCAATGACACACAATATTTAGCAAGAAGATTTCATTAATAGTGTGAGCATATGCAGAAAAATTGAGGATTATTATCTGGTGTTTGCACAGGAAATTATTATAGAAAGAAAATATATCCTTCATCCCTTTGAAAAGGCATATTTAAAAATGGATTTTGCATAAAGGAACTCATATTATATAACTTCCTCAGAGTAAAGAAGGGCATATATTTGACCTTTGCAGTAAATATCACCATGTCCTAGGTGAGCACACAAATGGAGAATAACAAAGATAAAGGAATGAAGCCATTTATTTGTGATGGGATATATTTGGATTTTTTTGACAAGTCAAATTATAGAGCTCAAAAGGTCTCCAATTTTCAAAAAAAAACCTTCGATAAAGATAATATAGTATTTTGTGAATTCATTAATTCATTTTACTGTGGTAGATTAAAATTGCAGCTCACCAAAATTGTTTTCTTTCTCTCATGTATATGCAGATAGCTTAGATTTATCTGTTTCTTTGAAGTTAAGTAATAAAATCATAAAATAAAATTAAGATCAATGGAGGCTGGGGTTGTGGCTTAGCGGTAGAGTGCTTGCCTAACACGTGTGAGGCCTTGGGTTCCATCCTCAGTACCACATAAAAATAAATAAGTAAGATAAAAGTATTGTGTCCAACTACAAACTAAAAAATAAATATTTAAAAAAATTTAGACCAATGGAATGTAGCAAGAAATGATGTGTGGGGCTGGAGATGTGGCTCAAGTGGAAGCGCTCGCTTGGCATGTGTGCGGCCTGGGTTCAATTCTCAGCACCACATACAAACAAAGATGTTGTGTCCACCAATAACTAAAAAATAAATATTAAAAAATTCTCTCTCTCTCTCTCTCTCTCTCTCTCTCTCTCTCTCTCTCTCTCTCCCCTCTCTCATTCTCTCTTTAAAAAAAAAAGAAAAAGAAATGATGTGTACGACTTCCAGATAAATAAAAGACTCCATTAAAAACAGTCGTAGTTTCCTGCACTTATTATTCATCCTTCCACAAGTGGGTTCTTGACTTCCAGAATAGCCTTGGAGGCCATATATTAATAATGGCAGAAAATTCTAATTATTATTTCCTGAATGATAGAAAAAAGGCCCTGTCAATATCAAATAATCAGATATTATTAGAGCCAAAAATAAATTTCTTATTTAATAAATGATCAGATTTTCAGGTATACTTGTTTTGTGTAGAATAAGAGAGCTAATAGTTCCATAGTTGGTATATTATATTTATTATTATATAATCTAAAGTTGGTAATTACCAGATTTGTTATTTTAATGCTATTTTCCCTAGCTAAAGACTTGGAAATGCAGTCAGGACTCAGATATTTAAAAGGACTATTCAGATTATGGAGAATACATAATATACTCATAGAATTTTTCTCCAAAATAAACTTCAGGGTAATAATAAATATGTATTGAGTACGTACTATATTTCAGCTTTGGATTTGCACATGTTGCATATTTAACCCTGTTAGTTGAATGTTGTTTTATTCTCATTTATTCGTAAATAAATTTTATTCTGAAGCACAGAAAGACTAAATTTTCAAAAATTTTGTAGAGATAAGTTGTAGAGCTGTAATGTAAACTTAGATAATGTTATGCAAAAAGTCCAGTTTAGAGTATTTATTATTAATACCTGCAGAACAAAGCTAATCCACTAGAAATTTATTTATATGGGATATATGGTTTTATAAATAAAACTGAATTAATGTTTGTGTTTCAAAAATAATGCCAATTATTTAAATGAGTGAGATTATACAAATAATGTCTATCACATTTAAAGGAAGGAAGTCATTTTGAATTCAACAAACACTCATTAATAGCTAACTGAAAATTTTGTATAGTCACCAAAACATAAATATTTAGTCCACCAGATGATTAAAGCATGAATATTATTCTCACATGATATATAAATAAATGGACATACAAATAAGGTTTCATGATTCAGAGCAGAAACTGAGCAAAACTAAGTCAGATCTAAAAGAGATATTCTTTTTAACATACATTTGTAAAAATTATTTCTCCAAATTCAATATATATATATATATATATATATATATATGTATATATTTTAAAAGTTTAATCATCACAAATTTTAGTAATGCTTGAAACTCTTGTGTAGTCAGCAATGTAATTAAATAATTCCACATTTGGCAAAATTAGTTTTTTTTTCATAAAAAATCTTAGATATTTAAGGTAATAAGTTTATCTGAATTTTTAAAATGGGAGCAAATGACTGAGTTTGTAGCTCAGTGATAGAGCGCTACCCTGGCATGTGTGAGGCCCTGGGTTACATCACTAGCAGTGCCAAAAAGATAACAAGGCAAAAATAAAATAAAGTAGAACTATAAAAAAAACTCCTAGAATATTGCCTTTTAAGAACCATGTTTCTCAGCCAGGCGTGGTGGCACATGCCTGTAATTCCAGCAGCCCATGTTTGGCAAAAGCTAGGCACTAAGCAAATCAATGATACCCTGTCTCTAAATAAAACACAAAATAGGGCTGGGGATGTGACTCACTGCTTGCTTGCCCCTGACTTCATTCCCCAGTACACTCTCCCACCAAAAATGAACCATATTTCTCTTATTATTCTAACACTATCAATTTTATGTTTGTACTGCTTACTTATTTTAAAATCATTTACAGTAATTAATGTTTTCTTTATGGACATGTGTCATTTAAGCATTTTGATTGTTCATGCAGTAAATATATATTATTGATTTGAAATTACATATTGTATCAATAGTGGGTAATGTATGTGATTAAACAGTGTCAATGCAATGTCAATAAGCTTTTAATGTCAAGTAGGTAAAATATATTACCACAGCAAGCACAGTATGATTGCTTTTATAGTTGGAAATACATGCTGATTTATAAATTGAAACTCATTGCCACACTCTTTATCAGTTTAAATTCCAAATGTATTAAAGACTTTTTTTGATCTTTTTAAATCCATTATGATATATCAAAAAATAATTTGTTAAATTTCATTTTAAAGAGAATATAATATAATATAATGCCTAAGAGGATTAACACTGAGCAACCTGACATTGCTCCTCTAATATCCTGTTTCCTTCCAAATGTTCTATGTACATTCCATTTTGAGAAAAGTTAACTTGAAACCATTTTGTCAAAACATGTGGGGCATGCAGTTGCTAGTTTTCTTAATTAGGAGGGAGAATACAGAAAGAAGAGAAGCAGCAGCAGTGGATTAAAAGAAGTCCAGTATAGATTTGGATGGGAAAAAACAAAATGAAACAAAACATATGTATAAAAAAATAGGAAGATACATTTATAATTTTATAGAAAATTAAGCTTTTAAAAACCTACCACAAAACTAAAAATCTTTAGAAAAAAATTATTTAATTATATTTAAAAATATAAATACAATAAAGCCCAAAATACAAGAAGCTGAAAAAAATAAAAAAGTGGTACAAAATATTTGGAATTAATACTGTCAAAGTCTACTTTCCTTAATAAAAAATAATCCACAAATAATTGATAAAGAATTTTTAATAACCAATGAGAAAAATGCATGAAATTCTAAAAATAAAATTGCAACGATTCAAGAAAAGTATATTTATTTATTTATTCTTAAATTTTTAGTTGAAGATGGACACAATACCTTTATTTATTTTTACGTGGTGCTGAGGATTGAACCCAGTGTCTCATTGCTAGGCAAGTGCTCTACCACTGAGCCATGGCCCCAGCCCCAGAAAATTATATTTAAAACCAAAATAATAAAACAATTTTGCTGAAAGACTATTCTCCCTCTTTTAGTCTATGAACTTGAAAATGCAAATAAGCTTTCAATGACAAATTTCACTTTTAGGAACTTTCCCCAGAAATGTACATGCCTATATAATTAATGACATTCTTGTGCTAAGTCATGTATTTCAGCATGATTTATAATTTTTAAAAATAGTTTGAAAAGTTAGAAATAAAATGTTGAGGTA
This sequence comes from Callospermophilus lateralis, assembly GCF_048772815.1. Taxonomy (NCBI): domain Eukaryota; kingdom Metazoa; phylum Chordata; class Mammalia; order Rodentia; family Sciuridae; genus Callospermophilus; species Callospermophilus lateralis. The sequence continues at coordinate 79,493,606 of NC_135325.1, read as the reverse complement.
AAGCAATCAAGCAAGCATCCAAGAACAACATCACAGCAAAATGAACAAAAACTCAAAATGGTGAAAATTCCATAGAATTTTCATTCCGCAGTCCCTCACCTCTCCCTGAGCACAGGTTGAGGGAAAACTGCTTATTCCCTAATTTTTCCCTCAGGAAAGAATGAAATCAGTAAAACTTCTTTGCTCATTAGTTCATTCTGGTCAGAAGTTTAAGAAACTTAGGAAAAAAAATGCATCAATTATTTGAAAACACCAAACCACACATTACTATGATCCACACAATACTGAAAAACATAATTTGAATGGCTTAAAACTATTAAGGAAATTCAGTCCATAGTTAAAAACTTCCAAAAAAGAAATTCAAGATGTAGATGACTTCACTGAATTTTTTTTTTTTTTGTAGTTTAAGGTATTATATTTTTAGAGGTGTCACCTTTGGAATTAAAAGTATTAGATTCATTTAAGAAATTGTTTTGTTTTACAACACAGGTAGTTTTTAAAACTTCTGTCTTTAAAATGTTCCCCTTTATAAAATATTTTAATTCATGAGGATGAAGGAGCTGAATTATTTCACGATTTGTAATTGGTGCTTTTTTGTTCAGTTTAGTCAGGTAAGAAAAGGTTGATGACAGAAATGTTTTATGAAATCAAAGTAATAAAATTACTAACTGGGATCATCCCATTCAAGAAAAATAAAGATTAAAACAAATAACATGTAAAAGGACAATATGATCAAACTATACTCAGAAGACCCCATGCTTGGTAAAAGAAATACATAATATAAAAACAAATAACTCCTCTACCATTTTCTCCAACACTTATTATTTGCCTGTCACTGTGCCTTATGCTTTACAAGCATGATTCCTAATCCTAAATAAAAACATTCTTAGGCAGATGGCTAAAGCTGTTTTTGTTGTTGTGTTTGTTCAAACAGAAGTAAATGAAGCTTACTGAAGCTCCATGACTCATCCATGGCCCAGTAGCTTTTAAGTGTCAGAAGTGGGATTTGAATCCATGTTTTCCTTCCATACCATACAGCAGTTAATGTATAAAAAATAGCTTACTAAACTCCACATATTATGTTAGCCAAATGCAGACCTAAAACCTCAGAATGGTCTAATATTCTTATACAGCAATATCTATCTTTGTGATATTAATAAATAACAAAAAAATCCATTGTGTTCTTACCTCTAGTCTGTAAAACAGCTTTATCACTGTAGAGGTCACAGTGCTGACAAAATTCAACATGATTAAGTTGACTGCATAGATTCAGGAAACAAAACTAGGCAGCCCTTCCACACAGCTGTTAAGTTCTTGCAATGACTTAAATTTAAGTCAATGTCTCTTCATGCTGTACATATTCCCCAATGTCTGCTTGAAGAAATACTGCAATCACTATGGGGTTTTCTTTCCTGCAGTCTTGTGTAGACTTTGACACTACAGCAAAACCCAAAGGAATTTCTGCCATGGAGTACACCACCACTTCCTGGTATTGAGAAGTGTTTTCAGTGATTTAACCTAGACCATATTTCAACACATGGTTTCTGTACAGAAGGACTGCTCTACTCTGAGCTTTATTCATACTTTATACTTGGTATAGGGTGCAAATACAGGTAATCCAGAGCTGTGAAGTATGAATGAAACTTGTGGGTCTTAGTGAATTTTCGAAAGCAGGTCCCAGGGATACCAGCTTGTCCCCTCAGATACTGGTGGCCAGCTTCAAAATCTTTTCACTAACGTAGTACACCTAGCTGTGGTGTAGCCTGAAAGAAGAGTAGGTGCCATCTGGCCTGAGGACCAATAGCTGAAGATTCTCCTGGATGTATTTGGCTATCTTCTCAAATGTTACATGGGTCTCCTCCTCAGTCAAAGGCCGCTTTTTCCTACCAAGTTGAAACACTGAATCCTTGTGCCTCAGTAGACGGAAGTGGAAGTCAACTTCACTGGAAAAATTTAAAAAATATTTAAAGAACAATAAACAATAATCTTACCTAATCTCATTTAGAGTAAAAGAGGCAGGAGAATTTCATGAATCACTTTTGTTAAAGCAATGTGCTTATACCCAAATTAAACAAAAGCAATAATATATATATATATATATATATATATATATATATATATATCTCCAGTATTTCTAAAGATGTTCAAAATAAATGAAAAATATATATGTCTATGAATTTGAAGATTCAATATTGTAATGATTTTCACTGACACCAAATTTATCCCATAAAAATACCAGTAAAGTGGGGCGGCAAATTGGTGCAACCACTATGGAAAACAGTATGGAGATTCCATAGAAAACTTGGAATGGAATCACCATGTGACCCACTATCCCACTCCTCAGTTTATACCCAAAGGAATTAAAAAATCAGCACACTACAGTGATGGGTTCACATCAGTGTTGATAGCAGCTCAATTCACAATAACCAAGCTATGGAACCAACCTAGGTGTTCTTCAACAGGGAAATGGATAAAGAAAATGTGATATATATATATATATATATATATATATATATATATATATATATATATACTAAATGGAATATTACTCAGCATAAAGAAAATGAAATTATGGCATTTGATGGAAAATTGATAAGCCAGTCCCCAAAACACAAAGACCGAATGTTCTGATATGTGGATACTAGCCTACAATAGGAGATGGTAGGGAGGGGAAGAATAGAAGTTTATCAAATTAAATAAACAAAGGGGAATTAAGGGAAGGGAGGGGGAGGGAAATAAGAAAGACAGTAGAATGAATAGGACATAACTTTCCTAATCTTGTATATGAATATACAACCAGGGTAGCTCCATATCATGTACAACCACAAGAATAGGATCTTAATTAGAATATGTTATACTCCATGTCTGTATAATATGCCAAAATGCACTCTATTGTATATATTAAAAAAGAACAAATAATTTTAAAAATCATGATAAGAACCTAAAAATGCAAAAATTAAAAAATGCAAAATGGAGCTGGGCATGGTGGTGCGTACATGTAATCCCAGAAGTTTGGGAGGCTGAGACAGGAGGATTACAAGTTCAACGTTAGCCACAGCAACATAGTGACACCTTAAAGCAAATTCCTGAGACTCTGTCTCAAAATAAATAGTGCTGGGGATATGACTCAGTGTTTAAGCACCACTGGGTTCAAACCCTGACACCAAAATAATAATAATAATAAGGAATAGAATTTAACTACACATGTACATATGGGAATACTTACTTAGTAGAATGAAACTTCCAGAAATACCACTTGTAAGGTCAAAGAGATCATCAGTAAGATCTGTGCACACACTACTTTAGACTGTCCACATTGAAGTCCCTACTTGCCAACGTGGTATTGGCTGAATTACTCATATCCATAATAAGTTATAACAAATTCTAACTCAAATCACTGAAAACATTAAATATAATACTTTACAAAAAATCAATGTACTTCTTAGTACATACCAAGAACCCAATAAATGTTATTTTATCATGAAAAACCTAAGTTTTTTAGACATTGATAATTCTAAAGTTCATATGAAAAGTTACATATCCTAAAACAGCTATGACATTCTTGACAGATAAGAATAACATGAGAGGGGTCATGTTATTATGCGAGAATAAGGCATACTATATAACTATAGGAATACAAAGAGTATTATTAACAGAGGTATAAATAGAAAAGCCAATTAATTCCCTTATACAGATAGCTAACTGTTTTTTTTTTTTTTTTTACACAGGTAGAAAAGAATGTAATGGAAAACAGGCATCCCCCAAATTGTTGTAGAATATTTGCCAGTAATCTAGGTTAAAGAACAAAAAAAGAAATAAATGACTTATGTGGTATGCATTATACTAAAATGTATGAGTAATAAATTAAAGATTCATATATATACTTTAAAATTATAAAATTATTAGAAAACCATGAAAATATATTTAGGAAATAGAGCTAAGAAAATAGTTCTTTTTGTTTGTTGTTTTTAGATAGACATTACAGTAGGGTGTATTATGACATTTTATACATACATGGGGTGCAAACCATAACAATACTGATCTCATTCTTATGGTTGAACATGCTGCGGAGTTACACTGGTCATGTATTCATATATGAGCATAGGAAAGTTACGACTGATTCATTCTATTACCTTTCCTATTTCTATCCCCCTCCCTTTTATTTATGCCTCATAGACTAATTCAATTAACTTCTATAATTCCCCTCCTCACTCTCCCTTGTTATGGATTAGCATGTATATATCAAGAAAACATTTGATTCTCTCTCTCTCTCTCTCTCTCTCTCTCTCTCTCTCTCTCTCTCTCTTGGTGGGGTAACTGGTTTATTTCACTTAGCATGATATTCTCGTGTTCCATTCATTTACCAGTAAATGCCATAATTTCATTCTTCTTTATGGCCAAGTAATATTCCATTATGTATATAAACCACTTTTTCTTTATCCATTCTTCTGTTGAAGGACACCAAGTTTGGTTCCACAGATTAATTATTGTGAGTTTAACTGCTATAAACATTTATGTGGCTGAATCACTGTAATATACTGATTTTAAGTCCTTTGGGTATAAGCCCAGGAGTTGAATAACTGGGTAAAATGGTGGTTCCCTTCCAAAATTGCTGAGGAATCTCCCTAATGTTTTCATAGTGGTTGCACCAATTTCCAGTCCCACCAGCAGTTTATGAGTAAATCTTTTTCCCCACATCCTTACCAACATTTATTTTTACTTGTCTTTTTTACACTTGCCATTCATACTAAAGTAAGAAGGAATCTCAGTGCAGTTTTAATTTTCACAAATTGCTAGAGATGTTCATATATTTTTTTGAAATTCATATTTATTCTTCTATGAAGTGCCTGTTCAGTTCCTTTGCTCATTTATTGATTGAGTTATTTGGTTTTATTTTATAAAGTTTTTTTTAAGTTCTTTGTATGTCCTGAAGATTAATACTTTATCTTTATCTGAAGTGCAGGTGGAAAAGATTTTTCTCCTATTCTGTAGGATCTCTCTTCATTTTCTTGATTATTTCCTTTGCTGTGAAGAAGATTTTTAGTTTGATACCATCCCAGTTATTGATTCTTAATTTTACTTCTTGTGCATTAGGGGTCTTTATTGGCAGTTAGGAAAATAAAAATTTAAACAATAATACACATTTAGTTATTTATAAGAATGACTAAAATTAAGAAAAATTACTGACTACAAGAAACCCTGGGGAATATACAGAGAAAATATAATCCTTATGAAGTGTTGAAGTGAATGTAAAATGTCACAGCCACTTTAAGAAAAATATTTGTTTTCTATAAAATTAAACAACATTTATTTCAACCCAGAAATACTGGTCAAGAAGTTGGGTTTTGTGATGCCATTGCTGGTTTTGGTATATGTGCTATGGTTTAAAAATAGTGATTCACGAACTTCTCTTGCCTCTTTTATACACAAATGGAGATTACATAGAATTTTTGTTCATTGTTCCTTAAGTAGTTTTTACAGATTTTCCAAGGAAGTCATCTACATCTTGAAATTCTTTTTTTGAAGTTTGTAACTATGAACTGAATTTCCTCAATAGTTTTAGATATTCAAATTACGGCTTTCAATATTGTGTGTATTATAGTAATAATCAATAAATTACAAAATACCTAAGGAATGAACTAAAATGAAAATACAAAAAATGAAATAATATTTCAATAAAGATAAAAATTCTGAAAAGAAAGACAAAAATTCCTTTAAATGGGAGAATCAGTAAATCAAGATAAAGATTCAGTTGAAAACATTACCAAAAGATTCCACTACAGAGAAGACAGTTTCCTCTTTACAAAGACAACATATATAATATTGAAAAGAGTTAGCAATTAAGAAAATATAATGAGATCATGACTAGAATATTTGAGATAACCTAGCATTAGAAGATAAACTCTAAGATTGTCCTAGAAGACATTGAAAACTAAAGAATACACTACATTTTTAGAGAAGTACTATCAGAAAATATTATAAACCTTGGGAATAAAATGATAATTCAAATATAGGAGGCATTTAGATTCACAAATAGGCAAGATCATAAAAAGTACTCTTCAAGATTCATTATAATTAAACTGTCTAATATGCAGAAAAAAGATAAAATTTTGAAAGCTGCAAGAGAAAAGTGGTTAGACACATTTAAGTATAAGCCAATGAAACTATTTTCAGGTCTCTTGGGCCACATTGTAAAAGCCAGGGGAGCTTTATATTCCAAGTCATGAAAGATGAAGGTTACAAATTAAGATTGCTATACACAGCAAAGCTGTCTATCAGAATGGAAAATGAAATAAAATTATTCCAAGAAAAGTAGAAAACGAAAACACTGATTATTACTGAGCTAGCACTATCAAAAAAAAAAAAAAAACTTAATGAGGCGTTGTGGCTCAGTTGTAGAGCACTTGCTTAGCATATGTGAGGAACTGGGTTCGATTCTCAACACTACATATAAATAAATAAAGGTCCATTGACACTAAAAAATTATTTTAAAAAACTTAATGAAATTTTACATCAGAACAAATGAAAACATAATATAAAAGAGCTAGTGAATGGTTGAATCACAATAGAATAGACAAATAAAAGACAAAACAAGTCTGCATTAACACTTAGAAATAAACCAAGATTTCATGAAATTAAAATCATCATTCTATATTAAAAATGAATGAAAATGTTCTCAGCACTCCAATTATAAGTTGTAAACCTGCTGAATAGATTAAATAGCAAGACACAAGCATATGTTGTTTATAAAACACTCCAATTACAGGTATTGATATCCATAGGCTATAAGTCAAGGAATGGAAAAATATAAACATTAAAAATTCTGACAGGAATAGCTACCCTTATATCTGGAAAAGGGTAGCTATTTTTTGTTTCTTCCAATTAGTTTTGAAGGAGGTAAACAACAATAAGATATAATGACTGTAAGTATTTACATAACAAAAGTTGGTCTATCTACTTACATTAAAACCCCAACTTAATATAAAGACTCAGATATCTGATTCTGATACAATAATACTAGGTGATTCCAAGAAACATTTGCCATCAATAGATAGGTCATGCAGACATAAATTAAATAAAGACTCTTTAGACCTAAAAATACCATTAATCAATTAGAACTGACATCTATAGAAGAGTTTATCCATCAACAGCCAAATTCGTTTTTTTTTTCCTTAGTTACATGTGGAAACTTTTCCAAAATAGACCACATTAAGGATGCAAAGCAAGTCATAGAACATACAAAAAATGGAGATGATTCCATCCATCTCATCACCTAATGAAATGAATTTAGAAATCATTAACAAGAAATGGAAATATATTTTCATATATTAATATTGGATAATATAATTTTGAGTGAGCATTATGTCATAGAAGAAACCAGGAAAGAGATTAAAAAAATTTAGAATGAAAAAAGAAACAGAGTTACAACAGATCAAACTATCTGAGGCAGTCAGTAGGTAGTTATAAAAGGAAATTTTAGAGCATTGAATGCCTGCATAATAATATTTTTTAAAAATATCAGAAAGATCCCAAATAAATCATCTAATGCTTCATCTGAAGGCCCTAGGAAGTCAGGAACTAATGTCAAAAGCTGTCTAAAACAGAGAATAATTAAGATTGGAGCAAAATTTAATGATATTGAGAGTAAAAAATTTTAAAAAAAGATCAATACAACAAATATTTGGACATTTGAAAACAAGCAGAGTTGAAACACACTTAACCAAAATAACTAAAATAAACAGGAATAGACCCCAAATTAAAAAATACAGATGAAATGGAGATATTAATACAGACATTTATGAAATCCAGAGGACCATTAGAAACTATTTTGAAAAGTTATATTCCAATAAAGTGGAAAATATAAAAGATATTTTAAAGAATTCTGGACATATATGACATACCCAAATTTAACCAACAGAATACAAGAAACCTAAACATATCAGTATTAAGCAATGAGATTGAAACAGTAATTAAAAGCCTTCCAACAAAGAAGTACTGAAGACCAAAAGGATTCTCAGATGAGTACTACCAAACATTTAAAGAGGTAATGTGAATACTCCTCAAATTATCCCATGAAATAGAAAGTGAAGGAACACTCCCAAATTCATTATAAGAAGCCAGTATCACCCTGATAAGAAAAAAAAAAGATAAGGAAATAAAAGTTCATACAAATAGCCCAAATGATCATAGGCACAAAAATATTTAATAAAATATTGGCAATATACATCCAAAAACACATTAAGAAGACTGTGCACCATGATCAAGTGTGTCTCATCTTAGGAATGCAGGGTTGGTTCGACATAAACATATCAAAAAATGTAACACACCACAGAAATAGAATTAAGGACAAAAAAAACATATAATCGACTTAATAGATGCTGAAAAAGCCTTTGACAAAATTCAACAACCACCCATGTTTAAAACATTTAGGACTATAGGGATGGAATCAACTTCCCTCAACATCATAAAGGCTATATGTGATAAACTCAAAGCTAATATTTTACTGAATGAAAAAAAAAAAACTTAAAAATTTCCTCTATATGAAACTCCATTCAGAGCAATTAGGCAAGGAAAAGTAGTTGAATATTCAAATAAAAAAAGAATAAGTCAAATTATATATGTTTACTGATGACAGGATCCTATATTAGCAGAACCAAAACACTCAACCATAATATTTCTGGAGCTGATAAACGAATTCAGCAAAATAACAGGATATAAGCTTAGCATATGAAAGAAAATAGCTTTCTTATACTCTAATTAGAAATCAATAAAATGATTACAGCCACAATGGCCTCAAAAAATTACTTGGGAATAAATCTAACCAAGGATGTGGGAGACCTCTGCAAAGAAAATTATAGAATATTGAATTAAATAATCGAAGAAGACCTCATAAGATGCAATTATCTCCCAGATTATTGCACAGGCAAAATTAATATTGTCAAAAGGGCCATATTTTCAAAATTGACATGTAGATTAAATGTAATCTCCATCAAAATACCAATGCCATTCTTCACAAAACTAACAAAGTGGTCCTAAAATTTGTGGGGATTAACAAATGACTCAATTCAGAATAGGTTTGGCTATTCTGAGCAGCAAGAAGGATGTGGGTGGTTTCTCAATACCTGATCTCAAATTACACTACAGAATTATATCAACAAAAACAACAGGGTATTGGCATCAAAATAGAAATGAAGAACAGTGGAATGGAATAGAAGACAGAGACAAATCCACATGGTCATCCGACACTAGACAACTATGTAAAAAAAATGCCTTGGAGAAAAGAGAGTCTTTTTCACAAACTGTGCTGGGAAAACTGGATATCCATATGTAGAAGAATAAAAGTAGATCCCTCTATTGTACCTTGTATAAAAATAAATTGAAATCCAATTAAATACTTAGGAATTACACCAGATACACTGCAATCCCTAGAAGAAATTAGGGTCATCTTCCCAACATATTTGCACAGGCACCAACTTCCTTAATAAGACTCCTAAAGCTCGGGATATAAAAACCAACAATCAGTAAGTGGATGACTTCAAATTGAGAAGTTATTTTTAGTAAAGGAAATAGTTAAAAGTGTGAAGAAAAACAATAGAATTAAAGAAAAATCTTTGTTAGCTTTTCTTCTGAAAGAATAAAAATATATAGAATGTATGAATGACTCAAAATATTAACACCAAATATAAATATAATAACCCAATCAATAAATGTACAAATGAATTAACAGATTTTTTAAAAAATTTTTTTAGTTGTAGATGGACACAATACCTATATTTTATTATTTTTTCTTATTTTTTTATGTGGTGCCCGGGATTGAATCCAGTGCCTCACGCATGCTAGGCAAGCGCTCTACCACTGAGCCATAACCTCAGGCCCAACAGATATTTTTTCAAAAAAAGAAAAATGTCTATTAGCAAAAAAAATATGAAAATATGTTCAACATACTAAGCAACTGGAAAAATGTAAATCAAATTTACCCTAGGATTTTTATCTAACTCCAGTTAGAATGGCAATCATCAAGAGTACAAATAACAATAAATACTGACAATGACGTTAAGAAAAATGTACACTCATGTAATTTTGGTGGGAATGCAAATTCATGCCATCAGTTTAAAAAGCAATTTAGATTCCTCAAAACACAAGGAATTAACCCACTACATAACTCAGCTATCCCACAATTTGGTATTCATTAAACTAACTAAAACTGGCATTCAATAGTGATACATGAATACCAATATTTACAGAAATACAATTCACAATAGTAAAGTAATGGAACCACGTCAGGTGCCAGTAAACAAGTAAATATACAAAGAAAATATGGTATGTATACACAATGGAATTTTACACATACATAAAAGTGTTGAAATTTTGTCATTTGCTGATAAATGGATGAAACTCGAGAAGTTCAGGCTAAGTGAAATAAGCCAAAATCAGAAATTCAAGAAATGAATTTTCTTTCAGGTGAAGAAACTAAAGAGAAATTAGTAATTTTAAAAAGGTGATCAAAATATAAAAGAAGGGAGAATACTGGAGGAGAAGAGGTGTATAGAGGGGATAGAAGAGGAATTGGAAAGGGGAGAAACTGCAGAACATAACTGATCAAAAAATGCTAGGTACATATATGAACATATCACAATGAATTCCACTTTTTGTATAACTATAACATATGAATTTAAAAAGTAAATTAATATTAGGAAAACCAATAGAGTACCAGAAGGGGAACACGAAGAACAAAGAGGGGAGGGAAGGGGACAGTATTGAGAATTGAAATGGAGCAAATTATCTTATATGCAGTTGTGAAAAAGTCAAAATGAACCTGACAATTATGTATAATTGCAATGCACTAATGCAAAATTTAAAAACAAATATTAAGAATAGCTGCTATTATTATTTTGTTATATTTTCTATATTTGTTTTTAAACTAAAAAATAGCCACTTTTTAAGAACAAAACTTCTCTAGCATTTTTGTCAACAAAAAAGTTATTCTTGCTTATTGTTTTGATTCCTAAGGAAGATGAGTATTTGTCATATTTATTTAGTCATTTCTTGTATTTCTGCTTATTATAATCTATAACATTCATTTTTGTTTTATTCTTTTATAGTTTCTACAGGAGTGCACCCAAATATTATTTTGTTTGTAGCTCTGTCTTACATTTGTAACAAGTAATTTTAACAAGTACATGGCAATTTTTTTTTCCTAATTGTTCTTTTATTTGGAAGTTACAAAATTATATTGTCTTTAATATATAATGAACATAAATATAGTATCTCTTACTTTTTCATGGTTTCACACATTGCTTTAAACTCACATCTGTTTTTGTTTATGATATGATATAACAAATTAATTTCCTCATGTGAAAACATATTAATTTCCTATAATATTCTTACTGAAAATATTCATTCTTTACTAATTTTTTTTCTCATTTTTTTGTTAAGTACTAATATTTTTGACTCTTTTTTCAGTGACCATAAAATTTAAAATTTATGCTGCAAAAATATTTAATATCAAATCAAGAATACATTATTGTCTTTCATTTTCCCTCATATCTCACCCTAAAATTTCTCTATTTGAGGGATTATAAGATGTAAATTTCTAAAAGATTATATAAGCATATAGATCCTCAATGTGGCTGAAATTTATCTATTAAAATAATTATTTGACATTGAAATTTTTACCAATTATATATGTAAGTATCTGTGGCTTACACTTAAATATTGTCAGTGTAATTAAGAAGCCAAGGATGAAAGTAACTGGCGAAGAAACATATTACAGTCTGGAATTTCACATCAATAACTGGTTGCCTAAATACTAACTCACAGAATAATAAGAAAGCCAACTAATGCTAAATGTTTCTGCCATTAAAATTTGTAAAAATAAAAACTCTAATATTAACTCTACTTCAATATATATGATTATTTAGGCAACAATTTTAAGTATATACAAGTTATATTTGGTATTTCCAAACCCTTGTTGAATTTTGAAAACCACCATTGGGTCCACTGCATCAACACTAAAAATCCAGGTTTTGTCTTTCTTCCACCTATTCCAAGCCATTCCTATTTTCTTTTCTTTCTTTCTTTCTTTTTTTTTCTCCTCTATATTCTTAACTTGAAGATCATTCCTTTTTTTTTGGTACTTGCTGGGGATTGAACCCAAGGGCCCTTAATCACTGAGCTACATCCCAGCCCCTTTTTAAATATTTATATTTTAGTTGTAGTTGAACACAATATCTTTATTTTATATTTATTTATTTTTATGTTGTGCTGAGGATTGAACCCAGGGCATCACACATGCTAGGCAAGTGCTCTACCACTGAGCCACAACCCCAGCCCCCATCCCAGTGCGTGTGCTCTCTCTCTCTCTCTCTCTCTCTCTCTCTCTCTCTCTCTCTATATATATATATATATATATATATATATATATATATATATATATATATATAATGAAATGATACTTTATCTAAACAGTTTGAGTTTCTTTTTTTTTACAGTCTACATTTTTTTAAAATTTATTTTTTACATATATTACAATAGTGGAATGTATTACACTCATTATTACCCATTTATAGCACATGCTTTCGTAACTCTGTATAGAAAGTATGTTCATGCTAAATTGTGCCAATGTACATGTACTTTTTTTTGCATTATACCACAATTTTTCTTGCTTTTTATATTTTATTTAGAGACAGGATCTCACTAAGTTGCTTAGGACCTTTGATGTTACTGAGGCTGGCTTTGAATTTGCAATCCTCTTGCCTCAGCCTCCTGAGCTGCTGGTATTACAGGTGAGTGCCACTAGCCCAGATAAGATTATTTTTTTTTTTACATAAATTATACTTATTATACTTATATATTTATTCTAAATAAATTAATATTCCAAACAAAGAAAACATAAGTATAACAATGCTATCATAAAGTAACTTTCACAGATAAAATATAATGTAAAAGTCCATAATATCTCAGATAAAAAGTGAATTAATGATGACTTGATAATAGTTAATGGAGCCAAATTCTAAAACAAATATATTTTATTGTTTTTAAAAATAATTTGCACAGGTAATCATCTTTTAATGCATTTTTAAACTTTATTTTATTTTTTAAATTTATTTTCATGATGCTAAGAATCAAACCCAGTACTTCACGAATGCTAGGCAAGCACTCTACCACCAAGCAACAACCACAGCTCTTTTCCATGTATTTTAAAGATTGGAATCAATGTTAATTTTAAGTGGCATCTAAAATAGCAAAGCATACCTTATTATTTATAATTAGTGATATTAGTCATTAAAAACATGGATTTTTCTTATTTTTATTTTTGAAATGCAATATGTTAATTGATAAATCTTAGACAATTTCTGTAAGCCCATATAATACTGATGTGGGCCCCTTATTTTCTAGGGAAATTATAAAGTCCTTATTTGTTCAAAGACATTAAAATTTTATTTTTAATGGCTAAAAGATAAGCAGTCTTATATTTAAATGTAACAAATGAAACCATAATTTGTTGAAGTAAAATTTTCCCAAAGTTAAAATAGCAGGAAATCATGAACATATACCTTGAAAGATGATTCAGATAATACTCATATCCATATTAAGTCGGCTAATACCATCAGGCTTGAATGAATGTAAATTGTAACCCTCTATGCCAGTAATCCTGTTGCAAGTTATCATTAATTGCATTCATGAGAATATAGTAAGTTTTTCATATTATTAAATTACTTTTAAGAAGTTGTTACAAGAAGTACTATGGGTATTTATTAAATTTTTCTTCTAACTAAAGTACACTTATAGATCTTGGCTAATAGGGGAAAAATGAGTCTGATCTCAAGAATAATCCTCAAGAATAAATTCTGTCTTCTTTAATGTAACTGAATGATTGCAATATATACTATAAAACTATTCAATGCTCATGATGATTTTATGCAATATATTTTTTACATTTTGAAAGTCTAGGGAAAATATTACCAAATTGTTTTCTTAACATTCACATTCTAGCCTAGCAAATTATGCAGAATTCATTTTCCAGTATACAGTGATACTTGATCAGAAACATACCTGAGCTGGTATTAATGGAATTATTAGGCACCTTATTACATATTCTAAAATATAATAACACATGATTCTCTTTTTTTTAGTTGTACATTTGCATCATGAAACTAATTTTTGACATCTTTGACATGTTATTTTCCTTTAGAGTCTAATTCTTAGCTATAAGGCTCATATTATGTTTTTTAGAAAATTTCCTCATTTTCTTATATATACACATATTGCTTCACAGGAATGTCATCTCCATTTCCTCAAATTGAATGGTGATATCTTTTAATGCTTCCCCAAAGAGAATTTCATGATTCATCTATAATAAACTAAATACCCAGTCAGTAAGCTTCTAGCACTCACTTAATGAAAATCTGGGTAAAGTAGGTAGCATTTACTTTGCATTAGAAATTTTCTCTATTGATATTTATACAAGCAGTATTTAAGGCTTTCTTTTTTTAATTTTTTGTTTGTTTCTATTCATTCTTTAGTATTTGGCGGACATAACATCTTTGTATGTGGTGCTGAGGATCAAACCCGGGCTGCACGCATGCCAGGAGAGCGCGCTACTGCTTGAGCCACATCCCCAGCCCCTAAGGTTTTCTTAAGTAATACCATCTAAGAAGCAAAAATGTTTTATTGACTCTAGTACTTTAATCAACACCTAAAATATACTGTAATATTTTAAATTAAGAAAAAATATCAATTATATGCAATATTGAGACAGGAAGGTAGACCATCTCTAGGTGAATAGACATGAGCACTTCAAAGGAGGGAAAGAAACCATGCCATCCTAAAAGGAAACACCTGGACTTGAGAACATCCTGTTGCTGCCCAAGATAGCTTTAACCAACAGCAGTGGTACCCTCCCTTACAAGCCCTCCCATATTGCAAAAGTTTTTTTCTGTTTCAAATAAATATTGTTATTCTACCATCCATCACCCATGAAACTAATTCTTCAGATTCAAGAGCAAAGATCCCACCTGACACCATGCTCCTATACTATATTTTGGTGGGGATGTCTGGAGTCCATGGAGTGGTGAGAAATACAGGCAAGGATGCTCTTTCCCCTTTTCTGTGCTCTTTCCTTAATGGATTAACTGGTTTTAAACAGTGGGCATTTGTCAGCCAGTTAAAGGTGACTAGCATCACTGCAAGTCTTAAGAATCAGGTGATAGGCTTTTACTTCCCTTGGAGCCAATCACCCAACATTTATTAAGAATATTGTTTCTGAAGGGAAGCAACTTCCTTTTGTGATTGTTGGCATATTACAATGGACCAGAATAGGTCTGAGGAGATCTGAATGTCTCAGATTGGAGCAACTCTCCAATGTGATCTAAGGGCTCATGGCTAAAAACTAGACCTCATCACCCTGTTGGATGGTGAGCCTGACTTCTGACCTTTTTCCTTTTGGTTTTACATTTTCTTGGTAGACAGGTGGAGGGAGTTTTCATCCATCAATTCCAGATTCCAGTAGGCCTGGTCTGATCTGTGGCTTTGGCTCAAATGGCAACCCATATATCCCCAGAGCAAGGGTCTCAAGTTCCTTCCTTTTACCTAGAATTATGGTTTCACCTAATGTGACCCTCTTTAATGTCCTTATTACTTGGAGATCTCTGCCAAAGGGGACTTTGGGAAGCCTTCTCTTACACCAGACCTGTCTCTGGTGTACCTTTCAACATCCAAATTTTGCCATTCCCCAAAATTGGTGCCAAAATATTATCCCCAGGTTTTCATATCCAAGAAATACCCTATAAACCTACACAAATAACTGACTTTTCTCTGGGCCCAACAACTTGTTCTTATCTCCAACAGTTTCTGCCTTTAATATTCTAGAATACCATATTGATGTCCTGACCTCTGAAATATGTTTGCTGGAAGATTTTATCTTTGAGTATATGATAAAACTTCTCTCCTGAAAATGAATTATAGAGTTTCCCAGGGACTCCAGCATAAATATAAAGGACCATATGCCCAAAAGGCCAAATTATAACAACTAATAGAACCTGAGAACTGGATAGAACCCTATTGTTCTCCTTTGCACTTGATTTGCTTAAGGAAATGTGGTAAGCCATTGTTGTAGATTGTGGCCGCCATTAGAAGATGGCGCCGGCTTCCACTGTGGCCTGTGATAAACAAATTCTTTTGTGGAGAGTTGGCACGCTATCCCTTGCCACCCTATAAGAAAGATCCACGTGGCGGCTTAAGATTGGTACGTGGGAGGCTTTATTAGGCTGTGCTTGGGCGCTCGGGAGAAGGAGGGGGGTCACTAAAAGATACTTTAATCAAGGCCTGAATAAACTGCTGAAAGAAGATTCCTGAGTTGCGTCTTCCTTGCGGGCAAGGGGTCGCGACAAGTGGTGCTGAAAACCCGGGAACCAGAACTTTCAGCAGTCAGGGGTGGTGCACCGGTTAGTCCCAGGTAAGTGGGACCCGCGGTCAAAGCGGAGATTAGTCCCAGATAAGTGGGACCCGCTATCAAAGCGGAGATTAGTCCCAGGTAATTGGGACCCGCTATCAAAGCGGCAGCTCCTCTGTAAAGCCAGAGAGAGCATTACATCTTACTGCAGCTGCACTGTGTACTTTCGCTCTTACTTTCACTTTTGTTTTTTGTGTGTCTTTTGTTGTGTCATGGGTGCCTTATCTTCAAGTCCGCTTCTCCTGGCCCTAGATAACCTGTTACGTTCCAAGGGCCTAGAAGTGAAACGTAGTACTTTACAGAGATTTTTACAGAAGACAGATATTGCTGCACCGTGGTTTGCGTTCTCGGGCAGCCTTACTATACCTAGCTGGGATAAGTTAGGCACAGATCTTGACTTTGCTTCTGAGCAGGGCATATTAGAGGGTGGGGTGATACCCCTTTGGAAGATGATCCGTAGTTGCCTCGCAGATGGCAGATGTCAGGAAGCACTTACTAAAGGACAAGAAGTTTTAGAGCAATTACATGAAGAAAGATCAGAAATGGTAAGCAGTGAGGTATTTCAGGAGGGTGGGAGTGTGCGGAGCGAGAAACAGGGGAGGAGGCGATTATCTCCGGCATGGAGTGACGTATTTCAGGAGGATGGCAGTGTGCGGAGCGAGAAACAGGGGAGGAGGCAATTGTCTCTGGCACGGAGTGAGATATTTCAGGAGCAAGGGAATGTGCAGAGCGAGAAACGGGGGAGGAAACGCTTGTATCCAGATCTCAGTACACTGCGCACACTCCCATGCAAAAGTGGGTCAGAAGAGGAGGAGGATGAGGAGGAGGAGCTCGGGAGACTGTCTCGGCAGCTAGGGAGTCTAACTATGGGAGAAGGAAACAAAAATGAACAGGAGCTCAAGAAAAATGATCCTCCGGACCCGCCGCCGTACGGTGGGGGTGTTTCGAGGAGAGCTTTCCATGCCCAAACATGGAGGGCTGTTAACGCTGAGATGGGTCTTGCTTATCCAGTTTTCCAGGATGACAACAGGGGAAGATTCCATGAGCCCTTAGATTTCAAAATTGTGAAGACCCTGGCAGAGTCTGTGCGCACTTATGGGGTGGATGCCGCCTTCACACTAACTCAGGTGGAGAGTCTGTCTAGATACTGTATGACTCTCTCTGATTGGGCTAGCCTTGTTCGGGTTTGTGTTTCTCCAGGCAAATATTTGGACTGGAGAGCCTTTGTGCTAGAGGGCGCTGTAGAGCAGGCTGCCCAAAACTATGCGGCGGGACACCCCCATTGGGACAAGGATATGCTTTTGGGACAAGGCAGATTTGCTAATCAACAAACAGGATACCCCCCTGAGGTATATGAACAGATCAATAACATTTGTATCCGTGCATGGAAATCACTCCCAAATAGAGGAGAAGTGTCTGGCAATTTAACAAAAATCATGCAAGGCCCCACAGAACCTTTCTCGGACTTTGTTGCTAGGATGGTGGATGCCGCAGGAAAAATCTTTGGTGACCCTGATAGAGCAATGCCCTTGATTAAACAACTTGTTTTTGAGCAATGCACCAAAGAATGTAAAGCAGCAATCGCTCCTTATAAAAACAAGGGCATAGAAGCTTGGATGAAAGTGTGTAGAGAGCTTGGAGGACCTTTAACTAATGCAGGTCTTGCAGCTGCTGTCCTTCGGATTGCAAAAGGGGGCAGTCCTGGTGCCGGAACATGCTTCCATTGTGGTCAATCCGGCCATTTCAAACGTGACTGTCCCAAAAAAGGCAATTTTACTGGACCTCCTCGCGGTGGCCCTTCTAATGGCCCTCGTCAACCGGGGTTGTGTCCAAAATGCAAAAAGGGGAAGCATTGGGCAAGAGAGTGTAGATTAGTGAGGGACATCCATGGACAGCCTATTTCAGCTGGGCCAAAAAACGGCCGAAGGGGCCCCCGACCCCAGGGCCCACGAATATATGGGGCAATGGAGAATGTCACACCCGAACCCGAGACATGGCCTTCTCTGTGCCATCCCACGAGATGCGGAGAGCCACTACAGGTGCCGCGGGATTGGACCTCTGTTCCACCTCCAGACTCGTATTAACACCTAAGATGGGAGTCCAATTGGTGGAAACTGAGTTCAAAGGGCCTTTACCCCCTGGCACTGTAGGTTTGTTAATTGGACGTGCATCCTCTATCCTACAAGGTCTTCATGTTTTCCCTGGAGTTATAAACCCTGATACTGTAGGGGCAGTAAAGGTTATGGTGGAAGCTCCAAGGGGCATTGTGTCTATCTCCCCAGGGGATCGGATTGCTCAATTGCTAATTTTGCCTAGTTTGCATAATCACTTCCCTGCTGACTCAAGGTCACGGACAGGAAATCAGATTGGTACCACCGGAGGAAATTGTGCCTATTTGTCACTGGATATGAGCAATCGCCCCACTTTGGAATTAAGCATAGAAGGTAAATCTATTGTGGGATTGCTGGACACAGGAGCAGATCGTAGTATCATAGCCCTTAAGGACTGGTCTAGGGGATGGCCAGTGCAGGCTTCTGATCAATCCCTAAGAGGACTTGGATATGCCCAAGCCCCTCAAATCAGCTGTAGACATCTATCTTGGAAGGACTCGGAAGGACACGATGGTACCTTTCAGCCTTATGTACTTGATTTACCTATTTCTTTATGGGGCCGTGATCTGATGAAAGACATGGGGTTCACTCTTAGTAATGACTATTCCCCAGTGTCTCAACATATCATGCAAAATATGGGGTATAGGTCAGGTCTAGGACTAGGAAGGCACCTACAGGGGCGTAAGCATCCTGTGCAAGGTCATCAAAAGCTTAACAGGTTTGGTCTGGGTTTTTCCTAGGGGCCACTGGGGCTCAAATACCCATAACATGGCTCACCGAGGAGCCTGTTTGGGTGCCTCAGTGGCCTCTTCCCTCGGCTAAACTGGCAGCAGCCCATGATCTAGTCAAAGAACAACTTGATTTAGGTCACATCCAACCTTCTACTTCTCCATGGAATACTCCCATATTTGTCATTAAGAAAAAATCAGGGAAGTGGCGCCTACTGCATGATCTATGAGCAGTTAATGCTCAGATGCAACTTATGGGGCCCATTCAAAGAGGGCTGCCTCTGCTCTCCTCTGTTCCTCAAGGCTGGCATATAATTGTTATTGACATTAAAGACTGTTTCTTTTCCATTCCTTTGCATCCTAAAGATTCACAACGTTTTGCTTTCACCCTTCCCTCGTGTAATCACGAGGAACCAGATCAAAGGTTTGAGTGGGTGTTATTGCCACAGGGGATGGCTAACAGTCCCACGATGTGCCAGATGTATGTGGGGAAGGCACTCGCACCTCTCAGACATAAGTATTCCTCCACCAAGATCATTCACTATATGGATGATGTGTTATTGGCCGCAAAATTAGAACAGACAGTTAATGAGGCTTATAAAGAACTCGTGATGCTGTTGGCTCAACATGGACTGCGCATCGCACCTGAAAAGGTTCAAACGGGGGATTCTATCAGGTTTTTGGGAGCGACAATTGGGTATTACAAATTAAAACCACAAAAAATTACCATCAGGACTCAAGATCTCCAAACTCTAAATGACTTTCAAAAATTGCTGGGAGATATTAATTGGATAAGAGGATATTTACATATTCCTAATATTGTGCTCCAGCCTTTGTATGCTACTCTTAAGGGTGATCCAGATCTTGCTTCCCCTCGTAGCCTCACTTCTGAAGCTAGAGCGGCCCTTATAAAAGTAGAACAAGCTATACAGCATGCCACTCTATGCAGGCTCCAGAGTGATAAACCTTTCCAGTTATGTGTGCTTGCCACTATGCGGCAGCCAACTGGAGTACTGTGGCAAGATGGGCCTTTACTATGGATCCACCCACATGTATCCCCAGGAAAATCCTTAGAATATTATCCTGATGCTGTTGCAGCATTGGCACTTAAAGGGATTCAACAAAGCATTCAATTTTTCGGCCAATCACCTTCTTCTCTTATCATACCCTTCACTAAAGCTCAACTTAATGTTTTATGTGCTACTCTAGACAACTGGGCTATTCTGTGTTGCTCGTTTCAAGGGGGTATTGATAATCACTACCCTTCTCATCCATTACTCCATTTTGTTAAAGAACATCCCATCATTTTCCCTAAGGTAACTTCATCCAGTCCAATTCCGGGGGCTGTTAACATTTTTACTGATGGTTCCAAGTCTGGAATGGGAGCCTATGTAATTAATGACTCTCCCCCTATCCAGCATCAATTTGCTCCTAGAAATCCACAATGGGTAGAACTACAAATTGTTATTGAAGTTTTTAAACAGTGTTCTTTTCCTTTTAATCTTATTTCGGACTCCAGCTATGTGGTACAAGCACTAAAAGTCCTGGAGGCCGTGGGAGCTATTAGTGATGCCCACAATGTGTCTGTTTACTTTACTCAGCTTCAACAGCTTATCTCTAACCGCACTGCTTCTTTTTATCCAATGCACATCAGGGCTCACACCTCTCTTCCTGGTCCGTTATCCCAAGGTAATGCCTGTGCGGACTTAGCCACTAGAGGTCAATTGATATGCTTGGCTTCCTCCTTAGAGGGGGCTAAGTTGTTTCACCAAAACTTCCATGTTAATGCATTAACGCTGCGCAGGCATTTTTCCATTTCAAGAGCGGATGCTCGGCAGATAGTATTGCAATGTCCCCATTGTGTCACATTTCTTCATCCCCCTAATTATGGAGTAAATCCACGGGAATTGAAGCCATTGGTTGTTTGGCAAATGGATGTGACACATATACCTGACTTTGGTAACCTTAAGTATGTGCATGTTTCCGTTGATATGTGCTCTGGAATTATCCATGCTTCTGCTTTATCGGGAGAAAAGGCACGTAATGTCATTACTCACTGTTTAGAGGCATGGGCAGCATGGGGTGCACCTGCATCCCTTAAGACTGATAATGGACCTGCTTATACTGGCAGACAATTTACAGCTTTTTGTTCTACTATGGGAGTGCAACTTACTCATGGTTTGCCTTATAACCCTCAAGGACAAGGCATTGTTGAGCGTGCTCATCGCACCTTAAAGGAAACTTTACAAAAACAAAAAGGGGGAATAGGAGCTGAACACACTCCTAAAGAACGCCTGTCCTTAGCTCTCTTTACCATTAATTTTTTGAATTTGGATATTCATGGTCGCTCTGCGGCCGATAGACATGTGTCCCCTCAGCCCTCTGTGATTGGCTATGTTAAGTGGAAGGATGTTCTTACGGGCCAATGGAACGGCCCTGACCCCGTGCTGACATGGGCACGAGGATCTGTATGTGTTTTTCCCCAGGATCGTACGGAACCATTGTGGGTCCCTGAATGCTTGACAAGAAGAGTCTCGACATCAACTGACCAGCAACAAGAGATACCACAACAATCCTGTGATGAGGATCTTCATTCTGCTAAGTGCTCTGGCTCTGGTGCTGGTGCCGATGGCACAGGCGACACCAATGCGGTGGTGGGCAGTGGCACGGGCATGGCCAATGCCGATGCCAGTTCACGGTAATTCTAGTGTCCTCCCCACTCTTTTTTCAACCTCATGTGAGATGTCTGCTCCCTGTGCCTCTCCTAGAGGGGACATGGAGAGAATTTTTAATCAATCTCAAGTTAACTCACAGGAGTTTTTTGTTTCAGCCTTAGAAACGCTAATTGCATTAGCCTTAAGACCAAAAATTTGACTAACTGGGAGGACCCATTGCGGTCCAATCAGGTCTCAGGAAGCATTATCAGTGATGTATTGAGCAAGGTAGCTTCGGGGAAACAATCAGGCTCAGAGACCCCCGCAAACAGCAGCTCTGC
Source organism: Callospermophilus lateralis (assembly GCF_048772815.1). Lineage (NCBI taxonomy): Eukaryota > Metazoa > Chordata > Mammalia > Rodentia > Sciuridae > Callospermophilus > Callospermophilus lateralis. Next base: position 79,471,319 of record NC_135325.1, on the reverse strand, counting down.
TCTTAACATAACTACCTTGGCTATTATCTCCGAGGTACTAATCCCAATGCCTCCTTCTTCTAGTAGTATTTATAATGCCACTCATTTCAAGGCCTCTCCTTACTGTTCCCCTAATCTTGGTTTCCCCCCAACATTTACACCTTGTCAGGATCATTCTTGGGAGAAACATCAAGTTGCTAAAGGTTTCTCCCTTTCCCCCTCTCTTAATAGGTATGTTTATAACTTTAACAATAGTGCCAGCTCCTCTACAGGAGTAGGTTGGTCCTGGTTTCAATGGCTGATTTCCAATGAAAAGGGGGCTTCAGCCGATATTTCTGCACTGGCTCAGTTGGTAGGAGCCAAAAGTTGGCTGGCTAATATTTCTGGTACTGTTAGGGAAAGTGAACAAGGTAATAGACTTACATCTGTTTCATTCAACTCTCTGTTGTATAATGCCACATTGCCTCCTGCAATGGTCTGTGTCCAATCCCCCTTCTTATTCCTTTTGGCTAAGGCCACCTCATCGGGGATGCTGGATTGTTCTCATACTACCTGTCTCTTATCTGAGTGTTGGAATGGTTCCTGGACTGTAGCAGTGGTTATGAAAATTCCAACTTTTGTCCCAATCCCGGTCACTGCGGATCCTGATAAATTCCCTATTGTTGAGCTACTTAGAGTCCGCAGAGATTTTGGAATCACAGCGGCTATAGTGACAGCCGTGGCGATATCTGCTGCTGCAGCGGTTACGGCCGGAGTGACTATGGCCAATCAAGTACAAACTGCTGCCACCATTAATCAAGTTGTCCAACAAACTTCCACCATACTTGAATCCCAAAATACAATTAATCAACATATTTTGTCAGGGATTTTAGCTGCCAACCAAAGAATAGATTTACTCCAAGCTCAGGTAGAAGAATTGACTGACTTAGTGCTTTTGGGTTGTGTTGACCAACGTGCACATTTATGCATAACCTCTGTCAGATTTAATGATTCCAGGAATGCTTCCCGCATCATTGGCGAATATTTGGCTGGAAATTGGTCCATGGAAGCGGAAGACATGATTCAGTCTCAACTAACCCAGATAACTGTCTTGAATAGCACCCGTGTTGATCCCGTGACTTTGGGTCAATTCACCAATTGGATATCTTCTGCTTTTTCCTTTTTTAAAGAGTGGGTGGGGGTAGGCATTTTTGGTGCAATGTGTTGCTTCGGTATGTTTCTCTGTTTGTGGTTTCTCTGTCGCCTCAAGGCCCGCAATGCTCACGATAAGGCTATGATCATCCAAGCTCTTGCAGCTTTAGAAAATGGCAATTCACCTCAAGTCTGGCTTGCGCAGCTTAAACAGTAAATCTTTGACATGGCCATTGCACCCCAAGTTAATTTCACATTGCACTGGGATTGGCATGTCCTCTTTCTTATTCTCCCCCATTACTGAATAGCCCTTGCACTCTGCAGGTCTTGTTACCATTGCACGCAGATGGGTTTTAGGACTGGTCTTTCTTCTCGGCTACAGACTCTTTACTTTCCTCTGGGGCTTAGGGATTGTGTTTCCAACTAAAAATTTGTTATGTTACCAGGCTACCTGTGTTGCCCTACTTCTCGCGTCGTCACGATGCAGGATGCGAGGCAAAGCACTGCACTTGAGTGATCCCTCAACGGACCTCAAGGAAAGCATGTCCTATTGCATGCGGGTTTGACGTCCACACCCCCGCCCTACGAAAAAAGGCGTCGGCTGATATGGGGTCAGGTCTGGGGAAGGCGCCTCCTTAGGACTGAACCATACATTGCAGCCGCTTCTGCACAGTGGGATAGGACCTCTACTTTCGCCTGCATTGTTTTATAAATTAGAAGGGGGAACTGTGGTAAGCCATTGTTGTAGATTGTGGCCGCCATTAGAAGATGGCGCCGGCTTCCACTGTGGCCTGTGATAAACAAATTCTTTTGTGGAGAGTTGGCACGCTATCCCTTGCCACCCTATAAGAAAGATCCACGTGGCGGCTTAAGATTGGTACGTGGGAGGCTTTATTAGGCTGTGCTTGGGCGCTCGGGAGAAGGAGGGGGGTCACTAAAAGATACTTTAATCAAGGCCTGAATAAACTGCTGAAAGAAGATTCCTGAGTTGCGTCTTCCTTGCGGGCAAGGGGTCGCGACAAGGAAACTTTTAAGCTACATTTTGAAAGAGTACTAATACCATCTAGAATGATACTCTAACTAGTGGTGGACTTAATACATACCACAGATAAACATTTTCAAACTTATCCAATTAGAGAATTATCTAGTTCACCAGAGACAACCTAACATAGGTCCTCATTGGTAAGCACAAATAGTCCAATAGGCCTATGTTTCTGTTCATGGAAAAAGGATCTGCTACTGTGCAGGATCTGCTACTGTACAGAATGAAAACCAGGGAACTCCCTGGTTTATAGGAGATAAGGGATATTGGGGGATTCCCTGACTCCTTCCTTCGTTTCACAGTTGGGAAACTGAAGTTCCATTCCTCTGGAATGTATTGAAAGGAATTGGAATAAATATGACTCAAAAATTTAAGAAAGAAACATCTAAGTTTTTTCTGTACCCAAGCTTGGCCATCATATTAACTGGAGGAAAGAGAAAAATGGCTCCCTGAGGGAAATATTAATTAAATTTCCATTTTATAGTTGAATTTGTTAGCTTACAGACAATTATTCTAATTGTACCAGGACAAAGTATCTGTCTATCATTATGGAGGCAGATATAGACTTTGAAGTCTGAGTTACATAAGCAAGATAGGGAGGGCCATCAAAGCTAGCCCAGCCAAAATTCACCTCAAAGATTCTACATCTTTTCTGCACCCAAAACAATGAACATTAAAATTGGAGACTAAGAAAGGATTGCAAACCATAATAAACAACCTGAGATCCCAGGGACACCTAATACCCTGAAATAGCACCTGGAATATACCTATTCTGGGAGTACAAACACAAAATAGAGACTGAATGTTTGTTTAGGACTTTTGACCAGTAAATGAGGCAGTCACTCATTTGCATGTGATAATCCCTAACCCTTACACTTTTCTCAGATATCTGAAGATTCTGAATACTCACAGTACTTTACTTAAAGGATGTTTTGTATGTGTTTGTGGGGTGTGTGTGTGTGTGTGTGTGTGTGTGTGTGTATTTTATTATATTTTGATTACCAGTTTCTATTTGCACTTGAAGACCTCTCAGACTAGTTCACCCAGTTGATGTGGATTGTTTTACCACAGGGATTCAGAGACAGTCCACACTTTTTGGAAAAGCCCTGGTTCAAGACTTGTCCAGATTGAATCATCCAATGATGGGAGTCATCCACTATGTGGATGACTTTCTCATCTGTGCCCCCTCAGAGAGAACATAACAAGAGATCACTCAGCCCCTGCTTAACTTTCTGGCATAAAGGGACACAAAATCTCTAGTCTAAAGCCCAACTATGCTATAACAGATTTCTCAGTTATTCTTTGGTTTAAGTACCTAGGGCTAATATTAAATAAGGGGACCTGAATGCTAGGGGAAGAAATAATCAAGCCCATTTATTTTCCTTTCCTCTCCCCAAAACTCTAAGGCAAATAAGGGGATTTTTAAGCATAACTGGATTCTGCAGATTATAAATTCTTGGATGTGGAGAAAGAGAACATCCCCAGTGTCAGTAAATAAGGAATTCTCAACAACCAAGTACTAACCTATTAGAATGGGAACTAGAATCAAAACAGGCCTTCATTCAATTAATGTGGGCTCTTCTTTAAGAACAATTCTAAGTTTCCTTCTGGTTGAAATTTGAGTGTATATATTTATAAAAGATGGGTAGTGGTCCTAGGAGTGTTAATTCAAGCTGGAGGACTTTCTCAGGGGTCTATAGAGTACTAAAGTAAAGACATAGACCTGGTACCAAAGGGATAGTCAGCCTTCACACAGTCAGGAGCAGCTCTGTCTTTCCCAATTCCAGAGTCCACAAAACTGATGCCTGGATGACTCCTAATTGTATTCACTTCCCATGATGTGGTAGAAATTCTAGAGGCTAAAGAAATCCTCTGACTCTCAAATAACAGACTTCTCAGTTATTCTTTGGTTTAAAAATAGGCACTATTTATTACTTGATGGGCCAATTATGCAATTAAAGACTTGCACATCCCTAAACCCTGCCACCATCATCCCTGAGTATCATCCACATCTACACTGCATAGGAAGAACTAGATGACAGACTCCTAGAAAGCTCTGACATAACTCTTTTTATATATGAAAACTCCTTTATGGAACACAGGATCTATAAAGTAGGATATAATTATTTCAAGATAGAATCTTGCTAAATTGTTGAAATTAGTCTCAAAATTGAGATCCTCCTGTCTCAGCCTCCAAAGTTTCTGAGATTACAGGTCTGTGCCACTGAACCAAGTTAAAGATATAGTTTTATGAACAAATCTAAAGAGAAAAAAATTATTAATTCTGGGTTTTATATGCAAGCTAATGAGGTTGCTTCAATAATGTATTATAAAGAATTTCTGGAAATCATCACGTAATATATTTTTCCATTTAAAATAAATATTATAATGGTATAGAAAGTGCAGTACCATTCATATAATAAAGACAAGTGTTGTTTTGTGGAAACAAACAAACAAAACAACCATTGAGCAGGTGCAGTGGCTCATTACTCTAATCCTAGTGGCTCTGAAGGCTAAGACAGGAAGATCACAAGTTCAAAGCCAGCTTCAGCAACTTAACAAGGATAAGGAATTCAGTGAGACTCTGACTCTAAATATATAAAGGGGGCTGGGGATGCAGCTCAGTGGTTAAGCACCCCTAGGTTCATTCTTTGGTTAAAAAAAATAGTAATTGATTGTCTCTCCCACCAGTCACCAGTACCCAGGTGACTGACCTTACAGCTCTCACCAGAGCCTTAGAAATCAGCAAGGGTAAGAAAGTCAACATATATACATACTTGAAATATGCCTTCCTGGTTATATATGCCCATTTTTACAGAAAATTACTTTACAGAAAGTTAGACATTTCCTGACAGCTAATGGATCCCCAACAAAATAACATAAGGAGATTTATAGGTTTTTATCTGCTGTTTATCTCCCCACTAAAATTTATGGAATGCATTACAATGCACATCAAAAGGGAACAGATAAAATATCCAAAGACAACTGACTGGCAGACTCAGCTGCTAGGGTAGCCATAATCAGGAATCCCTTGCCCTCAGTAGACTTAGAAGGACCTCTAGTTTGGAAAGATTTCTTTAAAGAATATAATCTCAATACTCTCAATCTCAAAAAAGTAAAGTTCTATTCCAGGAGCATACTTTAGAGTGGATTCAAATTCCTGACAAGAGATTACTTACATCAGAAGCTAATCAATGGAGACCTTCCACCTAGGAATAATAAAAAAAATTATCAGATGGCACAGACATATTCACAGGAAAAATCCTCTTAAGGACACTTCAGCGAGTTATCAAAGTATGTGAAATTTGTCAAAGAAACAACCCTCTCAATAAGAGGATGGCTCCACCCAGTCCACACATAAGAATTCTCTTCCCAGAAAAGACTGTCAACTAGATTTAACCCATATGCCAAGGTCAAGAAGCATATAATATCTATTAGTTTGCTGGACATCTTTACCAGTTGGGTGGAGGCATTAGCCAGCAGAACTGAAAAAAACACAGAGGTGATTAAGACCTTGGTTTGCAAGATTATTCCCAGATTTGAATTTCCTAAAGGTTTACATTGTTCCTGGCAACCCCAATCCTCAGGGAAAATAGAAAAGACTAACAGAACTCTCAAGAGACACTTAAGAAAAATGACCCAGAATATACTCATCCCAACCTACCTTACTTCCTAATGACATTATTACAAGTTAGCAATACCCCTAAAGCCCTAAGATTAAACCCATATAAAATGTTATACAGGAGGCCATCCCTACTAATTATTTCTTACTTGAAAAGAAGACCTCAGCACAGATACAAGACATTATGTCTTTAGCCAGATTCTGATAAATTTTACAAAAAATTTCAGGATCCTGTAATAGTTTCCAGGGTCCTCAGCTGTTTAATCCTGGACACCTGCTGTTAGTCAAGTAATTTCCTTCTCTCTTCACATTCCTAGAACCAGTCTGGAATGGACCATTCATGGTAATTCTGGAAACTCTGACTGTAGTCAAGATTGCTGAGGCTGACACCTGGATTCATCATCCCTGAGTTAAGCCTTGGAAATCAGAAAACAAGCCAAAATGACTGCCTGATTCAGGGAGAAGAAGCTGTCCCATACTTTTGTGAACCTCTAGAGGATCTAGAGCTCCTTTTAAAAAATAAATTCATCCACTGAGACTCACACAAGACAATTAACCCTCAGGTCCTAATATATTCTCTGTTCTAAATAATGATTCTGTTATGGGTAGTTTACATTGTCTTTTTCTTTTGTTCTTGCCACTGCATGCTCCCATCAATATGGAATTTTTCAGACTCAACCTTCACATCCATGTTATCTATCCTTTGACTCCCCTTTGACTCACCTGACTTGGAGGGAAATATTTTCCCAAATCTAAAACATACACTGTCTTATAGCCCTGAGTTTTACAATTGTGGGATTTGTTATCAACAAATTTAAGTAGGTCCAACTGTCCCATGGTGGGATATTAGACTGCTGAATGACTGAGAGGCTATGATCTTCCCTCTCAAGGGAAAGCCCTTTCACACCCCAACCCCCTCATGCCTCTTGATAACTTATTGTGGAAAGGACAAGAGCCACAATTGCTCTCTGTAAATACCATCTTCTGGAATTACAATGAAGATCCCTCCTTTAATATGGCCAAAACCCCACCTGAAATTACTCAGAAGATGATGTGTACCAAAATGTATTTAATTACTTTACTAAATAGTTCATCAAAAAGGCCACTTTCAGTTGGTCACAGTGGTGCACACCTGTAATCCTAGTGGCTTGGGAGGTTGAGGCAGAAGGATTGCAAATTAAAAGCCAGCCCTCAGCAAATTAGCGAGACCCTGTCTCAAAATAAAATACAGAAAAAAGGGCCTGGTATATGGCTCAATTGTTAAGTGTCCCTGGGTTCAATCCCCACCCTCCAAAAAAAAAAAGGCCACCCTCCTTGAGATATGAAACAAAAAGCTTCTTTTTGTACATCTACCCATCTACCTTCCAACGACATTTTACAAACATCCTAAGCCCATTCACCTACCTAAACAAACAACCTTACTAAAACCTAGAGTTGGGGGCTGAAATACTTAAACCCACAAAACTGCTGAGGGAATTGGAACATTATCCAAATGATTGTTAAACCCCCAAATATCTTTACCCTAAACTGAACACTGGTTAAAGATTATTATCACCCCAAGCATATAACTAATAACTACAGTGTAAGTTATTCACTCTGATCATCTAAGGTGTAACTACCCAAGTAGCAGCCCTAGGAGGCATTATCTATGAGATAATCAGTAATTATCAGGGGACAACCAATTTGACCAATACAGTTGGGGAAAGAAGTTCTTTTAATGATCTAGCCAAAGGATTAAATCCATTAACCTACATGGTAATGCACCACCAACTTGTCCTAAATTATTTCCTTGCCAAAAAAAGTAGAGTCAGTACTACTGCTAACACTTCCTTCTGTGTGTATATAATGCTACGGGTGTAGTGTACAGGTGATGTGGAGATGTTGTGACACACAACTAAACTGGTTAGGGTTACTCCAAGTAAATTTGGGGACTAAATAAAGACACAGACACAGAAAGTATCTTTTCTTTGGGTTCAGTGACCGTTGCTCAACTACAGCTCCCACAAGGGGGGGGGCAAGGCAGGCAAGAAAGAGAGGGAGCACACCTTGAACCTGTTTTTTTTTTTTGGTGAGAAGCTATTCAAATGAGGCAAGGGGTAGTGTTACAACAAACTAGTGGGTGTAATCCAATCCCATTTGGTGACACCCACTTCTGGAGCTGCACCTTTTTATCCCAGTGGAGGTAAAGTCCAAATTATATTGTGGGGTGCAATACCTGTTCAGTACTTCTTTACTCAGGACTTTAATGTGTGTACATAGTTCCTGTCCAGAACAGCACCTGACATGGAGACTTGAACCCAGATGATCTCATTTTTAAAAAGCCAGTGAGTAAGGAATCAAGCCCTGTAGCATAAACTGACTGAGAATATGGGAACAAGTTAAATCATGGCTATCATCTATGAAATGGCTAGCTTCATTCCTTGGGCCTCTCATGGCTTTGTGCTTGCTTCTGGGTTTTGTCCTTGCACACTAAAACTGATAACTAATTAATTTCTGCTTGTCTAGAGGCCATTAAACTACAAATGATGACAGAAATGCAACCTACTATGGAACTGACTTGTGACTTCTACAAAGGCCCTCAAAACAGACCCTCTATAAGGTCTCCCTTACTTTCACAGCCAATGGCCACTAAGCTTGAAGCAGCTAGCACAGGTATTGCCTATTTTAAACTAATGGCAATTTTACCTAATTAGAAGGCATAATAAGAAAAGAAGTTAGACCACCTGTAGGCAGATAGGAATAAGGGCCTGAAAGGAGGAAAGGAGACTATCCCATCGTAAAAGGAGACACCTGTTCTTAAGAATAACATGTTGCTGCCCATAATAGCTTTGACCAATAGCCAGTAGTACCATCTTTTGGGATCCCTCCCATACTGTGGGATACTGTTTCTGCTTTGAATAAATCTTGATATTCTACCCTCCAGTGTCTATGGATTTCATTCTTCAAATTCCCAAGACAAAGAAGCCACCTAACACAATGCTTTTGTGCTACAGTGTGTTCTCAAGAGTTTAATTATCTATAATACAATCTCTGAGCTCTAACTGTATGGAGTAAATGTTATATATGAAGTAAGTGATTTCAATTATAACATTTATCAACATTATTCTGAAATAACAATTCCTACTTTAAATATTTGTAAAAATAATGCAGACACTATTATCAATGATATATCTTTGTGTAAAACTCAGTGAGTTAAACTATAAAATAAAATTTGGGCTATCCCTTCACAGATAATATTTTTTGCTGTTGTTGTCAAATTTAATCCTTAATTTAAAAGTACCAATTGGGCTTATTTATTGCTGATATGATTTCTAAATTCTTTTCATATATTATAGTCTCAAACTGATGTTTCATGAAAGAAACAAAACTCAAAAAATTGGAAGAAAAAACAGCATATATAGGAATAGACACTAGTATGGCCCTATGTATAAATGTGGCTGTATAACCAATGTTATCCTGCAATCTGTATACGTGGAAAAATAAGATTAAGATTACGTACCCCATTTGAATCAAATGTATGATATGTCAAGATCATTGTAATGTTTTGAGCAACTAATAAAAAAATTTTAAAAAAAGAAAAAAATATATAGGAAGAATGGGTAGAAATAATAAATGCATTTTAATGCAAAGATTATATAAAATACGATAAACAATGGTATATTTTACCCATATTATTTGTGTTGAATAATGTATTAAAATGAATTAAGGTATTAATAATGATAAAATATAACTTTTGCTAATAATTTTTATTATAAGTAAAATGAATAAAATAAATTACTTGACAAATTATTCTGCAAATGAGGAAGTATCTTTTTATCAAAAATAGGGTTTGGGGTTATTTACAAATATCATCGTGGAGATTCAACATGGCGGCCGGCGGGGAGGCAGATCTTTCAGTACCTCCTCAACCACGGGGACAGAGAGACGCATTAGAACGTTCAGATTCTACCTGCTGAGAAACTACTAGCAAAATTCTGATGAAGTGAGACCTGCTGGAGAATTTTGGGATTATTGGAGGTGACGGTTTGCCCCAGACGGGTGAATCTCTGCCACGCGGCACGGAGGTCTGGGCCCACTGCCGCTGCCTGGTGACCAGCACAGTAGGAGGCGGTTCAGCACGGCACAGCGTAGAGACCCTATGAAGAGGTTACTAACCAAGCCTTCATGAAACAGTGAACCAGAACTGAAACCAACCAAGACTGGAACAGACCAGAGACGGGCCAGACCCACCCCTCCCATCGAACACTCCGGCAAGGAGTCTGGGGCCCGCCATAGCAGAGAGCTGATATCACCAGAGTTCGGTGGACGGGATCCCTTCTCAGCGGAATCGGCTTTAGCAGTTGTGTGACTCCCACCCCCACCAGCTGGGAAACCTCAAAAATCTCGCCCCAGAGCTCCGTGGGCATGACTGTAGGGGCTGAGGGAAGCATAGGGGATTCCTGATCCCCAACTCCCCCTACCACGAGCAGCGACATCCAAGACATTAGCCGCCAGTTCCCAGGGGCATGGCCACCCAAGGGTCTGTACAAATTTAACTGTTGGTTCCCAGATCACCGCTCCACAGCCCTGGGGTTTGAATGAATGACAGAGAGAGTACTCAGTCATTCGGGAAATAGGGCACGCAGTGGGGCTGCAAGTATAACCAGATCCTTGGAGATTGCCTCTGGTGAGCAGGGGTCTGGCTGGCTGGCAGGAGGAAGGGGGGAATGGGCCAGAAAAGAGAAATGGCTCTGGACTAACAAGATTAGAGAGACGACCAGTAGGGGAAGAGGAGTCCCCTTACAGGGATTTCTGTAGGCACATAGAGGGAAGAAGCTCGGCTCGGAGGGCACAGCTCCGCCTACTGGAAGAGAAGAAAGTAGATCTCTAAGACTTCATTTATCCTTTTTTTCCTTCTTTCTTTCTTTTCAATTTTCAATTTTTTCTTGTTCTTTCCATTCTCCTCTATTCTACCTATCATTCTCTCCCTCTTTCTCTTTAAGAACTACTTCCTTCCCCTTCCCCCAACTTTCATCCCAAGCATTATGTCTTTCATTAAGTGTAATTTTCTAAATGCAAATAGGTGATTGTTTCTAGGCTGTCTATAGGGCTCCTAAATACCTAGCTACTACCAAATACCCTGATCCATTCGCCTGTTAATATCCCCCTTCAGTAGAGCAATCTTCCAAAGTAGCCAAGACATACTAACTTTCATACCATCATAGCACCCAACCTAAACATAAAGTCCTAAGACCAAACAACAGATCACTATGTGCATACAGAATCCATAAGCCTTTTATAAATCGAATAAATCAGCTTTCAATTATAATAAAGCCCAACATCTCTAGGCATAGTCTTCCACCAAAAAGGAGAGACCACAGAGATATACAAAACCAACACAAATTTATAGGAGAAAACAGAAACACAGCAGTTAAACAGAGTTGGAAAGTAATATGAACACCATGAAAAAAACAAGGAAAAAAAGGACTACAAACAATGCAGGACAACTTAAATTTACAGGAGAACCTAGAGGCATCAGAAAAATGGACAGAGAAAAAACTCAAGGCATACCTGACTCAGATAGAATGGAATCTTAAAGAAGTCATTAGACAGCAAGTCCAAACAATGAAAGAATACTTTGAAAATGAATTGCATAAGCAGATTCAAGTAGCAAAAAATGAACTCTACCAGGAGATAGAGATTAAAAAAAAATCAAACAGTAATCCTAGAAATGCAGGAAAAAATAAACCAAATCAAAAACTCAAAAGAGAATATTACAAATAGACTAGATCAAGTAAAAGTCAGAACATCAGATAATAAAGACAAAGTTTATCAACTCGAAAAGAATATACTCAACACGGGAAAGCTGGTAAGAAACCACGAGCAAAACATCCAAGAGATATGGGATGTCATAAAAAAATAAACTTAAGAGTCATTGGGATAGAGGAAGGTATAGAGGTCCAAACTAAAGGAATGAGCAACCTATTGAATGAAATAATGTTAGAAAACATTCCAGAAATGAAAGATGGAGTGGACTGCCAAGTCCTGGAAGCCTACAGGACCCCAAACATACAAAACCGTAATAGACAAACTCCAAGACACATTATTATGAAGATATCCAACATACATAACAAGGAGAGAATATTAAAAGCTACAAGAGAAAGGAGGCAGATTATATTCAGGGGTAAACCAATTAGGTTAACGGCTGATTTTTCATCACAGAGGTTGAAAGCGAGAAGATCCTGGAACAATGTTTTTCAAACACTGAAAAATAATGGATTCCAACCAAGAATACTGTATCCAGCAAAATTAAGCTTCAGGTTTGACAATGAAATTAAAATATTTCACGATAAATAAAAGTTAAAAGAATTCACAGCCAGAAAACCAGCACAGCAAAGCATTTTGAGCAAAACAATACAAGAAGAGGAAATGAAAAAGAGCACCCAAAGCTAACAGTGGGAGGTAACTCAGTAAAGGGGGGAAAAATAACCAAAGAGGAAAAACAAGCCAAATTAAAATAAATAAATAAATAAACATGACTGGAAGTACAAACAATATATCAATAGTAACCCTAAACGTTAATGGCTTAAACTCACCAATCAAGCAACATAGGCTAGTAACCTGGATTACAAAAACAGACCCAACAATATGCTTCCTTCAGGAGACTCATATGATAGGAAAAGACATACACAGGCTGAAGGTGAAAGGTTGGGAAAAATCATACCACTCATGTGGTCCTCAGAGCAAGCAGGAGTGGCCATACTCATATCAAATAAAATCAACTTCAAATCTAAGTTAATCAAAAGTGATAAATAAGGACACTATATACTGTTAAAAGGAACCATTCACCAATAAGACATAACAATTATCAATATGTATGCACCAAATAATGGTGCTGCAATGTTCATGAAACAAACTCTCCTCAAGTTCAAGAATCAAAGAGACAACAACACAATAAATATGGGTGACTTCAACACACTGCTCTCACCATTGGACAGATCCTCCAGACAAGTTGAATAAAGAAACTATAATAGACCACAACACAATAATCATGGGAGATTTTAACACACCTCTCTCACCAATGGACAGATCTTCCAAACAAAAGTTGAATTAAGAAACCATAGAGCTCAATAATACAATTAATAACTTAGACTTAATTGATATATACAGAATATACCACCCAACATCACACGGATACACTTTCTTCTCAGCAGCACATGGATCCTTCTCAAAAATAGACCATATATTATGTCACAGGGCAAATCTTAGCAATTACAAAGGAGTTGAGATACTCCCATGCATTTTATCTGATCATAATGGAATGAAATTGGAAATCAATAATAAAATGAGAAAGGAAAAACCCTACATCACATGGAGATTAAACAATATGCTACTGAATGAACAAAGTGTTACAGAAGACATCAAAGAGGAAATTAAGAAATTCTTAGAGGTAAACGAAAACTCAGACACAACATATTGAAATCTTTGGGACACTATGAAAGCAGTACTAAGAGGAAAATTCATTTCATGGAGTTCATTCCTTAAAAGAAGGAAAAGCCAACAAATAAATGACCTCATACTACACCTCGAAGCCTTAGAAAAAGAAGAACAAATCAGCAGCAAATACAGTAGAAGGCAAGAAATAATTAAAATTAGAGCTGAAATCAATGAAATCAAAACAAAAGAAACAATTGAAAAAATTGACAAAACTAAAAGTTGGTTCTTTGAAAAAATAAATAAGATTGATAGACCACTAGCCACGCTAACAAAGAGAAGAAGAGAGAGAACCCAAATTACTAGCTTACGGGATGAAAAAGGCAACATCACAACAGACAATTCAGAAATACAGAAGATAATTAGAAATTATTTTGAAATCCTATACTCTAATAAAATAGAAGATAGTGAAGGCATCAATAAATTCCTTGAGACATATGAACTACCCAGATTGAATCAGGAAGATATAAACAACCTAAACAGATCAATATCAAGTGAGGCAATAGAAGAAGCCATCAAAAGACTACCAACCAAGAAGAGCCCAGGACCGGATGGATATACAGCAGAGTTTTACAAGAACTTTAAAGAAGAACTAATACCAATATTCCATAATCTATTTCAGGAGATAGAAAAAGAGGGAGAACTCCCAAATTCATTCTATGAGGCCAATATCACCCTGATTCCCAAACCAGAGAAGGACACTTCAAAGAAAGAAAACTACAGACCAATATCCATAATGAATTTAGATGCAAAAATCCTCAATAAAATTCTGGCAAATCGTATACAAAAACATATCAAAAAGATCGTGTACCATGATCAAGTAGGATTCATCCCTGGGATGCAAGGCTGGTTCAATATATGGAAATCAATAAACGTTATTCACCACATCAATAGACTTAAAGATAAGAACCATATGATCATCTCGATGGACGCAGAAAAAGCATTCGACAAAGTACAGCATCCCTTTATGTTCAAAACATTAGAAAAACTAGGGAAACAGGAACTTACCTCAAAATTATAAAAGCTATCTATGCTAAGCCTCAGGCTAGCATCATTCTAAATGGAAAAAAACTGAAGGCATTCCCTCTAATATCTGGAACAAGACAGGGATGCCCTCTCTCACCACTTCTATTCAATATAGTTCTTGAAACACTGGCCAGAGCAATTAGACAGACAAAAGAAATTAAAGGCATAAAAATAGGAAAAGAAGAACTTAAATTATCACTATTTGCGGATGATATGATCCTATACCTAGAAGACACAAAAGGAACTACTACAAAGAAACTACTAGAGCTAATAAATGAATTCAGCAAAGTGGCAGGATATAAAATCAACAAGCATAAATCAAAGGCATTCCTGTATATCAGCGACAAATCTTCTGAACTGGAAATGAGGAAATCCACCCCATTCACAATATCCTCAAAAAAAATAAAATACTTGGGAATCAACCTAACAAAAGAGGTGAAAGATTTATACAATGAAAACTACAGAACCCTAAAGAGAGAAATAGAAGAAAATGTTAGAAGATGGAAAAATATACCCTGTTCATGGATAGGCAGAACTAACATCATTAAAATGGCAATATTACCAAAAGTTCTCTATAGGTTCAATGCAATGCCAATCAAAATCCCAACGGCATTTCTTGTAGAAATAGATAAAGCAATCATAAAATTCATATGGAAAAATAAAAGACACAGAATAGCAAAAGCAATTCTAAGCAGGAAGTGTGAATCAGGAGGTGTAGCGATACCAGATTTCAAACTGTACTAGAAAGCAATAGTAACAAAAACAGCATGGTACTGGTACCAAAACAGGAGGGTGGACCAATGGTACAGAATAGAGGACACAGAGACCAATCCATAAAATTACAACTATCTTATATTTGATAAAGGGGCTAAAAGCATGCAATGGAGGAAGGATTGCATCTTCAACAAATGGTGCTGGGAAAACTGGAAATCCATATGCAACAAAATGAAACTCAATCCCTTTCTCTTGCCATGCACAAAAGTTAACTCAAAATGGATCAAGGAGCATGATATCAAATCAGAGACTCTGCATCTAATAGAAGAAAAAGTTGGCTCTGATCTACATATTGTGGGGTCGGGCTCCAAATTCCTTAATGGGACACCCATAGCACAAGAGTTAATAACAAGAATCAACAAATGGGACTTACTTAAACTAAAAAAAGTTTTTTCTCAGCAAGAGAAACAATAAGAGAGGTAAATAGGGAGCCTACATCCTGGGAACAAATTTTTACTCCTCACACTTCAGATAGAGTCCTAATATCCAGAGTATACAAAGAACTCAAAAAATTAAACAATAAGATAACAAATAACCCAATCAACAAATGGGCCAAGGACCCGAACAGACACTTCTCAGAGGAGGATATACAATCAATCAACAAGTACATGAAAAAATGCTCACCATCTCTAGCAGTCAGAGAAATGCAAATCAAAACCACCCTAAGATACCATCTCACTCCAGTAAGATTGGCAGCCATTACGAAGTCAAACAACAAGTGCTGGCAAGGATATGGGGAAAAGGGTACTCTTGTACATTGCTGGTGGGACTACAAATTGGTGTGGCCAATTTGGAAAGCAGTATGGAGATTCCTTGGAAAGCTGGGAATAGAACCACCATTTGACCCAGCTATTACCCTTCTTGGACTTTTCCCTAAAGACCTTAAAAGAGTGTAGTATAGGGATATTGCTACATCAATGTTCATAGCAGCACAATTCACAATAGGTAGACTGTGGAACAAACCTAGATGCCCTTCAATAGACGAATGGATAAAAAAATGTGGCATTTATATATAATGGAGTACTACTCAGCACTAAAAAATGACAAAATCATGGCATTTGCAGGGAAATGGATGGCATTAGAGCAGATTATGCTAAGTGAAGCTAGCCAATCCCTAAAAAACAAATGCCAAATGCCATCTTTGATATAAGGAGAGTAACTAAGAACAGAGCAGGGAGGAAGAGCATGAGAAGAAGATTAACATTAAACAGGGATGAGAGGTGGGAGGGAAAGGGAGAGAGAAGGGAAATTGCATGGAAATGGAAGGAGACCCTCATCATTATACAAAATCACATATAAGAGGAGGTGAAGGGAAAGGGGGAAAAAAACAGGGAGAGAAATGAATTACAGTAGATGGGGTAGAGAGAGAAGATGGGAGGGGAGGGGAAGGGAGAGGGGATAGCAGAGGATAGGAAAGGCAGCAGAATACAACATACACTAGTATGACAGTATGTAAAAATGTGGATGTGTAACCGATGTGATTCTGCAATCTGTATATGGGGTAAAAATGGGAGTTCATAATCCACTTGAATAAAATGTATGAAATATGATATTTCAAGAGCATTGTAATGTTTTGAACAACTAATAAAAAAAGAAAAAAAACCAAATATCATCTTTTTTTATTGCTAGACTTTTAATTGTTTCAGAAATTTTTTTTTTAATTTTGGTTTATCTTAATTTTTCCAATATATATGCCTAGTGAAGAGGTGAATTCCTGTAATCCCAGCTAATTAGGAAGCTGAAAATGAAGGACTAAAATTTTGAGGTCAGCTTCTACAAGTTAGCAAGACACTATCTCAAAAATTTTTAAAAGGGGCTGGGAATATAGTTCAGTAGTAAATTTCCCTGGGGTTGCATCACAAGTTCTGCATTTTTTTCAATAGATATATGTTTTATCATGTTAAAACTGGGTGAGAACTATGGAAACATCTTAAATTCATGTATTTGAAATTTCTGTACTGTTAGTGAATCTAGGCTCTGAAATTTATGCTAATTATAAAGCAATATAATTTTAGTTCTGGACATTTTAAAGCTATAGTAAGCTAGAATCCACTTGCTACTGATCATTAATAGTAAATTCCAATAATTTTCACATAAAAATTACAAGAAAATCATAAGCTTTCTTTTAGCATTTGTCAGACCCTATAAAAGAGTAGATTATTTTATATATTTTTCAAAATTGAGAACTCTATGTTTTGAAAATAACAGAAGGAAAGATGCCTTGTGAATAAAGATACACAAGGAGATTTAACACCAGCAAAGCTCACAAGCAATAGACTAAGTAAGATAAAATTTCCATTAAGATTCTCAAAGGAAATACAATTGCAAATTTTGTGTAAGTTGGATAACCCTGAACAGTGGGAGGTTAGGTTTAAAATATTGTAGTAGGTTTGCTTGTATATATCTCTGCTGCTTGAATTTGTATGGTGATAGTTCTGTGTGGACAGAGCTATTTGGGTAGAATTATTTCATGGTTATAGATTATTCATGTAAAGCAAACCATATTCAACATTTCTGCTTTTGCTCATGAGTACCAGTTATTAGTTATGCTGGCTATATTTTTATGTGTATAATGTTGACCATAGCAGGAATGACATTAATTCAAACATGAAAATGTTCTAAGAGAGACTTACATATAATTTGAATTACCTCATTAGAGGTTGTGTTTGTTCTGACAGTTAGCCATTCATCCTCAAGAGTTCCCAACCCTGTACTTGTGAATCTAGCCTTAATACTATTCTTTATTTCATCTATTTAGGCCATGCAAGAATAATAACACTGTTGGTAATTACCACTCAATTAGTGAGAATTGTATTTCCTAACCTTTAACACAATGTTTCTTTTCACTATTTATTTATTCCTGTGATACTTTGATACTTTTTTCTTTTTATGAGTTTTTGAAATGTGTAGTCCTCCTTTTTCTGTCTTTATTTTTTTTCCATTCTAGTCTTCATATTTCCCCAACCACTGACAAATCTCTGAATATAACACTATTTCTTCAAATGATTAGATTCCATAAAATCATATCTTTACTTAAACCTACATTAAATTTAATTCCAGACTCACATTTCAGTAACAATGCATGATTGCAAAGAGTTATCAACTATCTAATATTTATAGTACCAAACTCCAGAAATAAACTTGACACCAACTTATGAGGTCATTTATAAAAAAAATTATATTGTGGTTTGTGGGCTAAAACAAAACCACTTAAAGTCATTTTATGTTACTGACTTTTATTTGAATTTCTATAGGGACAATTAATAAATTTATGCACTATTTCAATCACATCTCCTGTGTGACAATGAACTTATAACTTAATTATGGTAAAAGTGTGCATTGATTTTGCAGAATTTTAATAATATACTAGCAACTATAAGACTGAAATCAAAACTCCCAATGAACCCTCCCAAAAGTGTGGAATAAAATTTCCATATTTTGAATCTGTGTCCCCAAAAGGCCAATGTGTTAAATGAAGGTCTTGTCCACGATTTGGCACTAATGGGTGTTGGCTGCAACTTTGCAAGGTAGGACCTAGTAGGAGGTCATAAGTTCTTTGGGGATATTTCTTGAGTGTAATTATGGGATCCTGCTCTCTTCCTCTCTCTTTTTTGCTCCTTGGTCATGAGGGGATTCTTCTCTGCTATGTATTTTCAGCAAGATGTGTTGTTTCACCACAGTCCATAAAGCAATGCAACCTATTGCTTATGAACTGAAACATATAAAACTGTAAGCCAAAATAAACATTGTCTCCTTATAAGATTATATATCTCAGCATTTGTTATAGCAACAGAAATGTAACAAATAATCAAACCATAGAATCAAACTATCCTCCATACAGTTGAAAGCACAAGCCATATGTATATTTTGAAATATTTCTTATCCATAATGATTTTCAAATATATATGAGTGCAAAATATGCTCTTCTGATCATCCCTACCTCTTCATAATTTCTGGTTTAACCAAAACTGTAAACAAATTGGTATAGCAATCATTATGGTGCTTTATTGATCCCTTTTAGATAAGCTGGCAGATAACTATGACTCTCTAACCCCAACACATGAATGTACTGTAGGAGACAAAAGAGATTGTTGTGTAAAGGAGTAGTTGCTAAAAAGTCAATATTTGAATTATTTCATTTCCCCAATCCTTGCCAGAATTCTTTTATTCTATTTTATTCTTTGTTACGTTCTTTGATATCAATAAACCTATTATCATTATGTAAGCATGATTGTGATATTTAAACTTAGCTTAAAACGTGCAAATTCAACACATAATTCTTTGTTCACTTTGTATTCTGTGTTAATTAAAATATTTCAAATACATATTGTACTTAAAACATAAAGTAAAATAAAATAGATATATTACTAAATAAAAATACTTTTTTATTGTTTGTTTTGGTGCCTATCACATACACGTTAATGCTTATTTTTATATCACCTTAAGTCTTCTAGTTGGCAAGTAGAAACAAGTATCAGAATCACAAGCAAAAATCTTTTTCCTATAAATGCTAAGCTTTGATTTTGATAAGTTATTATCTCTAATTCTTTTAAAAAGTATTTTTAGTTTTACTTGGACACAGTATCTTTATTTTGTTTATTTATTTTTATGTTGTGTTGAGGATGGAATCCAGTGCCTCACATCTGAGAGGCAAGAGCTCCAACACTGAAATACAACCCCAGATCCTTACCTCTAATTCTTAAAAAGCTAAGTTGAACAAATGAAGAGATAAGAATGATATGTTAAGTTGCTTATACAGTATGTAGTCTCTTTATGAAAAAGGACATTGAAAATGAGCACCAGTAACCATAAAGGAGCAAGTGATTCAGCATAATCAGTTACATCTGAATTACTAAAGAATGAAAGTATTACTATGTATATTCTTTTTATATTACTGTTGGGAAAAGCCAAATGAAAACCTTAAGTTCAAGATATGAAGTCTGTGAGTCTACACTGAATAAAGTTTTACTTAAGGTCTTAGGATAGAGAAAATTTGCTATAAATTATATCCACATTTAGTTAAGATTATTAAATCATGAAATTTATGTCAAGTATCAGATACTGGCTAAAGCAAATGCCACAAAAATTGGTGCACAATAAAGAATTGTATACACCAATATACCACTAGTTCTTTGAAAGTAAAAAAGAATAACAGCACTATTTTTGGAAGGAGGATATGAATTCAATCATGGATTTATAACATAGGTTCCAACAGTATATTTTGCTGAGTCCATGTTCTTAATTGCAGTGCCCATTTATTGTTTTAACTACCTAGTGCCCATTACAGTTTCTTCTTAAGACGACCTAGCATTCACTTTGGGGTAAGACACTCATTTCCATTTTTTTTTCAATATGTTATTTGTAATGTACATTATTGTACCTTATATCCCAAGAACTGACATATGTCTTAGGCCTGAGCAATGACACCTACAATATCTCAATTAGACAAGGATGTTCTTATAGATCAACCATTGTTAGTGGGATACACTTATGTGGGCTTACTTATACTTTTATGAGGAAAACTATCTCTCCTTATCTGATCTATAATGATGTAATTTGGACAATGCTGGTGGCAATGTTCATCTTTAAGAGAACATATAAGAATAAAAGTAACTGACAAAATGAAAACACACATTTGAATATATATCAGGTTATGAAAATATCATTTTAGCCATGAAAATTGCCAAAGTCACAAACTTTCATGAAATTCTAAACAGTAGTTGTCATTATCATTTAGGACAATTTGAAATTTCTTACATTCTCATCTAATAATGTAAGCCAATATAAAATGAACCTACAAGAAGTATTTTTGTTTATTTATTGGTTTAATTATTTTTAGTTTCACTTATATTTATTTCCTGTAACCTATTTTGATGAGCATCTTTTATGTAGGATCAGAAATGATTATAACTTCAGAGTTCTTATGTCTTTCTATGGTTTGATAACTCATTATATTTTAATTGATTAGTAATATTTCATTTTATGAAGAAAAATATTGTCTCTATTTTGTGTATTATCAATAAGGTGTGTTCATATATATAAATTTCTGAGTCCCTGATCCATTTTGAATATCCAATATTGAATTTTAGTAACATCTCTTTTACCCACCTTGCTGAGATGCTGTATACCTGCTGCTTTTGTCTTGAGCCATGTGGCAACTTGGAATACAGTTCTCCTTTACTCTATAATTTTCAAATTCTCTGTGATGTCCTTTATATCTATTTTATATATAATTTGACACAAACATCTAGTTTTTGAGATTTATACTAAACAAAACACTTCCAAATCATATAAGTATATTAATTACCATGTAATAAAAACATAAAGGAATATTACTCAGCCTTAAAAATAATGACTTTGTGACTTATTTTTTGCTGATAAATGGGTGAATCTGGACACTATGATACTAAGTGACAATCCTCAACAAGCAACGGTCTAATGTTATCTTTGATATGTGGTTGCTAACACACAACAAGGTGGGGAGAGGAGAAGAATAGAAGTTAATTGTATTAGACAAAGGGGAATGAAGAAAAGGGAGGGGGGAAAGAAATAGGAAAGACAGTGGAATGAATCAGACATAATTTTCCTGTTCATATATACATACACCAACAGTGAAACTCTAGATCATGTACAACCACAATAATATATTCTAATTAGGATAAATTTCATTCCATGCATGTATGTCAAAATGTGCTTACTCTCATGTATCTCTAAAAAGAACAAATGAAATATGCATTAAAAAGAATTCATATTCCAGCCATTCAAAGATGAAAAGATATTAATAATTAGCATATTATATGAAAAATTTAAGAGAGCCTTATAATCATTTATTTATTTTGGAAACAGTAGTAAAACCTTCAGTATCACAAGCCTAAACCAGCAGTAAACCAAGTTGAAAGAGGAGAATTCATAATTCATTTTGAATTGTTTAACTAAAAATTAAAATATATTCCCAATATTTCCAATATTACATGAATAAAAATGATGCTGAAACCAGAGCAGGTGCCTATAGTTCAGAGTTAAGAACTCCTAAAAATATTTCAGTTAGAGGATAAAAGATAGTTTCATGAAAATGTCTTGCTGATAATTTCTTAATACCAAATAAAAGGAATTATAATTAGGATAAGTTGCTGCAGTGTGAATGAGATGTACCATATGAAAGTCTGTTGAATCTTGAAAACTGGAATTCACATGTCAGATGTGTACATTTCAAAAAAGGTTTAGATTATGATCCAATGGACAGAGGGTATGGTAAAATTTGAAGACATTTAAAATATGGAAAGAGAATGAACTTGGGAGATGGTACCTTATTTAGGAATGATTATGTTATTTCATGAATCCTTTTTCTTAACCTGAAAAATTAATAACCCTAGTTTCATTAGTGAATATAACAAACCAACGTATGGGGCTGGGGATGTGGCTCAAGTGGTAGCTCCCTCGCCTGGCATGCGTGCGACTCCGGTTCGATCCTCAGCACCACAAAGATGTTGTGAATGCCGAAAACTAAAAAATAAATATTAAAAAATTCTCTCTCTCTCTTTTTTAAAAAAAGAAACCAAAGTAATATGTGAACTTAAGACATAGGAGACAAAATGCAAATACAAATGTGAGTTATAAGGAAGTGCATCATAGAAAATGCAAAGACATGAAATAATGGAGAATTGCAGGGAAGATAATAACTGCTGGATGGTAACAGAATTTACAAAACACTTGTAAGGACTATTTGAAGATTACAAAATTGGTGAGAAGTATAAAAGAAAATTTAACCCAACACTTACTTCCTGCATTAAGTCCTCAATAAATAACATTCATTAATTTAAAGCTGCCAAATGACCTGATATTGAATTTAGTTTCACACATCAAAACTTCAAATTCTCAGCCACGTGCAGTGGTGCATGCCTGTAATTGCAGCGGCTCTTGTGAGGCTGAAGCAGGAGGGTTGAGATTTCAAAGTCAGCCTCAGCAATGGCAAGGCGCTAAGCAACTCAGTGAGACCCTGTCTCTAAATAAAATCCAAAATAGGGCTGGGGATGTGGCTCAGTTGTCAAGTGCTCCTGAGTTCAATCCCTGGTATAAAAAAAACGGAAAATAAAAACTTCAAATCCTCAGTGATATAAATTTTTATCTCATTATGTTCATCTTACCAGAAAAAATTAAAATAAAAAATAATGTTAATGTTTAGAGATATTCTTAAACCAGAAGAGAATATTAATTTAGCTATTTACTTCTTTCAATACAATGCTATATTTTATAACCTTTGAAATGTTTCATTATTTTGCTTATGCTGTTTTATACAGATCATTCTGATATGGAGCTCTACATTAATTATTTCTTATTCTCTAATTACATGCCATACGTCTTTTCTACACATGAGCAAAGTAAAAACTGTTGAACACCTATAATATAAAATAGTATTCAGCAATAAAATAAAATATTAATACAAAAATAAATGTACTATCTCAAAGACAATATGGTTGATGATAGAAACCAGATCAAGTGTGTTGCTTATTTATCCTTGTCTTCATAATTATGTTCATAATTATGCAATGATAGCAACAGAAAACAAGCCAAAGTTTACGAGGACTTAATATTGGGAGAAATTGTTGCCTATAAAAGTATAATATATGATATTTGATATGGAGAGCAAGAGAACTGCTTTATGTACTCATTATGGTAGTGATTAAACACATTTGTGTCAGAACTCATAACTACCTCATTATCAGATTTATTGTATGATTATCTAAAATGTAATTTTAAAACATCATAGAACCATATACATAAGAAACTTTCATAAATGGAAAAAATATTAGAAATACAATGAATTAAATGCCTTTCATCAGTTCATTTGAACCTTTATAATTAGCTCTTTTTCTTCTAGGTGTAATTCCATATGTTTGCCTTCATGACATATAACTGATTCTGAAATGAAAGATTTCTAAGAATCTTAATTCTGTCCATTGAATTACACTAAAGGTATCATAAGTAATGTCTTTGAGTTCTGTACCCAAAAGAATATTCTTTGAATTCTCAATAATTTTGTACAGTTTGTATACTTATTTCCCTGAAACAATGAGGCTGACATTTTAGAAAGATACCATAACATACATTTAAAAATCTTTAGGAATACTTATAAAAGAAAGAACATACATTCTCATAAAGAGCCCTAATAACTGCAATTAATGCATTATAGTGATCAACAACTTGAGAAAGAGAAAGAAAGGGGTTGCAGGGCATGTCTATCTCCTCCAGTCATGTCCCACCTGCAGTTAACACCCAGTCAGTCCATTCAAACTAGGATGAACTGATTATGTTATAGTTCTAATAATTCAATCAGTCCATCTCTGAATATTCTTGGATTAACACTGGAGTTATTTGGCATAAGCTCATATCCAAAATATAACAGTACATAATTATTATATACTATCATATAGGGTGTTCATCAATGCATCTTCCGAGGTTAAAAATATATTAAAAACCATGAGGTCATTAACCAATCTCCAAAGCCTTCTAATAAATTTAATAATATTTGAAGTATTTGCATTATTAATATTTTAGCTAGACAAGCTTTTGCAAATAAAACATTTTCCCCATGTCATTTCTATATTAATGTTGGACAGATTAAGAAACAGGAATATACCACCCATATTATCAATAACCTCAATTAATAAATCTTTCTGATTTTCTGAGGGATCTATGAGAAATCTAAAAGTAGTTTTAGGTATAAAATATATGCAATTAAATCTATTTTACTTGGCTGAATTTATTAAAAACTTGGAATAGCAATTATTTTTAAAAAGTTATAGAATATTTCATCATATGCTAAAGATAATATAATTGGTACTTGATAAGCAAGTACTATTTATTTTAGTTATTTAATGAATGTGACAACACAGACATTCTAAAATAAGCATTGATTAAAAAAAACATGATTGCAAATAAAACTGTTAATTCCAGCTATGGAAAATTCTCATCTTTTCTCAGGCTTCCCCTGCAATATCTGACATTTGAGAGGAGCTAGATAAAAAGCATATTTTATTGTTCTAAGTCTACTTCCCATTATTAAAACTGAGATAATTTTTTAAATTTTCACACATAGAAAACCAAATTTTATATTTTGCTTTTAAAATCTGTCAGAAAATATTTTATTAGCTCATTTCTAAAATAAATAATTTTTTTAATTAGCTCACAAAAACTAGATGCACTTGACCAAATTCTAACACATTTTATAGTTTTTTTAAGACATAGGCTTTATAACCTGAGTAAAAGAAAATTCTGTTCCTTTAAACTTGTGTGCATTTTGCTGTATTTTCCCTTTTTCTTTCATACTTTAGGCCAAACTTTTCAATAAAAAACATAAACTCATTTATATTTCTTTGTCATATTTGATTTTTACATACTATCAAATATCATCATTTGTTGAGTATTTATTAAGAATAATGTATTTTACAGATAAAGATGAGAATAATTAAGAAATATACATAATATATGATTTGAGCATATAAGAAATATGAATATGTAAAATAAAATTATGTTTAGTCACATGGTCTTTTAACACCTTCTGAAGTTTTATATAATGTATATGTATATGTGTATATATACATATATATATATATATAACTGTTTAAAATATTGAATTATGTATTTTTACTAAGTAAATATGTATATATCCAATAGTTTTCCTTTAACCAGTCAATTTAATATTGTTTCAGTATACTCTGCAATAACATCTTGATTTAAAAATTTAGTCAGAGTAACAAAAACAGCAATGTAGAATAAGAACTTCCAGTACCCATTTTCTCAGAGACACCTCAAAATGACCAAATAGACAAATGCAAAAATTCTTCACAATAGCTAAGAAGTCCTGGTGAAATATTACAGCAACTTACAGAGCAACTAAATAATATAATTGACAGTTTTACATTACCTACGACACTCATCAACAAATTCCCCAAAACACAGTATGAAGAGTGATTTCATATGCCTGAGGGATAATGTGCAAAGTGAGTATTTAACTTTGTCATGATCCCAGTACCAGGTCAGTTTCTGTGAAACCCAGCTCCAGACCTGCCCAGTACTGGGCTAGCACCTAGCCTCAGGCTCCAGGTTGACATCTGTGGACACAGTTTAGAGACTTACCATGACAGACTACATTACCCATAATCCTAGGTTCTAGACAAACATGTGACCCAGATTCCATGTCTTTGCTTTTAGCTGCAAAACCCAGGATTACTCCAGTTCCAGGCTACTCTTTGTGACCCCACCCTTAAGCTTAGAGTTCCATGGCCCCATGATTCAATTTGGGTCCTGGGGACAAAGAGCCCTTATTTGCCTCAATGGACTAACATTCCAAGACTATTTCTGCAGACCCACACATAAGATCGGCCTCAGTTTCAGATTATTATATTATATATTATATATACACACACACATATAACAGTTATGTAATATCTGACTATGCAAAACAAATATTCAATGAATTGAAGGGAAAATAAACTGCAAAAATGCAATAGCACATGAGTTCAGTACTCATTAAACAGGATAGATTCCTAATACAAAATTCTAAAGTAGACAACCTATTTGTACATTACAGACTAAATGGATTTAAAATATATGTACATAATATTCCACCCCTGACGCAGTCTGACTGGCTGCAGCAAACTAACCGGGGGGGGGGGGGGGGGGGGGGGGGGGCAAGTGATGAGGAACTTGTGAAGATTCACACAGCAGTTTATTGTAGGACTGCAGGGGTATATATACATAACTAACTACACACAGCTTATCTTAATTAACATAAACTAGATACAGCAGTCAGCCAATAAGGAATCCTCATCTTCTTAATAATTATACACAGCTTAACTTAATTGACATAATCTAGACACTGCAGTCAGTCATTAAGGAAGCTCTATCATCTTAATGGCTCCCTGGCATTACTTCTCAAACCACTCCCTCTGGCAAAATGCCAGGCACCATCTTGACTTGTTTATGGACCCTAACACACCCCAAAGAAGCACAATATATATTCATGTGTACTTGGAAGATTCTCCATAATAAATCATATGTTAACATACAAATTGTCTAGAAAATATGGAAATATTAAGCTCATATAAAATGTCATTTCTGACCAAAATGCCATGAAACTAGAAATCATAAATGAAAAGAAGGTTGGGGGCTGAAGTTGTGATTCAGCAGTAGAATGATCACCTAGCATGTGCAAGGGGTTGGTTTCAATCCTCAGCACCACATAAAAATAAATAAATAAAATAAATGTATTGTGTCCAACTACAACTATATATATGTTTGTGTGTGTGTGTGTATACATATGTAAAAGTTTAAAATTTACAAATATGTGAAAATTTAGCAACATACTTCTAATAGTGAATCATTAAGGAAAAATTCCAAAAGGAAATCAAACTTAAAGAAAATACAAATTACAAATAAAAAGAAAAGGTAAACAAAAATAATTTTTTTAATTGAAAAAGTTTAGCCAAGGCTAAAAGAAAATGAAGAGGACATAAATGAAATTTAAAGCAAATAATGCGTCATTACACTTAATGCCACAGAAATGCAAAAGATCATAAAATATCAATATAAATAGTTTTACAACAATAAATTGGCTAAATAGGAGAGATATACAACCCAACAACACTGAGTTATGAAGAAACAGAAAATCTGAATGGATAGATAATAAGTAAAGAGGTTGATTTGGACTGTCTTTCCCTCTGGAGATGATCATCATTTTCCTTTTAGTGTTTATTTCTTGCTTTAGCCCCCAAACCATGTCTTTTGTTATTTCACCCCACTTTTCATTTTGAGGGTGCATTGACTTTCTTAAATAAATCTCTGTAAACAACAAGAGAGAGATTGATTCAGTAATCCAAAATCTCCTAGGATAAAGCCTGGTATATTCATTATATCTACAAATCATTTCACAATGAATTAGAAATCAGTTTTTCTAACTTTTAAAAATTAAAAAGGAAGAATATTTCCAAATTTATTTGGCATGGCCAGATTTACTATGATACCAACACAAGTCTAGAATATTAAGTGAAAAAGAATATTGCAGGCCAAAATCAAAGATGAAAATAGAGGCAAATTTCTACACAATTCTAATAACAAAATTTAGGAGCACATTAATAGGTTCATAAAAAATCTTCTCTTGTAATTCCTAGGATTTGAAACATATCCAAATCAATAAATATTATATGAATTTTACAAATACATGATGAAAATCAAAGAACCATGTTAATGTGTACAGAAATAGCATTAGTCAAAGAAAGTGTTCATGATAAAAACTTACAAAAATTTTGTATATGATGGGTGTGACTCAGCATAATAAAACAAGCCCACAACTAATATTATACTCCAAGAGATGAAACTTCCATTAGAACAGGAAAAAGACAAGGATACTCATTTTAGCTATTTCTATTCAACCCAGTACATGATTTCTCACAGAGAAATTAGAAAACAAAAATAGAAAGAAAAAAAAAATCTTTCCCAATTGGAAAAAAAGAAAGAAAATTATTTCTGTCTTCAGAGGCAATGATTTTTGTACAGAGAAAACATTCCTCTAAAACTATTAGAAGCAATATACTAATTCTATACAAAATTCATATATAAAATTAAATCGTGCTTCTTTACAATAACTATATATTATCCCAACTAGGAATTAAAAATAATATAATTTTTAAAAGCATCAAAAGCAGGAAAATACTTTTAAAAAGTCAATGTAACCAAAAAGGATATACACCTATAAACTAAAAACTATAGAACATTGGTGAAAGAAATTAGACCCAAATTATGTTCATGGGTTGCAATAATCAATATTGTTGAAATGTCTGTCCTACCCAAAGTGATATACACATGTACACTCCTTATCCATATAACAATGGCAGTTATCATAGCAATAAAATATAAAATCCTAAATTTTATATGGAACCAAAAAGAGCCCAAAGAACCAAAGAAATCATAAGTGATCATGAAGCTAAAAGCATTACACTATCATTATTCAAAATAAACTAAAAAACCACGATAGTAATTATAGAAACATCTTACTGACAAAAAAATAGTATAGACAAACAGAAGAGAGTTAAATCTCATGGTTTTATAGTCAATTGAATTTTGATAAAAGTACAAAAAGCACTCATCGGTACATTTGTAATTTCTTCAATAAATGGTGTTGATAACCTGGATATTTGCCTGTAGAGAATTAATTTGAAACCTTATTCAATTACATATAAAGAAACCAATTCAAAATTAAGTAAGTACTTGAATGTAATACCTGAATCTATATACTTTCTAGAAAAAAAAGAAAAGCTTCCTGACTTTAGTCTTGGCAATGATTTATTTTCCACATAACACCAAAAGCATATACAAAAAAAATTAAAAAATAGATAATGAAATTATAAAAACCCATAATGCTTCCATAGGGCAAGAAAATAATCAGAGTGAAGTTACAACTTATGGAACAATAACATATTTTCCAACCATAAATATGATAAGGGTTAATATCTGTAATACATAAGGGAATTTAATATCAATAAAAGAAAAACACAACAGTTTAGCAGGGCATAGTGGTGCATGTCTATAACCCCAGCAACTCCAGATGCTGAGTCAAGAGGATTACAAGTTCAAAAACAGCCTCAGCCAATCAGTGAGGCCCAAAGCAACTTAAAATAAGATAAAATAAAAAATGAAAAAGGCTGGATATGTGGCTCACTGGTTAAGTGCCCCTGGGTTCAACCCCCAGGACTTACCCCAAAAAGCATACATACATACACACACACACACACACACACACACACACACACACAGTTTTAAAAATGAATAAATGATGGGCTGTGGATGTGGCTCAAGTGGTAGCACGCTCGCCTGGCATGCGTGCGGCCCGGGTTCGATCCTCAGCACCACATACAGACAAAGATGTTGTGTCCGCCGATAACTAAAAAATAAATATCAAAAAATTCTCTCTCTCTCTCTCTCTCTCTCCTCTCTCACTCTCTCTTTAAAAAAATGAATAAATGACTTGAAGACACATTTTTACAAAGAAGACATAAAAATGACATATATATATATATATATATATATATATATATACCTTAACATTTGTAACTGATATGTAAGTTCAAATAAAAACTTCAATAAGACATCACCTCAGTTATTAGAATGGCTATTACCCAAAATGCAAAAGTAAACAACTGTTGGTGGGGATATGGATCGAGCAGACCTCTTGTACACTATGGGTGGGAATGTAAACTAATATAGTACTAAGAAGTACAACATTGAATTCCACAAAAATTAATAATAGGATTACTATATGAAATAACAACTCAAATTTTGAGTATATATCCAAAGAAAATAAAATCAATATCTCAAAAATGTATTTGCACTCCCATATTTATTGTTACATTTTTCAAATTATCCAAGATATAGAATCAACCCATGTCCATCAACAGATGAATAGATAAAGAAACACACACACTCACACACACACATATATAGATCACATTATAATAATATATGTGTAATATATATGTGTATATATAGTATATACATTTCTATATATAATACAGAAAATGTGTTTTGCATATATTATTGCATAAGTTATATGTGCTATTTATATTTTACTCTACTCTTATACGTTCCTTATGTAACTTATAGAGCAATATATGTAACATTTTTGTTTCTATATGCAATGTATGTAAATTATAATATATTTATACAATTGTATATAACTATAAATGTTTTATATGTAATAGCACATTTTCTGTATTATATATACTATGTGTGTATGCATAATATATATATATATATATATATATATATATATATATATATGATATCACATTTTCTGTTCATGTTTCTGTGTATATACATACATATATATACATATATATATTCATATATATGTATATATATGTATATGTGAGAATTTGTGTGTGTGTGTGTGTGTGTGTGTGTGTACGTGTGTGTGTTTTCAGCCTTATAAAAGGAAATACTGTCATTTACAGTTTGGATGATCCTGGAAGACAATATACTATGTGAAGTAATCTAGTCACAAAAAGAAACAATTGCTGAAGAGTCTCACATGTGAGATCTAAAATGTCAAAGTCAATGAAGCAGAGAAGAGAATGGTGTTTTCTAGTAACTGGGACCTGGAGACATAGGAAAATCTTGGTTATAGTTTATAAATTTAAAATTATGTATGAAGAACAATTATTGGGTATTTAATGTTCAAACTGGTGACTGTAGTTAATAATGTACTTTCTACTTGAATTTTGCTAAGACAATAGATCTTACATTTTCTCATCCCACACACAAAACACTTAACTACAAAAGTGGTAGAAAAGTTTATTAACTTGACTGTGGTTATCAGTTTAAAATGTATATTTATATCAAAACATCACATTATATGCCTTAAAGAAATATAGTCATATATTTGGACCTATACCTTTGCAATGAAGTTTTAATGTAAACAAGATAACAAGTTTTTGTTTCCTAAAACATATAGAATTTATGTTTATATTATATTGTAGTATATTAAGTATGAAATTGCATTATGGTTCAAAATCAATGTACCTATTTCATTGAAAATAATTTATCACTTGCAAAGGATGATTTCAAATGCCTATAATCCCAGATACTTGGAAGGCTGAGGCATGCATATCATAATTTTGAGGCCTGTCTAGGCATCTTAGTGAGATATTATCTCAAAATTAAAAATAAAAAAGGATTGGAGATGTAGCTCAGTGATACAGTGCTGTTGGGTTCAATCCCCAGTACTGTAAAACAAATAATTGAGTAAAAGTATCTAATTATCATCTCAGTCTTCACAATGTTATAATTTTTTTCTTAGTAAAGGGTCTTGCCTCAATGTTCATGGCTGCTGATGTATCAGGGTAGTCATTGCTGAAGATTGGAGTAATTGTAGTGATTTCATTTTTTTTTTTGTGGAGTTGGGGGGTGACTAGGGATTAAACTCAGAGGCACTCGGAGCCACATCCCCAGCCATATTTTGTATTATATTTAGAGGACAGGGTCTCACTGAATTGTTTAGTGCTTCTCTTTTGCCAAGGCTGGCTTTGAACTCATGATCCTTCTGCTTTAGCGTACCAAGTCACTGGGATTACAGGCATGTGCCACCACATTCAGCTGCAGTGATATCCTAAAAGAAGAAAATCATAAAAAGTTTCTCTGTAGTATAAGCTTCTTTTTTTGATAGTATTTTACTCACATTAGAAGTTCTTTCTAAATTGAAGTCAATTCCCTTAAAACCTACTACTGCTTTATTAAATGAGTAAGTTTAAGATTCTAAATATTTTGTTCTCATTTCAATAATGTTCACAATTTCTTCACTGGATTAAATTCCATCTCAAAAAATGACTTTCTTTGATCATTCTTAAGAAGCAAATCCTTGTCCATTAAAATTTTATCAGAAGATTGAAACACTTTATTAACATCTTTAGGCTCCACTTTTAATTCTGGCTTTTTCATCACATTTGCAATTATTTCTTCCACTAAAGTCTTGAAATCCTCACATTCATCCGTGAGACTTGGATTTCAATTCTTTCAAACTCCTCTTAATATTGAGCTCCAGCTATTGTTAGGTAGTAGCTAGCAATGATCTGTAAAATGTATACCAAGGTTAGAGGTTTACTTTCAAGGTACTTTTAAAGTTTTCTTTAAGTTACTGCCAAAGCAGATGAGGAAATCACTTGTAGCAGATAAACTCCAGAAAAACACTATGTTTTAGTCAGCTTTTTCTACTGCTATGACTAAAAGATCTGACCAGAACAATTTTAGAAGAGGAAAAGTTTATTTGAGAGCTCATGACTTCAGAGGTCTCAATCTATAGACTGTAGACTCCATTCTTTGAAGTTCAAGGTGAGGCAGAACATCATGGCAAAAGAGTGTAGAAGAAGGGAGCAGCTCACATGATGATCAGGAAGCAGAGCAAGAGATCTCCACTTGCCAGCTACAGATATATACCCTAGAGCCACCACCACAATTCCCACCTCCTCAAGCCATACCCTATCTGCCTTCAGCTATCACTCAGTTAATCCAATTAGGGTATAAATACAGTGATTGGGTTAACACTCACACAAACCAATCACTTCTCCTCTGAACATTCTGGCATTGTCTCACACATGAGATTTTGAGGGACATCTCATATACAAACCATAACATTCCAGCCCAGGCCCCCAAAAGCTCACACTCATCTGACAATGTAAATGACATTCACAACAGTCCCCACAGTCTCATCAATTCCAAAATCACTCAAGGTTCAATCCAAAGTCTTCTCTGAGGCTCAAGTCAATCTCATATTGTGAGCTCCTATAAAATTAAAAGCAATTTACAAGATCCAATGAATAATGATAAAGAGTAAACATTTCCATTCACAAAAATAGGGGCATAGAAAAAGGGATAGGACCAAAGCAAGACTGAAAATCATCTGGGCAAGCACGTTCTGAAGTTCTGGGTCTGACATCTGGAGCACAAGGCATCATGAAGTTCACTGCAAAAGGCTTATGCAGATCCACACGTGAGGCCTTCTTGGTTGCAGCCTAATTGGCCTTTCTGTTGGCTTGTCTCTGCTTGATTCCTATAGATTTACTCAATAGACTTTCCATTGTACTGGCAGTTCTTAATCTCAGTGGTCTCCACTGTAGGTTTGACTTACTCCTCACATCTCCATGATATGCCCTCTCAGGGCTGCCTACAGGCACTCTGAACCTACAGCACCTTGCCTGGACTCCCAGACCTTCCTTTAAAATCTTGATGGAAGGTTTCACAACTCCCTAAATATGTCATCCAGCACCATGTCAAATTTATTGCCATTTCGAGTAGTTGTAAAGCCTCCAGGGAACCTGGTTGCAGTAGCCTCTGAGTGTCTGGGTGGCTGAGCATATTGACAAAATTTCCTAAACCCCATTATGCACAAATGATTCCCCACTGATCTCTTCTCAAGAGGATTTTTACTTTTACTACCTTGAGCCTGAGATGGGTGTGGTCTTGCCAGCTTCTGAGATACCCACAATCCATCTTTTTTATAGTCTCTGGGCAAAGTCTTAGCATTGCTTTAATTGCAGTACTGACTTTAACTGCAACTTCCTTAGCTCCAGTTTTACTCCCAATTTTCCAGTCCATGTTTTTCAAATGTTTCTGCACTGCTTTCTGCTCTTGATTGTCACAACAAATTTAGGTTAAAACCTCCAGCAATATCCATGCCACTGCCTGAATGCTATGTTGTCAGGAAATTTCTTCTGCCAGATTAAGAACATCACTTTTAAAATCAGCCTCACAGAAATAAAGTCTCTGGACATGAGCAAAATGCAGACAACTTCTTAGCCAGAACATAACACAAATGGCTTCTACTTCAATGTTCAATAGTGTCCTCCTTGTCCTCTTGATCCCTGTCTTTGCTGTTCACAGTCCTATTGGCATTCTCTCCTTCTGAGCTCCTACCAGAATTATCCACTAAGCTCTGCTTACAACAATCTAAAGCATTTCCAACATGCACTGCTAAGCATCTCAAAATCCCTCCTACCAATTCCAAGAAGCTCAAAAAGCTTCTGAACTACATGGTCAGGATAGTCACATACATGGTCAGGATAGTCACAATGATAATCCAACTTCTCAGTACCAATTTTTGTTTTAGTCACCTTTTTCACTGCTGTGACTAAAAGGAAACAACTAGAACAACCTTTGAGAAGCAAAGGTTTATGGATCTGGGGATGTGGCTCAAGTGTAAACATGCTTGCCTGGCATGCACGGGGCTCTGGGTTCGATCCTCAGCACCATATAAAAATAAAATAAAAATGTTGTGTCCACCGAAAACTAAAAATAAATAAATAAATAAATATTTTAAAAAATTCTCTCTCTCTCTCTCTCTCTCTCTCTCTCTCTCTAAAAAAATGTTTATTTGGGGCTCATAGTTTCAGAGGTCTCAATTCATAGACAGCAGACTCCATTCCTCGGGGCTCAAGGTGAGGCTGAATATCATGGCAAAAGAGTGTGGCAGAAAGAGGCAGCTTACATGATGATCAGAAAAGCAGACATAGAAATCTCCCACTTGCCAGCTACGAATATATACCCCAAATCTATGCATCCAATGCCCTACTTCCTCCATCCACATTCCACATAACATCAGTTGCCATTCAATTAATCCCATCAGGGGATTAATGCATTAATTGTATTAAGGCTCTCATAACTCAATCATTTAACCTCTAAACCTTGCTTTGTCTAACATATGAGCTTTTCGGGGACACTACATATCCACACCATAGCACTCTTAGAGAAGTCAGTTACTACTTCCCTAAATTGTATAAGCTTTTTCGTTGTTATTTTATAAATAAAAATGTTTTAAGAAGTTTTTCAGATTTAATTAAACAGAAGAACTTAGAGAAACTAAGGATAGACCCCCAAGGATTAAACTTTTAAAAAAATGATGACATTGTAAATCCCTGATAAATTGCTATCATGTACTGATATCATATTTGAAACTTGGTTTAAATTTGTCATACTATATATATAAGTGACCTAGTAAGGTTCAAATAGTAAACATGGAAAATGTATTTTTAAAAGGGATATGAGATAAGAAAAAATAATACATAATGTGAGGAAAAACTGACACAACCTTTGTGTACAATGAGTTTCTAACTGGCATTGGTATTTCTCTTTTATATCGACTTGCACCATAACTATCAACATCATCATCATTATCACTACAACCCTCCATTCATTGTCAGTTCTAAACCATCTTTCAAAACAGAAGTCATTTATTTATATCACACTCTAATGACAACTTTATTTAAGAATATGATTTCGTTTATCAAAATTTACTTGGCTACATAAAAAATAAGATCAGAATGGGAGATAAATTTTCTCAGTCTCAAGTCTTGAGATTTATATAATGAAAGTGATTCTACATAAAATAAATGCAAATATAAGTATTTTTTATTAAGACAAAATTGACAAAGCCAGCTCAGGTAAATGTTATACTCTAGCAAAGATTCAATGTCTTTTTCAGCATGCTTTTCCAAATAGTTTCATCATTTATTAAAATCCTGGTTGGTTATTTAATTAGTAATGGTTAATACCATTTGCATGTAATACAAAGTCTCCTGTTAATAGTTAAGATTTCCAGAATGTTGCCAATTACTGATATTGCTGAAATGTTAGAAAGTTGAAACATTTTCCTATGGATAAGTTTAAAAATAATTTTCCCAAAGTAAGTTGGGAAATCATTACCCATGTTTATGAATTAGTTAATCAATATTTAATGCCCATTTCCTAGATAACTACAATTCATTATTGCCCTTGGTCTCGTCTTTATTTATTTATTAAATTTGGGGTGAAGTAGAATCAATGTTTTTTTTATTTCTGTGTAGATCTTTAACTGAATCACTTTTTAAATCTCCAAATCAATTATCTAATAATAAAATTTTAAAAATAAGACACTTGAATATAGATACATATCTTTTTGTTGTACAACCTTTGTCTGATTAGTAGAGTTAAATACAAATTAATAAAGCTGTGTATCCCTGCATTTGAAAATCCCTAGTCTCAAATAAAATTTAGTAGCATTGTGGTAGGAAAAAAAATTATATATATTCCTATAAAGTGGAAAATAGATGTGCAATAAAAAAAATCAGCAATAGTTATATATCTACAGTGGCACAATATCTCAGATTTACTAGGGAATGAGCATGAGCTCCAATTTTATACAGATATAAAATGCTCTAAAACATACAGTATACTTTGGAATATTCTCAAAAATGCAAAAAACAAGGGACTAAATTTGTTATGGTCCTTTAAAAAATAACATTAAAAATTTAAAGCACATTTTCAAAGATAAAGTAAAAATAGGAAAGACAGTTGTCATATATTCCTCAGATATTTCCCCCATTATACATATCTTACATAATATGACACACATTTCAAAACTACCAAATCAATATTAATATGATATTGTATATAAAATCAATGTCTTACTCATATTTCTTACTTTTTACCTAATGGCCTTTTTATGTTCTATGATCCTATCAAGGATATTACATTTGGACATCCAGATTCTGGACTCCTCTTTTTTGTAATAGTGTCTCACATATTCCTTTTATTTGACAACCTTGATAGCTCAGGGGGATTCTTTTCAGATATTTAATAGATTAATCATATTTTAGGAATAGCCTGAAATTTTTCTCAAATTTAACCAATGGCAATATCATTTAGGCAAGAAAAACCAAGAAATAAAATATTATTGTTATGTCATCATGTCAAAGGTACATTGGATGCAGAAAAAAACAATTAAATGATTGTGATTAAACTTGTATCAGTTGGATGAGGTAGTGTTTTCATAGTTTGAAAAATACATGTTGTCATGTATCTATTATTAGTAAAATTAATATTTTCCCCCATTTTGTGTTACAATGTGGAGCTCTTGTTTAAAGAATTGGAAATTATGCTCCACCTACTTGAGAGTATTTTGTCTATATGAAATATTTAGGATTATTGTGAATGACAGTTTATCCATTGCTTCCCTTCTGCATTCCTATGCTTCTTCTTTACTTACTTCTTTCCATCAGCAATCATTTAAAAAAGTAAGGACTCATAGATATTTATTCTGAATTAATGTTATATTTCAATACTGTATTCATGATCAAAGTATTTTGACTTTTGTCAGTGGAAACTGTTGCAGTTGGATCCTATGGCTTTTTAACAGACTCCATAATTGTGGAATGTATCTATCTATCCATGCTCTTTTTATCACCTGACTCTGATTCATTTCTTTAATTTCAAACACCTTCTTACTGTATAGCACTGAAAGTACTCCAGGCTCATGTCATGTATTTCCGGTTAAGTGCTAGAATCAACAACATTTCCAAGGAATCTTATTTCCATTATAAGAAAATTGTATTATAAACCAATAATTTGGTGCTAAGATCTCTCTTTGTGATTAAAGCATCATTTATTCTAGGATCAGTTGACATTTAGTGTAAATAAAAATATGTGTACACTAACTTTTGGGTATACACATATCTATATTTGTATTAGTATTAGGATAAACATGAATCAACCTTGATGTCTCCAACTTTAATATATTACCACAATCATTATTCTAGATCCTCCCAATATCTGTAGCTTCCCAATTTATAATACCTGTTCCAAAAATTTTAACCCTGAACACAATGGGAAAATTATTTTACATTCAATTATGAATTTTGAAAAATACATGTTGCCATGTATCTATCATTAGGTTTCTTGCAAAATACTGTCATTGACCTGAAGTAACTATGTGCTTCCTTTATCCAACATTACCCCAATTGGTCTGAATTCATTGTTGCTACTGAATTTTTTGATATTATAATTTTGCCTTTTCAATATAATTGGAATCATGCCAATTGTAGACTTTTCTAATAGAATTATTCCAATTAACAATATACAATTATAATTTATCCTCATTTCCTTTTGCCTCTGAATAAAATTTTAGTGTATCAGTGTATTAGAGTTTGTTTATCTCATGATGTTTTAAAAGATATCTTGAACTAATCAAATTTTGTTAATTATGTATCAAGCTGCTATAAACATTTATATACAGATTTGTGAGCCTCGATTATAAAACAGTTGGGTAAATATCAGGAAATTAAAAATTTTATGATTTATTAGTCTGGATCTTCTAGAAAAACTATATTATTTATATAATATACGTATTTGTATATATGTGTACATATACATAAATATATATACACACATACATACATATATACACATATAAAAATAAATACACACACATATGCAAATACAGATTGTTGTAAGGAATAGTCTCATATAAATCTAAAGCCTAAGAAGTCTAAGCCCACAATAGATGATGGTATAGAGGTATAGCTCTAATCTGAATCAAAGTGCCTGAGAGAAGAATTTATAACATTTTACAGTCCTAGTATGAGGTTAAGAACCAGGAGAACTGCATTCTAAGTCTGCATCTTAAGGCAGAGAAATTTTTTTTCTCCAGTAATTTAGTCAACTTTCCAATACTGTGATAGAGTATCTGAGAAAATTAACTTAGAATGAACAAATGTTTATTGTAGCTTATGGTTTCAGAGGTAACATTTCATGTTTGGATGGCTCTGTTGTTTTTTAGGCCTGTGGAAAGGAGAATGTCATGATGATGAGAGTGTAGGAGAACAAAATTAGTCTCCTGTGAAAGAAAGCAAAAGTAAAGAGAAGAAGAGTACATGGGTCCCAATATCACACTCAAGGGCATGCCCCCAATGACCTAACTTTATTCCACATGATCTTACATTATAATAGCTCTACTCGATTCTGAAGCACCAAACACTAGTGACAAATATTTTATTATATAAAGTACTGGGGACATTTAACATACAATCCATAATGCAAACCTTGATGATGATTAGAGAGTGAATTTTTCTTTCCGTCACCATGTTTTAATAATCAGCTTTCAGAGAATTGGATGAGGACCACCCACATTGAGAAACTAATCCAATTTACTCAATCTACTTATTGAACTTTTACCCACACCCACATAATACTTTAACAACAAATCCAAATATGGATGACCAATGGTTTCGGACACACTTTGCACCACTATAATGACACTACAGAGTCAGGCTATTATTATAAAAATTATTATTATAAACATTATATTTAACTCACATCTTTAGAAATTCAAATCTTGCTTTAATCAGAAACTGATCAGGTCCCTCTTAGATACTCTTAGCTACATCATTTGTGTTGGGAGTATGTGCAGAAGTGAAACATTAGCTCTCCATATAGGAGGCAAAAACAACAACAACAACAACAAAAAACCCTTGTGATTCCACAATCCCTTCAGATGTCATTACCACGTTGACCTTATGATTCCATTAAGTCTCAACTCTTAAAGGTTGTAAGTAAGCTTTTTATAATATTGAACAAAATACCTTAAAAGTAAAGCTTGTAGATGGAAAGTATTATCTTGAGTTTTCAGTTTCAGAGATTCAGTGTATTGTTCAGTCAACTCCATTGCTCTGGATTTGAGGTAAGGCAGAATATCATGGAGAAAGGGCATGGCAGAGGAAAGCTGTTTGGTTGATTCCCAAATCAGGAAGTGGGGAGAGAGAGAGAGAGAGAGAGAGAGAGAGAGAGAGAGAGAGAGAGAGAGAGATAGATCACCTAAGAAATTAAACAAAATTTTGTTGAAGATATTTACAGTCTTAAAAGTAAAGAGAGGTTACAAACAGTTTTAAACTCATAAATACAAAACATTAAAGGAAATGAACCAATTCCTTCAAAAGTATTACCAAATATCAAGTAAGATAAAATACATAATCTAGCTAGTTCTAAAAGCACTTAAGAAATTTATTTTGCTTTTTAAAAAATATCATGACAAATTGATTTAATTGCATAATTACGCCAAATATTTAAAGTCAGAATTAGTACCCCTTCCATATACAGTTTTCCAGAATATCAAAAAAAATAAATAAAATAAATAAAAGTGAGAATTACTTACAAATCATTCTATGGTGATGTGTTTCCTGATAAAAAAAAATGATGATATTTTAAAAACTCAAAATACAAAAAGTAGAAATTATTATTTCTCACAATTAGTCATTATATTTTTCAACAAATTATTAGTTATTTTGATTTCAATAATGCATTAAAATAATTGTACTCGATAACTAAATGAAATTGATTCTACTTAAATTAGAATAATTTCAACATTCAAAAACATAGCAGCATAAACTATGATGCCAACACCTAAAGGAGAAAAATAACATTTGAAAAATAAATTCAATACTAATTCAATTTAAAAAAAAAAAAGGATCATGATTTTGGGAAGAGAGGATGACTTTCTCAACTTGTGAAAAAATATCTAAGAAGACCTACAGTGGCTGCATAAGCTGAGGAAAAAGGTAAGAACCTCTGTTTTCATACTCAGATTCAAAATAGAACTGCATGTTGGAGCTACTAAAATAATGAGAGAGAATTAAGTAAGCAGCAATTTGAAACAAAGAAAAATCACTAATTTGCACATCATAAATGTCTATATAGAAAATCATTTTTTCACCTCTAAAATTTACCAAAATAAAATTTAATAGAACTAATAAATGAGTATAAGAGAGACACAGTGTACAGTGTTAACACATAATTATTGTCATTTCCATATATTAATAATAAATATATTGAACCAGAAATTTAAAATACAATGCTTTTCACAATTTATGCAAAAAAGCTGTGTTTGGTTCTTAGATGTAAACCAACTGAAATATGGATGGGATTTATATGTTCTAACTTTTAAAATGTTAAAGAAATAAAAGATGAACTAAATAAATGGAGAGGCATATCATACCTGCAAGACTCAACTTAGTAAAGATATAAATTGTGCCCAAGCTCATCTAGAGGTTTAAAGAAAGCTCTTTCAAAATGCAAGTTGGACATTTTTAGATGTAGATAAGTCAATTTTTTTGCAAGTCTATAATCCCAAAATCATTAAAACATTCTGAGAAATAAAAAAAAAAATTCAAATCATGTTGAGATGGAGTATATAGCTAGAGTAATCGCAACTATATTGTCCAGGCAGAAGGAGAGACATAAGAATCAATTCAGGGCCAGGGTTGTGGCTCAGTTGTAGGGCACTGGCCTGGCACATAGGAGGCCCTGGGTTTGATCCTCAGCACCACATAAAAAAATAAATAAACA
The DNA here is from genome assembly GCF_048772815.1 of Callospermophilus lateralis. Taxonomy (NCBI): domain Eukaryota; kingdom Metazoa; phylum Chordata; class Mammalia; order Rodentia; family Sciuridae; genus Callospermophilus; species Callospermophilus lateralis. The sequence goes on along the minus strand of NC_135325.1, from coordinate 79,429,575 downwards.
AAATAAATGTATTGTGTCCACCTACAACTAAAAATAAATATTAAAAAGGAATCAGGGCTGGGGTTGTAGCTCAGCAGTAGAGCACTTGCCTACCATGGGCGAGGCCCTGGGTTCGATCCTCAGCACCACATAAAAATAAATTAATTAAAGATATTGTATTCCAACTACAACTAAAAAGTAAATTAAAAAAAAAGAATCAACTCAACAGAATAGAGAATTAATAATTAGACACATACAAATATAATCAATTTTTTTAAAAATTGAATAAGTTATTCAATTATGAAAAGATACACTTTTCAATATTCAATATTATTGAATATTCATAAGAAAATTAAAAATAAGGAAATAAATGTAAATCATTGAATAGAATAACTGATTAAAAATTATATTTGAGGAAGTTTATATTAGCTGTGGTTTAAAAATCAGCTTACATACCTGGCATGGTATTCTGGATAAAATTTAGAAAATTTTTTTTTAAGTTTGTTTTATTTTTTACTTTTGAATACCTCTATTTCATTTATTTATTTTTAAGTGGTACTGAGGATCAAACCCAGAGCCTTGCACTTGCTAGGCGAGCACTCTATCGCTGAGCCACAATCCCAGCCCCATAGAAAATATTTTTAACTTGTTGATCTCCTCTTATGTTTACCCTGTTTAATTTTAATAGAAGTCTTTTAATAGAAGTCTGGCTAAAACAGAAAAGTCTTACCTATCTAAAAATGTGAAACCCATGTTCAAATAAAAATATTTAATTTTCCTTTCAAAATAAAAACCCCCAAATTTTGATATATATTTTTAAAAATTATTACAAACTTTGAAACAATTCAGAATGAAGCAAAACCCAATATCTAGCTCTTTGGTCAATCAAATGCTCAATTTAGAATTACAAAATATTTTACTAAATTATAATAAATAAATAAAATTCCAGCTATGACTAAGGATGAAGAATAAAAGCATATGTACCACCTGAATTAATATCATTACAAATGCATTCCCCCAATCTCCCTTTCCCATGGATATTTCTTAATGTATGTATGAAACTTCAATATTATCTAGTACTGCAGATAAAGTCAAGTGGAAACTTGTAAATATTCTCTTGTGTAATGCACTATTAGAGTTTTCAGCAATTTTTTATGATTAAAATAAGTTTTCAACATGAGTATATGCATTCATATATATACACATGTATATATATATATATATATATATATATATGTGTGTGTGTGTGTGTGTGTGTGTGTGTGTGTGTGTGTGTGTGTCTAATAATTTTGTGGTTATAGCTAAAACAATTTTAAGCAGAATATTATTTACTGAATCAAAAATGAAAAAGTTAATGGATCACTTTCTCCCACTATATGAATTGTGCTTGTAATTAACCTTAAAGATTTTACTGTTTTTTTTTTAAAAGAGAGAGTGGGAGAGAGAGACAGAGAGAATTTTTTAATATTTATTTTTTAGTTCTTGGCGGACACAAGATCTTTGTTTGTATGTGGTGCTGAGGATCGAACCCTGGCTGCACACACACCAGGCAAGCGCGCTACTGCTTGAGCCACATCCCCACATTTATGTTTTTATTTTTGAAAGTTGTAAATGAAATAAAATTTATAGAATTCTGTTACCATTTTTCATATTTTTTATTTGCCAATTCAGAAGAGCACATATTTCTATTCTTAAAAAATCCTAACTTGAATAATATTTGTCTGTAAAATCTTTTCAACATGCAATGAAAAAGACAAGAAAGAAATTAAACATTTAATACTGTGTGCATGGATAATAAAGGCTTTTTGTGTAATAATATTCTAAATTTCTGTTATTGCATTTTTTATACTTATATTTACATTAATGTTTAGTAATTATATAATTATTTTAATAATTTAGATGTGCTTTATTTTCTGTACTTATGATTTTAAACTGGTCATTCAATGAGATTTCCAAATTATTTTCATATAAACTATAAATTAATATATACATATTTTTATAACTCCCCCACCTTTTATTTTTTGAACCAACAATTGAACCAGAAGTGCTTACCCATTCAGCAACATCCCTTATAATTTTAATTTTTATGTTGAGACAGGGTTTCATTAACTTACTAAATGGCTTAGGAACTTGCTAAGTTGTTGAGGCTGGTCTAGAACTTGCAATCTACCTGCCTCAGCCTCCTGAGGTACTGGAATTACAGGTGGGTGCACCATGCTCAGCAAGATAGAAATATTTTAATGAAAAAATAAAATTCATAGAAAGCAATAATTAATTTTTATTTTCTTTAACTTAGTAGCATTATATGAAGCATCTTGAAAATTAGTATTGTTACTTTGATTAGAATGTGACTCTGCAACCTGTACACTCAAAAAAATTGAAATTATACCCCATCTGATTTAAATGTATGATATGTCAAGATAATTGTACTGTCATGTGTATCTAATTAAAACAAATTTTTTAAAAATTTCAGTTTAAAAAAAAGAATTATAAAGGAAATACCCCAATGGTTACTCTAAAGTCTACTGTTTGTATATCATGTTCTCAAAGTCACTGAACAAATATAAATCTTTAAAACAAAAACAGAAACTTTTATGGTTGGTTATATTCTCAGAAAGGAAGCAAAGGAGATTTTTTGGAGGGACATATGAAACATCAGCAGAGTCTGCCTAGAGACAGAAAAGGGTGCTACAGGATTTTCAGATCTATGGAATATTCTGACTTAAAACTGAATACAGATATCATAGAAAATTATGTTTAATCATATGGTTAAAGTTCCAGATATATGTCAATCTTGTTTTCAGTTTTATTTTAGATGAATGTGGATGGTTTAAATTATATTTTTGGTGCAATTTTATTATTGTGGCCATATTAATGTCACATGACTGTCTAAGCTTTATTTGGAATATAAGTATTTTAGCAATATAGGTTGATGTAATTTTCAAACAAGTTAATGAATTCTCCAAGGAAGGTATTTACATAGTTACATTTGTTAAAAGTGGATGTGAAAAATGAAAGAATAGTACTATTAAGGTATTATATTACTTATTAAACTTTGAACATGATAATATCAAGTCAATAAGTTATTAAGACTAGGAAATTACTGAGACTTCAGAAAAATTTCTTAAATTATTTGTACTTCAGTAGTCTCACATATAAAACCAGAATAAAATGAAATTAAGAACAATATTAGAGAGTTGCTGTGATTAAGTGAACTCTTGATTCCAAAGTGTTAACTGAGTAACTCTCATATATTAAATATGCTATCAATTTTTTTAATTTTTAATGTTATTTTTAAATTAATATTTAAAATAATCAATTTAAATTTGTTTAGATTTTAGGGGAAAAACCCTTTTAATTCTTAAGTAATAATTTTCATACTGAAACTATTAAGGTAAGTATTTTTATTTTGATGAAATTTGTACTATCCTTATTAACCAGAATATTATGAGACACTGGTTGTGATGATTAATTCATATGTCAACTTGAGTGAACCACATGATGCTCAGTTGTCTGATTAAGTGTTATTTCTGGGTGTCTTTGAGGGTGTTCATGGAGGAGTTCTCCATTTAACTTTGTGAACTCAGTGAATAATCAGAGCTTCTTCAAGGTATGTGGGAAATATACACTGCATTGAACACCTGAATAAGACAAAATGGCAAAGGTAAAGGAAGTTTGTGTTCTCCTTTCTTCTGTCAGACTGCTTGATATGAAACAACAATATTCTCAGGCCCTCGGTACTATTGATTCTTAGGCCTTTAGACATGGACTATAATCTAAACCATCAGTCATCAGTCTCCAGGGCCTTTTAAATACACTACAGGCATTCTTAGGTTTCTAACCTGCACAGAGATGATCATGAAAACTTTTATACTCCATAATTATGTGAGCTGATACCTTATAATAATACAATCTTATTATTGTGGGAATCAATCTTGCATTGCCTGAAGAAACAATAATGATCATCCCTGAGGCAATTGCCACACCAGAAAAAAAAATTTATTATACTTTGGGTCCCCTCTTAACACCCTATTTACTTCTAGTGCTGTAACAAGACTTAAATTCCATCAGGCCCGTATAGATGAAATACAAAGTGTGAACAATGAAGAGGCACTCTGAACACCAAAATAATTACCTGAGTATTAAAATTAATACAAATAAATCTAGGATGCATATGTGTGAATGGATATTGAGAATGTAGGATAATGGTGGAAGGCACTTTTATTTGAATTAAGTCCAATTTACTGATATGGTCTCCTTTAGCACAGATTATGCAATTAATTTTTTAGTTCAGTGAGTTAGATGGTTTCCTGAGACATGGAATAAAGATTGCTCACCATGTGCAAACTGGTAATGCCTGATTTTTCTTGGTTTCATGTAGATAAGTGAGTTAGACCTTTTGAAAAATAGGTATGCTATAGTTGATTCATCATTTATTATCTACTAATGTACACTGTGAGTATGCAGAATATGTACCTTTTACCAACACTTTTAGAAATCTGTTTGTGAGAGGAATATGCTAGCATTCTCCAAGAACTGTGTGATTGCTCTTCTCTGTAAGCCCAAAAGTAAATGGGAACTGAAAGCACTCATTTCAAATTTCTAAATGCAATGAGAGTGAGTATATCTTGGATACACAGAGGTCAAAGGTGGCACTCAATCTTAATATGCAAGGCAGTAAGGTTTGTTGTAATAGACAACAGAATTAAAGAAACAGAATAGTTTGTGTTAGTCAGCATTTTGGCTACTGTAATTAAAAGACCTGAAAAGAATAATTTTATGTATGTATGTATGTATGTATTATTTTTTAAAGCAGGAAAAGTTTATTTGGGGCTCATAGTTTAAGAAGTCTCAGTCCATAGAAGGCCAGCTCTATCTTCAGGGTTCAAGGTGGGGCAGAACATCATGGCAGAAGAGCATGGTGGAGGGAAACATCTCACATGATGATCAGAAAGCAGAGAGACTCTACTCACCATATACAAAATATATATCCCAAAGGCATGCCTAAAGGTATCCACTTCATCCAGCCACACCCTACCCACATTCAGTTATCACTCAGTTAATTCTGCCAGGAGGATTAATTTACTGATTGGGTTAAAACTCTCATAACCCATTCATTTCTCATCTAAACCTTCTTGTTTTGTCTCATGTATGAGCTTTTGGGGGACAACTCACATCTAAATCATAACATTATGCCCCTGACCCCCAAAGCTCATGACCATCTCACAATACAAAAGACATTTGTCCCCATAGTTGCAACATTTCAAATATTTCTCAAAATCTAGTTCCAAAGTCTCCTTTGATACTCTGGGCAAGCTCACATCTTGAGCTCCTATAAAAATCAAACACTGTTGACAAATATCCAATATATAAAGTTAAAGAGTAAACATTCCCATTCACAAAAATAGGAGCATAGAAAGAAGTAACAGAAATGAAATAAGATTGAAATACAGCTGGACAAACAATTCCTGTAGCTCCACATCCAGCATCTGGGGCACATGGCATGGTGATGTTCTGCCCATAGTGCTTGTATGGCTCCATCCCTATGGTCTTGTTTATTGCAGCCCAAGAGGCCTTTATATTGGCTTCTCTCAGATTGATTGCTGCAGCCTTCCTCAGTAGATGATCCACTAGCATTTCTTAATCTTGGGATCTCCATTGCAGCTTGGGCTTCTTCTACACATCTCCATTCATTGTTCTCTCAGGGAGTGCCCTCAGGGCCTCTGAACCTCCCAGGCTTTCCTTTGAAATCTTGGTGGAGTCCTCCTTGACTGGCATGCAACTCCAGCATCTTGCATTCCTGAAAAATTAGCACCATGGGGTTGACGCCAAGGTCTGCCACCACCTTGAGCAGTAGTTAAGCCTCCAGAGATGTTCGTTACAGTAACCTCTGAGTGCTTGTGTAGCTGAGCATATTAAAAACATTCTATAACCCTTGTGGAAGAAGGGTGCCACACTGGTCTACCCTCAAGAGAATTTTTACTTTCTCAAATCTGAGTTGGATATTGTCTGGCCAGTTCGTGAGATGCTCTCAAGCCATCTTTCTAACTGTTTCAGGGCAATGTCTTTGACATTTATTTAGTGGCAGTAATATTTTTAACAACAGTAACTTCCTTAGTACAAGTTTTACTCCTGGATTTCAAGTCTTAAGTTTTTCAAATCTTTCTGCTCTGCTTTATATTTCTGAATATCATAACAGAATTGTCTAAAAGCCAGGAATCTTTTTAAAATTACTTTCCAAGTAGATGAGAAAGCAAAGGGTGGTCATTAATTTGTAGAAAATAAACAGAAGCAAGAATGCTAATTTGAAAATATATCAAAAGAAAAGGATTTATAGGAGTAACTCTTGACAGAATCCATTGAGGTTGGAGTGAAATTATGAATCATGGTTATAGGATTTTCCATTTGTCTGGGAAAAAAAATTCCTTTAGTAGCACAGGTGCACTAATTTAACTTCTGACTTGCTACTGACCCCAATGCTCACATCAATATGGGGTTAACTAATAGATGAAGCCTCTTGAATAAGATGGCTATCATGATAATTCTGGAAAGGATGAACTAAGGTCCAAAACTCCACTGCTGACATGAAGGAGGAGTTGAACCTCTGATTGGCAAGGAATGCAGAAGGTGGTTCCCAGTTCTCCTGGTAAATATCAAACTGTTATAAATTTGGGGACAGCATTGTCTCCTTTGTCATTCTCTGTGCAGAGAAAACCCATTCTCTCTCTTGAGAGGGCTCATTGCTTGAACCTTATTTTGCTTTCACCTGGCTTTCACTTTACAAAGTTGTCTTGCATGGCTTTCAGTGTCTGACTTTAAATTTTCTTTCAACAAAACACAATAAATAAGGTTTGAAGTTTCAACACTCTGCTTCTCTGTGATAAGCTCACCAAATATATCTACCAAAGTCACACCCCAAATGACCCACTTCCTCTATACATACCCTACCACCCTGCAGTTGCCACTCTGTTAATAATATCACAGGATTAATTTGCTAATTGGGTTAAGGCTTTAATAATCCAATAATTTCACCTGGAATGTTCTTTCATTGTCTTGCACAAGAGCTTTTGAGGGACACCTGGTATCTAAACCATTACAGTGTGATTAATGTATACTTATGTCATTTGCTTGTTAATTATAGTATTATTATTAAAAATTAAATAGATAGAAGAATTATAAAATACTTAGTTGAGCTGTATTAAATAGGAAAAGGTCAAATAAATGTCTAACTTGAATGATAAAAATGGGTTAAGTCATGTTTTTGTCAAAATTTTTGGTTATAACAATGAAAAAGCTGACTAATTAGAGAAGAAAAAATATCTGAAGGCTCATGGTTTCAGAAGTCTCAGCCCACCGATTGCCAACTCCAATACTCAGAGCCTGAGTAGAGGCAGAAAATCATGGCTGAAGTGTGTGGCAAAGGAAAACAGCTGGGGACATGGTACCAGAAAGCAGAAAGAGCCACTACCCTTATCATGAACAAAATATATGCTCCAAAATCTTGACCCGAATGACCCACCTCCTCCAGACACACACACTACTTACCAACAGTTAGTACCCAGTTAATCCCTATCAATTCTTGTGACCCAATCATTTAACCTCTAAACCCTCTTGCATTGTTACACACATGAGCATTTGAAAGATATGACACATCAAAACCATAACCAGCCACATTCCCTAAATCAATTTCCAGACTTGAAAGACTTTATGGAGCCTGAATTCCTTGGCCAGATCTCTTTTAGGAAAAACCCTAATACATTACCTATGATTCATAACGTTTCTCTCTCCTAGCCTTGCCAAAACAGTCTACAACTTTTTAAAAGATATTGTTTATCAATAAAAAAGGAATTAATCAGACTTTAATGAAATATTGGACAATGGCTCTGAAACTGATTCCAAGGGTCCCAGAATATTACTATGGACTTCTAGACAGAGTAAGGCTCATAGAGATCATAAACCTGGTTGCAGATGCTGTATCGGATGTAGTTTCATTGTTTGATGATCAATGGATTTTTTTCTGGTCCACCTCAATAAAATCAGTGAGTGCTAAAACACAGCCTGTGGCTATTGTTTTTTCACTAAAAATGAATGCATAATTGTGATTGATATGCTTAGCAGCTGCCAAGATCTCTACATTGTATCCAGAACCAGTATAGTAAATGTTATTATGAAGGGAAAACCTAAGTAGAAAACACTAGAAAAATAATAAGTTTTATATAGAAAAATAATAAGTTCAAAGCACTGTTGTATTTCTAGAGAGATTGCTAAAATTGGTGTAACCATCAAAGATATGAATATTGCAGGCTAGGTGTGCCCATCCCTTCCATTACTTGCCTATTTGTCCTATGTAGAAGACAGATCTTGGGGAATGACAATTGGTTATCATAACACTAACCATGTGATAACTCTGATTGCAGATACTGTATCAGATGCAGTTTCATTGTTTGAACAAATTAACTAATTATTTGGGATCTGTTGTACAGATACTAATTAAGAAAATTTTTTTCCCTCTCAGGGTCTATTAATTAAGACTGACAAGGGCAGTTTGATTTGGGGTGGCATTACCAGCAATATACTCTTATTTTCCTTCTTTAGTAGTATATCACCTCTTCAGCCCATTTTATAATTTAATTTTCAGCTAACTGAATTGTTTTCTCCTTTCATAAGATATTACCCTGATTGATTACATTAATAACATTATGCTTATTTGATTTAAAAACACAGGTGAATCTTAGAAATTTCAACTACTCTATACTTATTTTTAAGATATTTGCAAGCAACAGAGTGAGAAATTAATCTGGTAGATATTCATGGGCCTTGTACCTCAGTGAAATTTCAGTGGGTCCACTGTTTTTGAGCATATGAAGACATCACTTCTAAGTTTATAATTTGTTTTATCTATCATCTACAACCACAAAAGAGGCTCAGGTGGTCTATTTAGTAAGAAACCAGAAATGCTGCTAGTTTTGAAGAGCCCAATAGAGTTACAGGCTGACACAGGCTCAAGATGCTGTGCTACAGAAGCATGTGATCCAGCAAATTAATGGTGCATAAATTTCCAGTGGTAGATAAAGAGATTGTTTGAAGCAATTGGCAGATTGCTATAGCTGAATCACAGTGCTGACCCTCAGAATTTTAGAGTGAACTCTGCCATGTTCCAAAAATAGTATCCTCTTGAGAAGTAGTTCTTAACTGATACTGGGCCTTAAAAGAGGCAGAATTATGAATCATGGCCTCAAAATTATGATGGGGCATAAGCTGTTCTACATGAAATTAATTTTTAGTAGGCATCAACCAATAAATTAGAATATGTGCAGTAATACTCCATCATCAAACTGATGTTATATTAAAGACACAAGGAAGTTACATGAAGAAATGACACAAAATATCTGGTACAATTTCTGCTATAATTCATCTTCTCTTCTAACCTGCACCTATGTCACAATGGGGAATACTCTCTTGTCAGTAGGCAGAGGAGGAGAGAACTCAGGAAGGGTTTATTTACAGATGGCTTTGCCTAGTAGGGATGCATCACACAAAAGGGGACAGCTGCAACATTAGAACTTCTAGTTATCATTGAAGGTAAATGTTGCAGTGGGCAGGACTTGAAGCAGTGCAACTGGTAATTCACTTTGATTTGAAGGAGAAATTGTCAGCAGTATGACTATACATTAATTTGTGTCCTGTGGCCAATCATTTGGGTGGATGTTCCAATGTGGAAGGAACATGACTGGAAAATTTATGACAAGGCCCTTTTTTGAAGAGGAATGTGGAGGTTTGGGGTTTGGCTTAGCACTAGCCTAGCATGTGTGAGGCACTAGGATCACTCCTCAGCACTACATAAAGATAAATAAGGAAAATAAAGGTTTTGTGTCCACCTACAACTAAAGCAATCATTAAAAAAGAAGAACGAGTGTGGTCTCATTAATATTTTACTACTTTAAAAGATAAAATAACAATTTTAATGATACAAGACAGCTTCTTCGCCCAGGCATACAGTTATTTCCCAAAGGATTAAATTAACAATGTGACCTTGTTGGCAAGGATAGAGCTTATTACTGCACTCAGAAAGATGGAATTTCACTTTCAAACGTTTACCTAGTTTGGGCCAAGGCTGATTGCCCAATATGCCAGCTAAAGAGACAGATACTAAGTCCTCCATGTGCCATCATTCCTTGGTGTGATCAGCAAGCTCATTGATAGAAGGTTGATTACATAAGCCACCTCAATTAAGGAAGAGACAGTGTTTTGTTCTTATTCATTCAATCAGATGCTTTACTGTAAATTTGGATTTGCTTACCATGCCTGCAATCCATTTGCCAAAAAATAATCTTTGGATTTGTAAAATTTCTTATCTACAATCATAATGTTGCACATACCGTGACATCTGATCAGGGAACTCACTTCACAATAAAAGAAGAGTTGCAACAGGTCATGTTCCCCACTATACTGAAGCAATTTTTTTGATCAAATGGTGAAATGGACACTTGAAGATTCAGTCATGCTTATAACTGTGTGATAGTACTTTTCAGGGAAAAAATTATCCAGAAAACTTTATATGCTATCAATATCCAGCACATTGAGCCATGGCCAGGATTCACAAATGCAGAAATTAAGGCATGGAAATAAGAGTTGCACCACTCATTAATACTACCAGTGACTCATTAGCAATAGTTTCATTTCCTATAACTAGGACATTATGATTCAGATACAACAAGAATAAAGGTTTTGTTTATTATACCAGGAAAATAATGATGACAAGCTTAGTTATTTGCTAAGAACACAGGAAAATGGATTATGTAGTGGAACAAAGTGGTTATAAAAACAAAATGACAAGAAGGCAAGTTACTTAAGTAGAATTATTATTGTCATAATTATTTTCTTCTTAGCTTTTAAAAAGTGCATTTGTGTGTGCATATCTTTGTACATGTACATAGCTGATATTGATAGTATCATAGAAGAAGAGGTACAGTGATAGTAGATCACTATATTTAAGCATTGTTAATTTTAAATAATACAGCTTAAAGTGAAGAATATTAAGGGGAAGAGTGAACAGCATTCAAGGACTTTACTTTCTCTACTGTGGAATAGGTTACTATATTTTTTATTGTATTTAGAACAACTTTATCTCATTAGGTAGGTTATGCCTTTGTTAATTTCTTTGGAAATTAAGTATCATTTTAGAATGTGTATATAATTTTTAAATTGACAAGGGGTGAAATTATGATGCTTAATATTGTTTGTCAACTTCACTTGGCCATCCTATACCAGCATATCTGTTAAAAATTCTCTCTGGATATTATAATTTGGATGTGAGGTATACCACAAAACTTGTGTGTGAGATATTGCAAAAAGGTTTAGAGAAGAAATGATAGGGTCATGAGATTCTTAACCCAATCAGTGAATTAATCCTATAATGGGATTGTTTGAGTGATAACTATAGGTGGGTAGTGTATGGCTAGAAAAAGTGGGTCCCTTGGGGATGGAACTTTGAGGTATATATTTTGTATCTGGTGAGTGGAGTCTCTCTGCTTCTTGACCATCATGTAAAGTTCTTCCCTATGCCACACTCTTAAGCCATGATATTTAGCCTCATCTTGAGCCTGAATATCAATTTAAAAAAAAAAAAAAAAGGAGATCAATATCCTAGCTCAAGCTCTCTGTCAAAGGTATTGGTAAGGGGAATAATGATAAAATCTTTCCTTTCCCTGAAAGTGTTCCTCTCATAGAAAAGCACAAAGTATCCTTAGGAGAGAACTACCATATCTATTATGTTTCTTTTATGTGTCTTTTAGGTAAATCTGTGTCATAAGAATCTAGGTAAATGGTTTTTTAACTTGAAGAGTGGGACATACACAAGAATAAAATGTGTCACTAGGAGTCATAATGATTATGACACATCTTAAAGTATATTAACAGATATTTTTGAAAATACCTATAGGCCTAATGATAAGACTCATATGCCCCACTTTTCAACTATTTCTTTCAGGTCACCAGTTTTCTAGAAGTTCATATAAAATCCACCTAAGTATTTTTAATCCATGTATTTTTACCTTGAATGCACAAATATTTGATTCTATTTTATTTCTGTTCTACTGTAATTCTTACTCAGTTTTATATTACATTGGCTTACCATAATTTAATTTCATATATTCAGTTTGTATTTTCAAATAAACTAAGTTTCTTAAAAGAGGGGAATTTCTTATCCATCAACTTCCTTAGATCTTAACAGAATACATTTTGTTAACTTTATTAATATCTGATTGTCTCCAAAAGTAGAACTTAGAAGGGGACATACTATTTTCCAATATAGACATGTCAACCTTTAAAAAAATACTCAAAATATTAAAGTTTAATAAAAGCACTATCTGTACTAATGCACTCAGCTAGATGATGTATTATTGATAAATTCCTGCTTCTATTTTCATGATCCTACACCTACATATCAAGTTGAATATGAGATTAAAGATCAAAATAAAGTAAAACAAACTTCTGATGTTCAGCATCAGAAAAGCTACCTCAGGACTGGAAGCACAGAGAAATGAGTTTGATTATTTCATTTAATAATAACTTAGAAATTTTAAATCAAATTTGTTTAGCCAGGCATATACAATAATTAAATAGAATATATAGACATATATATGCTGTTCATGTATATATACGTGTGCGTGTGTGTGTGTGTGTGTGTGTGTGTGTGTGTGTGTGTGTTAGACTTAGAAAAGAAAACATGGTCTTTTTATTAGATATCTTAGAAACTTGTAGCTAAAATATAACCCACATGATTGCTCATAGGTGTTTATGGCCAATAGTTCCAGAAATCTGTAGTCTGAGACATGAGTTAAGGTCAGTTACTTTTTTATTATAAATAATAGATTTTGACATTAGGTTATAAGGTTGGTAAAGATGGTGGGTTAAAACAAGGGTGAACTTCCCAGCAGTCCCTTAGCTCAAGATTTAAAAGCCAAGAAGACTGTTATTCAGCAATATTGATAACTAAGAGGATTCACTGAAATCCAATGTTGGACAGTAAAAGAAACCATAAGGACCACAAAAGTTGGAGACATCAAACATAATATAAGTGATAATATGTTAAAGATATGCCAGCGTGACTGATAGCTTCAGCAGTGGTGGCCACAGTCAAGGTAGCTTCAGTTGTGGAGGGGAGGAGAAGCACAGATATAAAATAAATTGTGGCCAAAAATAAATTGGCTTTGGGGAACATGTGGAATAAAGTAGATGGCTCATATTAACAGACAAAGAGAAGATGGTTGAAGTTGTTGGGTGAAAAGAGACCCAAATGGTTTAGCACATGGGTGGAGAGTCTCTGGGAAACAGGGTTGGTGGTAGCAAAAATCATTTATATGTGGCTGCACAGAAGTGAGCAGAGGTGGGAAACTGAGGACTCATAAAGGAAGTTGCCAGCCTGACTCAGCAGTTGCCTATATTGGTCCCAAAATGTATCTGGTCAGGTATAATTGAAAGAGGAGCACAAAGAATCATGCCAATCTTAGGATTCAGAAAGAGAGAGAGAGAGAGAGAGAGAGAGAGAGAGAGAGAGAGAGAGAGAGAGAGAGAGAGAGATAGAGAGAGAGAGAGAGAGAGAGAGAGAGAAGAGAAGAGAGAAGAGGGAGAGAGAGAGACAGAGAGACAGAGACAGAGAGTGAGTGCAGGCTCTTTGCTGTGGCATCCCATATAAGATATTGGCAAGACTCCAATAACCAGCTACACAGGAACAAATGTACTCCAGGTAGTCGTCTGATCCTGGGTAACTCAGATTCATAGGAGAAAATGTGAGATCTGTGGGGGTTAAGTGTGGAATATATTTTCAGGTCCCTGAGGCTAGGACAATTAGTAGAGATCACCATCTCCCAACAGCAGGAGATGGGGATCAAATCTCAGATACATACAGTCAGATTCCCAAAGGTCAGAAAAGACTAAACTCCAAATAATATAACTTCTAATTTAGAATTCTGTACCACTCAGATCATGTGAGCACACAACTTGTCAGCATACCACTGTCTATTCCATCTTATACTATAAAACCAGCTTTGACTCCTGGCCAATACAGCTGGCAGCATGACCAACACAAAGACCTTAGACTTATCAATTTTCAGCCCTTGACACAAGGTTTATATGGATTCCAAAAAATAAATAAAAAGAATGGCACATCATCATGAGCAATGAAGATCCATCCTTGCCAACAGTTTTGACCACCTAAGTGGAAAAAAGTCCTTTATTTGTCATTAATAATTTTTATCTTTTTTTGTATTCTCTGAATTAATTTTTAATTTTTAATTTTAATTTTTACTATATATTTAATTTAATTTTATATTTTACGTTTAACATTCTGCATGAGAATGTATGTGAGTGTACGTTCACTGTGTGGATAAGTTTAAAAAAAAAAAAAAATATATATATATATATATATATATATATATATATATATACTCTTACTTTTATTTATTTTAATAAACTTTCTTCCTCAACTGTTTATTATTTAGCCTTGGTTTGATTTTGGTGGGGTTATTATACATTGATTTCATTTGTTTTGATATTGTTTGTTTGCTTGTTTATCTTATTTGCTTGTTTGTTCATACCTTGGCTTTTGTTTCTCTTATTAATCCTTCTTCACTCTATTCCCCCACTAATAGTTAACTTTTCTTTTTACCTCTTCCTCTTTTTCTTTATTACATTTAGTTATTATTTTACTCCTCATAATTTACATTTATCATCTGCTTCTTCACATCTGTATTCACTTTTTAAATATTTCCAATTTTCTCTTGACTTCCTACCCTATTTTCTATTCACTTAAGGAACTTTAATTCCACAATCTGGTAGAATGACATGATATCTGTAATTTTTACCATATTCATGTTGGGATTATCAATATATTGAAAAAAATAGTAGACATCAGCTTTTTAAACATTATTCTTCTTATTTTTATTATTATTTAGGTACCAGGGATTGAAACTAGGGGTGCTTAACCACTGATCCACATCCACAGCCTTTTTTATTATTTTAAATAATTTAAATTTTATTTTTTATTTATTTGTTTTTATGTGGTTCTGAGGATCAAACCCAGTGCCTCACCTATTCCAGGTAAACACTCAACTTCTGAGCCACAATTCCAGTCCTCTCCAGCCATTTTTGTTTGTTATTTTGAGACTGGGTCTAAGTTGCTTAGAGCCTTGGTAAATTTCCAAGGTTGGCTTTGAACTTGTCATCCTCCTGCCTTAGCCTCCAAGTCACTGGGATTCAGGCATGTGCCACCATGCCTGGCTGACACCTGCTTTTTAATATCTAAATCTATTGCTTATTGTTTGCTGATGTTAAATACTAACACAACATTCCTATATAGATAATAATTAGTGCTATAGATTCAAATCAGACATTGGACTTTTATTTTAAGTGTATGTGTATATTGTTAAATTATTGCTATTCCTGACTCCCTGCTTCCTGGAAAGTGTTTGGAATACTTCAAATGCACAGAGTAGAGATCCTGCTGCTGATCAATAGACACAGCTCAACTAAGTAATAGTGAACTTCCTTCCAAACACATTCTAGCACCTATGAAGCCTCAATAATACCTCAACAAATACAACTGGGTAGACAAAAAAAAAAACCCAAATCAGTAACCAGGCCCCAAGTAGAAAGAACTAAAGAGGAAGCTCAGGTCCCATGCATGGACACATATTTATGTAGCAAAAACAGAGACTTAGAAAAGTCCCTAGAAAAAAGTTTCTTTCAATGTATGCAAATAATAAATGTAATTCACTTCATAAGTAGAATTAAGGACAAGACTCACTTGATAATCTCAAATAGATACAGAAAAGGTCTTTGATAAAACCCAGAATCACTTCATGTTAAAATCACTGTAGAAACTAGGGAAATAAGAAACTTACCTCAACATTATAAAGATTATATATGATAAACCCAAAGCCAACATCATACTGAAGATACAAAAATGAAAAGAAATTTATTTAAAATCAGGATAAGACAAATATGTCCACTTTCACCATTCCTATTTGATATAGTTCTTGAGGTTCTAGCCAGAGCAATCAGGCAATAGAAGGATATTAAAGGAAAAAAAATAGAAAAAGAAATCAAATTATATCTGTTTACTTATTACATGATACTATATCTAGAACCCTCCCCCCCAAAAAAAAAACTTCTACCAGAAAACTTCTATACCTGATAAATAAATTCAGCAAAGGAGCAGGATACAAAATTAATACTCATAAATCAATAGCTTTTGTATATTCCAACACTGATTTGGCTGAGAATGAAATAAAAACATTATTCCAATCACAATAACTTAAAAAAAAACACTTGGGAATTATTCTAACCAAGGAGGTGAAAGATGTTCTTGGATAGGCAGAATTAACATTGTCAAAGTGGCCATATTATAAAAAGTGCTATACAAATTCATTCTGACCCCCATCAATATACCAATGACACTTTTTAATTATTTCTATTAGTCCATTTTATTTATTTTTTTATTATTTTTATTTATATATGACAGCAGAATTCATTACAATTCTTGTTACACACATAGAGCACATTTTTTTATATATCTGGTTGTATACAAAGTGAATTCACACCAATTCATGTCTTTATACCTGTACTTTGGATAATAATGATCATCACATTCCAACATCATAAATAACCTTGTGCTCCCTCCTTCCCCTCCAACCCCTCTACCTTATCTAGAGTTCATCTATTCCTCCCATCCTCCCTCTCCCTATCCCACTATGAATCATACTCCTTATATCAAAGAAAACATTCAGCATTTGGATTTTTTTGGGATTGGCTTACTTCACTTGGCATTATCTTGTGTAACTCCATCCATTTACCTGCAAATGCCATGATTTTATTCTCTTTTATTGCTGAGTAATAGTCCATTGTATATATATTCCACATTTTTTATACACTCATCTATTGAAGGGCATCTAGGTTGGTTTCACACTTTAGCTGTTGTGAATTGTGCTGCTATCAACATTGATGTGGCTGTGTCCCTGTAGTATGCTGTTTTTAAGTCCTTTGAAACTGAAAGGTTCTTTCTAAGCAAAAGAAACATTCTGTGAGGTGAATAGCGAGCCTAAGTCTTGGGAGCCAATATTTACCCCTCACCCATCAGATAGACCACTAATCTCTTGGGTATATAAAGAACTCAAAAAGCTAAGCACCAAAAAAACAAAAACAAAAACTCAAATAATCCAATAAATAAATGGGCCAAGGACCTGAACAGACACTTCTCAGAAGATGATATACAATCAATCAATAAATATATGAAAAAAAAATGTTCATCATCACTAGCAATTAGAGAAATGCAAATCAAAACCACTCTAAGATTTCATCTCACTCCATTCAGAATGGCAGCTATTAAGATAACAAACAACAATAAGTGCTGGCATGGATGTGTGGAGAACGGCATATTCATACACTGCTGGTAGGACTGCAAATTACTACAGCAAATATGGACAGCAGTATGGAGATTTCTTGGAAAATTGAGAATGAAACCACCATTTGACCCTGGTATCCCTCTCCTAGGTCTATACCCAAAGGACTTAAAAACCAATGACAATCTTCACAAAAAAAAAAAAATATATATATATATATATATATATATATATATATATATAGAGAGAGAGAGAGAGAGAGAGAGAGAGAGAGAGAGAGAGAGCTAGAACCAGAATAGCCAAAGATATCCTAACCAAATAATGCTAGGCTGGTGACATCAAAATATCTGATTTCAAATTATACTAAAGAGTTATTGTAGTAACAAAAACAACATGGTATTGGAATCAAAATAGATAGGAAGTCCAATGAAATAAAAACACACCCATATACCTGCAGTCATCTGATATTTGACAAAGATACCAAAAATATATGTTGGAGGAAAGACAGTCTTTTGTTGTTGTTTTTTCAATAAATGGTGCTGGGAAAACTGGATATATAGAAGTATAAAACTTGATCCCTGTCTCTCTATGTTCAAAAGTCAAAACAAAGTGGATCAGACTAACAAATCAAATGAGAAATTTGTACCTACTAGAAGTAAAATTAAGATCAACAGTCCAAAATACTGTTACAGGCACCGACTTCCTTAACAAGACTGATTAAAGCCCAAGAAATAAATTCAGAAGTTAGTAAGTGTAATGACATTAAATTAAACAGCTTCTGCAGAGCAGAGCAGACTAATAAGAGCAAAAAGAGACAGCGTACAGAATGGGAGAAAATCTTTGCCAGATACTCCTCTAATAGGAAATGAGTATCCAAAATATATAATGAACACAAAAAAATTTAACACCAAAAAAGCAAATAACCCAATCAAAAAAAAAAAATGGGCAAAAGAACTCAACAAGGAATTCTCAAAAAAAAGAAACAGAAATGAACAATAAATATATTAAAAATGTTAAACATCTATAGCAATCAGGGAAACACAAATCAAAAATAAAATATTTCACTTTAGTCTAAGTAAGAATGGTAATTATCAGAAATTATCAGGAATACAAATAATTGCTGAAGAGCATGTGAGTGAACATGTAAATTCATTCTTTGATGGTGGGAATCTAAACTAGTATAAACATTGTGAAAAGCAGTATGGAAATTCCTCAACAAAATAATAAAATCACTTGTTGGCATTTTTCCAAAAGAACTAAAGTCAGCATACTACAGCAATACATCCACCTCAATGTTTATAGCAGCACAACTCACAATAGCCAAATTATGGAATCAACCCAGATGATCAGCAGCAGATGGATTGATTAAGAATATATGGTATATATACACAATGGAATTTCACTTTGCCACAAAGAAGAATGAAATTTGCTGGTATATGTAGGGAACAATAGAACATCATGCAAAATTTAAAAAGCCATACTCAAGAAGTCAAGGGTGAAATGTTTTCTCCAACATGTGGAAGGTAGAGGAAAGAAAATGGAAAAAAGGACTACATGCCTGTATTAAATTTATCAGAGTGAAATCTATCTTATGTGTGAGAATCAAGCACCAATCAAAAATAAATACATAAAAAAGTTTAAGAAGATGAATAAAGTTGAAGAAAGAGAACAGGGGGAGGGAGGAGGGATGGGAAAGGTGTAGTACAATGGTCTGGAATAGAGTAAATTATACCCTATGAATGCGTCACTTTTGCCAAAATTAGACCAACTATTATATATAACTATGATGAATTAACAAAAAAAGAGAAAGTTTTTTTTTATTATGAATATATGTAGAATGTTCTCAAATATATTTTCTGCAACTATTAATAATATCATGTTGTCAAATTTATTTACTCTTTTATTATGGTGATTAACATCATTTAATTTCCAAATATTGAGTAATCCTTGCTTTCCAGAGAAAAAGCCAAATATGTCATGAGGTATTACTTCTTCTACATAGACCTAGATTAAGATGGCTACAATTTTGATCAGAAATTTTGTATCAATGATCTGGAAATATGCTAATGTGACATATTGCTTTTTTGTTTTGTTTTGTTAGAATGGTAATATGAAACTTAAAACAACAGCAACGAAGTAGCTATGACATCTTCCTTCTTTTTAAATATTCTGGAAGACATTGTGTAGATAAGGTATCATTTCTTCTTCAAACATATAATTGGAATTTCCAATAAAACTATAGTGAATACTTCTCATTTAGAAGCTTTTAAACTGCTAATTCATTATCTTAATAGGATTAGGACTATTCATATTAGCTCATTTATACTCTATGAGTTTTGGTCAAATTCAAGTAGTTAATTTTACAGGCATAGAATTGTATTTACTATCTTCTTATAATGTCTCCTCCTGTTATTGACTTTTCATATATTTGTTTATGATTGAAAAATTAATCTTCATTAATTTCTGTTGTACTAAATTATGTCTATAGATCATAACATGGTTTTTCTCACTGAATATTCATGTGCACTTAAAAGTTGTGTTTTGATGTCCATGAGGTCATTTATATATATCTTAATTATTTGCTGACATAATATTTTACATTGTTTTAGTCAGATTTTATTGCTGCTGTTACCTAAAGACCTGATAAGAACAATATAGATAAGGAAAACTTTAATTTGGCTCATGCTTTCAGATGTCTCTGACCAGACAGCTTAGCCTGTAGCTCTGGGCCCAAGGTGAGACAGAACGCCATGGCACAAAGGAAAGCAGCATGTGACATGCAATAGAAAGCAGGCAGAGATCTCTGACAAAATATAAACTCCACATGAACTTTTGAGGAACACCTCATATATAAACCATAACATGTATATTATCCTTTCATCTTTGTTAATCTGGATTTTTTTTAAAAATATTTTTTAGTTGTTGATAGACCTTTATATTATTTATTTGTATGTGGTGCTAAGAATTAAACCCAATGCCTCACACATGCTAGACAAGCACACTACCATTGAGCCACAACCCCAGCCCCTGTTAATCTGGATATTTAAAAATATCTTTTAAATATAATGATTTCATGGATCTTTCTTTTTTTATTGTTTTCATCATTCTGGTTTCTTTGGTTTTTGGTTGCACTTTTTTCATTGACTTCTCAGAGAGGGAACTTAGATTAGTGATTTGGGTCCTTCTCATTTTCTAATATAAGCAAGTAGAGCTATAAAATTTTTTCTTTAACAAACACTTTTCCTGGCTGACATATTCTACTCAGCCTGTTGCAGTTGTTACCAAGCGGCCTGGTGACCAGGATTCCCTGGGAAGGGTGAGATTTTCATGGTAATCTGAAAGCCTTAACAAGCAATCTTATATGATACTTCCATGGCCAACCCAGTCCTCATTTGGAATTCAGTAACTACATATACAACTCAGATTCCGGTGCATCTGAATGGTGCTTCAAGAATTTATTTCATCTCATATTATTGCATTTCAAGAAGTGTTAGAATTTCAGCTAGAGAGCTACATGTACTCTAACCAGTAAAAGAACTAATCAGATATTTAGTACCATGTGGCACGGTGCCTTGTCTAAAAGTGCACACACCACATAGGCAGAACTTTACCTAATATAACTAATTATCAAAGGTCCCCAGGAAACTCTAGTTGTTTTTACTTAAAAGAAGCTAAAGACATCTGATCCAATAGCACTAACTCAGGTTATTCCAAATCATCTATGCTGTTAAGGAAACTTGTCTTACCATAACAATAGCTGAAAGCACTTTCCTACTTTTGCTCCCTCCCCATCCTCCTGCACTCCTAAATATAAAGTTTGTTCTGTTGAAAAATGATTAACATTTAAGCAGGTTAAAGAAAAACAGCCTACTAGATTGCATTTTAAAATGATTTTTTTTTGCTATAAAAATATACATTTTAATTTGTACAGCATCCACTGCTGTTGAGAGCCACAGCCAAAGGGGCCCCGGCAAACTTCCAGCTGCCAGCTGATGATTGGCTCACAGCGGTTCCAGCAAACTTCTAGCTGCCAACTGATTGGCTCCTCTGCGGTGATGCTCATTGGGCTGTTTCCCTGCCCATTCAGATCATTGGGGGACTTTTTTTTTTTGGCTCTGCCCACATGACCCAACCAATCAGCCTCAAGAGCAGAAGGAGGGGGGAGGTTGAGAGGCTTGTGGGAAGCCAGTGGTGGCAGTTGGGCTCTGAGGGTTTTTCCTGAGGAGCTATGTGGTTTGGTGTGTGTGGTTCTAAAAATAAAGTTTGTTTCTTTTGACAAGTGGCTCCTGAATTGTGCCCAGCCAGACTGCGGCATTTGGTGGCTCGCACGGGGAACCACTGAGGGTAAGTGATAAGGTAAACTGCTCGCCCCTGAGGGCAGGGCGAGAGGATGGGTAGCCATTTTAAGATTCTTCTTTTGTTCTGCTTCACATTTGTTTTAATTTGCCTGTCCCTGAAGATGTGTAAGATGGAAGAAAAACCGCTCACATCTGAGGAACAGATAGGGAGAAAGGGCGGATGGACATTTCAGGAGGATAGAAAGGCTATAATGATTTTCTGTTGTTCCACTTTTGTTTCATTCTGTTTCAGTTTTGTTTGGCATTATCTTCTTGGGTTGTATTATAGTTATACTAGAAATATTCAAGTAAAAGAGAAGGTCTCTCGAGCTAGTCAGACAGAAAAAAAAATTCAAGTAAAAAAAGAAGGTCTCTCGAGCTAGTCAGACAGAGGGAAAAAATCAAGTAAGAGAGAAGGTCTCTTGAACTAGTCAGACAGAGGAAAAAAATTCAATAAAAAGAGAAGGTCTCTCGAACTAGTCAGACAGATGAAAAAATTCAAGTAAAAGAGAAGGCCTCTCACGCTAGTCAGACAGAGAAAGAAAGTGTAGAGCAGAAAAGGCCATCAGGGGGAAACTTACAACAGGAGACTGCTACTAACACCTTTCTATCACCACAGGGCATAAGTGTCCAACCAACAAGGCCACCTCCATATGCTGGGAGGCCCCCAACCCCCACAGTTGATAGACGGGATCCTGAGACAGGATCTCAAATATTAACATGCCCCGTATTTGAGGCAGGAGGGCATCGAATTCACAATGCTTTAAATTTCAAAACAGTGAAGCAGCTAAAAGAGGCTGGAGCAACCTATGGTCCTCAAGCACCCTTCACTGTAAGCATGGTCGAATCCATTACCAACTTGAACATGACGCCAGCAGATTGGGCTAATATGTGTAAAGCTGTGCTAAATGGAGGACAATACCTGTTATGGAAGGTTGCCAATGAGAAATTTTGCAAGGAGACGGCTAGGTGAAATGCAGCAGCTAGTTATCCTCACAGAAATCTAGATATGTTGTTAGGAAAGGGACCTTATGAGGATCAGCAGCAACAAATTGAATATGATCCTGGCATATACGCACAAATTGCTGCGGATGCGGTTAGGGCATGGAAGACTTTACAAGGACATGGAGGTTTACAAGGTCAATTATCTAAGGTAATAAAAGGAGCTAATGAACCTTATGCTGAATTTATAGATAGGCTTATTCAAACAGCTACCAGAGTTTTTGGGAATACAGAACAAGCAATGCCATTACTAAAACAACTGGCTTATGAGCAAAAAAATTGTTGGTGCAGAGAAGTCATTAAACCATAGAAACATGAAGATTTAAACACATATATTAAATTATGTAGAGACATTAATGAACAAGGGCAAGTCGTGGCAGCTGCAGTAAAACAGGCTTTAGACGCAAGAGACATTAATGAACAAGGGCAAGTCGTGGCAGCTGCAGTAAAACAGACTTTAGATGCCAGGCCAAGAACATGCTACAATTGTGAACAAACAGGACATTTTAAAAGGAATTGCCCCATAGGAGGAAGGTTTAACAAAACTAGGTATCAAAGGAGTAGAATACCGGGTATTTGCCCATGATGCCGTAGAGGGAGACATTGGGCTAATGAATGGAATTCACAAACCATCATAGAGGGTACTCCATTATCAAAAAAAGAGCAAGGACCAGGTGTTTATCCACAATATTGTGGAGAAAGGCATCAGGCTTCATTGCCAAAAAATGGACAGGGGGGCCCAATGCTCTGGAGCCCAAGACCACAAATATACGGAGCACTAGAGGAACCCAGCAACCCCATAAGGCTAAAGCCCAGGACACATTGTCCATTAGATCCCTCATCAGACAAACCAGAGGGAGCGCAGGGTTGGACATCTGTGCTTCCACCAGAGCAGTACTAACTCCAGAGATTGGAGTTCAAATCATTCCCACAGGGGTAAAAGGACCTCTTCCCCAAGAAATAGTAGGCTTATTATTGGGATGCAGTTCTTCTACTCTAAAAGGACTTATGATAAGTCCTGGGGTAATTGATCCCAATTATGAAGGTGAAATCAAAATTATACCAAGTTCTCCAAAGGGTATATCAGTAATTTCACCAGGAGATAGAATAGCACAGTTACTAATAATACCCAGCCAACATGATAAATTTTCCAGTCATACTGTAGATAGAGATTCGAAGGGATTAGGCTCCACAGGTGTAGATTAGGCTATGCTTTCTTTAAATTTAGATTCTCGCCCCATGCTAAAACTGAATATTCAAGGACATGAATTTAATGGGCTACTGGATACAGGTGCAGACCTTAGCATCATCTCTCATTAAGAATGGCCAAAACATTGGCCATTACAGCAAGCCACTCAAATGCTTTGAGGCCTACGAGTCTCTACTAATCCCCATAGAAGTGCAATGGTATTAGATTGGAAGGATCCTAAAGGATTTGAAGGAACTATGCAGCCATATGTATTGGATCATCTTCCCGTAAATTTATGGGGACGAGATGTCCTAGATCAACTAGGTTTGACATTAATAAATAATATCAACCAAAATGCACCCACTATTATGAGTAGATGAGGTTTAGGAAAGGAAAAATATTAGAAAAACAAGAACAAGGTATAGCAGCACCAATAAAAATAGATCAAGGAACGGATAGACATGGGATGGATTTTCAGAAAGCGCCACTGAGACAATAAAAATTACTTGGAAATCAGAAAGACCAGTATGGGTTCCTCAGTGGCCCCAGACTAAAGAAAAGATACAAGCAGCCCATGACCTGGTCAAACAACAATTAGTGAAAGAACATATACAATATTCTGTATCTCCCCATAATACTCCCATTTTTGTCATCAAAAAGAAATCTGGTAAATGGAGATTATTGCAAGTTTTAAGAGCCATTAATAATGAGATGGTTATTATGGGATCTGCTCAATTGGGGATTCCTCAATTGTCTGCTTTGCCAAAAACGTGGTATGTTTTAGTTATAGATATTAAAGATTGTTTTTTTTTTTTTCAATTCCAATTCATCCTGAGGATAGTTCACGTTTTGCATTTACTATCCCTGCTGAATGATAAAGGTCCTGATCAGAGATATGAATGGAAAGTACTCCCTCAAGGGATGGCTATCAGCACAAATATGTGTCAAATTTATGTAACAAAGTAATCCAGCCACTTAGAAATCAAAATCCTGGACTACAAATATTTCACTATATGGATAATGTATTATTAGCACACAAAGATAAAAACACATTGCTAGAATGTTATGCCACACTTACAAACTTATTAAAAAATTATAATCTAGAGATAGCAATAGATAAAGTACAATTAAATTTTCCAATTAATTATTTAGGAGTTCTATTATCCTCAACCATGGTCCATCCACCA
The DNA here is from genome assembly GCF_048772815.1 of Callospermophilus lateralis. Taxonomy (NCBI): domain Eukaryota; kingdom Metazoa; phylum Chordata; class Mammalia; order Rodentia; family Sciuridae; genus Callospermophilus; species Callospermophilus lateralis. The sequence continues at coordinate 79,404,482 of NC_135325.1, read as the reverse complement.
AAAATTCAAATACGAGTAGGTCAACTCAAATCACTTAACAACTTTCAAAAGTTATAGGAGACATAAATTGGATAAGGCCTCATCTAGGTATACCAACAGGAGAGTTGGGACCTTTATTTGATATCCTAAAGGGTCCATCAGATCCAAATTCACCCCAAATGTTAACGCCTGAAACAAGAAAGGCATTAAAAATCATTGAAACATATATGGAAAATATGCATTTGGATAGAATTGATATAAGTTTGCCTCTATTATTTATTGTACTACCAACAAAAAATATTCCTACAGGAGTATTTTGGCAAGAAGGTCCACTATTGTGGATACATTTATCTTATTCTCCTAACACTATTCTTACTAGGTATCCTGAGGCTAAAGGACAATTAATATTCAAAGGAATAAAATCAGCAAAGGGAGTGTTTGGAATTTCTCCCAATAAAATTATTACTCCATATTCTATGAATCAAATTGATGAGTTAGCTAATGAGTTAAATACTTGGGTAATAATCATGTGCAAATCTAATGTTTCATTTGATAACCACTTACCATCTAATCCTTTATTGTCTTTTTGGCCATTGCATCCTGTAATTTTTCCAAAAATGACAAGAAACAAACCTATCATGAATGCTCCAAATATATTCACTGATGGCTTAAATAATGGTACAGCAGCAATAGTTACACCCGATCAAACTTTTATATTTTTAGTACCCAAACAATCAGCTCGAAAGGTAGAGCTTAATGCAGTATTACAAGCTTTTGTGATGTTTAAAGATTCTGTATTTAATTTATTTTTCAATAGTCAGTATATAGTTAATGCTATAGTATCCCTTGAAGATGCTGGTAGGATTTCCCCTTCCTCTATGTTTTCTCTTTGCCTTCCATTATACAATGTCTAATCTCGGACAGAAAAGATCCATTCTTTATAGGACATATCAGGGCACATACAGGATTTCCTGGAGCCCTTAGTTGGGGCAATGATTTAGCAGATAGAACTACACATGACATACATATTTTCTCTACACTAGAAGAAGCTACACATTTTCATAAAAAGTTCCATGTCAATGCTAATACTTTACAAAAGCATTTTAAAATAACTAAGGAATAAGCTAGACAAATAATAAAACAATGTCAAAATTGTGTGACCTTTTTACCACAAGTTAATCTTGTAGTCAATCCTAGAGGACTGATACCTAACCATATTTGGCAGATGGACATCACACACTTGCCAGAATTTGGAAAATTAAAATATTTGCATGTTACAGTTGATACTTCTTCCGGATTTTTGATGGGCTCCCTTCATGCCGGAGAAAAACTAAAGATATTATAGCTCATTGCTTACAAAATTCTGCCACTGTGGGCGTTCCAAAACAGTTAAAAACAGATAATGCTCCTGGTTATACTTCTACCTCTTTTAAACAATTTTGCTCATCATTTGGCATTACTCATATAACAGGAATCCAATACAATCCACAGGGACAAGGCATAGTTGAAAGAGCACATCAAACTATTAAATTGTACTTATTAAAGCAAAAATAGGAAATTGGGAAGGTGTGTATATTTTCCCCAAAGATAAACTTGAAATAAACCTTTTTACTCTAAACTTTTTAAATTTGGATTCATCAGGGCTTAGTGCTGTGGAAAGGCATTATGTGTCCAAAAAATGTACATAAGCCCAAGGTACTTTGGAAGGATATTCTAACAGGACAATGAAAAAGTCCTGACCCAGTAATTGTCTGGAGTCGGGGATCTGTTTGTGTCCTTCCACAGGGAGAACAGCAGCCAATTTGGATTCCAGAGAGATTAACTAAAGCGATTTCTACAGACCAAAAAGAAGATGATTTGGCTCAAGTCCATAACAGCTGATATCCAAAACTCCAGTTTGGCTATCCTTATATCTGTGACAGAACCAGGATGCTTTTTTCAATATCTATTTTATTATTACCCTTTCCCACCTCATGAAGTTCTATTTTGTTTTTTGAGCTCATACAGACCTAGGTTAATGTTTTGCTGATCAGTTCTATTTTTTGACTATAGAGTTTTTAAACATTGCAATGGAGATTTCACCTGTAAAAGTTATAAGGCCTTTACTATTATGTTATGTGTTGTATGTATTATATTATGTGTGCACACTTGTGTTTTGTGTTGTATGTTTGTATGTACATATGTCCATATATCATATATGATGAGCGTTCATGAAAAAATGGATCCAAATATTTTTTTTTCATGTGATTTAAGTGGTTTAATTTAAATTGGGTAAACAGCTGTTGAGGATTGTTTTAATATGTGAACAAAAAAGGAGGTTAAGGTTAACAGATCTGTTTGTCTACTTTCACCTTTCCTTTTCATTATATTTAATAATTCTGTTCAAGATAATGTAAATTTTTAAGAAAGTTGTTTTCTTTTAGTGGGGGGGGATGTTACATAATTTTTTCTTTAGCCATTATTGCCAGAATTCCTATCTTCATCCCAGTGCCAGTGAAGACAAAGATAAAACCAATCTACAGCTTCTGCAATAGCCATCACTGAAATGCTTGCAGAACTTGCATGGACTATGTATCACTTGTATGCATTGTAAAGTATCTGTTGGTGCAGCGACTTGTGGCAGTGTTGGGGTATTTTTGCTGATGGTGTCATTAGTGGTACAATTTTTCCAAAAGGAGCCATCAATTGGCTTGGTGTATCTTCCTCCCTTCTGCTTGTCATGGTCGTTCAGCTAAAATTTGGGGGCCAACAGAGGTGAGGCAAACAACCTCACCCCCCCCCGCTGGTACAAAGACCTATCCACAGGTGTGGCTGTATGCTGAACTGGTATTCAATGATGGGGAAGATCCAATTGCAATGGTACCAACCTAAGACGGGTAAGGACCATATGTAGTATTGGGCAACCTAAGGCAGGCACAGTCTCTAAGCCACATGCTTGTTGTTTAAACAGAGAGGGGGAGATGTTGAGAGCCACAGCCGAAGGGGCCCCAGCAAACTTCCAGCTGCTAGCAAACTTCCAGCTGCCAGCTGATGATTGGCTCACAGCGGCCCCAGCAAACTTCTAGCTGCCAACTGATTGGCTCCTCTGCGGTGATGCTCATTGGGCTGTTTTCCCACCCTTTCAGACCACGGAGCTGCTCATTGGGGGACTTTTTTTGACTCTGCCCATGTGACCCAGCCAATCAGCCTCAAGAGCAGGAGGAGTGGGGGAGGTTGAGAGGCTTGTGGGAAGCCGGTGGTGGCAGTTGGGCTCTAAGGAAATTCCTGAAGAGCTGTGTGGTGCGGTGTGTGTGTGTGTTCTAAAAATAAAGTTCGTTTCTTTTGACAAGTGACTCCTGAATTGTGCCCAGCCATTCTGCGGCACAAAAGAACTGAAAATGATCCATGTAGCCATAAATAGTCTTGCTACCTTTTAACTGTCTGATTTTTACCTATTGGTCACTTTTCTCTAACCACAAATTACTTCTTTATTGTGAGTATATAAAGTAGACTCCAAACTAAGGGTCTTTGTCTATATTCTTTTATACATCTTAATGCTTTTCCTCATATATGTATGTAGCTCTTATCTTTCACATCTTAAATATTTGGCCAAAATTATCTCTTAACTAAAGCCTAACTTGTAGAACAATTTTAAAATTATAAACATTCTCTCTGAACTTCCAATCTCCCATTCTTCCATTCCCCACACTATGCATTACTTTCAAATGTACTTTGTAGTTTCCTGTATTTTTTAGATTCACGATTTTTAATTGTTATATCTTAAGGGTGTTCAGTGGAAATCTTGTGTTTTTGTTTGTTTGTTTTTTGACTATTACATTGACATATCTCGAATTACTAGATATACTTTTTGGTATATTTTTATAAGAACACAGTAAATAATTGTTGGATAAATAACCCAAAAGGAAAACTTATTAGTTTAATTTAAACAATTAATTAAGTTGTTGATCTTATCACTAGGTTTATTTCATGCATGCAATATACATTTTCTAGATTTTAATTACTTGCTAAAGCTAATGAAACACTTCCATCTTTTTCTTAGATTTAGAAAGGTGAAGTGTGTCATTCTAAATTGAATGATGAAATCCAAGTAATATTCAAAATCAGAGTTCATAAGTTGATTAGAACGATAAGGTTACAGAACAGTCAATTAGCTTAAAATCTAAGGAAAAAAGAAGGCCCTTAAAAGAGAAAATGGGCAATGAACATTTATATAGTCATAAAATGGGAGGTTAACATGGCTACTAAATAAATAAACAAGAAGAATTCTGCTCTTTTTGCACTAAATTACAACATGAAAAATAAAATTTAGCACAAAAACTTAGTATGTTTGAAACAATAGTGAAGATTGTAACCACATAGTCTCTTATATTCAGAACTTATAGTATGTTCATGAGAAGGATCATGTGAAGGAGAATCCAAGAGAAAAGTTTCCTTTGTAATGCAGACCTAGTGCACAAAATCAGTCCCTCCTACAGAAAAGGCACGAAGGTGTAACTCTTTGCTTTTCTTTTATGTTAAAAAAAAAGGCTTAAAGAATTTAGAAATGAAAAGTATATAATGTATATACCATTATCTATCTATCTATCTATCTATCTATCGATCTATCTATCTATATCTACACACACACACACACACACACAGCCCTATAAAAGCAAGGAAAAATAAACACACACACACACTATAATAGCTGCTTGTGGATTAAAGGTAAATAGAAAGCAAAAGCAACTATAAACACATATCCCTCCAATAGATAGGGCATCTAGACATGAACTAAGTAAAGACTCTTTAGACCTAAATTTACTATTAATAAATTAGACCTAACAAATGTCTACAGAATATTTCATCTGTAGACAACCAAATCAATTTCTTTTCCATTTGAAATGAAATATTCTTTAAATATTGTATACTTTGAAATGCAAAAAGTCTTTGAAAATTGTAGAGAATCAGATGTGACTGTGTTACTATTACTGTCCTTGATGGAGTCTGCCTGCAAACGGGATATTCTGTCAAGGTATAGATAGGTAACAGCGGACATGCCTGCTCGCAAACGAGAGGCTCCTTCAAGGTTTAGATAAGGTAACAGCGGACATGCTTGAAAACGAGGTGTTTGCTGTCCTTGGGAGGACTTGCCTGCAAACGAGATGTTCTGCCAAGTGGGCTAGGAGGGCGCTGAGAAAATTTTTATTATCTGTTCTTAACAAAGAGCAGAGCTCAACATACTCCGGGCCGAAAGCAGATTAGCCATGAGAAGCGGGTCACTTCTGATTAGAAAGTAAAACTTCTGTATGCTATGTTTAATTAGCTGAAAGACCTGATTTATTGATGTTGGAAGACTGCCTTCTTTGTTCACAATACTATAAAAAGATTGCTTGTACACAATAAAGGACTTTTTTTCTGCTGCTGCTTCACTTGCTATGCTTCTTCTTCTTCTTTATTTTCCCATGCTGACCTGCAAGTGAATTACTGCTACAGAAAATGAAAAAAATGAAGATAATTCTATGCATCTTATCAGATTTATGAAATAAATTGGAAATAAATAACAAGATAAAAAGCACATCATTTTAACCAAGGATGATTGAACAACATTCTTTTGAATGAGAAATAGGTCATATAATAAGTCAGGGGAGAAAAAAAATCTTATAAACAAATAAGAACATAGATAAGACATGTCAAAATCTGTGAGACAGATGGATTCCATGGTGTATGCCTATAATTCCAGTGGTTGGAAGGCTGAGGCAGAAGTATTTTAAGTTCAGAGACAGCCTCAGCAACTAAATTCAAAGGGGATATAGCATAGTTGTTAAGTACATCTGGATTCAATCCCTAGCCACCAAAAAAAAAAAAAAAAAAAAAGAAAGAAAGAAAGAAAAAAAGAAATAAAAAGAAAAAGAAAAGGAAAAGGAAATATAAATCACTGAGAGAGTGTGAAGGCAGATGAGGAAGAAAAGTTTATAGCATTGTTTCTATTTTTTAAAAAGAAGAAAAATAATAAATAAAAATAAATAATCTAATATTAGCTCTTAAGGCCTATATAAGCAAGGAAAAATAAATTTAAGAAGTAGTAAAAGATAAGAAATAATTAGATCAGAACTAAAATTAGTGAAATTTAGAGTAAAAAAAAAAAACTAAAAGTACCAATGCAATGAAAATGTGGTTCTTTGAAAAGTTAAACAAGATTGTTAAACCCTCGCACAAAACTAATCAAAAGAGATAAAAGACTCAAATCAATAAAATTAGAAATGAAAAAGAGATATATTCACAGACACTTCTGAAATATAAGCATCATTAGAAACTATTTTGAGGGCTGTGGATGTGGCTCAAGCAGTAATGTGCTCATCTGGCATGCGTGGGGCCCTGGGTTCAATTCTCAGCACCACATAAAAATAAAATAAAGATACTGTGTCCACTGAAAACTGAAAAATAAATATTAAAAAGTTCTCTCTCTCTCTCTTTCTCTCTCTCTCTCTCTCTCTTTAAAAGAAAGAAACTATTTTGAAAACTTATATTCCAAAAAATTGAGAATATCTGGAAAATATTGACAAATTTCTAGACACATATGAAATAATAATATTAAACATATATTATATAGAAAACCTAAGCACTCCAGTTTTCAGCAATGAGATTAAAAAAATGATTAAAATTCTTAACATAAAAAAGCCCAGGACCATATGCATTCTCAGCTGAGTTCTTACAAACTTTCAAAGAGGATCTAATGCTATTTGGCCTCATATTATTTCATTCAATAGGGAGGTAACACTCCCAAATTCACTCTATGAAGTTAGGATCAACATGATACCAAAAACAGATAAAAGCACATGGTGGAACTAGAACTACATAACAATATCCCTGATGAATATAGGTGCAAAAATCCTTAAAATATTAGCAATTCACATTCAAAAACATATTAAGAAAATTATATACCATAGTCAAATTGACTTTATCCCAGGGATGCAGGATGGTTCAACATAAACAAATAAATAAGTGTAATATCTCACAAAAATAGAATCAAGAAAACAGTCACATTTTTATTTCAATTGATGCAGAAAAAACCTTTAAATATCCCAGTACCTAGTCATTATTTAAAAATAAAAGAAGAAGAAGAAAATGGGGAATTTATCTCAATATCATGAAAGCTTCATCTGAAAAACACAAAGCCCACATCATACTGAATGGAGCAAAGCCAAAAGCATTTTCTCTAAAATCAGAAGGAAAAACAGGGATGTCCACTCTCACCACTGCTCCTAAGTATAGTTCTTGTAACAATAGCAAGAGCAATCAGGACAGAAAAGGGAACTAAATGGATAAAAATAGGAAAAGAATAAGTCAAAATATCTCTTCTGATGGCATGATAGTATATTTAGATGACCCTCTCTTTCTGCTTGAATAGCAGGAGTGTTAATGTTAGCTATATAGTAACAAGTATAAGTTGTCATTTTTATCTGGTTATGCAAGAACAGAAAGAGAGATTATTTCTAGGTTAATGGTGTTTAAAGTAATGCTACTTCAATTAGGAGGATTTTTAATTTTTTAAATAAATAAATATTGAAAAAGAAGAAGTATAAGAAAAAATATTTATATTTTGATAAAGGAGAAAATGAGTCATTTCAACCAAGACCTTTAAGAAATTCATAACAAACAGTTATGAGAAGTTTGAGGATATAGCTCATGGTAAAGCAATCACCTCATATGCAGAGTTCTTGGATTTGATGTTCAGCAACAAACACATAAAATAAAAAATATAACAAAAAATAAGTGATGACAGAAAACTGACATTCACATGTAGCAAAATGAAATTAAACCTCTAGCTCTCACCCTGCACAAAAATCAACTCAACTTGGATCAAAATTTTAGGCACTAGAACAGAAACTCTGTGCCTAGTAGAAGAAAAAGTAGGCCCAAATCTTCATCATCTTAGCTTAGGACCTGATGTCCTTAGCAAGACTCCTAAAGCACAATAAGTAAAATTAAGAATCAATAAATGGAATGGATATAAACTGAAAAGTTTCTTCTCAGCAAAGGAAAAACCAGTAATATGAAGAGAGAGCCTACAGAATGGAAAAAATATTATTACCACATGTACCTCAGATAGAGCACTAATCTCCAGGATATATAAAATCTCAAAAACCTTAACACACACACACAAAAAAAAAACCCCAAATAACTCAATCAATAAATGGGCTAAGGAACTGAGTAGATACTTCACAGAAGAAGAAATAGAATTGATCAACAAACATATGGAAAAATATTCATCATGTCTAGTAATTAGACAAATGAAAATAAAAACTAAAATTTCAGCTCACTCTAGTCAGAATGCCAATTATCAAGAATACAAGCAACAATGTTGGCGAGGATGTGGGGAAAAAGGTACACTCATACATTGCTGGTGGGACTGCAAATAGGTGCAACCACTTTGGAAAACAGTATGGAGATTCTTCAGAAAACTTGGAATGAAACCACCACTTGATCCAGTTATCCTACTCCTTGGTTTATACCCAAAGGACTTTTGCATTTTTCTGATCTTATATATGCATTATTATTACAAATACATTTGTTCTTTAATAAATTGGCTGTGAATCCCCATAAAGAGAAATATATATACACACAATGGTAGAGTAAACATTCATATTCAAAAAGGGAGAAGGAAAAGGGGCATAGAAAGAAGAGATGGAACCAAAACAAGACAAAAAAACATGGTAAGCATTGAATTCTCTTAGATTTGGTATCTTTATCTGGGGCACATATGACAAGCTGTTGTCTCAAAAGGTCTGGGACATCCCTTCCTCTTAACCTTGCTAATTGAAGTCCATGTGGGCTTTATCTTGCAATGACTTTGAACACAGCAATTACCTTCTGTTGGCAGACATTCCACCTTACTGCTCCCTCTAAATCTCTGGGGTCTCCATTCCAGTTATGACTTCATTCTTACAGCTTCAAACACCACCCATTCAGAGGATGTTATGAGGATTTCTGAACCTACTACATTCCACCTGGCATTCATGTCTTCCTTTGCAATCTCAGTGGAAATACCCCTGTCCCCCCTTATGGTAGCATTCTATATTCCTGAAGAATCAGCACCTTGTGGAAGACACAAAGATATGCCACCACATTGAGCAATAGCTAGGTTCACTTGGAACCACAGCTGCATCAGCTTGTGAGAATGTTGGTGTATGTATGGTGAAATAAATCTTTAGGAAACAACTTTCTATGCATCCATGTGGGAACACTGAGCACCTATAATTCATTCTTAAAGGAGTTTTCACTTTTACCTGCCATAGATGTTTTCTTGTTGATTTTTTCTTCTACCTTTGCACAAATTATTTACCTTTTCCTTAGTGTTGATGATTTCTTCAGCAACCACAACTTCCTTTGATCCAATTTGAAATGTTTTTTTTTTCCTTGCCAAAGTGCAAGTTTTGCAGATCTTCTCTGATTATTGCTCCTGATTAACCCAAAAAAAACTGGCTAAAAGCTGACAGCAATATCCATTCACTGCCTGCATACTCTGCTGTCTTAAAATTTTCTCAACCAAATTATTAAGTCTATCAACTTTAAAAAAATTAGTTGTTGATGGACCTTTATTTTTATTCATTTATTTTGTGGTGCTGAGAATCAAACTCAGTGCTTCAAACATGTGAGGTAAGTGCTCTACACAACCCCTCAGGATATAAGCAAACTATAGGAAAGTTTTTTGCTAGACTAGAACATGAATAATCTCCACTCCACTTCCCAAGAGAGTCCTTATTCATTCCTGAATCTCGTGAGACCATATATTTACTATTCGCAATCTATCCATATTCTCGTCTTCTGGACTCTCACCAAAATTGCCAATTAAGTTCTTCTTACAAGATTCTAAAACTTCTCTAGACAGCAACACCAAACTCTTTAAAGCTCCTCCTGTAAATCAGTTTCAAAGACATCTAAACTACATGGTTATTTTAGTTATAGCAAGAATCTTACTTCTTGTTACTCAGCTTTTCCATCAGTGTACCAAAAATACCTCATAAGAACAACTTAGAGGAGTTGGAGTTTATTTTGGCTCATAAATTCAGAATATCACTTCATGATCAGCTGATTCCATGGCTCTAGACCTGAGGTAAAACAGCACATGATGGCATGATGGGTGTGGTGGACGAAAGCTGCCCAGATCATGGAAGGCAGGAATCAGAGAGGGAGAGTGAGGACCCAGCAACAAAATATGATCCCCAAGGGTACACCCTCAGTGACTTACTTTAACTAGTCATGCCCCACCTGTGTACAGTTACTACCCAGTAATACATTTTGATTATTAATGCATCAAATGGAACAATTTGCTAGTTAGGTTACAGCTCTCATAATCTAATAATTTCATCTCTGAACATTCCTGCATTGCCTAACATAAGCTTTTCAGGTTTCATTTCACATTCAAACCATAACATTCACTTGAAATCAAACAGTGGTCATTGAAATTAAAAAAAGGAAATAATTTTTAAAATTTCAGGAAGGAAAATAGATACAACATTTCAGAATCTCTGGGATATAGAAAAAGCAGTAATGAGAGAATGATTTGTAAAACACTGAGATTTTAAATAATCTAATGACGCTTCCCAAAGTCCTAGGAAAACAACAAAGAAGCAAAACCAAAATGACTATATTGAAAGAAATCACAAACACCCCATCTGATCTAAGTTAAATGGAGATAAAATAAATGATTCCAAGTATCAATGAAGCTAAGTGTTGGTAATTAAAAAAAAAAAAAAAAAAAAAACAGGATTGACACAGTCATAACCAAACTAACCAAAAGAAACAAACAGAAGTAACATATAACATTAAATTTAAAAATGGGATATTTCATCTGATTCCCCTAAAATACAGATGATTATTTGTCATTATTTTTGAGAAATGTTATTCTAATAAAACGGAAAATCTAGAAAAAAACAGAATTTTCTAGATATATAATAGCAAATGAAATTGAACCAAGAAGATATCAGAAACCCATACAGATCAATAACAAGTAATGGGACTGAAACCATAATAAAAACTCACAACAAAGAAAAGCTTATCAATGCAAAAATTTACTGCTCATTTTCAACAATGCTTTGCCAACTATTTTATTAAATAGAAAAGGAAAGAACCTTTCCAAACTCATTCTACAATGCCAGTATTACCCTGTATTTTAGTTGGCTTTTTTGCTGCTGTGACAAAAAAGAACCCAACCAAAACAACTGTAGAGGAGGAAAAGTTTGTTTGAGGGTTCACAGTTTCAAGTCTCCATCGCTCAGAGATCAAGGCACGGCTGAACATCATGGCAGAAGAGTGTGGCAGAGGAAAGCAGCTCACGTGATGACCAGAAAGCAGAGAGAGACTCCACTCTCCAGATACAAAATATATATTCCTTAGCCATGGCCACAATGAACCACTTCCTCCAGTCTCACCCCTCCAGCCTCCAGTTACCAGCCAGTTAATCCTATCAGAGATTAATTCACTGATTAGGTCAAGGCTACAACCCAATCATTTCTCCTTTAAATATTTTTACATTTTCTCACCCATGAGCTTTTGGGGGACCACACATCTAAACCATAGTACCCCACTACAAAACCCGATGACACAACTAATAAACTATTCAAAAATAAATTCATGAACATAAATGCAAAAATCTTCAATGTAATCATTGCAAATTAAACTCAATGGCTCTTTGTGAAAACCATAAAACATTATCAAGTTGATTTTATTCCTGGAATGGAAGACTTATCCAACATATGAAAATTAATAAATGTAATACAACACATAAAGACAATCAAGAACAGCAATCACATGAACATCTCAAGAGTTGTAGAAAAAGCCTTTGATGAAATTTGACATTGCTTAATGATGAAAGTTCTGAATAAAATTCAATAAAATAAAGGGCACTCACACACACACACACACACACACACACACACACAAACTATAAGGACATCTTATCAAAATGGGAAAACTTGAAAACATTTCCTCTAAAATCAGTAATGAGACAAGTGGGTCCAAATTCACCAATCTTATTCAATATAGTACTTGCAATTTTATCCAGAGAAATCAGGCAAGATAAGGAAATTAAAGGAATATCAATAGGAAAAAAAATAATCTTACTATCCATCTTTACAGATAATATGATTCTATACTTAGAAGACCCTATAGATGTCACCAACAGATTCTTAGTATAGCTTAACAAATTCAGCAAAATAGCTGAAGGACTGGAAGGTTGAATACCTCCCATGTTTATGAACTGGGAAAATTAACATTGTCAAAATGACCATAATCCCGCAGTAGCTCAGGAAATTGAAGCAGAAAGATCTTAATTTCAAAGCTAGCCTCAGAAACTTATCGAGGTCCAAAGCAACTCAGTGAGACCCTGCCTCTAAATGTAAATATACAAAAGGGCTGAGGATGTGGCTTAGTGGTTAAGTGTCCCTGGGTTCAACCTTGGTACCAAATAAAAAAACAAATGACCATAGTATCAAAAACAAATTATAAATTCAATGAAACTCTCATTAAAATACCAATGTTGTTTTTCACAGTAGAAAAATAATTCTTAAAATTTGTTCAGAACCACAATATTCCTAAAAGACCCAAGACAATCCTAAGTACAATGTCCAATTCTGGAGGCATAACAATTCCTGATTTCAATATATATTATCCAGGGGCTGGGGATGTGGCTCAAGCGGTAGCGAGCTCGCCTGGCATGCGTGCGGCCCGGGTTTGATTCTCAGCACCACGTACAGAGAAAGATGTTGTGTCCGCCGATAACTAAAAAAAAAATAAATATTAAAAAATTCTCTCTCTCTCTCTCTCTCTCTCTCTCTCTCTCTCTCTCTCTCCTCTCTCACTCTCTCTTTAAAAAATATATATATATTATCCAATTCTAATAACAAATTAACATAGTATTGGCATAAAAACAAATTGATGAGTGGATTGGAAAAAATCACCCCCAAATAAGCTCATGTATATACTGTCATCAGCATCTTTTAAAAAATATTTATTTTTTTGTAAATGTACACAATAACTTTTATTTATTTATTTATTTATTTATTTATTTATTTATTTTTATGTGGTGCTGAGGATCGAACCCAGGACTTTGCATGTGCCAGGCGAGTGATCTACCACAGAGCCATAACTCCAGCCCCAGTCATCAGCATCTTTTTTTAAAAAAAATATCCATTTAGTTGTAGATGAACACACAGTATCCTTATTTATTTTTATGGTGGTGCTGAGGATTGAATCCAGTGTCTCGGCAATCACTTTACCACTCAGCTCTCGCCTCAGCCTCTGTCATCAGCATCTTGACAAAGATGCCATAAACTTATGTTGGTGAGAAGACAGTTTCTAAAACAAATAGTTCTCAAAAATCTGGGCATCTGCCTATAAAAGATTAAAACTATATTCTTATATTTTGCCCTGTTAAAATATAACTCAAAATGGATTAAATGCTGGGTGTGGTGGCACATGCCTGTAATCCCAGAAGCTCGGAGGATGAGGCAAGAGGATACCAAGTTCAAATCCAGCCTCAGCAATTCAGCGAGGCTCTGAGCAACATAGAAGGACTCTGTCTCAAATTGTTTAAAAATTTAAAAAAAAAGGTCTGGGGATGTGACTCAGTTTTTAAGTGCCCCTGGATTGAACTACTCTAGTACCAAAGAAAAAACAAACAAAAACCATAAAGGGATCATTTACCTTACATTCAATGTAAGGTCTAAAACTTTAAGGAAACTTAGAGGTAAACATAGGAAAAACATTTCAAGATATAGGTCCTGGTAACTATCTCCTGAATAGAAGTATTAATAGTTCAGAAAATAGGAATGGTATTGTGGCTCAGTGCTAAAGTGCTTGCCTTGCACATACGGAGCACTGGGTTCAATCCCTAGCATCACATTAACAACTAAATAAACAAAATAAAGGTATTGTGTCCATCTACAACTAAAAAAAGCTCAGAAAATAAAAGTAAGAATAGATAATTGGGATTACATTAAATTATAAAAACATCTGTATTCATCTGACAGAGTATAAATATCCGGAATATATATCGAACTCAAATATTTAATATCAAAAGCTGATGTAATAATGAAAAATAGGAAAATAATCTCAAAAGAAACACAAATTGTCAATAAAATATATGAAAAAAAATTTCAACAGTTTTAGCCATTAATAAAAGTCACAACAAAAACTTTGAGATTCTACCTGTTAATTATAGAGATAAGAAATATATACCTATGTATATATGTGTGTGTTTGTGTGTGTGTGTGTGTGTGTGTGTGTGTGTGTATAATCAAGGATATGGAGAAAAAGGAAGTCTTATATATTGTTGGTGAGAATGTAAGTACAGACATTGTGTGAGCAGCATGGATGTTCCACAACAAACAACAAATAGAACTACCATATGATCTAGCTGCACTACTCCTGTGTGTACATACAAAGGAAATGAAGTAAGCATGCAAAGAGATGCATGAATACCTGGTTTTATTGTGGCACTGTTTGCAATACAGAAATTGTGACATCAGATTGGTTGGTCATCAATATATGAATGGATAAAGAAAATCAGGTACATATACACAATGGAATATCAGCCATGAAGAACTATCATGCCATTTTTCAGAAAAAAAAATGCATGTAACTGGAGGTCATAATGATAAGTGAAATTAATTAAGCCAGACACAGAAAGAAATATACCATATGTTCTCCATGATATATGTAAACAGATAATCTGAAACTAGAAGAAAACTATTAAGGGAGGGGAAGGGAGTTAGGAATTAGGAGGAGAAAGGAGAAGATCAGAGGATAGTAGGAGGGTGGATACAATTAAAACACTATATATGCATGGATACAAATGTCACATTATAACTCATTAAGTTGTGCAATTAATGAGTTAATATTTATATTAAATCACATACATAAATATACATTCAAGAAAAAATAATAAATTATCCAGGGGCCTGAATAGATATTTTTCAATAGAATATATGACAAAGTCTAATATATCAATAAAAATAATCATCATCATTAATCATTAGGGAAATACAAAATAAAATTACAGTGAAGTAAACTGCACCCTAGGATAGGCTCAGAATTCTCCCCACCCTGCTGACCTTTATCCTGATTGGCTCCTGTACATTATATTAGCTGTGTGTGTTTTCTCAATAAACTGAGATCCTGCTTTGCCTGGTCTCCCTGACACGTCTGATTGTCCTCCATCGGGGGAAGGCTGGGTGCAGGCAGTCAGGTCAGTAGGCCTTTCCTTTCTTGGCTCTTCCTGGTCGGGGCGTGCTCTCCTTATCTCTCTCGCAGGTCAGGAGGGAAGGGGGGGTGCTAAAAACACTGACAGAAATGACTTATTGAAAAGATGAAAAATTGCAAGTACTGATGAGGACAAAGTGTCACAAAAAAAAAAAAGAAAAATTAGTTAAAAAATGAGAAAAAATCAAATGCTAAAATGAAAAAAAGAGAAAAACTCATACTGAACTATAATCAATTAAAAATACATAATGAAATAGGAAAAATGTAATGAAATATATCAAAAATATTGGAAGAAAATAGATCGAGGAAAAAGAAAGAGATAAAAAGAGAAAAAGAATTAACAGAGTTAAAAATCCTTCCTAGTTGATATATTTAGAGTAGAAACACCTCCTTGCATGCATGTGCACACACTGATTTCAGAGTCATTAGTCTGCATACCCACTGCATTGTCAATGCCTGCACCACAGCAATACTTTCAAAACAGTTTAGCCCCAGCAATATGTGGGCTCGGTAGGGAAGATGTATATTTACCTTTGCAGACTTCAGTTTGTGCACCCACAAATGTGCCAAATGTACAATCTGTGGTATACATCAAGGGTGCCCCAGGATATTTAGACATATCATTCAAACCAGTATGTTTTGTTCTGGATACTGGTCATGGAAGCTGAGCATTTTGCCAGCCTCAGTCCCAGCATTATCAGATTTTGCTCCACACCACATCATCGACTTTCCTCACCCCTTATTTTATATGTTGGAATAATCAACCACTGGGTTCTCTTTGTCTCAGGTGTACTCCCCACTATTCTAAACAATTGGCTATCTTGTGTCCATCTCTGTTCCAGCCATAGCTGTCGTGCATGACCATCTCCCACCAGTCAATGAAGTGGAATGTCCACAGGGAACCCAAACTGATTGCTCTGTGTTTTCTGCCTCTCAGAGAAGTCTTGTCCCTAACAATAAAACCCTAAACAAGATGGCTTCTGGTTTTAGCAGTCTGAGAGTTTGCTGAGAAATGTATTGACTTTCTGCTTTAGAGCTAGCTTGCTGTTCAGGAGGAGAAAATCTCCAACCAAATTTCCAAACTGTATTTAAAGCTTGCATTAATCATAGAATCTCCTGCAAGGAGGAATACCAATAGGTCTCTAGCTATTATTAGAAATAAATACACTCTGCATCTTACTTATGCTTGCTGTGTCTGATTCCCTTCCCTCACGAGTGAGGTGAGTCACTGTGAGTTGATTTGTAATTTTCTCTATGTTAAATTAATGATTCTCCATGCTGCTCATATTTCCTATGACTTCTATATTGATTCTCAGCAATGTTTCTCCATTCCTCACCTCAACATTATTTCTCCTTTTCATCCCAACTCTTCTTTTTCAGTGTCACACAAAGAGAAATTCTATTCTGTGATCTGAACTCATTTTTTTAAAAAAAAATGGTATATATGTTTTATTTCTATGGAGTTCTTTGAATTCCTTATATATTTTAATCTTTTTCCAGATTAGTTTTTCATATGATTTTTCCTGAGGTATATATTGTATTTTTATTCTGATATTTTTTCCTTTTTTGTGTTCATATATTCCCATTTGATTTCTTACAAAGTTCCATGCATTTTGGGAGGCAAATCTAAAAACCATCACACAATCCAATGTAGTTTTCACTTGGTTAATTCCAGTTGTTTTATTTTTTAGGTCTTATGTTTAAGTCTTTAATCTATTTGAGTTTATTTTTGTGTATGGTATTAAATTTGTGCCCAATTTCATTTTTTTGCATGTGGGTATTAAATTCTTACAACACCATTTATTGAAGATACCTTTTCCCATTTTTTCCTTTTATCATGTGTATTATTGGTACTTATGTTGAAAATCAGTTGATTACAGATTAACAGGTTCATTTCTAGAAGCTTTTTTCTTTGCTTTTTCCTTTTAATCCTTTTAGGGAGGAAATGTATATTTCACAGTCATTATGAAAGTATTTGTTTAACAATGGGACATAAATATAATACTTATTTATGAACAACTTACACAATTAAAATATGTTTTTCTTTCTGAATTTTTTGAATCATTTTTTGAATAGTTGATAACAGTTCAGTCATTTTTATCAGTAGCTATAGGTTGGCAAATTTCCAATGCTTGGATTGAGGAAGGGCAGTGGTGTAGCAAACAGAAAACACACTTTGTACTTAACAAGAGGGAAGTAACGTGGTTTGAATGCTTGTGTAGTGGTACAATATTTGTGGTTCTTTTTGAAATGTTCAAAAAATAGGAAACCCATCCTCCATGAGTTAGCAGAGATACAGAAAGTTGCATACTTCTAAGAAATGTAAAATATAGAAAAGAAACATAGGGTTCTAAAAAAGTTCACAAAGCATTGGTACACATCTTGCCAACATGAAGAGTGCAAGAATTAAATTTGAAAGCCATATTTATAAAATGAATTTTCATAGGTGAAAATCAAACATTTCACTCATGGAGAAGATGGTAGATTAGAGGAAGTGTGCATTCTTCATCTGTTCCTCAGCTAAAGATTTAAAAGGTGAGAAGACTGCTCCTCGGCAAAGTGGAAAAGTGGGTGACTAAGGGAATTCACTGAAATTCATTGTTAGAGAGTAAGATAATCATAAAAATACAGAATGTCAGAAACATTTAAAATTAAAAAAGAAATAAGACATTAGAGATGCATTAGCTTTGTTGGTGGTGTCAGCACTACCAGGCCACTGTAGAGGGAGTGGTAAGGGTAACACAAATAGCAAGAAAGGAAGGCATGGTAAATAAAATTGGCTTTGGGGAACCTGTAGAATAGAGAGCCCTGAACTTAACTGACCCAAGGAGGCATTAAATTAAAAAGGGTGAACTGAGTTTGTGGCTCAGTGGTAGAGCAGTTGCCTAGCATGTGTTAGGCACTAGGTTCGATCCTCTGCACTACATTAAAAAAATTAAAATAAAGGCATTGTGTCTACTAAAAAAATAAACCTTATGTACAGCAAATGAAACAATCAAGATGGTGAAATGAGAACTGACAGATGGGAGAAAATCCTTGCTAGCTACTACAATGTCAAATGATCAATATCGAGAAAATATAAAGAACTCAAAAAACTCAACAACAAAGAATAATCCAGTTAATTAATGAGCCAATAAATTAAACAGATGCTTCCCCAAAGAAGACATACAAATGATCAACAATTATATGAAAAAATGTTCAACATCATTAGCTCTTAGGGAAATGTGAATCAAAATTGCATTGAAATTTCATCTCACACTAGTCAGAATGGCAGTCATCAAATATACTCCTGGAGTTGGGGTTATAGGAAACCAAAACCATGAGACCCTTTTTTATGTAATTGAGACTTTTCATTTTCAGCAATAGAGCAATTGCCTCGCACATGGTAAAGATATTAAAAAAAAGAATATGTGCAATAATGAATGCTGGAGAAGATGTGGAGAAAAAGAAATACTTTTACACCATTTGTGTGATTATAAAATGGTACAATCACTATGCAAATCGGTATGGACATTGTTCCAAAGACTAGGCATAATACTATAGTGATGCATGAATACTCACGTGTATAGCAGCAGAATTCACAGTAGCCAAACTATAAAAACAGCCTAGATGCCCATCAATGAAAGAATAGATAAAGAAAATGTGGTATATATACAAAAATGAAGTATATACACAAAGAAAAATAAAATTCTGTCATTGTCATTTGCAGGGAAATGAATAGAACTTGAGAATACTATGTTAAGTGAAATAAGTCAAATTCAGAAGATCAAGAATTATATACTTTCTCTTATATGTGGAAGCTAAAAAATAAAGAGAAAGAGAGTTTAAGGAGACAATCTCATGAAAATCAAAGGAAGATAAGTAGAATAGAGTAAAAGTATCAGGACCTGGGAGTATGAGGGAGAGGGGAAATGCATGGGATTAACATTGGCCAAATTATATTGTTATATTGTGGACATGTGTTAATATGAAACAACAAATTTCATCATTATACACAACTATACTGCTCCAATAAAATTGTGAAGAAAAGAAAACAACCAAAAAAGAAAGCATCAATATTGGTTTATTAATTGTGAATATACCATACTTATATAAACTGTTAAAAACAAAGGGTTTGGTGTCAGAAATAGGAGAGATCAATTTACTGTCTTTAAAATAATTCAACAAATCTGAACTACTTTCAAATAGAAATGTAAATTAAAAAAATATATTTCTTTTAGTTGTAGTTGGATACAATATCCTTATCTTATTTTTATGTGGTGCTCAGGATCGAACCCAGGGCCTTGCACATGCTAGACGAATGCTCTACTGCTGAGCCACAACCACAGCCTCCAAAAAAGTAAAATTTAAAATACAAAATAGAACAAAATAAAATTTGACCACACATTAAACTTCTCAGTAATTACTTATGATACGTAAAATAATTTGGTCACTCTAGACTTGTGCATAAATGTGCATAGTATTTTTAATTTTAGTTATCCCACAATGGACACAAAATAATCTTTAAGATGTTAATGGAGGGGCTATTTGTGTATCTCAATGGTAGAACTTTGGCTTTGCATATGTAAGACCTATAGATTCATGCCAAATACTAATAAATGAAAAAAAAAGTGAGTGGATAAAAAATTGAAGTTTATTTAGATAAGTCAGTAGTAAAATGAAATAAACTGACATACAAGAAAACATGGATTCATTACACAATAATAATACTGAGGAAAAGAAGTAAACATACTATATGATTCCATCTATACAAAGTTCTAGAACATGCAAACTAATCTATAGTGCCTAAAAGAAAATCAAAGGTTTGAGAAGTGGAAAGTGTGGAGAGTTTGGGGAATAGAAAGTGACATAAAGAAACTTGCTGTAATGTCCCTTATCTTCATTTGTGTTGAAGGTGCTCCCTCTCCCAATATCTTGACAAGGTCACAGTGAGGATAAGTGGTAGCAAAGCCATGCTGCTGGGAAACCAAAACTATGAGTCCCTTTTTTCTGTAATTGGGATTTTCATTTTCATGCTCATGTTCCTGACAGGAGGCATGAGTATGTTTAATGCCAAACCAAATTAAATTTCAGATGGCTAGAATATAACAGGCAGTTCATGCCTTGAAGGCTGTTCTACTACCTTCTCAGCATGTTGAGGACAAAATAGAAGGCTGCTCTTCTATCAAAGTACATTGAGGATAAAACTGAAAATGGACAATGATCATTCTCCTAAAAGTCACAAGAATTTTAGGCACCACATTGATTATATCAACTAAGAACCCAAGTCCATACTTTTGGCCTCTTCAAAACCCTAATCATTATGCTTATTGCACAAACCCAACATATGAATTTATATTTGATTAAGGGTAAGTTATGTTATACACTTAGGAAAGTTAAGGCTTATAAAGACACATTCTCCTCTTTTCTATAAATCCTCTTTTACCTCACATAGGGACTTATGATGAGCATATTTAATATTGGCGGTAAGTGGACTAATGTTCAGAACTTGCCTTTCACTGAGAGATATTACAAAGATATAAGAACTAGTGCACCTTGACTAAGAAACAAAGAAACTCTTTGAGAAAGCAGCTCAACCAGTTTTATGAGAATAAATTTAGGAATTAATTAAAGTAGCTTTATAAGACATATTTTTTAGAATAATGTTAGAAATATTATTTGGGTTTAGAATTCTTAAGCTTTTAGCTGTATGGGTCCCTAATATGCTTTAAGAATAATTTATAGACTTTAGGATATTTTAAGCATAAGATTTAAGGGGATTTCTTTAGATGGAAATATTAGATTAGAAATAAAGTGCAGGTGTACTGTAAACTTAAAGGTTAATGATAGGTTAGGAGACTTAGAGTCTGGTTACATAGTTTGGCATCTGTTAATAAGAAAATAGTATATCTTGGGAAAAATAGTACATCTTGGGAAAATATGAAAAATGTAGATTAGTGACTCATTTTATTAATGATTTTGTACTCATAATAATTGATAAGTAAATGTCACAACATGGAAAAATGTAAATTGATGTCACATTTTTCTGTACCCCTAATGATTGTTAACAAAAAATGTCATGTTTTGGCAAAATTTGGAAATTGTATAATCAATGACATATTCTGAATCCATAATGATGAGAAAATTTGCAATAAAAATGACCCAGAAAAAGCTGCATTATAGCTCTCTCTCTGGGAATTGCTCCAACAGAACGACTCTTGTCTCATCCTTTGCCCTGAACACCACTCATCCTTCAGGATCCCCTGGATGTGGCACATTTGTAATAATGGTATATGAAAACATGTCAAAATTATCATTATGTAGACTTTAAATATGTGGAGATATTTATGTGTCAATTATAATTTAAATAAAACTGTGGGGGTAATGTAACCACCTAAAATTTTTGAAATGTTAAAATTAATGTTTTAATGCAAATAGCATTAGTTTGAAATTGCCAAATTAAGTGACAACTGTAGTTAAAGAATTGACATATAACTGTAATTTGCTTCAAAAACATTTTGTATTAGAAAAATGGTATGAGTAGGACCCAGTGCTATTTTTCTACATATTCTCTGATTTAAAGTTAGGATTCTCAAGATAAACAGACTTAATAAGGTGTGTGGAGAGAGAGAGAGAGAGAGAGAGAGAGAGAGAGAGAGAGAGAGAGAGAGAGACAGCTAAAGAGAAGGAGAGGAGTGTGAGGGAATTTATTTTAAGAAATTGGCTTATTTTATTATGAGGTTGGCAAGTGCGAGATCTGCAAAGTAGAATCAGGAAGGCAAGAGACTCACGGAACACTTGATGTTGTTTGAAATATGAAGATCTTCATCTAGCAGAATTCCTTCTTACCCAGCCGATGTTAGTCTTGGTTATATTAAGGCTTTTTAAACAGATTGAGATCCGTCTACCCACGTTATGAACCGACACTTTTTATTTTTAACTGAAAGCCAACCAACTTAAATCCTAATGCCATCCAAGAAACTTTTTCCCAGAAACACCTATTTTTGGGGGATGGGGATACTAGAGATTGAACTTAGGGGATTTGACCACTGAGCCACCTCCCCAGCCCTATTTTGTATTATTTAGAGACAGGGTCTCACTGAATTGTTTAGCATCTAGCTGTTGCTGCAGTTTGTTTTGAACTCCTGATCAACCTGTAAGCCTCTGGAGCCCCTTGGATTATAGGCTTATGCCACCATGCCTGCCTCCAGAAACAGTGATAATAATGTCTGTTCATCATTGTCCAGAGAAGTTGACAAAAAAAATGAACTATCAGTCTTTATTGTTTTCAAAATTTATTTGCATTAAAAAGTTTACATATAAAAAAAGCGTGCTTTACTATTTTAACAAAGATCAACCACAAATAGTAATGATCACAATTGAACAAATGGTTTCCAGATTTCCATTCCAGTGTGTGATCATGGACAACAGTGGTGTTTCAGATCTGAAAGTGTCATTTGACTAGAACATTTAAGCATAATATTTGTGTGATCATATTTTATCTAACACAACTGTGTAACCTTTTCATTCTGTAACAATGAAATAGCCAACTGATGAAGATGAAATTTCATTTTATCTTTGTTTTGGGTTTTGGAGCTTTGAGACTATAATCTATTGGTCCTATTGTTTTTGGAACTGTGGCAAGATAGCACATTGTGGCAGCAGTGTATGGCAGAGCACAGTATGCTCACCACTTGAAGAAAAGAGAAAGATATTGGAATACATCAGGGTACCACAGTCTGTTTTGAGGAATACTCTGTGACTCACCACTAGGCCATACTTAAGGTTAATTCATCTCCAAATATTATCAAGATGAGGACCAAAATTTTAGCATATTGGGTTTTGGGTAATGATCAAGATCAAATTATAGCAGAAACTTTTCAAAAAATATTAATTTAACATCAGGTAAAATCTTCATTTTTCTTATACTGGCTTCAGTATAAATAATCCTTAATGAGGACTGGTTGATACGGTAGCTTTCAGTATACAAGAAAACAAAGATGCCCCATTTTTAATTGGAAAGAGATGAAAATAAGAGCAGATTAAAGTTTAAAAGAATAAAGGAGAATTAGAAATGTGCATTACTTTAAACTCTTAAATTACTTATATATTTCTTGTAGTTTTGAAATATAAACAATTGAATATTTAAGGAGCTATGAATCTCATGGTTTCTCCTTATGTAGCATATTTCTATTATGAGAAAATTTATAGACAACTTTTTATATTTAAATAAAATATATAATATTTTGATTTTTTTACATAAAATTCAATTAAGAATTTTATTATGTACAGGAAGATCTACTTAAAGTAAATTTTATAAAAGTGTTTATACATATTTTTGCATTAATAATAAAAATATGCTGAAGTCTATTGTGTAATCTCTAACAATAGAAAATATGCTCTATGCAAGATGAATGGAAAATAAATTCAGATGAGTTACTCCAGGTAATTTGTTCTGGGTACAATAATCAACCCGTGAGCTATTTTCTTAAAACCCTACTAGAAAGCATACAAGAAATTATCTTGAATTTTTTTCTCCTTCTTTACAATATCATCCATTTTTAAGGAATTATTTTTAAAATACTGTATTACATTTTGCTTTTAAAGTAAGGATTATCGATACTTAATTTTAATAAAAGTCCCCCTATTTATATGTATAATCTTATTGGCTTTCACAAGTATACACAAATGTTTTGCAATTAAAACAAAAAGAATTTTTTTCTCTTCTTTTAGATCTATTGCTTAAAATTCCCCGTTTGTACTTAGTAACATTTTTTTTTTGCCTGATTATACTAAATATATCATATTCTTTTAAGATAATTGCTGTAAAGAGTGAGGATTGCTTTTGCATATTTTGATTTGAGAATATTATTCTTTAAGGAAAGTATTCATTAAGTTTAAATATATAGTGGTTATAATATACAAATTAGAAATTTAAAGTAAATTATTTTATGCTTATTAGCATATGATAGTTATTCTGTGAACTTTAACCAGAGGATTGTTAATATGCCCAACTATGTCTCAGATGTGAAGGTATTGATGCCAAATATTTTAATCAGTTGAAACTATCTATCACAGAAGCCCAGTAGAATCCAATATATCTAGTCACTGATTTTCTTTATAGTACATTAGTCAACAATGGTTTTCACCTGAAGGTAGACTCAGAAATACAAAAATGTACATTAGCATTTTTTTCCATTTAAAATAAAATACCTATATCGGGTCCCACATTAAAAAATGTATATTATTTGGGTTAGGTATATAGCTCAGTTGGTAGTGCTTGCTCCACATGCACAAGGCCCTGGGTTCCATCCCTAGCGTGCACATACACACACACACACACACACACACACACACACACACACAATGTATATTCTTATATTGCATACTTCATGAGTTTTTAAATGTAAATGAGAAAATAACCACTGCTTTATAGTCAAAAATATTAAAATTTGTAGACATAAATGAAAAGGGAAGTGAAAAGATAAAAATGATGCTTAAGAAATAAAGATTCAGTGGGCTGTGGCTGTAGTTCAATGGCAGAGCACTTGCCCAGCATACGTGAGACACTGGGTTCGATCCTCAGCACCACATAACAATAAACAAAATAAAGGCATTCTGTCTATCTACTGTGAACGTCTAGTGCATTTGGGTCCCTGGGTAAGGGTCATGAAATAACCGGGACACAGGGGATGCAGAGCAAAGGCAGCAATTGCAACTGCATGCTGAGGTTTATTTGCAAGTTCCTTTTATAGTCTTCTTCTAACAAAGCAAGCAATTCTTCAATAACATTTTATCCACATTGCCCAAATATCATGCCTCAGCGGGTACACAGAGCTAAATTCAGATTGTTCCTGTTTATTTGATAAGTACCCTCCTAAAGTTCCTTGTAGACATTATCTACTCCCCTGAGGATGCATTTATCTCTTCAGAATGTATTGTTCCCAGGACAAGTATGCAGGAAGCTTCTTCCTCTTGGCCAAACCATGCAGAACTTGTGACTTGCGATAAGGGGAAGAGAACGTTTCCTCCTCCTAACTGAGGTTTGCCTCAGCTGACCTAGATCACAGCCACAGTTCTTGCACACTGTCAGGCCTGAGGGAGCTAAACTCTGCACACTCAAACCCCAACAATCTACAAATACAAAATAATTTAAAAAGAATTAAAGATTAGTGACTTCATCTTTTATATAGTTTTTGAAATAACTTTTTTAATGTTAATGATAATTGTTTGCTAGGAAGATTATTATTTTTACAAGTATAATTTTTTGTGTCTTAAAGCAAAATTAAAATTGAAATTTTCAAGGAATGTAAAAGTGAATTCAATATTCTAGCAGGTGCAATATTTTATCCATGAAATAAAATTACACCCTGAAGGAAATGAGTAGTCAAAGAATAAATGCAGGTAACTTATTGTGTATGTGTCGGGATTGTAAACTGGAAATGTGTATTTCACTGAAAATTCTTTATGTAAAAATTGACAAATTTTCTAGAAAATAAAAGAAAATGTTTAAGTGTCTTAATTGGAAGAAAATAAACAAAAGGTTAAGGTTAGCAATCTAGGAGTATCAAATATTTGAATAACAAGAGTTTTAAGGACAGTAGAAAAAACAGAGTTGAGAGCATTATTTAAAAATACTATAAGAGTAATATTTTCAGTCCTGAATAGCATAAGTCTGTACAGTAATAGTACTCACTTATAACCTAACAAAATAAACTGAAAAATCTCATGAAACAAGATGATCATTATCAACAATCAATACATAGCCCCAAATAAAGAAAACGTCACATACTAAGTAATGAAAAGCAGAATAATATGGGATTTCCCTAGATCTACATTAAGTAGGAGAAACCAATGAAGCAAAATCTTCACTTTGTAGTACTTGGAATTTAAATCATTGACTTTAAAAAACACTCTGGAAAGATGGTAAAATATTAATATTTTTAAGCAATCAAAAACTCACCAATTTTGCATTTTGTAAAAATTGTCTTCGTGTCTTGGAAGATGGTATAGCAGTTCTATTCAGCTACCCTAGATTCCTCTCCTGCCCAGAAATAAGGTAGTGAATGAACAGCTGACCAAAGAGGTGGGTGACAGGGTGAACACTCTAAAACTCAATATTGGAGTGCTTGAAACTCAGAGGGACTTGGAATTTTCTTAGTGAATTAATAAAAAAGAAAGAAAGAACTTTTGATCCCAAACATTGACCAGGGTGAAGTTGTGAAGGGAATAACAAAAAAAGAGAAGGAGAGGTGAAGCCCATAACCTTACTTCTTTAAAAACAGATGGAATAAAAAAAGCAGACAAAGTTGAAACAGGATAGGAGCAGCAAAGACAGAGAAGTAAATTAAGGAGTAATATTCAAATTGTAGGATAAAAACTGTGCTAGGCACAGCTGCCATTTTGTAGAGGCCACAGCTAATTAGCCTCCTAAAAAGAAATTAAATCAATATAACTTGTTCTCATCTAAAGACTGTAGGAGTTCTGTGCTTGGGATTGAGGTCTCTGATAGATTCATGACTGTGACATGTTTGTTGACTAGGAAGTTTCTGTACAAAGACACAGAATTCCTGGCTGATAGGAAGTTTCTGTGCAAGACATAGAATGCCTGGCTGCTGAGAAAACTTTTTTGCAAAGACACAGGATGCCTGGATGCTATAGCAATGTTCTTCATGAGTAGTCTCTGTGTTAGAATCTTATCAGACTCAATCTTGATCTCAGGCACACAGCTCCTGGCAATAAAGGAACTCTCTTGTTAGACAACCACAGTGTTTCACTGAGTCTAAACCTTTCCACATAACAGTAACTTTATACAATGGGCTTTCTTGAGAGCTTCACAAAGCTCCTAACATTGAACATTGCATCCTAGTATGTAACTGAGAAATAAACTGCATAATGTTGCTAAGTCTGTAACCTAATATTAAAGTGAATAATATGTACTAATTATGCCAATGACCTAAAGTAACCTATTGATGTAAATAAAGCTTGGCCCCTGTACCATTCTGCAATCTTTCTTTCCTGCCTCTGCATCTTGTCTCTGTGACTCCTTTTTATTTTCCTTACAAAAGACTGTAACAAATAAAACCAGATCAAACACTCTTGTAATGGATTTTCTTGGTAATATGTCTAGAAGTAGCTTGTAGAGGGAAACTGCTTGCTGAAAGTTACTAATACCCCCCTAAACAACAGCAGTGGGGTGGAGCTAATCCAATAAAAAATGACTCCTATGGAATGCTAACCCCAAAAAATTACTCCCTAAAGCCTCTACAGGAATTGAGGTGAAGACAGACCAGTGGACACTTCACACCCCTCAGAGTGACAGGTAAAATTCTGGTGAGGGTCTATGCTTGTTGTGTCACAGGCCACCCACAGAAAACCTGCATTCATGAAACTCACATTTGCACTCTTCAAACTCCATGCCACTCTAAAGAAGCCCCTTCAAAGGTGAGTGGGACCTCAGAATTCTACAGCTGTATGCAACATTCCTGAATTCTATAACCTTTGGCACCACACCCAAAAGGAACAACCAGCAGATGCAGCAGATGCATACTTGTTCCTCTGGGCTGATAAAAAACTGGCCCATGATAAAACCATAACAACCATAGTAGTAGCTTCTGTGCCCGAACATATAAAGAGAGTCCATAGTGCCAAGTCCCAAAGCTGACAGGTAACTCAATTCTCATTCAGAAACATGGAGCCCCAGAAGGTATTTCCTGAGGATAAGCTGAAACAGGTAACAAAAAATCTCAGTGAAACACAACATAAGAAAACTTCACACAGGTATTATGAAGGAGTATCACAGAAACACCAGCTACTCTCCACTCTGCCCATTACAAGACCAAAGACATGTGACCTGTGCAAGTCAGATGGGAGAGTAGCCCTACATACCACCAGAGGCCACCTAATGCTGCATCACCCAGACTACAATACAAACAGAAATATACAGGAGGGAGATCACACTGGGTATGACAGTCCTTAATATATGGAACTTTTCTTCAGGAAGGCATACACAAGACTGTAACCTCTGACATGGAGTAACTTTATTGCTACATCACAGAGAATTAAGAACTAACACTTCTGAAAAGTCAAAATCCTGGTAAGTACATTAACACACCAAATTAACACACCAAATATCAGAGGGAGCCTCATAGAATTTTCAGAGAGAAACTGATGTGATCACTTATTCCACACCCAGACAAATACAGTGGTAAAGTTGAAGAGTGGTGGGGTTCTTTCAAAAATCTCAAAACCTGATGAAATTAAAATTAGAATATTAAGTAAGAAATCTCCCCACCTTGACATAGAATTACATATAGTTCTGTGAATTTTGACCTTAAAGATAATACTTTTCATATTTAATCAATAGATGTTATCTTATCATTCAATATTGTTGCCCACAAACCGATGGACTTTATAAAGGTTTAAATAATTAACTGGAATCATTCTTTAAATCTTTGTTTTTCTAAGTCAGGTTTACACTTGTGCCCATTTGTCTCTCTTTTCTCTATTGGTTAATGGCTCCTGCTCTCAAATCCCTTCCCTGCCATCTTTTTCTTCTTTTCATGTTATATTGTAGTATTTTTCTATTTTCTTTTCTCTTCCTCACTTTTAAATGCACATATAGTTTAACAGATTTTTAGTATGTTTTATAACTAATTTTTCAACCTAGTTAAGAACATTACTACAATATTATACTTGGATTGGAGGAACTATGGAGAATATTTTAAATATTTCATCTAAGGTATTTCAGCACATGGATTTGTTCTGAGGTGATTTCGTTTAACAGGGATTAGAATCTCTAATCCATAATTCCAGTATGGTGCTGCATACTGGAAATAGCAGAGGATACATTTTAAGCAGAAATGGTGATATTTAGATATTTCCCAGTCTGGAGCTCCTAAGAGAATTAATGTCACTAAATAGTCCCTTGCATAAACATAAAAGAGAATCATCCCAGAAGATGGGCAGAAATGTAAACAGGGTGAAAAACCATGGGACCAATCAAACAAATAGCCAACAATACTTCCACAGGCTATCTCAGAAACACTACAGTGGAGGAAATACTGAATAAACTGTATAAAGTTCATAGTTATAATCTTCAATGAACTAACAGAAGATGTAAGGAATGAACCAAGGGAGAAAATATAGGAAGTAAGAGATTATTTCAATACAGGAGAAGAGTTCTGAAGCAGAATCAAACAGAAATTTTGGAAATGAAAGATTCAAATTAAAAATTTAGTTGAAACCATTACCAATAGGTTAGACCACATAGAAGACAGATTCTTAGGTCCCACACACAGAGTATATAATCTTTAAAATAAATTCAATAATAAAGAAAAATGTTAAGAGAACATGGGTATACTATTCAAGATATCAGGGATAATATTAAAATATTAAATCTAAAAGTCATTGGCATAGAAGACACCAAAATACAAAATAAGAGGATGCACAATTTTTTGATGAAATAATATCAGAAAACATTCCAAAGCTCAGAAATTAGATGGATATTCAAATATAAATGGCATTTAGAAGCACAAATAGACAAGATAAAAAATAATACTCTCCAAGACACATTATATTTAAAATGTCTAATAATCAGAACAATAATGCAATTTTTAAAGTTTCAAGAGAAAAAAAGCCAGGTGACACTTAAAGGTAAACCAGTTAAACTCTCTACTGATGATTTAGCCCAGACACCAAAAGAAAAGTGGGCTAGGAATAATATATCTGTAAGATAATGTATGCTATCCAAGATGTCTACATCAAGTAAACCAATTCTACAGAATTAAAGATGAAATAAAAACTTTCAATGAAACACAGAAAGTAAAAGAATTCATCACAACCAAACCAGAATTATAAAACATAATCCATGAAATATTTCACAGAGAAGAAAGGGAAAAAATATATATCAGAGAGAACATAGATAAATCTAACTGAAAGATTGTATCAGAATAGTTAATTTAAGGAAAATTACATCTAAAATGAGCATTTAGAAATCAAAATGGCAGGATATAAAAATTATATCTCTATAGCAACAATGAATGTAATTGTTTAAAGTTTTTCCAATCAAAGGACACAGATTGTGGCCTGGAGCTGTAGCTCAGTGGAAGAATGCTGGCCTTGCATGTGGGAGGCACTGGATTTGATCCTCAGCACCACATAAAAATAAATAAATAAAATAAAGGTTTTGTGTCCCTTTACAACTAAAGATATTTTACAAAAAGAATACAGATTGGAAGAATAGATTTAAAAAAACATCTGACCATATATTGTTTACAAGAGACTCACCTTATAGTCAAAGAAATTTACAGGTTAATAATGAAAAAATGTGAAAAGATATACCATACAAGTGAGTGTGAAAGCAAGCAGGGATAGCTACTTTTACAGCTTACAAAGTAGAATTCAAGCCAAAATTAATCACAAGAGATAAAGAAGGTCACTTTATACTGGTTAAGAAAATTATACAACAAGAAGATTTAAGTATTGTAAGTATTTATGCCCAAAACTTTGGTGTATCTAGGTACATAAAAATACCCTATGCAATATAATCAAATAGACCCTAATACAATAACATTGGGTGAATTCAAAACACATCTCTCAACCATAGAGTAGTCATCCAGATAAAAACTTTGTAAAGACCCTTCAAACTTAAAAAAATACTATTAATCAAATGTACCTAACAGACATGTATACAATAATTTTTTCATCCACTCTCTTCTCAGGTATACATGGAACCTTCTGTAAAATAGACCATGTTTTATGATTCAAAGCAAGCTTTATGAAATATGAAATAGAGATTATTCCTTGCATTGTATCAGATCATTTTGGAATGAAACTTGATATCAATAACAAGATAATAACAGAAAACTTTTTAAAAACTGAAGATTAGATAATATACTTTTGAATGAGTCATAGGGGAAATAAGGGTAGAAATAAAAAATTATTAGAAACAAATATGAACAAAGCTACAGCATATCAAAATCTCTGGAATAATACAAAAGTACTTCTAAGAAGAAAGTTTTAGCATTGACAGCCCACATACACCCCTCCCCCCCAAAATAAAAAAAAATTCCAAAGAAATTATATAATTATTTACCTTAAGGTTCTAAAAAAATCAAGCAAAAACTAATTCCAAAATTATTAAAAGACAAGGAATAATTAATATCAGAGCCCAAATTAGTGAAATTTAGCATGAAAAAAAAACACATGAAGTTCAATGCATCAATGTGTCAGTTATTTGAAAAGTAAAAAAAAAAAGGATGAACCCATATCCAAACTAATCAGAAGAGAGAAGAGACTCCAATCAACAAAATTGCATATGATAAGGAAGATAAAATCACAAACACTTTGAAATTCAGAGAGTTATTAGAAGCTATTTGGAAAATATATACTACAATAAAATGTTAAATATATAATATACTGACACATTTCTAGACACATGGCCTACCCATGCTGAACCATGAAACTATCAAAAACCTAAACTAATATCACCCAAGGATATTGATGCAGTAGTAAAAAGACTTCCAATGAAGAAAAATCCACAAACAGATGGATTCTCAGCTGAGTTCCAATGGAATTTTCAGGAAGAATTAATGTCAATCCTCCTCAAATTCTCCCATGAAATGCACAAGAAAGGAATGACCTCAAATTAATTTTATAAAGTCAGTATCACCCTGAATTCCAAACCAGAAAAAGAAACATTAGAAAAAAAAAAATAAAAACAAACTACTGTCTAATGTCCCTGATAAATATAGACACAAATTTCCTAATAAAATGTAAGCAAACTGCATTAAAAACACATTAATATGACAGTACACTATGATGAAATAAAATTCATTCCAGGGATGAAATGTTAGTTCAACATATGCAAATAAATACATGCAAGTCACTGCACAAACCGAAATCAGAACAAGAATTAAATGATCATCCCAATAGATAAGGAAAAATATTTTGACAAAATTCAGTATCCATTCATGTTTAAAATGCTGGAGAAATTAGAGATAGAAGAAAATATGACCAACCCAAACATAGCATTGTGCTGAACAGAGAAAAACAGAAAGCATTACCTCTAAAATCAGGAACAAAACAAGAATGTCTACTCTCACCACTCATATTCAATATAGTTCTTGAAACTCTAGTCAGAGTAATGAGGTAAGAGAAGGAAACTAAAGGGGTATAAATAGTAAAATTTAAAATCATATTATAAATGTGTTGATCACATGATTCTATTCATCAAAAATGCAAAAGAAAATCTTCACCAGAAAATATGTAGATTTAATATATCAAATCAGCAAAGTAAGAGGATACAAGATTAATAAATACATTTTCTAAACTTCAGTAATGATTTTCTGAGAAATAAAATGTAAAACTGTCCTGCTCACAATAATCTCAAAAATAAATAAATAAATAAATAAGCAAACAAACTTCTTGGGAATAATTCAAACTAAGCAGGTACAGAGACCTCTCTGAAGAAAACTGGAGAATGGTGAAGAAAAAGACAACTTTCAATAACAAGAATGACTTCCTGTGTTCTTGGATAGGCAAAATTAATATTGTCAAAATGTTCATTTTACCAAAACTGTTATATAGACTCAGTGAAATCTCAATTAAAATACCAATGGCATTCCTAATAGAACTAGAAAAACAGTCCTAAAATTTATTTGGAAAAATAAAAGACCCAAAATAAGTAAAGCAATACTGACCCCCGAAAAAAAAAAAAAAAGAAAGAAAGAAAGAAAAAAAGAAAAAAATGACCCTGGAGGCATCACACCACCAAATCTTAATCATAATACAGAGCTACAGTAACACAAACAGCATGGTATTGGAACCAAACCAGTTATTAAGACCAATAAAAGGGAAAACACACAATCATCTGATATATAAGAAAGGTGCCAAAAATGTACATTGGAGAAAACATAGCCTTTTTAACAAATGGTGCTGGAAAACCTGGATATCCATATGTATCAGAATAAAACTAGATCACTATCTTTCACCCTGCATGAAAGTCAACTCAAAGGGGATCAAAAACCTGAGAATTAGACAAGAAACTCTGAAACTTCTACAAAAACAAACAACAAACAAACAAACAAAAGCCACCAGGATTGAATTTCAGAGATATTATAACAGACACCAATTTCCTTATCAAGACCACTTAATCCAAGGATCAGTAAGTGATATGGCATCAAATTAAAAAAGCTTCTGCACAACAAAGATAACAAAGAAAAACATGAAAATCTTTTCAAGCTACTTGTATAACAGGATATTATTATTCAGAATATAAAATAACTAAAATATCTTGACATCAGAAAAATAATAAATGGACAGAAGAACTAAACAGACATTTCTCAAAAGCAGAAATACAAATGGACAACAATTATATGGAAAAAAAGATCAATATCTCTCAGAATCAGATAAATGTAAGTCAAAAATATATTGAAATTTCATCTTACTCTAGATGGAATGCAAACATCAAGAATATCAATAATAGCCAGATGTGATGGTACATGTCTCTAATCCCAGTGGCTCAGGAGGCTGAGTTCAAAGACAGCCTCAGCAATAGTGAGGTGCTAGGCAACTCAGGGAGACCGTGTCTCTAAATAAAATACAAAATAGTGCTGGGGATGTGGCTCAGTGGTTGAATGCCCCTGAGTTAAATTCCTGGTAGCACCCCCCCCCCAAATAAATAATATCAATAACAAAAATTACTGTCATGAAGTGGAAAACAGTGTGAACTCATACATTTTTTGATAGGGCTGAAAATGAATACAATAATTCAGAAAGCAGTATGGTGATTTCCTAAAGGCTAGGAATGGAACCACCACGTGATCCAGTTATTCCACTCTTTCTTATTTATGTGAAAACTAAAATAAGCAGACTCATGAAATAGGCACATCCATGTATATAACAGTACAATTCACAATAACCTAATTATAGAATTAACCCAGGGGCCTGTCAACAGATGAACAGATAAAAAATGTTTTCCATATGCACAATGGAGTTTCACTCAGTCATAAATAAGATGAAATTATAGAATTTGTTGGTAAATGGAAGGATCTGGAAAGCATCATGCTTAGTTAAATTAGACAAACTCAGAAAATAAGGGTCAAATGTTTTCTCTCATATACAGAAGATAGACCAAAATACAGGGGAAAAAAGAAGGCAAATACCATAAAAACAGAATAATGATAAGTGGAGTGAGGAAAGGAATTGAGTGGAGAGAGGAGGTATGGAAAAAGGGAGAACAAAATGAAAATAACAAAAGAATGCTCTTTTCATATGAATATACCATATTGAATTCTACCTTTATGTAAATGTATAAAGGACCCATTATATAATAGATAAATAGAAGAAAGACCAATAAAGTAAAAGAAGGGGAATAGGAGGAGGTGTGAGCAGAGAGACATAAGAAGAAACGGAGACATAAATGGAGCAAACTTATATATCTTGGAAGTACGACTTATACAAAATGAACTCTGCTATCTATCAGGAATAATTACAATGCACTAATAACAATATTTTCTTTAAAAAGACCACTTAAAGATCATATTATTCTAGAACATGCAGGGTAAATGGACACCAGATGTATAAAAGAAATCAGGTAAACACAGCAAGCTCCCAATTGCTCTTTGGAGAGTAATTCAAGCAATATTGTACTGAAGAATGTAATCTAGCAAAATGAGTGGGAGAAAATCTAGATAGAATAGAAGATTCTAGGAAAGTGTTTAGTTAACATCAATGTAACAGTTTTAGAAAGATATTAAAATATATTGGAGAAGAAAGATAGTCATAATTATAAATGAAGTTAAAATCTTATTTCATGTAATAGAACACTGTTACAAGCAAGCCATGTGTATATCACAGTTGGATTAATAGTATAAAATATGATCTTCAGTGAACATTTGGAAAAGTATGTAAACCAAAATGGCAATCACAAACTTCAGAATAAACAAACTTGTTTAAGACAAGAATACCAATTAGAATACTAGTTGGAACTACCAGGAAAAATTTTTACACAATGATCCCTCCTGTTTCCCTTTTATTTTTCCCTTACTTCTCCCCAACCATTTCTAACACTAAACAACTACAATCTGTTCTCTATTTCTAAAATGATGTTTGTAATTTCAAGAATATTATATATATGAGGTCATATACAATATAACCATCTGTGATTGCTTTTTTCATTCAGCACTAATCACTTTATTACAAAATTTCTGATATTTATTTTTTGAAGATTATACAATAGTGATATTTTAATATAATTAAATCCTATCCATTATAAAAGGAAAACAATTGATAATGGTTAAAATTGATGTGTTAAGAAAGATCCTACAAAAATTAAAGCACTTCCCTCTGAGGATGAATGATTTCTCTCTCTCTCTCCCTCCCTCCCTCTCTCTTTCTCTCTCTCCATCTCTCCCTCTCTCTCTCTCTCCCTCCCTCCCTCTCTCTCTTTCTCTCTCTACTCTCTCTCACTCTCTCTCTCTCTCACACATACACACACATACACATTATATTTAGCATAATAATGTGCTTGTTAACACTTTTTTAGATAACTGTAAGTCTCAGACAGTTATAAATACCAGAATAGGCCAGGCTCAGTGGTGCACACTTGTAATCCTAGGGACTTGGGATGCTGAACCAGGAGGATCATTAGTTCAAAGCCAGCCTCAGCAAAAGCACAACACTAAGAAACTGAGTAGACCCTGTCTCAAAATAAAATACAAATTATAGCTGAGGATGTTGCTCAGTGTTCAAGTGTTCCTAAATTAAACCCAAGGTACCTGTCCCCCCAGAAAAAAGGAAAAGAAAAGAAATAATGCAGAATAATTCAGTGAGTCATTTATTTAGATGCTACAATGTTACATTTTTAAAACTACAATAAATTAGTATTGATGCATTCAGGATAAAAATCACTGTCACACAACGAAGAGATTATATAGAATATAATCATCTGTGATTGGATTTTTTCCACTCAACACATATCTCTGGAGATTCATTAAAGTTTCTATATGCATTAGTAGTTCATTCATTATTTTCTTGTTGGACCTTTATAAGATAGCTCTTAAATGTGTGTTTTCTCTATTTCTTATTTTTCACATATATGTTGAAACCATCCTGTTTGTGGTTTCATTTTAAACATTCCAATATATTAGTTTTTTTTTCAAGATCACAACCTCTGCATTTCTATGTCTGCTGGTAAATAACCATTTTTAATCCATAGATGTTAAATTAAAGTAGCTTAAATAAAATTAAAAGGTAGTAATTCCTGAACTCCATCCATCTTACCCGAAATTTAGCTCTCCAGCATGGACTTTTGGAATCAACTTGCACATAGTAAATAACAGATTATGAATGTCTTTGATGTGTAGACTTGAAAATTACAGATAGGGAAAATTTGTGGTGAAATATAGTCATCATCAGTAAAATGTAAATGCTCAAAATATATGTTTTTTTTTCACATTAGTAACAAACTATTTATGAGCTTTGAGAGTTTTGAGAATGGCATATATTTTCCCCAGATTCAAACATATGTTTCTGCTTGGAGTTGAGGTTTCCTTTCTATATGATCTGATGATCTGTGTTGTATCAACTAAATCCTTCAATTTTTTTCTTGAAGATTCTTTCTTTACTTTGAAACAATGAGATTGTCCAGAGCAGATTTTTCTCAGTGTCCTTCTAAAAGTGAAAGTGGTATTTACCTGAGCTTTTCATTAAATTCATACTGTGTTCTTTCTGTGCACTCACCCCTCCCCAACCAGAGAAGTAATAGTATCATTTAGAATTCAGCTTGTCAAATTGTCTAATGTGAGAAAGTGGAGGATTATTTACTACAAGAGTACACATTCAACACAGGAACAATGGAAAGTGTTGTTAGGACAAATTGATACCTTTGCAAAATAAACTTAACGTTTAAAAATAGCAAATAGGAAATTTCCCAAAGACTGTAAACTAAGAACACATTTTTCAAATGCACCTTAATAAATGTTGCTTCAAGTTTCTAGAAAAATTTTTTTATCTTTATTTTTTATTTTTACATGGTGCTGAGGAATGAACTCAGTGCCTCATGTGTGGTAGGCGAGCGCTCACCTCTGAGCCTAACCCCAGCCCAAGAAACATTTTCCAATTAGAATAACATATAAAAATCTTAGCAATTTAGATAAACCAAATCCTCACCTCTACTGATTATATGCTCATTGAGTGCCGCAGTCTGGCTGGGCACAATTCAGGAGCCACTTGTCAAAAGAAACAAATTTTATTTTGAGAACACTCACACCGCACCACACAACTCTTCAGGAATTCCTTCAGAGCCAAACTGCCACCACCGGCTTCCCACAAGCCTCTCAACCTCCCCCACTCCTCCTGCTCTATTTTTTTTTTTTTTTTTTTTTTTTTTAGAGAGAGAATTTTTTTAATATTTATTTATCTTAGTTCTGGGTGGACACAACATTTTTGTTTGTATGTGGTGCTGAGGATCGAACCCGGGCCGCATGCATGCCAGGCGAGTGCGCTACTGCTTGAGCCACATCCCCAGCCCCTCCTCCTGCTCTTGAGTCTGATTGGCTGGGTCGCGAGGGCGCAGCCAAAAAAAAAAAAGTCCCCCAATGAGCAGCTCCGTGGTCTGAAAGGGCAGGGAAATAGCCCAATGAGCATCACTGCAGAGGAGCCAATCAGTTGGTAG
The DNA here is from genome assembly GCF_048772815.1 of Callospermophilus lateralis. Classification (NCBI taxonomy): domain Eukaryota; kingdom Metazoa; phylum Chordata; class Mammalia; order Rodentia; family Sciuridae; genus Callospermophilus; species Callospermophilus lateralis. The sequence continues at coordinate 79,366,606 of NC_135325.1, read as the reverse complement.
CTAGAAGTTTGCTGGGGCCACTGTGAGCCAATCATCAGCTGGCAGCTGGAAGTTTGCTGGGGGCCCCTTCGGCTGTGACTCTAAACATCTCCCCCTCTCTGTTTAAACAACAAGCATGTGGCTTAGGGACCTTGTCTGCCTTAGGTTGTCCAATACTACATATGGTTCTTACCTGTCATCGGATGAGTTGACCTCAAGGCGTCAGCCCCCTGTCTTAGGTTGGAAACATTGCAATTGGATCTTACCCGTCATTGACTACCAGTCCAGCATACAGCCACACCTGTGAATAGGTCTTTGTACCATCAGGGGGGTGAGGTTGTTTGCCTCACCTCTGTTGGCCCCCAAATTTTAGCTGAACGACCATCACAAGTAGAAAGGAGGAAGATACACCAAGTCAATTGATGGCTCCTTTTGGAAAAATTGTACCACCAATGACACCATTAGCAAAAATACCCCAACACTACCACAAGTCGCTGCACCAACAGATACTTTACAATGCATACAAGTGATACATAGTCCACACAAGTTCTGCAAGCAGTTCAGTGATGGCTATTGCAGAAGCTGTAGATTGGTTTTATCTTTGTCTTCACCGGCACTGGGATGAAGATAGGAATTCTGGCAATAATGGCTAAAGAAAAAATTACGTAACATTCCAGAAGGCACTAAAAGAAAACAATTTTCTGAACAATTTACATTATCTTGAACAGAATTATTAAATATAATGAAAAGGAAAGGTGAAAGTAAACAAACAGATCTGTTAACCTCCTTTTTTGTTCACATATTGAAACAATCCTCAACAGCTGTTTACCCAATTTAAATTAAACCACTTAAATCACATGAAAAAAAAAATTTGGATCCATTTTTTCATGAACACTCATCATATATGATATATGGACATATGTACATACAAACATACAACACAAAACACAAGTGTGCACACATAATATAATACATACAACACATAACATAATAGTAAAGGCCTTATAACTTTTTACAGGTGAAATCTCCATTGCAATGTTTAAAAACTCTATAGTCAAAGAATAGAACTGATCAGCAAAACATTAACCTAGGTCTGTATGAGCTCAAAAAACAAAATAGAACTTCATGAGGTGGGAAAGGGTAATAATAAAATAGATATTAAAAAAAGCATCCTGGTTCTGTCACAGACATAAGAATAGCCAAACTGGAGTTTGGGATATCAGCTGTTATGGTTTTGAGCCAAATCATCTTCTTTTTGGTCTGTAGAAATCGCTTTAGTTAATCTCTCTGGAATCCAAATCAGATGCTTTTCTCCCTGTGGAAACACACAAACAGACCCCTGACTCCAGACAATCACTGGGTCAGGACCTTTCCATTGTCCTGTTAGAATATCCTTCCAAAGTAAATTGAACTTGTGTACATTTTTTGGACACATATGCCTTTCCACAGCACTAAGCCCTGATGAATTCAAATTTAAAAAGTTTAGAGTAAAAAGGGTTATTTTAAGTTTATGTTTGGGGAATATATACCCCTTCCCAATTCCCTAGTTTTGCTTTAATAAGTACATTTTAATAGTTTGATGAGTTCTTTCAACTATGCCTTGTCCTTGTGGATTCTATGGGATTCCTGTTATATGAGTAATGCCAAATGATGAGCAAAATTGTTTAAAAGAGGTAGAAGTATAACCAGGGGCATTATCTGTTTTTAACTGTTTTGGAATGCCCACAGTGGCAAAATTTTGTAAGCAATGAGCTATCATATCTTTAGTTTTTTCTCTGGCATGAAGGGAGCCCATCAAAAATCCGGAAGAAGTATCAACTGTAACATGCAAATATTTTAATTTTCCAAATTCTGGCAAGTGTGTGACGTCCATCTGCCAAATATGGTTAGGTATCAGTCCTCTAGGATTGACTCCAAGATTAACTTGTGGTAAAAAGGTCACACAATTTTGACATTGTTTTATTATTTGTCTAGCTTGTTCCTTAGTTATTTTAAAACGCTTTTGTAAAGTATTAGCATTGACATGGAACTTTTTATGAAAATGTGTAGCTTCTTCTAGTGTAGAGAAAATATGTATGTCATGTGTAGTTCTATCTGCTAAATCATTGCCCAAACTAAGGGCTCCAGGCATTCCTGTATGTGCCCTGTTATGTCCTATAAAGAATGGATCTTTTCTGTCCCAGATTAGATATTGTATAGTGGAAGGCAAAGAGAAAACATAGAGGAAGGGGAAATCCTACCAGCATCTTCAAGGGATACTATAGCATTAACTATATACTGACTATCGAAAAATAAATTAAATACAGAATCTTTAAACATCACAAAAGCTTTAATACTGCATTAAGCTCTACCTTTCAAGCTGATTGTTTGGGTACTAAAAATATAAAAGTTTGATCGGGTGTAACTATTGCTGCTGTACCATTATTTAAGCCATCAGTGAATATATTTGGAGCATTCATGATAGGTGTTTTTCTTGTCGTTTTTGGAAAAATTACAGGATACAATGACCAAAAAGACAATAAAGGATTGAATGGTAAGTGGTTATCAAACGAAACATTAGATTTGACCATGATTATTGCCCAAGTATTTAACTCATTAGCTAACTCATCAATTTGATCCATAGTATATGGAGTAATAATTTTATTGGGAGAAATTCCAAACACTCCCTTTGCTGCTTTTATTCCTTTGAGTATTAATTGTCCTACAGCCTCAGGATATCTAGTAAGAATAGTATTAGGAGAATAAGATAAATGTATCCACAATAATGGACCTTCTTGCAAAAATACTCCTGTAGGAATATTTTTTTGTTGGTTGTACAATAAATAATAAAGGCAAACTTATATCAATTCTATCGAAATGCATATTTTCCATATATGTTTCAATGATTTTTAATGCCTTTCTTGCTTCAGGCGTTAACATTTGGGGTAAATTTGGATCTGATGGACCTTTTATGATATCAAATAATGGTCCCAACTCTCCTGTTGGTATGCCTAGATAAGACCTTATCCAATTTATGTCTCCTAATAACTTTTGAAAGTCGTTAAGTGATTTGAGTTGATCTACTCATATTTGAATTTTTGCTGGACGGACCATGGTTGAGGATAATAGAACACCTAAATAATTAATTGGAAAATTTAATTGTACTTTATCTATTGTTATCTCTAGATTATAATTTTTTATAAGTTTGTAAGTGTGGCATAACATTCTAGCATGTGTTTTTATCTTTGTGTGCTAATAATACATCATCCATATAGTGAAATATTTGTAGTTCAGGATTTTGATTTCTAAGTGGCTGGATGACTTTGTTAACATAAATTTGACACATAGTTGGGCTGTTAGCCATCCCTTGAGGGAGTACTTTCCATTCATATCTCTGATCAGGACCTTCATGATTCAGTGCAGGGATAGTAAATGCAAAACCTGGACTATCCTCAGGATGAATTGGAATTGAAAAAAAAAAATCTTTAATATCTATAACTAAAACATACCAGGTTTTTGGCAAAGCAGACAATTGAGGAATCCCCAATTGAGCAGGTCCCATAATAACCATCTCATTATTAATGGCTCTTAAATCTTGCAATAATCTCCATTTACCAGATTTCTTTTTGATGACAAAGTGGGAGTATTATGGGGAGATACAGAAGATTGTATATGTTCTTTCGCTAATTGTTGTTTGACCAGGTCATGGGCTGCTTCTATCTTTTCTTTAGTCAGGGGCCACTGAGGAACCCATACTGGTCTTTCTGATTTCCAAGTAATTTTTATTGTCTCAGTGACCCCCCCTGAAAATCCAATCCATGTCTGTCTGTTCCTTCATCTATTTGTATTGGTGCTGCTATTTCTTGTTCTTGTTCTCCTAAACTTTTTCCTTTCCTAAAACCTTGTCTATCCATAATAGTGAACGCATTTGGATTGATGTTATTTGTTAATGTTAGTCCTAATTGATCTAGGACATCTCGTCCCGTAAATTTACAGGAAGATGATCCAATACATATGGCTGTATAGTTCTTTCACATCCTTCAAGATCCTTCCAATCTAATACCATTGCATTTCTATGGGGATTAGTAGTCACTCCTAGGCCTTGAAGCATTTGAGTGGCTTGTTATAATGGCCAATGTTTTAGCCATTCTTGACGAGAGATGATGCTAAGTTAGTTATGCACCTGTATACAGTAGCCCATTAAATTCATGTCCTTGAATATTTTGTTTTAGCATGGGGAGAGAATCTAAATTTAAAGAAATCATAGCCCAATCTACACCTGTGGAGCCTAATCTCCTGGAACCTCTTTATACATTAGGACTGGAAAATTTATCATGTAGGCTGGGTATTATTAGTAACTGTGCTATTCTATCACCTGGTGAAATTACTGATATACCCTTTGGAGAACTTGGTATAATTTTTATTTCACCTTCATAATCAGGATCAATTACCCCACGACTTATCATAAGTCCTTTTAGAGTAGAAGAACTGCATCCCAATAATAAGCCTACTGTTCCTTTGGGAAGAGGTCCTTTTTCCCCTGTGGGAATGATTTGAACTCCCATCTCTGGAGTTACTACTGTTCTGGTGGAGGTGCAGATGTCCAATCCTGCGCTTCCTCTGGTTGTCTAGTGAGAGATCTAATGGACAATGTGTCCTGGGCACTACCCTGATAGGGTGGCTGGGTTCCTCCAGTGCCCCCTATATTTGTTTTCTTGGGCCCAAGGGCATTGGGCCCCCCTGTCCATTTTTGGCAATGAAGCCTGATGCCTTTCTCCACGATATCATGGATAAACACTTGGTCTTTGTTCGTTTTTTGATAATGGAGTACCCTCTATGGTGGTTTGAGAACGGCATTCATTAGCCCAATATCTCCCTCTATGGCATCGTGGGCAAATACCCGGTATTCTATTCCTTTGATGCCTAGTTTTGTTAAACCCTCCTCCTATGGGGCAATTCCTTTTAAAATGTCCTGTTTGTTCACAATTGTAGCATGTTTTTCGCCTGGAATCTAAAACCTGTTGTATTGTAGCTTCCACAACTGGCCCTTATTCATTAATGTCTCTACATAATTTAATATATGTGTTTAAATCTTCATGTTTCCATGGTCTAATAACTTCTCTGCACCAACAATTCGCTTGGTCATAAGCCAGTTGTTTTATTAATGGCATTGCTTGTTCTGTATTCCCAAAAACTCTGGTAGCTGTTTGAATAAGTCTATCTACAAATTCTGCGTAAGTTTCATTAGTTCCTTGTATTACCTTAGATAATTGACCTTGTAAACCTCCATGCCCTGTAAAGTCTTCCATGCCCTATCCGCATAAACAGCAATTTGTGCGTATACACCAGGATCATATGCAATTTGTTGCTGCTGATCCTCATAAGGTCCCTTTCCTAACAACATATCTAGATTTCTCTGAGGATAACCAATTGAGAACAAAAGGACTATTAAAATCATAAGTACAGTGGGTTCGAGCAAAGTGGTGGATGAATAAAATCCTCTAATGATCTTTTCCTATAGACACAATCATTTGAATAGCTACCCATGCATAAATCAGGCCTACCACCATAAAACTTAATGTTTGTCAAAGTTCCATGACTGCATCTGCCAAGATAAGAACTTTAGATTTTGCCCCTAGAACTGGGTGGTCCAGGTGACTCACTGCTTCCATCATCCTTCAAACACAAGTGGCAGAGTGGGGAACAGGACTCCATGTGCTGCAGAACATGATACATAACTCCCTTAAATTTTTGTTTGAAATCCCAATGATGAGCCCACAATGTGAGACAAAGCACAAAAAAAAAAGACAAATTCACAGGTCAGAGATCACAAGCAGAACACTTAGAACAGTTCAGATGTGAGTAAGGCATGTGGGAGACATAGGATTTGGCCTCATCAATCATATCCATGTATTTGATCTAGGGAATACCAACCCAGATGTTCAGGTTATGAAGGCCCTGACAGCTATGATATTCATATGCAACCACCCTGCATAGCACCAGCTTTGTTAGCTAAGGGACTCTCTTCATTACCCATTTCTCAACCTTTTCTCATAGCAATTACCTCCAGACCAGTGCTCATAAACAAGGCAAGAGACAATTCATAAAAGTGTAGTCCTTGAGCCTAACACAGTGTTGCACTGATTTGGTGTACAGTAGGCTCAGAATGTGACACAGCTTGATGGCTTTGGTAAACATGAGTGTGATATGGCAGACTGGATTTGGTCCACTCATAGTAAACTTTCTCTAGAACTATAGAAAATCTTGAAGTGTCTGTCCACAGACCAGAGATGAGGCCTCTGGACCCACCTGAAGTCAAGGAAAGGCTTGCCTGTCAGAGTACTCTTTCTATGTACCCTTATTTCTCAAAAAATACACCAATAAAATATTTCACACTAACCTGGGTTTAGATTGTTGTCTAGTACTGACATGGTGTTGTAGCTAGCTTTTTCATCACTGTGACCAAACAACCTGACAAGAACAACATAGAAGAAGAAAATTATATTTTGTCTCATGGCTTCAGAGGGTCGCTACATGACTGGTTAACTCTACAGCTCTTGGTCCAAGTGAGATAGAACATCATGACAGAATGGCATGGCAAAATAGATCAGTCCAGGTCAGGCAGCCAGGCAGCAGAATAAGAGTTTTGCTTACCCAAGACAAAATATAAAACCCAAAAGCACATCCCCAGTGACTTACTTCATCCATCTGCACCTTGCCTGACTAAAGTTACTGCCCAGTTTATCCATATCATTAAATTAATCCACTGTTTATATTAAATCTCTCATAATCTCATTATATCACCTCTGAAAATTCTTGCATTTTTTCACACATGAGATTTTGGGTGATATCTCATTTCTAAACCATAGCACACAGGGACAATACACTGACACCAGACCATTGGAAAATTAAGGATTCAGTATCATCCAGTGCTAAAATGTTTTAAATGGCTACTGGCACTAGCTTAGAGTTTCTGGAAAGTCAGGCACAAAACTAGATTAAAATGATTATAATAAATATCTTGTCTTTCAAAATTCAGTTGATATTGCAAGTCAACAAGCATGAAGAGCATTCAGGAAAACATGACCTCAACTAGTACTCAAAATAAAATGACAGAAAGTGTACAGGCAATAATCAGTATGGACTAATTCTCAAATAATTTAAAACCGCTATTCTAAAAAAAAAAAAAAAACCAGTGAGCTTGAAAAGAAACACTGATAAATATGTAAATACTCAGAAACAAAACAAAGAGATGAAAAATACTTCTAGAAATAAAACAAATTCTGAAATTAAAAATATAGTCAATTAAAGTAAAAATATGATTAAAATTACCAATAGCAGGATAGAGTAAATAGGAGAAAGAATTTGTAGGCTTGAGAGCAGGATATTTAAAATACACTGTTAAAGGTATTAAAGAATAAATAGGAATTAATAAATTTTGGGGGAATTTTGGGACATTAGCAGGAGAGCAAATATCCAAGTTATTTAAGTGCAGTAGAATTAGACTAGAGACTTTGTAACTGCTAAAAAAAAAAAAAAAAAAAAACATAGGCTTGAAAAAACATAGGCTTGAAATTTCAACATTTTGTTGCTGGTACCAACTTCCTTAACAAGATCCATAGTATGCAAGAAATAAATCCAAGAAACAATTACTGGGACATTTATGAAAGTAAAAAGCCTCTCTGCACAGCAAAATAAACAAAAGCATAAAGAGAGAACCAACAAGAGTATCTTTTCCAGTTGCTACTCCAACTGGGGATGAAAATCTAAAGTATATAAAGAAGTAAAAAACTTATCACAAATAAAACAAATAACCCAATCAATAAATGGGCAAAATAATTAAACAGACATTTCTCAAAAGAAGAAATAAAATATGACCAACAAATTTATGAAAAAAATGTTCATCATCTGTAGCAATCAGGGAAATGCAAATCAAAACCACATTGAAATTTCATCTCACTCTAATTAAAATGGCAGTCATCAAGAAAAAATAATAATGAATGCTGATAATTGAGAAGAATGCACATTTGTACCTTTTTGGTGAAACATCAATTATTAGAACTATTTGGAATGCAGTATGGAGTCTCCTCAAAAGATTAGGAAAGGGAACAATAATTGACCCAACTCTCCCACTTCTTGCTATAATAAAATTAGCATATTGGAGTGATACATGCACATTAATGATTTCAGCAGCACAATGGACAATAGCCAAGTTATAGAATAAACGCTGTTACCTTTCAACAGAATAATTTATGCAGAACTATGGTATATATACACAATAAAGTTTTACCCAGTCACAAAGAAAAAATAAAATTATGACATTTGCTGGTAAATGGATGGAACAGGAAAACATCATGTTAGGTGCAATAAGCCATACTTAGAAAGTGAAGGGTATTTTTCTCATTTGCAGAAACAAGACTGAAATAAGTAAATAGAGAATGGTAGGATTATATGGACAATAGAAAGGAGATCTATAGCATAGAGAAAGGGGATTGATATAGCAGAAGGAAATATAGGATTAGGGAGGGACTGCATAATGAAATTGATGGAGTTATGTTATGTACATACATGAATATAGCACAGTGAATTGTACCTCTATGTAAAGCTATAAAGCAGCAATAAATAAATAAATGAATAAATAAAGAGAAGAAACACCAATAGAGTACAGCAATTGCAATGGGGGAGTGTGTAGGCAAAGGAAAACGAAAACTTTGGAATTGAAATTGAGGAAATTATATTCCATGCATGCAGGATTATGTCAAAATAAATCTCACTATTATATATAGGTATAATTCATTAATAAACTTATTTTAAAATATGCAATATTAAATATTTGAGTTAAATAAAAATATTAATATGTAATATTATTGTTCTCGACAATATTGTAACATATATTATAATATAGTGTGCGCAGAACATTTAAAATATTTGACCATATGGTAGTCTTTAAATATGGTTGTACAAATGACAAAGGAATTAAATCATATATGGCTATTCTCTTACTTACAACAATGAAAATTAACAAATCACTCCAAAAGGATAACTAGAAAAATCTTTAATTTTAAACTCAGAAATGGTCCACTAAATAATGTATAAAAGAATAAATTATGATAAATGTTATCAAATATTATAAAAATAAAATCAAACACCTACATCTTTAAATTTGAGCAGCTAATATTATATGCATAAAGAAAGTTTTTCAAGGCTGAGAACATTTACTTAGAAAACCAGAAAAAGGAAACATAATTATCCAATTTAAAATATTAAACATCATCTTTATGACATTAGAAGCAGAACATGAAATTAAATCCTAACAAAGAATAAAAGTTAAATACTAAAATTAATAAACTAGCCCAAAAATATACCAGATATAATCAAGCATGTCGAAATTCATTTTTCCCCTTACAAATGAATAAAAGTGATAATATTGTTGCAAAATTGTTCTGAAAAAATAAAATACAGAACAAGCACATTCAAATTCAGGAATATATCACTGAAGAATTCATAGATACTAAAACACTTTAGTATTATATTACAAAGATTAAAGCCAATAGATTTAATATTTTATATTAACCAGACATGGCTTTTAAAACAATAAAAGATATCCATAATGAACATATGATATAAAACATTAATATCGACTAAAATACTTTATTTTCAAATAAATGACATTACCAAGTCAAAATACAATCTATATGGAATATTTTTCTATTCGATAAAACATATAAGAAGTGAAAATAACCAAACCTGAACATTGCCAATATTAGAAAAAATGAAAATAATATATCAAAGATTGTTTCATGAGGTTAATAAAATATTGATACCAAAACTTGCAAATAGTCTTACCACAAAATGTATTTAAATTAATAAACTTATCATGTATAGTTGTGTAGACAGGTGCATGAATGGCATATGTTAAGGGCGTGTAAGTGGCAAACCATTCCCCTAGTGCTAGGAACCTGAGTGACAGGCTGCTTACCCTGTAGGCACAGCCCTAGGTGTGAGGCCCCAAGTTGCAGTACCTGTGCTTGCTGTACAGTCCAGTTTTTTGCAGTGACCTCGATTGGTCACTGCAAGGACAGTTAGCAGAAATTTTATTGATGGCTTCCTGTAATCTGCTTAACTAGTGCCTCAGTATATATACATGGTAACTGCAATAAAATCAGACCTTCTTCCTGTTTGGTCTCTGGAGGTCTTGATTAGCAACTCTGCAGCCACCCTCTCCTCTACCCTGTTCTGTGGACCTCCTTGCTAGAAAAGAGAGAGCCCACTCATATGGTAATGAAAAGTTTTAAATAAATTACAGTAAAATAGAGTCCAGTAATTTAAAAAGAACAATATGACAAACAAGACTTATTTTCAAAAGCATTATTGGTTTTACATTCATATGTGTCAAGTAACTAACAAATAGAGCAAAAATACATTAACTTTGTGGTCAACCCAATAGATATGGAAAAGATATTTGGATACTCAATATCATTTATGATATAAAATTAAGTTTTATGAATATAAATCATAAATACATGAGTGTAAAGTTTCTAATAAAATCATACATCATGTTTAATAGTAAAGGTTAAATATTTTTATCTATGATAACATTAAGCAGATAAAAATATCCTTTTGCACATTTCTTAAAAAGTGATTAATTATTTCTGTTAGAGATTGAAAAATGACCCAATACATGTGGATTTCTGTGCTAATCCTTAGAAAGTACAGCTGAGTTGGTCATCCTAAATTTATCACTTAAAAAAGTATTGACAAATGGAATAAATTTCAAAAGAAGAATGAAAGAAGAATTTATAAGTGCAATGACATTACTTATAGACAATATACTTATCTTTATAGATTAAAATGGACCTTCTGAATTAAAATGTGAATTTCCCAAGAAGAAATTTTTCAGTTTGACTCCATGCCATTTATTGATCCTTGATTTTATTTCTTGCACTTTAGGGGTCTTTCTAAGAAAGTCAGGACCTAATTCGACATGATGAAGATTTGGGCCTACTTTTTCTTCTATTAAGCATAAGGTCTCTGGTCTAATTCCTAGGTCACTAATCCATTTTTAATTGACTTTTATGCATAGGAGAGTTAGGAATTTGGTTTAATTTTGCTGCATATGGATTTCCAGTTTTTCCAGAACCATTTGTTGAAGAGGTAATCTTTTCTCCAAAGTGTATTTTTGGTGCCTTTGTCTAGTATGAGATAACTTTATTAATTTGGATTTTTTTCTCTGTCTTCTATTCTGTACCATTGGACTACAGAATACTAGTCTCCAGGATATATAAAGAACTCAAAAAACTTAACACCAAAAAAAAAAAAAAAAACTACTCAATCAATAAATGGACTAAGCAGCTGAGCAGACATTTATCACAAGAAGATATAAAATTGATCAACAATATGTGAAAAAATATCCAACATCTCTAGTAATTAGAGATATGCAAATTAAAATGACTCTAAGATTTCATCTCACTTCAGTCAGAATGGCAGTTATCAAGAATACAAACAACAGTAAGTGTTGGCGAGGATGTGGGGAAAAAGGTACATTCAAACATTGCTGGTGGGACTGCAAATTGGTACAATCTGGAAAGCAGTATGGAAATTACTTAGAAAACTTGGAATGAAACTCTCGTTGAACCAGCTATCCCACTCCTTGGCCTATACCTAAAGGACCTAACAGCATATTACGGTGATGTAGCCACATCAATGTTCATAGCGGCACAATTCACAACAGCCAAACTGTGGAACCTACATAGATGCCCTTCAATAGATGCATGGATAAAGAAATTGTGTATATATACACAATCAAATATTACTCAGCAATAAAAGAGAATAAAATTATGCATTTTCAGGTAAATGGGATGGAGTTAGAAAATATCAAGCTAAGTAAAGTAAGCCAATTCCAAAAAACCAAAGGCTGATTTTTCTTTTTCTGATAAGTGGATGCTAATCCATAATGGGGGGGGGGGGACATGGGATGAATAAAGGAACTTTTGATGGAACAAAAAGGAGGGGTAGAGGAGATAGGGATAGGAAAGATGGTGAAATGAGACAGGTATAATTTCCCTAAGTAAATGTATGATTGTACAAATGGTTTGACCGTACTTTGTGTACAACCGGAAAAGTAAAAAATTTTGTTCCAAATGTGTATAATGAATCAAAGATCATTCTGCTGCCATGTGTATTTGATTAGAATACATAAATAAATTAAAATAAACAAAAATGAAAAAAATGTTTAAAAAATGTGGATTTTGTAAATTTTCTTATACCTGATCACAATTCTAAGGACAATAAACATTTTTAAATATTAAAAGCATTCTCAAAACCAGAAAAGCTTAAAATATCAAAGATTTTAAAACTTTTGTCAATGGAAACTAAAACCCAGTTGAACTGGCTAGGTCTCTTTTCCAGTAGCAGGGATAGTGATCTGGCAGTCTGCACTGGGAAGGATGGATGCTTTTTCACCAAAGTCCATCTATAATGAACTCACAACCAAAGGTGCCATGCTTAGAGATAGCCACCAGGTTGTATGCCACTTTGAAGAGTACCCGCTGGAGGGTTGTGGGTATGAAGTCACTCATGTGAATCAAAATAACATCCAGAGCTTTGTAACTTGAAGTATTGAACACACACACAAAAAAACAGCCAACAGTCAGAGTATTGCTTCCTCTGGTCATCCAGTCTCACACTTTTGCATGACAAACAAGAACCAGCTTATTAGAGGTCCCTAATAATGAAGAAATTTGTTCCTGTGCCCTAGCAGCTCTGGGGAGAACCAAAGCTAAAGGTCTAAATATCCCTGCAATAAAAACTTTCTAAACTTTCACATGGTTTACATAAATAGCTCTAAATTAAAAAAAACAGTGAATTTAGTGCTCTTCATTTGTATTTGATACTTCTTACCCTAGTATTTGATATTGTGCCCAAACCCATTTGATTATATTTCTTCTAATTTTTGAAAGCACTCATTAGAACCATTTTATCTTTGCTTTCCTAATTCAGAATTACACTAGCTCAGCTTTCCCCCTCTTTTCCCTCCTACATTACTTAGAACTGCCTCAAATCCCTCCCATCCATCTTTTACACACACACACACACACACACACACACACACACACTACCTTTATTTTGTTTATTTGTTTTAATGTGTTGCTGAGGATTGAACTCAGTGCTTCACACATGCAAGGCAAGAGCTCTACCACTGAGCCACAAACCCAGCCCCATCTTTTATTTCTTTATAACTTGGTATGTATTATTCATTCTTTCTATCTTTCCTTTTCTTCTCTCTTGCTTTGCCCATTTTTTCTCCTCTTCTTTTTGACCCTTATGTAATGTTATAGCAATTTTATTATACTTAATAACTAATGTTTAATCTATTTCAGAACATTACTACACGTTTATACACTCGATGAACTGTGGAGAACATTATCAATAAGATTTGGGATTTTAATCAGATAGAATAGTACATGACTTAGCTCTGAAGTGATTTAGAGCCAAAATTTTTGAAAAACTTGTGGATTTCCCAAAAAGTGAAAGTAAAGCTGAGAATAAAGAATGTGTGGTTGTTAAAAAGTTTCACTTAATTAAAAAATGCTGAATGTTTACACAAAGAAAACAGGAAAGATGAATTGAAGACTTCTCAGTAATTGACAAGACCACACTCAGCTCAGGTTCAAGGGTATAAGTAAACATTCATTTAAAAAATATCTGTTGGGCATGCTGCTTGCACAGGGGTGCCTGGAAAGTTGTTTCACCATGTGCATCTTCCCAGACATTTAGAGGCTGCTACAACATGACTCTTGGAGGTTTGGCTCTAGCTCAAGATGGAGAAAGATTTGGCATCAACAACATTGTGCTGATTCTGAAGGAATAAAGGATTCTGAAGTTAGGAGTCATGAAGGATTCCATTGAGATTTCAAAGGATGGACTGGGAGGGCAGGAAAAGCCTAGCAGGGTCAGAGTTCCTGTGATTATGAGAAGTGTAACAAAATTGATTGTTTTAAGCCAGGCATGGTGATGCACACCTGTAATCCCAGTGACTTGGATACTGAGGCAGGAGTACTACTAGTTCAAAGTCAGCCTCAGCAACTTAATGAGGTCCTAGGTAACTTAGTGAGACTATGTCTCAAAACAAAAACAAAAACAAAACAAAACAGAAAAAAAAAAAAAACAGTGGGATATGGCTCAGAGGTTAATCCCAACTGGGTTTAACCCCCAGTACCCCCAAAAAACAATTAATGGCTTAATACACTGATATGAATTAACTGGATATTACCTATAGGCATGTAATGTAGGGTATGGCTACAGGAGGTAGGTAATTGGGGGCATGATTTTTGCATATATATATATATATATATATATATATATATATATATATCCTAGTGAACACATTGATGATACATTTTTAGGTCTTGATATCAAAATACATCTTGGAAATAAAGTAAAAAATAAGGAAAATTTCACAGTTAAAATGTTCAAGAAGTTAAAATAAGATGTAAAATGTGAAACTGAGAGAAAATACAGAAAATGAAAGTCACTTTCTGAAAAATAAACAGAGAAATTCTAGAAATGAGGTACTCAATAAATTAAATCAAAATTCATTGGAAAGAATCAAAAATAGATTAGTCCACTTGGAAACAGATTAATAGACCTGGAAGACAAATAGATAAACTTGATATTAAATTGACAGGAAAAAAAGATGGTTAGAGACCTTGACCAGAATATTCAAGAAATCTGACATAACCTCAAATAACTGAATTTAAGAATCATTGGCTTATAAGAAAGCTTCAAAACACAAACTAAAGGAATTCACAATATTTTCAATGGAATAATATTAGAAAATTGCCCAAAACTTAGGAACAAGATGGAAATCCAGATACAAAAAGCTTATTTATCCCCACATAGGCAAGATGAAAAAAGATTCTCTGTAAAGCAAATTATAGTGCAAATGCATATAATACAAAACACGTATAGAATTTTAAAAGCTGCAAGGGGAAAATCAGCAGGTCACATTTTGTGGTAAACTCATTCAAATTTCATCAGATTTCTCAATCCAAATCTTAAAATCAAAGAGGGCTTAGAATAACCTATACCAAGCACTGAAAGAAAATTGGTGCCAACCAAGATTGCAATATTAAGCAACATCATCCTTTAAAATTGAATAAAATAAAAAAAATTTCATGTGAAACAGAAATTATAAGAATTAATAACCACTAAGTCTTCACTACAAAACATATTCTATGAAATATTTCTGCAGAAGAAATAAGGAAAACCAACATAGTGATGAGTTGCACTAAAAGAATAGTCAATTAAAAGAGAATCAAGTCTGAATTAAACAGTGGGAATAAAATGGCAGGACATAAAAATTCCATCTGTATAACATCATTGGATGTAAGCAGTGTAACCTCTTCAATTAAGATATAATTTGGCATATTGGATTAAAGAAAAAGATCCAACAAGGTGTTATTTACAAGACACTCTTCTTACAGACTTAAGACATTTGCAGACTAAAGCTGAAAGCATGAAAAAAGATATTTCATGTGAATGAAAACCAAAGACAAGCAGGGATAGCAACTCTAATAAAGACAGACTTCAAGCCAAAATTAATCAGAAGAGATAAAGAAGGTCACTTCATACTTGTTAAGTGAATCATACAACAGTAAGATGTAAAGCTTGTAACTCTTTATGCTCTGAAGTATGGTCCACCTATGTACATTTAAAAAAAGCTCTCAAGATAAAGAATCAAATAGAACACCATACAATAATACTTCATGACTTCAACATACCTCCCTCACAATTATACATCATCCAGACAAACTAAGAAAAGATGCTTCAGTGTTAAAATGAATGCTATTAATCAAATGGCTCTAAAATATGTCTATAGAATATATCATTAATTGACAACTGAATTTATTTTTTCATTAGCAGCACATGGAACTTTCTCTAAAATAGATCTTGATTTAGGGCAGAAAAAAAATATTAGCAAAAAGAAAATAAAGATAATTCCTTGAATTCTATTTGATCATATTGGAATAAAATTAAAAATTGATGACTTGATAAAAAACAGAAAACATACCAACATATGGAGACTAAATAATACACTTTTGAATGATGAATGTAAATACCAGGGGAGAATTTTTTTAAATTCTTAAAAACAAAATAGAATTGACATACCACATATCAAAATATTTGAGACAATATGCAGGCAGTTGTAAGAAGAAATTTCATAGCATTGAGCACATAAATCAAAAGAATACAAAGATTCCAAATAAATTATCTAATTTTACACATTTAGGCCCTAGGAAGAGAAGAACAAATTAATACTGAAATCAGTAGAAGTCAGGAAATAATTAAAATCAATGCCACAGTTAATGAAATTGAAAATAAAAAATAATAAAAAGGACCAACAAAAAGTTGGTTTTTTGAAGAGATAAGTGAGATGAACAAACTCTTAGGCAAACTAATCAAAGGTTAGGCATGAAAAAGGAGAGATCACTACAAACACTACTGAAATCTAGAGAATAATTAGAAACAATATTGAAAATTTTGTACTCTAGTAGTGTAGAAAATGCTGAAGATACTTCCAGTTTCTGGAGACATATGACATACTCAAATTGAAACATGAGGACAAAGAAAATTTAAATGTACCAATATCATGTAATAAAATCATAGAAGCTGTTAAATACCTTCCAACAAAATAAAGACCAGAACCAGATGGATCTCAGTAAATTTCTACTAGACCTTTAGAGAAAAACTAATGCCAATTCTCATCAAATTGTTCCATGAAATAGAAAAATAGTGAACACTGCCAAATTCATTCTGTGAAGTTGGATCACCTCGATAGCAAAAGCAGAGAAAGACACGTCAAGAACAGAAAACTTCAAACCAATACCCCAATCCTGAATAACATAAATCTGAAATTCTAAATAAAATATTGGTAATCCAAATTCAAAAACACATTAAGAGGATAATGCACCAGGATCAGGTGTGTTTCACCCTCTGCTTGAAAGACTGGTTCAACATATGCAAATCAGTAAATATTTCTCACCACGTAAGTAGAGTTAAGGATAAGATTCACATAATTAACTCAATAAATGTAGAAAAAACAGTGGACAAATTCCAGCAATGATTCAGGTTAAAGGAACTTACCTTAACATTGAAAATGCTGCATAGGAAAATCTTAAGTTGAACTTCATACTGTACAGAAATGAAATGAAAGCATTTCCTCTAAAAAAAGAAAAAACTCAGACATGATGGCAGATTAATGGAAAGTGGCTTTTCCACAGATCCATGACTCGGGTCTCAAACACTAAGAAAATTACCACTCTGTGAAGTGCGTGAAAAAAGCACTCCACTGATAGTATATATTAGACATAGAGCCTTGGTACATCAAACAAAGAAAAGGAACAGAATTGGAGCTGAGTTCCTGGCAGAAGCAGGGAAAATTAATACACAAGGTAAAAAAAAAATAAAAAGAGAAAAGTGCTTGGAAAGCCTTGGTGTGGAAAATCCCAGGATCATAGGGGCAGCTCACCTTGGGGAAAAACCCAGAGGATATTTGGCTTATTAAAATGGTGAAGGAAATTTACCCTGGTCTGCCTGCTGCCCTTGGGGAAGCTGGAGACATTTTGGTATCTCTGAGCAGCAGCCACACAAACTCACACCAGGAACTTATGTCCTTGAGTTTGGGTGAGTCCAATATATGAATCCAGAAGATACCAACTGAGAGATCTAAACTGAGCCTAGCAAATCAGAAGAATCTCTTGGCATCATAAATTTCTGGCACAGAGATCATTATTCCTGGGGGTAATACAGGTCAGAGAGGCTGGAGAAAGTCCACCGTCGACTGCTCGCTTGAACCTGATGGGGCACAGGACCAGTGGCAATGTGACTAGAGAGTCTGAATGGGTAGAGTGATGGTGCTCAGTGCTTGGAGACAGTCCTTTGCCAGTCCATAAAGGGCAGTATCCCTGAACAACAGAACTGACATAGGATGGAGTGTCCCTTTGCACAAGTGCCCTGAAGAGGGTAGTGTGGTCTTAGAAGTCTTAGAATTATGTTGATTTATTAATGCCCAATAACTCCTGATACAATAAAATACCTGAGGAACATTAGACCTGAATGCTATGCTTGGGAACTTCACTTCCAGAAACTCATCTTTAGAATCCAATGTCAAGTAAACCCTTGAAGTGAAGCCAAAATCATCTTTCAAAACTCTTCACACCATCCATCTGAGAAGGAAAACTGAGATACAACAGTTTGGAATATAGAGCATACATATATTTTATTGGCTGTTCTGTTATTTTGTTTTTGGTTTTGTTTTGTTTTTGAATGTGTATGAATGGTGCATGATTTTTGTTTCTTCTTTTTCATTTTTAGTATTTCTTGAAAGTAGCTATTTTTCCATGCTCTGTTTTTTGAGGATTAGGGTTTTTGATTAGTATATTTTGGATTGATTATTTATTGTCAATTCCACAAATCTATTTTCCTTTATTTCTCTTTTTTTTCTTGCAAACAGTCAAACTCAATTGTTTCCTCTTTCACTTTTTCTTTAATTTTTTTTACTTCTATTTTGTTTTTTCTTCTTCCCCCTCATTGACACATGCCATGTCACCTCTGAGTTGGCCCTATTCACTTTCTGAATCTACAAAAACTTTTCTACCACCATATATCTTCTTTGCTTTTAATAAACACTACCCTTTATGAAATACTTATACATATTCATACTTTTTCTCATTTCTGTCCTTTTTTAGACAGTTATTATTCACAGATCAGTACTTTGAGAAATTAGCTATTTGATTAATATATATCAATTTTGTTCTTGTTATTTCTATTTTTACTTTTCTAACAATTTTTATTGTATACATAGTTTTCTCTCAATTATGTTTCCCTCTACACACATTTTCTTTTCCTCTGCTAATAGCCATTCTCTATTGATCTTTTTTAGAGTCTTACTTTAATTTTTAATACCTTTATTTATTTATTTACATGTTATTGTATTTTTATAACTTTATTTTACTTTTTCATGTTTATGTGGTGCTGAGTATCAAACCCAGGGCCTCACATGTCCCAGGCAAGCACTCTGCTGATGTGCCACAACCCCAGCCCTCTTTCTTTAATTTTGTGCTTTTATTTTTGCTCCTCCTCCTTCGTGATGATTATATCCTACATCAGTTCGGTACTATCCCTATACCCCTGTTTACCACATGAAACTGTATACACCTTTGTAAACCTACTGTTTTTACTGTGGGCAATAACTGATCATATAATTACTGATTATTGTGAAAAATCAATGTTGTAGATGTCATAGCTAGAAATATTTGTTTTAATGCTGTATGTTGTTAACATTGGTTGTTGTTACTGTCTCCCCTTAAATTGTGAGGTCCTGGAAAACTTTAGGAAATTTATAAGTCCATAGGGTAGAATCTATGCTACAAAAGCAAACAAACAAACAAACAAATATGTTAGGCAGACACAAAAACAACATGAAAAAGCAAAGAAACAAATCACAATAAACAAACAAACCAAAATACTTCAAATATAGAATCCATTGACACCACAATGGGAGAAATGTCAGAGAAGGAGTTTAGAATGTGCATAGTACAATTTTTTGCAAGGTAAAAAATGATATATGGGAGAAAATATAATAAGTAAAAGATATTTTAAAAAGGAGATATAGATTGTAGAAAAATCAAGCAGAAATCCTTTAAGTGAAAAAAAAATTATAAACCAAATTAGAAATTCATTGGAATGCATCACCCAGCAGACTAGACCACTTGGAATATGGAGTTTGGGGCAATGAAGAAAAAATATATAATCTTGAATATAAAGTTGACCATGGATAAAATATGCTAAGAGACCATGAACATGACTGTGAAATTCCATGAAAAACGGGATAATATGAAAAGTTCAAACTTAAGATTTATTGGGATAGATGAAGGCTCAGAGATACAAAACAAAGGAATGCACAAACTGTTCAATAAAATAATATCTAAAAAGTTCCCATTTCTTAAGAATAAAATGGAAAGTCAAACTGGGGAGGCATATAGTACCCCAAATATAAAAAAATTAAAACAGACCCGCACCAAGGCACATTATTATGTAAATACCTAACATACAGAATAAGAATAAAAATTTAAAGGTTAACAGAGAAAAATAATCAGTCACATTTAGAGGGAAATCAATCTTCATCTCAATTGATTTCTCAACCCAGTCCCTCAAAGCTTGGAAGTCTTAGAATAATATATACTGAGCTCTGAAAAAAGATTGATGTCAACTAAGAATACCATACCCTGCAGAATAAGCTTCAGTATTGACAATGAAATAAAAACCCTCCATCATAAAGAAAACATAAAAATTCACAACTAGAAGGCTGGGGATGTAGCTCAGTTGGTAGAGTGCTTGCCTCACATGCACAAGGCCCTGTATTCAATTGCCAGCACCACCACCAGAAAGAGAGAGAGAGAGAGAGAGAGAGAGAGAGAGAGAGAGAGAGAGAGGGAGAATTCACAACCAAAAAGCCTCCTGTAATAAAAAACATACTCAATAAAATAAAATATTTCATAAAGAAGATATGAAAACTGAAACTGAAAATAAGCAAAGAGAGGAACTACATTGGACAAATAAGAAAAGGAGAAACTAATTCAAACTAAAAACCAAACTAAATCAAAATGGCAGGTTATATAAATATTATCTCAATAATAACATTGAATATAGTGGCCTAAACTCATTAATAAAAAGTCAGAGAATGAATTTATATACAAAGATATGAAAAAAATGTGCTCTATATGTGTAATAGCAATTGTAATGCATTCCGCGGTCATGTATTTAAAAAAATAAAATCAGTTAAAAAAAATACATATATATATATATATATATATATATATATATATATATATATATATATATATAATCTAAAAAAAAAGTCAGAGAATAAAAGACTGAATTAAAAACATGGCCCCAAAATATACTGTCTCCTTATAGACAAAGAAATCCACTGACTGAACATAAAAGGATGAGAAAAATCATCCTTCTCATGGATCTTGTAAACAAGAAGGGGTTTCTATCCTTATATCAAATAAAGTGGACTTCAAGCCAAAGTTCATCAGAAGGGACAAAGAAAGATATTTCATAGTGCTTAAGGGAACTACATATCAATAAAAAATAAAAATCTTAAATAGTCTTGGCACAAAAAAAACAGAGCATCTGCACACATCAAATACACACTTCACAATTTCAACAATCAAATAGATCAAAGCACAATAATTCTGGGTGACTTTAACATGGCTGTCTCAAAACTGCATAGATCCTCAAGGCAAAAGCTAAATAAAAAAGCTATAGAACTAAAAAATACTATAAATTATTTAGCCTTAACAGGTATATATAGAATATTTCCTTCTTAATGACTGAATACAATTTCTTCTCAGCAGCACACAGATCCGCTTCTAAAATAGAGCAAATTATAGACCACCAAGCAACTCTTAGCAAATAAAAAATAGGAATAATACTTTGAATTTTATCAGATAATAATATAATAAATTTAGAAATTAACAATAAAATTTAAAAAATAGAATCTAACATCTGGAGACTAAATATATGCATTTGAATGAACAATGGATAACAGAAGAAATCAGGGATGAAATAAAATATACTTATAGGTAAATGAGAATACCAACACAACATATAAAAATCTCTGGGACACTATGAAGGCAATTCTATGAAGAAATTTCATAGCATTGCACTAATACATTAAAAGAATAGAAAGTCACCAATTAAGTAACCTAGCTTTACATCCTAAAGCCCTAAGACAAAAAGAACAAATCAACACCAAAAGCAGTAGAAGATAAGAATTAAAATCAAACTTAAAATTAATGAAATTAGAACAAAAAAACCCCAACAAAACAAAAAGTTGGTTCCTTAAAAAAAATAAATAATTTTGACAAACACTTAGCCAAGCTAATGAAGAAAAAAGGAAAGAAAACTCAAATTATCAAAATTTGTGATGAAAAAGGAAATATTACCAAGGATACTACTGAAATATAGATGATAATCAGAAATTACATTGAAAATCTATACTCCAATAAAATGAAAAATCTTAAAGGCATTAACAAATTTCTAGAGATATACAACCTACACAAATTAAATCAGGATTAAATAGAAAATTTAAATAGATAAGTTTTAAGCTATAAAATTGAAAACGCCATCAAAAATCTAACAAAAAAGAGAAGCCACAAACCAGATAAATTCTAAGCAGAATACTACCAGACCTTCAAAAAAGAACTAAAACCAATCCTCCTCAAAATTTTCCATGAACTAGAAAAGGAGAAAAACCTTCTAAACTCATTATATGAAGCTAGTATCAACCTGATAACAAAACCAGACAAAGACACATCAAGGAAAGAAAGCTTCCAAACAATATTCTTGATGAATATAGATGTAAAAATTCATAATAAAATACTGTAAAATTGCATAAACATATTAAAAAGATAGTGCACCATAATCAACTATGGTTCATCCCAGATATGCAAGGTTGCTTCAACATATGAAAATCAATAATTGTCATTCATCCCATCAATAGACTTAAAGATAAGAATCACATAATTATATCAATAGATTCAGAAAAAGCATTTGACAAAATACAGCATTTAGTCATGTTCAAAACATTAGAAAAGGGGTTGGAGTTGTGGCTCAGTGGGAGTGTGCTTGCCTAGCATGCATGAGGCACTGGGTTCAATCCTCAGCACCACATGAAAATAAAATAAAGATTTTGTGTCCACCTAAAAGTAAAATAGGAAATAAAAAAATAGAAAAATTAGGGCTAGTAGAATCATACCTCAACACTGGAAAACTTAAATATGTTAAACCCAAGGCCAACATCCATCTAAATGGAGAAAAAATTAAAGCATAGCCTCTAAAAACTGGAAAAAGACAAGGATACCCTCTTTCACCACTTCTATTCAACATGGTTCTGGAAATTCTTGCCAGAAAAAATAGAATAAATAAATTAAAGAGATACAAATAGGAAAAGAAGAACTCAAAATATTCCTATTTTCTGATGTTAGGATTCTATATTTAGAAGACCCAAAAATCTCTACCAGAAAACGTCTAGAACTCATAAACAAATCCAGCAAAGTAGAATTATATAAAATTAACACCCATAAATTAATTGCATTTGTATACATCAGTGATGAATGAACTGAAAGAGAAACTAGGAAAACTACCCCATTCATGGTAGCCTGAAAAAAATAAAATAATTGGAATCAATATAACAAAAGATTAAAAGATCCATATAATTACAACTACAAAGCACTAGAAAAAGAAAATTAGGAGGACCTTGGAAGATTTAAAGATCTCACATATTCTTGGAAAGGCAGAATTAATATTGTAAAAATGGCCATAAAACAAAAAGTGCCATACAAATATAATGTGATTCCTATTAAAATTCCAATGATGTTCTTTATGGAAATAGAAAAAGTAGTCATGAAATTCATTTGGAAAAATAAGAATCCCCCAGTAGTCAAAGCAATCTATATTGAGAAAAGTGAAGTAGGAGGTATCACAATACCAGACCTTAAATTATACTACAGTACTATAGTAACAAAAATGGCATGGTATTAGCTAAAATACAGATATGAAGACCAATGGAACAGAATAGAAGATACAGTCATGAACCCTCATCAATGCAGTTAGGTCATATTATACAAAGGTGCCATCAATTTTTGCCTGTATATGCTCATTTATGTCATTCTTTAATTCACAGATCACTTTTATTATGAACCTTCTGAACTCCTCTGACATTTCAGATCCACCCACAGAACTTCACTGTCCATGTGTTCTGTTATTATAGTGTTCTGGTTTGTGTGGGGCACCTTCATCCCTGTTTTTTCAAATTGTCTATGTGTCTTCCTTTCTTGCAGTATGGATCTGAGATATTACAGTTTCTTCCCTATATTTTTGTAGTACCTCTGCAGATTGTCTGTACCTCACCTTGATGTTGGGCTTTCAGACCCTGCTGGTGTCCCTCAATGAATGCTACTGCATCCTGGACCTTATACCTGCATAAGTTAAAGTGGGTGGATCTGGACTGCTGGGCTTGACCTCCCTTGGTAGTCTGCTGGTTGGAAGGGGCAGTCCTGTGCAAAGGCCAGGCTCTGGCGGTGTCTGCCCTGACAGGGGAGGGGTGAACTGAGCCTACTGAGAGACTGAATCCCATGTGGGCTAGTGTGGGTGGTCTGGGCTGGATCTCAGATCCCTTGGTAGTCCACTGGTCAGAAGGGGTGATCTTGCACCAGAAGCTAGGCTCTGTGGAGAGTCTGCTTCCACCCCTCCTGGAAGGGGTGAACCAGACCTGCTATGCGCCTGGGCCCTGTAGAGGCTGCTGTGGGTGGATCTGTATTTATTCTTTTGAGACGAGTGTGTTTAGTTCTTTTGCCTGATTATTAGTTGGAATTTTTTTATATTAAGTTTTTTTGTCTATTTTGATATATTCTAATTAGTTTTTATTGGTATATATGTATAAAATTGTTTTATTTTCTTGCATTGATCACATATTCAGCAAGAAACATTATTGAATTTCTATTTATGATTTCCACATACCCTTTGGTTTCCCTGTTTAAGTAGTTATATCATCTTAAGAATAGTGACAGAATTTATCTCACTTTCCAAATACTTCAGATTTTTGTGTGCTGTGCATAGATTGTTAGGATAACCAGGTTACTTTTGTATATGTTTGTGAATAATAGACATTCTCCTCTTATTCCTATGTACTATGTTACTAGTAAATTGAATCATTGGCTATCTTTGGGGAAATTGTATTTGTTATATTTGAAGAGAATTTTTTAAAAATTTCCTAGAATATTTTAATAACATGTACATAAAATTTTTAAAATGACTTAAATGTAAAAATTATCTATGCAAACCAACTTAAATTTTGGTATTTTGATTTTTACTAAAATATTTTCTAAAATGTAGATATCCATTAATTCTCTGAACTATATGGAAACACATTTTATAAATTTTAATCTGTGTTCATAAGTGTTATTTATCTAATATTTCTCACATTTATATTTCACAGTTCTGTTTTTGCTACCACTTTTATATTAACTTCATAATTAAATTATACACTGGGACTACAGCTTGGTGAAAAAGAAATTGCCTAACGTGCTCGAGTCCCTGGTTTCAATCCATAGCAACACATGTACACAGACAAATAGAATTATAAATTGTTTCTTATAGTTTTCATTTTCTGATATAATTCATGTAAGATTAAAGATATTCTCCATTAAAATTTATTAAAATTTTCTTCTTAAAATGTTCAGGAATATCGTTTGAAATATAAAGAGATAGTGTTATCTCTTTAATTAATCTATTAGATGAATAAATTTTATATTTCCACACATTTCCTGAGAAACTTTTTAAATTCTACATTCATTTTAGAAAATTATACATTTTATTTACCAATGTATGTGCTATTCATAATATTTTTTCCATGTCTAAAACATATGTTCTGAATTAATGTTTGTATTCTTCTATTTTGCAACCAGTACATTCTTCTTTTGTCTTTATGCAGCATTGAGCATAAATAGTAGCATTTATTCATGTGAAAAGAGACGGAAATCCTCCAGGGTGTTAGGGGACTCAATAAGTGTTGCTCTCTTTCTGCATTTTAATGAAGTGATTTTTTAATATTTTTTTAGTTGTAGATGAACACAATATCTTTATTTATTTATTTATTTTTTATTTTATACTGAGGATTGAACCCAGTACCTCACTTGTGCAAGGCAGGTGCTATACCACTGAGGTACAGCCCCAGCCCATTAACAAAGTAATTTTAATTGAATGCTTTATAAGTTTGTTAAAAGCATCAATGCTTGGCCTTTTTAAAATCTCCTTATTGTTTCTTTTATTTTCCTTTATTTCTTGCCTTACACTTATTGAGCATTTTTTAATTTCTTTTGAATTATGTCATTATCCTCTACCATCTTGAAATACATGTGAAATTTATTTCTCATTTTCTGTTACAAACGTTTGTACATACATTTTACATTGGTACATTATTAGCTATACTCTACAAATCTTATGTGCATTAATTTCATTATCATTTAATCTAAAGTATTTTAATCTTTCTACTAGGTTAATTTGACTCATAGTTTTATTTATTTATTTGTCTCATGTAACTTAAAAATGTTTTTATAAATTTATTTTTAAACCTATTATTTTATACATTTTATATTTATTTTTCCCCAAATGGCACTAGTAAGAGGACAAACTATGTGGGGCATACAAACAAAAATACCAGACTCATGTGACTTAATAGAAATTCTTATTTGTGTATTATAGGTGCTTCTTACTCTCTACTTCCAAGATAATGTCTTATTTCTTCATCCTCATAAGCAGGAAGTGCTTAAAAACTGTACAAAATGTTCCTTCCATCTCTTTTACAAGCACACTAATCCTATTCTTCAGGGTAGAGTCCATAAGAGCAAGTTACTGCTTAAAAACCCTGCCTCTTAATACCATTGTATTAGGAATTAATTTTAACAATGTGTTTTGGGGGAACATATACATTCAAACTATAGTAGTTTCTTAGATTAAACCCCCCAAGAAGGCAAGGAATATCATATACAATAGTATGATTCTAACATGTTTTAATACATTTCAATAAATTCCAACATTTTTCAATATGAATGAACAGTCAAGACATTATGTTATAAAGAGTTATGTAGTCACAAAAAAACAAACATTATTATTTTATTTGTGGCTCATAGAGTGGTTAAATTCATAGAGACAGCCAGGTGCATTGGAGCACGCCTGTAATCCCAGCAGTTTAGGAAGCTAAAGCAGGAGGATCACGAGTTCAAAGCCATCCCCAGAAACTTACTGAGGCCTTAAGCAACTCAGTGAGAACCCTGTCTCTAAATAAAATATTAAAAAGCGCTAGGGTGCGAGTTAGTAGTTAAGTGCCCCTGGGTTCAATCATTGGTACAAATAAATAAATAAATAAGATCAGAAACAGAAGGTAAAATGGTGATTGCCATATGCCAGATGGAAGAAGAAATGAGGGATATAATTTATATATCAAATTTCATTTAAAATTGGAAAAGTTTTAGAAATGGATAACGGTACTGGATACACAACTTTTGGTATATCCAAATTGTATCCTTAAAATTATTAAAATGGAAATGTTATTTTATGCATAATTTCCCACAAAGTATGTCAATCAGTTGTATTAGTTGTTTACATTTAAAATATCCTTAGCTATTATTTCAAACTAATTTTCCAAGATATTTATAATTCTTATACTTACTTCATGTTTTTCCACTTTATATAGAAAAAAATACATTCTCTTCTAATGACCCCTTACTTTCAATAATGTTGATTTTAAGAGTTCTGGACTCTAGAATTATAAGACAATGAATGTCTGTATTAAGCCACCAACTGCTATCATTTGTTTCAACAGCCACACTGAAATAACATAGTTATTGGTAACTGAAATTGTTGTGCTGCTCAAAAAATGTTACTGCAAATATGAAAGCAACCCCAAAATTAAAAGATTGAGGCTTGGAAAATTTTGAGAACATAATAGATAAGCTTTTCTTCTTTTGAACAGATTGTAATATAGTTATTTATATTAAAGGTAGTGATGATGAAGAGTTAGAAGGAAATAACAAACATGGAACCAAAACTACATATTATCTTAGAGAATACATATATCATATATGCATTGGTTGTTACAATATAAATGTTGACACTTTTGATGTTGTATTAGTAGTAAATGCACTGTTATGGAAACTGAAATAAAGGAAACCCTTGTTATATTGTGAAAGAATGCTCTGCTAAATTTGTCATATAACCGTGCAAAAAGCAGAACTCATAATCAATGAAATTAGAGATTTGGCTGAGATTTCCAAGTAGCATATTGAAGGACTGGCCTGGTTGATTTTATCTTCCTTTGCTGACAGATGGAAGGGATAAATTGAATAAAGTTAAGACAATAGAAATTAGAACTCTGTGATTTGGGATATTCTTCCATTCACATTGGAAAAGATGCTAAAGTTAGGACAATCAGTGTTAAGAATATGTTTATCTAGAAAGAAGGAAAATGTCAAGGCTTGAAATCACTTTGCTAGTGCTGAAGAAAATAGGCATCTAATATATGAATCTCTTTAGGCATTTCAGCATAAGGCAATACTATATATGGGATTACCCAGGAAATATGTGTGGAAGACCTTCTTGTTTAATGGCATAAATCACTGTTTTGAATACAAGAGATACACAAGACTTAATTATACTTTTTAAAAATATATTTTTTTTAGTTGTAGATGGACACAATATCTTTATTTATCTATTCATTTATTTATTTTAATGTGGTGCTGAGGATTGAACCCAATGCCTTCCAAAAGCAAGGTGAGCACTCTACCACTGATCTACAACCCCAGTGCTAATTATACTTTTCTATCAGCAGAATATTTAATTATACTTTTCTATCAGCAAAAATATTCTCCACTTCTCCAAAAGGGACAAAGAGAAGAGGAAATAAGACATGTTTTTAGAATGGTGAAAGATAGCAGAGTAGAAGAAGCAGGTTGCAGGTTCTATATCCTTCAAAACTTAGAATAAAATAAGCAAGAAAATAGCGACTCAGTATGGTGTCAGAGGTTATGCAATGGACACCCTTAGACTATCAGAGATTGCCACAGTCTGGCTGGGCACAAATAACCTAGCCGCCAGGAAGCACTTGTAGGTTCAAACAGCAACTCTTTTATTGCCCGAACTCCACCAGCACTCTACACATGCTCCCCGGGAACACTCTCACCCTCCTTCGGGTTCCACATGCACTCTCTGGGAACCCCACGAGAACTCAACGGGAACTCCAAAGTAGCAGGCACCCGAGGCAGCAAGAGCTGCCCTAATGCTGGACAGCAAAGGTCTATATACAACTGAATACACAGCTTAACTTAACCATCATCATCTCAATGGCTCGCTGGCGTCACCTCTCAACCACTCCCTTCTGGCAAAATGCCATGCGTCATCCTGACTCTGCTGTGGACCTCAACAAGAGATAACATTCAGAAATTCTGGTACTTGAAAAGAAAGAAGAACAAATTCATTAACCCTAAACCTCCAACAACATTGGGCCAAGTCTTGGAGAAGGGGTAAAAAACAGAAGAGAAAAAGAAAAAGACAGGAAAAACTGAAAAACTTCCTTAAAAATAATGGTAAAAGAGAAATACAGGCTCAATTAAATTGGGGACACACACATAAAATTAGTTGATATGTGAGAAATAGTCTCCTTTCCCAATTTTTTTGGTTAAAAACTATTAACGATTTTGATCTGACTGAGCTGGCAAATCTAAAAATGATTAAATTACTACAGGTTCATTCCACATAAAGATGCC
Organism: Callospermophilus lateralis; assembly: GCF_048772815.1. Lineage (NCBI taxonomy): Eukaryota > Metazoa > Chordata > Mammalia > Rodentia > Sciuridae > Callospermophilus > Callospermophilus lateralis. The sequence goes on along the minus strand of NC_135325.1, from coordinate 79,337,255 downwards.
AACAAATATTTTCATGGGGAAAACATTCAAACTAGGCAATCTAATACACTTCTGTACTAGAATCATTGTGAACTAAAGCTGCCAAGCCCTGCTGCCACTGACAATGGAAGAATGCAGCAGGGGTAGAAGAACAGGGTGTTATGAAAGTGTACCCATAAATGAAATTTATCAGAGTGGGATTCTGAAATTGTATTGGTGTGGTGTCTTTTTCATATATATATATATATATATATATATATATATATATATATATATCCACCAAGGCAAAAAAAATAGTTTAATATCCATGGAAATTGAGGGAAATCAAGTCACAGGATTTATCACATAACTAATTGTACCAGGCACAGCCTTTACCACCAAGCACAAAAAACATCAACGTGAGCCAGAGAAAACTGAGTCCACTAGGTAACATATAATCTATGACCATTTCTTTGGACACTCCAGAAAACTCCCAGGTGGCCAGGGATGCCACAGAACTACCATAAATATCTAGGATCATGCTAAGGTGAGTCAAATAATTTTTGAATGAAGAAATTCCAGACTCTAAATTCTGCAAAGTTTTTTAAAGAACGCTGAACTAGGTTGGGGAAAAACTAAATAAAGAGCTTCCCAACCTAGCTCAGAGATGGCTAGTATGGTCACTACCTCCATTCCCAGAGATACTCAGAGATCATGCAGCTGAGGGATAGAATTTAATTTCACTTCTCAGCATCTGGAAGAATTGAAATCTGGAAGACCCAGTAAGAAATATCTCCATCTCAAATACCTCAGCAAGAAATAATTTTAGACTTTCTATGGTTGTTTTATGTTTCATGGGTAGCATCTCTTGTATTTATTCCATATTTTCCATCATTATATAACAATGCATACTTTAATCCAACTTTACATGTTATCAATGTTTTAATGTGTTAATTGGATCTATTCTTTCAATTTTTTTGTATGTTTAACACTTAATTTTCTCTTTTATCTTTCCATTTCTTTTCTATTTTTGTTTTCATTCGGACACTATAAGTATACATAATAATGGGACTATTTTGATATATTTGTACATAATTCCATCAATTCACATTTCAGTACTTCCTTTCACATTTCAGTACTCCTCACTTAACTTCCCATGATCCCCTTCACCTACTCTGCTGATCTATGTATTATTTTTTTATTTGTACACTACACTTTTACATATATGTGAGATTTACTGAGTTATGTTCATACATGCTCATAGAATAATTTGGTTGATTTCATTTTCCAGAACCATCCCTTTTCTTCCCTCTCAATTTTTCCACTGTACTCTACATTTATTCCTTCTATTTTTATGGTATTTCATTTTTATTATTTTTTCTCTCTAGGCTCCATTGCATTGGACCCTTTATTTCTGAATCTGGTTTATTTTGCTTAGCACGATATTCTCCATTTCCATCAATTTAACATCAAATGACATGATTTCTTTCTTTTTGTGGCTGAGTAAAATTCCACTGTGTATAGAGAACACATTTTTTTTATCCATTCATCTATTGACAAACACCTAGGCTGTTTTCCTGACTTGGCTATTATGAATTGTACCAATATAAACATTAGTATGAATGTATGCTGATTTTCATTCTTTTGGATAAATATCAAGGGGTGGAATAGCTTGAGAAGAAGACGAAGAGACAAATCCATAAAGATTCATTCACCTGATCCTAGAAAAACTTTCATAACCCTCCAATAACTAAAGCCATATATGTTGAAGTTGGGGAAATATTGAACAGAGAATATAAAATTGATTATTAAAATGATCAATGAATTGAATGAAGATATATGGAATAAACTAAGGGAGAAAATACAGGATTTGAAGGAGCATTTCAATAAATAGAAATTCTGAATAAGAACCAAACAGAAATTATGAAAATAAATAAACTACAGTTAATAAAATAAAAGTTCAGTGAAATCTCCATACCAGTCTAAATCAAGCAAAAGAAAGATTATCAGAGATTTAAGATAGGGTATACGAAGTAGAACACTTAGACAGGAAAAGAAAAGAAATAAGAAACTATGAAAAGAACACAGAAGAGATTTTGCAAAACATTCAAAGGCCAAACTTCAGTATCACTGGACTTGAGGTGGGAGAAGAGATACAGAATACTAGCATAGAAAAGTTCTTCAGTAAAAATATTGCAGGACAATTCTCAAATCGTAGATATTATGTGTATATACATTATTATTATGTGCATTTAGAACTCCAAATGGACAGAGCCAGAAAATAATTTCTCCTTGACATGTTATAACAAAAATTCCAAAAATTTAGAAGAGAGAAAGATTTTTTAAAACTACAAGGGAGAATCACATCCAAATCACTGATGAGAATAACAGCATATTTCTTAGAAGAAATTCTAAAGTTCAGGATGCCAAAGAATTAGAAATTGCAATTGATGAAAGAAATTAACCACCAATCTAGACTACTATATCCAGAAAAGCTAGTATTCAAGGAATAAAAGGAGATGTAAAATTCTTTCAAGGTAATATAAACTAAAGAATTTTACAATGATTAAGGTGGCATTACAGAAGGTTCTTTTTAAAATATCTTTTAGATGTTGATAGACCTTTATTTTATTCATTTATTTATATGTGGTGCTGACGATCCAACCCAGTGCCTCACACATGCTAGGCAAATGCTTTACCATTGAGCCCCAAATTCAACTCCCAAAAGGTTCTTAATGGAACCTAAACAAATAAGGGGAAAATAAAAATAACCAAGAGAGCAGAGGAAGAGAATAAATCTTATTAAAAGAAGAGGTAAGAAAATTATAATTAGGAATTATAGAAAATGACAAATAATACAAATAACAATAACAAATACTTCTCTTTAATAACAGTATCCTTAATACCTAATTAAGGCACAGAGTGGCAGATTGCATTAAAAAACATAACCCAGTCTTTTCCTCTGAAAGAAAAATAACTCAGAGGCAAAGATGCTCAGACTTACAGAATGAAAGTTGACATTCAATGCAAATAAAATTTGAAATCAAGCAGTAGTAATCACTCTCAATATCAAGCAAAACAGATTTCAAGTTGAAAGAGTCAAAAAAGGTCATATTTTCTAGGGAACAATTCAAGAAAACAATATAATGTTCATTAATACTTATTATCTGAAACTTGGTTCACCTAATATCATATAACTAACATTACTCAATTGAAAGAGACTTATAGGCCCAACTACAACAATAATGGGAAACTTCAATAAACTACTCTCACTAACAGAATATACAGAGGGAAAATCAGATTTAAACATTGCTATAGATCAATTTGACTTAACAGACCTCTGTAGAATACTTTATCAAACATCATCAGAATACACTTTATTTTCAGCTGTTCATGAAACCTGAAAAAATAATCATATAGTAAGGCCATAAATCATGTTATAGCAAATACAAAACAATGAAATAATCTGTTGAATCTTTACATGTCATAATGTAATGAAATTAAATATTAATAACAGGAAAAAACATAAAAATACTTGGATATTAAAAAATACACTTTTGATAAAATGATTGGGTCATTGAAATAATCAAGGGGAGGTATCTAAAAATGCTCATAATAAAATTAAAGTGGAAATACAACATACCAGAATATCTATAACTTAGCAAAGGCATTTCTAATGATTATGGGTGCCTACAAAAGAAAACTAACAAAGGAACCTCAAATATACAATCTAATGATACATCTTAAACTCTAAGAAAAATAAGAACAAACCAATTCCAAAATTGGTAGAAGAAAAAATAATAATAAAAACTAAAAAAACTGATAAAATATAAACTGAAAGGATAATACAAAATATCAATGAAATCTGGAGTCAGTTCTTTGAAACTACAAACAAAAAATATGATAAAACCCTAGCCAAACTAACCAAAAGAAAGAGAATACTAAAATTTTAAATCTTAGAGAAGAAATATTAGAACATACACAACCAAAATCCAGAAAATCATTAGGGACAATTTTGAAAACATATTCCAATAAATTGGAAACTTGAAAAACATGAGTGAATGTCTAGGAACATATCTACTAATAAAACTGAACCAAGAAAATATAGAAAATTTAAACAGACCAACAATAAGCAATGAGATTGAATCAGTAATAAAAAATTATTCATAAAGTTAAAGCACAGGAGCTTAAGGAAAAACAACTGAAATTTATTATATATTTAAATAAATAATACCAATGCTTCTCACATAATTCCATAAAACTGAAAGGTAGAATATACTTTCAAACTTATTTTGTGAAGCCTGTATTATCCTGGTAAAAAAATTATATAAGTATTCTTAAATAAACAAGACAACAGACCAATATACTGATCAATACAGATGCAATAAAATATAAACAAATATAATTCAACCATATATTAAAAAGATTATATCCCATGACATAGTTGTTTTCATCCAAGAAATCAAGGATAGTCCAATATATATTCAAAAAGGTAAATGTAATAAACCATGTAAATAGAATCAAAGAAAAAAATTGCATAATCCTCTCAATAAATGAAGAAAAATCCTATCACTAAATACAACACTCCTTCATTATAAAATCTGTGAATAAAGTAAGGACACAAGTAATTTCTCTCAACATAATAAAAGATATATATGGCAAACCCAAAGCCATCACCATGGGGAAATCTGAAAACATTACTTCAAATATTATGTACATGACAAGTATGTCCACCCTCATTACTACTATTCAATATGATACTAAAAAAAAAAAAATCCCGAGATTTAGGGAAATGAAAGAAATAAAATGATATAAATAGGAAAGGAAGAAGTCAAATTTTCTTATTTGAATGTTGTATAATGATGGTCTATGGTTCACTATTCTAGTAGTCTTTGGCTTTGAGAGAAGGATAATTCTGGCCTTATAGGTTTCCTTCTTTTCAGTGTTTTGGAAGAAATTAAGTAGTCATTAGGAAAATAATTCCATTCACAATCACTTAAAAATTAGTATGTAAGAACTAATGTACTGATAGACTTGTATGATTAATTAAAACTATAGAACACTGAAGAAAGAAATTTAAGAAAACACTTCATGTATATATATATATATTCTCCTATATAAATTTAAAAAATTCTAGAACCAAGAATAAATAGATGTGACCTTGAATTTGTTTACGTTTCGTCTCTATATATAAAACCCAAATTATAATCCATTAAAAATAATAATACATAAAATATTTGTTAATCAGTTTTCCAGTACTATAAAAGATGAGATAAATCAACTTATACCAAGAAGATGTTTCATTTGCCTTATATTTTTGGAGTATTCCATTTTAATCATTTGACCATGTTCTTTTAGTCCTGTGGTGAGCCAGTGAATCATACCAAGAGCATATGGAGATGAAATATATTTATCTCCTTGCCAAGAACAAAAAGAAGTGAAGAAGGGACTAATATCACCCAATCATTTTCAAGGCACAACCTCAATAATCAGAAGAGCTCCAATTAGGCAACACCACATTCCAATTGTATCAAGATGAATACCAAGCCTCTAACACATGTGACTTTGGAGGAGATTCTATACATCTAAACTAAAGCATTGTTCCCTTGGTCTCCAAAGGCTTATGCAAGTTTCACAAGGCAAAATATATTAAATCCATGTTCACGTGTCACACATTCTTAAATGTTCTGGTGTTGTTCAAATTTTAAGTCCAAAACCTTCTTTAAGACTGAAGACAAAGAGAGCTATGGATTCTATGAAAATTTTTAAAAAGTACAGTTCTATGATAGAGTGGCACAACATAAACCTTCCAATTTCAAAAGGAAGGAACAGGGAAATAATAAGGAGACATAAATCCAAGGAAAACCAAAACCCAGAAGGAAAAACATTAAATCTGAATTATCCACATCTATCCACATCTAGCATTCCTGGCACACTTTGGCAGAATGGTGGCTCTCAAGAACTTTGGCAGTCTTAAGCCCTATATCCTTGCTGGTTGCATTTCACAAACCAACTCTGTTGCTACATGATGATGGCTTCCATCAGTAGACAGTACATGTTCCTGACATTTCTAATTTTCCTAGATCTTCATTCTAACTTTAGGTTCTCTTTCACAGTTTCAGTATGAACTGCCATGCCAGGGTCTGTGTGCATGGGCTCTATTCCTGCCACATACTTCTTAGCCTTTTATGCTTTCCTTTAGTTGAAAGTTCCATGAACTTACAACACTTGTGTTATTCATATGTTCAAAATCAGCTATCATTTAGTCAGTTTCATGAGGTACCACCAGAAAACTCTGTAGCTAGTGTCCTTTGAACAATGGCTAGATGTAGTTACCTCTGAATGCCTTCTAATTTGATGCTGTTATGAATGTTCAGGGTATCACTGTGCTCTCTTGTCAAAAGACTTTGTCCTTAAAAGTAGTTATGGATATGAAGTATCTCCCAACAGTTCACATGTGAAACAATGAAAGAAAGTTTGGAGGACAACTGATAGGCTTTCAACCATAACCTAATCAGTGAATTACTCTCTGAAGCGATTAACTCTCTGAAGTGATAACTGGAGGAAAGTGGATTGTGGTTAGAGAAGGTGAGCATTGGGAGCATGGTTCACACTTTGTATTTTATCTATACAGGCCTACTGAAACTTAAGTCTAGTTATAGCACTAGAAGCAAATAGGGTGTTAAGAAGGGGCCCAAAATATAATAAATTTTATCTGGTATGGCATTTGCCTTAGGGATGATCATTATTGTTTCTTCAGGCAATGCAAGATTGATTCCCACATTGAGGGATGATAAGAAGGCTAATATCACTGGGGTTGTTGACATAACTACTAGTGATAGGTATCTACTTTCACTAAAAGTGAAGTAAGTGTTTCTGCTTGGAGTATGAAAGTCACTTCTGTGGGAACTAATGAGAACCCTTCTGCTATTCATACAAAAAAAAAAAAAAACAAAATTTAGTGGCTTAATGTTCCCACCACCATCAACATCTTTGTATGTTTTTTTTTTGTACCAGGGATTGAACTCACAAGAACTGGACCACTGAGTCACATCCCCACCCCTATTTTGCATTTTCCTCAGTGACAGGGTCTCAGTGAGTTACTTATCACCTTGCTTTTGCTGATGCTAGCTTTGAACTTGTGATCCTCCTGCCTCAGCCTACCGAGCTGTTGGGATTACAGACATGCACCACCATGCCAGGCTGTGTGTTCCTATTCTTACTTAGAAGATGATGTTCTCTTCCAATAATGTTCTCATATTAATAGTAGGCACACAACAAGACTGATTCATTGGCATTTCAATTTATTTAGCAATTAATACCATTGCAGAATGAGATGCCGCAACTTGAGCACTGTGGCTACAGGAGATAAAATTCTCTGGTATAAAAAGTATTTTTCAGTTATTTATGTAGGACTTAATATCGTGATTTTTAATCCCTGAAATACCCCTTTCTTTCCACCTCTTTGTCAAATAACACTTGAACAACCAGCCAATTTCATATTTTCCCAAAATATTTAAAGCATAATAAGCATAGTTACCTGTCTCCTTGCTTCTTATAAGTAAGTAGGAGTTTCATAGAAAATATTTTGTATATTTTATCATTTCATGTTATAGATATTTCTGGAACATTTCATGTTCCAGTAAACAGATACAGGAAGTAGAGTCAATAGCATCTCAGGATATAAAACCCAATTATATTAACCCCAAATCTAATTTAGAAAACACATCCTTAGAATTTGATTCCTATAAAACTACTCACAGTATCACATCTGCATCTATAGTAGTTCTCCAGAGAAACATAACTAATATAAAAATAAGATTGGATTATTATAAGTTATCAGCTCACATAATTATGGAGTATAAAAGTTTTTATGATATTCTGTGTGCAGGTTAGAAATCCCAGAATGCCTGTAGTGTATTTAAAAAACCTTGGAGACTGATGACTGATGGTTTAGATTATAGTCCAATTCTAAAGGTCTAAGAATCAGTAAAACCAAGGGCTACAGAATATTGTTGTTTCATAACAAGCAGTCTGAAAGAAGAAAGGAGGACACAAACTTCATATACCTTTGCCACTTTGTCTTATTCAGGTGTTCAATGCAGTGTATATTTCCCACATACGTTGAAGAAGCTCAAATTCTTTACTGAGTTCACAAAATCAAATGGTGAACTCTTCCATGAACACCCTCAAAGACACCCAGAAATAACACTTAATCAGGCAACTGAGCATCATGTGGTCCATTCAAGTTGACAAATAAATTAATCATTACAACCAGTATCCTATAATAAAATATTCTGTTTAATACAAATTCCATCAAAATAAAAATATCAATCTTAATAGCTTCAGTGTGAAAATTATTACTTAAGAATTAAAAGATTTTTTCTAACTTCTAAACAAAGTTAAAATTGATTATTTTAAATATTAATTTAAAAATAAACTTAAAAATATGGATATTATATTTAATATATGAGAGTCACTCATTTAAAACTTTGGGTTCAATAGTTCACTTAATCATGACAACTCTCTTATATTGTTCTTAATTTCATTTCATTCCAATTTTATATGTAAGGATACTGAAGTACAAGTAATTTAAATAATTTTTCTAAAGTTTCAGTGTTAGTAATTCTCTTCTCTTAATCACTCTGCAAGTCAGCTAGACTCTATACTTATGGACTTGATATTATTATTTTCAAAGTTTAATGAGGAATATAATACCTTAATGGTACATCCTTTCATTTTCACATCCACTTCTAACAAATTTCACTATATAAATACCTTCCTTGGAGAATGCATTAATGTGTTTGAAAATTATATCAACCTATATTGTTAAAATACTTATATTCTAAATAAAACTTAGGAAGTCATGTGACATTAATGTGGCCACAATAATAAAATTGTACCAAAAGTATAAATTAAACCATCCACATTCAGCTAAAGTAAAACTGAAAACAAGATTGACATATATCTGGAACTTTAACCATAGGATTAACCATAATTGTTCTATGATATCTGTATTTAGTTTTAAGTCAGAATATGCCATAGACCTGAAAATCCTGTAGCACCCTTTTCTGTCTCTAGGCAGACTCTGCTGATGTTTCAAATGTCCCTCAAAAAAATATCTTTTGCTTCCTTTCTGAGAATATAATAAACCATAAAAGTTTCTGTTTTGTTTTAAAGGTTTATATTTGTTCAGTGACTTTGAGAACATGATATACAAACAGTAGACTTTAGAGTAACCATTGGATATTTCCTTTAGAATTCTAGTAGAAGAAACACTATTAATTTTCAAGATGCTTCATATAATGCTACTAAGTTAAAGAAAATAAAAATTAATTCTGGCTTTCTATGAATTTTATTTTTTTATTAAAATATTTCTACCTTGCTGGGCATGGTGCACCCACCTGTAATTCCAGTAACTCAGGAGACTGAGGCAAGAGAATTGCAAGTTCTAGACCAGCCTCAACAACTTAGCAAGGTCATAAGCCATTTAGTAAATTAGTGAAACCCTGTCTCAAAATAAAAAAAATTAAAGGGTTAAGGGATGTTGCTGAGTATATAAGCACTTCTGGTTCAATTGTTGGTACAAAAAAAAAAGTGGGGGGGGGAAGAAAATATATATATTTCATTATATTTTATTTTTTTCTTTTTTTATTTATTTTTATTTATTTATTTATTTATTTATGTTTTTCATCTTCCATACATTTGATTCAAATGAGTTATGCATTTCCATTTTTACCCCAAATACAGATTGCAGAATCACATCAGTTACACATTCACAATGTTTACATAATATCATATTAGTGACTGTTGTATTCTGCTAACTTTCCTATCCCCTACTATCCCCCCTCCCCTCCCCTCTCATCTTCCCTCTCTACCTCATCTGTTGTTGTTCCATTCTCTCCCTTCCCCCCCTTTCCCCTCACAACCTTGTATATGTGATTTCGTATAAAAATGAGGGTGTCCTTCCGTTTCCATGCACTTTCCCTTCTCTCTCCCTTTCCCTCCTATCACTCGTCTCAGTTTAATGTTAATATTTTCCTCATGCTCTTTCCCTCTGTTCAGTTCTTAGTTGCTCTCCTTAAATCAAAGAAGACATTTGGCATTTGTTTTTTAAGGATTGGCTAGCTTCACTTAGCATAATCTGCTCTAATGCCATCCATTTCCCTGAAAATTCAATGTTGGGAATCAACCTAACAAAAGAGGTGAAAGATTTATACAATGAAAACTACAGAACCCTAAAGAGAGAGATAGAAGAAGATCTTAGAAGATGGAAAAATGTACCCTGTTCATGGATAGGCAGAACTAACATTATCAAAATGGCGATATTACCCAAACTTCTCTACAGGTTTAATGCAATGCCAATCAAAATCCCAATGGCATTTCTTGTAGAAATAGATAAAGCAATCATGAAATTCATATGGAATAACAAAAGACCCAGAATAGCAAAAACAATACTAAGCAGGAAGTGTGAATCTGGAGGTATAGCGATACCAGAGTTCAAACTGTACTACAAAGCAATAGTAACAAAAACAGCGTGGTACTGGTACCAAAACAGGCAGGTGGATCAATGGTACAGAATAGAGGACACAGAAACCAATCCACAAAATTACAAATTTCTTATATTTGATAAAGGGGCTAAAAACATGCAATGGAGGAAGGATAGCATCTTCAACAAATGGTGCTGGGAAAATTGGAAATCCATATGCAACAAAATGAAACTGAATCCCTTTCTCTCGCCATGCACAAAAGTTAACTCAAAATGGATCAAGGAGCTTGATATCAAAGCAGAGACCCTGCACCTGATAGAAGAAAAAGTTGGCTCCGATCTACATATTGTGGGGTCAGGCTCCAAATTCCTTAATAGGACGCCCATAGCCCAAGAGTTAATAACAAGAATAAACAAATGGGACTTACTTAAACTAAAAAGTTTTTTCTCAGCAAGAGAAACAATAAGAGAAGTAAATAGGGAGCCTACATCCTGGGAACAAATCTTTACTCCTCACACTTCAGATAGAGCCCTAATTTCCAGAATATACAAAGAACTCAAAAAATTAAACAATAAGATAACAAATAACCTAATCAACAAATGGGCCAAGGACCTGAACAGACACTTCTCAGAGGAGGACATAAAATCAATCAACGAGTACATGAAAAAATGCTCACCATCTCTAGCAGTCAGAGAAATGCAAATCAAAACCACCCTAAGATACCATCTCACTCCAGTAAGATTGGCAGCCATTAGGAAGTCAAACAACAATAAGTGCTGGCGAGGATGTGGGGAAAAGGGTACTCTTGTACATTGCTGGTGGGACTGCAAAATGGTGCAGCCAATATGGAAAGCAGTATGGAGATTCCTGGGAAAGCTGGGAATGGAACCACCATTTGACCCAGCTATCGCCCTTCTCGGACTATTCCCTGAGGACCTTAAAAGAGCATGCTATAGGGATACTGCCACATCCATGTTCATAGCAGCACAATTTACAATAGCCAGACTGTGGAACCAACCTAGATGCCCTTCATTATATTTTATATGCAGATGATTTGGAAATTTCATTGAATGAGCAATTTAAAAATCATAAGTACAGAAAACTAAGCACATCTCTGAATTTTTAGTAATGTAAATATAAGTATAAAAATGCAATAATAAACATTAGAATATTATTTCACACAAAGCCTTTATTATCCATGCACACAGTATGAAATGTTTGATTTCTTTCTTTTTCTTTTCATTGCATGATGGATAGATTTTAACAACCAAATATTATTCAAGTTATGATTTTTTTAAGAATGTAAATATGTGTTTTTCTGAATTAGCAAACAAAAACATGAAAAATGATAACAGAATTCTATAAATTTTATTTCATTTACAACTTTCAAGAAATAAAAACATAAATTGAAATTAGTTAAGGTTCATTACAAACACAATCCATATAGTGGGAGAAAGTGATCCATTAACTTTTTCACTTGTGATTCGGTAAATAATATTCTCCTTAAAACTGTTTCTAGGTATAACCACAAAATTATAAGACACACACACACACACACACACACACACACACACACACACATCCATGCATACACTCATGTTGAAAACTTATTTTAATCTGAAAAATAATGCTAAAGACTTTATCTGTGCATTACACAAGGCAATCTTTACAAGGTTCCACTTGACTTTATCTGCAGTACTGGATCATATTGAAGTTTCATAATATATCAAAAAATATCAATGGGAAAGGAAGATTTGGAGGATGCATTTTTAATGAAACTAACTCAGGTGGTATATATGCTTTTATTCTTCATCTTAGTAGTAGCTAGAATTTTATTTACTTGGCATAATTTAATCAAATATTTTGTAATTCTAAATTGAGCATTTGATTGACAAAAGAGCTAAGTATTTGGTTTTGCTTCATTCTGAATTCTTTCAAAGTTTGTAATAATTTTAAAATATATATATCAAAATTTGGGGGGTTTTATTTTGAAAGGAAATTAAATTTCTTTATTTGAACATGGGTTTCACACTTTTAGTTAGGTAAGATTTTTCTGTTTAAGCTAGATTGCTATTAAAATACTAACAAATCAAAGAGGGTAAACATAAGAGAAGATCAACCAGTTACAAATATTTTCTAAACTTTATCCAGAATACCATGGTATGTAAGTTAATTTTTACAATACAGTTATGTAAGCTGATTTTTAAATTACAGCTAATGTAAACTTCTTCAAGTATAATTTTTACCAAATTATTTTATTCAAAGATTTACAGTTTATTTCCTTATTTTTTTATTTTTATGGATATTCAATAATTTCTGCAACACGTATTGAAAAATACATCCTTTCATAATTGAATAACTTATTCAAGTTTTTTTAAATGAATATATTTCTGTCAGTCTAATTATTAATTCTCTATTCCAACAAATTGATTCTTATATCTCTCCTTCTGCCTGTACAATATAGTTGTGATTACTCTAGCTATACAGTCCACCTAAATATGAACTGGAATTTTTTTTTTTCATTTCTGAGAATGTTTTAATCATTTTGAGATTACAGATTTACAAAAAATTAAATATTGGTTTGTCTACATCTAAAAACGTCCAACTTGCATTTTGAAAGAGTTTCCTTTAAACCTCTAGATGAGCTTGGGAACATTTTATATCTTTACTAAATTGAATCTTCTGCAGGCACGATATGCCTCTCCATTTACTTAGGTCATCTTTCATTTATTTCTTAAGCATTTTACAATTTAGCACATATAAATCCAATTCATATTTTAGTTGGTTTACATCTAAGAAAACAACTTTTTTTGAATAAATTGTGAATAACATATCATATTTTAAATATCTTGTTCAAGATACTCATTATTAATATATGGAAATTACAATATTTATATGCTAATCCTGTACACTATGTCTCTGTTAAGCTCATTTAGTAGTTCTATTAAATTTTATTTTGGTAAATTTTATAGAAGAAAGAATGATTTTCTATGTAGATATTAATGTTGTACAAAGTAGCAATTTTTCTTTGTTTCAAACTGCCTCATCTAATTCTCTCTCCTTAACACAGTGGCTCCAACATGAAGCTCTATTTTGACTCTCAGTGATAAAAACAGAGGTCCTTATCCTTTTCCTCAGCCTAGGTGGCCATTGTAGAATTTTTAAAGATATTTTTTAGCCAGTTGAGAAAGTCATCCTCTCTTCCCAAAATCATGGTCCATTTTTTATTGAATTAATATTGATTTATTTTTAAAATATTACTTTGCTATAATTGATATCATCATTTAATTTTTCTCCTTTAGGTTTTTGGCATGGTAGTTTATGCTGATGTACTACTTTTTTATTTTTTTAATCGGTAGATGGACACAGTACCTTTATTTTATTTTTATGTGGTCCTGAGGATCGAACCTAGTGCCTCACACATAACAGGCAAGTGTTCCACCACTGAGCCACAACCCCAGCCCCAATGCTGATATACTTTGAATGTTAAAATTACCCTAATTTAAGAAGAAACAATTTCATTTAGTTATAGAGTACAATTATTATAATGCATTATTGGATTCAAAATAGCTAAAAATTTGTTGAAAAATATCATGACTAATTGTGAAAAATAATAGTTTCTACATTTTTATTTTATTAATTTTAAAAATATCTTCATTTATATATCAGGAAACATACCACCATAAAATTATTTGAAAGGAATTCTGACTTTTTTTATTTTCTGGAAAACAGTATATGGAAGGGGTAATATTTCTGACCTTAAATGTTTGGTATAATTATGCAATTAAATCAATTGGTCATGGAGATTTTTTTAAAAGCAAAATAAATTTCTTAAGTGATTTTAAAATGAGATAGATTTTGTATTTTATTTTACTTGTGATTTTATAATAGTTTTTAAAGGAATTGATTCATTTCTTTTAATGTTTTGGATTTATGAGTTTAAAACCATTAATAACCTTTCTTTATGTTCAAGACTGTAAATATCTTCAACAAAATTTTGTTTTCTTAGATAAGTGATTTGTATCCCTCTCTCTCTTACTCTCTCTCTCTCCCTCCCTCCCTCCCTTCCTCTCCCTCTAGCTTTCCTTCTCCATCCCCCTCTCTCTCTTCCTTTGGTAGAGTTTTATCAACTTTATCACCTTTATTCTTTAAATATAATAATGTATTCTTTAGTATAATTTATTTTCTCATCTATTTAAATTTTACTATTTTAAATTATCTTCTTCTCTCTTGCTTTGGGTTTATTTTGTTCTTATTTTCTAGATTATTAAAATTAAAAAATAATTTGAGACATTTTGTAGTTTCTAATTACACATTTAATACTACAAATTTTCCTCTCATATATTTTCCATTGAATCCCATGTTTTTTAAAACTTACATTTTTATGTTAATTACATTCTATTTATTTAAAAATATTTTGATACTTATGCAATGACCCATGGATTTTATTTACAAACATTTGAGTATTTTCCTAGTCCTTTTGCTGACTTTTGGTTTTATTGAATTTTAGTCATAGTATATATTTGTTTGAATTCAATACTATTACATTTGTTGTGATTTATTTTGTGCCCCTGGATATAGTCTATCCTAGTGAATGATTCATGTACATTTGAAAGAAGCATATTCTTAGGTAGAGTCTTCTGAACATTTGGATCATGTGGTTACTTTCAGATTCTCCACATTCTTTATGATATTCTATGAGCTTTAATAATTATTCAAATAAGGGTGTTGAAGTCATCCACTATAATTTTTTGTATTTCTATCAAGTTTTATTAGATTTCATTTCCTATATTTTGAAGCAATGTTGTTTGGTGTAATGTAATATCTCTCTGAAATTTCAATAATTTTTTTTTTGCTCAAAATTTTACTTCATCTGATACTTATCAAATTAGTATTGTGTTTTAGAATATATTTATTTCTCATGTAATTTTATAATTTTAGTTTAAACTTATATATTTCAATTAATTTTATAATATAAGATAGTTCAATGATTTTTAATATGTTCTGCCAACCTCTTCTTTTTAATTTATATGTACACATTCATATTTAAGGAAATTTGTGTTAGTCAGTTTTTCATTGCTCTGACAAAAATATCTGACAAAAACAACTTACAGGAAGAAAAGTTTATTTCGGAGGTTCAGTCTGTGGTCCACGAATTCCATTTCTGTGGACTCTTGGTGAGGTGGAGAATTATGGCAGAAGTGTATGGTTAAAGAGAGCTGCATGGTTCATGGCAATAAGGAAGCAGAATGAATGAGAGAGTAAGGCACTGGGGATGAAATATAAACCCCAGTCATGTCCCTAATTGCCTTCTTCCACCTGCCACACCATACCTGTCAACAGTTATCACCCAATTAATCCATTCATCAATTAGGCCACAGTTCTCATAATTCAGTCACTTTACACATGTACATCCTGCATGAACATAAGAGCTTTTTAAAGTTACCCCATATTCAAACCATAACAGAAATAGTTTTGATATTTCTATTTTGTTTCTTTCTTCTAGAACTTTGGGTTCCTGTCTTCTAAAATATTTTTTGGATCACATGTTTTTATGTATGCTTTGCTTGAATATATATATATATATATATATATCATATTCTTTGGGTATTGCAACATATATACCTAACTTATCACAGTCTTATAATGTTAATGTTTTCCACTTTATGTGCAGTGTAGAAACCTCAGTTTCATTTAGTTTATTTTAGTCTCCCTACTTTGATTATTAAATGGACTTTATTGTTTCTTTTATTTAAATTCATCACTGTACCAGAGGTGGTTATAATTTCTGCTTTTACATTATCAAATATTTTTAAATTCATGAGGATATATTTTTGTAGTTATTACTTTTTTTTTACTCTTTTTATTGTTCCTCCAAGATTTATTTTTAAATTGTTTTCTGTTGTTTTGAAGAAATTGATGGAACTATTATTTGATGGTGGAATTGCAGCTATTGTTTGATGGAATTACAAACTACAAATTCTTTTAAGGATTCTTTCATCTAAAAATATATTCATTTTTTATTTTTATACAAAAAATACATAATATTTATCATTTTTACCATTTATAAGTATATAATTAAGTAGATTTAATATATTCAAAATTTGGTATATCTGTCACCAATATCCTGATCTAAAACTTTATTATTATCCCGAACAAAGATTTCTGTACCCAATGAACAGCATTACAATGTCTTATTCAACATCCAAAATGATATAAAAATTGCATACATGCAAACACACATGTACACACACACTTCCAATCAAAAATTAATCCAAAGGAAAACTTCCTATTTTATTTGAAAGTTTTACTATGGTATCAAAAGTCTATTAGAGAAATATTTATTTTGTGATCATATTACATGTGTACTGAATATATGCTGAGGATCTGCTGAGTCTTTTTTTATTTCCACATGTCATCTCATTCTGAAACTCAGTTTGATGAAGCAAATGTTTCCTTGTATATTTTTTTCTCAAGGCACAAAACAGAAATATAAGGGACTATATCAAACCAAATTAGAATGCTTTCCTCTAAATAGGTTGATTTTCATATGTAGTTCTATTATATTTATCAAATATATTTACATTCCCAGGCCTTGCAATGTGTCACCTACAAAAACTCTACCTGTGGGGATTTGCAAAAAATTAAAAGAAAATGATGGAGAAATATAATATGTATATATACATAAATATAAACATATATATTATATATATTAGGTCACATATTAATATATAAATATTTAATGTTGAGAAGAAATGATTAATATTTGAAAATAATTTTGCATTCTACAAAACTAATTATTTTAGAATACTGATAAAATAAAAATATGATTGGTTTTCATTTTAAAGAATGATCATGGGAATTAGACACAATAGAAAAAGGATACTTGCAATTTTACATTCACATGGTAGATTTGATAGGAAAACAGAAGTGGGTAGTATAAACATGAGATTTAGGGAGGAATGCTATAAACTGGACTGCACATGTTTTTGTTTTTTGAAAAGAGCAACTTACTGGTAGCCTTGCCTGGTTTAAGTAAACAGGATATGTTTCACTCCTCAGAAAATAAGCAGGAATCTACAGGAGAAATTCAGAGCAAAAACACTGATAAAAAGAACACAAATCACCCTGAAATTGAGTACTTTTGTCACACTTATACAGACCAGATCTCAGTATTCATGGAAGAAAGGGTAACTCCCCCTAACCATAAAAATCTATAAGAGGAAATTTCAGTTAGAAAAAGTGAGTATAGGCCAAGAAGACCTTGAGTTGTTCACAGTGGGAACTTGAAAGTCTCATTTCATCCTGCTGTGTGTCAAAAGTTAAGATATGGATCTGGAAGGGACTCTGCATAATTCCCTGAGACTCCCAATGAAGCTGGAGGGAAGGAGAGACATGGCATTCTTTTCTCTGAGGGAACTCACTGTCCCCTTGGAGAGTGTCCATTTTTTCCCTTTCCCTATGCTTTCTAATAAATTCATGACTGTTATACTGAACATGTCTGACATCTTTTGGGCATGATTGTAAGAATGGAAGTTTGAAGAGGGGCTTTCTGGTTCTCTATGAGTTTTATGGCAGACTAGCACCATGTAACATTTGGCATTCATCACTCAGTTATTGTCTATTCTGGTTACTTTTTCATTTCTGGTTACTTTATCTTTTCAGCCTTTCTGAACCTTTATTCTCCACCTAAGATTACTGAGGAATAGAGGAAAAAAATCTTGAGATAATTAATAGTTCTTTGGCTAGAGCACACTCTAGTAAGCTCAAAAAGGTCTTTTGGTTGAAACTCACTGAATCCCTTAAGGGTAAGAATTATGGCTTTTATCCTTTATCTGTTGGGGGAACAAAGTTTACCCACTGGCAACTGCAAGATCTTTCCTGAGGGCAACAATCTAGTTGAATCTGAAGGACATTGATCACTAGGTTTTGAACCTTATGTACAATCCAGTAAAAAGGCCTCCTTTTCTTCCTCTTACTCTCATCTTTATCTCCCTAACAAGATAACTTCATGTGGGCTTCAGTTGTCTGTCGCTCAGTGGTACAGCATTTTCCTAGCATGTGCAAGACAATGGGGTCTATACTCAGGAGCACAAAACTAAATAAATAATTAAAATAAAAGTATAAAAAGTACAATAACAGGGGTTGGGGTTGTGGCTCAGTGGGAGAGTGATCACCTAGTGAAGGAGAGGCACTGGTTTCAATCCTCAGCACCAGATGAAAATAACAAAAATATCACTTTAACATACAACATACTTTCTCATGTGGAAACATTTCTAACCTTGTAATTTTCCTTACCAAAACATATTTCCATATATGTAATATTTTTATATAGTTTTTACCAGTTGATGATACTTTCTTAAATTTAAATTCTTAAACATTTTTATGAATTTTCTAATTAATAAAAAGGAATAATTGTAAGTGATTTTTTTTTCCTTCAATCCAAGATAAAAGAGAGAGGACAAAACTAAGAATGTAAACAAGTTGTAGAATGTCTGTCATTTTCAAAATGTGTGTTGAAGTTAAATCTCAAAATGTTTGCATATATGTGATTAAATTGGATGTACTTAACATAGTCAATTTAAGATATGTATAGATTTCTCTAAGGTCAAATTAATCTACTGATATAAAACCACAAACTAATTCCTTAACATTATAAGTGTCAGATCAGTCAGGGGAGGCTTTATTGAGATATCACTCCAGGGCGGAACTCGATCAGACCAACAGAGGGGACAGGGGAAGGGTCTGAGGAGAAACCGCGCAGAAGCTTGACCAGACTGGACTTTTATGGGGCTTACAGCAGGAAGGTGTAAGAGTAAAAGAAATTGAAGTTGAAGTGTAAAAGACCGGGCATTGTAAAGTTTCTAAGCTGCAAGGCTTGAGTTAAAAAGTAAAGGACCAGGTATTGTTAAGTTCCTCTGCTGCCCCCAAAACCTGAAATTCCTGTAGCTATTAGGACAATACCCGGAACTGCCCAGTAAATATTCCCCCTGACCCTCTGGTTGTTTAATAACCTAGGACCCTGTGTAGCCTGGCACGTAGGCATTCAGGGCCCAAAACCAATCAGTTTGAATGTGTACCCCGCTTAGGAGTGACCAATCAACCCCACCCAACCTGTTCCCGCCAATGAATGTACTAATCATGTCTAAGAATTGTTGTTTGATTTTCCCATGGTGTATGATGATTTGTTAAAGGAGACTGTGATTTATGCAAAGCCCCTGCCCTCCCCAAAAAGTGTACTTAAACACTGCTCAAGCCCTGCCCAGGGCTCTGGCCTGCTCTCCCTTCTTGAGTGAGCACGGAGCCCCAGCGCGCTGGATTTGATCCTCAATAAACCCCTTTTGCTATTGCATGAGTTGGTCACTTTGTGGTCTCTTCCTCCGATGTTCACCGGACCCTTACAAAGGGAAGGGCTTGGGTCAAGAAAAGGTGTTTCTAGGGTCCCTTGCCCCCTTGGAGTTGGTCAGGGGAGTTGGCTGAACTCCAGGATTGGCCATGGGGGTCCTGTTGATTGACAGGCGTTAGTCAGGAGATCTGGCTGATTGACAGGCATTTCCGCCAGCATCTGATTGATGTTCTTTTCTGGTGCGGGCTGCTTTGTTCTAAGTTGCCACTAAGTCGCCACTAAGTTGCCACCAAGTCGCCGCCACCGACCTAACAATAAACAAGAAGGATTTCTGAAAATATTGACCTTCTCTTATTTACCAAAGTAATTTCTTCTGTGTGTTATGATTCATTATTTAAGAACACTGGGGAAACTAATTCTTAAAAGAATGAGGATTTATATCTGTCTTTTAATTCTGGTTGAACAAATATACCATGGATTCTAAATTTTTCTTTAAAATTGAAACTAAGTTAACATAAGTACATCTGTGAAATTATAATGCTAATTACTATTGACTTCTTTGTACATTAGCTATATTCATGTTATCCAAGTATAAATATCTTTTAAAGTTTTAACTTTACGAGAACAATTTCCCCAGCTTGTGTTTTCAAAACTAAAAATTGTAATGATAGCCACTTTAAGAATGATATAAAAATAGAAAATTTATTTGGGGATAAATTAAGAATCAAATGTACTTTTGAAAGGGCATAAGAAGAGCCTTATTTGAATAAAAGGTTAACAGTATGAAACATGAAAATATCTTGCCACTTTTTTTCACAAAAAGTAAGTTAAGAGCTCTCTCAAACTTTCTGCTTCATTTTTGTTTTAGATGTAATGTTATGTTAACTAATATTCAGAGAGAATTGGGCTGGGAGTGTAGCTCAGTGGTAGAGTGTTTGCCTAACATGCATGAGGTCCTGAGTTCAATCCCCAGCACCACTCCCCACCAAAAACAAAAAGAAAAAAAAGAAAAAAAGAAAGAAGAAAAAGTGTGTGCAGAGAGACTCAGAAAACAGTGTATTAAAACTTTGTAGAATGACATTTTTTAAAAAAGCAAAGAAGAGCTTCAAAAATAAAACACATTGACTGGGCGTTGTGGTGCACCTGTCTAATCCCAGTGGCTTGGGAGGCTGAAGGAGGAGAATTGCAAGTTCAAAGCCAGCCTCAACAAAAATGCTAAGCATCTCAGTGAGACCCTATCTTTAAATAAAATACAAAAACAGGCCTGGAGATGTGGCTCAGTAAGAAAGTTCCCCTGAGTTCAATCTCCAGTACCTCCTCCACACACACACACACACACACACACACACACACAAAACAAAAAAGTAAAAATAAAACACATTAACAAGATTTGTTAGAAGGCCAGTCAAACTGAAGTAAGACTCTCCCTCTCAACCTACTCCATTTTAGGATGGCTCTAAAGTGTTAAAAAGAAATCCTACACATAGAAGAAAACAATCAACCCAGATAGCTTGGGGAAAATAAGTAGAATTTATAGTTAAACTATTAGTTTAACTAATAGTATTAGTAGAAATAATAGTTAAACTGCAATCCCCCACAAAATGCCAATGATATTCTTCATGTAACAAAAACTTAATCCTAAAATTCATATGGAAGCACAAAAGATACAGAATAATCAAAGCAATCCATTGCAAAGTGAGTAAACCTGGAGTCATCACAATGCTCAAAGTCAAGTTAAACTACAAACCCATATTTACAAAACTGCATGATACTGAATAAAAATGAATTCATTGATCAATAGAACAGAAAAGAAGACACACAGATAAACACAAACAACTATAGTCATCATATTCTTTGAAATATTGCCAAAAACATACATTGAATTAAAGATAGCCTCTTTTTAAATAATGCTGGGCAAACTGAATACCTATATAAGAAATATTGAAGCTAGAAGCCTGTCACTCACCCTGCAGGAAAGTCAGCTCAAAGTGTATCAAAGACCTATGAATGAAATTGGAAAATTTGCAATTGTTAGTGGGGGGTGGGGAGGAGAAATCAGCATCTAAGCACAAGCAACAAATTCCTCAAGTTTTTTCTTACAGGTCAGGAAACAATAACAAAATGAAAAAATGGAATAGTATAAAACTTAAAAGTGTCTGCTCAGCAAAGGAAAATATTAAGGTAATAAAGAGAGAGTCTACAGAATGGGAGAAAATCTTTGCCATTTAGTATTCTAACAGATGATTATTCAAAATATGCTAAAGCTCAAAAGACTCAACACCAAAAAGTTAAATAACAATTTAATTACATAGGCAAAAAACTAAACATCAATTCTTGAAAGAAATATTGAAAGACAGTGATTATATTCATAAATGTTAAACATCTTTAGACATCATATAAATGAAAATCAAAACTATGCTGAGATTTCAACTCCAGTCAAAACTACTCTAAGATATAATCTCGCTCCAGTCAGAATGGCAGCTATTATGAGACAAAATAACAATAAGTGTTGGTGATGATGCGGGGAAAAAGGTACACTCATACATTGATGGCGGGACTGAAAATATGGTCAGCCAATATGCAAAGCAGTATGGAGATTCCTTGGAAATCTGGGAATGAAGCTATCATTTGACCCAGTTATTCTTCTCCAAAAGGATTTTAAAACAGCATACTACAGGGACACAGTCACATCAATGTTTATAGCAGCACAATTCACAATAGCTAAACTGTGGAGCCAACCTGCCCTTCAGTGGATGAATGGATAAAACAAATGTGGCATATATACACAATAGAATTTTACTCAGCATTTAAAAAAGAACAAAATCATGGCATTTGCAGGTACATGGATGGCCTTGGAGAAGATTATGCTAAGTGAAGTTAGCCAATCACCCCAAAAAACAAATGTCAAATGTTTTCTCTGGTATAAGAAGGTTGATTCATAGTGGGATAGGGAGGGAAAGCATGGGAAGAGTAGATTAATTCTAGATAGGGAAGAGGGGTGGGAGGGAAAGTGTGAGGCAGGTAATTAGCAAGGATGGTGGAATGTGATAGATATCATTGTACAAAGTACATGTATGAAGACTTGAATTGGGTGTCAACATAATTTCTATACAAACAGAGATATAAAAAATTATGATATATATATATATATATATATATATATATATATATATATATATATATATAATGCATTCCACTGCTGTCATGTAAAAGATTAAAAAAATAATGATATTATTAAAATTTGAAAAAAACTGGGGCTTTAATTTAACTTGACTACTTAAAGGCAAGTAAATTTTATGTTTAATTGAAGGCTAAAATCTTTCTTTATGAAAGAATTTTATCAGAAATGTATAGAAGAAAAGGTAGAAATAGAAAAGTCACCCCCTGGGAAAATTTTAATAGACCTGATGTTAGGTAGCTTCAGGATATTGTTGTTACTTTCTTGGATAACATAATAACATTGTGCTATGTAGGTGAGTGTTCTTATTTTTAGGAGATGAATGTTAAGCTATTTAAGGATGAAGGGCCATAATGATGCAACTTATATTGAAAAGGCTCACAAAATGAGATGGTTGACAGAGGATAGATGAAGTTAGTCAGGAGAAATATTAACAACTCTAGAAACAAGGCAGTGGGTATGTGGCTCCAATTTTATTGTTCCTGAAAATTTCTTTACTGTTTGAAATCTTTATAATAAATATTTGTAGAAAAATTACCAGTTTTTGAACATTTGGGGTACTGGGCAAGAAAATATTAATGCAATTTTAATGTCTAGGGGAGAAATTAGGGTTTGTGTGGATATTCTAATGTAGACACTGATACTAGACTGTTTTGAAGAAAAAAAGTTCAGATTTGTTATAGAAATGAGATTATAAATCAGTACAAACAGGAATGTTTCAAATTAGTGTCACAAATTATCTCAATCCAACTTAATTCAAGTAAACTGAAACTTCTTTGCAGATTTGGTTTATTTAATCTTTTGTGTATGTAGCTGTATGTATGAGTAATATAACCATGTCATTATATTGTTTAAATATAGTTCATTATACAAAGTATAATTGTTTCTGATCTTCTGTGTATTGTGGTTAAAAGCATAACTAATCTTTGCAGCAAAAAGAAGCAAACAATTGGCATATTCATTAAGTAGAATCTTGCTATCAGCTTTAACCACTAGATTATAAATTTCTTAAGAAATCCACTTAAAACATTGATCTCTCATTAAATTCTTTAGTTTTAATATATATTTTTTGTTTCTGTTATTTTTTTCTCTATATTCCCTTTTTTAATATTTTTCCAAATAATTCCATTATATTTTATTCTTCTTCATTTTTTATTATGTATGATTTTGGGTGCATGTGATATTAATGTGAATGTGTGGTTTTGTATGCTCTCACTGCATGGATAAATTGTGTGTGTGTGTATTCATATAATTTTATTTGCATATCAATTATTCTCTCCTGTAATTGTTTAGTATTTAGCCTTAGTTAGACTTAGGTGGAGTGCAATTACATAAGGGTTTGACTTCTTTATATCTTACATTTGCTCACTCATTCATACCTAGGTTCGGGACCCTTCTATCTCCCGTTCTTCACTCTCTTCTCCCAGTAACAACCAAAATTTCTTGTTCACACCTCCTCTTTTTTTTATTACTTTCAGTTAATGTTTATCCCTTCTTCTTACAGCTGATTTATGCTATCCTCTACCTCTCTTCTGATCATTTATTTTTAAACACTGTAAAATTTCTCTCATCTTCCTAACCTATTTTCTCATACTTAAGAAATTGGAATCCCACTAAGTAATAAATATTATATGGTTTATGTAATTCCTACCCCAATTTGTTGCAATTATTAATAAAGTGGACATTGTAGAAAACATCTGCAGTTGAATGTCTGGTCTAGTTTACATCATTTCTTATTGGTAATGTTGTTAAATGCTGACCTCACCATTACTACATAGCTGGTATTTAGTGTTATAAATGTGAAAGTAGGCACTAGACATTTATCTAAATTAAGTACATTTATTGCTAATATTACTGGCTACCCCTCACTCAAAGAGGGGCTTTAAAGGGATTGGGACACTTTAAGATCACTGAGTAGGGAGCATGCAGCTGAGAAATGTTCATAACTCACCTAAGAAACAGTGAATCTCACCCCACCCATAAACTAGCCCCACCTGACCTGTAACATTATATCAACTCATAGAATTGGGAAGACAGAAACCCCAAACAAGAACCAGGATCCAAGGAGAAACAATTAGAAAGGTACCTTAGGTCCCATCCTTTTCATCTGCTCATATATCAAAAACAACTAGAAATATCAAAACCAATAACATAACAACACACAAATGAACACATGTGTAAATGAGGAAGAAAAATCTATCTCAATTGATGTACAAGTTGAAAACTTCTAAAAGCATAAGTAAAAAGGCAAACAAATCTCTCTACAAAATTCTCAATTTTCCCCCAGAAGAAATCAACTGATATGGAAGTGGAGAGAATTCAAGAGAAATGTTTGTTTGTTTGTTTGTTTGTTTGTTTGAAAAAAATAAAACTATCATCATATTCAACGAACTAAAAGAGAAGATCTAAGCAATGAATTAAGGGACAAAATACTAGAGATTAAAGACTACATCAATAAAGAACTACAAAGAGTGTAAAGTAACCAATCAGAAAGCTTCACTAACAGATTAGATTGCATAGAAGTAGAGTGTCAGGCCTTGAAGACAGGGAATGTGAACTCTAGTATACAGAATATAACAAAGGGGAAGAAATTATAGAACATGATCAGAATGTATAAGAACTCTGAGGCAACCTAAAGAGACCAAACATGAGAATCGGGGATAGAAGATAACAGAGAGCTAAAATCTAAAGGCATTAAAAACACTTTTAATAAGATAGTTTGAGGAAAAAAAAATTCTATGTCAGAAATAAGATAGACATCCACACAGGAGTAATATAGACTCCCAAATAAATCTGATCAAAAGATAAATTCTCAGCTGAGCATTGTGTTGCATGCCTGTAATGCCAGCAGCTTGGGAGTCAGAAACAGGAAGATAGCGAGTTCAAGGCTGGCTTTGGGCAATGGTGAGGCACTAAACAACTCAGTGAGACCCTGTCTTTAAATAAAATACAAAATAGGGCTGGGGATGTGGCTCAGTGGTCAAGTACCCCAAACTTTAATCCCTGATACCTCCTCCCACCAAAAGAAGATAAATTCTCCAAGACACATTATAATAAAAATGTCTAACATAGAAAATAAGAAAAAATAATAAAAGCTGTAAGAAAGAAACATCAGGTAACATTTAATGGGAAACTGATAAACCTCATATCTGATTTCCCACTTCAGACAGCATAATCAAGGTGATTCTTGAATGGATATTCTAAATTCTTAAAAAAAGCAATTTTTACCAGAGGTTGTATATGCAGCAAGGCTCACTTTCAAATTTGAGAGGGAAATAAAAAACTTTCCATGACAACAATTAACTAAAAGAATGTATGACTACCAAGCTAACACTAAAAAGAATAATCAAAGAAAAACTGTTCACAGAGAAACCAAAAAACAAAACCCAAAGCTCCCAAACAGAGGAATATCAAAAGAAGAGTAATCCACTAAACAAGAATCAACACAGTGTTAAATAGAGCAAAAAAATTAAAATGGCAGGAAAACATAAAACATATTTTCACTAACACTGAAAGTTAATGGTCTCAACTTCCCAAATAAAATACAAAGATTAACAATATGAATAATAAAAAAAACAAGATCCAACTATATGCTATTTACAAGGGACTCATCTCAAAAACAAACACAATCACAGGCTGAGGGTAAAAGAATGAGAAAAAAAATTCCACATAAACAGAGCCTGAAAACAATCAGGAGTAGCTATTCTTATCTGACAGCAGATTTCAAGCAAAATTTAATTATAAGAGACAAAGAAACTACATTATGGAAAAAGGAAAAATCCAACAAGAAGATTTAATCATTGTAAATATTTATGGCCAAAATGTCAGCACATTCAATTACATAAAAGCATTCTTCATGATATTAAACCTTGGATAGACACAAACATAATAACACTGAGACAATATGTGACAATAGGTCATCAAAAAATAAAACTAGGGATCCAAGATAGTGGGCTAGAGGGAGGCTGCATTCTGTGTTGCTCCATGACCTGGGATTCAAGTAGTGAGAATACTGTTTCTCTGCAAGTGATTACAGGACCCCTGACAGCTGCTCCCATACAGGCCTCCAGGCCTCAGCATCAGCACGGGACTCCTGGTGCCAGAGCAGGAACACTGGCATCAGCACCCATGCAGGACTCCTGGCTGCCATGAAATCATAGCCACTGCTCCCATGCATGACAGTCAGCTGCTATCTACATGCAGGAATTATGAACACCACTCCCATGTGGACCCCCATCTACCAACGTGGGGTTCCCACAATTGCCTCCAACTTGGGACACTGAAACCAATTCCATAGTTCCCTACATGCAGTAGCTTGCACCTGGAGACACCACACAGTGTCTGGAGACAACTGCCAACCACAACACTGCATGCCACAGAGCTTCATCTCTGAACACACCACCATCCACCACTGCCTGGCCACACCCCACTCGACACTCCATTGCTGAAAGCAGCTGCCTCAATCTTGAGACACCTTCTTCGCCATATTTAGTTGGGGCAACTCCTGATTAGAACCACATGGTGCTTAAAAGCAATATCAAGGTATCGTTAGCCCCCAGTGCCCTACTCTCCCCAGCATCTGATAACCCTGAACAGTGCTTGTGGCTGGTCTATAGCTTGCAAAACCTGGTCCTGATCTGTCCAATACAAAACAGCTCTCCATGACAGGTGTGCAGCCCTCAGAACACAGCCCACAAGACTCCCAGAGAGAGAAGTTGCTGATTGGAAATTAGAAAGGGACGGGTGGGTGAGATACAGTTTAGAGACTAAATTAGAGACCAGGAATTGAAAGGCTTACAGGTGATTTTAGGAGATAAGACTAGGTGCCTACATTATATGATCAGGCCCCAAAGGAAATCCTTGGAGTGCCATCTTCCATTGGGAACACGTAAGTATTATACCCCACCTCCAGGAGCCACGCCCCCAAGAACAATCCTTCCATCTTAAAAACCTTCACCTTCCTGAGGGTGGAGATCAGCAAATAACAGACAACACCACCTATTGGATGAAAAATGAGGCAGGAAAGATACTGATCTCCTACAAAAAAAATCCTTGTATCTTCCTTCAAGATTTTTTTTCTCTCTTTTCTGCCCTCACATCTCCAAAATTTGTGAATTAGGGTATCAAGTACTAGGATGTCGAATAGTATATTACAGTTGTATTGTATATTCTTTTATCTCCTATTTTTACATTTTTATTTTTCTTAATATTTATGTTTGTTTGTTTTTGTATTCTATTGTCTTCCCACTTAATTGTCTTCCCCCAAATCACTTGCTCTCTCTTCTTCTGCTACTAACCAACTTCTTTAGATACCTCTTTCATGCTTTATAAGATCTAACAACTCTATATCCTCACTTCCTACCCCCTCAACATTTCATTGTACACCTCACCCCTGTTTTTTTTCCACCACCAGAAACTCTAGACATTTTGCAAACCTACTATTTATATTATATAGAATAATATAATAGAACTCATCATTTCTGTATATTGTGACAAAACTATAAGCATATTAATAGAAGTTATTTGGTATAAGTTTTTATATTGTTTGCATTGGGACCTGTTGATATTGTTCTCCTCCTTCAAGGAGAGTTATTGGAACCCTGCAGGGACACTAAAAGCATATAGGGTAAAAATTGTAACACCACAGATTCACAGTGCTAGAAGGGAAGACACAAGAACAACATGAAAAAAACAAGAGAAGAAAGTGCCTCAAACAAACCAAGATACTACATGATTAGAATCCATGGCCAGAACAACAGAAGAAATTACAGAGAAGGAGTTCAGGATGTACATAATTAAAATATTCTGTGAAGTAAGGATGATGTAAGACAGCAAATATAGGAAGAAAAAGATCATTTTGATAAAGAGCTACATAAACAAATACAGGAAGCAAAAGATTAATTCAATAAGGTGATAGAGATTCTGAAAAGAAAAATTAAACAAAATCCTTGAAATCAAAGAAACAATAAACAAAATTAAAATGTCAATAGAAAGTGCCACCAACAGATTAGATCATTTGGAAGACAGGACCTCAGACAATGAAGTCAAAATATATAATCTTGAAAAGAATGTAGACCATACAATGAAGATGGTAAGAAACCATGAGCAGAACATTCATAAATTATGGGATAACATAAAATAATCAAATTTAAGAATTATTGTAATATAAGAAGACACAGAGTTCTGAACCAAAGGAATGAACAATCTACTAAATGAAATAATATCAGAAAATTTTCTGAAAATAAAGAATGAAATGGAAAACCAAATTGAGGAGGCTGACAAGATGCCATATGTATAAAATGAGGGAAGAAAGTGCCATATGTACAAAAGGAGGGAAGAAAGTGCCTCAAACAAACCAAGATACTACATGATTAGAATCCACACCAAATCAAGAGATCCACACCAAAGAACATTATAATGAAAATGCCCTACAAACAGAATAAGAAGAGAATATTAAAAGCCATGAGAGAAAGTGTAGGGCATGATGTGACTTGTGGGGCATGTTGCATCAGAAAAGAGAAAACCTAACTTGCTAACTTGCTACCCACTTCCTGGTCCTGGGGCCTCGTGTGGCTAAGATGGTGCCTGGAAATCAGCCAGGAGGCTGTGCTGTGGGGGGTGACAAAAAATCAGAGGACCTCTAGGATAGGCTCAGAACCCTTCCACCTACTGCCTGTAGAATGGGTGTACACATGAACTCTCTCAACCCTGCTGACCTTTACCCTGATTGGCTCCTATGCCTTATATTAGCTAATATATAAGCTGTGTGTGTTTTCTCAATAAACTTAGATCCTGCTTTGACTGGTCTCCCTGACACATCTGATTGTCCTCCCCCGAGGGCTGGATGTGGGTGGCCAATCGACCTTTGCCTTTCTTGGCTCATCATGGTCGGGCGTGATTTCCCCATCTCTCACTCAGGTCAGGAGGAAATGGGGGGAGGGGGGTGGGAGCTAAAAACCCTGACAGAAAGAAATTAGATTACATATGTGGGGAAACCAATAAGTCTGTGTGCAGATTTTTCAACACAGATTCTGAAAGCTAGAAGATCCTGGAACAACATATATCAAGCTCTGAAAGAAAATAGATGCCAACCAAGAATCTTATATCCAGCCAAATTAAGCTTTAGATTTGATGTCGAAATAAAAACCTTCTATTATAAACAAAAGTTAAAAGAATTTACAACTTGAAAGCTTGGACTAAAGAGGATGATAAGCAAAATATTCCATGAAGATGAATTGAAAAACAAAAATAAAAATCAGCAAACGACAGTTACAGTTTTACACTAAAGGAAAAACAAATCAAAGGAGAAACTAACTCAAGCTAAATAACAAAAATAGCTGGGAACACAAATCGTGTCTGAATAATAACCCTGAATGTTAATGGCTTAAACTCACCAATCAAAACACATAAACTGGCAGATTGAATTATTAAAAAAATGACCCAACAGTATGCTGCCTCCAAGAGACTCATCTCATAAGAAAAGACATCCACAGACTAAAGGTGAAGGGTTGGGAAAAAATCATACCACTCACGTGGACTGAGGAAGCAAGCAAGAGTTTCCATTCTCATATCAGATGAAGTAGACTTCAAGCCAAAGTTAATCAAAAGAGATAAAAAAAAAGATATTTTATACTGCTCAAGGGAACCATTAATCAAAATGATGTGAGAATTGTAAATCTAGATGCCCCAAACAATGGAGTGTCTATATTCATCAAACAAATTCTTCTCAAGTTCAAGAGTCAAGTACACCACAACATAATATTTCTGACTTACTTTAAAACACCTCTTTCTCTACTGGATAGATCATCCAAATAAAGCTGTATAAAGAAACTATATAATTCAATAATACAATCAATAACTTAGATTTAACTGACATATATAGAATATTTTATCCTTCAATAAATGAATATACTTTCTTCTCAGTAGCAAATGGATCCTTCTCAAAATAGTCCATATATTATGCCACAAAGCAACTCTTAACTAATATAAAAAAGTAAAGATGCTACCCTGAATTCTATTGGATCATAATAGAATGGAATTAGAAATCACTGTTAAAAGAAAAAATAAAAGCTACCCAGACACCTGGAGACTAAAAAATATGCTACTGAATGAATAATGGGCTATAGAATACAACAAAGAAGAGATTAAAAAATTTCTTAGGGGTTAATGAGAACACTGATACAATGTAATGAAATATCTGGAACACTATGAAGGAAGTACAAGGAGGAAAGTACATTGCATGGAGTCCATTTCTTAAAAGAAGAAAAAGTCACAAATAAATAACTTAACATTACATCTCAAAGTCATAGAAAAAGAAGAACGAATCAACACCAAAAGCAGTAGAAAACAGGAAATAATTAAAATCAGAGCTAAAATCAATGAAATAGAAGCAAAAGAAACAATTAAAAAATTGACAAAACAAAAAAGTTGGTTCTTTTAAAAAATAAACCTTAGCCATGTTAATAAAGAGAAGCATATAGAAAATTCAAATTACTAACATATGTGATGAAAAAGGAAATATCACAATAGACAAAACAGAAATACATAAGATAATTAAAGTTATTTTGAAAAATTGTACTCCAATAAAATAGAAAATATCGAAGGCATAGACAAATATCTAGAGTCATATGATTTGCCCAAATTGAATCAGGATGATATACACAATTCAAACAGATGCCATCAAAAGTCTACCAACCAAGAAAAGCCCAGGACTGGATGGATACACAGCTGAGTTCTGCAAGATCATTAAAGAAGAACTAATACCAATATTCTCCAATTTATTTCAGTAAATAGAAAATGAGACAGCACCTTCAAACTCATTCTATGAGGCCAATAACACCCTGATTCCAAAACCAGGCATAGAACCATCAAAGTAAGAAAACTTCAGACCAATATCTGTAATAAATATATATGCAAAAATTCTCAATAAAATTCTGGAAAACCAAATACAAAAACATCAAAGATAGTGTCCCAAGATCAAGTGTTATCCCAGGGATGCATAGTTGGTTCAACATATAAAAATCAATAAAGGTAATTCACCACATCAATAGATGTAAATATAAAATATATTTGATCATCTCAATAGATGCAGAAAAAGCATTTGACAAAAAAATTATGCTCAAAACACTAGAAAAACTAGGGATAACAGGGACATCTCAATATTGTAAAAGCTATCTATGCTAAGCCCCACACCAACATCATTCTAAATGAGGAAAATTTGAAGGCATTTCCTCTAAAAACTGGAACTAGACAGGGATGCCCTCTTTCAACACTTCTATTTAACATAGTTCTTGAAAATCTAGCCAGACTAATTACATTAAAGAAATTAAAGGGATACAGATAGGAAAAGAAGAACTCAAAACTATCACTATTTGTGAACCATATGATTCTATACCTAAAAAATCCAAAAAAATCACGAGTCTCCACACAGCTTGTAGATTCAAACAGCAATTCTTTATTCCCGAACTCACACCGGCTGTCTACAAACACGCTCTGGGGGAATCCACGTTCTCTGCCCAAATCCCCTCTCTCAAATCCACTCCTGCCTAAATCCACCGCATGGGCTTCTGTCTCTCAAAATATACTGTCTGACCTAAGCACTCAAGAGGAACTCAGCAGCAGGATACGCCCTATTCTAAAGGGGGAACACCCTACTCTCCTATTATGCTAAACTTCCCTATTCTAAAGGGGGAACACCCTACTCTCCTATTATGCTAAACTTCCCTATTCTAAAGGGGAAACACCCTACTCTCCTATTATGCTAAACTGCCCTATTCTAAAGGGGGAACACCCTACTCTCCTATTATGCTAAACTGCCCTATTCTAAAGGGGGAACACCCTAAACACGGATCCTGCCCTGGTCCTTGAGCAAGGTCACCTTTCAGAAGTCCTTCCACTAGACAGCATGGGAGTAAGCTGGCAAGGAATTTGTCATACCTACTTGGCTGATGGCTCCCAGCATCTCCCCCCTTCTGATTAATTAAACAACAAGTAATGTGGCTTAAGGACCGTGCCTGGTAGGTTGTCCAGTTCAACATATGGCTCTTACCCGTCATTGGAAAACTGACCTTTAGGCGTCAGCCTCCTGTCTTAGGTTGATACCAATGCAACTGGATCATACCCGTCACTGACTACCGGTCCAGCATACAGCCATACTTGTGGATAGGTCTATGCACCAGTGGGGGGGGTGAGGTTCTTTGCCTCACCTCTGTTGGCCCCCAAATTTGGCCTTGGTGCCAGTGGGGGAGTGAGGTTAATGTGGCTTAAGGACCGCGCCTGGTAGGTTGTCCAATTCAACATATGGTTCTTACCCGTCATGGGAAAACTGACCTTTAGGCAACTGACCTTTAGGCGTCAGCCTCCTGTCTTAGGTTGATACCATTGCAATTGGATCATACCCGTCACTGACTGCCGGTCCAGCATATAGCCATTGGCCCCCAAATTTAGACCATCACTAGCAGAAGGGAGGAGGATACAGAAATGCCACGACACCAAGCCAATTGACAGTTCCTTTGGAAAAATTGCATCATTGGTGACACCATCAGCAAAGATCACTGGTGACACCATCAGCAAAGATATGCCAGCATTACCACAATTTGCTGCACTAAACGTAGTTACATAGTCCAGGCAAGTTCTGTAAGCAGTTCAAAGGGGAGGAATCTATCAATCTGTCCGTCTCCTCCCAAAGTCCGTTTCCTCCCAAAGTAAGTTGACTCCTTGATTGAGCATACTTGTTGAGTTATATTCATTGGGATGAAGATAGGAATTCTGGCAATGATGCTAAAAAGACATTAACCTGAAAAGAATTATTAAATATAATGAAAAGGAAAGGTGAAAGTAAACAAACAGATCTGTTAACCTCCTTAAAAAACAATCCTTAACAGCTGTTTACCTGATTTAAATTAGTAAACAAGCAGATATGTTAAGCACCTTTAAAAACAATCTTTAACAGCTGTTTACCTAATTTAAATTAAGCCATTTAAATCACGTGAATAAAAAAAAAATTCGGATCCATTTTCTCATGAGCGCTCCTCATATATAAAATACGCACACACAGACATACAACACAAAACACAAATGTGCAAACAAACGTACAACATATAAGATAATAATAAAGGCCTTGTAGCTTTACCTAGGTGAAATCTCCATTGCAATGTTTAAAAACTCTATAGTCAAAAAATAAAACTGATCAAAAAAAAAACCATTAACCTAGGTTTGTATGAGCTCAAAAAATAAAAATAGAACCTTATGATGTGGAAAAATGCAATAATAAAATAGATATTGAAAAAAGCATCCTGGTTAATCACAGTCGCAGATGTAAGAATGGCCAAGCTGGAGTTCTGGATATTAGCTGTTATGGATTTGAGTCAAATTATCTTCTTTTTGATCTGTAGAAATTGTTTTGGTTACTCTTTCTGGAATCCAAATCGGCTGGTGTTCTCCCTGTGGAAACACGCAAACAGAGCCCCGACTCCAGACAATCACTGGGTCTGGACCTTTCCATTGTCCTGTTAGAATATCTTTCCAAAGAACTTTAGGCTTATGTACATTTTTTGGATACATATGTCTTTCTGCAGCATTAAGTCCTGATGAATCCAAATTTAAAAAGTTTAGAGTAAAAAGGGTTATTTTAAGTTTATCTTTGGGGGATATATACCCCTTTCCAATTTTTAAGATTAACTAGGCTTCGAATGACGCAATCTTTTCTCCATCATGAAGGCATCTTAACCACCTTCAAATTAACCTTTTAAAGTCTTACAATTATTATCTATACTGTACTGTTAAACGTACTTTTTCACCACCTACAGCTTCACTCTTTTAAACGAGGCTTAGATTCTGTTTAAATCGCTTAATGTTAGTTTACATGGCTGCCCTTCAACCAAAGGCCTTTTTAACTCCATTAAGAAGCTTTGTCTCAATCTGCCATGTACATATATCTTTTTCTTCTTTCTTCCTTTCTCAAGCTTTTAAAGTAAGTCTAGTTTCCTCAAAATCTTTTTAAATGGCATTTTACAACTTTTTACTTTACCACACAGAGATTATCTCATCTAGAAACATTTCTCTTTTTTTTAACCTTTATATTAAAATATATTTTCACATCTTGAATCTTTTTATCTCTTTTTTAACCGTTAACCCTTTTTATAAATTCACATTCTGAAATAACCCTTATAAAATTTTTGATTTAGACAAATTACTCCACTTTAAGAAGATGAAAGACTTTCATGTTTTTTATGATACTGTAATTGAAACCCAACTGAAACTTCTTATACTCTTTGTATATAAATTACACCTGATAGAATCTTAACACTTAGTAACCTTGTTTCAGCAAAGACATAGACCAAAGCAATATTAAACTTTTTTCCATTCACCAATTTATGAAGACACACATAATGTTTAAACATATTACCTTATGGAACTTAATAAGTAAAGAGTACTTGATTTCATATTTAGTGGTTGATATTTTAACACTTTAGCTTTGTAAATTAATCAGATGTCTGTAAAAACCAAGATCTTAGACAAGCGTAGTAAACAAAATTAGCCATCTCTTTCTTGTTGAAGAAAAATCCTTCTACAGGATACCATGATGGTCCCATTGATATATTTAATAACTCGTCTTTAAAAAGCCATGGGCTACATTTTTGTATTGTATCAACATATGCCCTAATTGTTCTTGGTCTTACTGGGGTGCCTTTTTTCTCTAACAATTTCTCTTCCTCGGAGGCGAACAACTTAAAACTTTGAGTCAACCATTTTCCCCAGTTTGCCTGAGAAAGTTCTAGGAACAGGCAACTTGAAATAAAAACAAAATAAATTAGAACAAGAACATATTGTTTTTTGAAATGCTCACCCATTCTTTCGCTCTCCTTCAGGGGCTGAACAATTTCACTTACCTTTTTTCAGATGTTCCGCGTACGGGCCACCAAATGCCGCAGTCTCTCGGCTGGGCTCAAATCACGAGTCTCCACACAGCTTGTAGATTCAAACAGCAATTCTTTATTCCCGAACTCACACCGGCCGTCTACAAACACGTTCTGGGGGAATCCACGTTCTCTGCCCAAATCCACTCCGTTCTCTGCCCAAATCCTCTCCTGCCTAAATCCACTCCGCATGGGCTTCTCTCTCCCAAAATATACTGTCTGACCTAAGCACTCAAGAGGAACTCAGCAGCAGGATACGCCCTATTCTAAAGGGGGAACACCCTACTCTCCTATTATGCTAAACTTCCCTATTCTAAAGGGGGAACACCCTACTCTCCTATTATGCTAAACTTCCCTATTCTAAAGGGGAAACACCCTACTCTCCTATTATGCTAAACTGCCCTATTCTAAAGGGGGAACACCCTACTCTCCTATTATGCTAAACTGCCCTATTCTAAAGGGGGAACACCCTAAACACGGATCCTGCCCTGGTCCTTGAGCAAGGTCACCTTTCAGAAGTCCTTCCACTAGACAGCATGGGAGTAAGCTGGCAAGGAATTTGTCATACCTACTTGGCTGATGGCTCCCAGCAGTAATTCACCACATCAATAGATGTAAATATAAAATATATTTGATCATCTCAATAGATGCAGAAAAAGCATTTGACAAAAAAATTATGCTCAAAACACTAGAAAAACTAGGGATAACAGGGACATCTCAATATTGTAAAAGCTATCTATGCTAAGCCCCACACCAACATCATTCTAAATGAGGAAAATTTGAAGGCATTTCCTCTAAAAACTGGAACTAGACAGGGATGCCCTCTTTCAACACTTCTATTTAACATAGTTCTTGAAAATCTAGCCAGACTAATTACATTAAAGAAATTAAAGGGATACAGATAGGAAAAGAAGAACTCAAAACTATCACTATTTGTGAACCATATGATTCTATACCTAAAAAATCCAAAAATTCCGTCAAAAAACTTCTAGAACTAGTAAATGAATTCAGCAAAAGTAGCAGGATATAAAATCAACACTCAAAAATCAAAAGCATTCTTTACATCAGTGACAAATGTCCTGTGATAGAGAAATGAGGGAAACTACCCCATTACCAATAGATTCAAAATAAATTAAAATATTTGGGAATCAACTTCATGAAAGAATTAAAAGACCTCTACAATGAAAACTACAGGACACTAAAGGAAGAAATTAAAGAAGACCTTAGAAAAATGGAAAGGTCTCCTTTGTTCTTGGATAGACAGAATTAATTTTATCAAAATGACCATATTACCAAGAAGCAATAAACAGATTTAATGCAATTCCAGCAAAATCCCTATGACATTACTTATAGAAATAGAAAAAGTGGTAACAAAATTTATTTGGAATAATTATGAGACCCAGAGTAGCTAGTTATCCTCAGCAAGAAGAGTGTAGCAGGTAGCATCACTATACCAGACCTTAAACTATACTACAGAGCAATAGTAATTAAAATAACATGATATCGGCACCAAAACACATTTGTAGACCAATGGTACAAAAGAGAGGACACAGAGACAAACTCACATAAATATAGTTATCTCAGATTAGACAAAAGTACCAAAAACATATTGGAGTAAAAATACCCTCTTCAACAAAGGGTGCTGGGAAAACTGGAAATCCATATGCCACAAAATGAAATTAAGACCCCATCTCTCACCAAGCACAAAACTCAACTGTAAAGGAATCAAGAACCTAGGAATTAAACTAGGTACACTGTGTCTAATAGAAGAAAAAGTAGGCTATAATCTTCATCATGTTGAATTATGCCCTGACTACCTGAATAAGACTCTATAGCAGAAGACATAAAATCAAAAATCAATAAATGGGATAAATTCAAACTAAAAAGCTTCCTGTCAGCAAAGGAAACAATCAGTGAGGTGAATAGAGAGCCTACATAATGGGAGCAAATTTTATCATATGCAAATCAGATTGAGCACTAATCTCTAGGGTAGATAAGGAACTCAATAATATTAACACCAAAAAACAAACAAACAACAACAGTAAAAAAAACCCCACCAAATAACCCAATGAATAAATGGGCCAAGGAATTGAACAGACACTTCTCAGAAAATGATATACAATCAATCACCAAAAATATGAAAAAATGTTCAACATCTCTAGCAATTAGAGAAACGCAAATCAAGACTATTCTAAGATTTCATCTCACCCCCATCAGAATGGCAGCTAGTAAGGATACAAACAACAATAAGTGTTGGCGAGGATGTGGGGGAAAAGCCACACTCATACATTGCTGGGGCACTGCAAATTGGTGCAACCAATATGGAAAGCAATATGGAGATTTCTTAGAAAACTTGGAATGGAACCACCATTTGACCCAGCTATCCCACTCCTTGGTTTATACCCATAGTACTTAGAAATAGCATACTACAGTGACAAAGCCACATCAATGTTTATAGCAGCACAATTCACAATAGCTAAATTGTGAAACCAAGCTAGATGCCCTTCAGTAGAGGAATGGATAAAGAAATTGTGATGTATATATACACAATGAAATACTACTTGGCAGTATAAGAGAATAAAATTATGACATTTGCAGGAGTTGGAGAATACAATGCTAAGTGATGTAAACCAATCCCCAAAACCAAATGTCAAATGCTGTCTTTGAATGAAGGAACTCTAGATAGGGTAAATGGGAGGGTGAGGAAGGGAGGGGGATATGAGGGTAAGAAAGAGGGTGGAATGAGATAGACATCATTACCCTAGGTACATGAATGAAGACATGAATTATATAACTCTAGTTTGTGTACAACCAGAGACATGAAATATTGTGCTCTATATGTGTATTATGAATTGAAATGCATTCTGTTGTCATGTATAATAAATTAGAATAAATAAATAAGTTAAAAATTTAAAAGAAAGCCTAGAAAAAATACACTGTCAAATGAACAAACCCAGAAAAAATAAAACCAATAAAGTATTTTCACCCTAAATAAAACTATCAATCAAAAGAACCTAACAGGCATCTATAGAACATTTGACTTCAACACAACTAAATTTAACTACTTCTGGGCAGCTCATTGAACTTTTTTCCAAAATAGACTATATTCTAAGTCAGAAGGTAAATATTATCAAATGTAAAAAAATTAATACAGTTTCATACATTAAAACTAAGAAATACCTCAAATTATAAACTAAATTTACTTCTTGAATATATAGAATAAGAAGAGGAAGCTAAACACAAAATTAGAAGAAGGAAGAAATAAAATTTCAAGTAAATATATAATACAGAATAAAGAGTAAAAAATAATAAAATGACAAATAGTCCCCTTGGAACATCAACATAATTAGTAAACCTTTACCTAGACTGATGCATCACCTTTGTGTCACAGTGACCAAAATGTGAGATAAGAACAACTTATGAGAGGAAAACTTTATTTTAGCTCACAGTTCCAGAGATTTTAGTCCACATATGGCCCATTCCATTGTTTCAGACCCTAGGTGAAATAGAACATCATGGCAGTATGGTAATGGTAAAGTGCTCTGTTCAATTTATAACAGCCAGGACAGAGAGAGAAAGGGTATGTAGGAAGAGCTGTAGAAAAGATGTATGCTTCTAAGGCATATACCCAGTGACCTACCTTCTCTAGTCATGTCTCACCTGCCTACAGTTAACAGTCCATTCAAACTTGTTTGAACTGAGTAGGTTACAACTCTGACAATCCAACTCCACTTCCTAACATACCTGCATTAACACAGAAACTTTGAGGGAGACACCACATATCCAAATTATAACATTCACTGCCTAGCCTCCAATTTCACAAGACAAATTGAAATCAGTCCATTTTCAATAATCTCATAGTCTTAACAGTTGCAGTATTACATCACATCCAAATTCAATGTCTCTATTGAAGGAAAATTCTTGACTGTGTGTCCCTTAAAAATAAAAGCATGTTACATATATCCAATATATATTGGCATAGAAAAAGCATTCCTATTTTAAAATGGAGAAGGAATGTTGGGGCCAAATCAAGACAAAAATTCAGCCAGGCAAAACAGATATCATAACTCTTTGGGACAAATGACAAGGAAATGTTTTCCCTAAAGGGCTTCAACAATCCCACATATTTGTCCTTGCCACCTACAGTACACATTAGCTTTCTTTAGCCTGGCTGTCTCTGTGGCCAGTAGCTTTTCTCAGCAGAAAGTTCATAATATTGGTATCTCTTAATTCCTATGGTCTCCATTTTAATTTCACATTCACAGCTTTTTGCATTTCTCATTCAGAGTGAATTCACTTTTTGGTGGAAAGTTCCATGCTCACTTAAACCCAGCAACCTGCATTCCATCAAAACCAGAACCTTTTAGAAGATGCCAAGGTCTGCTGTCAGCTTGTGCTGTACCCAAGCCTCTTGATCATCACTGCCGTGGTCTTTGAGTTCCTGGGGAAACCGAGTGTGGCAAAACAGTTTCTTAGGCTACTCTTAGAAGGAGGGTGCTCACATAAATTTTTCCATTTCATTTTGTCTTCTACATCTTAGAGCTTGTAATGAGTTTGGTCTTGCAATTTCCTGGGATGTGCTCAGGGAATCTTTCCTATTGTTTCTTTGTAAAGTACTTAGTATCTTTATACTGGCTGAAATCTCTTTAACAATCACATCTTCCATGGCCCCAGTTTTACACACAACTTTCTGGTCAAATCCAAGTTCTTAAAAACACCTCTGCTTTCTGTCACAAATTCTCACAGTTAACCTGGCCAAAAATTGCCAGCAATATCAGTTCCACTGGCTGATTATTTTGTCTTGAATTTTCTTTACTAGATTAATTAGTCTATCACCATTAAAGTCACCTTCACACAAAGTATCATGGCCTCAAGTCCAATTCCCAATAGAGTTATTTTTCCCCCACTTTAAAACCTTATGAGTAGACATTACTGTCCATGTTCCAAACACCATTTTGTTCTTCTGAGCTCCCACCAGAATCACCCACTAAGCTCTGTTTAATTTTTTTAAAAAATTTCTACTGTACATGCTGGCATACAACTGTAATCTCAGCAACTCAGTGGATGGAGGCAAGAAGATTGCCAGTGTAAGGGAAAATTGCTGAGAATTTCAGAAATTTAATGATACTATATCTCAATATGAAAAAAATAAAATAAAAAGGACTGGCTGTATAGCTCAATTGTAAAACACCCCTGAGTTCAATTTACAGGGAGAGAGAGAGAGAAAGAGAGAGAGAGAGAGAGAGAGAGAGAGAGAGAGAGAGAGAAGAATTTTTTACTTGCATCCCCAATCTTTTCCAAATTTCTCCCACAAATTATTTTCAAGCTTTTTTAAACCATATGGTCAGGTTAGTAATAGCAAGAGTCCCACTCCCTGTACCAATTTCTGCATTACACAGCTTTATTTTGTTGTGGTCAAAGAACAACCCAGGAGGGGAAATGATCACTGTGCCTCAAGGTTCTAGAAGTTTTAGTCCTTAGAGGGCTGATTCCATTGTTTTGGACCAAAAGGCTAGGCATTACATCATGACAGAAGGGCATGGTTAAATTGTGCTGCTCCATTCATTGCAGCTAGGAAGCAGAGAGAAAGGGAGGGGGCTAAAGGGAAAATAAAGACTTCCTGGGAAAACCCCCAAATTGCCACCTCATTCAAACATGCCCACCTGCCTACTCAGTCCATTCAAATTAGGATAGACTGATTAGGTTACAGCCATCACAATCTAATTAATTCATTCCAAAATATTCTTGCATTAATACAGGAGCTTTTCTTTGGGGAGGGGACACCTCATATCCAGACTATAGTACCTGAAAAACAACAAAAACAGACACAAAACACTAAAATCTGAAATGTCATCCTTACATAGATAAAATCATAAGAAAATTATATAAACAAATATAAGCAAATTAGATAACCATGATGAAATGGACTAATTCCTTGCAACATGTAATTTTCAAAAGGGCTCATTTTCTTCAATACATCATGTATCCTATTATAGGGATGTATATGTTAAGACAAATAAATTTAATGTCCAAATTCCACAAGATAGCCTAGCAGCCAGTTATCCTCTTTTCATTATTCTAGTATCAAGAATCTAATTTTATTTGGGAAGCCCATTATTTTTCCATATTTAGTTGATGTGGATCAAATCAGGCTGACTTCTCTCTAGTCCTAATTATGAATTATTAAGATGACTTTGTCAATTAGTGTCTGTTTTAGTCAGCCACTATAACTTAAAAACCTGGAAAAAAATAATTTTAGAGGAGGGAAAGTTTATTTGGGGGCTCGTGGTTTAAGAGATCTCAGACCATAGACGGCTGCTCTATTCCTTGGGGCTTAAGGTGAGACAAAACACCATGGGAGAAGGGTGTGATGAAAGAAAGCAGCTTGAATGATGATCAGAAAGCAGAGAGAGAAACACCTCTCACCAGATACAAATATATACCCCAAAGGCATTCCCCCAATGACACACCCCGTCCAGCCACACCCTACCCACTCTCAGCCACCACTCAGTTAATCCAATCACCATATTAGTTCACTGATTGGGTTAAGTCTTGCATAACCCAATCATTTCTCCTCAACCTTCTTATGTTTGTCTCACTCATATGCTTTTATGGGACATCTCATATCCAAACCATAACAGTGTGTCTTTTAATATTATTTCAGCTGTGAGTCTGTGATGCAAATAAGGAAAATTCAGAATGCACTAAGAATGTTTATTGGCACATTAGGAAATAAAAGAATTCCATTTCAGTACATTTTTAATAATACGTAACATTTGAGTTGAATTTTTTTAATTTGACCATGAATTGGAAAAATTATTCCTGAGAATCAAACCAATGAAAGCATATGTTGAGCCTGCAATCCACAGAACAAATTGAGTATAAACTCATCTATTGGACTTTACTAGAAAGTAAATAGACCTATTTGTGGAGAAATCTATTATAATATATTCCATTTTGTTTTTAAGCAATATAATTTTTCTTAATGTTACTTGAGAATTGAGGAACCCTGTCTAAGAAATAAAACAGCTTTGGCATCCGTCTTTTCAGTCAAATCTTAACTTCACTGTGAATGATACTTTTGTATGGCTTATCTTGCTGCTTTTGACAAAGTAAATCAAATAAAACAAATTGATTAAATTAAAACAAGTAAATCCATGCCTCTTTTACTTCATCATCCTCTTCAATTAATTTAGAGACATAAGTAGATCTTGATAAAAATCACTTTCTAATGTTATTTTAACATTCTATCAACAATTTTGAACTGCATGAAAAATTTTAATTGTGGATTTAGTCATTTATTGTTATCTATTTTCTTCAAATGGACAATACTAATGCTATAATAGTAAAATATCAGTATAGACATTTTGATTATAGTCACAATATCACTGGGATTAAAAATATTTATTTTTTACTCTCTTCTTTTAAAAATTTCATATTGTTTCTAAACCCACATCTTCAACATCACAATTTTATTCTATGCTGTTCATAACTATTCTTTTTCTGCTCAGTGTAATTATTAACTTTATGATAGGATGAAGTTTGCCTATCCTAATCATAGTAACCTAATTAAGACCAAGCACTTGAAAAATGGCAGATGTTTAATTAAATATTTGTCCAATAATTATATTAAATATATATTTCTAAATGCCCATTGTGTTAGTCAAATTTTCTCCACTTTGAATAAATACATGATAAGAACAACTATGAGGAGGAAAAATTTATTTTGGGCTCATGTATTCAGAGGCTCAGTTCATGGTCAGCTTATTCTATTACTCTGAGGCTGACTTGAGGCAGAACATCAAGGTGGAAGGGTATGATGGAAAAAAGTGGCTTAGATCATAGTACCTAGGAAGCAAATTGAAGGTAATGAGGCAAGGACAAACTATAACATGAAAGGCACACTCCCAGGGAGCTACTTCCTTCAGCCATAACATAAGAGACATTTGTGTGGATAGCATTCTTCCTTTGGCTCCCCAAACTTATATCCATTTCATATTGCAAAATGCATTAAATTCATCTCTAAGAGTTTCCATTGTGTTATAGTTATAGCATTGCCCAAAAGTTCAAAACTAAAATCTCCTCTGAGATTCTAGGCAAACTCTTGGCTGTGAGCCTCTGTAAAAATCAAGACAATTTATATGTATTCAATTGTATGAAGTAAACATTTCCATTCTAAAATAAAGGAGGCATAGAAATAAGAGATGGACAAATATATCCTTTATTTTTATTTCTGGTACCTAGACACATTTCTGTAAGTTATGATATACAATGGACTAGGGCATATCCACCCTTATGACCTTTCTTGTTGCAGCCCACATAGCCTCTCTCTTATGTTGTCTCTGCCTAGAGCTAGCAGTGTATTTGGTTCATGGTTTATGTTACTGGCTTATCATAATTCCTGGGATTTCCAGTCCAACTTCAGCTTCATACGCAAAGCTTTATGTGTCACCCTTTCATTTTCTACAAAAGGTATTTTGACCTTTACACAAGCCATCTGGCATTACGGGTCTTCTTTGGCAATGCTGGTGGAAACCTCCATGACCCCCTAACTTCAGCATCATGTATTTCTGCAAAATCAGCACCATGTGGTATATTGATAAGGTCTGCTGCCAGCTAGAACAGTATCTGGAGCCCCTTATACCATAGCTGAGGGAACTCTGAGTGCCTAAATGGATGAACACTAAAAAACAAATCCTGGAGAAACAAATTTCTAAGCAGTGCTGTGTGAACAGGTGCCCCCACTATCTTTTAAAAAACTTTTCACTTTTACAACCTTGAGCCTGCCAAGAGCATGGTACTGCTATTATCTATACAAATCACTTCTCTTTAGTGGTAGCTATCCCTTCAACAACTATACCTTCTGCCCCTGTCCTGTGTAGGGAGGGAGT
Source organism: Callospermophilus lateralis (assembly GCF_048772815.1). Classification (NCBI taxonomy): domain Eukaryota; kingdom Metazoa; phylum Chordata; class Mammalia; order Rodentia; family Sciuridae; genus Callospermophilus; species Callospermophilus lateralis. Next base: position 79,292,475 of record NC_135325.1, on the reverse strand, counting down.
GGGTAACAGTCTGAGGTGTGCACTGGCTGGAAATAAAAGCTAGGAAATAACATTAAGAAAATAGTTGAAAAACGTAGGAAATTAATTGAAGCAGAGGCTGGACAGGTAGATAGACCTGATGGGTCTGATCCTAACAAAGAGAAAAACCCACGAATGTTCTTATATTACAGCGATACACACCAAAGGGAATCAGAAAAAGGTAGTTCAGGCATACAGGATGTTTGGTGCTTGACAGGTTAGCCCATCTCCAGGCGGAGATGTTTGATCCTAGGACTATGAGCTAAGGCAGGGTACCAGTGTGATCTGGGCTTCCTTTAAAAAGGTAATTTCACCCTGGAGTTTCCAGAAAAGCATCTTCCCTTCCTTATGTTGACTCAAACACATAATTTATACACAGCTTCCAACATATGCCTTCCTTGGCCATAATTTTGCATGTACATTTTTAGCTATACTGAAAGTTTTAAAATATTCTCTGTTTTATGTTTCTGATTGTCTCAGTAAACGTGAATAACAGCTTCCAATGGTTCCCATATCACCATCTGAATGCTACCCTCTCTTGAAATTTCTACTACCATAGTGATTAGTCCATCACTAACAAGTTCAGCTTCACACAAATTCTGAAGACATAGACCAAATGTGGACAAGTGCTTTGCCAGTAGGTAACAAAAATGGCCTCTAATTCAACACCCAATAGTGTCCTTATTCTCCTCAGGAGCACAGGCATTACTCTATGCATTTCTATCAACATTCTGGCCTTCTGAGGTTCCAGCAGAATTGTTCATTAAAATCTGCTTATAACCTTCTAAGATTTCTTCAGTCTATGTCTGCAAATTTTTCCAAACTCCTCCCACAAACAAGATCCAAATACCATGATCTCACATCTCACTATCAATTTTTGTGATAGTTACCTTTTCAAAATATCTGTGAAGCACATCTTATAGCAAGGTAGTTTATTTTGGGCACTTATCTTCAGAGAATCAATACATGGTGGGCTGACTCCATTGCTTTGGGCAATGCAAAATGTCATGGAAGAATGGCATGTTGAAGGAATTCTGATCAGCTGTGGATATCCAAAAAGCAAAGAGAAAGATACAGAGAGGAACCAAGGACAAAATATATTCCTCAAAATCATGATCCCAAGGACCTACTTCGTCCAGTCATGACCCACTTGCCAAATGACAAACCAATATTTCTTTCAAATCATTAACTCATCAAATGGATCAATGTCCTGATTAGATTACAGCTCTTATAATCGGATCATTTCACATCTGTGCATTCACATGTGTAGTCTTTCAAGGTACACCTCTTACTCAAACAATAACATCTATTATAGTGCATGTCAGATGTTAGATGATAATAATATAGTAAATTAGAAAACACACAGTTCTAATGAATCTCACAGGAGAAATATGTATAAAACAAATATTGTATATGTAATTAATTTGAATGTTTATGGGTGCTTCAAATAAGAAATAGAGTGACATATGATGGTTCTCATGTTCAAAGCACATACAATGTGTTTTGAATTGATTTATAGAAGATGTCCCCCAACGGTTCATGTGTGTGACAATGCAAGAAATTTTAGAGGTGAAACCATTGGTCTATGAGAGTATTAGCATAATTAATGCATTAATTCCATAAGTATTAACTGGATGGTAACTGTAAGCATATAGGGTGTGGCTGGGGAAAGTGGGTCATTGGGCGCATGCCTTTGAAGCATATATTATGTGAGCTGAGCTTAGTCTCTCTCTCCATTCCCTGGTAGGATGTCTTGAGCTGCTTTCCTCTGCCAAGCCCCTCTGCTATAATGTTCTTTCTCACCTCTGGCCCAATGGAGTTGGCCACCTATCGGCTGAGACATCTGAAACTGTGAGAACCAAATAAACTTTCCTCCTCTAAAACTGTTTTCAGGTCTTTAGATCTCAGAATGAAAAAAACTGACTAAAACATCTGGATTTTGCCTCTAAAACTTATGTTAAAATGTAACTGTCATTATAATTTTATGAGGTTAAATAGTTAATAAATTACTATGTATATTATGATGGCTCCATCATCATGAATGAATTAATGCTGTTGTGATAGTATTGGATCAATAATTTAGAGAGTAATTTTGTTATAAGTGTGAGTTCTCTCCCTCTCATATTTATAGAGACATAATGTTAGGTAATTTTAGAAGCATTTTAATTAACAATAGAAAGTAAAATTTAAAATTTATTTAAAAAATACTAAAATAAATATTCCATTTTCTGCTGCTAAAACAAGAAGTACTGAGCATCTTTGTAAGTTTCTGTTATCATGTGGTGCCCTTTGCCAAGTTTTGACACAGCAAGAAGGTCTTCACTATATGATGTACGATGCAGTTGACTTGTAGTTTCCAGAGCTGTGATAAAGAAATTATTTTATGAATCACCCAGTCCATGGTATTCTATCATAGTACCAAACACAGTCTAGTACCCTGTGTGTATAGTATTTTTAATATATATTTAAAATTAATTCTCTACTTGTTAAATATAAATGGACATTGACTTATAATAGTGATGTGACCCAGTAAAACCATCAGGAGTTCAAAATACTGTAAATTGAAAACATATGCAATGTAACTAAATTTTAATCTCATAGCTTAATATCACAGTACCCTGTAAAGTTTCAATTGTGTATCCTTCTAATTACATGATATACTAGGAGCTGGATATCATCATTGCTGCATCAGGAAAGAATGTATAGAGTGTCATGCCACACAGCCATACCATATGTCACTGATCTACGAGTGCATATCACTTTTAAACAATCTTAGAGTCAAATAATCATCCGTCAAACCATCATAAGTCAAAGATGGTATGAAACATCAAAAACTAGTTCTGGGTTATCATTTTATTCTGTTACTAATTTTATTATTTGTATTATGTACAAAAACATAAAAGTCTCACTTTACCTCAAACTTACCATATATATAAATTCTCAAAAGAAGTTCCATTAGAAATCACTTTCTTTGTCTGATATATGAATAATAATCCTTCAAGACCCATTTTAGATATTACATGAAATTCCCCTTAATTGCATACACCTCTACTGGCTCAATGCCTATAAAAAATTAGATATTATGATTATTGCTAGATATACAAATATTACTACTATATACTCCTTTATAAATTGATGGAGTTATGGTGAGAGAAATATGTGAAGTAATGAAGACATTTTAATATGATAACTCATACATATGCTTAAGGTGCATTAGGAGAATGAAGCACTGGCATATAAATAAAATTGAATAATGAGGAAATTCTTTCAGAGGAGGTAATGTGATCTTAGTTTTTAAGGATGGGAATCAATTCACTTAAGTTTATTGTATTATTTATTTCCTTATTCACCATATGCCATTGCTAAACTACGAATTATTTGGGGATAGTTCTTATATATTTTTCACCATGAAATATTATTATAAATATCTGTACATAATGAGGTTTTTTAAAAAAAATTTTGAAGGAGGATTGTTTAATGAACTCACATGAAGACTAGTTCAAAATGCAGTGTGTTAGGTTACTGCTTGATGAACAATACACCAATCATCCCAGAAACCTAATTTTTAAAAATATTTTTATATCTGTTTAATCCTTCCAATTTTGATTAGAATTACTACATCATTTAAAAGGCATTGTCATTTCATTGAATTGTGTACTATGGTATTTACATTTTCACTTCTAGCTTAGTTTTTCATCTCCTTACAATTACCAAAGTAAATATTACATGTAGATTTAGTAAATCCTCAATGACAGACAAGCAAAATCACATACAAATACATGGTTGGGGATGGACTGCTGAAAAAAAATATGTGGTTGAAAAATATAATTAAAGGTGCTCTAACAGCCTATCAAGTTTGTATGGTGCTAACAAAAATTCTAGAATATCTTAAAATACAAAATGTATATCATTAGTTTTAAATATGCCTTTTTTTAGTATTTTAAGTCATGTAAAATGTCACCATATGACCATGATCATCAAGTAGTTGAGATTTGAATATAATGTAAGAATTAATACTGCTTCTGATGAAAAAATAAGAGAAAAAATAAGTTGAAATACAGAGAGTTAAAAAGAGCACCATTTTGGAAAACCTGAAAGACATGGCTGACAAAAAAATATTCTTTTTTCTTTTAGATCTTATTGTTCAAAATAAGATGGATATGTAACTAACTACCAAATACAATACAAAAACCCTTCATAAGAGCTCCATAAACTAATTAACAAGTTATGGTATCCCAGACAAATTCAGGATCAAGAACAGTATGGGTGTTAGCTTTTCTTGCTATGACTGAAATACTCGAAAAAGAGCAATTTACAGGAGAAAGGGTTTGTTTTGGCACATGGTTTTGGTGAATGCAATCTCTGGTTGACTACCTCCATGTGTTTGGATCTGACATTAGACAGAATATCATGGCAGAAGGCAAGAGAGGAAAGCTGCTCAGCTCATAACAGTTGGCAAGCAGAGAGAGAGAGAGAGACAAAAAGGAAGGACTTGAGAAGATTAAATCCTTCCAGGCTACACTCCCAATAAAGGTCTCAGTTTCCATATTCCATTCAGCTATCAGTGGAGTGATCCACTTATCAGATCAGAGTATGCATAATCTAATCATTTTCTAAAAGCCCTCCCTCTGAATCCTGCTACCATGTGGGTCATAGTTTCAATACATTAGCTTTTGGGGGAACATCCCAGATACAAGCAATAACAAACAGCCAAATTAAAATGAAAAATAAAAGCTATTCAATTTCAAATATTATAGCCCTTAATCCAAACCAACACAGGTTAGTGAAATATGGTAAAAACCCCCAATTTTGGCTTACTCATTGGGAAACTAAATAAAATAGTAAAACATGTTCAAAACTCAGGCTTTTCACAGGGTTCTGTTAGAGACTGTATTCTGTCTACCCTGACTCAAAACACTTATAGGGAATGTACAGAGTTTGGAAGCCTGAGGGCTGCTGAGAAGAAAAGAGAACACTCAGCCTTTAATATATTGTACAACATCACAGGAAAATGGTATCTTTACCCCTTTGAAACTCCCCCCTTTTTTCATACTGGTGCCTCCCTTATCCTCAATCTATAAGTCTTGAGGGGAAAACAGTAGATGCTCTAGAAGTACCTAAGCAATGAATTAAATAAAGAATTATATGAAAAGGATGAGTGAACACAATATTTTTATATCAATGTACACTAGCAATGTAACCAAAATATTCAAAGATTATACTCACAGTGTCTTACAAACCCATGCCTGAAAGCACTTTTGAATGATATTCTCATCATGCAGTGAAAGTTTATGTTAACCTTGTAGTTGTATCATTTACAATCCACAGACAATATTAACTCTGTAAATGTTCTTAAATCTTTAAGTCTGTACATTTAATTATGTAACTAACCAAAATGGGACAAACTGTCCCTGTAATATTCTGTTGTTCACCAAATATTTCCATTTCCCCTCTTTTTAGTAATATGAGATTATTGCAATTCATATTGCAACTTCATTTCCTACTTATGATAATGCAAGAGCGTAAGACCATCTGGAGAGAGAATTAGTGTGTGTCATTTACCAGCTGAAATATTTAATTGCCATCTTAAGGTCCTACAGAGCTCTCTCCATAAATAAAATGCATATGTATACATTAGTGATGAATCCTTTATATAGAAACTATTGATATGGTTACTAATGTGTAGGCCAAGATACCAGAATGATTAAAATAATTACAGGCACTTTGCTGAATCAAGTTAAACAAGTACTAGAAGCAAGAGATAAGCAGTTGTTGAGTAAACTATATATATATTGAAATACCAATAGAACCTAGTCTATAATGTCTCTCTCTTAAGGATAATGAAATGTCCTCCAATGGTGACAAAACATCTATCAAAAGATGCATCAAGTACCAAAAATGTTAATAATACTAACAGGTACCAGAGATATGTAACTTTGATAAATACACTTAATTTCCATGAACATGTTCAAATCTCTATAAAATTATAACAATACTTAACTCTTAACAAAGGTGGGCATGTTAAATGTGGTCGTACTAATATCTAAACATTAGATTTGAAAATACCCTTTAGTGTTTCTAGGATGGCTCCCAGCTTTGGATAAGGACTATGCATAAGATTAGATTCACTGGGAATGAAATATAGTAAATTAATTCTATTATAACAGAGGATTTCTCAGCATTGGCCAATAAAAAGAATAATGAACACTGACAGATTTGTACAGAAGGAGAAAAATGGCAGTTTAGAGAATCCCATAGTATCATAGCAGCTCCCTGAGAGTGAATTAAAACACAGTTGTGCATTGGCAAATTTAGGGGTGAAGATGGTGGAGGAAATATTATTAGGCAAATCAATGAACTAACAACCAGATGAAAATCAAAAATATCATTTTCTAGAAAAAAAAGATAATTAATAGAGGTAACAGACAGTGGAGGAATTGAATGTGCTATAGCTCAGTGAGGGAGGGGAATATCAAATCCAATGAGCCAAAAATATTCTACCATGGAGCTTAAGAAAAGCACACTGGCTAACATATTTGCCATCAGAGCAGAAAATAAGCTCACAGTGAGTTAAAACTATATGGGAGAAAGTCCTAATGCTCTTTTGGAGAAAGAGCATCCTGGCATACCACTGCAGAGGTGGCTAGAGCAAGGAAGCAGCAACTTAAAGTCTAAAGAAAGAACTTAGGAGATGGAAAGATCTCCCATACTCTTGGATCGGCCAAATTAATATTGTCAAAATGACCATACTGCCAAAACTGTTATACAGATATAATACAATTTCTATTAAACTCCCTGTGACATTCTTCATAAAAATATAAAAAAGCAATTATTTTCATTTGGAAACATAAGAGACCCAGAATAGTCAAAGCACATCTTTAGCAAAAATAGTGACACAGAAGGCATTACAATACCTTAAACTATACTACAGATCAATAATAACAAAAATGGCATGGTATTGATGTCAAAGTAGACATATAGACAAATGGTAAAGACAGAAGACACAGAAATAAACCTGCATAAATACATTTATCTCATACTAGACAAAGGTGCCATAAACATAGTCTATTCAAAAGATAACCTATTTAACAAATGGTGCTGGGAAAACTGGAAATCCACATGTAGCAAAATGAAATTAAACCTCTATCTCTCACCCTGCACAAAAATCAACTCAAAGTGGATCAAAGATGTAGGCACTAGAACACAGACCCTCTACCCAACAGTAGAAAAAGTAGACCCAAATCCACATCATGTTGGCTTAGGAACTGAGTTCCTTAACAAGACTTCTAGAGAACAAGAAGTAAAATTAAGAATAAATAAATGGGATGAATTCGACCTAAAAGCTTCTTCTCAGCAAAGAAAACAATAATGTAAAGAGAGAGCCTACAGAAAGGGAGAAAATCTTTACTGCATGTACCTCAGATAGAGCACTAATCTCCAGGATATATAAAGAACTCAACACCAAAAAATCAAATAATCCAATCAATAAATGGGCTAAGGAACTGAACAAACACTTCACAGAAGAAAAAATACAATTGATCAACAAAATGAAAAAAATGATGATAAAATGGCCATTATATATAGTGATTAGAGAAATGCAAATCAAAACTACTCTAAGGTTTTATCTCATTTCACTCAGAATGGTAATTATCAAGAACACAAGCAGCAACAAGTGTTGGTGAGGATGTGGGGGAAAAGGTACACTCATACATGGCTGATGAGACTGTAAGTTGGTACAACCACTATGGAATACAGTATAAAGATTCCTTAGAAAACTTGGAATTGAACAACCAGTTGACTCAGCTATCCCACTTCTCATTTTATACCCAAAGGACTTAAAATAAGCATACTACATTGATGCAGCCTCATCAATGTTTATAGCAGCTCAATTCACAACAGTGAAACTACATAACCAACATGAACGCCTTTCAATAGATGAATGGATAAAGAAAACGTGGTACATATACTCAGCAGATTGTTACTCAGCCTTAATGAAGAATGAAATTGTGACATTTGCATGTAAGTGGATAGAATTATAGAACATCATGCTAACTGATATAAACTGATCCCAGAAAACTAAAGGCTAAATATTTTCTGTGATAAACAGATGCTGATCCATAGTGGGGGGTGAGGAAAGTGCAAAAACATTGATTGTACAGAGAGGAGTAAGGGGAGGGGTGGGGCTGTGGGGATAAGAGGATAGTAGAATGAGACAGACATTATAAACCTATAAACATGCATGATTATAATACTGCTGTGACTCTGTACCATGTACAGCCATAGGAATGAGAAGTTGTGCTCCTTTTGTGTACAATGTGTCAAAATTCATTCTACTATTATCTATAACTAATTAGAATGGATTTTTTAAAATTATAAAATAAAAAAATAAATTAAAAAATAAAATGTTTTAATAATCACTTTATGGTCAAGTGTGGTGGCACACACCTATAATCCCAGCAGCTTGGAGGACTGAGTCAGGAGGATCAAGAGTTCAAAGCCAGCCTCAGCAGAAGGAAGGTGTTAAGCAACTCAGTGAGACCCTGTTACTAAATAAAAATACAAAATAGGAATGAGGATGTGGCTCAGCGTCCAGTGCCCCTGAGTTCAATCCTCAGTACCCCGCCTCAAAAAAGAAAGAGTTTTTGGAAAAATTCTTCAAGGCAGAGAGAGCAGCAACTTCGTAAGCTTTAAATAGGAAGTATGAGGTTGCATTAATATTTGGAGTTTTATGGAAAATTAGGGCTAATGATAAAAATTTAAGAGATGCCATTTTTTGAATGACTATTCTGGAATCTCTTTTGGCCACTGATCTTGAGGTAAAAGCTCATGTGTGAGACAATGCAAGAAAGTTAAGAGGTGAAATGATTGAGCTATCAGAGGTTTAACTTACTTTAATTGTCTATAAGGATAAATTTGGTGATACTTTTAAGCACATATGATGAGCAGGAGTTGGTTCCCTGGAGGCATGCCTTAGGGATTCATATTTTGTCACTGTTGAGTGGAATTCTCTCTGCTTCCTGAAGCCATCTCCTGAGATGTTTCCCTCCACTACACTCTTCTGCCATGTTCTTCCTTACCTTGGTCCCCAAAGAATAAAGTCAACTGTCTAGGGACTAAAATCTCTGAAATTGTGGGCCCACAAATACTTTTCCTCCTCTAATTTTTATTGTTAGGCCTTTTGGTCACACCAGCAAAAAAGTTGACTAAAATAATCTGGCATATAATTAATGACATTTTTAGAAGGTATTTGGATTCTTATACTTCTTCACATCTAATAATGGTTGATAAGTTCCAAAAGGAAATGAAGACAGAGAAGCTATTCATAATGTCAGATTCTTTATGTTAAAAACCCTACCTATCTTTTAGTTTACAAACAATATATTCAGCCAAAACATTTTGGACTGGAGACTATCAGGAAAAAATCCACATCCAGAAGGATGACACTTCATCTTATATTTTAAAGGCCAGATCCATTGATATAATATCGATAGTAAAAATTATATCTTTATTCTAGAGTCTGATATACTTATCTTTCCTTTAGCACCTGAGTCCATTCTATGAAAAGGTCTCTTTTTTTCCATTATCCCTGTGAGGTAGATATAGAGGTCTGGAGGCAGCCAGGGAAAGATGGAAAGTGAGAAAGTCAGGGGCAATCTATACCAAAGGGGCACAGAGAGGTTCTTCCAATGAGGTCAATTTCCCAGTGGATGAAAGTCCTGATGGATACAAGAAGGGCACAGAATCAGACACTTCTATACTCATGTTCTAAATGGTGGATCCAGAAGAAAAACTAAAAGACACATGGACACAGGGGACACCAATAAATAATAATGAGGAAAGTGTGAACAGAAAATGAGATAAGGAAAGGAGAAAATTCCAGAGACTGTAAAAAGAACAAGCCAATCTTATTGGAAACTTCCAGCTCTTGGGCCCCTTCTCCTCAGTAAAATCTGTTACTAGTACTTTTGCAATAAATCTACTGCTTGTTTGCTATCTCTGCATCCTGTTC